>NC_052150.1:88467831-89748024 GCF_902713615.1 Scyliorhinus canicula
CCTCCCCCATTTCCACGTCCACCCAATGTGGTGCATGGTCCGATATCGCAATGGCCGAGTACCTCCGTGTCCTGCACTCTCGGTATCAGCCCCCTGTTCAATACGAAAAAATCTATCCTAGAGTACACTCTGTGGACGTGGGAGAAAAAAGAATACTCCCTCGCCCTAGGCCTACCAAATCTCCATGGGTCTACCCCTCCCATCTGCTCCATGAACCCCCTTAACACCTCTGCCGCTGCCGGCCTCCTATTCGTCCTGGAACTCGATCTATCCAGCCCAGGGTCTAACACCGTATTAAAGTCCCCTCCCATGATCAGGCCCCCTGCCTCCAGTCCCGGGATGAGGCCCAGCAGGCGCCTCATAAAACCCGCGTCGTCCCAGTTCGGGGCATACACATTTACCAGTACCACATTCTCTCCCTGCAACCTACCCCTCGCCATCACATACCTGCCCTCCTTATCTGCCACCACCTCTGCCGCCACAAACTGCACCCTCTTTCCACCAAAATCGCCACCCCCCGGTTCTTGATATCCAAGCCTGAGTGGAACACCTGTCCCACCCACCCCCCTTCTCAGGCGGACCTGATCTGCTACCCTCAAATGAGTCTCCTGCAGCATTGCTACATCAGCCTTCAGATCCCTTCAGGTGTGAGAAGACCCTTGATCTTTTAACCGGCCCATTCAGCCCCCTTACGTTCCACGTGATCAATCGGATCGCTGAGCGACCCGTCCCTACTCCCTGTCGATTAGCCATGTCTTGTCCCTTGCTCGCCCCGGGTCATCCCTCCTTTTCTGACCCCTTCCCATAGCGATGCCCCCCCCCCCCCCCCCCCCCCCCGGCTCTCCCCTTCTCGTCCCTGGTCTTTCCAGCAGCAACCCGGTGTCCCCCCTTAACCCCCCCCCCTTTCCCCCCCCCCTCCCCCCCCCCTTCCCCCCCCCCCCCCCCCCCCCCCCCCCCCCCCCCCGGCTAGGACCCCTCCTAGCCGCGATGTACCCAACATCGTACTCCCGAGAGTCAGCTGGTCTCCGCTGACCCGGCTGCTCCTGCCACATTCCGACTCCTCCCGGTTCGCCCCATCTGCGCCCGTGAAAGATCCCCTTAAAACCCCAGAGAAAGACCCGCATAATCAGCCCACTCCCTCCCGTCCCGTCTCCCCAACTTAACGATATAAATACCCAATGGCAAATAAATACACAAATACTTAACTACATACTTAAATAACAAAATAATTAACTAGCTATCAACTATCAACTAACAGTGTGCTCAACCATCACCCTCCATCAAACAGTATAAATAACCACAGATAACCATTACCAGAAAAGAAAGAAAGAACATAAAACAAGCACCCAAAGGAAAAGGGTAAAAGGGGTAAATAACTAAGGGAAATTGGAAACGGGAAGAAACACCCCATAAGAAGCCAACGACCCACAATAGAGATTTCAACAGTTCAAATATACAGAAACACCCAACAACTCGAAACCTTCAAGATATTCAGAAAAGTCAAACGTTCGAGAAAAAACACCCCAAACAATCCACGAAACTGTTACCCAGTTCCGTCCTGGCCTGAAAAAGAAAAGGGCCACTTGCTCAATCAAGAGTCCCCAGGCGGCTACGACCGCCGGTGCTCCCAGGTTTTAGTTCGTGTCCAACTTTTCCTCTTGTACAAAGGTCCAGGCCTCCTCTGGGGACTCGAAATAATGATGTTGGTCCTTGTAGGTGACCCACAAGCGCGCCGGCTGCAGCATTCCAAATTTGATCTTTTTCGCGTGTAGCACCGCCTTTGTCCGGTTGAACCGGGCCCGCCGCTTTGCCACCTCCGCACTCCAGTCCTGGTACAGCCTTACCGTCGAGTTCTGCCACTTGCTGCTTTTCTCCCTTTTTGCCCACCTCAGGACTTTCTCTCGATCACTTAGCCGCTGGAACCGCACCAGCACCGCCCTCGGGGGCTCGTTTGCCCTAGGCCTCCTGGCCATGACCCGGTATGCCTCTTCCAGTTCCAGGGGCGCCGGACCGGCCCCTTCCCCCATCAGGGAGCTCAACATCTCCGCCACATATCCCGGGAGATCCGACCCCTCCAGGCCTTCTTCCAGGCCCAGGATCCTCAAATTTTTCCGCCTCATCCGAGTGTCCAGCTCCTCGAAGCGGCTCTGCCACTTCATGTGGAGTGCCTCGTGCACCTCCACCTTTGCCCCGATGACTGTGGCCTCCTCCTCCCTCGCGGTCATCTCCTGCTGCAGCTCTCTGATCGACGCCTCTTGGGTCGCCTGGGCTCCCATCAACCTGGTGGTCGTCGCGTTCATGGACTCTAAGAGCTCCACTTTCAGTTCCGTGAAAAAACGGAGGAGAGCGGCCTGCTGCTCCTCCGCCCATTTCTTCCATTCCTCCGGTACGCCGCCGGCCGCCATTTTGATTTTCTTCCCCCGCTTTTTTTGGGGAGCTGCTGCCGTTTTTCTTGCCGCTCCACTCCGGGTACCGACCATAAAATCGGTCTAGTTCTCCTCAGGGGACCTTCCCCCACCGGGATTCGTCTTTACTGCACCTTTGGGGCCCTCCAGTTGGCCCGAAAACACCTTTGTCGCAGGAGCTTCCAAGTGTGCGACTTAGCTAGTCATAGCCGCAACCGGAAGTCCCCTGCATGCACACTTGACGTCAAGCGCCTTCCAGGTGCGTGCTTTTGATGCCAAATCACGGAGTAGTGTTGCTTCCATTTTCCAGTTGCTGGCAAGCAAGGCAAGTGAACTGTGAAGATCAATGGTTTTCTTAAAAGCAATAGATGGCCAGAGATTCGAATACATAGTTTACCTATTGGACAGGATCTCACAACAGAATCTGCTGGAGAGAGCAGGTCAGGAGAGTCCAGGGCAGGACAGAGCAGTGCTAGTCTTAGCTCTATACAGAGTTCCAGCTTAACAGCCTACAAAGAAGAAACTTAATTCGGGCACAAAGCAGTATAAAGATGTTTTTTTGAGGTATGGTTTTGTCAATTGTGCCAATGCATATAATGATGCAAAGCCATATGTATTATCTGCAGGAAAGTACTAGCAAATGAGAGATGTTTCAGATTTTGAAAGAGAAGTGGCGAGTGAAAAATCCCTCTTTGAGGTTGAGAACCCCGAGTCCGTTATTAACTTAGCGCTGACTCCAAATTAAAAGATACACTGCTGTAGCAGACCTGTGACACTACATTCAAAACACACCAAAAGCCCATGTGGCTGTCAGCATTCTGGTTTAGCATCTCCCAGGAGTATCCAATGCTGAGTAAAACATGCATTTTGTTGCTATTGCCCTTAATGACAACCTACGTGTGCGAGGTTGGATTTTCCGTTTTCATAAAGATGAAGACAGCACAAGGGAACAGGAAGAAGTCTGCACCTGATGTGCACATTGCCCTCTCCTCCTGTGAACCTGATTCAACTGACATTGTGAGGAGCAAGCAGGCTCCCCTCCTCTCCCCAGCAGATTCTGTTGTTAGCATTAAAGGTAAGCAAACTTGGCGAGGGTCACAAATGCTGGCTAGTGTGAATTTAGTAGGTCGGCTATTTGGCAAAAGTGGATCCCGGGAAAAAAGTTTGATAAAAATGCTGCCCCATTTGACATCTGTCTGAATATTCTAATGCTTAATTTATCATGGCTTCCCCACAGATATTAAAAAGTAATGATGGTAGTAGACCGCTTTGTCTCCCCTCCTGCCTAATTAGGACAAAGCAGCCCGCTTGATTGCTCCCCCCTTCCATAAACTTTCAACCCCTCCACCACGAACAAACAGTGGCAGCGGTGTGTGCCATCTACAAGATGCACTCTCGTAACTCACCAAGGTTCCTTCAACAGCACCTTCCAAACCCACGACTACTACCATTTAGAAGGACAAGAGCAGTAGATATCTGGGAACCCCACTACCTGGAGGTTACCTCCAAATCGCACACCATCTTGACTTGAAAATATATTGCTGTTCCTTCGCTGTCGTTGGGACAAAGTCGTGGAACTCCCACCCTAACAGCACAGTGGGTGAACCTACGCCTCATGGACTGCAGTGGTTCAAGAAGGCAACACACCACCACCTTCTGAAGGGCAACTAGGAATGGGCAATAAATGCTGGCCTAACCGGTGACGTCCACATCCAGTAAATGAATAATAAAAGAAAAAAATCACTTCACCAGTACTGTCCAGATTGTAGCAGTCTGTCTTCTGTACAGAGCTACAGTAGTTATTTTATCTCTCCAGCCACCTCTAATAATTTCCAACACTTTCAACAGCTTGTGCCAGTTTACCCAGTCAAAAGATTTTTTTTTTCATAATCTGCAAAGCAAGTACAATACTTGCTGTTATTCTGTATTAATTTTGCTAAACACTCTGCTACACCCTCTCTAGTTCCTTATGTCTTCTTAAAAGTGAATTACAATGGCTTGCTTTGGCTTCCAGTCTATTTTCTTGGATCTTTGGCACATGTGTAATCAGCGCTATGGTGCAATACTCTTCACATTTTGTGGCATTTGCTACCTTCTCCAATGGGACTATGGTTTGCTTACCATTCTCCCTAAGTGTACATCTCCTTACATAAGCTAATCAAGTCTCTTGTTGCCTTCGCCCCAAGTCCTTTTTTATAATTTCTGCAGGGACTCCATCACATCCTTCTACTTTTATTGGATTCAGTTCCATAAAACCATAGCATTCCTACAGTGCAGAAAGAGGCCATTTGGCCCCTCGACTCAGCACCGATCCTCTGAAAGAGCACTCTGCCTAAAGCCCATTCTCCCACCCTATCTCCATAACCTAGTAACCCCACCTGACCTTTTGGACACCAAGGGGCGATTTAGCATGACCAATCCACCTAACCTGCACATCTTTGGATAGTGGGAGGAAACTGGAGCTCTCAAACATGGAGAGAATGTACAGACTCCACACAGACAGTCACCCATGGCTGGAATTGAACCCTGGTCCCTGGCACTCTGAGGCAGCTAACTGCGCCACTGTGCTGCCCCTTATCGTTTGTTTATCACTCTAAATATTTCACACTCCAGAAGATAGGAAGAGCTTATCGAAGACCTATATGATGAAAATGGCAAGCCAAGAAAACTCAAACCAGAAAAAGAAGACAGTGATTTCTGAGCTGATCTTTTTGTGAAGTATTGAACTATAAAAGAACTCGAGGTTAGGAAGGTGATCAAAAACCTGGTCATGGAAGCAGTTTTAAAGAGGATTGTTAAAGATGGAAGATGAAGGGGGAATTATAAAATGGGAATCAAATGGTTTGAGGCACAACCATTAATTGTAAGGCAAACAAGCGTGAGGTGGAAGAGGCCAGAATCAGACAAAGATAATTCAGAAGGGTGTGTAGAGGAGATTGTGGAGATGGTGTGAGGGAATGAAGACATTTTTAATTTGAGATGATGGGGATCCAGGCGACGCAAGAATACGAAGGATGGTCAAGTGAAGACAGGAGAGAACATGAGTAGTGATTTTCAATAAACTGAAGTTTGGGCAGGATGGGTGATGTTCAAAAGATGTCCTTGTGGTAGATGATATATGTGAATAGTGGCTCCGCTCAAGAGTGGTGCAATACACTGTGGTTGCAAATAGTTTGATTCAGTCAGACAGAAAATAAAAATACTTGCAATTGTGTAGCACCCTTCACAACCTCAGGCCATCCTGAAGTGCTTTACAACCAATGAGGTATTTTTCTGAAGTGCCATCACTGTTGTAATGTAGGAAGCACAGCAGCCAATATGCACTCACCAAGGTCCTGCATACAGTAAAATGATGTGGCTCTGGACTTCCCAGTTTTAAGTAAAAATAGTTATCACTTATCCAAGATTGGATGTTAGATAAGAAGTCCTGCAGCTTAGAGACAGGGGAGGGATTGTGGTAGGTGATTGTAAAGCTGAGTATCATCAGCATACATGCAAAAGCTGGTCCTGCAGCACTAATGTCTCCAAAGAGGAGGAAGAAGGTTTTGTGTGATAAGTGGGAACTCTTTATAGAGGCACTCTGCTTCTGGGCAGGTAGGTAATGGTGGAACTAAGCAAGGACATAAACCTGACTGACGGAAGAGTTGTTGGAGAAGATCGTGTAGTTGAATATGTCTAAATCTGTAACGAAGTTGAGGAGGGCTCACGCATCTTATTCACAGTAACAACTATCATTCAAATCTGTTGGCCAGTGCTGTGGAAGCTGCGAAACCTTATTTGTGGATGAATTCAAGCAAAGGGTTGAAAGCAAGATTGATACTATTTTGGAACACAACAAAATGTTCAACAACTTTGACATGGTGAGGAAAGTTGATAAAGATTGGTCAAACTGAGGGTGTTTTTTGAGGTATCGGAAGAATATAGTAAGAGTAAGGAGCATGAGTAGACTATTAACCCACTCGAGCCTATCCAACAGTAATGACTGATCTGATTGTGGTCTTAAACGCCACTTTCCTGGATGTTCTTCTCTGCCCATCACCTTTGACTCTCTTTCCAATGAAAAATCTGCCCAACACAGCCTTGATTATGTTCAATTGCCGCTGTTTGCTGGGGAGAGAGAATTCCAAAAACTAATGACCCTCTGAGAGAAGACACTCCTCCAAATATCTGCCTTTATTTTTAAACTGTGTCCCCTAGTTCTAGCTTCTACCCTATCGAGTTGCCTCAGAATTTTTCTGTTTCAATACAATCAACTCTCATTCTTCTAGACTCCAATGAGCATATGCCCAACCTGCTTAACCTTTCCTCGTAAGACAACCATCGGTGATTTTGAAAGGGAAGAAGTTTTTAATAGTCTGAATTTTAGGAATGGGATCACAAAAATAGGAGGAAGTTGGATGGAGATGAGCAACAACCTGGAGAGAGAGAGAGAGAGACACTGCTTTATGACTGGAATTGGATGATGCCTGTTGAGTGGCTGGTTGGCCGACGAGGCGAAAGGTGAAATAACAAATAGACTTGCAGAAAAGATTGATGAACTCTTGTTGGTCGTTCTGGATGAGTGTGCTTAACACTCAATTTGGCTCTGTTTCTTTACTTAGCTCTGGAGTCGGCAGGTGTCGTTAAGACACCGCCACAAGCTTCAAGGTGAAGTTCAAAGCAATAAAACCGTACACCAATTAGTAAGTCCAAACAACTGAGTTTATTATAATACAATTATAATAACTACCCATGCACACGCTAAAAGGATTAAACTTACTCCTACCGCTAAATAAACTAATACTTATCTCGAAGGAACTGCTGGGTCAGGGAACAAGGCCTCTTGCTCTGCTCTGGTCTGCAGACTTCAGGTTGGTATAAGTTAAAAGGGGTCAGGAGTGCCTATCTCTGGTAGCGATCGTTGTGAGGCACTTGCTTGTTGGCGGCTGCTGTCCGAACCCTCTCCTCTCTCCCGTTCAAGATCTTCTTGGCAAAAGCTGGTCGAGGTGCTGGTCCACGGAGGAGTGCTGGTCACAGAGAGAGAAGGGCTGGATCAGAAGACTGAACCATGTGTGGGAACTGTCTTTTATAGGTCCCAGGGGATCCGCGCCCCTTTGGGCGGACTCCCTTACCTGCTTGGAATCGATTGGGTCTCTTCCCAATCGATATGTTTGAATCTCCCAATAATGGGGCAGTTCCTCGGTCACTGGGGCGGTTCTTGGGACTTATTGTTTCGGGCTTCTCTGGAGCCGAAAGGTCTGGCCTTCCATTCAATGTATCGATCTGTGTTTAACTTGTTCCCATTGTATCTGGGGATCGCCCAGTATCGCCTCATTAGTATGTTAACTGGTTTCTTTTCACAGTGCTGTCTGGTTCCTGCAGCAGTCAAAACTGGTTTCTGCAGCAGTCCAAATATACAAGCGCTTTGCAAGCTGCTTGCTTTACAACATGTCCATTTTCCCTGCATTCCTTGCAATCTTCCTTTTTGTGTTGGGCAGTGGCCACCCCAGGTGGCTACACTCCCTCCTTGTGATCCTCATGAGAAATCATGAAGGATCACTAAGTACGATGTCTTTGGATCCCCTGACCTCAGCGAGTTCCATGGCTTCTATTCTTTCCTCAACTATGGCAAAAAATTTTAACTAACAGTTTCTGATTGGCGCTATGTCAAAGGAGACATGCATTACCAATTCGAATCGGGAACCTCTAGCTATCTCAGTAAACTATTCTCATCTCACATTTAAAACATCTTATAACATTCTAAACCCTTACTCATTCATACAACAGCATCTTTACATTTCGTTTTCTGACTCGGCAGTCGAGCGCAGAACATTATAATACATCCGCAAAAGTCTTTATTTACAGATCGTATCAAAATTAAATCTTTTATTATACATCAAGGGGTTGGGGGGATTGGTGGAATCCGAAAATAGGTGATTGTACTCTGTAAATGGTTGAGGCGCAAGAGCGGGAAGCTCTCCTTCTCCATTTTCTTAACCGGACGGTCTGCACTATGATGCAGAGAACTGCAATCACCAAAAGTGATTCAATGACGTACAAAAGTGAGTACCAGTTCATGAATTTTGTGCACCAGGTCTGGTCCTTGCTGTTCATTACTGGGCTTGGAGAAGTCGGTGTGTGGGAAACATTAACGGCGGGGGTCATAGGGGAAAAATGGTTTGCGTCCGCGTGCAAAAATAAAAAAACAGTAACTAAAAGCATGTAGTTCTTCATCGTGGTCTTCTTCCTTCTCTTCCTTCTGTCCTTTTGTATTGCTGATCTTGCTCTGATCCTTCCTTCGAACGTTCGAAAGCTATGGGATCAAGCACAGTATCTGTCAATAATTTGTTTAATACCTGTAATGTTAGTTTATCTGTCCTCTCATTCCAATTGTCCCTTAAATGAATGGCCAAGTCACACCCTGTGACTCCCCTCATTTTTTTTTCTTTCAAAAGCGAATTTAGGACCAGACATACACCTAACAACTGTGCCACTGCGAGTCGTCTCGCAGGTTTTGCGATTTACCATCTGAATGTTCCTGGATGTAAATAGTATATGGAATGGCGGCCGAAGGGCTACCTTAAACAAAAATGAAACCAAAGTTTAGAAGCGAAAAGGTCGAATGAGTTGCGTATGGGCCGCGACGGGTAAGAGTTGTATGGGATCCCCGGGTAGGGCGTGCTGTGCTGTACCCGTGCTTAGCTGACCAAAGGGGGGTCCTCAGACAGGGCGGGTCCTCAATGCCGTTTCTCCACTGCCTGAGCAACCTGAAATGAACGGGCAAGAATGTAGTCGTAGTGGAATTGCAGCCTCTTAGCCAGAATAGAGGGGCACCTTAAAAAAAAGGGGAAGAGCCAAGGTGCTCCAACGTCTGTAAACAGAAGACAAGTCGTGAACATTGTCGGTTCACCAGAGGGCATTTCAATTGAGTGAAGTTCTCAGAAATATCGGCGGACAAACTAACGTGCATGTGAGGTGGTCACAAGCTTTTCAGCTGAAAAGTAAGTGGCCGATCTCCAAATCAAACATTTAACATACAAACAAACAAACATCCGTGCAGGTTCCATCAGAAAGGACAGCGCTTCTCTCAAGCGGTTCCTCTTTTTACATCATCTGGACACCTCACTTCTCCTCATGCTCTGCGAACAGGGTCGCAAAGGGGTTGCCGTGTCGGGAGTCAGACATCAAGTCATCCTCTTCCCCCGGATGCCATACCCTTGTATGGATCAGGCATGCAACCTTTGCATTGTGTGACCGGGGGTCACTCTCGTCATTGCGGACAAGTCACCAAGAATTGTCCCTGTGCCAAATCGTGGGGTCTAAAATTGAAGGAGCGTTGTCGGGGTCATCAGTGTTGGGTGGTGGGTGTAGGTGTGGGTCTGGATTTTTAATGTAGATGATCTCCATGGGGTCACTGGAGTCGGGTTCGTAGTCGCTGAAGTGGGGTCTGTAGGGTGGAGTGCTGTGGCTGTCCTCAGTTTCACAGTCACTGTCACTCTCTCTGCTGTGGCAGCTTGTGGGCGTTCCGGGGCGTGGTCTTGAGTCAGTGGGCGGAGCCGAGGTCGAGTCCGATGAGGAACTGGTCTGTGAGGGGGAGGGTGGAAATGTATCTCTTGTGGGCGGAGCGAGGTGTTCTGCTGCATCGAGCAGGACATGGTGCGTGTGGTTTGACTGTGTTCCATAAGCCTTTAGTTGGTTAATATGAAACCACGCAGTCTTACCGTTTGGGTATTTTATTCTGTATACTGAGGGGCTGATTTTGTCCGAAATTGAGTATGGGCCGGATAATTTAGGAGCCAAAAACGTGCTGGGGTTATAAACAGATAGCATAACCTGTTGCCCAACCTGAAATTCTGTGGGGTGTACATTCCTGTTGAAACAGGCCCTGCTCTGTTTCCGTCGTTTTCCCAGTGTTACTGCGGCTGCTAACTGTGCAGACCTCACAGTTTCAACTAATTGTTTAACTGCTTTCTCGTGTGTGAGGGCCGTCACTTCTGGGCTGGTCATGTCCAGTCCTAAAAGGAATTCTGATCCTTTCATAGGGCGTCCGGTCATGAGTGTGTGTGGGGTGAAACCTGTAGATGATGAAACTGTATTTCAGATGAACATTAGTGCGAATGGGAGCACTGAATCCCAAGTCGAATTGTTCTCCTGTACCATCTTCCTAAGGGTCGATTTTAGGGTCCGATACATGCGTTCTACTATCCCGCTTGACTGGGGGTGATACGCAATGTGTAAATTCTGTTTTATTCCGAATATGGTCAGGACGTTCTTCATGACCCGTCCTGTAAAGTGAGATCCCTGATCTGACTCTATACTTCTGGGGAGACCCCATCTCGTAAAGATGTGGTGGGTCAGGATCTTTGCAGCTGTCTTTGCTGTGTTGGTGCGTGAAGGGAATGCCTCTACCCATTTGGTAAAGGTATCAATGACCACCAGAACATATTTATAGCCATTCCTGCAAGGGGGCAATGGTCCTATAAAATCGATCTGGAGGTTTGTCCAGGGGCCATTAAAGGGGCGAGTGTGGCTGAGTTGTGCCTTCTTTGAATACCTCTCCGGGTTATTCTGGGCACAAATTAAACAATTCTCAATATAGTGGGTTGCATCTTGTCGTAAGTTGGGCCACCAACAGAGTTTTCTAAGGTGTCTTGTGGTAGGGTCGATCCCTTGGTGTCCATGACTGTCATGGAATAAGGCAATCATTTGATTCCTGTCCTGTTCAGGATCCACATACAATTTATCTTTAATGATCACTTCCTCATGTGTGGTCAAAGCGTGTTTGAATCTATCGTACTGGGCCACAAAGTTTCCTTTAAAAATCTCCCGGAGATTTTCGTCCTGCTTCTGTGCCTGTACTAAATCTTCGATTTCTTTCTGTGAGACCTGAACTGCACTCACAGGGGCGCTAGCTGGTGCGCTAGCTGAGGGTGTCCAAAAGTGACCTCGCCTGGAACCTGCTTTTGCCAGTGCGTCGGCTTTTACATTTCCAGGGGTGGATGACCTATGGTGACTCTTAACTTTAACTATGCCATACGTCCTATCCTTCGCCTTCTCTAGGATATGGCGGAGTAATGGGGCTGATGGAAGGGGCTTCCCGTCTGCGGAGACAAAACCTCTTGTCCTCCACAGGGGTAGAAAATCGGTCAGGCTGTTACAGACATATAAGCTGTCCGAATATATGTCTGCTGGGCTGGGGAACGAATCTGGGTGGTCCACTATATAAGCAATGGCCGCAAGCTCTGCTGCCTGCACGCCTAAGTGACCTGGTAATTTTAATGCAATCTCTTCTAGTGCGCGACCCCGCGCATCCTCAACATAAATCCCGCATCCAGTGATGCGTTCTCCATCTAAAACTGTGGATGAACCGTCCACATATATTTTCAATGGGGCACACGTGTCTGTGTGCTGGGGGCTCTGGCTTGAATTCCATATCTTCCTGGGAGGCGTCTTTGCAATGAAGGGTCCTGTGTTGTGTAGGAGTGCTACAATCTCGCATTCATGGGGTTGTCCTGGATATTGTAGATTGTCCGCTAAAAATGTGTGTGTTTTGGTCCGTTTAACTGTTATGTCCCGTCCTTGTAACAGTAGTGTCCACCTAGCTGCTCTGATCTGGCTCACTGAACCGTCCTTCAGTCGACCGTCTAAAAGTAACTGTGTGGGGGTGTGCTCGGTCAAAATGGTGATGGGATTAAGTCCGGTAATGTACGAGAAGTACTGAACTGCCCAAAAAACTGCTAGTAGGTGCCTCTCGCAGGCTGAAAATCCTTGTTCTACGGGGTCTAAAAGTCGTGAGGCATAAGCCACTGGTCGTAGCAATTTGACAATCGATTCAATTCTTCTGAACTCGATCTCGCATTTGCCGTGCGTGATGACTGTACCCAAATACATCACTTGATTCTCTAATATTTGGGCCTTTCTGGGGTTAACTTTACATCCAATCTCTTGTAAAATTTCTAGGAGCTCGGACAGAAGCGTGATGTGCTCTGCCTTGGTGTCTGTCTGCATTAATAGGTCGTCCACATACTGTACCAGACATTCGGGTCGGGAAAATTTGCTAATCCATTTGCCAGCTGTCGGTGGAAAATGGAGGGTGAATTGTGGAATCCTTGTGGGAGGCATGTCCACGTATACTGCTGTCCTCTAAAGGTGAAGGCAAATTTGTACTGGAACGCTTTTGCCAATGGGATTGACCAGAAGCCATTGCTAATGTCCAATACCGTGAAATATTTGGAGTGGAGCCCCTGCTTGAGCATGGTCTCGGGACTTGTTGCTACCGTGGGGGCTACTGCTGGGGTTACTTTGTTGAGTTCACGATAATCAATGGTCAGACGCCATGATCCGTCGGGCTTCCTCACTGGCCAAATAGGTGCATTATTAGTTGAGGCTACTGTCCTAAGTACACCCTGCTCTAATAAGCTCTCTATAACTTTTCCAATTTCTCCCTCTGCTTCTAGGGGAAATCGGTACTGTCTCTGTGGTCTCGGGTCAGGTCCAGTAACTTGAACTTGTCCAGTCATTCTGCCGCAGTCGTGCCGGTGACTGGCAAATGCTCTCCTGTGTCGGTTCAAAACTGCCCTAACCTGTTTGTCCGTGCTAAGCGTGGTCGGGTCGAAACAATAGTCACCTACTGCGCTAATCCTATTTGCATACTCTCCTACTGTGAGAGTTGCGGGTGCTCTGTCAGATTTTGCCATTCTCCAGACACACTGATTGACTGGATCGAATGACAGGCTGTGGGCATTCATAAAATCAATACCCAGTATGTGTTCTGCTGTGCGGGACAGATTAACTAAAACAATGGGGTGTCTGGTGGAGATGTTCCCTAGCTGAATTGATACAGGGGCTGTAATGTGTCCCTGCTGTGAGTGACCTGTAGATCCGCTGAGTGTAATTGAAGCTGTCGTGGGCCACATGTCTGCCTGTAGGGGGTGGTGGAATTAATTGTTGTGCGGGACCCTCCTGTGTCCCAAAGTAATTCTATGGGCTTCCCTCTAATCTTTGCTGTGACCACCGGCCTTCCGGATCGGTCCCAGAGGGTGTCGCAGACCCAAGTGGGGGAGCCCGAAAACCGTCAGTCCGTTCCGTCCACATTGGTCTGTCCTGACTGCGTCTCTATACTGTGTATTGGCTTTGCTTTGTTCCTGTTCAGAGTGCCTGTCTGCTGGCCTCTCTGAGATCTCTGTGGGCCGTTGCATTCCCTTGCAAAATGCCCTAACTGTCCACAGTTGTAACATTCCTGCGACTTCTCTGGGGGGGCTGTTCTTTCCTTCATTTACCCATGCGGGGTTTTGGTGCGCTCTTACTGCCTGTATATCTGCTGCAACCTGAGCTTCTTCTGGGGTGTTTACCTTTACTTTGCCTTGGACAGATTGCTCCCAAGCGCGGGACAATCTTTTCAAAACCCATTTTTCATTATGGGCCTCTTCTGAGGGGTCATAACTATTGCAGACATTCTGTCCTGCATCTGTGGCGTGGGAGATTATGGCGCGGGTCCATTTAACCATATTATCGCGGGTTAAATGAGCTTGGTCTAAATCGCCAAAAACGGCAGTGAAATGAATCCACAGCTTCCTGCGAATGCTGTAGGATGCTCTGTCCTCTTCTGCCTACACTTATTTAGGCCTTTGACTGGGTCTCCTTTATTGTACCCTATCGCGTCTAAAATAGATGTATGCATCTCCTCTATTGTGCCTCCTCCAACGTTCTGTGGGTCGGGGAGGGCTGCTACAACCGACGAGTCTAAACTCAAAACTGTGAGCTTCATTTGCTCTCGCTCATCCAGGCCGTACATGGTAGCCTGCTGTTTCACTTTCGCGAAAAATTGGTGGGGGTCTGCGGTGGGGAGGAACGGGGTGATTTTCTCACACGCGTCCCTGAGTTGTGTTACAGTTAAGGGGGTGGTGTAGGTGATGTCGGGTGCGCCTTCTGTGGTTGCCTTTCTTTGGGTGGTGACTGGGTTCATAGGTGCGGGTGCTATCTGATCTGTGGGGGGTTGGGGCGCTTTCCTTTTCTGTTGCGCTGCTGGCGCACATGTTCCCTGAACATAGCGCTGCGCGGTTTCGCTCAATTCTTGCCAATCTGGGACATTTTCCTCATCTAACTGTGTTCGAAAGGTGCTTTGGAACCCATTCTGTACGGAAAGCAGAGATTGCAGCTGCGCAATCTGCTTCCTACACTTCGCGTGATCCACTGTGCTTTGCCTTTGCTCAGTTGTGGCAGCATGGAGTGCTCTTAAAGCTGCCTTTAGGTCAGAGCATTGCCTTTGCAGTGCCTCTGCCTAAGTGCCTCACAACGATCCCTACCAGAGATAGGCACTCCTGACCCCTTTTAACTTATACCAACCTGAAGTCTGCAGACCAGAGCAGATGCAATCTTCCATTTTGTGTTGGGCAGTGGCCACCCCAGGTGGCTACACTCTACATGCTTGAAGGCATTTTTTCAGCCAGGCATATAACCAAGCTGCATTTGTAATCCTTTAACATTTTTTTAAATGTTCTCCTCCTTGCGAGTTTGTCCTCTCTTTGGGATACAACTCTTCGTTGTCCGGTTTGTAAACCTGATCAGTAAAGCAATGCAAAAATGTCCATCACCCAACTGAGTTTGATCACGTTTCAAACATTTTCTGTTTCTATTTTAGAAATAATTAGCTGGCCAGCCAACACCTGTGGACAGAGATCCTGGTCTATCCTGGTGTGCACAGAAACACACTTTTCCATTACTTTTTTGGCTGATGTAGGCATTCTCCTCCTCCCCTCCCCCCCCCCCCCCCCCCCAAAACATCCTCCCATACTAGCCCTGCAGCACTGAGATGTTGTAATAATGCCCCACCAATGTTTCAACTCAAATTGACTCTCAGTGCAGATCAGATATCTAATGGAAAACTGCTGAGTTCTCTTGTGTAGAACAACGCCACATGATGAATTTACTTGCTGGGCTGCCTTGGGATCTCTCTACTATTTCCCGGAGCTCTAACTATTTAAATTACAATGGCTTGATACAGTGACACTACTACTCTTGGATAGAATGAATATGACTGACAGGGGAGATGATGCAGTGACTGCGATTGAGCACTATGCTCTGCCCATTGCTGAAGAAACCATCCTGTTTTTTTGGGATAAGTTATCATAGTTTCCTTCATGAGATCTGTTTGCTGCATTTCATACAAACATTCTTTGATTAGACTCTATGGATGGCTTGCTCTGTTTAATAGTTAGATTTTTGTGCCCTCGTTGACCGGCGGTGATGCCAATAGACACTTCTGCTCATTTCAATTCTTCTTGGAGCAATTAGCTCAAAAGCACCAGACAGCTTTCCATAGTTATAGTATCCATTTCACATAGACTGGTGATCTTTTGGCAGGGCTGCAAAATCATCACTGCAAGCACAGAAAGTTCTCTGGTCATAACTGAGCATGCTCATTTGAACTTGTTTTTGCTGCCTGCTTAAGAGTACACTGCTAGCCAATTCCTGGGCTGTTCGGGTAAGAAACTGCAATCTAATGGTGATGCAAGTCCGCATTCTGAAGAATTCAGTGCAACAATATATATCTTTTTAGTTTTAAAGTAGCCATTGATTAATCTGTTGAGACCCACTGACTTACTTTATGCTGTTTACTTCTACAGCAAGGCATTAAAACTGTCCAGTGCCAACAGCAGTAAGACTGCTAGTTAAGATTTTTACCTGGTCTTTTCCTCCGTTTCATACCATCAGATTTGGAGAAGTACAGTGAGCTGTTTAGAGACCAGCTATATGACATATTTTGTCCTGATGTGCTTCAGGTTTTGGCCAATATAATTTATATTTTGACTTTGTGCCATAATCATATTTTGGCAGGTGGCGTGAGAAGACCTCAGAGTCGTTCCCTGCTGCAGTTTCACACCAACTGCAAAATGTTACGCTTTTGTGTTCAGTTTTTAATGTTGTCAATGGGTTCGCTGACTGTTCACTGACCTTTATAACAGTACATTCAACTTCTAGTTTAACCAACATTTGTGTCTGAATGTGGTGTCAAGCCAGCAGCATGACTTGAGTCTGCCAGCCCTGAGTCTCTTCTCTCGAACAAGGTCTGCTGAATACTAAGGCGGTTCGTTTTTCTGTTTGGCTCGGGGTTTGCAGTGGAAAAGTTAATTATGGTGATTAAAGCCAAAATATAAGAAGCTAGACACTTTTGCTTATAACCAAGTCATGTTTCTCCAAAATGCTGCAAAATGTGTTTTTCTGGACTTTTCTGCCAAATGTACAGAATTCAGTTCATTGCACAGAGGGCTGCTATATGGAAGGTGCAGTTATCGCTTTTTGGCACATTGTTCCAAGTCCTTGCGATGTTCAAGTAATTGAAGTTTATGTGGTTTACTAGTGATTGTTGTAATGTTTTAAGTGCTCGTTTAAGAGTATTTATTTGTTCTTGCCATGCGTTTTTATTGAAGCCTGAATATTGCACTGAACAGAGAAGTTAGACTGAATGCTGAGAGTCATTTTTCTGCACGGGTACATGCTAACCACATATCATGAGTTTGCATATTTGCAAAGCCTTGTTTTTAACCTGTTTCTTCTTGCAGGTTTCAAACAATTTCCTGAGTACCTTCTGCGAATTGCTCCATAGTGCTGCACCATTGACTGTCTTTCCCACTCCCCGGCGAGTCCTGAAAATCTCTGGGCCTTTTTTGGGAAAGCCAGTCCACCCCTCCTCTCTCTTTCAAACAGGTTTGTTTTCTTTTTGATTCATCCCTTCTGCTCTCTCTGCCGACCTCCTCTCTCTCTCTCTCTCTCTCTCCCCCCCCCCCCCCCCCCCCCACACACCGTGCTTCCAAATGGCACACTTTAAAGTTTAATTTTCCTTCCCTCAAAGGGTGGTGGAGGCAGGACCACTCATTCCATTTTTAAAATGTCTTTGGACAGGCTGTTGAGGTGCTGTAACCTACAGGGCTGTGCACCAAGAGCTAGGAAGTGGGATTAGACAGGACAGCTTATTTTTTACGGTTGACGCAAACATGATCGGTTGAATGGCCTACGTCTGTGCTGTTAGGGCAGCACGGTAGCACAGTGGGTAGCACTGTTGCTTCACAGCGCCAGGGTCCAGGTTCGATACCCGGCTTGGGTCACTGTCTGTGCAGAGTCTTCACATTCTCTCTGTGCCTGCGTGGGTTTCCCCCGGGTGCTCCAGTTTCCTCCCACAAGTCCTGAAAGACGTGCTGTTAGGTAATTTGGACATTCTAAATTATCCCTCTGTGTACCCGAACAGGTGCCGGAATGTGGCGACTCGGGGATTTTCACAGTAACGTCATTGCAGTGTTAATATAATGTAAGCCTATTTGTGACAAAGATTATTATTATTATAAGTTTTCTGTTTCAAGCCGAGAATACACCACTGGATGATGGGCATTATGCAGGAGGTTAGTTAGGTATGAGAGGTTTAGGCGTATTGGTGATGGAGTAGTAGTTTTGTGGAGTACTTCTAAGCAAGTCTTGACCTTTAGCAGCATTAGAGAATTTCTGGGGACCGGCAGCACTGTGGAAGGGTGTAACTTGCGGTTCAGTATCACTAGGGCAGAGCCAGACGAACAGGAATAGTACAGTCTAATGGAGAGTGACCAGAGATTTTGGGCTGGAGCATATGCAAGATCCTGAGTTTCCCAGTCCAACATAACCTCCCACTCCCAGAGTTATATCTCTTCCAGCTCTATATGTCTGTATGACACTCTTATCCTGCATTTTTTAAGACATTGTCGTCTCATACAGAATCCTTCTCGGTTAGAACCAGAAATTCAGCAACAATTGTTGTATTTTATACCCAGTTATAGGTAATTGGAGTGTCTTATTTTAGACCAACGCCTTATAAAGAGCATTTGTGCACTGGCCTTTTAAACATAGCACCATTATGCAACTAATCACAGCTATATTCCAGATGGCCTGTGACATTGCTGATAAGTAATCAATTACTAATTTCAGAACCCACACAGGGAAAGTAATTGATATACTGAAGGACTGAAAAGGGCTGATTTTAGATGGTGGGGAAAATCAGCTGTGGAAAGAAACATCAGTCAGTGTGTATATCTAGTGGCAGATCCATTACTGCCTGTTTTCCAATACTGCTACGAGTTAAAACATATTGATTGGAAACTACTGACTCTCTGGAGCAGTAATTGCAACAATATTGTCCAGAGAAAAACATTTTTTTCATATTTGTGATCCCAAGCTGTTAGTTTTCAAGGAATTTTACTGTTGTTGGTTTACTTCTATTTCCAGAAAAGACATTTATATTCTAACTCTTCAAGATGGCTGCTTTCTCTTGCATCATGTGGCCAGGAGGTTGCCCCTACAATGACCATAATGGAACTTGTCTAGCTGGACATCCAGCACAATTGCTTTTCCTGTGGGATCTTCACTCCCTGGGAATTTATTTCAGCTGCAATCTTTTTCCTTATCTTTTGTGGTCTTCACTTTCTCCCCACTGATTAAAGCTTGCCCTAACTCAATCCCACCAATTTGTCTCAGTTGAGATATTCTCAATCCTGAGGTCCAGGGGACTGACAAACATTAGTTCCATTAGTTTTTCCCTAATGATAGATATTGCATAAAGTTCCTCCCAACTTTTTGCTTCTTGATTTTCATCTCATCTTGGGATGCTTCCAGTGTATTCTACAATTCAGGCAAATTGAAAACACTGGTTCAAAGTCCTCTGTCATTTCCTTGCTTTCCATTATTAATTCTGTAGTCTTGCCCTTGAAGAGATTAATGCTCACTGTAACCACTCTCCTCCTTTCTTATATACTTGTAAAAGAAGCCAGCAAAGGTTTCTGCATTTCTTATTTGTTTTCTCTCATAATCCAGTTTCTGCCTCCTTTTCAATTTTTAAAATCATCCTTCACTGGTTTGTAAAATGTTCCTAATCCTCTGGTTTACGGCTGATTTCTGCAACATTGTACGTCTTTTCTTTCAGTTTGGTACTATCCTTCCTTAGTTGGCCATGGATAGTGGACCCTTCTCGTAGAATCTTTCTGGATGGAATGTGTTTGTTGAGAGTTATGAAATAGCTCATTAAATGTCTGTCACTGCTTCTCTGCTGTCTTATATTTTAACCTATTTTCAGCCAAGTCTGTTTTCATATCTTTGTAATTGCCTTGATTTAAATTTCAGACCCATTTTTCTCACTCTCAAATGCTACCATGTTATTATCATTCTTACTATGCAGGCTACCTTTTCTAATTTTATTCATCCAACCTAAATGAAAATTAAAATTGCCCATTATTATTGCAGTGGGTTTCTTACAAGCCCACATTATGTCTTGATTTATACTCCATCCTACAGTGTAGCCACTGCCAGGGGCTAATCATTTTCTTCCACCAGTGACCTCTTTCTTTTGCTATTTCATTTCTCTACCCAAACTGATTCTACATCATGATCCTCCAAATCAAGATTATTTCTCACTACTGATCTCATCCTTTGAGCTACTGCACCTCCATTTCCTTTCTTCCTCCCATTCCGAAGTTTTAGATACTCTTGAATATTCAGGTCCCAGCTATGGTCACTTGCATTTCCTTTGCAAAGGCTTAGGCTATTATATAATACTTACTTCTATTGTTGCCATCATTTATTTTTAAGAATGCTGTGTGCATTCAGATACATAGCCGCCATTTTTGTCTTTCTCCCATTTTCCCCCACTCTGACCTTTTTTGCTGCTGCACCCTTTTGTTTTTATGCTCTTCCCTTCCTGTCACACTCTGGTTATTATTACCCGTATCATGATCCTGCACTATTGCTTTGTCTTTTCTTGTTAACTTTCCAAATCTCCCCTCACATGAGCACCCTTCCACACTATTTCGTTTAAAACCCTCTCTGGAGTGTTCTAGGTTTCCCCAGCCAACATTATTTCCTCCGTGTCTACCTTATCAAGTTCCTGTAGTCTTGAAGCTCCTCAAATCTTCAAGCTCTTGGAAGTCTTCAAGTTCCTGAAGTCTTCAAGCTCCTGAAATCTTTGTGTTTCAATTAGATTAAATCTAAAATCCAGGAAATGTAAAACTAGTCTACTCCATCCCCCTTCAAAGGGCAATTCTCTAATCACAAGAACCAAACTAGTGAACCTTAATTGCATTCCCTTTAAGGCAAGTATGTCCTTAAGTAAGGGGAACACAACTCAGCACATACTACAGGTGTGGCATAGCCAAGGCCCTCTGTTAGACTTCTTTACACTTGTGTTCCAATCTCTTTATAACAAAAGTTAATGTCCCATTTGCATTCGTAATTGCTTGTTGTGTCTGCATGGTAATTTAGTGATTCATGTGCAAGGATGTCCAGGTTCCCCTGAATACTAAACTTTCTCATTTAAAAACCTGTTTGTTATTTTTATTACTCAACTGGATAACTTCACATTTCAGTATTTTGCTCTTGCCCAATCATTCAGCCTGTCTATATCCCTCTGCAGCCTCTGTGTCCTACTCGCTGCTTACTCTCACACCTAAGTTTGTATCACCAGCTTTGAACTGCTGCACTATGTCTGTTATTCAAATAATTATATTCAACTAGTTACATGCTGCCAACCTAACAATGTCCCGTTTATTCCTAATCTCTGTTTTTTTGACCATTAACCAATCCATAATCCATGCGATTATCCCCTTTCCATGAGTCCTCATTTTGTGTAATGATCCCTAATGCAGCATCTTATCGAATGCTTGTTGAAAATCTAAATACACTTCATCCGCAGTTTTCCCCTTATCCATCTTCCTAATTAAAACTTCAAACAAAAGCACTCGTCAAACCCTTCACAAATCCATGTTGACTGTTGCAAACTGCATCATAATAGATTTTACTATTATGGTTAGGCTATCTGTCCCATAGTGCCCAGTTTTGTTTTCGGTAAATAGCAGGGTTTATATTTGTTATTTCCCAATCCTTGGAAGCTGTTTCTAGAATCTAAGCAATTCTGGAAAGTCAAAACCAGTTAATTCACCATCTCTGCAGTTAACTATTTTAAAACCTGAGGATACAGATCAGGATATTTGTCACCACCTAGTCCCATTTATCACAGAGGAGAACTTCTTCCCTTTTCTAGCTGATGGCAAGCAAGGCATGAGGATGGTGAAGATGGATCGTTTTGTTACAAGGAAGAGATGGCCAGAGACACAAATAGGCAGTGTACCTACTGGCCAGGACCTCACAACGGAGCAACTCTCTCCAGATTCAGGAGAGTTCAGGGCGGGACAAAGCAGTTAGTAGTGTTAGCTCTATATAGAGCTCAGGCTAACAGCCTACAAAGAAGAAACTTAACACTGGAACGAAGCAGTATAAAGATGATTTTTTGAGATATGGTTTTGTCGAATGTGCAAAGCAAATAAGGATACAAAGCCCGTGTGTGTTATATGCAGGGAAGTACGGGCAAATGAAAGGTGAAGTTTTAGATTTTCAAAGAGAAGTGGTGGATGAAAAATTGCTTTTGAGGTTGAGACACGAGTCCATTATTAACTTAGAGCTGACTCCAAATTAAAAGACTATGCTGCTGTACCTGATCTGTGATAGCACATTAAAACATGCCAAAAGCCCATGTGGCTGTCAGCAGTCTGGAGCAGCATCTCCCAGTAATATCCAGTGCTGAGTAAAACATGCATTTTGTCACTATTGCCCTTCACAACTTACATGCCGTTGTTGGATTTTCCGTTTTCATAAAAAAGTGGGAAACAAAGTTTGAAAAACACTTGTAGATGGTAGACAATTTTGGCACTGTTCATCGGTGTTAGCAGGATTGAATGTTTATGGAAGGAGTAGCAATCAAGTGGACTGCTTTGTCTGGATGGTGTCGAGCTTCTTGAGAGTTGTTGGAGCTGCACTCATCCGGGTAATTGGCACGTACACTCTTTACGTGTGCCTTGTAGATGGTAGACAGGTGTTGAGGGGCAGGTGACACAGTGGTTAGCAATGCTGTCTCACGGCACGGAGGTCCCAGGTTCGATCTAGCCCTGGGTCACTGTCCGTGTGGAGTTTGCACACTTCCCCGTGTTTGCATGGGTTTCACCCCCACAAACCAAAGATGTGCAGGGTAGGTGGATTGGCCACGCTAGATTGCCCCTTAATTGCAAAAAATGAATTGGGTACTCAAAATTTATTTTTAAAAAGACGTGTTGGGGGGTCAGTTACTCACTGTAGGATCCCTAGCCTTTGACCTGCTCTGGTAGCCACGTTATTTGTATGGCTAGTCCAGTTCTGTTTCTGGCCAATGGTAACCCCCAGGATGTTGATAGTGGGGATTCAGTCATGGTAATGCCATTGAATGTCAATGGCTGATGGTTAGATCCTCTCTTGTTGGAGATGATCATTGCCTGGTGCTTGTGTGGCATGAATGTTACTTGCCAGCCCAAGCCTGGATATTGTCCAGGTCTTGCTGCATTTGGACATAAACTGCTTCAGTATCTGACGAATCGTGAATGGTGCTGACGTTGCACAGTCTCCAGTGAACTTATGATGGAAGTGAGATCATTGATGAAGCAGCTGAAGATGGTTGGGCCTAGGACACTACCATAAGTAACCCCCGCAATATATTCTGAAGCTGAGGTGATTGCCCTCCAACCACCACAAACATTTTCACCCAGTAGAGAGTTTTCCCCTGATTCCCATTGACTCTAGTTTTGCAAGGGTTCCTTGATGGCATACTCAGTCAAATGCTACCTTTTTTTAAAAACGTATTCTATCACAAACTTGTATCAAAGCAGGTTACAGCAAGTAAACACCCCGGGAAACATACTTCCCGGCAATCAACAATGCAGTCTGTACAGATTTTTCCCCTTTGTTACCCCTCTCCCCATCACCCAGCCCCCTGCAACGAATAGCTCCTCCAACACGGCCACAAATATCCCCCACCTTTTCTCAAACTCCCACGCTGAGCCCCTTAACTCATACTTTACCTTCGCTGACTGCAGGAATTCGTACAGGTCACCCAACCATGCGGTCAAATGCTACCTTGATGTCAACGGCTGTAACCCTCATCTTATCTCTGGCATTCAGTTCTTTTGTCCACGTTTGAACTAAGGCTGTAGTGAGATCAGGAGTTGAGTGACCCTACAAAACCGAAACTGAGCAAAATAAAAGCAAATCACTGGATGCTGGAATCTGAAACCAAAGAGAAAATGCTGGAAAATCGCAGCAGGTCTGGCAGCATCTGTAGGGAGCGAAAAGAGCGAGCGTTTGGAGTCCAGGTGACCCTTTGTCAAAGCTAAACTGAGCATCCAGGAGCAGGTTATTGCTAAATAAGTGTCGCTTGATAGCGCTGTTGATGACCCGTTCCATCACTTTGCTGATGATCAAGAATAGACTGATGGGGGTGGTCATTGGCCGGGTTGGATTTGTCCTGTTTTGTATTTATACAGCATAATCTTGCAATTTTCCACATTGCTGGGTAGATGCTGGTGTTGTAGCTGCACTGGTACAGGTTAGCTCGGGGCGCAGCAAATTCTGGAGCACAAGTCTTCAGGACTATTGCCGAAATATTTTCAGAACCCATAACCTTTGAAGTTTCCAGTGCCTTCAGCCGTTTCTTCAAATCAGGTGGAGTGAATCCAGTTCGCTGAAGACTGATATCTGTGATGCTGGGAAGGCCAAGGTGTTTCATCCACTCGGCACTTGTGGCTGAAGATTGTTGTGCATACCTCAGCCTTGCCTTTTACACTGATGTGATGGGCTCCTCCATCATGAGAATGGGGATATTTGTGGAGCCTCCTCCTCCACTGAGTTGTTGAATTTTCCACGGCCATTCACGCCTTAGCTCTATTGCTTGCTGCTCACATGTTTGGTACGCAAGTTGTCTTGCATTGTAGCTTCATCAGGTTGAAGCTCATTTTTAGCCATGCCTGCTGTTGCTCCTGGCATGATCTCCTGCTGATTGATCCCCTGGCTTGGTCGTAATGGTAGAGTAGGGGATATGCCGAGCCATGACTTTGCTGATTGTGATTGAGTACAATTCTGTTGCTGATGGCCTACAGCGCTGAATGGGCGCCCAGTCTAGAGTTTCTACATCTTTTCAAAGTTTATCCTATTTAACAGGGTTGTAGTGCCACACAAAGCGATGGAAGTTACCCTCAGTGTGAAGACAGGGCTTTGCCTCCACAAGGACAGTGCGGTTGTCACTCCTACTGATACTATCATGGACAGATACATCTGCAGCAGGTCGGTTGGTGAGGATGAGATCAAGTAAATTCTCCCTCTTGGTTCCCTCACCACCTTCTGTAGTCCCAACCTCGCAGCTCTGTCCTTTAGCAGCCAGCAGCTCAGTCTGTGTTGGCACTACCAAGGCATTCTTGGTGATGAGCATTGAAGTCGCCCATCCAGAGTACATTCTGTGCCCTTGCCACCTTCAGTGCATCCTCCAAGTGCTGTTCAACATGGACGAGTACTGATTCATCAGCTGAGGGGGGTGCTGTACATGGTAATCGGCAGGAGAGCTGCTTGCCCATGTTTGACCTGGTACCATGAGACTCCATGGGGTCCAGAGTCAATGTTGAGGACAACCAGGGCAACTCCCTTCCGAGTCCATTCCACAGTGCCGCCATGCCTGCTGCCCTGTCTCAGCGGAAAGACAACTGCCACCTCTGATGTCCCAGGAATGGTGATGGTGGTTTCAGGGACATTGGGCGCGATTCTCCCAAAACGGGAGAAATCGTAAGGCTGGCGTCAAACCCGGGCGGGTTTGACGCCAGCCCCCCCTTCCCGACCGGGAACCGATTCTGGTCCCCGGTCGGGGCTAGCAGCCCGACGCCGTAAGCTCCGGCATCACGGGCTTAACAAATTTCGTTAAGCCCGCTTGCCGGAGTTAGCGCCGGCTGATGCGTCATATGACGTCAGCCGCGCATGCGCGGATTGGAAGACTCCAACCCGCGCATGCGCGGATGACGTCATCGCGCATTTGCGCGAAACCCGCGCATGCGCGGGCCGGGTTGCCCCTCAGCCGCCCCGCGAATGGATACTGCGGGGCGGCGGAAGGAGAAATAGTGCGCGGGCATCGGGCCCGCTGCCCGCGATCGGTGGGCACCGATCGCGGGCCCATGGCACCCTTGGCACGGCCGTGGTACTGCCGTGCCAATCGGTGCCATGGTTATAAAATGCGAGTGTTTACGGCCGTTTTTACAAACGGCCAGACCAGGTGTGTTTGCCGTTCGTAAAAACAGCGTAAAGGGCTGGGAACTCGGCCCATCGGACAGCTGAGAATCGCTGCCGGCTGTAAAAAAACGGCGGCAGCGATTCGTGTCGGGAGTTGGGCGTGGGGGGGGGAATAGCGGGAGGGCGTCGGAACAGCGTGGCCGTAAAATTTTACGAGCCACGCTATTCTCCGCACCGTCGGGAGTGCGGAGAATCTCGCCCATTATCTGTAAGGTATGATTCCGTTATGTATGACTGCATCAGGCTGGTGCATGACTAGTCTGAGAGAGCTCTCCCAATTTAAGCACAAGCCCCCAGATGTTACGAGGACTTTGCAGGGTCGACAGGGCTTGATTGCCATTGTCGTTTCCAGTGCCTAGGTTGATGCCGAGTGGTCTGTCCAATTTCATTCCTTTGTGTTTTCTTTTGTAGCTGTTGAATAGGCGATTTTAGTGTCAACCACATTGCTGTGGGTCTGAAGTGAACTAGTTGGGTTTTTATGACAGCCGACAATTGGACTTTTAATTTGATGTTTTAATGAGTTTCATTGAATCCAGGGGCGAAATTCTCCAAACCCCCGCAGGGTCGGAGAATCGCCCGGGGCCGTCGAAAATCCGCCCCCCCCCCCCCGTGGCCGGAATTCTCCAGCACCCGGGAATTGGCGGGGGCGGGAATCACGCCCCGCCGATTGGCATGCCCTCCGCGCCGATCGGCGAGCCCCCTGCGGCAATACTCCGGCCCGCGATAGGCCGAAGTCCCGCCGCTGAGAGGCCTCTCCCACCGCCATGGTTTGAACCACCTCTGGTGGCGGCGGGATCGGGCCCCTGGTGTCCTTTGGGGGGGGGGGTGCAGGGCGATCGGACCCCGGGGGGGTGCCCCCACGGTGGCCTGGCCCGCGATCGGGGCCCACCAATCGGCGGGCGGGCCAGTGCCGTGGGGGCACTTTTTGTGGCAGCTGACGCACCGGCGCATGCGCGAACCGGCGAAGGCCTTTCGGCTGTCGGCGGGCGTCAAAGGCCGTTGGCGCCGGTTTTGGCGCCAGTCGGCGTGGCGCCAACCACTCGGGCGCGGGCCTAGCCCCCAAAGGTGCGGAGAATTCCGCACCTTTGAGGAGGCCCGAAGCCAGAGTGGTTGGCGTCACTCCGCTACGCCGGGATCCCCCGCCGGGTAGGGGAGATTCCCGGCAGGTTCCCAGAGGGTTACCCTGGATTACTAGTTCAGTAACAATTCCACTCCACCACTGCCTCTCCCAACTCTAACTTCACTTCCTGTTTCTCGATGCAATGAGTTTAAAACCATCATTCTCGACAAATTTCTAGTGCAGCCTTACTTCCATAACTTCTTCCAGCCTTCCATGCCCTGGATCTCTGCAGCCCCAGCCTCCCTAACACCTTTCTAACCTCTTACTTTCATAGAATGACTACAATGCAGAAGGAGACCAATTGGCCCATCGAGTCTGCACTGACCCTCCGAACGAGCACCCAACCTAGGTCCTCTCCCCCTGCCATACCCCCATAACCCCGTAATCCAACCAAATCTTCGGTCACTAAGGGGCAATGTAGCATGGCCAATCTTCCCAACCTGCACGCCTTTGGACTGGGAGGAAACCAGCGTACCCGGAGGAAACCCACGCAGACACGGGGAGAATGTGCAAACACCCCACAGACAACACCACACAGTCACCCAAGGCCGGCATTGAACCCAGGTTCCTGGCGCTCTGAGGCAGCAGTGCTAACTACTGCACCACCCTGGCCGGAATTGAACCTGAGTCCTTGGTGCTGTGAGGCAGTAGTGATAACCACTGTGCCACCCAGGCTGCCATTAAACCTGGGTCCTTGGCACTGTGAGGCAGCAGAGCTAACCATTGCACTAACGTGCTGCACCCAACAGTAAAAAGCCTTTTCAAAGAGGGCTGCTGTTCTTTTTTTCTGATCCAGCCTTCGATCACTTCACTTTCCTGTATAGTCATACATTTCTCTCTTTCTGAGTGAAGCACTTTAAATGTTTTTTGCACAAGAAAGATGCCACATTGATAGCTATTGTTATTGCTCGTCTTCAGTTTATTCACCAATTAGAAAAAATATCAGCAGTTTGAATGGATACTTAATCTGTGAGGACGAAAAAAAATGAGCAAACTTAATGTTCATTGTCCTGATGTTTAAGGGATGGGGAGGGAATACGAGTGTGACATTTAGTGGTCAGGAAGCCTGTAAATATAGGAAAGTTGGCATGTGTATTTTATTCCCCAATTTTCTACCTGGCTGCGGGCCAGATTGAGAGCAGGCTGGCTGCTAGATGAGAAGTCCTGCCGTAAAAAGGTGAGCGGTTGAGGGGTTTAGGGAGTTGGGTGGAGGAGCAAAAGAGAAAGGAAGAGATTAGGGAAGAGGACATGGGGTTGGAGAGGGAGACGGTGAAGTATGGGTTGCAGATGCCTGATCAACTCCTCAAGCAGTTTACCCACCTGTCTCCCAAATCACTGCTGGGGGCCTGAGCCTCCCAATACCACTCGTCTTTGGACAGCCCATCCAATTTGCTGCACTCTCTCCCATGTAGCCTGTGTTCATTTGATTTCTCAAAACATCTCAATGACACTCAGTCATGGAGTCATGCCAACCTTGCTGTGCCAACAGCATCTCACAAGCTGCATAAAGATGAATGACCAGTTACATAGATGCCAACTACAATTTGGAAACTCTAAGACCATATAACTGGAAAGTATTTCTGAATGATCCATTGCCGAGTTCAATACTGCATGATATTGCATGCATAAAAGCAAATTACTGTGGATGCTGGAATCTGAAACAAAAGAGAAAATGCTGGAAAATCTCAGCAGGTCTGGCAGCATCTGTGGGGAGAGAAAAGAGCTTAACATTTCAAGTCCGATGACTCTGTGTCAAAGCTAACAGACAGAGAAAGTGGGAAATATTTATACTGTGGTGTGAGAGTGAAAGATGAGTCATAGCCACAGAATCCCAGGCAAACCGGGTGCTAATGGCCATGGAAACTAAGGGGAAAGAGATGTGAAAGGCCAAACAGCAGAGAAACTAACATCAGAGGATGGACTGTCGATGTAGGGGGAGGGGGAAGCAAAGAGGAGAAAGGTTAAGGAAAGATGGATAAGATTGGGGGGGTTAAATATATATTAAGAAAGAAAGAAATGATAAAAGACAGTTAAAATGAAATGGGATGAAAACAAAAGGCTCAAGCTGGGGTAGAGCTGATCATCTGAAGCTGTTGAATTAGATGTTCCGGCCAGAGGGCTGTAGCATGCCTAGCCAGAAGATGGGATGTTGTTCCTCCAGTTTGGGTTGAGCTTCACGGGAACATTGCAACAGGCCAAAAACAGACATGTGGGCATGGGAGCAGGGTCTTTTGTTAACATGGCAAGCAACGGGAAGGTCAGGGTCCTGAATGCGCACAGACCGAAGATGCTCAGCAGAGCGATCACCCAGTCTGCGTTTGGTCTCTCCGATATAGAGGAGACCACATTGGGAGCAGCGAATACAGTAGACCAAATTGGAAGAGATGCAAGTGAAACGCTGCTTAACCTGGAATGAGTGTTTTGGACCTGGGATGTTAAGCATGGAAGAGGTAATGGGGCAGAGGTAATGCGAAAGCATGGGAAGGTGCCATGGGTGATGAGAGATGTACTGGGTATGATAGAGGAGTGGACTAGATTATCTCAGAGGGAATGGTCTCTGCGGAATGCTGACAGAGGGAGTGAAGGGAAGATGTGTTTGGTGGTGGCATCACGCTGGAGTTGATGAAAATGGCAGAGGATTATGCTTTGCATACGGAGGCTGGTGGGATGAAATGTGAGAACGAGGGGGACTCTATCCTTGTTCTGGGAGGGAGGGGAGGGGGCGAGGGTAGTGGCGCGGGAGGTGGACCGCACACTGTTGAGGGCCCTGTCAACAACTGTAGGTGGGAAATCATGGTTGGGACAAGGAACACATTTTCGAAGTACCATTTTAGAAAGTGATATTGCATGCACGTTGCTTTCATGAATGGGCAGAGAAGTAATCTGTGATGCATTGAGATGGAGAGAGGTTTGGCTGACTGGCAGAAGGCAGAGAGTGGGGATAAAGGGATCTTTGTCAGGATGGCAGCCAGTGATTCATGATTTGCCTCAGGGGTTGGTGTTGGGACCACAACTTTTCACTATACATTAATGATCTGGAAGAAGGAACTAAAAGTACTGTTGCTAAGTTTGCAGATGATACAAAGCTATGCAGAGAGACGGATAGTATTGAGGAAGCAGGGAGGGTTGCAGAAGGACTTAGACAGGCTAGCAGAGTGGGCAAAATAAGTGGCAGATGGAATACAATGTGGAAAAGTGTGAGGTTATGCACTTTGATAGGAAGAATAGAGACATTGACTATTTTCTCAATGGGGAAATGCTTAAGAAATCAGAAGAGATTTGGCAGTCCAAGTTGAAGATTCTCTTAAGGTTAACATGCAAGTTCAGTCAGTAGTTAGGAAGGCAAATGCAATGTTAGCACTTATGTCGAGAGGGCTAGAATAAAAGATTATGGATGTACTTCTGAGGTTGTTTAAGGCTCTGGTCTGAGCCCATTTGGAGTACTGTGAGCAATCTTGGGCCCCATATCTAAAGAAGGGTGTCCTGCCTTGGAAAGGGTCCAGAGGAGGTTCACAGGAATGATCCCTGGAATGAAGAGCTTGTCACATGAGAAGCGGTTGAGGATTCTGGATCTATACTCGTTGGAGTTTAGAAGGATGATGGGGATCAGGATACTGAGATGCCTAGATCGAGTGGACATGGAGAGGATGTTTCCACGAGTAAGAAAAACTCGAACCCAAGGCCACAGCCTCAAACTGAAGGGACGATCCTTTAAAACAGGAATTTCTTGAGCCAGAGATTGGTGAATCTGTGGAACTCATTGCCGCAGAAAGATGTGTAGGCCAAATCACTGAGTGTCTTTACGACAGAGCGAGATAGATTCTTGATTAATAAGGGGATCAGGTGTTATGGAGAGAAGGCAGGAGAATGGGGATGAGAAACACATCAGCTGTGATTGAATGGCAGAGCAGACTCGATGGGCCGAATGTCCTAATTCTGCTCCTGTCTTCTGGTCTTATAATTCACCCAGCTGTAGTTGAATGTTTTTTGGTGCCTAGTCAATAGGCAGACCAGATGTGGATAGGTTGACGACCCAAATTTTGCACCCAAACAAACTTCGTAGGAAGACTTTGCGATAGATATCTGCAATTCCCTGGCTATTCTTCGGTTCACAACAAGCTCTGGATTAGGCTGTGCTGCAGAGACCCACATCACAGGGTAGCTCAGAGATTTCATTTGTTGGATTAATAAAAGGAGGCAAACTAATCGATCTGTGCCCTGTAGCAGTTGAAAGATCGTTCGCTCAGGTACCATCTATTACAGAAATCAACGCTGCCACATGAGTTGTCCAATCCTGTGGCAGTAACCTTTTTTTAAAAAAAAACAATAACCATACACGGATGCTGACCTTTCCAGCCTGTTTGTTCACACAGAAGTGGCAATAAATACTGATCTGGAGCTTATTGAACATACCCCATAATGCAACATACTCATTGATGTTCAACATTTACTCTAAAGGGCAGCAATTTATCACTCCCTCAGTACTATACTGAAGTGTTATCTCAGATTGGGTGCTGAGGAAAGAAACCATATCAATATTACAGTACCTCACAAGTATGTTATAATTCTCCTGTCATTGTAAAACAGTGAGTCTGAAAAGCATGGCATCTTACGGCATGTCCAGTTAATTACACTTTTTCCCTGCACCCTTGCGCTCAGAAATATGATGATTATTTAAAATTCTGATTTGTGTGGCAGAATGATTGCACCATCCAAAGGTTGCATCTGAAATTATCCATAAAATTTTCCTTTTAACAGCTTTCATTTATTTTCTACTTATTTAGTAGCACGTGATCGCTCTGTGTATACAGCAGATTATTGTTGTAATGTACAGAAAGCTTCTGCCATTACCAGGTAAATGCTTCAGCCCTTTGTTGAAAGTGCGCAGCATGCTATTCTATAAAGCACCATTATAAATACACACAATTTGTGAATCGTGGGAGTTAATACTACCTATTTTATTAATAATTGGGATTTCTAGTGATTTATACATTCTTCTTAAATTTAAGGTTCTTTATTCTGCTGTGCCCTGCATCTTCCTTCCTGCTTTTTCACCAGTTCAATCCTTTGCTTCCTACACCTGATGTTGCAACATTGCCTTTTGTCTCAAGTGACAAGCACCAGGCTTTTGGCAACCTTCATTTTTTATACTCACCAGTCACTTGTACCTCCCCTCACTTCTGAAGAAAGTTCAGAATTTGTAACACGATCTTTATAAAATGTAACCAGTATGAGTACAATAATTATTCAGCTGCTGAGCAGTATTCTCTTCTCCTTGGATCCAATTTCAACGAAACACCTTCCATAAATTGATGAAGACTTTGAGCTACGTATGAGTCATTATGCGCTTTATTCCTTTTGTCACAAGATCTGTCAAATGCATCACATGTTCAGAAATCACATTCTGCTGCTGTTTTCTGTGAGAAACAGTTGTCATTGTGTTCAATGCATGAGTGATTAGAGTATTGTACTTTAATGCAGTTTCACTAATAGTTACTTGAACAATGAGTGATGGATCTCTTGTTATTTACTTTTGTGTAATGATTTTTCCTAAACTCTATGAAAAACATGTTACCGTTATTGGGGCTTATTAATAGGATGAAGAATTTTACTCCGTTCTCTTTAGGAATGTTTGGATCACAAATGTTTCTAGGATTAAGATGTGAACAATCTGGTCATCCTTCAATTAAGAGTTAAAAATTACCTATCTGTGGCAGTAGGAAATATTCCTTCCAAAATCTAGCAAAGGATTGTATTAGATCAGTTATGGAAAGGCCATGGACCTGAAACCTTAACTTTCTTCATCATTCCACAGATACTTTCTAGCGTGTTTATTTTTCAGATTTCCTGCAGCTGCAGTATTTTGTTTTAGCGCTGTGCAGAAATTGTTACTTTACAGTAAAATAATGCCTAGTTACCCTCTCTCTCACTAAAGTGCATAAATTGAACTTGCATGATCATACAACATGTGCAATGAACATTGCTGCAGCTGGTGTGGAATCTCCCCTTCCAGCTACAGATTGTTAGGGCAAAAATCTGCTCAATCCCATAAAGGTAGAAAGAAAATTTACTTTGTACAGGCAGCCCCAAAGTCACCAACTCCAGAATATTGAACTTGATGTAGGTCCTATTGGCGATCTCTAGCCATTGGAGTCTCGGTGGCCCAGATAGTTCTAATGCTAAATCATTTGCAGTGTTGCAACGTATGCCAGAAGTATTTACGGCAAAACATTGCATTACGCACAATAAATTCATGCTGGCTTTTATGTTCCGCTTGAGTCCCCTCCATTCCTTTACCTGACCCCCATCAACATATTTTACTTCTTTTGCCCTCATATGTTTTTCTAGCTTCCTTGTAAATATATTTATGCCGTTTGCCTCAGCTACTCCTTGTGGTAGTTAGTTCCAGCTTCTAACCACAGTGGGTAAAGAAGTTTCTCCTGAATTCCCTAATCGATTTGTAAGTGACCATTTTATATTTACGACCCTGGTTCAAATATCACCTGCAAGTAAAATCATTTGGCGTAATCTAAAAGTTTCATTTTTTTAATAAATGTTTTATTCGGTTTTAGATTTTTTTTACATCTGACAGTAAAATCAGAAAAAGGAAGAAGGAAGCAATGCATGCAAAGTACCCAGGTAACATCGCCCCTATTCCAAGCTGCTGGCTTTAAATAGGTCCTGGAACATCTTGTGGAAGCCATCTTCCAACCCCGGATTTTCTCCAGGTGGTGAAATTCCGACAGCCAGACTGCAGCTTTGGGAGGTACTGCTGATTACCAGCCGAGCAAGGTTCTTGATCTGTAACCGTCTTCGTCGTGTTAAATGGCAGAACAGAAAAGTTTCTAAGTGTAATATCAGGCAGGGTTGGCTGGGAGTTTCTCCCCGGCTCTGTCGGCGAATTCACCACCGCTATCTAATCACACTTAAGGCATTTTATTTGGACCCTGGGGAGTCTCTCCCCAGTCAAACCCACACTTTCAATCACTGGGGAGCAGAACCCGCTGACCAGGCCGGTTTCTCGGAGATCGAGCCACCATTTTGAAAGGGTGCCCCGATCTCTAAGTGAGCTTGAGGATCCCCCACACCCTGACCCGTTGGCAGTGTCACTTCCACACACATGGGCATTACCCCACACACCCCCAAGGGAGGAACCCTTTCCTATGCTCCATTACAAGCCCCCCCACTCTTCACCCCCTCCAATGCTTCATACACCCCCTCATCCCTTCTTCATGGGCACGACCATCCTGGGAGTGCCACCTGGTACTGCCAAGGTGCCCGGGTGCTAGGGAGAGAGCCAGGGTACCACCCTATCCTGTTCCTGATCATCCAGGAGCTCCCAATGGTCTGGGAGACCCTCCAGGTGCCATTCCGCCTGGTCCATGTTTGTGTGGACTAATACTACTCAGCACCAGGCTGGGGTTTCCTTGGGAAGGCCAATTAAATGCCGGGAGCCAGTTAGATCTGGCGTCAGCATGGTTAAGTATTAAACCCACTTATCTGCAATGGACAGGACCCAGATCGCGACATCTCACGAGTTAGGAATTGCGGCTGTCAGGGTTCCTGGGAGAGGCCATTCATCCCAGCGTCTACCTAGTAAACCCTTTCCTAATCTTTCCATCAGTTCACCCCTCAATTTTTCATCCTTTTTAAAGAGGAAAGAACCCCAACCTGCTCGGCCTTCCCAATGAATATAACCTCTCAGTTCTGGTATCGGTTTAGTGAATTGATTTTTTTGCATCTTCTCCAATGCTTCTATTTCTTTCCAAAATACAGAAACCAGAACTATTCATTTTTTAAAATAAATTTAGATTACCCAATTATTTTTGCCAATTAAGGGGCAATTTAGCGTGGCCAATCCACCTACTCTGCACATTTTTGGGTTGTGGGGGCGAAACCCACGCAGACACGGGGAGAATGTGCAAACTCCACACGGACAGTGACCCAGAGCCGGGATCGAACCTGGGACCTCAACGCCGTGAGGCGGCTGTGCTAACCACTAGGCCACCATGCTGCCCTAACCAGAACTATTCATACAACCTCATGTGATCTAACTAAGGTTCTTCCTCTGCTCTTGAACTCTATTCCTCCAGAAAGGAACCACAGTACATTGCTTTGTTTTATGGTCTTATTAACTTGTGTTGCTATCTTTTAATGCTTTGTTTCTCTACCCAATTTAGGCACTTAATTTACAAAGAATATGAGACCTCCTCATTCTTCCTGCTAAAATACATTCCTTACGCTTACTCAGAGGTTTCTTTGCAAGATACCTGCCCATTCTGCAAGTTCATTAATTGTGATGAACTCTGCACTTTATAATAAAGCTTGTGAGATAAGCCTCCAACGCAAAATGAAACTCCCAATCCCAAAAGTGATGAAGGCTAAGATATGTGCTCGTCTCGATGTATTAGCAAAAACATCCCCCACCACCACCAACCCCACCCCCTGACTCCCGTTTCCTGGTTTCTTGCTGCTTCTGGGATATTACTTGTATCCTCTATAGTGAGGACTGATGCAAAATACTGTTCAATTAATCTGCCACCTCCTTGCTTTCCATTATCAGTTCACCAGACTCACTTTCTACAGGACCAACAGTTGTTTTATTAACTTTATTCCTTTTAAAATATTTATAAAACTCTCCACTAATTTTTAGTCCTTATTAATATTTTAGTCATAGAACTTAGAACATACAGTGCAGAAGGAGGCCATTTGGCCCATCAAGTCTGCATCGACCCACTCAAGCCCTCACTTCCACCCCACCCCTGTAACCCAATAACCCCTCCTAACCTTTTTGGTCACTAAGGGCAATTTATCATGGCCAATCCACCTAACCTGCACGTCTTTGGACTGTGGGAGGAAACCAGAGCACCCGGAGGAAACCTATGCAGACACGGGGAGACCGTGCAGACTCTGCACAGCGAGTGACCCAGCGGGGAATCGAACCTGGGACCCTGGCGCTGTGAAGCCACAGTGCTATCAACTTGTGCTACCATGCTGCCCACATTAGGAAACGTTGCTGTTCCTTATATGCTGTCCAATCTTCTGACCTGCCACTGCACAATTATATGCTTTTTTTTCATATGTTTTTTCTTTATGTTTGATATTATCTTTAATCTTTCTAGTTAACCATGGATGGTGGGTCCATGCCTTGGACGCTTCCTTATTCATCGGAATGTATCTATTCTGTGTATTCTGAAATATTGCCTCAAATGTTTGGCACTGTATCTCTATTGATCTATCCCTTAACCTAAATTACCAATTCACTTTAGCCAGCTCACTTTCATGTCTTCATAATTGCCCCTCAACGTTTAAGAACAAAGGCTGAAACGTTCCGCACCCGTTCGCAGCGGGACCGTTTGGCAACGGGAGAGGAAAATAGCGTGCGAATGGCACGTGAAAGTTGCATTTCACGTTGATGTAAAAGTAGGAAGTGTCTCCCTCTTCCCCCCCTTCCCCCCACCCCCCAATCAGTGGCAGGCTGCATTTTCCACCATTCAACATTGATAACCTCATTGTAAGAAGTTTATATATCATTATCTTGCCCATACCGTAAAATCACACAGCCACGTCAAAATTGTGTCCACAGCAGTGTGATGTCAGAACAGTGCGATGCACAACTGGTACTCCGAAAGGAGATTGGAAATAAGCACATCGCTCAGAGGGGAGAGGGTTGTGCCAGATTAATGCCATTTTGGCGTCGGGGTGCACATGGGTGCAAAATGTTTCCTAATGTACTCACTGTGCGCTCAGACGGCATTTTAAAAATGGCGCCCAAATCATCGAAGCGCAGAGTTTTTGGCAGGCGCATCGGAGAACACTCACCAGTGATATGTCATGGAACCCTTATCAGCCTTCTTTTCCTTTGCGCCTCACATTATATAGCATAAAAAGCTGCCAGTGCCCTTGGCAAGCTTAAGGCTGCTTTTCCCACCTGACATTAGACTTTGCCAATATTGGAGAAAATCTTGCCCATAGTTCAGACCCATTCCACTCTCCTGCACACTAAATTTTAAATTCAAACATAACATATCATAGTCATCTTCCTTCACTTTGTGATCATTAATTTCTCCCATTTTGATACACAATACCAGGTCTAGCATAGCCAGCTCTGTAGTTAGCTCTAGAACGTGCTGCTCTGAGAAACTATCCCAGAAATATTCTCTGAACTCCCCCTCTACACTACCTTTGCACATCTGATTTTTCCAGTCAATGTGTAAATTGCATTTTCCCGATTATCGCCCTGCCTGTCTGACGAGCGCCCATTATTTCTTCCTTTAATCCTCCACTCTACAATATGGTTACTGTTAAGGGCCTGCGCAGTATAACCACAAGTGACTTCTTGCTTTTACCATATGTCATCGCTATCCAAACCATTTCCACATGCTGGTTTCCTCAGCTTGGGCCCTCCCTCTCTATTGTGCCAGCACTATATTGCTATAACTATCAGATCTACCCCTCCATCTTTTCCTCGTGTCCTGCCTTCCTAAATATCCTATATGTCTCAATATTTAGGTCCCAGTATATCCCCTCCTGCAGCCACGTCTCGTTAATGGCTATCAAATCATACTTCTTCATTTCTATGTGCACTCTCAGTTCATCTGTTTTGTTTTGTTTTGAATTCTTCATGCATTCATTGATTTCTGTTAGATTTGTACTCTCTACCCATTCCTGTCACAGCCTGTCTTTCTTTTCCTTAATCATATCTTTCTCTTTTGCCTTGTCTCTGTTCTTTGATTTACCACCTCTTCCAAAAGGTGATCTCTTGGCCTCAGTACTTAATAATAATAATCGCTTCTTGTCACAAGTAGGCTTCAATGAAGTTACTGTGAAAAGCTCCTAGTCGCCACATTCCGGCGCCTGTTCGGGGAGGCTGGTATGGGAATTGAACCCGCGCTATTTAGCCCACTTTGCTAAACCAGCCAACTTCCCTAGTTATGCAGCTGACAAGAACTCCAGCCCCAGGTGTAGTCTGTCCCAACAGTACAGATCCCACTTTCCCCAGCACTGGTGCCAATGCCCCACAAACTGGAACCCACTTCTCCCACAGCAGACTTTGAGCCGTGCATCGCTAATCTGGGGCGAAATTCTCCGACCCCCAGCAGGGTCGGAGAATCGCCTGGGGGTGCCTAAAATCCCGCCCCCGCCGTGGCAGAGATTCTCCGCCACCCGGGAAGTGGCGGGGGCAGGAATCTCGCCCCGCTGATCGGAGAGGCCCCTGCGGCGATTCTCCGGCCCGGATTGGCCGAGGTCCCGCCGCTGGGAGGCCCCTCCCGCCACCGAGGTTTAAACCACCTCTGGAACGGCGAGCAGGCCCCCGGGGTCCTGGGGGGGCGGGCCCCACGGTGGCCTGGCCCGTGATCGGGGCCCCCTGATCAGGGGCCGGGCCAGTGCCCTGGGTGCACTATGTTCTTCCGCGCCCGCCACGGCCTCCACCATGGCAGAGGCGGAAAGGAACACCACATCGCGCATGCGCCGGCTGACGTCACTGCCGGCGCATGCGCCAACTGGCGAAAGCCTTTCGGCCAGCCCTGCTACCGACGGCGCCGGGTGTTTGCGCCAGTCTTCTGGTGCAAACCGCTCTGGCACGGGGCTGGCCCCCAAAGGTGGGGAGAATTCCAAAGGTGGAGAATTCCCCACCTTTGGGGAGGCGCGACCCCTGAGTGGTTGGCGCCACTCCCCTACTCCGGCACCCTCCGTCACGCCGGGTAGGGGAGAATGCCGCCCATGATTTGTCCTGTCTCAATTTGCACATGGCTTAGGTCATAAAAACAGAGATTATGACTTTTGAGGTTCTGCTTCTTAATTTGGTGCCTAAATCCTCATGCTGACTATGCAGAACCTCCTCCTTTGTCCTGCTTGTGCCATCGGTACCTAATGTGCACCACGACAACTGGGTCCTCCCCCTTCCACTGCAGGTTCCTGTACAGCCCCGAGCCGATGTCCCGAACCCTGACACCAGGCAGGCAACAAAGCCGTCTTGACTCTCACTCTTTTCTGCAGGGAACCATGTCGATCCCCCTGACTATACTAGCACTACATTCCTTTTTGCTCCCCCCCACTCAGCCACCGTGCCGTGATCAGTTAGCTCATCCACCCTGCAGCCCACATTTTCTTCCAAATAAGCTGAAAAGACCTCATATCTGTTGGACAATTGTAAAGCAAAGGCTCATGTGCTCCAGCTCACTGAATCCCCTTACCTGCCTCACTTGCAGTCACACGTTCCTGTCCCTAACCGCTGATCAAATCAGAGGACCTTGTCCTAAGAGGCGTGACTGCCTCCTGGTACAAAGAATCCACATAACTTACCCCTCTCTGGTGCGTGGCAGTGTCTAGTTCAGCTGCCAGCTCATAAACTTTGAGCCAAAGCTGCTTGAACTTCAAACACCTAATGCAGGCATGTTTGCACTGGATCAAATTGGCCTCTAGGAGCTCCCACATGCTGCAGCTGGGACACATCACCTGCCCTGTCAACCTTAACGTGTTCTAATTAACTATTTAATTATTTTATTCAGTTATATATTTTACTTTTGCTTTTATACATTTTATTAACCACCGGTTGCTAGATTATTTTGAACCTGAGGAATAGACTAAACCATAGTCATTTACCAGATTCTCAGCAAATAACTAGCTCCTTCTCCTGTCGCAGAGTAAGTCCACTTCTGAAGGCTGAGAAATTCAGAAAATAAAAAGCAAAGAACATTTATTTCCTTTCCCTTACACCATTAAATATGCAACTCCCAACACTAAGTCTCCCTTCTTGCAGTAAACCTTCAATAAAGCACCTCTTTCCTCCTATGCACCACTAAATTATTGACCATACTCACTTGGTCTCTGTCTCATTCAGGCAAAATCTTCTCTCACTGGCCATGCACTTTAAAAGGTCCCTTTCTGATATAGAGCTGTGATGAGTCAATCCCCAGTTTAGCTTCCTGCTACAGTAATCAACACCTATTCAAGCAAGAGCTTTCTTCAGGTGATTGATAGTTAACTACCACCAAGGTAGCTGTCTGGTTAACTGAGCTATTTAATTTTCAAAAAGACTTCGTTCTCGGTCAGAATCTGACTTTTATTCTAAAATTGAACTTGAAAAATATTTACCAGTTGAATTCCCTCTTGGAACCAAATTCACAAATATACTCACTCAGACCCTCTCTCACTCAAGCTGAAGTCTCCCCTCAGTGACCATACGCCTCTTACTGCTGCAGCTGTTCTATTTTCATGTTTGTCAATACTTTTATTCACTTTCCCTCATTCCATTCTCATATCCTTAAAATCAGCTGTTTTTCTAATTCCTTGCTTTAAGAAGAATACAATCCTTCTCAATCTTTATTGTTATGTTGTGATTGCTATTGCCTAGAATTCCCCAAGTGCTTACTTATCTGTTTTGGTTAATTTCCCATTACTAGATCCAGCAATGCTCTCTTTTGTATTTTCTACATACTTAGTGAGAAGGAGTCCTGTTTAAAAACCTCCATTTATGTTACCTTTTTGCTATCTCATCTTGCCTGTTTATTTGCATGTAGTATCATAATCATGGGAGATTTTAATTATATTCTTTACTACTTTCACATCTTTGGTTACATTATTTCTATTTCCAACTACTTTCCACTATTCGATGGTCTGCAGTTTATCCTGATTATCGTAGCCCGTTTCTTTTCATCTTTTATTTTGATCCGGATAGATTCGTTTCTGCCATCTGCTAGTGCTCGCAATGTTATTCCTAATTAGAACATAGTGCAGAAGGAGGCCATTCAGCCCATCGAGTCTGCACCGATCCACTTAAGCCCTCACTTCCACCCTATCCCCGTAACCCAATAACCCCTCCTAACCTTTTTGGTCACTAAGGGCAATTTACCATGGCCAATCCACCTAACCTGCATGTCTTTGGACTGTGGGAGGAAACCAGAGCATCGAGAGGAAACCCATGCAGACATTAGTACCAAACCTCGTTCCTGCTTCCTTATCCTTTCTGGATATGTTGTAACCTGCAATATTTGGTTGTCAGTTTTGTTCTTTATGTAGCCATGTTTCAGTTATTCCAACCAGATCTGGTTCTTCGCTATGAATTATTCCCCCGTTTTATTTTGGATATAATTTTGTTTGTCTGTCTTGGGGATTACTTTTACTTTTGCAGTCCTTTTTGTATTTCAGTTTTATAACCATATTTATTTCTTAACTGTTTATGCTGTCCTTGTTCCTTATCTTGATCTGAACTTTATTCCAATAATAATAGTCTTTTATTAGTGTCACAAGTAGGCTTACATTAACACTGCAATTAAATTACCATGAAAATTCCCCAGTCGCCAGACTCCGGCGCCAGTTCGGATACACAGAGGGAGAATTCAGAATGTCCAATTCACCTAACAAACAGGTTTTTCGGGACTTGTGGGAAGAAACCGGAGCACCTGGAGGAAACCCACACAGACACTGGGAGAGCATGCAGACTCCACATAGACAGTGACCCAAGAGGGAATTGAATCTGGGCCTCTGGCATTGTGAAGCGACAGTGCTAACCACTGTGCTACTGTGCCACCCTATCGTGTCTTCTCTTTCTTTTAACTCCAAACTTATGTTATTTTCACCAAGTGCCACCCCCCATGTCTTATTAGTTAGCCCGATTTACCCTTTCTGCTGGGACACTGGTCACAACTGGTTCAGGTGGAGCATACCGCAGTTTCGTCCTGTCCTCTTACTGGTGTCAGTCTTCCATTAAGATGGAATCTCGCATGTTGTAACTCGTCTTTCAGCCATTCAACTTTTGATCTAACTATCCCTGTGCTGATAAGCTCATGGCTCTGGTATTAATTCCAAAATTGCGAACTGAGTTCTGCTTTTAATTAGAAATCCAGTTTCAATTTTTACTTCTATGTCATTCCAACAACTTGAACCATGACAAATCTTTATTTCCTCTCTATTTCCAAGTTCCTCTATGGTTACTCTTGAAATATCCTTAATATTTCTACCAGGAAGGCAATGCACCCTTCTGGATGTTTGGTTTTGCATACTTTGTCTATACCTCTTACCTATTGAACCCCTGTTGTAATCACTTTATTCCACTCTCTTCACAACGCCACCCCTCTCCCCCTCTTTCTCCCCCCCCCCCCCCCCCCCCCCCCCCCCCCCATTTGCCTTCTGCTCCCTGCTGCCACAGTGAGCATTCTAGCTGTACACAGGGCAACTTGTGCTCTATCCTCACAACAAGTACATTCGATTTTTTTTTTAGCAATCTCCCCCGGATTCTTCTTGCTCTGCTGACTACCAGTCACATTTTTCCCTTGCCACTTCTGTGCTTTCCTCCGAGATGTGGCTGGACTCTGGAGAAAACTATCCAATAGTTCTTTAAAACAGAGATGAGGAGGAATTTCTTCAGCCAGAGGGTGGTGAATCTGTGGAACTCCTTGCTGCGGAAGGCTGTGGAGGCCAAACCACTGAGTGTCTTTAACACAGAGATAGATAGGTTCTTGATTAATAAGGGGATCAGAGGTTATGGGTAGAAAGCAGGAGAATGAGGATGGGAAAATAACAGCCATGATTGAAAGGCGGTGCAGACCCGATGGGCCGAGTGACTTAATTCTGCTCCTATGTCTGATGGTCTTATAAGAAATAAGAGCAGGACCCACGCTGCAATCTTAGAATTACTACCTGAGCCATCTGCTAATGAGCATTGGATAGTTAGATCAGAGGGTGAATGGTTGAAAGACTGGTATGGGCATGAGATTCCATGAAGAGCATAAGGCCATTCGACCCTCCCTTCCCCCGAACATGTTACATCATTCAATAAGATCATATATGATCTCATTGTGTCCTTAATCCCACTGTCCTGCCTACTCCCTATAACCCTCACCTCCCTTGCCTATCCAAAATCCAACTAATACAGTCCTGAATATATTCAATGATCCAGCCCCCATCGCCTGCTGACAAGGAGAATTCAAAAAATTAATCGCCATTCTGAGAGAAGATATTCCTTCTCCTCTTGGTCTTAATGGGAGGCCCCTTATTTTTAAATAGTTCCCCTGTACTTCTCTATCCTCTCACAAGGGGAAAACATCCTCTCAGCATCCACCTACTCATGCCCCCGAAGAATCTTCTATGTATCAATAAGATCACCTCTCATGCTTCCAAATTCCAGTGAATATAATCCAGACGTGCTGAAGCTACTCTCATAAGAAAAACACTTTCATCCCAGGAAACAACCGAGTGAATCTTTTCTGAACTGCCTCTCATGCAAGTTTGTCCTCCCTTAAATAAGGAGACTAAAACAACATTGAAGGACTGTAGGTGTGTTCTCACCAGTGGGCTACAGTTGTAGCAAGACTTCCCTACCTTCACACTTCCCTAATTTCCCTTGCAATATAGGCCAACATTCCATTTGCCTTCCTAATTATTTGCGATACCTGCTTGCAAACATTCTATGATTCATGTGCAAAATCCCTCTGTACAGAGGCATTATTTAAATAATATTATGCATTTCTGTTCTTCCTACCAAAGTAGGCAACGTCACATTTTCCCACATTAATCCCCACCTTGGGCCAAATTGTTTCCCACTTCTTAACTTATCGAATTCCCTTTGCAGACTTTGTATCCTTCCCAACTTGATTTCATCCCTATCTTAGTTTCATCTGCAAATTTGGCTCCAGCACAATCGGACTCTTCATCCAAGTCATTATTACTTGATCATAAATAGTTAGGCCTCAGCACTGATCCTGGGGCACTCCACTGATTATAGTTTGCCGACCTGAAAATTACCCATTTATGCAATTTGTTTCCTGTTAGTCAGTCTTCTATCGGTGCTGATATAGCACCCCCAACACCATATGATCGTCTTCTATGTAGTCACCTTTTATGTTGCATCTTATGCAATGTCTTTTGAAAATCATGTGCTGGTTCTCTTTCTCTACCCTGCTAGTTGCATGTTATTACAGGACATATTACAGTCCTGGTATTACAGTCCTGACACACAGTCTGCATACCATTGTAGTTTATTTTTAATTTATTGAGTAATTTCTTAATTTAGTCACAGAACCAATGGAAACCCTTGATTAATCCAGGAACCTTAGATATAATTCTAGATGGAATTTAGCTTGGCCTTAAATTAATTACTAATTATTCTCAATGTCCGTCCATTTAACTTCTCAATGTCTGTCTATTTAACTGTTTGCCACGTTTTTAGAAAAAACGTTGTGCGGAAAACAAGATAGTTTTATGGGATTTGTATTTATATTAGTAAAGATTAGAAATAAGGTCTAGTTTTAAGTGTGTTTGATTCAATGTGTTTCTCCCTGGAAGGGTAAAACCTGTAGTTAGATTCGTGCTGGACAAAGGTGTTTGTATGTGTGGGGCTTGGTTTTAATTTCAACTGTGATTCTCTTGTGCTTAGAGTGGGTGATGGCATGAAGAATAAATAAAAGGCAAACGCAAATGGCCATTGCTTAGCAACTGAAGGCCCTTGAAAGATAGAAACGTTTTTAAGTTTTAGCTGGATATATTGCAGTTGCAGACAGGACGCAGGAGAGTGAACATCTCTCAGCTCTGCCAGGAGAAGCTGGACAGGACAAGGGAATTGCAAAGATGCAAGATTCCTAAGGAACAGGTTACAGTCCAGATAACCAGATAATTGGGACAGAAAGAATACCTAAAGTTACCCCCTCTATTGACAGACATCAACCTCCCCCCCCCCCCCCACCCCCCCCCAACCCACAAAAGGGAGCCCAGTCTGGAAGCTAAAGAGCTGTCCAGACAGGGGCAATGGGAAGCATTATAGCTTATAGACAGCTTGTGAAAGCATCTGCAGCTTTGATCCTTCATATCCCTTCAGCATCAGTGGCCCAAGTGGTGAAACCACAATGTCAAACATTGACCACATCAAAGAAAAATAAGTGCATTCAAAGTACTAAGTGCATTCTAATTGCTCAAGTGTGTGATTTCACTGCATGTATCTCTGTTTGATGTGGTCAATGTTTAACCACTTAGGCCACTGAAGCATGAAGGGATATGAGTGGATCTAAACTGCAGATGGTTTGTACAAACTGTCAATCACAGGCAGAACTGGAAAGCTATGAATGGCTTGCAGCTAATGGATCTGTGGGAACCATATGCAGGCACAGCTACTCTCCTTCGAGGAATGGACACATGTAGCTGCAAGGTAAGTATAATGTTTCTCACTGCCCCTGTCTGAATTGCGCCCCTTGGGGAGGGGGGGAGGAGAAGGGGTCCCGTGGTCAGGGGGTCCCTGTGGGGGTTCCCCTTTTACAAGAGTACCTGTAGGGGGGTGGTCCCCCTCTTACAGGGGTCCCTGTGGAGGGGTGGTCCTCCTCTTACAGGGGTCCCTGTGGGGGGGGGGGGTGGTCCCCCTCTTACAGGGGTCCCTGTGGGGGGGGCGGTCCCCCTCTTACAAGGGTCCCTGTAGGGGGGTGGTCCCCCTCTTACAGGGGGTCCCTGTGGGGGTGGTGGTCGCCATTTTACAGGGGTCCCTGTGGGGGAGTGGTCCCCCTTTTACAGGGGTCCCTGGGGGGGGGGGGATCCCCTTCTTACAGGGTTATAGAGTTCCCTGTGGGGGGTCCCCCTCTTACAGGGGTTCCTGTGGGGGGGTCCCCCTCTTAACAGGGATCCCTGTGGGGTGCGGGTCCCCTATTGTAGAGATCCTGGGGAGGGGGGGGGGGGGGGGGTCGAGGGTCTGCTAGAGGAGGCTTGGGCAGGCAGTGCATTGTTGGGGGGAGGGGGGGAAATTTTTGTTGGATAGTCTCTACTGGCGTGGCCCTGGCATGGTGGGCCAATGGGGCCCTTGACCCACCACAAGGTCCACCACATCAGGAGCATGCTGGTAAAAACCACAAGTGATCCAAGCTCACCTGATTTCCGGCCGCAGGAACCGGAGAATCCCAGGAGGCCGGAGCCGCAGGCACCCAGGCCTGTCAAATAGATGTAAATTGGTCATTAAGACCCATTTGCATTTATTTACATCTCCCCCGCCCACCTTGCCCGCGCACGTCATGGACCTCGTTCACTTTAGCAGGACCGAGTGGTGGGCGGTCGGAGCCTGGGGGCGCCAATGTTGATTTTCCCCTCGACACCCGATTCTCCGTCCCATCGGGGAATGTATTCCGGGCGCCCCGGAACAGTGAATCCCGCCCATGGTCTTTTAAATCAGGATTCCATTCTGGAATGTTACCAACTGGTTGTAATATTACTCGGGTTGTAATGTCGCGTATATTGTAAATTGAATCTTTAGCTTTATTTCTTCAGCACCCTTCGCACCACACTTGTGCTGACCATAATGTTAGTTTGTTATTTGGAATCAACAGCACAGAAAGAGTCTATTCAGCCCAGCTAATATACGCTGGTGTTTACACTCAACATAGAACATAGAACAGTACAGCACAGAACAGGCCCTTCGGCCCTCGATGTTGTGCCGAGCAATGATCACCCTACTTAAACCCACGTAACCCGTATACCCGTAACCCAACAATCCCCCCATTAACCTTACACTACGGGCAATTTATCATGGCCAATCTGCCTAACCCGCACATCTTTGGACTGTGGGAGGAAACCGGAGCACCCGGAGGAAACCCACGCACACACGGGGAGGACGTGCAGACTCCACACAGACAGTGACCCAGCCGGGAATCGAACCTGGGACCCTGGAGCTGTGAAGCATTGATGCTAACCACCATGCTACCGTGAGACATGGGCATCCTTTAATTACCTTGATGCAACCCACCATTGTATCTCCCTCTTTGCTTATAGTTTGAAGACAATAGGGTAGAAATTGAACATTGTGTTTGCTTTATGGACATATAACAGCAACCGTGAGGCCCAATTCGAACAAATGAATTAGGGACACTCGTAGACCACTCACATAGACTGCTTTGCCATTTAATAAGATCATGGCCAATCTAATTTTAACCTCAACTTCATTCCTGCCTATCCCTGATAAACCTTCACCTCCTTGTTTATCAAGAATCTACCTACATCTGCTTTAAAGACTTGCCTCAATCACCTTTGAGGAAGAGAATTCCAAAGTTTCTAACTTGGAGCAAAAATCATTTTTTTCATCTGTCTTAAATGGGCAACCCCTTTACTTTTTTAAAAATTTATTTTTATTCAAAATTTTTCAATAATTTTTACAAGCCACTACAAAAAAAAGAAAAACAACAGAAAGAAAATATAACAGTAAAACAGAAAACAACGTAACCATTTAACAGTTTAACCAATTAACAAAATAAGGTGGGGTATTTGCCCTTTACAAATGAAATCCATCCATCACCCAAGCCCCCCCCCCCCCCCCTCCTCCCCCCCCCCCCCCCCGGTTTGCTGCTGCTGCTGACCTCCACGTAACGTTCCGCGAGAAAGTCAAGAAGCGGTTGCCACTGCCCAGAGAACCCCTGCAAGGACCCTCGCAAGGCAAACTTTATCCTCTCTAACTTGAGAAATCCCGCCATGTCACTGTCCCAAGCCTGAACGCTTGGGGGTTTCGCGTCCCTCCACATTAACAAGAGCCTTCTCCGGGCTACCAAGGAGGCAAAGGCCAGAACTCCGGTCTCTGTCGACTCCTGCACTCCCGGATCATCTGATACCCCGAATATCGCTATCCCCCAGCTCGGTTTTACCCGAGTGTCCAAGACCTTGGACATAGCCCTTGCGAAGCCTTTCCAAAATCCTGTAAGTGCCGGGCATGCCCAAAACATATGGACATGGTTTGCTGGGCTCCCTGAGCACCTCACACACTTGTCCTCTACCCCAAAGAACTTACTCATTCCCGCCACTGTCATATGCGCCCGGTGCACCAGCTTAAACTGAATCAGGCTAAGCCTGGCGCAAGATGAGGAGAAATTGACCCTGCCCAGGGCATCAGCCCACGGGCCCTCATCCAGCTCCTCACCCAGCTCCTCCTCCCACTTGACTTCAGTTCCTCCTCCGCCTCCTGCAGCTCCTCATATATTTCAGGTATCTTGCCATCCCCCACCCACACGCCCGAGACCAGCCTGTCCTGTATCATCCGGGCAGGCAGCAGCAAGAATTCCCCACGTGCTTTTTCACGAACGCCCGAGCCTGCATGTACCTAAAGGTGTTCCCTGGGGTAGCCCAAATTTCTCCTTCAACACCCCCAAACTAGCAAAAGTCCCATCAATGATCAAGTCCCCCATCCTGTTGATACCCGCCCTGTGCCAACTTAGGAAACCCCCCCCCCTCCGTCTATTCTACCGGGAACGAACCTGTGATTATTCTGTATCTGGGCCCAGACTGAAGCCCCTACCTCCGCCCTGTGCCGTCTCCACTGCCTCCAGATTCTCAATGTCACCACCACCACCGGGCTCGTGGTATACTGCGTCGGCGGAAGCGGAAACGGTGCCGTTATCAGTGCCCACAGGCTGGTATCTTTATAAGACGTCGCTTCCAACCGCTTCCACACCGCCCCCTCTCCCCCCAGTACCCATTTCCGAATCATGGATATATTCGCTGCCCAGTAATAGCTGCAAAAGTTTAGCAGCGCCAACCCCCCTCCTCCCCGACTGCACTCCAAGAACTGTCTCTTAACATGCGGGGTCTTATTTGCCCACACAAATCCCGCAATAATCCTACTTACCCACTTGAAAAAGGGCTTGGGGATGAGGACGGGAAAGCACTGAAAGACAATCAAGAACCTGGGGAGGACCGTCACCTTTACGGACTGCACCCTGCCCGCCAGGGAAAGCGGTAGCATGTCCCACTTCTTAAAGTCTTCCTCCATCTGATCCACCAGCCGCGCTAAATTGAGCTTGTGCAGGGCACCCCAGCTCTTAGCCACCTGAATGCCCAAGTAGCAAAAGCTACTCTCCACCATCTTAAGCGGTAACTCTTCCAGTCTCTTTTCCTGGCCCCTCGCCTGTATCACAAAGAGCTCGCATTTTCCAACGTTCAGCTTATACCCCGAAAAGTCTCCAAAATCCCTAAGAACCTGCATGACCTCCCCCAGCCCCTCCACCGGATCCGCAATATACAGGAGCAGGTCATCTGCGTACAGAAACACGATGCTCCTAACCCCTTTGCTTTTTGAACAGTGACCCCCCTAGTTCGAGATGCTTGCGCAAGAAGAAAAATCCTCACCGTGTTCACACTGTCAAGATCCCATAGGATTTTCCATGTTTCAATCAAGTCCCCTCTCTACTAAACTCCAAGGGATGCAAGCCTAGCCTGTCCAGCCTTTCCTCAAAATGTAAGACTTCAATCTCCTGCGCCCCAAGACCCTTGAAAGATGTCCGATGCACAAGTAAATTGGTCAATATTTCAGATCCTAGTAGGCACCTAAGATGGGCCTTAACCCTCTTACCAATGTATATGAGGATTTTAATGCATGTTTTGGTGTCCTAATCCTGTTGTGTGTATATAAGTGCCACAGGTTTCCTTTTATACTGTTAAAATTCCTGCTCATTTTAACTGCTGATAAGGCTGCTCAGACATGTTTCCCAACTTTAAAATCCGAAGTGCCACTGAGCTGATCCTTTAAATGAAATGGGGTATTAAATAACAAATTCAATTAGCAATAAATTGTCAACTCCCTTTTACTATTACCATAGTGTTTTCAAATAACAATAGCATTTTCAACCTGTGTTCAATAAGCATTCCAATTCATAGAATCATAGAATTTACAATACAGAAGGTTGAAAATTAAATTTCTCATTATTCAGTTACAAGCTACTTGTACCATATAAATTTGTGGTTGAGTGGCTATTATTGGGCAGCTAATGTGGCGATGATCCATAAGTGGGTAATGGAGGGAGAGGAGGCGGCGTAGAATAGACTAGAGGTGGCGTCTTGTGTGGGTACGAGTCTGGGGGCGCTGGTGATGGCACCGTTGCCGCTCCCACCGACAAGGTACACCACGAGTCCGGTGGTGGTGGCGACTCTGAAGATCTGGGGGCAGTGGAGGCGGCATAGGGGTGAGGTGGGGGCCTCGGTCTGGTCCCCGATACGAGAGAACCACAGGTTTGTTCCGGGTAGGATGGATGGGGGGTTTCTGAGTTGGCATCGGGCAGGGATTAAAAGAATGGGGGACCTATTCATCGAAGGGACTTTTGCGAGCCTAGGGGCGCTAGAGGAGAAATTTGGGTTACCTCCCGGGAATGCTTTTAGGTGCATGCAAGTGAGGGCGTTTGTGAGATGGCAGGTGAGGGAATTTCCACAGCTCCCAGCACGAAGGATTCAGGACAGGGTAATTTTGGGCGTATGGGTTGGAGAAGGCAATCTATCAGGAACTGCAGGAAGAGGAGCTGGCCTCGGTGGAGAAGTTAAAGGGCAAGTGGGAGGGGGAGCTCGGGGAGGAGCTGGATGAGGATCTGTGGGCTGATGCCCTGAGTAGGGTTAATTCCTCCTCCTCTTGCGCCAGGCTCAGCCTAATACAGTTCAAAGTTGCTCATAGGGCGCATATGACGGGGGCGAGGATGAATAGGTTTTTTGGGGTGGAGGACAGGTGTGTGAGGTGCTCGGGGAGCCCAGCAAATCACGCCCATATGTTTTGGACGTGCCCGGCGCTGGAGGGGTTCTGGAGGGGCTTTGCGAGGACTATGTCCAAAGTGGTGAACACCCGGGTCAAGCCGTGCTGGGGGATAGCAATTATTTGGGGTATCAGACGAACCGGGAGTGCAGGAGCCGAAAGAGGCCGGTGTTTTGGCTTTTGCGTCCCTGGTAGCCCGGCGGAGGATCCAATTAATGTGGAGGGATGCGAAGCCCCCAAGCGTGGAAGCTTGGATTAACGATATGGCAGGGTTCATCAAGCTGGAAAGGATAAAGTTTGCCTTGCGAGGGTCTGTGCAGGGGTTCTCCAGGCGGTGGCAACCGTTCCTAGACTTTCTAGCGGAACGTTAGGTGGAGGTCAACAGCAGCAGCAGCAACCCGGGGAGGGAGGGAGGGGAGGATGGGGGGGGGGGGGGGGGGGGGGGAGGGGAGGGGGGGGGGGGGGGGAGGGGGGGAGGGGGGCGGTTGGTTTTTCTTTTTTGTGGTTTAGATTAGAGTGGGGCGTTTTCCTTACTGGCGTTTTTATTTGTTCAATGGGGGTTATTGTATTTTGTTGGAAATCCCATGTATAATTTTTGCTTGTTTTGTGCTTTATTCTTTTTTCTGTTTGGAGTGTTTTCTTGAAAATTGTTGAAAATTTGAATAAATATATATTTTTTAAAAAATAAATAAATTTGTAGTTGAAACATTACTGTAGATATAGGAAATGCTGAGTGTGTTTTTAAAATTATGTTTGTGGGTGCTGCTGGCTCACCCAACATTTTTATTGCCCATCCCTACGTTTAATTAAATAATGCAGTTCCAGCACATCAGGTGGCAGGAGTAGTGCCATTAGGACTGCACTTTACTGAATACCAAATCGCCACCTGTTAATTCAGAAATCTGATCCTGGACTTGAATTTTCAGCCAGTTAGAATTGTAGCACGCTGTGCAGAGAACTTTTTGCTTGATGGTAAATCTGCAAACAAACATTTTTATGTGCCGCATAATATATGTAGACTCTCATAAGTGAGATTCATGCTATGCGATGTGTGATCCTGCCTCATTTTGTGCCATTCTTCAGTGCAGGAAATTAATAAATTTGCAGCCATGGTAGAACCTGGGTATGGGTACTTAGCACATAGTCATTTTTCATTTGCATAAATTTGCATGGCAAGGAATATGGAATTGCTTACAGGTTTGCGCTCCCAGGGGAATCGGAAACTGGTTGCAATTCACCTCCAGTGGAAGAACAGTGGACTGGATTCTCCGTTTCAGCGGCTAAGTGGCAGCTCAAATGGAGAATTTGCAGGTGTTTTACGACCCAAAAATCGGTGCCGAACCCTCACCAATTCCGGGACGGTGAGATGTTAGCAGCGGCGCTGGGTGAAACACCCGGCCTCCGCACCGAGAATGGCTCTGTCACTGGCCACACATGCTCACGGCAACAACTTGCAGTAGTCGTGCTGTACAACATGATGCCGGCCTTGTGCAGACCCAACCCACCATTCGCGACCCCACAGGCCACCCCCTGGCCACCCCCACCAGTCCACCCAGCCCTCATGGAAGACCCGAGGCCAGCGGCACAAATCCCGGCCGAGTGTGGCGCTAGACACAGTCTGCAGTCGTCACGCCGGGTTCCTGACTGCCGAGACTGCACGTCCCCCACGCTGTCGGGAACTCAATGTGTCGGGAGCATCGCGGGAGGGTCTGCCGATGATGCGCCAATGTCGTTGCAGCGGTGCATGACGTGATTACGCCACTTCCGATGGGGCGAAGCATGGCCGACTGGTGTCAAACTGGCACCGGCCCCGATTTGGGCATCGGAGTGATTTCTCCACTCGATCACCGATTAAGACATCGGCGTCGGGCAACGGAGAATCCCGCCCTATAGCTTTAAGATACGTCTTTTACAAAACTCTTTTGATAGGCAAAATATATTAGCTAACGAATTTGCTCTTCAGTGTTTGAGTTGCTCAGCACTGACAGGCAGATGAAGACTCAAACTGTCTCAGGAAAGAGTTTTCCTCCACAGACTATTCCTTTTGCTTTTCATAACACGTCAAATAAATTGGTCTTTAAATGTATATAGCAAATATATCAACGTTTTGAACAGCTCGGCAATATTTCCCAAACAGCTGCTGTGATTCATGATGAAAAGTTACTGTGGGCAGCACGGTAGCACAAGTGGATAGCACTGTGGCTTCACAGCACCAGGGTCCCAGGTTCGATATCCCACTGGGTCACTATCTGTGACGAGTCTGCACGTTCTCCCTGTGTCTGCGTGGGTTTCCTCCGGGTGCTCCGGTTTCCTCCCACAGTCCAAAGACATGCAGGTTAGGTGGATTGGCCATGCTGAATTGCCCTTAGTGACCAAAAAAGGTTAGGTCGAGTTACTGGGTTACGGGGATAGGGTGGAAGTGGGGCTTAATGTGGGTCGGTGCAGACACGATGGGCCGAATGGCCTCCTTCTGCATTGTTTGTTCTATGTTCTAGTTTACCAATACCTTTACAGCACTGCAAAAGAAGAACTGTGTTAGGAACTATGAACAATTTTGAACATCCAAGGCCTAAAATGAAGAATATTAAATCAGATTAGAGATTTATGTTCGACGAATCATTGCAGTTAAAAATTATGTCACCCAGCATAATAAACTGTGACTATATAATCAATATTTTAAAGAAAAAAAATCTTTTGTAGTTCAATTTTTAGAATCAAGATGAAGGACATCATATCTTGGGGGAATATGAGCATGTGAGCAGCTGGAGTCACTCAAAATTTTCCCAGTATTGCACAGAAAAACATTCTGGGTGAATTTCATATATTGTGAACTTAATTCTTATGTAACTTGAAGATTTCTAATCCCCTGTAACCATTCTGTAAACTCAGGATAAGATTGAAGGCTTTCAATTTTTCCAGATTTCTGTTCCTTTCAGTATATTGTGTAGGGACGTGTATTTACCAGTAGTATTTGACAGCTTTCCTTTTGGTAGGCGTTTATGTGGCAGACCGTGTTCGATGTTGAAGGCTGCCATCCAAACTAGGATTTACTGGGTGATGATCTACAGATGGTTCATCATAACCAACAATGAATGCATACACACCACATTTTTATACGATAAATATGTTGTGCTTTATAATTTTTTAATCTGTTGAACAAAATATTTGTAACTAAAATTTGGAAAAGGATAGCAAGCATCCCACTAGGCCACTAATTAAATCATATTGGGCAGAAATTAACAGTATGTAGTGGTGAATTATAATCTTTATTGTCACAAGTAGGCTTACATTAACACTGCAATGAAGTTACTGTGAAAAGCTCCTCGTCGCCACATTCCAGCGCCTGTTCGGGTACACGGAGGAAGAATTCAGAATGTCAAAATTACCTAACAGCACATCTTTCGGGAGTTGTGGGAGGAAACTGGAGCACATGGAGGAAACCCACGCAGACATAGGGAGGACGGGCAGACTCCGCACAGATAGTGACCCAAGCTGGGAATCGAACCTGGGACCCTGTCATTGTGAAGCAACAGTGCTAACTACCGTGCCGCTGTACAGACAAAGATGAGGGTCTTCCAGGTGGCCCACAGGACAAGTCACTGATGTTGGTTTCCAGCAAGAAAAGTTTGACGACTTTAGTTCCATGTATGTTCCGAGCATTCTGGATACACTGATGCAACTCTGCATTTCCCAGCAACATGTGGAATTTTCAGCACTTGTGGTGCAGAAAACACAAAAGAGTAACCAGCTGAACGTGATGCCTGACTGCGACTGAAACGCTCTAGCTTGAAACTCAACGTAACCTCATTGATGTCTCATCAAATCCAGTGCCATTCTGCCCATTAATTGAGGGTATTTTTTTTGCAGTGGCAGGTATTAGTGGATGGAAAAGGGCCGGTTAATCATCCTCTGAGTCTCTTGCCCCACGTGACTGATCCATGGATGAAAATGTTTATGAACCACTGAATTACAGACTTGAGCAAAGCAGACCTGGAAACCATTTTAAGACCCTTGTGAGTAAGGGGTAAGGGACAAGACAGTTGCTGCAATCATTAATAAAAGTTTGGTTTTAAAAACTGTGAAGGGATAGAAATACTGGTCGTGACTATGTATTTTGCCAATTGTAATTGTCAAATTGAGGGAAGCACGGTGGCGCAGTGGGTTAGCCCTGTTGCCTCACGTCGCCGAGGTCCCAGGTTCGATCCCGGCTCTGGGTCACTGTCCATGTGGAGTTTGCACTTTCTCCCTGTGTTTGCATGGGTTTCACCCCTGCAACCCTAAGATGTGCAGGCTAGGTGGATTGGCCATGCTAAATTGCCCCTTAATTGGAAAAAATAAATTAAAAAATTTAAAAAGAAGTAATTGTCAAATTGTGCTGATAGGTAAATTTGCTTGCTTTTGTGCCAGAAAAAAATAAGCCTGGGGTAAATTTTATTCAATTTTTAGACATGTTAGTCTTAACTCTGGAATCTACTTTGGCTGCCTCTGGGGCAAAAATGCCTTTGTTTTTGGTTGACTTCATTTTTTTAAATTAACTACTTCTCGTCAAACCTAGTGGTTTGAGGTAGCAGTGTAGATTACTGTGGAGCAATATCACACAGCTTGGTGACTCATAATTCCCTACAAAATGAGGGGCCGGATTCTCCAACCCTCCCCGCCGGGCTGGAGAGTTGCCGGGGGGGGGGGGGGTGAATCCCGCCCCGCCACCCCAATGCCGGCTTCCGGATTCTCTGGTGGCGGTTTTTCGCCGGGGGCTGGAATTGCGCAGCGCCGGTTGGGGGCCTTTGGCAGCGGCCCCCCGGCGATTCTCTGGCCCGCGATGGGCAGAGTGGCGGTCCGTTTTTGGCGGTTCCCGCCAACGTAAAATACACCAGGTCCGTACCGGCGGGACCTGGCTCTGCGGGTGGCCTACAGAGTCCTTGGGTGGGGGTGGGGGGTGGGGGGTGGGTGGGGGGGGGGGGGGGGGGGAGTGTATCAGGCCCCACCCAAGGCCTCCGCAATGTGTTTTGTAGATTTTGCACTTGTCTCCCCATCGGGTCAGCGGGGATATTGTACAACCAGTTACTATAAACATTTTCCAATGGAAGGCTATTGTGGGTGGCATTGTAGCGCAGTGGTTAGCGCTGTTCCTTCACAGCACCAGGGTCCTAGGTTCGATTCCCGGCTTGGGTCAATGTCTGTGAGGAGTCTGCACGTTCTCCTCGTGTCTGCATGGGTTTCCTCCGGGTGTCTGCATGGTTTCCTCCGAGTGCTCCGGTTTCCTCCCACAAGTCCCGAAAGACGTGCTTGTTAGGTAAGTTGGACATTCTGAATTCTCCCTCCGAGACCCGAACAGGCGCCAGAATGTGGCAACTAGGGGCTTTTCACGGTAACTTCATTGCGGTGTTAATGTAAGCCAATTGTGACAATAAAGATATTTATATTATTATTGTACAGTTTTGGTAAAGGACTGGGAGCAGGGCCCTTTTTGAATGAGGTCACCATGGTGCTTGGGAGGGAGAAGTGAAGAAAATGAAAATCTGTTCCAAACTCTCGTCCTCCATGTTCTGCTGTTCTTTAAACGATGCAACCCAGTAAGTCCATAAAAAGACAATTGTTGAGTAAGCAATTAACTTGTCAACAACGGCAATGTACATTATAACTGCTTGCTAATATTATAAAAAGTAAAGTGACACACTTGTCTTCTCTCCCACATAGCACTCACCAGAAACTGTTTCAGCTTTGTTGTTGATCTGGAGTTCCATTGTGACATTCTGCTAATCTGGTGGTACTTTGTTCACCGAACAAACCATACCTGTATGTGAGGAGTTGCAATATGTATGTTAAGTTGCTTTGTAAATTTATAGAGAATTATTTTGTCGAAAGATCAAGTAGAATCTGTTTGATGGAACTAAGAAAACATTGATGGGGGAGTTGTTTATAGGTCACATTCTCAAATAACTCTCATCAATTTGTCAAACGCTATCTCTTAACAAAACTGCGTTGAGTCTGCCTGATTTGTATTTTGATTTTCTATTTTTTTAAACCTTTAATGGAGTGTCACTAGCTAGGCCACCACTTATTACCCATCCCTAATTGCCCATTCAGTGGTGGTGGTGAGCTGACTCCTTGAATGTCCTGCTGCTACCTCTTAATAATGGATTCTAGCATTTTCCCAATTACAGATGTTAGGATAAACTGTAGTTTCCTGCTTTCTGTTCTCCCCTTGAACATTTGTGATTAGTGGTTTATTAATCTGCTGGGACCTTTCCAGAACCTTGGGAATTTTGGAAGAGTGCAGCCATTTCATTCACTATCTTTTCAGCCGCTTCCTTTAAGTGGGTAAGATACAGACCATAAGGTCCAGGTATCTTAAGTCCCATCAGTATTCCCATTATTTTTTCTTTAGTGACGGTGAGTACATTAAGTTCCTCCCTCCCGCTTTACCTCTTGGTATTCTGCTTATCTTGGGATGCTTTTTGTGTCTTTGACTATGTAGATGGATGCAAGATACTTGTTCAAAGCCTCTGCCATTTCTTTGTTTCCCTTTATCACACCCGTCTTACCCTCTTAAGGGACCAATGTTCACTTTAGCTACTCTTTTCATTTCTATATGCTTGTGGAAGCTTTTACTGTATGTTTTTATATTTCTTGCTGGTTACCTCGCATACTGCAATTTCTCCCTCACCATTATTTTCCTAGTCATTCTGGATTCTAAAGTTTTCTCAATGCTCTGGTCTATCACAAATCTTTGCAGCATTATGTACCTTTTCTTTCAATTTGATATTACCCTTAACTTCTTTAATTAGCCATGGATGACAAATCCTGCTGGTGGAATCTTTCTTCCTTTGGATTGGATTGGATTTGTTTATTGTCACGTGTACCGAGGTACAGTGAAAAGTATTTTTCTGCAAGCAGCTCAACAGATCATTCAGTACATGGGAAGAAAAGGGAATTAAACAGAATTCAAGAAAATACATGAGAATACATAATAGGGCAACACAATATATACAATGTAACTACATAAGCATTGGCATCGGATGAAGCATACATGGGTGTAGTGTTAATGAGGTCAGTCCATAAGAGGGTCATTTAGGAGTCTGGTGACAGTGGGGAAGAAGCTGTTTTTGAGTCTGTTCGTGCGTGTTCTCAGACTTCTGAATCTCCTGCCCGATGGAAGAAGTTGGAAAAGTGAGTAAGCCGGGTGGGAGAGATCCTTGATTATGCTGTCCGCTTTCCCCCGGCAGCGGGAGGTGTAGATGGAATCAATGGATGGGAGGCAGGTTCGTGTGATGGACTGGGCGGTATTCACGACTCTCTGAAGTTCCTTGCGGTCCTGGGCCGAGCAGTTGCCATACCAGGCTGTGATGCAGCCCGATAGGATGCTCTCTATAGTGCATCTGTAAAAATTGGTGAGGGTTAATGTGGACATGCCGAATTTCCTTAGTTTCCTGAGGAAGTATAGGCGCTGTTGTGCTTTCTTGGTGATAGCGTCAATGTGACGCTAATGGAATATACCTTTGTTGAGAGTTATGATGCATCTCCTTTTTTCATTTTCCATTTTTAACCTAATAATCCAGTCCACTTTAGCCAACTCTACCTTTATACCCTTGTAATTGTCTTTATTTAAGCTCTTTAAATTTTTGGCAGCATTCTAATACTTATTGCATACTTTGATATGACTAGTTGTGAAATAAGATCTATGTTCTCTTTGTGAGCTGGTTTACATTGCATTTTGTTGTATTGGTCTTGGTTTATGGCAGAATAACCCTTGTCCTTTCTGGAGAATATTATTTTCACACCAAATCAATCAAATCCATTGTTTCTGCAAATGTAATTATTTGTTTTTTGTACATTATTTATATCTTTGTAATTATTCCGACTCTGGTACATTGACAGTTTCCCTGATTTAATAATGAGCAAAATGATTTAACTCTGGCCTGTAAAATCCTCGGAGTGGCAATAACCAGATTGCCACTCCATAGTGACTTTCCCTCACTGGAATTCCAAAGCCCCTGTCTCAGCCGACCCTCCTCACTCATCCCGGGAGAGACAGGAATGACGAAGCAGCTCCGGGGCTCCCGGAGCAAGATGTAAATGGAACACAGCAAAGGAGGGCGTGTCCCCTCTTTACGGCACTAGCTGCCATAAAGCAAGTGAGTTTAAAGGGGCCATTGAAAGGGAGAAGATAAATTTCAAAGGTAAGTGAACAGGATATCGGAGTGGAGGTTCAGACATTTGTAGAAGGGTGTCAGGTCGGACAAGGCTGGGGGAAGGTGTCAGACCAGGGGTTTGGGGATGGGGGGGGGGGGGGGGGGGGTCCTTCAAACTCTTAACTATGAGGGTAAAACAGGCAAAACCATCCAAAGTTAACAGTTTAAATTGGTTTGATGCATGGTTCCCAGCGTAGCACAATTGTCTTGAGGAAGTTGACACTTCTGGACAATTACTGGGTAAACCCTCATGTGGGAACTTCCCAGAGCGATTTCCCCAGCTCAGCACTGGAGAACCAGTTCGGCACTGGGGGGGGGGGGGGGGGGGGTACACCCCCCAGCTCGGCTCTGGGGTACCGTCCTCCCAGCTCAGCACAGGGGTGTGCCCTCCCCACAGCTCGGCACAGGGGTATGCCAACCCCCCCCAGCTCGGCACTGGGGTATGCCACCCCCCCCCCAGCTCGGCACTGGGGTATGCCATCCCCCAGCTCGGCACTGGGGTAATGCCACCCCCCCCAGCTCGGTACTAGGGTATGCCACACCCTCCCCCCAGCTCGGTACTAGGGTATGCCACACCCCCCCCCCAGCTCGGCACTGGGGTATGCCACCCCCCCCCCAGCTCGGCACTGGGGTGTGCCACCCCCCACCCAGCTCGGCACTGGGGTACCCCTCAAATCCAAGACTGGGGAGCCAGGATATTATGCCCTTTATCTCTATTTTAACCGTCGTGATGCCAGAATTTACCGTTCCCAAAGCAATGAAATTCCTTGGGTGGGATTCTCCGTTGACCAACGTGAAATTCGGGAAACGTGATTGGGCGGAGAATTGGTACCGATGCTAAAATCGCGGCGGTGGCGATTGGATGCCAAATAACAATTCTCCGTCACCTCGACAGCTGCGTCAATGCAGTCTGGAATGTACATCAGTAAACGCCATTTGCATATCATTAGCAGGTCTGACCTAGTAATCTCCGGGGCCTCTGCGATTCTCCGTTTCCTATGGGCTGAGTTCTCGACGGCGCGGTTCACTTGTGCTTTTAAAAATTGTGAAACCGGCGTCATGGCTCCTGAGGGAGAGAGAGGGGTTATGGAAAGAGTCCAACATCGCCGTAGTTTTCTGACAGGTGTGCCGCTGGCCAGGGGGGGTTTCTGTCAGGATTGATCGGGGGGGGGGGGGGGGGTGAACCAAGGGGTGTGCTGTTGGGTGGGAGTGGACGGACACGAACACCATTGCCGCAACCAGCAAGGCAGCCAGACAGTTGTGCACACTACTAACAGCCCACTGTGTACTTAGTGCCACGGCTCATATAGGTGTTCCCCCAGGGCACCCTCCTAAGTGCTCTCTGGCCCCAGCCGACAGATCAGCTGTATGGGCGCGCTCCAGCACAACCAGTGCCATCTTGTTGGCTGGGATGGTGTGTGTGGGGAGTGCAGTGTGGTAATGCGGCTGCAGCTTGTCAGCCTCCCGAGTGTCAGTCAAGGACCTGGCGAACCCTGCACCGTTTTTCATTGAAATCGATTGTGTTCCACTCGGCGCCAGTGCTAGCCCCTCCACAGTCACTGAATCGGTCCAGGTGTGGTGCCAGTTTTACTGTCATGGAAGTCCACGAATTCTGCATTGGCGACAACACTTAGTCTCAGAAACGGAGAATCCCTCCCCTTGCGCTTACGGAAGACCCAGCTGCCCCAGTTAGCTTAATGCGCTGCTAACAAGCAGCATGTGTGTGTGAATAGAGCAAGATGTCCTGTGATTTCATGGAATTGCACGCAGCCTGAATAGGAAAGTGCCCTTTGCTAAGTAGGCTTTGCATTACAAGGAAATTGTCTGGCAATGTTAATACCTCACTTTCAGCAATTGTAGCTGCACGCTCAAGCAGAGACTGGATCATATTAGGCAGCAGCTGCACTTTCTTCCACATGTAATGAAATATCAAACAAGGTACCAATTGGCAGTTAGCTTGGAAGGTGATTCTGAGGAGTATCAATTACACTGTGCAAAGCCAGCAAGATGTAGAAAGGTCAGAATAAACTAGAGGAAATATTAGAGACAAATGAAGTTGTGCAACATAAAAAGAAATGCTAAAGACCAGCAGGGCATACTTGGCCCAGTCATAAAGGCTAGTCTATGCAAGCTGACCTGAAAAAGAACATATGAAAGTGAGTAACCCTGCTACATTAACATGGAAGCAACATTTAAGAATCTGAATCCCTTCCTCCTGAACGATGCCTCAAACTACACATGTATCATCCCTCACTTCCTGGGGGCGATTCTCCAAGCCCCACGCCGGGCCGGAGAATCGGAGCAACCGCGCCACGATTCCCCGACGCCAGCGCGCAATTCTCCGAGGTGCGGAGAATTGGCGCCATTTGCGCCGGCGTATTTGGCGTGGCGCCGGCCGCTGGAATTGGCGGGGCCGCCGATTCTCCGGCCCGGATGGGACAAGCGGCCATTCCAACATGACAGAGTCCCACCGGCGCCGTTCACCCCGGTCGCTGCCGGCGGGAACTTTGCGGGAATGCTCGAGGGGCGGCCTGTAGCGGGGGGGGCTCCTTCACCGGGGGAAGGGGGGGGGCCTCCGAAGGGGTCTGGCCTGCGATCGAGCACCACCAATTGGCGGGCCGGCCTCTGCCCCACCCCCCCGGGCCTACTTTCCGCCACGGCCGGGCCCTGATCACCGACCCCATGTTGGCTTGGGGCCGGCGCGCATAAGAAGTTCCCTGCACATGCTCAGGATGGCGCGGCCCAACTGCGCATGCGCGGGTTGGGCACCGCGTACGGAGGCTGGAGAGGCGTGAACCAATCCAGCGCCGTGCTGGCCCCCTGTGATAGCTCGTGCCCGGGCCCTGTTCGCACCGTCATGGAACGCGACGGCATTCATGACGGCGCGAACACTTGGCCGCTATATCAGAGAATCACTCACCCTATTTCTACTCTCATTAGTGGCTTCCTGACACAAGCTTAAATCTAGCTCCAAGTCGAGGCGACCGTCCGGTCCCCAGCTACAGGGATGGCGTCAAGCAGCCAATTATTTTCAAGTCTCACATCGCAAACCAGCATATAAAATGTACTGATTATCCTTCACTTTTTATAAATTTTACAGAAAGCAAAATAAAGATTCATACATATATGCTTGAAAAAATATCATGAAATTTAAAAACTTATATTGAACAATGGCATTTTAACATAATGGAAAATTTGATTTCAGTGGTTGTTATGACTTTTTATACTGTTTTTTAAAAATAAATTACGCCTTAAGGTGTAAATTGTTTGCAATATATTTTGTGACATTGCTGTGTAAAAAGTCAAGTTCTTGCCGGTTCAGTCATTTCTCAAGATTGTCATTTGCAGAGGCTTCAACAGCATGGTATGTGGGGAAGCACTAAATCGTCGACAACACTTTCTGGATCTCTGCTTTTAACTATGCAAGTGTAACTACAAAGGTGACGGTGAATGCTGACAGCTTGTAGCTCCTTACAGCTGCAAAACTTGACCCACTAATTTGAGCCCATGCATTAAATGCATGACGTGTGAATGTATCAATCGAGCACCAGGACTGCAACATCCTTTTGTCCAGTGATTTTTTAATCCAGTGATATCCCTCAATATCCCCATATATTATATAGTGTTTAAATATACTGTAAGGCAGTTTGAGGTAAGAAACACAAAGTATTTAGCATGCAATCGAAGATTTAGCATGTGTTTTCTTTTTACTGTTTACATATCTCTTGATTTCACAAGGGGAAATTATCTTTAAAATTGTATAGCTGCCTGCTAAGATAAGCTTTCATGTTACATATTTTGCAGCAAAGTTTAAAAGCATAATTTATACAGTGAGAAATTAGGGTTTGTGTGTGTATGTGTAATTAAGGAGAGTAGCATATTGTTTTCATGATTATTTCTTTCCCACCATCTGAAATTATTTTCCAAATGCCAAGGTACATACATGCTGCACAAAGAACTGTACAGTCATCAGGAAAATAAGTATTAGTTGTATTCTTGGATTTTGCTTTTAAAAAATGATTTCTCATTGGAATACAATCACATTGTTGTTCGTTCCTTTTATTATTGGTAACATTCAAACTGAATATGCCAATTACAGGAGTATAGTATCAAATCTTCAAAAAAATTGATGGACTTCACATTAGCATCTCTCTTGAATCGTTGCTGAATCGAGCTGAAAAGGACAGAAAAAGTTTACATTATTGAAAACAAAAAAAACACCGCTTGTATATTCATTTGTTCAAGCTAGCTTTTTATTCAATCTGTTATAATTCTGTACTTCTGCATTGATGTGTTCTAGTGGGATTTTGAACTACATTAATGTTGTATTGAATTAAATGTATTGCTCTGATGGCATTAACTTTTGTTAAATATTCTGCATGCCACTCCATTATTCCTTTCATTGGCTCTCACTGAAAGAAAAGTGTCTTTATCTGAAGATTGTAATTACTGTTTAAAGAAAATCAAAAGTGAAGTGTGCATCTGGAAATACGTCTGTACAATTTGGTAAATAACCTTGAAACCAAATTAAAGAGTGTATTTCAGCACCTAAAGCAAAAAAAATCAACATTGCATTTGAAAGATTAACCCGCCTGTTGCAAAATAAAATGTGATTATGAAAATAGAAATGTATTTAATAGTGATTTGGAAAACTAGGTTATGTAGATGTATGCATTTCTAGGTACTGAAGGAACTAGTAAGATTGACAACGTGTTGCCAGCTAGATGCCTGACTATTGGATTTTAAAGGTATTCCTTCACTGTTGGAGATTGAACTGGTTCTTCATACCAGTTGGCACAGTGAGCTGAACAGCTGGCTTGTAATGCAGAACAATGCCAGCAGCGCGGGTTCAATTCCCGTACCAGCCTCCCCGAACAGGTGCCGGAATGTGGCGACTAGGGGCTTTTCACAGTAACTTCATTGAAACCTACTTGTGACAATAAGGGATTATTATTATTATTACATCAAAAGTGAAACACACAGCTGGAGGTAAAACCCGCACAATAAGAAGGCTGATTATTACTCTTATTGACCTATCTCGCTCTCTAATATGTAAATATTTCCTCCTTCTGTCACTATTCAGTGAGTGGCTGCATTTCAATAGGTGGAGCTGATAGTGTCCTCCAGGCTTGGCGGAAGCCCTGGAGGAATGGTCATCAGCCTGTCAAATTGCTATATCTGAATCTATGTGATTCTGCTTAGATATGTTCTGAAACCAAGCAGGCAACAGGCTATTTTAAACATGATATTTGTAATGCGACAGGATTAATTAATGATTTCATTAATTAATAATGGATCCTCGAGGCAATAGTGATCATTACATAGTTTTGCGTTTAGTTTGAGGGTGAGAAACTTGGGTCATACGCATGTATGAAATATGAGCAGAAGTAGACCATTCGGCCCATCAAGCCTGCTGTACCATTCAATAAGATCATGGTTGTTCTGCCTATCTTGTCAGAAACTAGTGTCTTAAACTTAAATAAATTAGAAAGTGTTATGATCCCAGCTGACAATACTGGACAAGTCAGATCCCAGAATGAAGCTTGGCTCAATAGATCCTAACTTTTTTAGAAACTGTGGAGTGAAGTTTCTAAACAAATTCACAAGAGTCTGCTTATGAACGTTTTATTAAAAGAATAAAATATTTCTTAGAACAAGAAAGATGAACTATATTACACCAGACAAAAAGATTGGAAATTTCTCAATACAAACACAATAAGACTATTTAAATTCCCGTCATTCTTTTACACGAGCAATATCTTTACTGACATTCAAACCAAAGAAGAGTTTGATGCGCGATCAATAACTACTGAAACAAGGATGTAGTCCGAATTGAAGGCTTTAATCAACAAGATGTTTCCCCAGCAGCTCGAGTACAAAAAGAGGCCGGCTGCTGGGAAACACGGGTTCTTATACCCTGCCTCACTGGGCGGAGCTACCTTACGTTCCGACCAATGAAATGCAAACACTTGGGCCAATGAGCAGCGAGCCTTCTCCACCAATGGTAGCTCACACTCCCAGGTACCGTAATACCTCTAGTCATACTACCACAGAGTTACCACTAGCTTGATACAAAGGCATCTCACTTGGGCTTGGCACAGTTTCAAACAACTTCCTTCCGGTGAATTCCTGATATTTAAATGCTTTTCACCCAACTTGTATCTCTCCATGAGACACCCAAACCACACTTAAACTCCCTGTTTCTTCAGCTGCAGAGCAAAGAAATGAGTTCCCTAAATGCAGTTTTCGAGTAGCGCTTCTGCTAAAGTGATCACTTCACTGAGTTCGATAACTGAATGTTCAGTCAGCTAATGTTCCCAATAGCTTTGTAGCCTTTCTTACCAGTGAGTTTAAAATTCCTGCCCTCTTTCTCTGACACACACTGAACTCTCTTCTCTGTCTTTTCTGTGTCCCTTGACCACTGTCATTAGGCAACAATTAGGTATTTTCTACTTGGTGTTTTCCTCCCCACAATAACAAAACTTTTAATCTGTTTTACCCTCTTTTTGATTTCGGGTTCTAAAGCCCCATTAAAAATGTATTTATATAAACAAGTCCCGAAGACCTGTGGCTGGATTCTCTGTTTGAGAGACTAAGTCCCCAGGCTGGTGTAAAAACGGTGGTGTTTGCCAGGGAAACTGGCGCAAAATGGCCACCGACTCGTTGTTTTGCTGGTGGCTAGCAGGGAGGCAGTGGCCGCGCCGTGCTTCATGGTGGACTCAGCCCACGGACCCGGACTTCAAAAATAGTATCCCCCTTCGGCCGTTCGCGCGTCCCGGGCCGCCCAACCACAGTGCCCCCAGCCTCGAATGAAGACCCCGCCCCCGCCCGTGGATCGGCCCTCCCCCGACTGTGGCGGTGCCGGACTGAGTCTGCAGCTGCCACTCTTAGTTCACGATGGGTGAGACCACCCATGTCCCACACCGTCGGGAACTCGGCCGTTTGGGAACGGAGCATCGCGGGGCGGGATACGTGGCGCGGAATACTCCAAATTTCAGGGGGCGGAGCATCGTGAAAGCGACACCACCCCCGATTTTGGCATCATCGGGGATTCTCCACCCCCACGCCGAATGCGATTTCAGCATCTGAGAGCGGAGAATCTAGCCCCTGACCTTTAAGTCGAGGTCTATCCAGAATCCCTGTAACTGCAACCTAAACTAAACTGAAATCATTTTACCTTTCTTACACACCAATATTCAAGTTAATAATTATACATTGTTTACGGAAAAGTTTCTAAGTGTGTTAGCGAGTGGGAATTGCAAGGTGTTTCCCGACAGCTGACCCAACGAGACGGCTACCAGTATCTAATGCCAGTTAGAGTCGGTAATGATGCCTCATTGACTTCAGGTCAAAAATGACTGTCCCGCCAGCTGATTCACCTGGACCATGCACGGCAGCTCCCCGCTAACGAGGGCGAGCTGCACTCAAACTGGTCCAACAGAGCAAACCCCAGACAGCATGCAGCCATGCCACCAAGGAGACCCGCAGCACGATTCGGAGACGCTGACCTAGCCAACTGTTGGATATGGCGGAGTCCAGACAGGGTACCCTGTTCCCCCGAGGAGGTGGGAGGGTCAGCCACAGGACAACCAGTGCCGTCTGGGAGGCAGTAGCCGGCACGGAGGAGAGTGTCACCAGGAGGACCGCCACTGAGTGCCACAAGAAGCTCAAGGACCTCCACCGGGCTGCACGAGTGAGTTGGCATCGGCCCCCGGCATTGATCCGGCCTGCCACCACTGGCCTCCCTCTTCCCACCCCCATCCCAACGATGACTCTGTGGTTGGCACTGCATCACCACAATACTGTTCCTGTGCACCAGCACACCCTGGTACCCACCTGCGCACCCCATCCATGCCCAGCAGCGATGCCCCCGCCTGTCCTTCGCCATGTCACCACAATGCGCCTCGATACATTGAGCGTGCGGCTCATGATGCCCTGTCCATGTAGGAGAAGTTGGCCCACAAAAGACAGGAAAGGGCCCAGATGGTGGCAGGGTACCAGGTATCAGAGTCCTCACCCCCTACGAGAAACAGGCCCTGGAGGCCATAGGGTTGGTTGAGGACAGATCGGTACCAACGTCGAACTTTGCCTGAGCAGCAGAGGTGAGTATCCACCACCCCCTAACCAGATGATCCGTCACACGTGTTGTTCATGCCAGACATAACAATCCTTCCTTCCTACTGACCACATGTCCATTCTCCCACAGGATCTCCATCTGATTGTGCTGGCCCATATGGGGTGCCCCCCCATCCCTCCCAAGAGAACACCTCTGAGGAGAGCTGCGAGGTTGCCACTGACTATGCGCCCCAGCTGTCATCCCCATCATCTAACAGACAGACACACACACCTCGGTGGGCAAAAGTAGTGGACAGGCTTCTGGGGCGCCACCTGGTGAACACCGCAGTTGCTAATGCACATCGGGCAAAGGAAGGAACATCCAGGAGGGACAGCAGTCGGAGGTCTGCTGGATCCCAGGACCTAGCTGGGTCCCAGTCCAATGCTGAGCTACAGAACCAGATTATCCCGAAGCTGATGCAGACTCTACGGTGAGGCTGTGAGATTCATTGGGGGATGTCTGTGGCACCATAGCCGTTTCAAGGACTCCCAAAGGCTACAGACACAGGAAATGATGCCAGCAATACATGGCATCGAGGCCAACACTTATGATGGCAACCGCAGTGGAAAGCCTGCAGCACGACGTCAGCACCTTGAGTAGTGGTGGCCAAGGTGTTGCTCAGTCAATGACGGTGGCGGCCATGACTTGAGGCCCTCAGCAGAATGTCCCAGTCAGTGGGGGACGTGTCCCAGATGCAGGTGGAGCTTGCTGAGGTGTTGTGGAGCAGGTCCCAGTCTCAGGTGGGCATTGTCGAGGTGCTCCAGAGCATTTCCCAGTCACTGGGAGTCATGTCCCAGTCTCGGGTGGGCATTGTCGAGGTGCTCCAGAGCATTTCCCAGTCACTGGGAGTCATGTCCCAGTCTCGGGTGGACCCTGCCGTGGCTCTGTGGAGCATGTTGCAGTCTCGGGTGGGCATTTCCGAGGCGCTGCAGAGCATTTCCCAGTCACTGGGAGCCATGTCTCAGTCTGAGGTGGATCTTGCCAAGGCTCTGCGGAGCATGTTGCAGTCTCAGGTAGCACTGCCGAGACGCTCCAGAGCAGGACTGTGTCCAGGCGTAGTTGGACATTGGCGAGGCACTAGAGAGTGTGACCCGGTCACAGAGGGGCATTGCTGAGGGCATCAACAGCGTAGTGCAGACAAGGGAAATAAATTAAAAGATAAGATGGTAAATAAACAGTGGCAGACCTTAAAGAAGGATTTCAGAAATCTTAAAAAAGATATAGGGTGAGATTCTCCGCAAATGCGGAGAGTCGTAAAGGCTGCCGTGAAACTGGCCATGTTTCACGGCAGCCTTCACGCCCGTTCCCGGGACACGATTCCCCCCCCCCCCCCGCCCCCCAATCGGGGCTACAAACGGGACCCCGGGAATCACGGCGTCGCGGCCTTAAAGCCAAGATGACACGCGGCCGGCTCCAACCCGCGCATGCGCGGGTGACGTCATCACGCCATTGACGGAACCCGAGCATGCGGGATTCCGCATTTCTCCACCGCCACCCGACAAGATGTGGCGGCTTGATCTTGTCGGGCAGCGGAGGGGAAATAGTGCGTCCCTTTTGGACGCAGGTCCGATGATCGGTGGGCACCGATTGCGGGCCTGTCCCCTCCCGACCACAACGGTGGTGCTCCCGCCCCAAACGGGCCTCTGGATGCCCCAAACGGGCATCTAGCGCCCGTTTTTACGATGGCAGCAAGCAGGTGTGTTTGCTGCCGTGAAAAAACAGGCGTAAAGGCCCGGCCGCTCGGCCCATCGGCCGCGGAGAATCGCTGCTCGCCGTAAAAAACGGCGAGCGGCGATTCGTGACGTGGGTCAGGCGAGGGGGGGGAGAATAGCAGGAGGGCGTGAAAAATGTCGGGAGGCCCTCCCGCTATTCTCCCAACCGGCGTGGGCAGCGGAGAATCGCGCCCATAGTCTATTGAGAAAGAAAGATTTTCAAAAGGGTTTGCTCCATTTGTGGCTAAGTGAGGAAGTTAAAGAAAGAAAAGGTGTACAGTGCTGCCAGAGACTAGCAAAACTTTGGAAACCAGCAAAGAAGGAAGCAAAAATACTAGGGAGAAATTAGAATACATGAGTAAACTAGAAAGAAATATAAAAGCCGACTGCAAAACCTTTTACAAAAGTATGTAAAAAGGAGAGAGTGTAGCTAAAGAAAATGTTGGTGCCTTGGAGGATGGGACTGGTGAATTAATAATAGGAAACAAAGAAATGGTAGAGACTTGTGAATATATATATATATTTGAATATATCATGGAAGTAAACACACAAATGCATCCCAAAAATAGTAGAAAATTGAGGGGCTAAAGGGAGGGAGGAAGGAAAAAGTACTTGGAAGCCTAATCGAACTGTGGACCGGATAGCCTGCATTCTAGGGTCTTATAATAGGTGGCTACATGGGTAGTGATGCATTTTGGTGGGAATTTTCCAAAATTCCTTGGATTCTGGAAAGGTCCCAATGGATTGAAAAAGTGTAAATTTAACACCATTATTTAAGAAGGAAAGGAGACCGTAAACAGGAATTTGTGGGCCGGTTCGCCTAACACCCGTCATTCGAAAAATGCTGGAATCCATATTAAGAAAATCGGAGCAGAACATTTAGAAAATCATGATCCAAGCAAGCAGAGTCATGTGGTGAGATAACCACTGTAGTTATGCGTACTTGCAGTAGGGGGATGTATGCCTGTACCTGTAATACAGGTTCCTCCGGTCAGCCCCTGCCGGCTAGCTCCGCCCACAGGGAGCTTATGTATAAATGTATGAGAGCTGCTCAGACCCTTAGTCTACTGTTGCAGATGGAGGGACAACATCGTACAGCAATAAAGCCTCTATTGTACTAGTCTCTCGGCTTTGAGTATAATTGTTAGCGCCACAAGTCAATATGGTATTATGAAAGGAAATTCATGTTTGACAAATATATTGGTGTTCTTTGAAGATATAACTAGCAAGGTGGTTAAAGATGAACTGGTATACGTAGTAGATCTGGAGACAGTGGCATAGTGGTAATGTCTCTGGGCTAGTAATCCAGAGAAACTGGACAATGCTCTGGGGACATGGGTTTAAATCCCACCATGGCAGCTGGTGGAGTTTGAATTAATATAGCTGGAATTGAAAGTTGGTCTCTGCAACGGTAATCATGAAACTATCATCAATTGATATTTTAAAAAGACATCTGGTTCACTAATGTGTTTTCGGGAAGAAATCTGCCATGCTTACCTGTTCTGACCGACACGTGACTCCAGACCCACAGCTATGTGGTTGACTCTCAAATGCCCTCCACAATGGCCTATCAAGCCATTCAGTACAAGGATAATTGGGGATGGACAGCAAATGCTGTCCTTGCCCGTGGCCTCCACAACTCATGGGCAAAATTCTCCGACTCCCCGCAGGGTCGGAGAATCACCCGGGGCCGGCGAAAATCCCGCCCCCGCCGTGGCAGAAATTCTCCGCCACCCGGGAATTGGCGGAGGTGGGAATCATGCCCCGGCGATTGGCGAGCCCCCTGCGGCGATTCTCCGGCCCGCGATGGGCCGAAGTCCCGTCGCTGAGAGGCCTCTCCCGCCACCGTGGTTTGAACCACCTCTGGTGGCGGCGGGATCGGCAGCTCGAGCAGTCCCCCGGGGTCCTGGGGGGGGGGGGGGGGGGCGCGGGCCGATCGGACCCCGAGGGGTGCCCCCACGGTGGCCAGGCCCGCGGTCGGTGCCCACCGGTCGGCGGTCGGGGCCCACTGGTCGGCGGGCGGGCCGGTGCCGCGGGGGCACTCTTTTTCATCCGCCGCCGCCACGGCCTCCATCATGGCGGAGGAGGAAGAGAATCCCCCTACCACGCATGCACCGGTGGTGACGTCAGCGGCAGCTGACGTACCGGCGGATGCGCAAACCGGCGAAGGCCTTTCGGCCAGCCGGGCGTCAAAGGCCGTTGGCGCCGGTTTTGGCGCCAGTCGGCGTGGTGCCACTCCGGCGTGGGCCTCGCCTCTCAATGTGAGGGCTTGGCCCCTAAAGGTGCGGAGAATTCTGCACCTTTGGGGAGGCCCGACGCCGGAGAGGTTGGCGCCCCATCGGGTAGGGGATAATCCCGCCCCATGAAAGAGTGAGGGAGAAAGTGTTGCGCATTTGGATATTTTAGGCTGTCATGTTAAAGGTGCTGCACAAGATAAGAGCTCATGGTGTTGGGGCAAGGTGATGTATTAACATGGATAAAGGATTGGCTAATTAACAGGGAACCGAGTAAGATAAATTAGTCACTTTCAAACTAACTAGTGGAGAGCCACAGGCTTCAGTACTGGGGGCTCAACTATGTACGTTATACTAATGTCTTGGATGAAGGGGCCAACTGTGTTTACAGTCAGATTTGCTGATGCTATCCAGATAGATAGGCAAGCAAGTTGTGACAAGGACACAGAATTGGCAAAGGATATATAGCTTGAGTGATTGAGCAAAAACTTTGACAGATGGAGTATAGTGTAGGAAAATGTTACATTGCCCAATTTAATGGAAAGAATGAAAACAGAATATTATTTAAATGGCCTGCAGAGTGCTCTAGTACAGAAGGATCTGAGTGTCCTCGTACATGAATCATAGAACATAGAACGTACAGTGCAGAAGGAGGCCTTTCGGCCCAGCGAGTCTACACTGACCCACTTAAGCATAAAATGTTAGCATGCAGGTGTAGCAAGTATTGAGGAATGCAAATGAAATGTTGGCCTATATTGCAATGGGGATGAGTATAAAACTAGAGAAGTCTTGCCATTACTTTTCAAGACATTCATGAGACCACATTCGGGAGTACTGCATCCAATTTTGGTCTCCTTATTTAAGGAGGGTATACTGGCAGTTCTTGACAGCAGTTAAGAGAAGCTTAATCTAGTTTCGTTTCTGGGGTTAAGGGGCCTGTCTTATGACAAAACATTGAGCAGGTTGGGCCTATACTAATTGGAGTTTAGAAGAATGAGAGCTGATCTCATTGAAAAATATTACATTCTGAGGAGGCTTGACATTGTTAATGAGACGATGTTTCCCCCTCCTGGGTGAAGCTTGAAATAACGAGCACAACTTCAAAATAAGGGTTCCCTATTTAAAATGGCGATGAAGAGGAATTTCTTCTGAGGCTCGTTAATCTTTTTTTTGAAAATCTTTTTATTGGCTTTTCTCATTTATAAACAGTTGTTACTTATATACATTACAGTTTTTTTTGCCCACGCGAATTTACTTTATTTTACAAAGAGGTTTGTTTTGGCCTTCATTTGACTAACTGTACGTACATTTTGCTCCTGGATCGGTCTATGATATCCTCCCCCCCCCCCCCCCCCCCCCCCCCCCCAATTGGTTTTGGCACCCTTCCTCTTCTCTTGTTGTTTCCCCATTTTTCCCATGTGTAGCTCTGGCTGCTCCGATACCCCGAAGATTGCCACTATTGGGCATGGCTTCACCCTCACTCCCACAACCGTGCCTCGGAGAAGGCTGTCCAGAACCCAGCAAGCTTGGGGCAAGCCCAAAAACATGTGGGTGTGGTTGGCTGGGCCCATCTGGCACTGCTCATATTTGTCCTCCACCTCCGGGAAGAACCTGCTCATTCGGGTTCTGGTCAGGTGCGCTCTGTTCACCACTTTGAGCTGCATTAGGCTTCGCCTTGCGCTGGAGGAGGTGGAGCTCACCCTGCTTAGTGCTTCGCTCCAGAGTCCCCATCCTACCTCTGTCCCCAGTTTGTCCTCCCATTTTTGTCTGGTCCCACCCAGTAGTGTTCGGGCTCTGTCCAGTAGCTGTCCGTATATTTTCCCACATAGCCCCCCCTTCTCGCTGCTTGTGCCTATCAGGCAGTGTGCTTTCTGGGGCCCCCGGGGTACCTTACTGTCTCTTTGTGGAGGAAGTGCTTTATTTGGAGGTGTCTCAATTCCTGTCCTCTTGCTAGATTCCATTTCCTCGTCAGTTCGTCCAGTGTTGCCTGTCTGCGCCCTACGTAGAAGTCCCCGACCGTCAGTGTCACCCCGCCCCGCCTCCATCTTTTGAAGGTGGTATCGAGCATGGCTTGGGGGAATCTTGGGGACCATAAGGGACATTTTGGTTATCCCTAAGTGCTGTCTGAACTGGGTCCACATTCTCAGTGTGGCCGCTACCACTGGGCTCGTTGTGTATCTTGTTGAGGAGGATGGGAGTGCTGCTGTAGCCAGGGCCTGGAGGGTCGTTCATTTACAGGATGCCACCTCCATTTGTACCCAATCTGTGTCGGGTTCTTGTACCCATCCCCTCACTTTTTCTGCCGTTGCTGCCCAGTGGTAGTATTGTAGGTTCGGTAGAGCGAGGCCCCCTCTGACTTTCCCTCTTTGCAGTGTCGGTTTGGAAATTCTCGGGTTCTCTTCCCCCCCCCCCCCACCACCACCACCACCACCACCACCACCACCACCACCACCACACAAACGCCATGATTAGCCTGTCTATGTTTTGGAAAAAGGCCATGGGGATGAAGATTGGGATGGATCTAAACAGGAAGAGGAACCTTGGCGGGACATTCACCTTGATCGTCTGCACTCTTCCCGCCAGGGAGAGTGGGAGTGAGCCCCACCGTTGAAGGTCTTTTCTTACTTCCTCCACCAGGCTGGTCAGGTTCCACTTGTGGATCTGTGTCCAATCTCTGGCTATTTGGATCCCCAGGTAACGGAGTCTGTTCTGGGCCGCTTTGAACAGTAGCCCCTTCAGCTCTGTCCCTCCCCATTTTGGGTTCACTGGGAATGTCTTGCTTTTGCTCAGGTTAAGTTTGTAGCCCGAGAAGGTTCCAAACTCTTTCAGTATTTGCAGTATTGCCTTCAGTCCCTCCTGTGGCTTCAAGACATAGAGGAGCAGGTCATCTGCGTGGAGTGAGACTCTGTGCTCGCTGTCTCCTCTCCGGATTCCGTTCCAGATTTTTACGTCCCGCAGGGCTATCACCAGGGGTTCAATCGCTGGCACGAACAAGAGTGGGGACAGGGGGGAGCCCTGTCTTGTTCCTCTCCGAAGCTGGAACTATTCAGAGCTGGTGGTGTTAGTTCGGACACTCACTTTGGGAGTGTTGTACTGGGCCTCACCCAGGCGGTGAATCCCGCTCTTAGCCCAAACCGTTCCAGTACCTCGAGGAGGTAGTTCTGTTCGACTGTCAAAGGCCTTTTCTGCGTCCAGGGAGACAATCACCTCTGGTGTTCTGTCCCCGGGCGATGGGCATTATCACATTCAGCAGCTGCCTGATGTTCGCTGTGAGCTGCCTACCCTTGACAAAGCCCGTTTGGTCCTCCGCGACCACCTCTGGTATGCAGCCCTCCAGCCTTTTGGCCAGGACCTTTGCGAGTATTTTGGCATCCACGTTCAGCAGTGAAATGGGGCTGGATGATCCACATCCAGGTCTTTATCTTTTTTGGGTATCAGTGAGATTGTGGCCTGCGCTAGCGTGGGGGGCATGGTGCCCCCTGTCAGTGAGTCCGCGAACATGTCCCTCAGGTGTGGGGCAAACTTTTTGTAGAAGTCCGTCGGGAACCCATCGGGTTCCGGTGACTTCCCCACCTGCATGGAGCTGATGCTCTCCATGATTTCTCCCAGGTCTATTGGTGCTTCCAGCTCTCCCCGTCTGTCTTCCCCCACCACTGGTAGTTCCAGTCTGTCTAGGAACTGCTTCATCCCCGCGCCCCCATTGGGGGGCTCGGAGGTGTACAGTCTCCGGTAGAAGGTCTCGAATGCCCGATTGACCTCCTTTGGCTCTGTTACCAGTCTGCCTTTGCTATACTTAACCTGCGCTATTTCCCTCGTGGCTGCCTGCTTTCTCAGCTGGTGAGCCAGTAGACAGCCAGCCCTGTCTCCCTGTTCGTAGAAGGTCCCCCATGTCTGGTGGAGTTGGTACACTGCTTTCCTAGTAGAAAGCAGGTGAAAGTCCATTTGCAGCATTTTCCTCTCCACCAGCAGAGGCTTGTTAATCTTTGTAATTCATTACCTCAAGCAGTGGAGGCTGGATCATTTAATATATTCACGACAGAATTGGTCGGATTTTTGATCTACAGCAGAGTCCAATGGTCATGGGGGCATGCAGCAAAGTGGAGGTAAGACTACAATCATATCAGCCAGGATCTTACTGAATGGCAGACCAGGCTCGAGAGGTCAAATGGCCTACTCCTCCTCCTATTTCTTATGTTTTTAAACTAGTTGCTTCATGCTGTGCAGTAGGAGCGCGATTTAACTAAATGGGAACAAAGTCCCATAGCGAGTGCGTTTTCCTGCGTGTTTCCGGGCGCTCACAGCACCAAGAAACACACCACTGTTTACCGCAGCCCCGGTTAGATAGGGGTGCTCAGCGGGAATCGCAGTGCTGATGCCGCACATCGCTCAATTCCGGCCTTGAGTCACTGTTTGTGCGGAGTTTGTACATTCTCCCCATGCCTGCACGGTTGCTCCAGTTTCATTCCACGGTCCAAAGATGTGCGGTTTAGGTGGGTTGGCATGATAAAATTGCCCCTTAGTGTCCAGGGATGTGCAGGTCAGGTTACGGGGATAGAGTGGGGTGGTTGGGGGAGTGGACATGGCTAGAGTGCCCTTTCGAAGGGTCGGTGCAGACTCGATGGTTTGAATGTCCTCCTGCACTGTAGAGATTCTATGACTCCATAGCCCCGTTTTCTGCACTGAAGATCTCAGCTCGCCAGAACAACATATTGTAGGGAGAGGTTGGGACATCATTTTTAAATAGCTTCCTGATTTCTGGATGGAGTTCCCCCCTCCCCCCTCCCTCCCGGGTCATATATCAGGGGCAGCAGGGGTTGCTGAGTGCCAAGGTAGGCTGGTTAGAAGGCTGAACTCCATGCTCTGGCACTTTGTCCCAGTTATTTGTTAAATATTAGGGGCGGTATTCTCCGCTCCCGATAAAAATCGCGGAGGCCGTCGTGAAATCGGCCAAGCTTCATGACGGCCTCGGGGCCTGCTCCCCGCACCTAATTCACCCCCACCCGGGGGGCTAGGAGCGGGCCCCCGTCGTTCCCGGCCGCGACCTCGTCGCGCCGGAAATGACACGGAAACGGAGCTTTTCTGATGTCAGCGCGCAGGCGGCACGAACCCGTGCATGAACGGTGCCGTCTTTCTCCTCCGCCACCCACCACCCATGGCGGATTGATCTTGGCGGGTGGCGGAGGGGAAAGTGTGCGTCCGTTTTGAACACTGGCCCGATGATCGGTGGGCACCGATCGCGGGCCTGTCCCCTCCCAAGCACAGTCGCGGTGCTCCCGTCCAAATCGGGCCCCTAGATGCCCCAAACGGGCATCTGCTGCCCGTTTCACGACGGCAGCGACCAGGTATGGTTGCTGCCGTGGTGAAACGGGCGTGATGGGCCAACCGCTCGGCCCATCGTGCTCGGAGAATCGCCGTTCACCGTAAAAAACGGCGAGCAGCGATTTTTCCGAGCGGCGGGGGGCAGAATTGCTGGGGGCGCCAGGGGGGTGTAAAAAATGTCAGGAGGCCCTCCCACGATTCTCCCACGCCACGTGGGGAGCGTAGAATTCCGCCCAAGGCCTTTGAGCCCTTACTATCACCTCCCCACCCCATTGTTCTTTATAGCCCATCTGCCAACTCTTGTGCCTACCCATGTCCCCATCCCCATCAGCACTATATCCCCTTGAACCTTCCATGCATACTTACCCAGTATCCACCAGGGTCAGACCTATGGCTATACTGATGAAATAAAGTTCTAAATATCTATTATTTATTGACTTTATAAATATACTCATTTGTGGTGAGTACTGCAGTTAAATACAGATTACTGCAAATACTCGCATTGTTGAGAGTCTTTATAGAGTCCAATTTAATGTCAACAATATTTTGTTTAAAAATCAGTCTTTGTGAACCAAGATCTAGAATGCTGTGTTGGTTTGTAATAGATTTAGTGCCAAATTATTGTCAAAAAAAAAGTCTGGGAAAATTAAATCGGATACACTTGATATAACAACACTGAAATTAGGGTTGCACAATTGCTCATTGTTTTTGGCCACTGTTTTTGGAACAAAGGTGGGAATGTTTAGCAAATAAGCTTATAATTGCGATTCCACTTTTTTTGTGGGGACCATGTTCGGTTGAGATAGGGAACAGCTGTTCCCTTTAGTTGAAGGGCCGGTTGCGAGGGGACTTAAGTTCAAGGTGAAGGGCGGGAGGTTCAGGGGGGATTTGAGGAAAAACCTTTTTACCCAGAGGGTGGTGATGGTCTGGAATGCACTGCCTGGGAGGGCGGTAAAAAGTACCTGGATGAGCACTTGGCATGTCTTAACATTCAAGGCTATTGGCCAACTGCTGGCAAATGGGACTAGGATTGGCAGATCAGGTGCCTGTCATACGGCGGTGCAGACTCGATGGGCCAAAGAGCCTTTTCTGTACTGTATTTTTCTGTGATTCTGAGTTGATATGAATTGATCACATTGTGTTATAGTGATGCGTACAGGTGTATACATGCTGGTACACTATCATTTTACTCTTGAAACTGCTCAAGGGGATACTGGGGAGAATTTCATTTGCGTACTGCTGTTTGTTGAAGAATGCCACCTTGAGCTCAAACATCAATTGCACTGCCTGTCTCCAGGAATCAAAGTAACTCTGTTGTGCTGCTATGGCATTATGCGAACATGTTCCTCTCGCACTATGTTTTAACAGTGAAAAGTAGTATTCATTCAGTAACATTCAGCATTGAAACTACTGAACAGAGCACTGCCTACAAATGTAATTAGTAGCTCTTGTTAAATGTTAGCACCAGAAATGGAGGCTGAGATCGGGGTTCTTAATGCATTTCAAAACAGAACGTTGTAACTTTGGCAGCATTTTTAGGATATAATTGATATGTTTATGCTTGGCTTAAACATCAGAAAATAAGAAACTGAATTTTGTCAAGCTGCAGTCATTTTCCCCTTGTCAAAGCAATGGGACATCATGACAAGTGAACATTATTGTATTGCTGCTATTATGAAATTACCGAGCATGTGTGTGTGAGACATGGGCTAATTAGTGTCATTCGAGGCTCGTTTCTCTACTCCTGTCTGACTCTGCAGTAGAGAAGTTGGTATGAGTTACCCCTACCTCTTAACTGTGACACTATAACTCTGCATACGTTCACCTTTTAGCCTTTAGTTCCCCCTGCATTTTGGTGGCCCACTGTCTCATACCTACCCAAGGTGTCTCTTCCCTCCTCTCACCTCACACATTCATCCACAGCCACCTGGACTGAACCTCAGCTCCACCTAATAGTTTAATGTCTTAATTAAAATCTGAGCATTACCCGACTCTCAGTTAGGATTGTCAACCCTCGACGAATGGCCTGGAGTCTCCAGGAATTGAAGATCAATCTCTAGCACAGTGCATGCAACCCTGGAGGAAAATTATCAAGACATTAAAAATGATTTTTTGTCATTTTCTTTGAACATTTCTCTTTACTTGATATGAAAGTCTTGAAAGTGGGGGAAAAAGCTATTTAGCTGACAGTTGAGCATTATTCAATTGGATAATGAGTGATTTTGCTTATCTCTTGGCGTAGAAAGGTAGTGCGTCGCAAGGAGGATGCATGTGTTGGCTGACTAATGGTTGGAAGGTGGGAAGAAATGAAACGCCCTGGAATGTATTTAATCACAGTTGGCAACCCTCCTCTCAGTGTCACATTTCCACCTGAAGCCCATCCTCTACTCCAACAGCCTTGGCCTGTCACCCCACATAAAAAGACAAAGAATTTATTATATTTACATTACCATGGGATACAATTATATTTAGCTGTATATGTTTCTAATTTCATTGTGATACTCTATTAATGTTTTTATGCACAGCTATTTGAAATTATTTTGTGTGCCATAAGCAGTTATATAAATCTGTGCAACGTGTGGAACTGCAGAATATTACCAAGAGTAGGTTCTTTTTGTAGCTATGTTATGTGACAAACTCATTGGTTAGCTTATCTACATTGTATGAGGAACACGGAGCACAGCTGTAGAAAAATCTCTTATCCAAGCAACACCAGAATTGATAGATTGTTTTGCATGTAAAGTCCTGTTCTTGTCACTTTCTGCCTAACTGCTGTTCTGTCCTTCCTTTTCTGAGGCGCAGTTCTTTTTTTCTGAGATTTTTACTTTTTTTTAAAGTGTGCATTCTCCTCTTCCCCCTCGTTATCACAACACCGAACTCGAGCAGACAGCTTGTGCCCTGTTCTCATCTTATACACGCATTTCATTGGGTAATATTATTTTTTTTTTATAAATTTAGATTACCCAATTATTTTTTCCAATTAAGGGGCAATTTAGCGTGGCCAATCCACCTACCCTGCACATTTTTGGGTTGTGGGGGCGAAACCCACGCAGACACGGGGAGAATGAGCAAACTCCACACGGACAGTGACCCAGAGCCGGGATCGAACCTGGGACCTCAGCGCCGTGAAGCGGTTGTGCTAACCACTAGGCCACCGTGCTGCCCGGGTAATATTATATTGAGATTATTCATTAAGGGTCCCCCTACTCAACCTTGCCCCTTGCCTGAGGTGTGGTGATCCTCAGGTTAAATCACCACCAGTCAGCTTCCCCTTTGCATTTTATAGCACTCCTACCATTGCCCATCAACGCTGCAACTCTTCCAATTCAACATGCCAGTCGAATTTGTGCCCTGGTCTATATCATTAATTTGTTTGGATTGAGGTTGGGAGTGAGGTTGGGAAAGCGTTTGCTGGGGTTGATCTAAGAGAAACATTCTGATGAAGTCTCTCATACTGGCCAATAGCAACAATACAAAAATACACACATTTCACATTCCTGACAGGCTAATTAAATTGTAGAGTGCTTATTTGGAGTTCATACGGTTGTCACTGTTAAGCATTTTAAAAGTACATGGACACATTGAGCACCGTCTTAAGTATTTTAAAAGTACATTGACGCACTGAGAACCGTCTTAATATGCACTGTAGGTGGCTAGCAATAATTGAGATTTACTGGTGTATTACTACGTTAGATGGCTTGGATGCACGTATTTTTATATTACCTTGGTGTAATGTCAACAAATGAACAACCTTGTGTAGCTGTTTCATGCTCTTGGTGTTGATAACTATTAACTTACCCCAAAACATTCAGAAATAAAACAGCAAACGCAATAGAAGCATTTTTGAATAGTTGATTCTGGGTGTCGCTGACAAAATAAGCCTCACGTTTTTTCTAGAATCTGCAACACTTGAGAAAATACCTTGAGAGTCTGAAGCTATCTGAATTTTGAGTGGTTAAACTGAAGGAATCAAAACTAGAATATTGTAAGTTTTACGTTGCTCCACTTCCATCATTCGTTCCAGTGAGGAACAACAGACCCCTTGGTCCAAAGTTTAACCAATTCAGCCTTCTAATCAGCCACCAGGGGGTGCACAAGAGATGTCCAATGTGACGGTCCATCACCATGCAGAACACATTAGCCCAGATTTTGCAGCCGGCATCAAAGCAATGGTACTCACTACTGATTTTGAAGTAAGCTGCCTACAGTTTAGCAAAGTCTCTGGCAAAGAGGCTGTGAAATGTGCCCAAAATAAAGGTTAAATGCTGCACATGATTCAGATATGAGCTGACATACCTTTTTAAAATAAACATATCTTTTTGAAACAATTAAAATCAATGGAATTTTTTGGTCATGGAATGGAAAGAGTCAATATTTCATAAGTATCATTTCAGTTTTTCAAGGCCACAGCTGTTGTTCAGCAGTAATTGTATTCTGGTACGGTATAAAATTTACACCTCATTTAGCAGCATGTAATTTTTAAAGGGGTTTTTACAGCAAGATCGATGTTGTAAAATGTGGATGTTCATGCCAAGTCAATGATTCCAAATTGGTTTTCATCTGCTAGGACTTCAGCACTGAACCATGCAGAAAAACAGGAGCAGCAATATCAAGATTCCTGCATTCACCTACACAAGTGTGGGTACCAGACCAGAAGGCGCTGTCAATTTCAGAGTAATGATAGTGAATATTGATTATATGGTCATGACAACAAAATTTGAGCCGGAATCACAGAATTCCTACAGTGCAGAAAGAGGCCATTCAGCCCATCGACTCTGCACCAATGCTCTTAAAGAACATTCCACCCAAGCCCACTTCCCTGCCCTATCCCAATAGCCCCTTATCTTAACATACGCATCCCTGGACACTAATGGGCAATTTAGCTTGGCCGATCCACCTAACCTGCACACTTGTGGGCAGTGGGAGGAAACCCACGCAGTCGGGTGGGGGTGGGGGGGGGGGGGGGGTGGAGAAAGTATAAACTCCACACGGACAGTCACCCGAGGTCGGAAATCAACCCGGGTCCTGATGTGTTATCCGGGTCTAACATCGACTGCAACTGGATGCAGTAAAACGTGAAACAGGTTTCCGACACAGGAGATGGTCCAACACTGTTTTATTGGACCTGTTGATTGCTGTACGTAATCTGCTGTGGGTTGACACTCTATTAACCTAACTGATAACCTCCTACTGGCTTGACCAGACCAGCTCTATATCACATGGTGATGATGTTCATTGGCCTGTGCACTGCGACTATCTCCCTAGCCATGTCCTGTGAGATTAATGTCCTGTCGGCTTACTCGTGATGGTGTCCTGTGGTGATTGGTTGTTCTGTGTCGTGTGTGTTCATTGGTTATCCTGTATGTCAATCACTGCCTGTCTGCATCTCATGATATACATGAGTGGATATTATGACATCTCCCCCTTTTAAAATATATTTTGGAACGTGGCTGTATATGCATGCATAACTATGTATAAGTGGGGAATGAATGAACGTATGTACATGGGAACATGTCTATCATGCAGATACAGAGCAAACTGAACAAAATTTACAAGCGTTAAGTCTATAGATTCAGTCTTTGTGGTGGGCGACGAATTCTTGTCGATCGCCGCAGAGGTGGAGGGGGTGACGCTGACACTTGGACAGACAGGATCACTGCCATCTCGGTGGCCTTTTGGACAGGTGGGATCGCTGCCAGATCGGTGGCCTTGTGGTGCAAGACATACGGAGGAAGCATGATGACATGCGGAGAAGTGCGGTAGGGTGATGGGCAGGGAACTTTACGCGGCGCCCTCCTGTTGTGCTGTAAAATGGAGCCATCAGCCATTTGGCCAACGAAAGACCTGGGAGCAGCCTGTCTGACAACAACAGCTGGGGCTGACCAACCTCTCTCAGGCAGCTGAACGCAAACAACATCGTCTGGAGCCAGCGCAGGCAGATCCGTGGCATGAGCATCATACGTGATCTTTTGCTGGTCCCTGGATCGCTGCGCCTTCTACAGCACCGTGAGGTGGTCACGGTCTGGAACATGGATGGCTGGAACAGTCATCTTCACGTTGCGGTTCATGAGCAACTGCGCCCGAGACAAACCAGTCGACAGAGGGGTTGCCCTGTCTGCCAATAGTGCCAGGTTGAAATCCGAGGCTGAGTCTGCAGCCTTGCACAGCAACCGCTTGACAATGTGGACCCCTTTCTCGGCCTTCCCGTTTGATTGCGGGTAATGGGGACAGGATGTGATGTGACTAAAGTGCTAGGATCGTGCAAAGTCGGACAACGCTTGGCTGTAGAACATGGACCGTTGTCACTCATTACCATGAGTGGTATCCCATGCCTGGCAAACATCTCTTTGCAGGCTTTGATGACGGACTTGGAAGTGAGGTCTGACAGTTTCACCACTTCCGGGTAGCTGGAGAAGTAGTCGACCAGGAGCACATAATCACAGCCATTGGCGCGAAAGAGGTCTATCCCCACCTTGGACCATGGAGAGGTCACGATCTCGTGCTGTTGCAGCATTTCCTTGGGCTAAGCTGGTTGAAACCTCTGGCATGTTGTGCAGTTGAGGACCGTGTAGGCAATGTCCTGGCTGATGCCAGGCCAGTAAACTGCCTGCCGAGCTCTGCGTCGACATTTCTCAACCCCCAGATGGATCTGTCTGCGCACCATCTTTTGCATGCTTTGGGAAATGACGATTCTATCTAGTTTAAGAAGGATCCCCTCAACAACCATCAGCTCATCCTTAACGTTGAAGAACTGGGAGCACTGCCCCTTTTGCCAGCCATGGGTGAAGTGCTTCATCATGCGCTGCAGTAGGGGATCTTTGGCAGTTTCTTCGTGTATTTGGACAACTCGTTCATCAGTGACTGGGAGGTTGCTGGCACACAGCTGCACCTGTGCTTCAATGTGGCGAATGAAGTCGCCCTGTTCACACGGCGTGGTGACGGATCGGGATAGGGCATCTGCGACGATCAGCTCCTTACCCGGTGTGCAGACGAGTTCGAAGTCATATCGGCGGAGACGAAGAAGAATTTGCTGCAGCCGAGGTGTCATGTCATTTAAATCCTTTTGGATTATGTGGACTAAAGGCCTGTGGTCTGTTTCCACCGTGAACTTTGGCAGGCCTTATACGTAGTCATGAAACTTGACTATTCCTGTCAGGAGACCCAAGCACTCCTTTTCGATCTGGGCATTCCGTTGTTCAGTCGGAGTCATGGCCCTGTAGGCGTATGCCACTGGAGCCCAGGACGAGGAGTCGTCTCGCTGGAGGAGCACCACCCCAATGCCGTCTTGGCTTGTGTCTGTAGATACCTTGGTATCCTTGATTGGGTTAAAGAATGCCACTACTGGGGCTGTGGTGAGCTTCGTCTTCAGCTCAAGCCACTCCGCTAGATGTGCGGGAAACCACCAGAACACTGTTGACTTTTTTACGAGATGCAGGAGGGCTGTGGTGTGGGATGCCATGTTGGGAATGAATTTCCCGAGAAAATTCACCATCCCGAGGAAACGGAGGACCGCCTTTTTGTCCTCTGGGGTCTTCATGGCATTGATTGCCAGCACCTCGTCAGCATCAGGTTGCACACCCTGCTGTGAAATGTGGTCACCCAGAAACTTAATAGCGGACCTACTAAATGAGCTTCTGGCTCTGTTGAGCTGGAGGCCGTTTTCATGTATCCTCTGGAAAACTTGTTTGAAACGAGCGATGTGATCCTCAGGCGTCGTGGACCAGATGATCACGTCGTCCACATAGACTCGCACCCCCTCGATGCCCTCCATCATTTGCTCCATTATGCGATGAAATTCTTCGGAAGCTGATATGATACCAAAAGGCATGCGGTTGTAGCAATTCCTGCCGAATGGAGTGTTAAACGTGCACAGCTTCCGACTGGACTCGTCCAGCTGTATCTGCCAGAACCCATGGGAGGCATCCAGCTTGGTAAAGAATTTGGCATGAGCCATCTCACAGATTTACTCTTCACGCTTTGGGATCGGGTAGTGCTCGCACATGATGTTGCGATTCAGACCTTTGGGATCAATGCAAATGCGGAGTTCACCAGAGGGCTTCTTGACGCAGACCATGGACCCAGTCTGTTGGTTCCGTAACCTTTGAGATGATACCCTGGTCTTGGAGCTCTTCAGTCGAGAAAGAAGAACAAGCCATTGTGGAGGCTATCCTTCACTGGAGGCACTACCTCGCAGGAAGGAGGTTCACCCTCATCACCGACCAAAGATCGGTTGCCTTCATGTTCGACAACTCGCAAAGGGGCAAAATAAAAAACAATAAAATTCTGAGGTGGAGGATCGAACTCTCCACCTACAATTACGATATCAAATATCGACCCGGGAAGCTCAACGAGCCTCCGGATGCCCTGTCCCGCGGGACATGCGCCAGCGCGCAGATCGACCGATTAAAAAGTATCCACAATGACCTCTGCCACCCAGGGGTCACCCGGCTCGCCCACTACACCAGGGCCCGAAACCTGCCTTTCTCCAACGAGGAAGTAAAGGCGGTCACCAGGGACTACCCGATCTGTGCGGAGTGCAAACCGCACTTCTATAGACCAGACAGGGCCCACCTGGTCAAGGCTTCTAGACCCTTTGAACGCCTCGCGATTGATTTCAAAGGGCCACTCCCCTCCACTAACAAGAACATTTACTTTTTAAACGTCGTAGACGAGTTCTCCCGTTTCCCATTCGCTATCCCGTGCCCCGACATGACCTCCCACACAGTCATTAGGGCCCTGCATAGCATCTTCACCCTGTTTGGTTTCCCCAGCTACGTACACAGCGACCAGGGTTCGTCCTTCATGAGCGACGAGGTGCGTAAGTACCTGCTCGAAAAGGGCATCGCCTCGAGCAGGACTACCAGCTACAACCCCAGGGGGAACGCGCAGGTGGAAAGGGAGAACGCGACGGTCTGGAAGACCATCCTACTGACCCTCCGGTCTAGAAAGCTCCAAGTCTCTCAGTGGCAGGAAGTCCTCCCAGACGCGCTCCACGCTATTAGGTCCCTCTTGTGTACGGCGACCAACCAGACCCCTCACGAGAGGCTCTTCATTTTTTCCAGAGGCACTACCACGGAGGGCTCACTTCCGGCATGGCTGAGGACGCCGGCGCCGGGCCCCGTACTCCTGAGGAAACACGTTAGGGGGCACAAAACCGACCCCCTTGTTGAGAAGGTGTGCCTGCTCCACTGCAACCCCCAGTATGCATTCGTGGAGTTCCCTGACAGCCGTCAGGACACTGTATCCCTCCGGGATCTGGCACCCGCCAGATCCAGCGCCCCCTCTGCCCCCACAGAAGGATCTCTCACCCTACACCCAGGAGAGTATGAAGCTCGAATACAACCCACCCTGGAGTCCGCCATCGTACCCCAACACACTACATCCGTCCAGCCACCGCAAGAGGCTGCAACCCCGGTGCTCCGCAGATCTCAGCGGACAATCCGACCGGCGGACAGACTGACGTTATAGACTAGACCACCACCCCCGCCGGACTTGATTTTTTTGCAGGGGGTGAATGTGGTGAATGTAATATATGAATGTATATATACTAATTCAAACTGTTATTGTAAGCGCAGTAGCGCCATCCTACCACTAGGGGGAGTAGCACTGGGAGTGTAGCCACCGAAGTTGGCCATTTCCCTAAATACAAAATGGAGGAACGCAAAGCATACAGGATAAAATGGACAATGTTTGCAGCCCCAGCAGGCTGCACCTAGCAGGTGTGGATTCTGTCTGCTAAGAAAGCAGACAGCACCGAAACGAACGTTCCGCATACTAATGAGGCAATCACCGGGATAATTAGCAGGTTAATGGAACAATTCCAGATACAATGGACACAAATGGGGAAGCAACTGCAACATTGTAAAGGATACCAGACACTCAGGCACCAACAGGGTTCGAAAACAAAGAGCCTGAGAGCCCGCCCAGTAGCTAAGGAACAGCCTCAGTATTGGGGGGATTCAAACATATCGATTGGGAAGAGACCAGAAAGGGGTGCGGATCCCTGGGACCTATAAAAGACAGGTCCCACACATGGTTCAGTCTTCTTGTCCAGCCCTCCATTCTCTTTGACCAGCACTCCTCCGTGGACCAGCACCTCGACCAGCTTTTGCCAAGAAGACCCTGAAGGAGAGAGAGAGAGGTTTGGGACAGCAGCCGCCAGCAAGTAAGTGTCTCACAACGATCGCTACCAGAGATAGACACTCCTGACCCCTTTTAACTTATACCAACCTGAAGTCTGCAGACCAGAGCAGAGCAAGAGGCCTTGTTCCCTGACCCGGCAGTTCCTTCGAGATAAGTATTAATTTATTTAGCGGTAGGAATAGCTTAATCCTTTTAGCGTGTGCATGGGTAGTTATTATAATTGTATTATAATAAACTCAGTTGTTTGAACTTACTAATTGGTGTATGGTTTTATTGCTTTGCACTTCACCTTGAACTTGTGGAGGTATCTTAACGATACCTGGCGACTCCAGAGCTAAGTAAAGAAACAGAGCCAAATTGAGTGTTAAGCACACTCACCCAGAACGACCAACAGGAGCACTTAGGAACTTATACTGGGCTCCACCCTTGGTTCCGCCCACGACTCCTCCCCCTAGTGCAGCTGTATAAGTATCCGTGTCCAGAGTCAGACTGGGTCACTACGAGTTCATCGACAGGTAACAGGCTGGCTCTGAAGTAAGTTGATTAAAGCCTAGATTCACATCGGAAACACGTGTCTGGTGAATTGATGGTTCCATCACAGAGCGGGACTTGAACCCGGAGCTTCTGGTTCAGAGGTAGGGATGCTACCTTACAAACATACAAATTAGGAACTGGAGTAGGCTCAGTTTGAGGAAAGAGTTCCAGACACTCATGACTCTCAGAGAGACAAACATTCTCCTCATTTCAATTTTACTTGAGTAACTCCTAATTTTTATCCCCTCCTATCCGTTTTAAATGAGTAACTCCTTATTTTTAAACAGTGACCCCCTAGTCCTAGATTCTCCCCTAGTCCTAGATTCTCCGACAAGAGGAAATGTCCTCCTCACATCCACCGTGTCATGACCCTCAGGATCTTAAAGGTTACAATCAAGTCACCTCTTACTCTTCTAAACTCTCGATACAAACCTACCTCTTCAAACCTTCCTCATAAGACACCCCGTGCATTCCTGTCTAATCTAATAAACCTTCGCTGAACTGCAATCTACCACCATTTTATTCTTCCTGCCAAAATCGATAATTCCACATTTTCCCACATTATACTCCATTTGCCAGATTTTTTGCCCACTCACTTAACCTATACATGTTCTTTTGCAGCCTTGTTCCATCCTCCACAATTTACTTTCCTACCAATCTTTGTAGGCTTGTTTGGGGGCTGGTTTAGCACAGTGTGCAAATTAGCTGGCTTGCAATGCAGAACAATGCCAGCAGCGCGGGTTCAATTCCCATACCAGCCTCCCTGAGGCGCCGGAATGTGGCGACCAGGGGCTTTTCACAGTCGTTTCATTGCAGCCTAGTTGTGACAATAAGCGATTATTATGATTATTATCATCAGCAAATTTAACAGCCACACCGTCAGTCCCTTCATCCAAGCCATTTATATAAATTGTAACGGTTGAGGCCCCAGCACTGATCCCTGTGGCACACCACTCGTCACATCCTGCCAATTCTTTCATGCCAACTGTTTCCTGTTAGCTAGCCAACCTTCTATCCATGCCAATATATCCCCCTCCACCATGAGCTTTTATTTTCCACAGTAACATTTGATGTGGCACCTTAAAAAATGGCTTCTTGGAAGTAGTTGATTCGAAAACATTAGGGACCTTCAAGTGGCTATTGGACAGGTACATGGATTATGGTAGAATGCTGGGGTGTAGATTAATTTGTTCTTAATCTAGGACAAAAGTTCAGCACAACATCGTGGGCCAAAGGGCCTGTTCTGTGCTGTTTTTTCCATGTTCTATGTTCTGGAAATCGAAGTACAGTGCATCCACTGGTTTCCCTTTATCAACAGCACATGTGATACTTTCAAAGAACTCCAATAAATTGGATGAACATGATTTCCCTTTCACAAAATCATGTTGACTCGGTCTGATTGCTTTGAATTTTCAAAGTGCTTGCTATAATACACTTAAAAATGGCTTCAAACATTTTTGCAATGAAAGATGTTTTCATTGGTTAACTGAGCTGTAATTTCCTGCTTTCTGTCTCCCTCCTTTTTGAATAAAAGAGTTACATTAGCTACCTTCCAATCTAATGAACCTTCCAGAATCTGGAGAATTTTGGAAAATTAAAACCAATGCATCAACTATCTCATTAACCACTTCTTTCAAAACCTTAGGATGAGGTCCATCGGACCTGGGGATTTGTCAGCATGCAGACTCAACTATTTGCTCAATAGCAGGTTTCGTATCATCAGCTCTATCGTCAGGTTGGCTCCAGAATGTGCTGTTCTAAGAAACTATCTCAAAAACATGAACTCCTCATCTACACTACCTTTGTCCATCTGATTTTTTTCAGTCTATATGTAAATTAAAACCCCCCATGATTGTCGGCAGGCTCCCATTATCTCTTTTATACTCTGGCCTTCCATATAGTTACAATTAGGGCGCCTGTACACCACTCCCACAAGTGATTTCTTGCCTTTATCTTTTCTCATCTCAACCCCACCCTCTTCTACATCCTGGTTTCCAGAATTTAACTCCTCTCTCTCTAATGTGCTAATATCATCGCTAATTAGCAGAGCCACCCCTCCACCTTTTTTAACTTCATGTCCTTCCTAAATGTCACATACCCTTCAATATTCAGGTCCCAGTCTGTCAGCCTGTATCCACGTCTCTGTAATGGCTAACAGATCGTACTTATTAATTCCTATTTGTACTATCAGTTCATCTATTTTGTTTTAAATGTTTTATGCCTTTAGATGCAGGATCTTTAGTTTTGTCTTTATTTTTGTAGCATCTAGCCTTAACCATTGATTCACTCTTAGATTTGTACTCTCTGTACCTTCCTGTTACAGTCCATTCATAATTTCCCACAATATTAGTACCTTCCTCTCTTGCCTTGTCTTTATTCTTTGGCATACCACACCTTAATAATAATAATAATAATCGCTTATTGTCACAAATAAGCTTCAATGAAGTTACTGTGAAAAGCCCCTAGTCTCTACTCTTTGGTATATTACTGCACCACAAAATACCTTACCTCTTACATCTATTATCTTTGGAAATACACACTTAGATTTTTGCTAGCTCAAGACTCAACTTCTTGAACTCTGCCCATATTGCTCTCCGGCACCCTTTCATCCTGTGCCATGCTGTCCCTACTTTCCCATCAATCCTATTCCCCTTGGAATGTTGGGAGGTAGGGTGCAAATAGATATCAAATTTAAATCCCCGCATATTCATACTAAACCGTTCTTCTTTAAGCCTTTGATGATCGGACAATAGGAGTTGCCCAGTCGCTGGTGGTAACAGGCTCAATGACTCCTGTCTTCATTAACCTCTTGAGCTCTTCTTCCACTTTAAGTCCAATAGGATATGATATGCGCTTTCAAACACTTAGGCATACTCATATCCTTTATCTTGAGTTTCACTTCGACCCCAATCATGGATCCAAGCGACTTCTTAAATACCTTTGCATACTTTCGCCGAAGATCATTTGTAGAATCAACAAGTTAGTTCACGGCAGCCCAGTTTAGCTTAGTCTTCCTTAACCAAGATCTTCCAAACAATGCTGGAAGGTTTGCTTGAACAATATGAAGAGGCAACTCACTTTCTGCTCATTAACTTCCACAGTCACCTTGATGAAGCCCTTCAGCGGCACAATCTCTTCAGTATATGTCCTCAAGACCACACCTGTACTGGCTGATACTTAAATTTCAGGTATAAGTGATACTGCAGTGCCCGTATCCACTTCCATCTTAACCGTGTTCCCATTTACTTTTGGATACACTCAAAATCGTTGCTGGTCTCCTTGTACTGTTAGAAGGCAAGATTACATTCCTTGAGCTGACCTGGCACACTTAACTGGTAAAGTCTCCCTGTAGTTTTCACAGTATTTTTCTTGGTACACTTTTGTGCTGATGAAGACTGGTGTCACCAACATGCCTTGCCAATGTCACCAACTTTACCACAATTTTTGAATTTGTTCTCCATGCTCCAACTACCTCCAGCCATATGTCCCATTTTGGTTGCAGCACTGACATTGTAGGTTCTTGATGGACCTGCTTCTCTCCGACTCCATCTTATGGACTTTAGCTCAAATTCCAATCAGCAGCAAATTCCATAGAGGTTGTGATTTCTATAGCAGATTGTAGGGTTAATGCACCTTCAGTCAGCAATTGCTTTTGGGTGGCTTCATTCCTCAGGCTATAAACTAATGGTTGCAAACTGTAACGTCTGAGGTCTGGCCAAATTCGCAGTACTTTGTTTGCTTTTGCAGTGATGCGACCACTTGTGAAATGAACTCCCCTTCCCCCTGTGCACAACGGTGAAAGCGGAATCTTTCAGCTATTAATAGTGGACGGGGAAAGAAATGTTCTTGCAAGATGGTCATTAACTCATCATTTGACTGGTCTCCAGGTTTAGCTGGGTGTACTAAACTCTGCAGCAACATTAATTTCTTCCTTCCAACTGAGCTGAGAAAGGTCACAGTATGCAGGTCTGCTGGTGTCTGATTGACTTTAAGAAATGACTGGAACCTTTCCTCATAAGAACTCAATGTTTCTTCTCATCAAACGCATCCATGATGCCTTTTCCTCCCGCCATTTTTGGATTGCAGCTCCCGGATCTGTGTTACTCAGCCTTCAGCCTGTTTTCTCTGCTGTTTATTTTCTCTCTGTTCAAAGCAAACAAACTCGCAGCACACAAGCAGATGAACTGTTTCTGTGCCCCGCTATTAATTCCCAAGCAGTAGGTTGCAGAGTAGGCAGCCACCCGGTAGCTTTGTATTCTCGCTGCCCATTGTAGTGCCTCATGTACAGTTTCCACAGCTTTACCAACTACAAAGGTAAGTGTACTAAACCTTTGATCCTCCCAGTACCTCGCATTGGTCCGATAACATTTTTTTTGTATAACCCTTTTACTTGCTAGGGTTGTCACGATCAACTGGCTGTTTTGTCGACACCCCCATTACAAACTGTACGGTGTCCAACTATTTACTTTAGAGGATGCGTTTGATGAGAAGGAGACATGCACTCTTATGAAGAAAGGTTCCAGTCGTTCCTTAAAGCCAATCAGACTCCAGCAGACCTGCACAATGATGATTGCGCCTTGGGAGCCAATATTTCTCCCGACCTCATTCCCAATGGTGAATGGGCCTGGATCTCCGTCGATGAGTCCTTCTTCTGGCTCTCAAAATCGTTGTCAAAAGCTGTTTTTCTCCCATTTTCATGTTTATGGCCCAGATCCCGGTCGGCAGTTTCTCTTTTGTTATGTTTTGATGTAACCGCAAAGAGAAAGAATCAAAGGTGGCACAGATAGAGTGGGTATAACAGAGTGAAAGGGGTTTATTTACAAGATGCTTATCAAAACAATGGTGAACCCCACAAAAACCCGTGAAACCCTCTAATGATGTAATTGCGTAGTCCGTGGCATTATACCAGTCAATGGTGTTAGTCTGATATAAAACCTATCCCCACTACTATCGAAGATCACTGAAGCAGCTAAAGGTCCCGGGTATTCTGCTCTGAGAAACTCCTGCAGTGATGTCCTCGGGCTGAGATGATTGGCCTCCAACGACCACAACCATCTTTCTTTCCAATCAGCAGAGAGTTTCCCCCCAATTCCCATTAACTTCAATTATTGCTCTGACCACCCCCCCAACCCCCCCCCCCCCCCCCCCCCCCCCCACCCCCCCTCCAAAATTCAGCTCTTTCACCCGTTTTTGGATTAAGGTTGTAATTAAGTCTGCAGCCGAGTTGCCCTCGAGGTACCCAAATTGTGCATCATTGAGTAGATTATGTTGAATAAGTAGCACTTGATAACACTGTCAGTGATGACTTCCATCATTTTGCTGATGATTAATAGTAGACTAATGGAATGGTAGATGACCAGATTGTATTGGTCTCGCCTTTTGTGGACAGCACATACTGGTCAATTTTCCACATTGTCTGGTGGATGTCGTGGGTGGATGCCATGCTGTAGCTGCGCTGGAACAGCTTGGCTAGGGGTGCAGCTCATTCTGGAGCACAAATCAATAATTGTTTTGGACAGTAGCCTTTGCTGCGTCCGTTGGCATCAGCCATTTCTTTGTATAATGTGGAGTGAATTGAATTGGCTGAAATCTATCATCTGTGATGCTGGCGACCTTGGCAGGAGGCCAAGAGAAATCATCTACTCAACACTTATGGCTAAAGATGGTTGAAATACGTTAGCCTTGTTTCTTTCATTAACTTGCACTAACATGCTGGCAACTTCTGTCATGAGGATATTGTGGAGCCTCCTTCAGTTGTTTAATTGTCCTCCACGATTCATGAATCTGGCAAGACAGTTGATCTTTAATCTGATCCATAGGTTTTGGGATTCCTTAGCTCTGCCTATTACATGCAACTGCCACTGTTTAGCATGTATGTAGTCCTGTGTTGTAGCTTCACTAGTTGATGCCTCATTTTAAAGTATGCTTGGTGCTGCTCCTCACATGCCCATCTCATGAACCTTGATCATTACAGTAGAATGAGGCATACGCTAGGCCATGAGGTTGGAATTGGCCATTGTGGTGGAATGCAATTCTCCTGCCTTTGATGGCCCACAGCACGTTGTGGATGCCCAGTTTTGAGCTGCTGGACCAGCTCTAAATCTATCTCGGGCGGGATTCTCCGAAATGGAGGCAGAGTGGCACGCCGTCGCATTTCACGACGGCGCAAAATGGGCGCGGGCACTATCGATTCTGGCCCACACAGGGGGCCAGCATGGTGCTGGAGTGGTTCACGCCGCTCCAGCCTCCCTTCCCAGCACCAACTGGGCGCCGTGCCAACCTGTGCATGCACAGTGGCGCCGTGCCAACCCGCGCATGCATGGGTGACTTCCTCACGGTCCAGACGCAACATGGCGAGGGGGTTCAGGGGCCGGCCGCGTAACAAAATGGACCCGGGGCTGGAGAGGTCGGCCCCGATCTCGGGCCAGACCCCATCGGAGGCACCGGGGGGGTGAAGGAGACCCCGACCCTGCGCGCAGAGTTTCCGCCGGCTGCGAGCAGGTGTGGACGCTGCCGTTTCCACGTGGCCGCTCGGCCCATCAAGGCCGGAGAATCGACGCCTCGGCCATGGATATTGGCCCACGACCAGCACCGCGCCAAACGCTCTGGCACAAATGGTGTCGATTCTCCGCTCTTCGGAGAATCACGTGTCGGCGTCGGGGTGGCTCGGAGAATCCCACCCCACGTATTTAGCTTGTTGCCATTTATGAGTAATTAGCAGTGAAGAATAATATACATCATTATCAATATCGTTATCATTTTGCGATATCGCTAAGCTATAATGATGGGCACATGAAATTATCTCACCATCTGCTCGAACAGTCACGGCAGTAGTAAGTTTTGCCTTCCCAAAGTGGAACTGTGCATGCCGAGCCTTTGAGCATCATAACGCCTCAGTTAAATACTGATGGTTGCAATTCTTCTTCATAATTTATTCCTTTGTATTCTTAGCAGATCTGATTTTAGTGAGCTTGCAGTGTCGTTTCCAAAGAAAACAAGTTCTACTTCCCTGACCTTTTCCCCCAATGTAAATTCTCAATTTTATGAAATTATTATGGTGCCGATGTATCAAGTTCTCAAGTGTGATCCATTTCTTCCCATTTTAGGCTGTATTTTTTTCTCCAGGGTTGGTAACTTCAATAATAATGGGATAATTCTGTTTTGCAGGTGGTGTGATAAATACCAGCAACAGAATGACTGCTGATCCATAATTGCCAAGCAGTATGTCAGGTACTGAGTTAACATTCTGTGCAATTAATAAAAACCCTTGACCTGACTCATTTTTACCCAGAATGTCAAGCTTTAGAATTTCTTTGCTGCCTCAATCTTCCCTTCCTCATACAATCCATGAGATAATCCATTATGAAAGTGCTAATAGAATTTTTTAGAAGGTGCTAATAGAATGGATAGAGGTCGTTGTGATGTGCACATTCAAAATGATAAATCCATTGCAGAATCCATAGAGCACCTATAGTGCAGAAGGAGGCCATTTGGCCCATTGAATCTGCACCGACGTTCTGAAAGTGCACCCTACCTAGGCCCACCCCCCCCCCCCCCCCTGCCCTATCCCCACACCCCAACATGCATATCGTTGGACACGCGGGGACAATTTTGCATGGCCAATCCACCTAATCACATCTTTGGACTATGGGAGAAAATCGGAGCAGCTGGAGGAAACCCTTGCAGACACTGGGAGAAACTGCAAACTCCACATCCAAAGATGTGCGGGTTAGGTGGATTGGCCATGCTAAATTGCCCATAGTGTAAGGTTAATGGGGGGATTGTTGGGATACGGGTTACGTGGGTTTAAGTGGGGTGATCATTGTTCGGCACAACATCGAGGGCCGAAGGGCCTGTTCTGTGCTGTACTGTTCTATGTTCTATGTTCCACACAGTCACCCCAAGGCTGGAATTGAAACCGGGTCCCTGGCGCCATAAGGCAGCAGTGCTAACCACTGTGCTACCTTGTCAAAGCCCTGCAACTATTCCCATGTAAATTGAAGGAATTGATTATTATGTACACACTTATCTGTTCAGTAACGTAGTTAACAGCAGTTAACATTGATTCAAAGGAGGTAGATTCTACCTAAACAACCTTATTTTGAGCTACTGATATCCCAAGCGGACTGCAGTAAGCCTTAAAGCATGTTATATCTGGACTTCCAAAAATTATTTGGCAGAGGTTGGTGTGAAATATTGTTCATTAAACTTGTAATGGTAGTATGGTGGAAATTGAAGGTATCTCCTGGGTTTAGATATTTATTAAAAAATTGCTGTGGAACAGGAAGCAATGGTACTTGTTAAGGAAGTTGTATCAAAGGAGGCAGAATAGTGGATGGATTTCCAGTTTTAGAACCATTATCATTTCTAATTTGCATCCATAATGGGATTTAGAAACCTCATATATATAATACTAAACTAGAAAGGACAGTGCAATCAGAGAAGCAAATTGTGAATTACAGAGGAATCTAAGAAATTACAGTATAAGCTGGGCAACCTATGTAAGTGGATGGAATAATATCTAATAATTCCGTGTAGGCAAGTGTAAAGTACTACACATTGGATTTAAAAATGTGTATAATGGGTACTCTGATGCAAAAATATCTAAATCCCACCTAATCTGACTATGTTGCTCGGACTGTAATATTATTTAGAGTACCATAAATCATAAGCAGCGACTTGCATAAGTATTGGAGAGGGAGTGAGACAGGAAAGACAGTGAGACCTAGTACCGACTTAGAAATTTGCTATTCTCAGCAATTCTTGAACCGTGATGTTCTGCCTTTCTCCACCGACATGGATTTGGGCATAACATAGCCACCATCGTGCATCCAATCCTGATGTGAATTTAGAAACATGGAGTGGCAAAGCACAGAAGAAGCCCATTCAACCTATCGCCTTCTTTCATCAAGCTAGCTAATTAATCCTACTCCCCTGCTCTTTCCCCCTAGTTCTGTAACGTTTTTCCCTTCAAGTATTTATCCATTTCTTTTTAATATTGAACAATGGGCAATATTTATCTTTGGTTAGGTCACTTGTGGCATAGAAATTTGACACACCTTGGGCACGATTCAGCCACTACATTGCATCTGGCATGGCAGGTGAATAGCGAGAGAGGGCAAAATCGAGATTTGTGCCGGGTGCCAACCATTTTGTGACTAACCCAACCAGCTCCCGATGGCGAGTACCAAAGCTCATTAAGCCTAATTTGCATTTATTTCAATGCCATTAATGAGATTGAATTTGAATGTAGTGGCTCTCCAGCAAAACGTCACGTGGGCGTTGTTTAATACTCCTTTTCAAAAACATGAAGCTGGCGCAATGGACACTGAGGGGAAGTGAGGAGGTGAGTAATCCTTTCCATTTACTGGCATTCAGCTCAAGGGAACCAGAACTGCTGACCCAGTGCTCAGGGTGGGTGGTAGTGTGGGGAAGGGGGGTGGAGTTGTGGGGCCTTCGGGGGAGATTCCAGTTATTCGGTGAGCTGGAGTGTTCCATGTCGGAGGTCGACCCTGGAGAGGGGGGGTGAAGAGCTTTGTGTCTGTGAGGCCTTTAAGCCATCTTTAAATATTGTGGAGACCCATAACAGGGGCAACCATAGCTGCAGCCTTTCTGTCCAATCAAACCCTCCCAGGACAGAGCCCTGCTGCAGCTCTCTCGTGAAAGTCAATTTCACCCCCTTCAACTGTGAGCAGCCTCTAGCTGCTCAGCTGAAGGCTATTTCAAATGAGGAATTAGCCTTGTTGGTTGTGACAGCATTTCACACTCCTTTCAAGATCATCCTCGAAGGCAGAGGTACCATGTCTGAGAGGATGATTAGTGGACTGCATGTTCTGCCACCTTTGATGCCTGAACAGTGTGCCTGTACTCCAGGAGCATTAGCATTATAAAAGCAACTGCCAATAATCAAGTAGCAAAGAATGGCTTCACCACTGAGGATCCTTCGGCCAAAGGGTAAGTGTCTGAATGAGCGGAGGAGGGCTAAGCAGGAGCTCCCTAATGTTGCTAGCAGAGGTCTGGAGTCTAGTGGCTCCAGATCTGGCCAGGGACCAGTGTGCGGATCGAGATTTGCCAGCACAACTGGCTCGCTGGATAGCATTCTGAGAGAAGGTGTGACAATCATGGTAAGGGTGGGGGAGTTCTGGGGAATTTGAGAGTCCTTGAATATCCTTCAGATGCAAAAATGTTTGCTGGTGTGGATCCCGCATAGTGTCATCGCTTGCTAGAGGCAGCCAAGGCGGACAGACACCTAAGAAGGCAGGAGGCAGCTGGCTGCAAGCAGCACAACATGTGTAGGGGACTGCCACACATCTTGAAGACCCGTTAGCCCATCAGGCTGAGGAGGGGGCCAGAAGGAGAGGCCAGCGACGGCCTAAGGTGTACGAGTGTCGTTGATCCTTCAGTGAGCTGACGGAGAGCATCTGCCGCAGAAGAGTCCGTTTCAACAAGGATACATTGCAACACTTGTGCCATGTCCTCGTGGACCCTATGGAGGAGGAGGACATCTACCCCCGGTGGCTGTGAAGGTCACTGCAGCACTAATCGCCACAGGATCATTCCAGGGCTCAAGTGGAGGAGACCTGTGTGATATATTGCAATTGCCAGCCAACAGTTGCGTCCAGGAGGTGACGGTTGCTCTGTACGCCCGGGCATCAGACTGTGTTAAACTTCGACCTGGACCAAGCCCATCAAGATGTCTGGGCTACAGGATCTGCCACCATCACTGGGCTGCCCTAGGTGCTGCCTCCACCTGATGTGCATCAGCAGAGGTGTGCTCACCAGATAGTGCCCCCAAAGCCTGTTCACTAATGTCACCCACTGACGTGTGGGGTGTCTCTGCGCTGGTGGAAAGTGTGGGTGATAGCTGTGATGCCTTACCTGGGTTTTCCTTGGAGCTCTCCTCCAAGATGTTCCTCTTGGGTGGCATGGGAGGGTACGACTCCGGATGGCCTGGCCTCATCAGATGGTAATCCTGCAAAACAATGGACATGTGGTCAGTGAGCAGGAAGGATAATTTTCTGAGACATCAACAACTCACTTGACACAGATCATCTGGGTGAAGGGACAGTGTATCCTCAGGGCACAGGACAACCTCGCTGTCGAGCACTGCTCTCTCCTCTGGAAACTCCATGATCTCCAGGGCCCATTTCTTATAGGGGTGAGGACTCAAATCTCAGGGACTCCCCCGCCCCCATCTCCGCCCTTTTCTTCTCATCATGGGCTATCTTCTCCTGTGGGACCAAAGTGAGCCGCAAAATTGAATGTTCAAAATCAGATCACCAAGGAACCATTCCATCGTTCCACGTTAGCATCTTCACAAACTTTTGTTACTGGAGTTTAACCTTAGAACAACGTTTTAACAAACTGAGAAAGCCCAGAAAGAATCAAGCAAGGAGCAACATCAGTACTTAACATCTACCAATGAAACAATTCCACTCAAAGTTAATGAATTACTACTTTCAACATTATTTAAACAGCTCATTTTTTTTGCCTGAAAAGCTTTGGTGTAATTGATGCATAATTGATTTAATTGCATGTGCTGACAGATTTGAATACTTTTTCTTTAGTTGGCTCAACCTTTAATCAAACATCACACAATGCATTGATAGCTAATTGGTAAAAAGAATTAATGTATTCAAATCAGTTACTTTGATTTTGATTTAAGTGAACCTTTTGCACAAAGTGTAAAGTTGCTGGGTTGAATGGGAATGATGGCAAAGGATTAAGGGGTTGAATCATTCACTGAGAGATCTTAGCCGCTCTTACATGTGGTGTGTCTGCCCATGCTGGGGGAGAGCTCCCGCACCACCACCATGTCACCACCTCTGTACTCATCATCCCGATGTGCACATGCTCACCCAGTCCACGGAAAGCACACGTTCACCAGATATTATGTAGTCACCCAACTGATGTACCATCGATTGCACGCGAGGCGAGTGATTTACCAAAGTCTGGCTTTAATTGACTAGAACACAGCTCTGCGATCGTCTACAGTGGAAAGGGACGATCGTCAGGCGTCTGAGCATTTATACCTCGTTAATAGAGGCGTGGTTAACTCAGCCTCTCGGCCAATCGGTCGAGAGGCACATGACCGACCAGGGCCAATGGTAAGCCGACGTTCTGGCCCAATGGCAGACGAGTATGCAGATCATATCATCACATTCACCCCTTACGGAAAAGGAAGGCGGGGGAGGGGTGTAAACGAGACCCGGGGGGGGGGGGGGGGGAACTGATGATATGAGTAGCCGTGGGGAGAATAATTTTCTCTCCGTACCCTTATCGAATTTGGGGGCTTGCCACTGGCCCAGACATAACGATATTTACAAAAAGAAAGTCCATGGGGCTGTAGAACTCTAGAAGGATTCGATCAGTCTTTTGGTGGTCCTTGACGTCCTGGCCGAGCGCCGTAGTGGAGGAGTTGTCGTCGGATCGGCTGATGGTCCTGCTGATGTCCTGGAGTCCGGGAGCGATAGACTTCGAGTAGTCTCCGTCACCTGAGCTGGCCGCGGAGACGCCATGGATGAGGGATGGGGAAGCTGAGTGGGGTGAAAAAGGGGAGGGGGGTCTGTGGTGGGGGGGGGGCCGCACGCCGGCGGGTGCCAGGTCCCGGAGGGAGACCGTGTCCTGCCGACCGTCGGGGTACTCCACATACGCGTACTGCGGGTTAGCGTGGAGTAACTGGACATGCTCCACCAACGGGTCGGACTTGTGCACCCGCACATGCTTCCGGAGCAAGATGGGCCCGGGGGTGACCAGCCACGTTGGGAGAGGGGATCCGGAGGACGACTTCCTGGGGAAAACAAGAAGACGCTCATGAGGTGTCTGATTAGTTGCAGTACAAAGGAGTGAGCGGAGAGAGTGCAGTGCATCGGGGAGCACCTCTTGCCATCGGGAAATAGGGAGATTTCTAGACCAGAGGGCCAGTAGTATGGTCTTCCAGATGGTACCATTCTCCCGCTCGACCTGTCCGTTACCCCGGGGGTTATAGCTGGTCGTCCTGCTAGAGGCGATGCCCCTGTCGAGCAGGAATTGACGCAGCTCGTCGCTCATAAATGAGGACCCCCGATCGCTGTGAATGTACGCGGGGTAGCCGAACAGTGAGAAGATGGAGAGTAGGGCCTTAATGACGGTCGATGTGGTCATGTCGGGACAGGGAATGGCGAAGGGGAAGCGGGAGTGTTCGTCGATAACCACCAGGAAGTAAATGTTGCGGTTGTTAGAGGGAAGGGGCCCCTTGAAGTCAATGCTAAGACATTTGAAGGGGCGGGATGCTTTGATCAGGTGTGCGCGCTCGGGGCGGTATAAGTGCGGTTTGCACTCGGCGCAGATGTGGCAGTCACGGGTTACTGACCTGACTTCCTCGATGGAGTAGGGCAGGTTGCGGGCCTTAATGAAGTGGTGTAGGCGGGTCACCCCTGGATGGCAGAGGTCTGCGTGGAGGGAGCGGAGGCGGTCTATCTGCGCGCTGGCGCAGGTACCGCGGGACAGGGCATCAGGAGGCTCATTGAGCTTCCCAGGACGATACAAGATATCATAGTTGTACGTGGACAACTCGATCCGCCACCGTAAAATCTTGTCATTTTTGATCTTGCCCCTTTGTGCATTATCAAACATGAAGGCTACTGACCGTTGGTCTGTGAGGAGGGTAAACCCCCTGCCGGCCAAATAGTGCCTCCAATGTCGCACGGCTTCGACTATGGCCTGGGCTTCCTTTTCCACAGAGGGGTGGCGGAGTTCGGAAGCCTGGAGAGTTCTGGAGAAGAAGGCCACGGGTCTGCCCGCTTGGTTCAGGGTGGCCGCCAGAGCTACTTCTGATGCATCGCTCTCGTCCTGGAAGGGGAGGGCCTCGTCGATGGCGTGCATCGTGGCCTTTGCGATGTCCGCTTTGATGCGGCTAAAGGCCTGGCAGGCCTCCGTCGACGGCGGGACGGTCGTGGTTTGCATGAGGGGACGGGCCTTGTCCGTGTAGTTGGGAACCCATTGGGCGTAGTATGCGAAAAACCCCAGGCAGCGTTTGAGGGATTTGGGGGTATTGGGGAGAGGGAGTTCCATCAGGGGGCGCATGCGTTCGGGGTCGGGGCCTGTCACTCCGTTACGCACTACGTAGCTGAGGATGGCTAGGCGGTTGGTGCTGAACATGCATTTATCCTTATTGTACGTGAGGTTAAGGAGTTTTGCGGTTTGGAGGAATTTCTGGAGGTTGGCGTCATGGTCCTGCTGGTCGTGGCCGCAGATGGTGACATTATCAAGATACGGGAAGGTAGCCTGTAATCCGTACTTGTCGACCATTCGGTCCATCTCCCGTTGGAAGACCGAGACCCCATTTGTGACACCGAATGGAACCCTGAGGAAGTGGTAGAGGCGCCCGTCAGCCTCGAGCGCGGTGTACTTGCGGTCACTCGCGCGGATGGGGAGCTGGTGGTAAGCAGACTTGAGGTCCACAGTTGAGAAGACCTTGTATGTCGCGATCTCGTTTACCATGGTAGAAATACGGGGAAGAGGATACGCGTCCAGTTGCGTAAACCGATTGATGGTTTGGCTATAATTGATGACCATCTGGTTTTTCTTCCCCGTCCGGACCACCAGCACTTGGGCTCGCCAGGGACTGTTGCTGGCCTCGATGACCCCTTCCGTCAGCAACCTCTGGACCTCGGACCTGATGAAGGACCGGTCCTGGGCGCTGTACCGTCTGCTCCGTGTGGCGACGGGTTTGCAATCGGGGGTGAGGTTAGCAAACAGGGAGGGAGGGTCCACTTTGAGGGACGCGAGGCTGCAGACAGTGAGGGGGGGTATAGGGCCGCCGAATTGAAAGGTCAAGCTCTGCAGGTTGCACTGGAAGTCCAGTCCTAGGAGTGCCGGTGCGCAAAGGTCAGGGAGGACAAGGAATTTATAATTTTCAAAAACCTTCCCTTGGACCATGAGGTCCGCGATGCAGCACCCGGTGATGTGGACGGAGTGCGAACCTGAGGCTAAACCGATTTTGCGTGTTACGGGATGGACAGGGAGCGCGCAGCGTCTTACCGTGTCAGGGTGAACAAAGCTTTCCGTGCTCCCGGAGTCCAGCAGGCAGTCCGTCTCGTAGCCGTTGAGGTGGATCAGCGTAGTCGTTTTGGTGAGCGTGCGTGGATGAGACTGGTCGAGTTGAACGGCCGTGAGCCGTGGAGAAAATCCGTCGTCGGCGTCCGAGTCGGTGCTGGAGGGACCTTGCGTGGCAGATCTGGAAGTCGGTGGCCAGGATCCACATGTGAGGTCTGTTCCCCAAGATGGCGGCGCCCAGTATCCGCACGTGGGGTCGGGGCCCCAAGATGGCGGCGCCCAGGACCCGCACGTGGGGTCGGCAGCCCAAGATGGCGGTGCCCAGGAAGCCCTCGTGGCCGCTGGTGGCGGAGCTAGCGTTGCCGGCGCTGCGAGCTGATGAGGTGAGGCGCGCAGGCCGGCTCCAGGAGGCGAGCCGGGTGCATCAGCTGTGGGGACGCGCAGGCCGGCTCCAGGAGGCGAGCCGGGTGTAGCAGCTGTGGGGACGCGCAGGCCGGCTCCAGGAGGCGAGCCGGGTGTAGCAGCTGTGGGGACGCGCAGGCCGGCTCCAGGAGGTGAGCCGGGTGTAGCAGCTGTGGGGTCGCGCAGGCCGGCTCCAGGACGCCGGTTAGGTCCTCCCGCAGGCCGGGAGCAGCTGCGGGAGGAGGTAAGGCGCGCAGGCCGGGTGCGGGGGGGCCGGGGGCGGGGGGAGCAGAGTCGCGCTGCGGGCAGGCAGGGACCGGGGGGGCTCGGAGAGGCGAGCCGGTCGGGCACCGGGGCCCGGGGGCGGGGGGGAGGAACGTGCGGGGCAGGCTGGCAGAGGCCTGGAGGGGCCGGGGAGGTGCGCTTGTCGGCCGGCGGGGCGCGAGTCGGGAGCGGCTGGAGGGGCCCTGGGGGAGAGAGAGAGGCACGCAGGCCGTTTGCAGAGGCCTGGAGGAGGGGGGGGAGAGTGCTGTGCAGCTTCCAGAAGCGCTGCAGCCAGCATTTTGGCCTGGCAGACCGTGGAGTAGTGGCCCTTCTTCCTGCAGCTCTTACAGAGGGCGGAGCGGGCTGGGCAGCGCGAGCGAGGGTGTTTAGCGTACCCGCAAAAGTAGCAGCGGGGCCCCGCGGATTTATCGGGGCGCCCCGCGGCACAAGCCTGAGGGAGGCCGGGAGCGGCGGGTGGCTGGTGGGAAGCGTGCCAGGAGGCGGCCTGGCCAGGGTCATAGGTGCGAGCGCTTAGATCTGCGACCTCCAGGGAGGCGGAGAGAGTCAGCGTCTCCGTTAAACTGAGTTCGTCTCTTTCCAGCATCCGCTGGCGGATCACGGGAGACAGCATCCCAGCCACGTAAGCGTCTCTGATGAGTAGCTCCATGTGCTCTGTAACGGACACCGCTACACAGGCGCAACCTCTCCCCAGGGCATAGAGGGCCCGGGCGTATTGGTCTAGAGACTCACCGGGGACCTGCTTTCTGGTGGCCAGCAGATGTCGAGCGAATACCCTGTTGATCGGTTTGATGAATTGTCCTTTTAGTTTTTGTATAGCGTCATCATAATCCGTTTCCTCTTTGATTATTGCGTAAGCGTCAATACCCATGCTGGAGTGGAGGACGTGCAGCTTCTGTGCCCCGGTGGGGGGGGGGGGGGGGGGGGGGGGGCGGTGGGGGGTGGTTGTAGATGCTAGGAACCCTTCGAGGCAAGTCAGCCAGAGTTTGAAAAGTTCTGCAGAGTTCGGAGTTTGCGGGCTGATGCGGAGGCATTCGGGCTTGATGCAGAACTCCATCTTCAAAGTCGTAGTCAATTAAATTGATGTACCATCGATTGCACGCGAGGCGAGTGATTTACCAAAGTCTGGCTTTAATTGACTAGAACACAGCTCTGCGATCGTCTACAGTGGAAAGGGACGATCGTCAGGCGTCTGAGCATTTATACCTCGTTAATAGAGGCGTGGTTAACTCAGCCTCTCGGCCAATTGGTCGAGAGGCACATGACCGACCAGGGCCAATGGTAAGCCGACGTTCTGGCCCAATGGCAGACGAGTATGCAGATCATATCAATACACCAACTTTTGTACAATGTGAACCCAGTCTGATGGTGGCCAAATGAGATGGAAAACTAATTTCTCCCAATACACATCTACGACACAAAGATTAGGAAAAGGAAAAGAGTGGACAGTAGCTTCTCATAGATTATCATAGAATTTACAGTGCAGAAGGAGTCCACTCGGCTCATCGAGTCTGCACTGGCTCTTGGAAAGAGCACCCTACCCGAGGTCAACACGCTATCCCCATAACCCAGTAACCCCACCCAACACTAAGGACAATAGGACACTAAGGGCAATTTATCATGGCCAATCCACCTAACCTGCACATCTTTGGACTGTGGGAGGAAACCGACGCACCCGGAGGAAACCGACGCACACACGGAGAGGATGTGCAGACTCAGCACAGACGGTGACCCAAGCCGGGAATCGAACCTGGGACCCTGGAGCTGTGAAGCAATTGTGCTATCCACAATGCTACCGTGCTGCCCATCTGTTTAGATGTTAAAAATACACGAATGATAAGCTGATTTCTTCTCCTCATCATCAAAGCTTTAAGTACAAAATTTAAATGCCACCTATATAAATTGGTTAGTAAATCAATAAGAATTAGACGGATTAACGTGGGGATAAGCATGTTTTATGACACCTATTGATTGACTGACGAGAAATGTCACATTTAATTTTTTTTAACTTCAGCTACTTGAGTTGTTGTGCTTCTTAAAAGGTTTCAGGCTTAGTTGCTATAGTGAGTATAGTTCACTTGGATTTACTGGAGTAGATTATTAAGGACCTTAACAACAGAACACTCAAATACTTAGCTGAGAACATTGTTCGAAATCCTTTAGCATGCTTAATGCACTTCATTTTCAAAGCCAGTCAAACTTTGTTCCTCCAAGCAGCATTATAATTTTTCCCTCTACTCTTGAACAGAGAGTCATTGGAATCTGTTACTTTCAATTTAATTTGTATGACAAACCCTGCAATGCAAACACCCACCAAAAGAGTGACATTTTACGCCCAGCTTTATTATAATAAAACCACACTTTTAGTTCAAGCAGGAAATTAGTGGACTGATCAAAAAATCTGAAGTACAGCCTCAGCACTAGTTCATGATGGCAAAATAATAAAAAGCCCAAACCTTAAGGTGAACTCTAAATGGCTAGGATTATTTTGTCAGTTGCTAAGATACTAATGATTGCCTTGAATAATGCAATAAATTTGCAGTGCAACGTCTGCATAAGTATTTTTTAATAAATTCCCCACATTGTGGTTGCATATTGCTAAATCGCAGTATAAAATTTAATTTGGCTGCACTAGGATCTGTTCAAAAAGAGTATAGGACGCATAGATTTATAGTGCGGGATATTTATCATAGCAATCATTACAAGATTTATGACGCTCGTTACGCCTTGCGCGATCTAATGAGATCTCGCGAGGCATCGTGATCTGTTAGCGGGATCCAGATTTGCATATTCAACTAAGTAGTTAGTCTCAGTCTGCACCCGAGTTACCAAGGCGCTGGATCGAATGGCCTTGCCTGGGAGACCCTGAGTGGACGCCATTTAGCACTGGTTTCCACAAACGTGGACCAGGCAAACTGGCACCTGGGAAGAGGGGGGTTTCCCAGGTGATCGGGGGCCCCCGAGTGGTCAGGCACCCCCGTGCACCCAGGCACCATGGCACTGCAGCCTGATACCCTGGCAGAGTCACCTGGGTGCCACCCTGGTAGTGCCAGGTTGTCTAGGTGGCACTGCCAGAGTGCAGACCGGCAGTGCTGAGGTGCCCAGATGGCATCTTGCCCATGCAGGGGATCAGGCCCGGAGGTGCCCTGTCCTTATGAGGTGGGGTGCGAGGGGCTTGAGGATTACCTAATTGGTAAGGTGGGGTATTAGGGGGAGTCCAGAGGCTAGGGTGGGGTTTCAGAGATCGGGGCGCCATCGCCTCCTGCACTGGCGAGCTGAGTGCCATGAGACCTCAGCAGGGCATTCCTCGCCAAGGCCTGTAAAAGAAGCAGAGTCCCATCTAAAAGTGGGGTCATTCTAAGCGCTGCAAATACCGGGAAACACCCGGCTAAATGTGCCCAAAACGGGACTCTGTTTCTTCTCCATTATATCACACCTCAAATATAAGATTAGCATGATGCTAGAAGGGCAGGTAGCAATTTGTTCTTCTCTCCCCGCTGTGGGGTTTAAATGGCATTTCCCCTTCCTGATTCCCAATTATTTTTATTTTCTATAATTTATTGGTTTACTATGAAACTTAGCATATAGAGGTAATCAGTACAGCAGATGCCATGTGCCTAGAAGCAAATTTGCATTTCAGTTCAACTGTACTCCATTTCTTGCAAATACTAAGTCCATTTATCTAGTCTTCCCCTCCATTTTTGAGGGGTGACGTTGCCAATAGGAGACACATTCCAGGTGGCCCGAGACTGCATTGCAACAAAACTCCAGACTGTAGTACAGCATGTTAATCCTCCCAAAAGGATAGCATTTCCACATTTGTCATGAAAGTCAGTATCAGTTTTGTGGTGAGCTTGTCTTGTTGCAATTTGGTGAATGCTCCAACCAGACAGGGAGAGCAGGCTCTTGGTCAAAGGCATCATCTTCCAGTTATAGTCCCATTTATTATCATAATATTGAAAGTAATTAGATTTAACAAAGAATTTAGATTAACAGTGGCATCAGATATCAATTCCTTTTCAAATTGATATGGAGATTAAGACCATCACCTGACATGGATACAGCCTGTGGAAGTGAGGATGCGATGAGAACCAGCTGTTTCTCATTTAACCATGTTCAAGTTAAGGGAACGAGCTGCACTGAACTGTTTCAGCAAAAGCTATTCCAACATCTGCCGATCTGCTCAATTCACTACTCTCCACAGTCAAATTAATAGCCTTGGCCATTAATAGTCATTTGACTAGTTATGGATAATTAATCGTTGTGGATGATTAGTCAGGTCAGTGCATGAAAAGTGCATTTGAACGCGATAATATCCGACTGAATTTGTTTATTTGATAAGAAATCGATATCACCTGTATTTCAAGGCATTGCTGACATTTTCTTTTTAAACAAGCTGTAATTTTTTTTTATATAGAAACTACAGCCACCTATGTAGGTCCTTGGCTTTTAATGAGCCGTCACATGCTTACCGATTGGTATTAGGAAATCTTAAAAGCACGTGTTCTATATAATCAAAATGTTTTCATGTCTTTCTTCCATTCCTAGAATTGCAGAACCAGAGACTGTACAGTTTAAGTATAATATTTAATTGCCACTTGATCACATATTGAAACCTATTAAAAGTCTAAGATATTTGCCGTTTAGGTGTTCTTTAAATTAAATTGGTCTGCTTGGACCTTAATTACATATTGGAAAATGCCCTGTGTGACTGCTGCCTCTTTAGAAGGCCAAAGGTTCTTCCTTAATGATCTTCCTTCCATCATAAGGTAGATGTAGGGATGTTCGCAGGTGACTGCACGATGATCACCATTTGCGACTCCTCAAATACTGAAGCGTTCATGTCCAAATGCAGCAAGACCTGGATGATATCCAAGCTTAGGTTGACAAGTGGCAAGTGATATTTGTGCCACACAAGTGCCAGGCAATGACCATCTCCAACAGGAGAGGATCCAATCACCACCTATTGACATTCAATGGCATTACCACCACTGTATCCCGCACTATCAACATCCTGGGGGTTACCATTGACCAGAAAGTTGACTGGAGGAGCTGTTTAGCACAGGGCTAAATTGCTGGCTTTGAAAGCAGACCAAGGCAGGCCAGCAGCACGGTTCGATTCCCGTAACAGCCTCCCCGAACAGGCGCCGGAATGTGGCGACTAGGGGCTTTTCACAGTAACTTCATTTGAAGCCTACTTGTGACATTAAGCGATTTTCATTTCATTTCATTTCATATAGATACTGTGGCTACCAGAGCAGGTCAAAGGTAGGGAATCATGCAGTGAGCAACTCACCACCTGGCCCCCGAAGTCTGTCCACCATCTACAAGACTGGAGGAGCCATATAGATACTGTGGCTACAAGAGCAGGTCAAAGGCTAGGAATCATACACCTGGCTCCCGAAGTCTGTCCACCATCTACAAGACACAAGTCGGGAATGTAATGGAATACTCGCCACTTGGCTAAATGAGTGCAGCTCCAACACTCGAGAAACTCGACACCATCCAGGACAAAACAACCCACTTGATTGCTACCCCCTCCACATATATTCAAACCCTCCACCACTGACGCACGGTGGCAGCTGTGTGTACCATCTACAAGATGCACTACAGGAACTTACCAAGGTTCTTTAGGCAACACCTTCCAAACTCGCAAAGACAAGGGCAGCAGACCCATGGGAACACCACCACCTGGAAGTTCCCCTCCAAGTCAGTCACCATCCTGATTTGGAAATATATCACCGTTCCTTCAATTTCGCTGGTCAAAATCCTGGAATTCCCTCCCCAACAGCACTATGGGTGTACCTACACCACAGGGACTGCAGCGGTTCAAGGAGGCAGCTCACCGCCACCTTCTCAAGGGCAGCTAGGGGTGGACAATAAATGCTGGTTTAACCTGCAGCACCCACATTCAATAAGTGAATATTTAAAAATATACACAAGTCTCTGGTGTGGGACTGGAGCCCACAACATTTTGGGGTTGAGGTAAGAGTGCTACAAATACCATGAGTTCCCTCAGGATCTTCATTATCTTTTTTTGTGCCTTAAAGTTCCTTTTGTATCCTTGTTATTGTTTTCTTCTTCTTGCATTGAAGACAGATACAAATTATTAATTTCATAAAACTACTATTTTCTTATCAATTTGGTTTTGCCTGCATCAATCACTTGTATTTATATAATGTCATGCATGCAGCAAGATGTCACACGGTGTTTCACAAAAGCAAAAGCAAGCAAGATTTGGCACAGCCACGTGAAAGAAATTCGGTCAGATCACCAAAAATATTAAAGAGATGGGTTTGATGAGCATCTTGAAGGAGGAAAGGGAAGTGGAGTTGAAGAAGCTAACAAGGAGAATTCCAGAGTCTGGGGCCCTGGCAGCTCAAAGCATGGTTACAAATGGGAGAGCAGCTCAAATCTGAGGTGCTCAAGGGATTAGAATTGGACTGTGTGGATATTGGGAGCTGGAGAAGATTACAGGGCTCGATAGGAAGGACAGGAAATAAGGATGAAAACTTAAAATAGAGGAATTGCTTTACCAGGAGCCAATGTAAATCAGCAAGTACAGCGATACTGAGTGAACAGTGTTGTGTTTGGTGTTCAATGTCGAGCAAGGAATCAAGCAAACGACTTGAGACTTATCCAAACCAGGATCATTATTAAATCTCACGTGGTAAGATAACGAGTTGTTACAGAGCAAGTTATCATGGAGTTTCTTCGTATTCCTTTGGAACTACCCTAGTGCACGTCTGTCCTCTTGTATACCTTATAACATCTCCCGAAGACCAGATTATATTGGAGTGCCTTGTCACATGACCATTGTCTTGAGACCGCATGGTGTGTCTGTACCAACACCTGCTGGTTGGAAGTCGCACCATCAGCCATCAATGATATTCCTTACAGGCGTATCACCACAAACGGGACTTGATGTGCTTTGACACAGACATTAGAGTTTTGGTCTCCTAGTTGCCGGGAATGGCAAATCTTTCATTAGCCACATTCACCTATACAATTTTCTTTCTCTGAGGCAAAGAAAATGTGTTGTAGAAGCAGCACTAATTGAGGCAGTGGTGGCTTGTTCTCAGACTCCAGCTAAGTTCCACAATACAAAACGTGAATAAAATCCATTAATTTCAGTTTGTTCACAGTTGATAAAACAGCACACCAACCTTTTTCAAAATCTAGTGGATCAAGTCTAGTGGTCAATATTATAAGACCTACCTAATTCTGCCATGCTGGCAATGAGGGTATAAGTACATGTGAAGCAGATGGATCAATTAATCGCTTTAAATGATTTTTCTAATCTGTATTAAAAACTTTGATGCCCGACATTGGGCTGGTCAAGATGCAGTTCAATGTTCAAATCCTTTTACAAATTCCTTTTGCTTGGCCAGCTAATTCTTCCAACACCAGAGGCTTGCTGGGATAGATAATGTTTGTTAGTATAGCACATGTGTGGGTTTTGGTGAGTGCCACTGGCTAAACTGACCCCTCTGAAAGAAAATCTTTGAAGATTGAAGATTGAGTAAGCAAAAACTTGCATTTATATGGCGCCCCAAAGCATTTTATCATCATTGATTATTTATGCTAGTGTGCCCGATGTTTTAGTCAGTGCCACAGAAATATCTTTCCCACCAGCAAGAAGGGGGCAATAGGGAAGATCAGGAAATTCCTTTCGGTGCCAACGGCAGAGTGGGGCTCTAGGCAATCCAGAAAGAATGAGAGGAGTGAGGTGAGGCATGCATTTTTGAAGGAGGTTTAAGCCAAAGAGGCAGCAGGGAATAGGACGCCAGTAACAAAAGAGTCAATTCTTACGACCAGCAAGAACAGGGAAATATTTTTCAGTCACGGGTCTAGTCAGGAGTGAAAAATGTGAGACTCGTTGTTAGGTCAGAAATCAGCATGGCAAGAGGAATTGAGTCCAAGACAAAACCAGAGAAAACAATATTAAAATAGTTGATAAAATAGCAGCGTAGCTGAGAATAAATCTAACAGAAGCCAGAGAAATATTTATGGTTAGGATCTAATTAAATGTTTTGTCCACCGACAGAACCAGGAAGGAGAGGACTGGTGCAGGACGTTGAACTGGGAAGGAGATATGGGGAGATGAGGAGAACTGGGTTAAACTAGAAGAAGCAGGGGCAGTACGGTGGCGCAGTGGGTAGCACTGTTGCCTCAGGGCGCTGGTCCCAGGTTCGATCCCGGCTCTGGGTCACTGTCAGTGTGGAGTTTGCACATTCTCCCCGTGTTTACATGGGTTTCACCCCCACAGCCCAAAGATGGTTAGGTGGATTGGGCACGGCGTTAAATTGCGCCTTAATAGGAAAAAATAAATTGCGTACTGTGGTGATCCACTGTGTCATTGTGTGTGTGCCTGTATTAGGGGATGTACAGTAGTACCTATACTACAGGTTCACTGGTAGCCCCTGCCGGCTAGCTCTGCCCACAAGGAGCCGTATAAATATGCATGACTTCTCCTGATCAGCCATTCTACCAGCTGCAGTCGGAGGACAAACATTTAACTGTAATAAAGCCTCAATTGTACCAATTCGAGTCTTTAGTACGATTGATAGCGCATCAATTTATTACAGTTACATTTTCTGCATCATGGACATCAGGATCAAGCCAGATCGCTTGCTGCTGGATCCGCACTCGCCAAACGCCAGAAAGGACTTTAATCACTGGCTGGCTTGCTTTGAGGCCTAAATCAACTCAGCGACCCCCGCGCTGACTGAAGCTCAAAAAATCCAGGCTCTCTACTCCAGGTTGAGCTCCAGCGTGTTCCTGCTGATACAGGATGCGCCGAATTACGCAGACACAATGGACCTTCTTAAAGAAAACTACGTTCAGAAGACGAACGCTCTGTTCGCAAGGCACGTACTCCCCACTCGCGTACAACTACCTGGTGAGTCGATTGAAGACTTCTGGCGGGCCCTTATCCCTCTCGTACGGGACTGTGACTGTCAGGCCGTCACGGCCACGCAACATTCAAATCTCCTCATGTGTGATGCATTCGTGACGGGGATTGCATCGGACCCCATCCGGCAATGACTGCTGGAAGGGGCCGGCTCGACCTAGCGGAGATGAAAGCTTTAGCGCTCTCCATGACGGTCGCTTCTCGTAAAGTCAAGTCCTACCCCGCTCGCCGCGCGGCCCACCCATCCTACCCCTCATGGACCCCGCAATCGACCCCCCCGACTGGTGCCACTCCTGCTCAATATGCCTGCGCTGCCCGCCACACCACGCCCTCTGGGGGTCCCCGCTGCTACTTTTGCAGCCAACAGAAGCACCCCCGCCAGCGCTGCCCAGCCCGCGCAGCCACCTGGAAGAAGGGCCACTTTGCGGCGGTGTGCCAGGCCTGCACAGTTGCCGCTATCGCGCCCGAATTCGCTCCCTTCCCCCAGCCGATCGCACAATGGGCGCCGCCATCTTCTGCTCCCGGGGCCATATGCGACCAGTGGGCGTCGCCATCTTCTCCCCCCAGGTCCACGTGCGGCCCGTGGGCGCCGCCATCTTGCCCCGCCCCCACAATGTGCGCACCATGGGCACCGCCATCTTGCCCCACACCCGCAACGTGCGCTGCATGGGCACCGCCATCTTCTCCACCCACAGGTTCTTCGGACGTCGCCATCGCCGCCATTTTGTCTACCCCTCGGGACTGGACCGCTGGACCCGGGTCACTGCCGCACCTCCTCGGACGACCGCCTGCTGATTGCCTCCATGACGCTGGACCAGTCCCGTCCTCACAACCTGGCCACCCCGTCGACGATGGTGCTAATCAACGGCCACGCGACCTCCTGCCTACTGGACTCTGGGAGCACCGATAGCTTCAACCACCCGGACACGGTAAGGTGATGCTCCCTCGCGGTCCATCCCGCCAACCAACGGATTCCCTGGCCTCCGGATCCCACTCTGTCCCGATCCGAGGTTGCTGTGTGGTCAACCTCACCGTCCAAGGCGTTGAATTCAGCGGATTCCACCTGTACGTTCTCCCCAATCTCTGTGACACACTATTACTGGGTCTGGATTTTCAATGTAACCTCCAGAGTCTCACCCTCAAATTCGGCGGCCCCCTACCCCCACTCACCGTTTGCGGCCTCATGACCCTCAAGGTTGACACTCCCTCCCTCTTTGCCAATCTGACTGTGGATTGCAAGCCCGTCGCCACCAGGAGCAGACAGTACAGTGCCCAGGACAAGGCCTTCATCAGGTCTGAGGTCCAGCGGCTGCTTCAGGAGGGTATTATTGAGGCCAGCAATAGCCCCTGGAGAGCCCAAGTGGTAGTGGTTAAAACTGGGGAGAAACACAGGATGGTCGTGGACTACAGCCAGACCATCAATCGGTACACGCAGCTCGACGCGTACCCCCTCCCTCGCATATCTGATATGGTCAATCAGATTGCACAGTACCGGGTCTTTTCAACAATTGACCTTAAATCCGCCTACTACCAGCTCTCCATCCGCAAATCGGACCGGCCATACACTGCCTTCTTAGCATAAATTTCTTAGCATTCCCTTCGGCCTCACTAACGGAGTCTCGGTATTCCAAAGAGAAATGGACCGAATGGTTGACCGGTACGGACTGTGGGCCACGTTTCCGTACCTGGACAACGTCACCATCTGCAGCCATGACCAGCAGGACCACGATGCCAACCTTGCCAAATTTCTCCTCACCGCATCTCTCCTCAACCTCACTTACAACAAGGAGAAGTGCGTGTTCAGCACAGACCGCTTGGCCATCCTCGGCTACATAGTCCAAAACGGACTCCTGGGGCCCGACCCCGACCGCATGGAGCTCCCCCTTCCCCACTGCCCCAAGGCCCTCAAATGCTGCCTTGGGTTCTTCTCCTACTACGCCCAGTGGGTCCCACACTACGCGGACAAGGCCCACCCACTGATACAGTCCATTCAATTTCCCCTCAGGTTGAGAGGGAGAATGGGACGGTTTGGAGGGCTGTCCAGCTGGCCCTACAGTCCAGAAACCTCCCAGCCGCTCGCTGGCAGCAGGCCCTCCCGGATGCACTGCACTCCATCCGGTCGCTACTGTGCTCTGCCACGAATAGCACAGCCCATGAATGTGTTTTTACCTTCCCTAGGAAGTCCACATCTGGGGTGTCGCTCCCGACTTGGCTCGCAGCTCCAGGACCGGTTCTACTGCGTAGGCATGTCTGACTCCACAACGCGGACCCCTTGGTGGACAGGGTACGCTTGCTCCACGCCAACCCCCAGTATGCCTACGTGGAGTTTCCCGACGGCCGCCAGTATACGGTCTCACTCAGGGACCTGGCTCCCTCGGGTGCCACTCCCGCGCCCACGCACTTCCCCACCTACGCGCCACCCTTCCTCCCGGCGCTCCCAGCATCAGCCCTACCAGGTCCATCCCTCCTTCCCCCGCCCACGCTAGAGGACGAGGAAGATTTCGGCACGCTCCCGGAGTCATCCACCTACTGGCCAGCACCAACACCGCCAGCACCGACCTCGTCGAAGCCGACACCGCCAGTGCCGACATCGCCAGTGCCGACATCGCCACCACCGTTACGTCGCTCCCAGCGAACCGTCAGACCACCGGACAGACGTAACCTCTGACGGGCACCGGATTACAAAATGGACACAATATATTTTTTTCCCTCCCCTCTGTAAATAATTCACAATTCTGTATATAGTTCCACGCCACCGCCGCCGGACTCATTTTTAACAGGGGGTGAATGTGGTGATCCACTGTTTAATTGTGTGTGTGCCTGTATTAGGGGATGTACAGTAGTACCTATAATACAGGTTTGCCGGTAGCCCCTGCCAGCTAGCTCCGCCCACAAGGAGCCGTATAAATATGCATGACTTCTCCTGATCAGCCATTCTACCAGCTGCAGTCGGAGGACAAACATCTAACTGTAATAAAGCCTCTATTGTACCAATTTGAGTCTTTAGTTCGATTGATAGCGCATCACATACTCTAAATTTATTGTTTTTAAACTAGGAGAAGCTGGAGGCATAGCTGGGACTGGGACAGAATATAAGATAAATGGGCTTAGCATGTTGAAAAAAAAAAAGGGTTGCCTAGATTTTTGCAAAAGAGAATTTACTCTCGGGCTGTGAGCAGCTGTGGCAGAAAATAAAAGTGGATTCTGGGAGTGTACATATCTGAGTTGGTGGAGGTGTGTTTCTGAACTTGTTTTATTTTTTATATGTGAGCATCACTGGCAAGGCCAGCATTTGTTCATCCCCAATTGTTCCTTGAACTGTCATTTCAGAAGGCAGTTAAGAATTAACCACGTTGCTGTGGGTCTTGAGTCACATGTTGGCCAGACCAGGTAAGAATGGCAGATTTCAAAAGGGCATTAATGAGCCAGATGGGTTTACAACAATTGTTGCCATTACTGAGACTAGCTTTTAATTCCAAATTTGATTAATTTAATTTAAATTTGACCAGCTGCTATGATGGAATTTGAACCCTTGTCCACCAAGCATCAGCCTGGGTTAGTGGTCCAGTGACATTACCCACTGTGCCACAGTGAAGGGTTTTCTCTTGCAGAGTGCGAATGAGTTGTGTAATGGTGCTTCCTCAAGAGTGCACAACCTCCTCTGAGCACTCCTTGGCTCACTAATGCCCTTTAGAAATCTGCCATCCTTACTGGCATGGCCAACAGGTGACTCAAGACCCACAGCAATGTGGTTGACCCTGCTACAGTTCCTGTGTCACGACTAAAGCACCAACATGAAAGACTTGAAATTAGAACAAACCCATTTCCTATGTTAAGAGTCATTGTTGTACAGACGTTTTCATTTCCGTTAGTGCTGCCAACTCTCCAAACTTGTTTGATTGATGTATGTCAAGGGGAAGTGTGATTTGTAGTTCTGTCACCAGGTAACTGGAAGAGCTCCCATCTTTCCATTGCCAGTGGTCATGCACTCCACCATCCTGTTGATCTCCAAGGCCTGCTCTACAGCAGCAGTCAGGGTGTTTATCAGTGGAGAGCTATCCCGTAATGGAAGTAGAGTGGAGTGTGTGAAGTGAAATGGCAGCACTTATGGGGGAGAATTGTAAGAGTTGGATGTGGGATAGCGATGAGGTGAGTTAGCGAGGATGTCAGGAAGTGGATCCAAATAGATCAATGAATGGAGCTGTACGGTGTGCTCTAAGGATTGCTGTGCAGGAGAATGATCATAAAATCATAGAATTTACAGTGCAGAAGGATGCCGTTCGGCCCATCAAGTCTGCACCGGCCCTTGGAAAGAGCACCCTACTCATGCCCACGCCTGCACCATATCCCTGTCACCCAGTAACCCCACCTAACCTTCCAGAAACTAAGGGGCAATTTAAGATGGCAAAATCACCTAACCTGCACATCTTTGGACTGTGGGAGGAAACCAGAGGACCCGGAGGAAACCCACGCAGACACAGGGAGAAAGTGCAAACTCCACACAGTCACTCTCGGCCGGAATTGAATCGGGGTCCTTGGAGCTATGAGGCAGTTGTGCTAACCACTATGCTGCCATGATGGGGAAGTCGGTGTGTTGGGGGTTGCATCTTGAAAATGGAATACCACTTTCCTTTCTTGCGCTCAAGATGTAATTGAACCTCTTCTGGAACTTTCTCTGAATGAGAGAGTCCACACTCCTGCCATTAAGAAAATAAGAATGTAAGAAATAAAAATGCGAAATGGGCGCAGAAATAGGTGATATAGTCCCTTGAGCCTTCTCTGCCATTCAATAAGAGAATGGCTGATCTGATCATGTCTTCACTTCTGCTTTCCTGACTGCTCTCCATAACCCTCGACTCACCAAAGTTCACAAATATCTCAAACTCCACCTTCAATATAGTCAATGAAACAGCTTCCACTACACTCTGGAATGGAGAATTCCAAAGATTCTTGACCCTCAGAGAAGAAGTTCCTCCTCATCTCCAGCTTAAATATATGACACCATATCCTGATACTGTGCCCCGAGTTCTAAATTCCCCAATGGGGGGAAACATTTTCTCAACATCTACCCTGTCAAACCTCTCCAGAATTTGTCTGTTTCAATGGGTCATCTCTCATTTTTCTAAACTCCATTGAGAATTGCCCAACTTGCTCAACCTTTCCTCATAAAGCAATCCCTTTATCCCAGGAATCAAAATAGTGAACCCTATGTCACCTTGTTGTCCGCTCAACCTATCTATATCCTTTTACATACTCTGGGCGGGATTTAACTAAAAGGGAATAAAGTCCCAGAGCGAGCACTCTTAGCCGCCTGTTTCCGGCCGGGTGTCAGGCTGGCGATGCCTGGGTGGCACCAGCAGTGATAGAGTACCAGCTTGTCCAAAGAGCATGCACCTGCGGGCTACAATCCTCTAGGTGACGCCCACGTGAACCATTCCATCTGGTCCCAGTTTGTGGGGACCAGTACTGAACGGTGCTCGCTTGACGTCTCTGAGGAGATTAATCCCACGCCTTTGGTACCTTGGGAATTTGCTGTCTCGCTTTAATATGCAGATTTGCTAAAAAGTGATCCTGCCTTTACATTGCAGTGTCTCACAAGAGTGCGCTAGATCTCATGAGCCTTTGCGAGTCGGGTGAGTCCTGGGGTTTCCCGGCTTCTATCAGCCACTCTGCATCATGATGAGCTGCTTTTCAGGTGCAGCATGACCAGAAAATCTTGCCCTCTGTGACCTCCTCACCACTTATTTTTCACCTATCTTTGTATTGTCATGTGAGAGTACCTTTAAGAAATTGGGGTTTATAAATGGGTATGTATATAAATATCTGTAGTGAGAGTACCTTTAAGAAATGAGTGTTTACTACTGCAGTGATGTCAGAGAGTGGGTGGAGCTGGGCTATCTGTCAGCTTTTTACTTTCGTTTTAGGCAGTTTGCTGCAGGGTGTGTTTTAGTTTTGTTTTCAGAGCTGGATAGCTGCAGTCACAGCCAGAAGGCGTATGACTCTCTCTCTGTAATCTAAAGAATATAAATCGATCCTTTGGTGATTTAAAACTAATAACTACTCTCAGTAGTGACTTTAACCTGGTGTGCTTCTGTTTCAAGGTTTTTTTCAATCTTATGGATGTTAACAGGATAGTTTAAGGATTAGAACATAGAACATAGAACAGTACAGCACAGAACAGGCCCTTCGGCCCTCAATGTTGTGCCGAGCCATGATCACCCTACTCAAACCCACGTATCCACCCTATACCCGTAACCCAACCCCCCCCCCCCCTTAACCTTACTTTTTAGGACACTACGGGCAATTTAGCGTGGCCAATCCACCTAACCCGCACATTTTTGGACTGTGGGAGGAAACCGGAGCACCCGGAGGAAACCCACGCACACACGGGGAGGACGTGCAGACTCCGCACAGACAGTGACCCAGCGGGGAATCGAACCTGGGACCCTGGAGCTGTGAAGCATTTATGCTAACCACCATGCTACCGTGCTGCCCACGTTGTATTCTTTGGGGGTTGTATTTTAATTAATGGTTGCTAAGATGTTCACTGTATGTTTTAAAAAGGTTAACTTGAGTTTGTAGAGTAAACATTGTTTTGCTTTAAAAAATACTTTTCCATTTCTGCTGTATGACACCTGTAGAGTGAGCCGTGTGCTCCCCATACCACAATCTAGTAAAAGTTGTAGGTCAGGTGAACTCCATGATACACTTTGGGGTGCTCTAAACGCTGGCCCATAACAGTATCCTTAGTAAATTTGGCTACAGACACTTGGTCCTTTTATCCAGGTCATTAATATCATTTGTAAATAGTTCAGGCTCCAGTAGTGATCCCTATTGTACCCCATTAGTTACAGTTCGCCAGCCTGAAAATTACACACTTATCCCAATTCTGCTTTTGGTTCTCTATCCGTTCTAATACAGTTCCCACTCATACCTTGAGTTGCGTAGGAACCTTTTATGTGACACTTTACCAAAAGCCTTTTGGAATTTCAAATGCACTGGGCTTCATTTCAGCGACTAAGTGCCGGCACCAGCGGAGCATGTGTGGTCTTTTAAGACCAAAAAATCGGCATGAATCCCTCACCGATTCCGGGACTAGTGAGGGGCTAGCACCGGCGTAGAGTGAGACCCCCACCTCCTGCGCCGAAAACAGCCAGAGAATGGCCGGGTCCGGGCCCTGTATGCTTATGGCTGGCAACCTGTGCAGTTGCGCCGTACAACATGTCACCACCATGCGTGGACCCAACCTGCCATCCGTAACCCCATAGCCCACCGCCTGGCCACCCCCACCAGTCTCCCCAGCCCTCGTAGAATCCCCCCCCCCCCCCCCCACCCCCAGCCAGCGGCACGGTGCTGGTTACACGCCACAGCGATCATGCCGGGTTCACGATTTGTGTGACCACACGTGGTCTGCACCATCGGGGGCAGAGCATCATGGGTGGGCCGGCCAGTGACACTGCAACGTTGTGCGGCACACATCGCGATGGGTGGGGCGGAGCATGGCTGACCGACGTGAAACTGGCACCAGCCCCGATTTCAGCGTCGGGCAGCCGAGAATCCCGCTTCAGGTTCTCCAACCGGAGCTAAGTTGCACCAGTTTTACAATCCCCTTGTGGTCGTAAAGCGGGATGCAATTCAGTGTTCCATGCCATGCAAATTTAAGGGATTCCCAGGGAATTATGCTGTGGGGCCGCCTGAGATCTCTTTGCGCCGCCGCCCCCCCCACCCACTGCAAAGCGGCCCCTTGAAAAGAGGTATTACGTTTTCAGTTTGCTGGAACCTTTCCAGAGTCTAGGGTATTTTGGAAGATGACAAAAATGCATCAATTATCTCTGCAGCCATTTCATTTAACCCTAAGATGCAGGCCATCAGCTCCACCAAGCAGCTTGTCAGCCTTTAGTCCCATAAACGTGCCTAGTACTTTTTCCTTCGTGATAATTTATTGTTTTAACTGCGCTTCCAGCCATGCCCGTTTGATCTAAGAGGGTAGGCCCTTCCTCTCATCTGTCGGAAACAACACAGCACTTCTTTGCAAGCCCACAGCAGGACCTCAAGAAAAGAGGCATATATACTGCCCCTTAACTCGAGACAACTTCTAAATTTGTAAGCAAATGCACACTTAGCACAGCTGCAATTGTTTGAACATCCTTGGGTCAATGCAATGAGGACAAACTGCACGATCTGTTTCGGAATCACTTACTCTGTCTGGAATCATAATCTCATCTTGTTTGACACTTACAATTTTAGTGTCAACTGTATGTGCATTATTTTTTATTTTTTTTAAATAATTTTTATTCAAGTTTTTCAACAACAAATTTTCTCCCCACAGTTAAAGTAAACAAGGTGTGGTTCTACACCGAAACAAGAAATGAACTCCCCCCCGCCTCCACTGTAACAGAATCCTGCGCCGGGCTACTAGAGACGCAAAGGCCAGAATGCCGGCCTCTCTCGCCTCCTGCACTCCCGGCTCCGAAGCTACCCCAAAGATCGTGTGCCCCCAGCCCGGCCTGACCCTAGACCCGACCACTTCAGACAAAGTCCCCGCCACCCCCTTCCAAAACCCCTCCAAGGCCGGACATTCCCAAAACATATGGGTGTGGTTCGCTGGGCCTCCCGAACACCTCCCACACCTGTCTTCCCCTCCAAAGAACCGGCTCATCTTGGCCCCTGTCATGTGTGCCCTATGCAGCACCTTCAGCTGAATTAAGCTGAGCCGTGCACAAGAAGAGGACGAGTTCACCCTCTCCGGGCGTCCGACCACGTTCCATCCTCAATCTCTTCCCCTAGCTCTTCCTCCCACTTCGCTTTGAGCTCCTCTACTGAGGCCTCCTCCTCCTCCTGCATCAACTGATAAATTGCCGAGATCTTCCCCTCACCGACTCACGTCCCCGAGAGCACCCTGTCCTGCACCTCCCCTTGGCGGCAGCCGCGGAAACTCCGCCACCTGCCACTTAACAAATGCCCTGATCTGCATATATCTGAAAGCGTTCTCAGGGGAGAGGTTCCACTTCCCCTCCAGCTCCTCCAGAGGCGCGAACTTCCCATCAAGGAAGAGGTCCCCAATCTGTCTGATGCCTGCCCTGTGCCAACTCCCAAATCCACCATCCATTCTCCCCGTTGTGAAACGGTGATTGCCCCGTATCGGGGCCCAGACTGAGGCCTTAACTTCCCCCCTATGCCGCCTCCACTGCCCCCAGATTTTGAGGGATGCCACCACTACCGGACTCGTAGAGTACTTTGCCGGGGGGAGTGTAAGTGGGGCCGTCACCAAAGCCTCCAGACTCGTACCCACACAGGACGCCACCTCCAATCTCTTCCATGCGTCACCCTCCCCCTCCGTCACCCACCTGCGAATCATTGGCACATTTGCCGCCCAGTAATACCCGCACAGGTTGGGTAACACCAAACCTCCTACCTCCCTTCTTCGCTCCAAGAATACCCTCCTTACTCTCGGGGCCTTCCGCGCCCACACGAACCCGAGAATAGACTTATTCACCCTTTTGAAAAAAGCCTTTGGGATCAATATGGGGAGGCACTGGAAAAGAAACAAACACTTCGGGAGCACCGTCATCTTAATCGACTGCACCCTGCCCGCCAACGAGAGCGGCAGCGCGTCCCACCTCCTGAACTCTTCCTCCATCTGATCCACCAGCCTCGAAAAGTTAAGTCTGTGCATGGCCCCCCAGGTCTTAGCTATCTGGACCCCAAGATATCTTAAGCTCCTCTCAGCCCTCTTCAGTGGGAGCTCACCTATCTCCCTCTCCTGATCCCCCAGGTGCAGGACAAACAGCTCACTTTTCCCCACATTGAGCTTGTAACCCGAAAAGTCCCCAAACTCCTCAAGTATCTTCAACACCTCTGGCATCCCCTCAGCCGGATCCGCGACATACAACAGTAGATCATCTGCGTACAACAACAGCCGGTGTGTCCCGTCTCCCCCCCCCCCCCCACCCCCCCCCCCCCCCCCCCCCCCCCCCTGCCCGCCCCACACAATCCCCCTCCAACTCTTCGAATCCCTCAGCGCCATGGCTAGGGGCTCAATCGCTAACGCGAAGAGGAGGGACAAGGGGCACCCCTGCCTCGTCCCCCCGGAAAGCCGAAAGTCCTCCGACCACCTCCCGTTCATCACAACACTCGCCACTGGAGAGCTGTACAGCAACCTCACCCAGCTGATGAACTCCTCACCAAACCCAAACCTCCTCAACACTTCCCACTGGTAACTCCACTCCACCCTGTCAAAAGCTTTCTCCGCATCCATTGATGCTACTATTTCCGCCTTCCCAGCCGCCAGCGCCATCATCATAACATTAAGGAGCCGCCGCACGTTGGCATTCAGCTGCCTCCCCTTTACAAATCCCGTTTGGTCCTCATGGATAACCGTCGGAACTACATCTTCCACCCTTCTGGACAGTACCTTTGCCAACAACTTTACATCCACATTAAGAAGCGAAATCGGCCTGCAAGACCCACACTGAAGAGGGTCTTTGTCCCGCTTCAGGATCAAAGAAATAATTGCCCTGGACATCGTCGGGGGCAGAGCCCCCCCCCCCCCCCCCCCCCCCCCCCCTCTCCCTTGCCTCATTCAGGGTCCTCACAAGCAGTGAGTCCAGCAGATCCGAAAACGTCTTGTAAAATTCCACCGGGAACCCGTCAGGTCCCGGCGCTTTCCCTGTCTGCATACTTCCCATCGCCTCCATCAGTTCCTCCAGCATCAGTTCCTCCAGCTCGATTAGGGCCCCCAGACCCTCCACCCGCTCATCCCCTACTCTTGGGAACTCCAGCCTATCCAGAAAGCGGTCCATCCCTCCTGCCTCCCTAGGGGGCATCGCTCGGTACAGCCCCTCATAAAAGGATCTGAACACCCCATTGATGTCCTTGCCACCCCGCACCAAGTTCCCTCCTACATCCATGACTCCCCCTATCTCTCTCGCTGCCTCCCGTTTCCGGAGCTGGTGGGCCAGCATCCGACTTGCCTTCTCCCCATACTCATACACCGCCCCCTGCGCCCTCCTCCACTGCGCCTCCGCCTTCCGGGTGGTCAGTATATCGAACTCCGCTTGGAGACTGTGCTGCTTCCTCAAAAGCCCCTCCTCCGGGGCATCCGCATATCTCCTATCCACCCTTACCATTTCCTCCACCAGCCTCTCCCTCTCGGCCCTCTCCGCCCTCTCCCTGTGCGCCCGAATGGATGTCAGCTCCCCTCTGACTACTGCCTTCAGCGCTTCCCAAACCACCCCAACTTGCACCTCCCCGTTGTCGTTGGCTTCCAGATACCCCTCTATGCCCCTACGGACCCGCCCACACACTTCCTCCTCTGCCAAAAGCCCCACATCTAACCTCCATAGCGGGCGCTGGTCCTTCCCCTCCCCCAGCTCCAGATCCACCAAATGTGGAGCATGGTCCGATATGGCTGTCGCCGAATACGCCGCGCCCACCACTCTCTGGATTAGCGCCCTACTGAGAACAAAAAAGTCAATCCGGGAGTAAGCCTTGTGAACATGGGAGATAAAGGAGAACTCCCTACTCTCCGGCTTCAAGAACCTCCAGGGGTCCACCCCTCCCATCTGATCCATGAACCTCCTCAGCATCGAGGCCGCCGCTGGCCTCTTGCCCGGCCTAGACTTCGAGCGATCCAGAGCTGGATCTAGCACCGTATTAAAGTCCCCACCCAGGATCAAACCCCCCATCTCCAGGTCCGGGATCAGGCCCAGCATTCGCCGCATGAAGCCCGCATCGTCCCAGTTAGGGGCGTTCACATTGACCAGGACCACGCGCTCTCCCTGAAGTCTACCACTCACCATTACAAATCTACCTGCACTGTCCGCCACCACATTGGACGCAACGAACGACAAGCTCTTACCGACCAAGATTTCCACCCCTCGGTTCTTCGCATCGAGCCCCGAGTGAAACACCTGTCCCACCCAGCCTTTTCTTAGTCTCATCTGATCCGTAACCTTGAGGTGCGTCTCCTGGAGCATAGCCACATCCGCTCCCAGCCCCCTCAAGTGAGCCAAGACCCGGGACCGCTTCACCGGACCATTCAGCCCCCTCACGTTCCATGTGACCAGCCGAATCTGGGGGGTCCTCCCCCTCCCTCCGCACCGATCAGCCATAGCTCTCCCTCAACCCACCACGTGCCCAGGGAACCCCCCCAAGCCCGTTCCCCACGGTAGCAGACCCCCCTCCCAACCCCCCCGCCCCTTCACCAGCCGTTTCCTTACAGCCCCTACAGCTGCAACACGGTACCCACCCCCTTCTTTCTCCCCCCCGAGCTAGGGGCCCCCCTAGCTGCGTTACCCCTAACATTGTACTTCCGTAAGTCAGCCGACTCCTGCTGACCCCGGCTACTCCCGCCATACCAGCGGACCCCCACCCCCAATGCAACACAACCACCAATCCCCCCTTCCAGTGCCGGCTCCGCCTCCCAACCCAACATGCGGGGAAAAGACGGGCACATGACCGAGCGGGACCTCAAACTGCTGCCCAACCCCCACCAGTGAGAAAAATAACCAAAAAGCACCACGGTAAATAAATAACAGCCCCAAAAGACGAAAACTCAGAGCAACGAAAAGGCAACATCAAACACAGCCAATGTAAGCAAAAGGATACCAAGGAGGACAGAGCCTACAAACAATGTACATCTTTCCCCAGCCCCCCCAGTCCTCAGTTGGACTCCAATTTCTCTGCCTGGACAAAAGCCCAGGCATCCTCCGGAGAGTCAAAATAGAGCTGGCGGTCCTTGTAAGTGACCCAGAGGCGAGCCGGTTGTAACAGGCCAAACTTCACTCCCTTCCTATGAAGCACTCCTTTCGCTTGATTGAAGCCAGCCCTTCTCTTCGCCACTTCCGCGCTCCAGTCCTGATAAATCCTAATGTCCGCATTCTCCCACCTGCTTCTCCTTTCCTTCTTCGCCCATCTCAACACGCACTCACGGTCGGCCAAGCGGTGAAAGCGGACCAGCACCGCCCTGGGCGGCTCGTTCGGCCTAGGCTTCCGCAGCAGCACCCGATGGGCCCCCTCCAGCTCCAGGGGTCCCCGGAACGACCCCGCACCCATCAACGAGTTCAGCATCAGGATCACGTAGGCCCCCAAATCCGAACCTTTCAGCCCCTCCGGGAGGCCCAAAATCCGCAGGTTCTTCCGGCGGGAGCGGTTCTCCATCTCCTCCATCCTTGCCAACCATTTCTTGTGAAGCGCCTCGTGCGACTCCACCTTCACTGCCAGGCCCAGGAGCTCATCCTCGTTCTCCGAAGCCTTTTGCTACAGCTTTCGAATCTCTGCGGCCTGAGCTGTCTGAGTCACCATGAGCTTGTCCAGCGAGGCCTTAAACGGCTCCAGGATCTCTGCTTTTAGCTCCCTGAAGGAGCGCTGAAGCAGCTCCTGCTGCCCCCGCGCCCACTGCTGCCACGCTGCTGGTTCTCCGCCTGCCGCCATCATGTTTTTTCTGCCTCGCACCTTGTTCTGCTGCAAAGTCAACTTTTTGACCGCTCCACTTCTAGTCCAGCCCATCGACCGGCCGCTGAGCACAGTGGTTGCGTTCCCACCCGGGGGAAAGCCGAATCAGCGCCGTTGCCGGCCCTTAAAAGAGCCCGAAAGTCCAAAAATAGCGGGAGTTGCTTAGCTCCGCATCGCCGCAACCGGAAGCCAACTGTATATGCATTATTGATAATTGAATATAGTCTGCTAAATGAAAATTCATCCAAAATAAGACCGTAAGACAAAGGAGCAGAATTAGGCCATTTTGGCCCAAGATATCTGCTCTGCCTTCAATCATGGCTGATATGTTTCTCATCCCCATTCTCGTGCCTTCTCCCCATAACCCTTGACCCCTTTATTAATCAAAATGGACAGTTAAAACTGCTGCCACGTACTGGGAGTCACCTGGGCCTGCCCTACAGAACCCTTTCGTTGCCTCATGTAATCCTTTATTGCCCTCTTACTTTCAATGTAACCAAAAACAATTTGACGGCTGCGACCACAGTTATTCACTAGTTCTGATAGCAGGATTTATAGGCTTCAGTTGAGCTTGTCATCCATTCTCTTGGCGGAGGAATTGGTTCTCCCCACACGTTTTGAGGGGGCAAAGAAATGGGTAGAGCAAAGCACTAATTGCTGCTGCTATCTCCACACCAAGGGCACCATGTATCAGGGCAGAAATATGGGGACTCCTGAATGATTCCAGAAGATGTCGCAGTGAGGTAACTGAGTGTGTCTTAGGACAGTATGCGATAAGGACAAAGTCACTTCAGGCTGAGTCCACATTGCTCTGTGTCCTAAGTCTGAAATTTGTGCACAACCAGCCTTGAACTCAAAAGTCCTCAAATGATCATTTTGGCTAGGCAATAAATTCGGCCAAATGTAGCCATGAACCTTCATTGTAGTGGAGGGACTCCAGATGTTGCAGAAATGTACATAAACAGCACCAGCATAGGTCAGTAGTGATTTTATTCCCTCCCCCCAACCCTAAAAGTAGAATATGGTAACTACTGAACATACAAATATTCACCATGGCCAGATGAAACAGTGCTTCTGCGATGCTGAGATGCAAACAAATGGCAGTAGCAGCAGAACTGTATATCGACATGAACCTACTGTCAACGATGCCATAGCTTCCCCTGGAGGTTCGCCCACCTGGGGGAGAAAGAATTCTCCTTCTTCTCCCCAGTACACAACGTGTACACCAGAATTTACTTCTTTGTGGTGGAGAAAACGGTGCTTCCAGGGATAGACAAAGTGAAATACTCCGCAATTGTAATATCAGACCACGTTCCACACTACATGGACATGCGGCTAGAGACGGGAAGGGCCCAGCGCCCCATATGGAGGTTGGACGGTGCCTTACTAGCTGACAAGGCCTTCAGCGAAAGGATAGCGCGGGCCATAGCAGAGTACACGGAGAACAACCAAAACGGGGAGGTCTCACACTCCACGTTCTGGGAAGCGCTTAAGGCCATACTAAGAGGGGAAATCATTGCCTTCAAAGCGCAAAGAGATAGGGAGGAAAGGGTGGCTAGGCAGAAGTTGGTCGATTCCATACTGGAGGTAGACCGTAAATACTCCGAGGCCCCGACCGTAGAGCTCCTGGCGGAGAGAAAAGAATTACAAAGGAACTTTGACCTGCTCTCCACCAGGAAAGCAGTGCACCAACTCCGCCAGGCGCGTGGGACCCTGTACGAACACGGAGACAAAGCCAGCCGCCTGTTGGCACACCAGCTGAGAAAGCAGGCAGCCAACAGAGAAATTGCGCAAATCAGAGGTACCAGAGGCACGTGGGAAACAGAACCAGAGAGGATTAACAAAACCTTCAAGGCCTTCTACCAAGAGCTGTACACCTCAGAGCCCCCAACGGGAAAGGCTGGGATGAACCGGTTCCTTGATGGACTGGACATACCAGTTGTGGGAGAGGGCAGAAAACAGGACCTGGAAGCACCACTAGCACTGGGAGAGATCATGGACAGCATTAGCTCCATGCAGACGGGGAAGGCGCCGGGACCGGACGGATTCCCGGCGGACTTCTACAAAAATTTTGCGACAGCGCTGGCCCCGCACCTGCGGGAGATGTTCACAGACTCGCTAGCTAGGGGCACACTGCCACCCACGTTAGCACAGGCCTCAATCTCGCTGATACCTAAGAAACACAAAGACCCAATGGAATGTGGGTCATACAGACCCATATCTCTGCTGAATGCAGACGCCAAAATACTGGCCAAAATCCTAGCCAAAAGGCTAGAAGACTGTGTACCTGAGGTGGTCACAGAGGACCAGACGGGCTTCATCAAAGGTAGACAGCTTACCTCGAACATCAGGCGCCTACTGAACGTGATAATGACCCCCTCCGGGGAGAGAACACAAGAGGTGATCGTCCCACTGGACGCAGAAAAGGCCTCCAACAGAGTTGAATGGAAATACCTCATAGAGGTACTGGAGCGGTTCGGGCTTGGAACAGGGTTCACCGCTTGGGTAAAGCTCCTATACAACGCTCCCATGGCGAGCATACGGACCAACAATACCAACTCCCAATACTTCCAGCTGCACAGGGGCACCAGACAAGGATGCCCACTGTCCCCGCTGCTAAAGGGGCTGCCGTTCAAACAAGCCCGACACAAATTCCGCTACCTGGGGATCCAAATAGCCCATGACTGGAAAGGGATCCACAAATGGAACCTCACCAGCCTGACGGAGGAAGTAAAAAAGGACCTGCAAAGATGGAACACACTTCCACTCTCCCTCGCGGGGAGAGTCCAGACGATCAAAATGAACGTACTGCCCAGGTTCCTCTTCCTGTTTCTTTCCGATCTACATCCCCAAGGCCTTTTTCAAAGCGCTGGACAAACTTATCATGGCGTTCGTATGGGGGGGGTAAAAATGCTAGGATCCCAAAGAAGGTCCTACAAAAAACAAAATCCGGGGGGGGCTAGCCCTCCTGAACCTACAATTCTACCACTGGGCAGCAACAGCCGAGCGAGTAAGGGGATGGATCCAGGAGCCAGAAGCCGAGTGGGTGCGTGCGGAGGAGGCCTCCTGCATGGGGATCTCCCTCCGGGCCCTCGCCACGGCAGCACTCCCATCCCCACCCAAAAAACACTCCAGCAGCCCAGTGGTGACAGCCACCCTCCAATCCTGGAACCAACTGCGGCGGCAATTTGGCCTGACCAAAATGTTGGACAATGCTCCCATCTGCAACAACCATAGGTTCACACCAGCACTGACTGACGCCATCTTCAAAAGGTGGAGGCAGGACGGGGGGACCTATACACGGATGACAGGATCGCAACACTGGACGAACTGACAGAGAACTTTCGGCTAGCCAGGGGGAACGAGCTACGGTACCTGCAGCTCAAAAACTTCTTACGAAAGGAGACAAGGACGTACCCACAACCGCCACGACAGATAATACTGGAAGAACTACTGGACGCAAGTATCCTAGAGAAAGGGAACTGTAGCAACATGTATGACCGACTGTTAGAAAGGGACAACACCGTACTGGACGCAACAAGAAAGAAATGGGAGGATGACCTGGGGATTGAGATAGGGTGGGGACTCTGGAGCGAAGCACTGCATAGGGTCAACTCCACCTCCACGTGCGCAAGGCTCAGCCTGACGCAACTAAAAGTGGTACATAGAGCCCACTTAACAAGAAACCGTATGAGTAGGTTCTTCCCGGAGGTGGAGGACAGATGTGAACGGTGCCAAAGAGGCCCGGCCAACCACGCCCACATGTTCTGGTCTTGCCCCAGACTTGTGGAGTACTGGACAGCCTTCTTCAAGGTGAGGGTGGAGCCATGCCCGATAGTGGCGATCTTCGGGGTTTCAGACCAGCCAGATCTATTCCTGGGGAGGAGGGCGGACGCCCTTGCCTTTGCCTCCCTGATTGCCCGCCGTAGAATCCTGTTTGGCTGGCGGTCAGCAACACCGCCCAGAGCTGCAGACTGGCTGTCCGACCTCTCGGAATCTCTCCAAATGGAGAAAATCAAATTCGCCATCCGAGGGTCAGACGACGACTTCCACACAACGTGGGAGCCATTCATGCAATTGTTCCGGGACCTGTTTGTGGCCAACGTACAAGAGGAAGAATAGTCGGGTGGCCAAGAATCGGTGGAAAATGGAAAGGAATCGGGGGAAGGTTGTCGGGTGGGGGGGGGGGGGGGGGGGGGGGCGCTACGGGTTCGTTATGGGGGTTTGATGGCAAGCTAAGGCCCAAAACCAAATTGTAAATAAATGCCTATAAACATGTGCCTCGGCCATATTGGGGAATGTAAAATATGTATGCCGGTTAAAGGGGTCGGCCACAGTTGTTATTATGAAGATGCTTACCTGTAAATATACATGTTAATTTTTGCGTGTTTTTTTTCTAATAATTTGTAATTTGTTGGATATAAAATATGAAAACTCAATAAAAAACATTTTTTTTTTAAACGATGCCATAGCTTAATGGTCTTTGTTCATGCCATTCAAGTACACTTCCTTAGAAAGTAATTGTCTGCTGTTGTTCCTAAGACCTTTCACAGTTAGAAATGCAATGGGTATCATCCAAAGATATTTGGGAAACTGGAAAAGGGTACATTTGGCAAGGAGAGTCGAGCAAACAACCAGTTTGATTTCAGAAACTGCATTCTGCAATTTACAACTCCCAAAATCTTCCTGGTCTGAATGGCAACAGAAGTTATGAGTCCGACTTGCCTTTAAAGTTTATCACAGATGAAAATGTTGTGGCGGAAGATGATTGTTTTTTATTCATTTATGGGATGTGGGCATCGTTGGCTAGGTCAGCATACCTCGTTGCCATTGAGAAGGTGGTGGTGAGCTGCTTTCTTGAATCACTGTAGTCCCTGACGTGTAGGTACACCCACTGTGCTGTTAGGGTAGGTGTTCCGGGGTTTATGACCCAGCAACAGTGAAGGAACACTGATATATTTCGCAGGATGGTGAGTGACTTGGAGGGGAACTTTGAGGTGGTGGTGCATTAGTAAGCATTAAAACTTTACAGAAAATGTGTGAGGCAGAGCTGTTAGAATATTCCTACCAAATAATAATTATATCAAAAGCGTGTTTTAAAATCTGGATTCTTATTTAGTCATGTATGTAACATGCCCAGAGTGCTGATTCATTTATTTATTCATGTGCACTCTGCCTAAAGGCAGGTACTTGGCTCATTGAGAGCACTGTCATTGAGAGCACTGATGCTGCACCTTAATTTGTTTTTGCACGAAATGTCTTTACTCTTAAATTCACAATTTGCAAATTATTAAAATATTGTTCATTCTTAAACTTTAGTCAAATAGAAGCAAAGTCCTAGTTTGGCATTTATCAGAACAAACAATTTATTTTAGAAACTACGAAGCTTTGATTCTTCGGAAATTAACTGGCAGATGAATGCTCAACTGAGCAGCATTTGATGCAAAGACTTATGTCAGATATGGAAAAGATTAAAGTGTTGTGTAAGGTTTCACTTCAAAGAAAAGTTAAACTGGTATAATCACCCAATTCCTGCAGATTTAGTCACTCTTTACCTCAGAGTTCCCCAGAACCAATAGATGTTAATCTTGATCGCTTTAAAGTCTTATTGCTTGTCTCTTCATGTGATGACTTAAAAATAATGTTTTAAAGTAGTTCTTTATAAGAACTGTACAAAGCCATGTATTGTTTCAAGATAACATAGTGAGATTCTCACTTTTTGCAGCATTGTGTCTCAATACTATCATAAATCCAAAGCCTTCTAATTCTTGAGAGGGTCAAAAACCAATTCCTGGTGTCTAAATAGAATTTTGTACATTTTCCAAGTAAGTATTGAGTCTAACGCATGTCGTACATTAAGAAAATAGATTTTAAAATTCCCTTTACTGAACTCTATACTTCAAGTATAGTCACATAGACGCAGTGATTTTAAAACTGATTAACTTGCAAACAATTCTGTATTTATTTGAAATCCAGAATATTTAAAGGCCTGCTGGGAGCTGCTTATTTTAATCACTGTTGTTGAGTTAATTTGCCATTAGGTTAATAATCTAAAATAATCACTCGAAGTGATAATTAATTTTTACAAGTCTAAATATGTGCTTTTTATTCATTTTTATAATTTGGTTCCTAACTGGACAAGTCTATTTATTTTGTTCTTTTTAAATTAAAAATAAATTCATTGTTTTTAGTCAGTTGATTAATCTTGAGCTCGTTGAAGGAAACTGTGAGATTGGTAGCATACTCTTTATCAGTTTCTGAGCTCACTTGCTGTATTACGTAATTCTCTAAAGCATAATCAATATCGCTAATAAAAATGGATTAAAATGATGATTGCATAGCCAGGAACACAAATTGGCTTATTTTTAAAAATACTCACTGCTCTGTATAGAATTAATTCTTATGTCAATTAACGTTATATTAAAATTTTTAATAGTCCAAAATGAACAAGAAACTTCTAAATTCACATTAATTCAATGACATTTTATCGTGATAGTTTGAATTTTGAGGATTGTGGCAGTTTCATGTTCAGACGTTTTTTTCTTACTGTTTGAGCTTCCTGTTGGTGGTTTTCTACCTGCCTGTCTATCTGTCTGTCACAAAAATTGGCCCTCATGACCGATTAAGACCTTTGGCTGTCATTGATCTGCTTCTTCATTTGTTATTTATTGGAGGGGGATAATGTTGAGAGCATCTATATATATATATATATATATGCATCAGATTTTAGCGCTTGGGGTAGTATGTGTTCACTTGTGCATGTGAATTGTGCAAAAATTGTTTTTTTTAAGTTGCTACAGATTTTCCTGTGACATTTTTCATGAGGTAAATGATCCCCTAAGTTTATATTAGAAGTGCTGAACAACATTGTGGAAACCTAAGTAAAGTAAAATGAACTATTGCGTGCAGGAGATGTGTGATGCACAAGTAGCAGTCAATAATGATTGCTACATGCAACCACTGGATTATTACATGCACAGAGAGGACAACCAGATTTATAGCAGTTATAATGTTCAGGCTCCTCACAGCAGCAACATTTGCATGGACCAGACCTGGATTGTGAATCAGCCTTCCAGTTACCCTGGAAACGAGTTCGAGAGCGAGTATTATAACGTTAACACAAGTATGAGCCGCTTTTGCCAAGCTGAATATTTTGATGATGGTAAAGATGTTTTTTGTCAAGAACAGTCACCATCTTTCTCTCCAAGAAAAGGTATTGTGCATTGTTAGATTTATTTTTAATCTTGCATTTCATTCTGCATATTTAGACCTACAGTTGAAGTGGCTGTGAATCTCCTGCTGTTTGTGTGGATTTGTCAACTGTGTGGCACCCAAGTTCGTGCTTGGGTTTTGAAACTGCTTTAATGTGAAATCTTGAAGCAATCCACTCTTCTGTGTGTTCTGGTGGAATTGGGAAAGTAGAGGCTCTCAAGTTTCCAAGTAATGTCAAGGTTTCTGCAGTAGTGTACCATAAAGTAACTTGCCTTTCAATAGCAGGTTCACTGATCAAAATTTCATTCATATTTTTGTTACCTTAATTATGAGAATAATACAAAATCATGAAAATGTACAGTATTAATATAGTGCAATGCACAATGTTTTCTAGTAATTCTACAATTATTAAATTCAAAAGGGTCTTAATTTATGTCATTTACTGGACAACGGTATATGTTTCTGAACTAATATGAGGCCTAAAGATTTGCAATATATCTGATCTAATTAGTCATAAAAAGATGAAAATCTGATTCAACTTTGCATTTGTAACCACACTGAGAAGATTAAACTTCTTTTGTGACATTTTCATGTCATTTCTATTTAACACGTTTGTGTCAATCTGATTGAATTGTTGAGTCACTTGTCTGTGTACAGGCTAGAGTTCCTTATTGAATTGATAAGACCAAAGTGCTAGGACACATATAAGGTTAAATGAGGTCAAAGAGGAAAAAAAAGTAAATCAAAAGCAGTGATTTTGGAATGTCAAACCTGAGAGTAGGAAAGGATTCAATGCACCTTAATTTCAATGTCATGGGAATTTGAAATCTGGGGGGAAAGACAAAAGTTTGCGCTGACTATTATAGTATGAAAGGAAAGAAATGTTGCAATGGAAATTGACAGTTGAAAAAAAATGAGAAGTGTTCACCTTATGATAGCCAGTTTTAATTGTTTTGGCCTTTCCATCAGTGCAAGTATAAGGGAGCTTCCAAACAAGTCTTGCATATAGAAGCAATAAAGTGTTCAGGGTTGTGGATAAAAGTTACATTTGGTACAAAAAAATTAGCTGAGCTTCTGGAAGACAACTTTAGAAATGGAAGTGATATGGGAGTGGTATATTTCACTAATAGGATGCTGCCATCAAGCCAAAAAGGCGCCCTGCCTATCTGACAAATGTGATGCATGAATTTAAGTGTCTGTGTGATGCTAGATATGAGGCTGTATATCCCAACAGCTGATGGATCATGTCAAACTGCGGTTCCCTTTGGCTGTTTGCAACAGGTAAAGTACTGACTGTACCAAATCAGCCCATGCTTGCATAAATGAAAACAGTAGTGTCCACCGTTCGAGGTGATCCTGTGATTGGACAACATTTGCAAAAGAATCATGAGTGTGCTAAGAATTACACTGTCGGACTCACAGTGTGGCTTGCTTAAGCATGCTCGAAGCTAAAAATATTAATGCACAAGGCCCTGTTCTTTACAGACATATAAGAATGTCTTTATTGCCATATGTAGGCTTACATTGCAATGAAGTTACTGTGAAAAGCCCCTAGTCACCACATTCTGGCGCCTGTTCAGGTACACAGAGAGAAAATTCACAATGTCCAAATTACCTAACAGCACGTCTTTCAGGACTAGTGGGAGGAAACTGAGCACTCGGTGGAAACCCACGCAAACACAGGGAGAACGTTCAGACTCCGCACAGACAGTGAACCAGCTGGGAATCAAACCTGGGAACCTGATGCTGTGAAGCCACAGTGCTAACCACTGTGTTGCCTTGCTGCCATGTACACACACTGAATCTTTTTCAACTAAACAAAATAGGCAACAGCCATTCTCTGGCTCACTCCCAAGGGCAACACCTTGATCAATCAAACCACCCTGCCTGGTTTGAATTTAAACAATGCTTGGCAGTTAACTGTCAGTCATCAGCTTTCTGGTGCATTACCGTGGCAACGTCTCTGTCAGTGTCCACCTGCCAACTAATCAGTACACTCTTTTCATACAGTATAAATTGTTGTTCCCTTTACATTTGTGATTGTTGCGAATTGTCCTGATGAGACAAAAAGCAACCATCCTTGTATTGATTCACAGAGCATCATGATGAGAACTAGGAGTGTGCAATCTAGAAAAAGTTGATGCGTATGGAATGAAATTGTCAACAGAGTAAATGGGGCTGATTGAGAAAGGGGAGCATTGATGTGAAGAAGGAACAGGGCTCTGAGAATCCTCTAATCATCCACTGCAGAGAGGGCATGATTTGAGAGGGGTCTTGCGAGCCAAGGCAAAAGTTTTAATAAGAGTATTGCATGATGGTAACTTGTTAAGAAGTGCGGACGAATTGATCCTGTCAGAAACACTGGAAAAGTACAAGGCGGCCACAAATGATTCACCTAAGCATTCATAGTAAAATTATAATGGTAGGTAAAGGAAAGACGAAAAGATTACCCACTAGCACAGCCAGACTTAAAGTTGTACTGCAGATGGAGCATGACTTACAAGAATGGTGAACCAAGAACATGACAATTGTACTAGTTAAGAGCTTTGCTATATTCACCACAAGCAAGATTTAACATGAGCTGCCACTACAGTCATATCTGCTTTAATGTTCCAGCTCTGTCATCTCCCAGTGTGCAGACCTCATGTAGACAATAATGCCAAAGATAAGCATTCCAGCTTTAGCGAGGTTGGTGACTGAGAAAGCTTGTTTTGCACCAAGTTTTATAGCTACCTGCCTTACCAAACCTGAACAGTTTATCCTGTGTATTGATTACCAACTATGCAAGACCCATGTAGGGTTGGCAGCACTAAAGCAATATAAAAACAGTTAGTGAGAAGCATGGCCTCTGTTTGCAAAACTCCAAGCATACCGTTCAATATTTGTTGTGATTCCACATTGGGACAATGCTTACTAACAATTCCAATTGTACTAAGAATTGCACTGACAATGAAATTAAGATCATCAATCAGGCTCACAGTGTGTCTCACTTAAACATGCTGGAAACTACACAGTTCACTATACTTGGGACCCTTTCCATTACAGACAAAATACACACTTTGCATCTTTCTCACTGAGCAAAAGCTTAGGGACAGCCATTTCTTAATGCATTTAATGATACCTTGACCAATTGGAGTCAACTTTCCTGGTTTGAATTTAAATAAAAGCTTGGCAGTTCACTGTTCCCTAGTATATTCTCCATGCCAATACCACTACCAATCAGAGTCTACTTGCCAACCATTCATTACCACCTTCTCATGCAGTATTCTTACAAATCTGTTCTGGTGATTGCAAGACAAAAAGCTATGACAACTTGTCTTCTTTACAATTTCTGTTTGTTATTACCAATATGTTGCCTAGGCTGGAGCATTTTATTGGTAGCACAGTGGTTAGCACTGCTGCCTAACATCTCCAGGGTTTCAGTTTCAATTCCGGTCTCGGGTGACTGTGGAGTTTGCACTTTCTCTCTGTGTCTGCATGGATTTCCTCTGGGTGCTCCAGTTTCCTCCCACTTGCAATGAAGTGCAGGTTATGTGGATTGGCCATGTTAAATTTGCCCCTTAGTGTCCTTTAGGTTCACTGGTGTTACTGGGTTGCAGGGATAGGGCGGAGGCATGGGCTTGGGTAGGGTGCTCTTTCCAAGGGCTGGTGCAAACTCAAAAGGCCGAATGGCCTTCTTGTGCACTGTAAATTTTATGATTCTGTGAGGTCTACAGCATAGAAACGGTCCTTTGGCCCATTGCGTCTGCACCGGTCAAATACAACCACAATTCTAATCCCATTTTCCAGCACTTGGCCCAAAGCCTCGAATGCCTTGGTATTGCAAGTGCACATCTAAATACTACTCAAGTGTTATGAAGGTTTCTGCCTCCACCTCCCTTTCAGGCAGTGAGTTCCAGACTCTCACCACTTTGGGTGAAAAAGTATTTCCTCATATCCCCTCGAAACCTCCTGCAATTTATCTTAAATTTTTGTCCTCTAGTTATTGATCCCTCCAAGAGGCAAAGTTTCTTCCCATCTACTCTATGTCCCTCATGACTTTACACATCTCAGTCATGTTACCCTTCGGTCTCCTCTGCTCCAAGGAAAATAACTCCAGTCTATCCAATCTCTCTTCATAACTAAACTTCTCCGGCCTGGTCCACTCACGTCGACGCTATCACCAAGAAAGCACAACAGCGCCTATACTTCCTCAGGAAACTAAGGAAATTCGGCATGTCCACATTAATCCTTACCAACTTTTACAGATGCACTATAGAAAGCATCCTATCGGGCTGCATCACAGCCTGGTATGGCAACTGCTCGGCCCAGGACCGCAAGGAACTTCAGAGAGTTGTGAATACCACCCAGTCCATCACACGAACCTGCCTCCCATCCATTGATTCCATCTACACCTCCCGTTGCCGGGGGAAAGCGGGCAGCATAATCAAGGATCCCTCCCACCCGGCTTACTCACTTTTCCAACTTCTTCCATCGGGCAGGAGATTCAGAAGTCTGAGAACACGCACGAACAGACTCAAAAACAGCTTCTTCCCCACTGTCACCAGACTCCTAAATGACCCTCTTATTGACTGACCTCATTAACACTACATCCTGTATGCTTCAACCGATGCCAATGCTTATGTAGTTACATTGTATATCTTGTGTTGCCCTATTATGTATTCTCATGTATTTTCTTGAATTGTTTAATTCCCTTTTCTTCCATGTACTGAATGATCTGTTGAGCTGCTGGCAGAAAAATACTTTTCACTGTACCTCGGTACACGTGACAATAAACAAATCCAATCTAATCCAATCCAATCCAGGCAACATCCTGGTAAACCTCCTCTGCACCCTTTCCAGTGCGATCATATCTCTCCTAGAAAATGGATTGCAGAACTGCACGCAATACTCTCACTGGAGCCTAACCAATGTTTTATACAATTCCAGCATAATCTAACCTTAAACTCTTCCGAGAAAGAGAAGTGAAAAAGGAAAAGAAGAAAAAGGAAAAAGAATGGTAAAAAAAACATCCCTAGCCCCCAAAAATAAATAATAAGAATAACAACAATCATATGACAGATATAGTTACACATGATACGTACAACCTAATTAGGGACAGTTATATGAACGTATAGAGCTTTAGTTCCTCAAAATAATCTCGGAAAAGTTGCCGCGCTACATAACATTAATTAATGGTGTACCTTATTTTCCACAGAATCCCTACAGTGCAGAAGGAGGCCATTCGGCCCATCACTTCTGCGACAACCCTCAGAAAGACCACTCTACCTAAGCCCAGTCTCCTGTCCCATCCCCATAAGCCACCTAACCTGCACATCTTTGGACATGGGAGGAAACCAGAGCACCCGGAGGAAACCCACACAGATGTGGATAACGTGAAAATTCCACACAGTCGCCTAATGCCAGAATCAAACCTGGGTCCCTGGTGCTGTGACACAGCAGTGCTAACCATTGTGCCTCTCCATGCAGTCTTAAATTTGAGATTCTGCATAGGATTACGTACCAATTAGTAAAAGAGTGTGGGGCAGACTGCTTCCAATTTAATAGAATAATGCATCCAGCCAATGTTGAAAAGGCTAGTGCAACAGTCTGAATTTTGGTGAAAGGGATGATGCCTTTTACTTCCACTTCATAGAGTACTGTCACAGGAGAAGGTTCCATGTTACTATTAAAAGTATGTGAAAGTGATGGACATGTTTTTGTCCAAAACGAAGCTGATTTAGGACACAACCAGTACATATGAATTAGAGGGGCTGGGGCAGGATGGCATTTATCACAGGTTGGATCCACATTTGGGTAAATCTCAGGTAATTTAACTTTGGAATGTGTAAAATTTAAAATTGTAGCAATTTACGCCCTGCAGAGACAGGTGATAAGTCTGAATCAAAATCTTGCTCCCAAAGAGTTTAAAAGATAGGAAGCAAAAGGCAGTGGACTGAAAAGATTAAAAAATATAATTTGGAAATGAAACCTCCGACGGCAAAATCGCGGAAGGTGCTGGTTTGACGCCAAATCAGGATTCTCCGGCACCCCAAAAATGGCGGAAATGCACCATTCGCCGCACGGTGTTTAACCACCATTGTCATATCATTAGTGGGCTTGATCCTCTATTCTCTGGGACTTCCGCGATTCACCGCTGCCGATGGGCCGAGTTCACGACGGCACGATTCACTTGTGTTTTCAGTGGTCGGGAACCCAGCGTGGCAGCTACGGACTGTGTCCAGCCCCGCCACAGTCAGCCGGGAGCAATGCTGCTGGCCAGGGGCCATCCACGATGGCTGGGGGTACTAATGGGAGGGTGGCCAGGGGGGCAGTATTTGGCAGGTTGAGTTTGTGCACAGTCGGCGCCATGTTTTACGGCGTGACCACTGCAGATTGTCGCCGTGCACATGTGCAGCCAGGGACCTGGCCATTCTCCAGCCTTTTTTGTCGTGAAAGCCGGGAGATTCATCGGCGCGGCTGCTAGCCCCTCACCGGTTGCAGGATGGGTGAAGGCTCAGCGCCAATTTTTCTGTCGTAAAATGCCACAGTTCCTCTGCTGGCGTCAACACTTAGCCTCAGATACGGTGAATTCAGCCCAATATTTAGCGGTGATTCAGGAGTAAGAAAGGAAACCAAGTGTTTTTTTTGCGTGCCAAATCTCTGATATGTAAGTAGCCAAAGAAGTGTTTGTGGAGCAGATCATATTGTTGAGAGAGAGAGAGTCAAAAGAAGCAAAGATATTATCAGTATATAAGTTAGCAAGAATTTTGACGTCTCTCGCGTGCCAGACCTGAAAGGCAGAATCTCCTAATGAAAATGAAAATAAATCATTTGCATCCAAGGACAATAGAAAGGGAGAGGGTGGAGCCTCTGAGCTGGGTCCAAAGCTTAAGTGACTGTCTAATGATAGGATTGCAAGAAAAGTGACTGAGAAAGGAATGGAGGAGCATAACAGAGATGTGGATTGACAGGCTGCTGCCTCCATTTGCACCCACGCTAAACTGGCCAAATCATAGAATTTACAGCGCAAAGGAGGCCATTCGGCCCATCGAGTCTGCGCCGGCTCTTGGAAAGAGCACCCTACCCAAGCCCACACCTCCACCCTATCCCCATAACCCAGTAACCCCATCCAACACTAAGGGCAGTTTTGGACACTAAGGGCAATTTAACATGGCCAATCCACCTAACCGCATCTTTGGACTGTGGGAGGAAACCGGAGCACCCGGAGGAAACCCACGCACACATGGGGAGAACTTGCAGACTCCGCACAGACAGTGACCCAAGCCGGGAATCGAACCTGAGACCCTGGAGCTGTGAAGCAATTGTGTGAACCACTATGCTACCGTGAAGCCAGAAAGAAGCATTAACGATATTAATAAGCCAATAATAAAACCGAAAATTTGGTCGTGACCCACTGTGGTCCTTGTCGATAAACTTTGTGTTCCGGATGTTTTCTTATTCCATATAAAATAATAAATTAATTGGTTTATTGCAACAACAAAAAAGCTGTGGATAAAATGCACTGAAATAAGTAGAGACATTTCGGTAAAATATTGACCTTGTACGACCAACTAAAGAAAGGGGTAGACCACAATGTGCTACGCCCTGCTTCATGCATTCCAACAAAGGGTCAAAGTTGAGCTTAAAAGGGTCTCTCCAAGGGATCAAGCATTTAAAATACTTCACTGCGATCTTGAAGGGGAGGGAAGAAAGGAGGTAGCTCTTGGCAATAGAGTTAGTAAGAAAAATTTAACTCTTTTGCAAATTAATTTTAAAACCTGAAATATGACCAAATCAATAATAAGAATCTCAGAAAGAGGAATTGAATGCATATAAATAATATTGGAGAGACAACTTAAATTCGAGAATGATTGCTTGCCCTGTATAAAACCTGTCTGGTCAGGAGAGATGATAGATGGAAGGACAGGTTCAAGACGGTGGGGGCTAAGTTTTTAGGTAGTATCTTGCCATCCGCACTTAGAAGGGAGGTAAGCCAATATGAACTGCAATGCAGGAAATCCTGATCCTTCAAAAGAACAGACAAAGATGCTGAGGAGGGAGCGTTTTTAAAGACAGCCTTCTGAAAAAGAGATTAGTAATGGAGAAATAATTTTTTGACAATTTTTGAAATAAAATACCGTTGAAAATCCATCCAGCCCTGGTGCTGTAATACTTTGCATGGATTTAATTGCCTTTTGTACTTCATCTTGGGAATGGAGTACTTCTCTGTATTCAGAGTCAGGTGTTAGAGATGGGATGTCAATATTATCAAACTAATTGTGAAATAAACCTGGATTTGAAAAGGAATCTGAGGTTTAAAGAGTGGAATTAGAACATTTTAAATTGATCATTGATCTCCTGATGATCGGTGATGGTCGACTGTGTTGGAGTGGTGATTTCAGTAATAAGTTGAGTAGAGGCAGACTGGTGAAATTAGTGAGCCAGAAGTCTACCGGTTCTTTCACCATGCTCAAGAATGTACATCATAATCCAAGTCTAAGATTTTCAGTTTGTTTAATGAAGGGAAGATCACATAGGTCTGTCAAGTGTTATGGGCCAGGGTTTAGAGAACCCCAAAATGTATCAGGGAGTTCACCTGACCCACAACTTTTAATAGATTGTGGTATGGGGAGCACACGGCCCATTCTACAGGTGTGGTACAGCAGGAATCGAAAAGTATTTTTTAAAGCAAAACAATGTTTACTTTATGAACTCAAGTTAACCTTTTTAAAACATACAGTGAACATCTTAGCAACCATCAATTCAAATACAACCCCCAAAGAATACAACACTAAGTAATCCTTACTTTCCTTTTAACATCCATAAGACTTTTTTTAAAAAGCCTTTTAACAGAAGCACATCAGGTTTAAATTCACAACTGAGAACAGTTATAACTCTGAATTCACCAAATGATCAAGAGATAGTCTTTACATGGCAGAGAACAACATTACACATTCTGTGGCTGACTGCAGCGCCAACACTGAAACGAAACCAAAAAACACAGACACATCCAAGCTTTTCTCAAAGTGAAACTAAAAGCTGACAGCCCAGCTCCACCCACACTCTGACATCATTGCAGTAATAAACACACATTTCTTAAAGGTACACCCACTACCGTTATTCTGTAAAAAAAAAACACCCATTTCTTAAAGGTACTCTCACATGATACAAGCCAAACGCTTTCCTGCAATATCATAATGCTGGTCCATTCAGATAATCAATTGGGACAAATTTGAGGCATTTCATTTGTTAAGTTGAGCAGTATATGAAATTATTTTTCCATATAGGACAGCCTTCGTATACTCTCCCAAACAGTAACAAAGGAAATATGTGGAGTTGTATTGAGTTCAAGAAAAGTATCTATTTGTGGGGAAATTTATTTAGTAAAATCCGGGTCTGCCAGAAGAAGAGTATTAAGTGGTCATGGTGGACGATAAACAGGCTAGTCATGGAATCATATTATTAAAACTAAGGGGCATGAACAGAGATCACAAAGCTATTGTATGCACAAGATTGAATAAGCGGGGAGCAGCCTCTTGTGAAGGAAAAAATAGTCAATACGTGAGTAAGTGTAGTGAACAGGAGAAAGAAGAAGGAGCATTGTCTTGCTGATGGTATAGAAAATGCCATGAGTCTTACCAATCCGTGTGTGTCCAAAAAAGTCCTGGTGGCTGAGGCTGATTTTGATATTGGAACAGATTTTGTGGATGAGTGAACTGAATGTGAGTTAAGGCCATAATTAAAGTCTCCTTCAAGAAGTAACTGTTATGAGTCTAAGTCAGGTATAAAGAATAAGAAGCTTGAAATGAAACGATGATTATCCCTGTGCAGGGACCAGTGAACAGCCTTGTACTAGAACTTATAGCTGAGTGAACAAAGGGTATTAATCCTTTATGGTTAATACTTGCTGCACCTCTAGCTTTACTATGAAAATTGGAATGAAATCTGCTCAACCCAACCATTCTGCATTTGAAAATGATCAGATGTACGTAAGTGAGTTTCCTGCAGGAAAGCAATGCTTACTTTCAAATTATGTAAATGAGAGAGAGCTGTATTTCTTTTAACTGGGTGACTTAAACCTTTCACCTTCCAGGTGATAAAATGCACTGGGGTCCACCACTGTGTGAGGCCTTAATATTAATGGACATTCTGATAAAAACATATCAAAACGTGTGGTCTCCACAAGTTAACCTTACAAGTAAAGAATTGAATATTTCTGAACCAGAGCACGCCTACCTGAAGAATATTAAAGATTGACGAAAAGGAAAGTCTATACGTGTATTTGAAAAAAAACAAGACAAAAAAGGGAGAAAATCCAGGAGTAGAAGAAGGAAAGAGAGGTTTACACCACCTCCCTAAACGAGGTGAATGCTACCTCTCACAACTGTTCACACCCATCTTCCATGCGTTTTGAAAAGTCAACCTGCATTAAAGAAATATACAGTCAATGTACCAAATAAAAGTATTGTAAAGCCTAGCATATGCTAAACATGGTACAAAATCTGTCCAGAAGCAACAGTTTTGTAATACAAGAGAGGGAAAATAAAATGAGTTTCAACTCTCAAAAGAATTCAATTGCACATGTGGTAAAAGATAAACAATAAGCACCTAGAGGGTTTAATGTAGAACTTCCCATGATTAATGCAGTTTAGACATAAGGGCCGCGATCTACTGGCTGCATTGAGTTGAAAGGCGGCACGGTGATGCCGGGAGCACTCCACCCCTCCTGAAATCTAACGGGATTTCACGAGACGTCATGATCTGAATCCCTCCCATTGTTGATGCAAATCTGCATATTAGTGCGATGGCTAGTCCCACTCTAATGTGCTCTCCCATGACCTACCCAAGGCATTGGGATCTAACCTCTTTGCCTTGGAGACCTCGGGGAAGCACCGTTCAGTGTTAGTCTCCACAAATGGGAACCAGATGAAATAGTACTCATGGGGTCTCCCAGGGGATCAGAGGCCGCCAGATGCTTGCCCTCTGGGCAGGGTGTCACCCTGGCACTGCTGGTTCCACCCAGAACCTTGGTACTGCCAACATGGCACCCTGACACTGCCAGATTGACCCCCTGGCAGTGCTACCTGGTGGCACTGCTGGCTGACAGCGGTACTGCCAGGCTTGTACTTTCAGGGTGCCAAGCTGGCATTGTTTTCAGCATCCTGGATTGGGCCTGCGGGTGCCCTGTGCAGTTGTGGTTGGGTGACGGAAGGCCCGAGGACTCCCTTATAGGTGTGTTGGGTGTTCGGGGGTCGAATCGGGGGGGGCGAGCAGAACTTATCAGTGCAGGAAACGGGACTAAGTGCAGCCACGTCAGGGCGTTCCCCATTGAGACGCCGTAAAGAAGCAAAGTCCCAAGGGATAGTGTGTTGTTTCTTGACATTGCGAGCACCGGGAAGCACCCGGCTAAACGCATTCATTGCAAGATTCTGTTCCTATTCGGTTAGATCGCGCCCAAGATACAGAGTGATTGGTATAACTGATGAACTTTATCATGTAACAGAACCATCACACATAGTTACCTAATTGAGCATTGAGTACTATTTTGTCCTGGGTGAAATCACGATATAACTTATTAAGAGAAGGTTCAAATGTGTCCTTGAGAGAGGCTGAAGTTTCTTGCAGTATGTTGAAAATCTTATTGACTCCGTTGACAGTTACATGCAGGTGAGCAGGGTGGGGAAGGCCATAATTAAATCTAGCTTCACAAAGATGGGCTTTAACAAGTTTGTATTTTCCTTAAGTGCCAGGATAGATCCATGCCGAGGTCAGTGTAGATGAATACCTTGCTTCCACAAAACTTTAGTTGACCCTTTCTGTAGACAGACACATAATTTGCTCCTTGGGGGCTCATCATGCTGTGGCCGCAATGCCAAACATCGATGAGCTGGATCCACTACCAGCAGTGAATCAAATCTTTCCTTACTCCAAAAATTGTGTCCTAAGTATTGTAGGATTTCCCTGTTCTCCACCCTCAGGCACTGAGAGAACCCGTAAGTTTTGTTTTCTGTTGTGATTCTCCAGGTCATCCACCTTCATAAGCAATTTAGGGCGCGATTCTCCCACAATATTTCGAAGTTTATTTATGGTGGGTTTTTCAGAAAATTTCCCGCCAGCTCTGCTAGCGTGTTCCCCACCACTATTCAATGGCACTTAGTCACTTCTTTGGGCCCTGGTGAGTTTCTGATCAGTTTAGCCCACACTTGGAATTTTTTTAGCACTGGGGAGCTGAAGTCAGATATCAGGCCACCATTTTGAAAGGATGCCCCGATCTCGAAGTGAGCGACACCCCCCAAGTGAGTACACCTCTCTGTGTGTCTTTGGGATTCCCCCCCAGGCCCCCTTACAGCACTCCCTTTTAGGGCTCCCACCCATCGCCCTCCCCAAGCTCCCGGAGGCCCCTATTCACCTGCCATGCTCTCCCCCACCCTTCTAACACCCCCTCCACCCTGGTTTCATGGACATGGCCCCCTTGCTCCCTGACCCATCGTCATGCCACCCTGGCACTTGGCACTCTTACACTGGCACCCATGCAGTGCTCCTGCTGGCTGGGCAGTGCCATCTGGCCACCTTGGCAGCGCCCACATTCCAGGAGGAACCACCATACACCCTACCCTGACCAGCTGGGGGTCTCCGAAGGCCCGGGAGACCCCCTTGGTGCCATTCCGCCTGGTCCATGTTTGTGTGGACCAGCACTGATCGGCGTCCGGCTGCAGCCTTCCTCAGAAGTTCGGTGAATCAAGGGAGGTCGGTGCATCCCGGGTGAGTAGATCATAAGAAGGTTTTTGACCTACTTCCTCGAGCGTCATTCGGTGCCGCCCATTTGGGGCGGGGTCTGACTCCGACGTCTCGCAGGATTCTGGAGAATCTCTGAAGGCGCGGAGGCTGTAGGGAGGCTCGCTGCAGGCCTCTCCTGGCATTCTCCAGCTGCGTGGCTCTCTCCTTTGAGCGCAATGCGGCCGGAGCATTGCACCCTTAGTTTTTGGGTTTCCAGCTTGGTGCAACGGGTTCCAAAGTCATCGGTTCTCCAGGAGACTGGAATGACACCTCATTGATTTCAAGATCCCCAAACTATCATTTGAATGAAGAAAGACCAGAAAGCTGCAGCGCAGAGGGATTTTGGGGGTCCTTGTACATAAATCACAAAAAGCTAGCATGCAAGTTCAGCAGATAATAGGGAAAGTAACTGGAATGTCAGCCTTAATTTCAAAGTTTGATGTGGATAAGTGTGAAGTTATCCTTTTGGGCCGAAAAAATAGAAAAGCAAATTATTATCTGAATGTAAAGCACATTCAAAATACATCTGGACAGAGGGATCTGGGTGTCTTTGGTCATAAGTCAGTGTGCATGTACAGCATTAAATTTTTAAAAAGGGAAATGGAACGTTAGCGTTTATTGCAAAAGGACTAGTATAAAATTAGAGAAGTGTTGCAATTGTATGCGGTGTTGGTGAGACCGTATCTAGAGTATTATGTCCAGTTTTGGTCTCCTTATTTGAGGAAGGATGTGGTGACTTTGGTGGCAGTTCAGAGGAGGTTCACCAGATTGATTCCGGGGATGAAAGGGTTGATGTATGAGGAGAGATTAAGCAGTTTGGGTTTATACTCACTGGAGTTTAGATGGATGAGAGGGGATCTGATCGAGGTATATAAAATACCAAGAGGGATTGATAAAAGAAACGTAGACCAAATTGTGGAGCAACCTAGAACAAGAGGTCACAGATGTGAGTTGAGAGGCGGTAAGTTTAAAACTGAGATGAGGAGAAGCTACTTCTCGCAGAGGGTGGTGAATTTGTGGAACTCGCTGCCCATATTGCAGTGGAGTCTGAATCATTAAATGGTGTCAAGAGGAAGATATATATATTTCTGATTTTTTTTTAAAAACAACAGGTTAAAGGGATATGGGGAACAAGCAGAGAGGTGGAATTGAGACCAGAAAGAAATTGGCCATGATCTGATTGAATGGCTGAGCAGGCTCAAAGGGCTGAATTGCCTATCTGCACCTAATTCCTATGTAAAGGGAATGGAGAATAAAAATAGGGAGGTCTTGTGGGGTTGGACCCCACCTGGAATGCCCTACTGGCATAAGAGGCAGTCAAAAGAAGGTTCACTAGATTGATCCTGGGTATGGAAACATTTTCTTATGGGGAGAGGTTGAATAGGTTGACTCATGTCCTCATGAGAACTCCTGTATTCATTGGAGTTTAGAAGAATGAGTGGTGACCTTATTGGGACATATAAGATTCTCAGGAGTTTTGACAGGGTAAATGACCAGAGGACATAATCTCATTTAAGGGATCACCCATTTAAGACAGGGAAGAGGAGGAATTTCTCCTCTCAGCGTGTCGAGTTCTTTACTGCAGGGAGTTGTAGAGGCTGGGCCGTTAAGTATGTTCAAGGCAGAGACGTCCAGTGACGGCTATGGAGTGAGTGGTCGCACGTTTGGTGGCTCTGACTCAAGACAGATTTTTTGGTCTTTTCCCTGCCCGAAGGGCAAAATATTTGAGGGAAAAAGTTACTGAAGTACCTGGGGAAGGTAATGGATCAGCGGTCAATAGCACCACGAGAAAGAAAGTGCTGTTGGAGCAGAAGAATTTTCATGGTGCGCCACAGCTAAAGATGGTGGAGGGCCAGGGGGGCTGTTCTGCCTGCCCAGTGGTCGGCAGTGCAGTTGGTGGAGTTCCTGAATGATACATTTTGGCAACAGAGGAAAGAGGCCCTGGAAGACATAGCCAAGGTGATGGAATCACTGAGATCTGGGATCGGATGAGTTGACCAGTGGCTGAAGTCCCAGGGTCGTGCCTTTCCGAAAGTGGAGGAGGCAGTGGGGGAAGAGAAGGACCAGTTGGCCTCGTTGGTGGCTGAGATGGGAGTGATGCAGGAGAGCCAGAAATATCTGAGGGAGAAGGCGGAAGACTTGGAGAATCGCTCCAGAAGGCAAAACCTAAGGGCGGGATTCTCCATCTCGCCAGCCGGCCAATGAGGTTTCCCATTGTGAGCAGCCCCACACCATCGTGAAATCCCCGGACGTGGGTGCACTGCCGGCGCAGCGGAGAATCTAGCCCAAGGATTGTCGGGATGCCTGAAAGTGCAGAGGCCGTGGTGTGGATGCCAAAGATGCTGGAGAAATTGATGAGGGAGGGGGCCTGAGGAGGAGGCCGCAGGCAGGTGAACCGCTCAGGGCATTGGTGGTGAGGTTGCACCGCTTTCTAGACAAGGAGAAGATCCTTTGGTGGGCGAGGCAGGCGAGGAAATGTACCTGGGAAGGGAACAAGTTGCGGGTGTACCAGAACTTTGGTGCTAAGCTGGTGAAGCAGAGGGCTGGGTTTAACCGGACTAAGGCTGCCCTCTTCAAAAAGGGAGTGAAGTTTGGGGTATTATACCCGGCCCGCATGTGGGTGACTTTCCAGAAGCGAGAGTTTTATTTTGACACCCCAGAGGCGGCGATGGAATTTATGAGGGACAACGGGGGCAGTGGGCAGTAATGGAGAGCCAGAGGGGCAGCGTATAAATAGGGGGGAGAAGACGAGAAGGATTTTGGCCCATCAGTTGAGAAAGCAAGAGGTGGCGAGGGAGATTGGCAGAGCGAGGGATGGGAAGGGCAAGGTTTGGACGGGTTTCCGGTAGAGTTCTATAAAAGGTTTGGAGCAGACCTGAGGCCACTGCTGGTTTGGGCGTATAATAAGGCAAGGGAGAGGTAGTGGTGTCGATGGACGCAGAGAAGGCGTTTGATCAGGTGGATTGGACGTACTTGTTGGAGGTGCTGGGCTATTCGGCTTCAGGCAGGGGTTTGTGGATTTGGTTCAGCTACGATATAAAGCGCCGGTTTCAAGCGTGCGGACGAACCAAGTGAGTTTGGGGTACTGGGACGAGGCAAGGGTGCCCGCTCTCTTCATTCTTCGGCTTGGCGATAGAGCCACTGACAATGGCGCTTAGGGCGTCAAGTGACTGGAGAGGAATTGATCAGGGACGTGTCGAGCACAGGGTCTCATTGTATGCAGACGACCTGCTGCTGTATATTTCGGCCCAGTTGGGCAGTATCGGAAGCATCATGGGGATCCTGGAGGAGTTTGGCCTGTTCGCGGAATCCAAGTTGAATATGGGGAAAAAACCAGGTGTTCCCAATTGAGACTAGAGAGCAGGAAAGAAGGCTAGGAGAGTTGCCGATTAGGGTGGTGTGGTCGAGCTTTAGATATTTGGGTATCCAGGTGGCGCCGAGCTGGGCGCAGTTGCGCAAGCTGAATCTGGCTCAGTTGGTGGAGCAGATGAGGGTGGACTTTAAGAGGTGGGATGTGTTGCTGCTGTCGCTGGCAGGGTGGGTACAGACAGTGCTGCCAAGGTTTCTGTTTGTGTTTCAGAACCTCCCAATCTGATGAATTACTACTGGGTGGCGACTATCACTATGTTTAGGAAGTGGGCTGTGGGGGAGGGGTTGGTGCGGAGATGGATGGAGGCAGCATCGATTAGGGGTATGTGTTTAAGGGCTTTGTTGTTGGCGCCTCTATTTTCTACATGAATCATGTTATGGCTTCTGAGATTACGAGTATAATTCCAGAGCAAATAAAATACAAATGGTGGAAATCTCAGACTAAAACATGCAGCCGGTCAATCAACATCTGTGAGAAGGAGGACACGTTAATATTTCTGATGAAGGTTTGCTACTGGGAATATCAACTTGACGTTTCATTCCACAGATGCTTACTAACTTGAGTATTTCCAGCACTTGGGCTGCACGGTGGCCTAGTGGTTAGCGCAGCTGCCTCACGGCGCTTAGGTCCCAGGTTCGATCCCGGCTCTGGGTCATTGTCCGTGTGGAGTTTGCACATTCTCCCCTTGTCTGTGTGGGTTTCGTCCCAACAACCCAAAAATGTGCAGAGTAGGTGGATTGGCCACACTAAATTGCCCCTTAATTGGAAAAAATAATTGGGTAATCTAAATTTATTACAAAAAGAGTATTTCCAGCACTTACTGCATTGAATGTATATCGCAGCTTTGCATTACACACTCCTGACCACAAGAAACTAGGCTGAAATAGTGTCACTCATTTTATAAATGACCCTTGCAAGCAGGGGAGTTCCTCTGTTCATGGATTTGACACTTTTAGTTTCTGGAAAAGTGTGCACGATCCAGTGGCCATGGTGCGCTCGTGCGAGAGCACAACGCTGCCGGTGAATGCCAGGAGAGGCCTCCCACGGGCCTCCCAGCAGGCTCCACGCCTCGCACGATACACCCAAGTCCTGCCAGGTGTCGGAATCAGAACTCCGACCAAAAGGGGCGTGACCAAACAGCGCTTGCTAAAGTAGGTCTTAAACCTACTTAAGGGCTACCTACCCGGGATCAGTCGGCTTCCCTCGATCCACCAGCCTCCCCCAGGGAAACTGCAGCCAGACGCCAGTCAGTACTGGTCCACAACAATGTGGATCAGGCGAAATGACACTGGGGAGTCTCCCGGGCCATTGGAGGCCCCTGGGTGGCCATGGATAAAGCAGGGTGGCCCCTGGCCCTCTCCCAGAACGCAGCTACCTTGCCACTGCCCAGCTGGCACCTTAGAACTGCCACCCTGGCACTGCCAATGTGCTCGGTTGGCACTGTAAATCTGGCAGGAGCACTGCCTGGGTACCAGGGTGGCAGTGCCAAGGGTCAGGGCCCTAGGGGGGTCATGCCCATGAAAGAAGGATGGTGAGGGGTTTGAAGTGGACCTTTAGTGATTGGGTTGTGATGACGGGTGGGGGTCCTGTAAAGGAGAGTGGGGGGACCTGAAGAGGGGACCTCCAGGAACTCTACAGTGGGGTGTCTTCACTTGGGGTGTGTTTGGGGTAGTGCCTCTATATGTGGGAGGGTGACATTGCCCATAGGTGGGGGTGTGGTGGACCCATAAGCTCACTTAGAAATCGGGGCACCCTTTCAAAATGGCAGCCTGATATAAGTGTGGGCTAAACCATTGAGAACCTCCCCGGGACCCAAAAAAGTGACTTAAGTGTCATTGGACACCGGTGGGGAACTCGCCAGCAGAGCATGCGTGAAACTCCCTGAAAAACCCACCACAAATTAACTTTAAAAATTTTCCATTGAATTCCGCCAGTGCCTCTACTGACACAGACCTGCAGACTCTCCATTTAAAAGGTTTGCCGGGTGGTTTCGGCAGAACTGCAGGCTTGTAACATGTACCTTGCATATTTTTCTGTAGGCATCCTCCGTGGACTTGGGTGGTGTTGTTTTATATTTTGTAGTGATGTAGACTTTTGTAGCACTGAACTATTTCTGTTTATGTCATCTTGTAGGTTATATACCAAGCTATCTGGACAAGGATGAGCTTTGTGTTGTGTGTGCTGACAAGGCTACAGGGTATCACTATCGTTGTATCACTTGTGAAGGGTGTAAGGTAAGCAACTCTGAGTCACCTTATCCTTCACAAACAGTTCCACAGTTAATTCCAGGTAAGGCCAACTCTACCCTATATATACAATTTAAAGCAGAACATGAAAGAGCACAGTCCTTACCCAGTGCAACCTCACCTGCTTGACATTCCTCCTTTACTCCAGAAAAGACATGCAGCAGATTTCCTAGCACCCCTGGACATCATATTCTATGTCACATTGATGAGCCACTACACAGTTTGTATACTTCATGAACAATGGTCTGGATTTTAATATACTAATAAAGGCAAGGTGGTCAACACTCGCGGTTATTATTGAGTAAAACTGACAGCCAAGGGAGTATGTTAGCACTGCTGCCTCACGGCGCCGACGACCTGGGTTCGATCCCAGCCCCGGGTCACTGTCTATGTGGAGTTTTCACATTCTCCCTGTGTCTGCATGGGTCTCACCCCCACAACTCAAAAGATGTAGAGGGTAGGTAGATTGGCCATGCTAAATTACCCCTTAATTGGAAAAATAAAAAGAAACTGACAGCCACCTCTGATGTCGCCATATCACAGAAAGGTGAGAAGGGATATTTCCATAAGATCGCAATCATAAAGTCACTTGTGACTTTGACATTGCGTTTCAGTGCTATTACAGTGGTATTGCAAGATTGAACCTTACTTAGGTCCAAACACAGTTACAGGAAAGATGGATTTCGGAGATGACAACATCTTTGAGGACTTTGTAAAGAAATGTGAATCGGTGATGGGGTGAATGAAATGTAAAATGAATGAAAATCGTTTATTGTCACAAGTAGGCTTCAAATGAAGGTACTGTGAAAAGCCCCTAGTCGCCACATTCCGACGCCTGTTCGGGGAGGCTGTTACAGGAATCGAACCGTGCTGCTGGCCTGCTTTCAAAGCCAGCGATTTAGCCCTGTGCTAAACAGGTGGGTCAGTGAGTAGCACAGAATGATCCTGAAAGAGTGCTTTGTTAACATAGTACTAAAGATGGAGTACAGTGCAGATGGGGGACAAAAAGGTCCTGCATCAAATTGTTTTTTTTAGCAAATATTCTTTTGCCTGTAGGTTAGGAAGCCTATTATTTTACTACATTAGTAACTTACCTTAAATAAACCAATTAATGATAATACTAAAAAAATTGATTCAATTAAAATTGACTAATGAAATAAATAAATAAAGTTGAGTAGACATGGTTGGTGTGCCATAAATGCAACATGTGCGAGTTGGTGGAGAGCATTGCCTTCCTGAACAACCATATCTGTGGTCATTGTTTGCAGCTCAGGGAGCTTAAGCGATAGGAACAGGAATGATTGCCAAGTACGTGATCTGACTTTCCCTCCTCCTGAGGACCTTGGCAGAAACTGAGGACAGATACCAGTCTTCAGCTAATTCAATTCACTCCACATGATGTCAAGGAACCGCTGGATGTATTGGACAGCTATGGATCTTGACAATGTTCGATCAGCAGTACTGATTATTGGGCTCCAGAATTAGCCGCGTCCCTAGCCAAGTTGTTGCAGTATAACTGTAATAATGACATCTACCTGACACTGTGGAAAATTACCCAGATATGACTTCCATAAAAAGCAGAACTAATCCAATGAGGTCAATCCACCACTCTACTCTCATTTGTCAGTGAATTTGTGAAAGATGCTTTTGACAGTTCTATCAAGCAGCACTTGCTCAGCACTAAACTGCCCACCGATGTACAGTTTGGATTCCATCAGAGCCACTTGGATCCTGACCTCTTCATAGCTTTGGTCCAAAATGGACAAAAGAGCTGAACTCCAGAGGTGAGGTGAGAGTGACAGCCCTTGACGCCAAAGCAGCATTTGACTGAGTGCGACTTCAAGGAGCCTTCGGAAAGCTGGAGTCAATGGCGATCAGGGGGAAACAAAATCCACTAGTTTGAGTCATACCCAGTTCAAAGGAAGAAAATTATAGTTGTTGGAGGTCAATCTTCTCAGTCCCAGGGTATCAGTACAGGAGTTCCTCAGGGTAGTGTCCTAGGTCCAAACAAATTTAGCTGCTCTATCAATGTCATTCCCTGCATCATCATACGCAGATTGGGAATACTCACTAATGATTGCACAATGTTCCCTCCCATTCACAGCTCTTCAGAAACTGAACCAATCCTGTATAGATCTGGACATCATTCACACACGGGTTGATAAATGACAAGTAATATTCACTTTACAGACATATCAGGAAATGACCAGAGAGAATCTGAACCATCTCCCTTGACATTCAGCAACATTGACAAAGCTGAATTCCCCACCATCAGCATGCTGAGGGTTACTAATGACCAGAATCGGCCATATAAACACTGTGGCTAAAAGAGCAGGTCAGAGGCTGTGTTTTACAGTAAGTAACCCACCTCCTGACTCCCTAAAGCTTTTTTCCATCTAAAAGGCTCAAGTCTGGAGTGTGATGGAACATTCTCTGTTTGTCTGGTTGAGTGCAGCTCCAACAACACTCAAGAAGCTCAACACCATTCAAGACAAAGCAGTCTGCTTGATTGGCACCTTATCCATCAACTTAACCATTCGCTCCATCCATCCCGAGGCACAGTAACTGCCGTGTATCTGCCAGATACACCGTAGAAAGCTTTGTGGCAATACCTTCCAAACTCAAGAATCACACCTTGGATTTTCCTTATGCTCCTCTGGCACCTTATCCCCCTTCCAGCATTTCAAGATGCTTATTTCTCCTTTAAAATCCTCACTCTTGACTGCCCACCCACTGCTTTCGGCCCTCAGCGTCTGGACTGGTAAAACATTTTATCATGGAGCAACTGTATAAAGGAGCCAAAACTTTTTTTTTAAATAATATTTATTCAAATTTTCACATTTTCGCAAAAAAGAAAACAATAACAGAAAATTCTAAGAACAAAAAAAAAAACAGAACCCCCCCACCGTAAATACAAAAGAGAAACAATAAATTAACGCCCGTCATTGCCAGGAGATCTAGGAATGGTTGCCATCTCCTGAAAAACCCCTGCACTGACTCCCTTAGGGCAAATTTCACCCTCTCCAATTTAATAAGCCCCGCCATATCGTTGACCCAGGCCTCCACGCTTGGGGCCTTGCATCCTTCCACTGAAGAAGAATCCTCCGCCGGGCTACTAGGGACGCAAAGGCCAGAACACCGGCCTCTTTCGCTTCCTGCACTCCCTTGGAGTCCCGTGTGCCCACACAAACCGCGTAATGCTCCTGTTAATCCGCCTGAAAAAGGCCTCCGGGATAAGGATGGGGAGGCACTGGAACAGGAACAGAAACCTCGGAAGTACCGTCATCTTGACTGACTGCCCCCTACCCGCCAAAGACAGCGGCAGCATGTCCCACCTTTTAAACTCCTCCTCCATTTGCTCCACCAGCCTTGTGAGGTTTAGCTTATGCAAGGCCCCCCAGCTCCTGGCCACCTGAACCCCCAAGTACCTGAAGCTCCTCTCTGCCCTTTTCAGTGGGAGCCTCCCAATCCCCCCCTCCTGGTCCCCTGGGTGTACCACAAACAGCTCGCTTATACCCTGAGAAATCCCCAAATTCCCGGAGAATCCCCATCACCACCGGTATTCCCCCCACCGGGTCCGCCACATACAACAATAGGTCATCCGCATAGAGCGACACTCGGTGCTCCTCCCCAGCCCGGACCAGCCCCCTCCAATCCCCCGACTCCCTCAGCACCATTGCCAGGGGTTCAATTGCCAGCGCAAAAAGTAGGGGGGACAGGGACACCCCTGCCTCTTCCCTCGGTATAGTCAAAAATACTCCGACCTCCTCTTATTCGTGGCCACACCTGCCATCGGGGCCTCATACAACAGCCTCACCCAACTGACAAACCCCTCCCCAAACCCAAACCTTTCCAGCACCTCCCACAAGTACCCCCACTCAACCCTATCAAAGGCCTTCTCCGCATCTAGTGCCACTACTATCTCCGCCTCCCCTTCCACCGCCGGCATCATAATAACGTTCAAGAGCCTCCGTATATTAGTGTTCAGCTGCCTCCCCTTCACAAACCCCGTTTGATCCTCTTGGATAACCTGCGGCACACAATCTTCTATCCTCGTGGCTAAGATCTTTGCCAACAACTTGGCGTCCACATTCAGGAGTGAGATCGGCCTGTATGACCCACACTGCAGGGGATCTTTGTCTCGCTTAAGGATCAAGGAGATCAGCACCCGAGACATCGTCGGGGAAAAGCTCCCCCCCCCCCCTCGCCTCGTTGAAGGTTCTAACCAACAGGGGGCCCAGCAGGTCTGCATACGCCTTGTAAAATTCAACCGGAATCCCAACCGGCCCCGGCACCTTCCCCGACTGCATGTTCCCTATCCCTTTAACCAGCTCCTCAAGCTCAACTGGCGCCCCAGACCCTCCACCCGTCCCTCCTCCACCCTCGGGAATCTCAGCCGGTCCAAAAGGCGCCCCATCCCCCCCTTCTCCGCCCGAGGTTCAGACCGATATAGTCTCTCATAAAAGTCCCTGAAGACCCCATTTATGTCTGCCCCCTCCGCACCACATTTCCTCCCCGGTCCTTAACTCCACCAATCTCCCTAGCCGCATCCCGCTTACGGAGCTGGTGTGCCAGCATCCTACTCGCCTTCTCCCCATACTCGTACACCGCACCCTGAGCCTTTCTCCATTGAGCCTCCGCCTTTCTGGTGGTCAACAAGTCAAACTTAGCACAAAAGCTGCACCACTCCCTTGACAATCCCTCCTCTGGGGCCTCCGCGTACCTCCTGTCCACCCTCACCATCTCCCCCACCTATCTCTCCCTTTCTCTCTGCTCCCCTCTCTCCCTGTGGGCCCGAATGGAAATCAACTCCCCCCGAACCACTGCCTTCAGCGCCTCCCAGACCGTCCCCACTCAGATCTCCCCATTATCGAAGGCCTCCAGGTACCTCTCGATGCATCCTCAAACCCGCCCCCTCACATCCTCGTCCGCCAGCAGCCCCACCTCCAAGCGCCATAACGGGCGCTGGTCCCTCTCCTCCCCAGCTCGAGTTCCACCCAATGCGGGGCATGGTCAGAAATGGCTATCGCCGAGTACTCAGCGTCAACTACCCCCGCAATCAGTGCCCTACTCAAAACAAAGAAGTCGATCCGGGAGTAGGCCTTATGTACATGGGAGAAGTATGAAAATTCCCTCGGCCTCGGGATCCACCCCTCCCATCTGGTCCATAATCCCCCTCAGCACCTTAGCCACCGCAGGCCTCCTACCCGTCCTGGAACTGGATCGATACAGTGGCGGATCCAGCACCGTGTTTAAACCCCCCCCCCCCCCCCCCCCCCCCATTATCAGGTCCCCTACCTCCAAATCTGGAATCCGGGCCAACATGCGCCGCATGAAACCCGCATCGTCCCAATTCGGGGCATATACATTGACCAGCACCACCCGCTACCCTTGCAGCATGCCGCTCTCCATCACGTATCTCCCGCCGCTGTCTGCCACCACACTCGACACCTCAAACAACACCCTCTTCCCCACCAGGATCACCACCTCCCTGTTTTTTGCATCCAGCCCCGAATGAAACACTTGGCCCACCCACCCCTTCCTCAACCTGACCTGATCCGCCACCTTCAGGTGCGTCTCCTGAAGCATGGCCACGTCCGCCTTCAGCCCCCTCAGGTGCGCGAACACGCGGGACCGTTTGACCGGCCCATTCAGTCCCCTCACATTCCAGGTGATCAGCCGGATCGGAGAGCCACCTGCCCCCCTCCCCCGTCGACTAGCCATCACCCTTCCGTAGTCTGCCACGTGCCCGTGCCCCCCGCTCAGCCCGTTCCCCACAGCGACAGACCGCCATCCTGATCCCCTCTGCACGTTCCAGCTCCTCCTTGGCCAATCCAGCAGCAACCCAGTATCCCCCCACTCTTTCCCCCCCCCCACCCCCAACCGTCCCCATCCCCCCCCCCCCCCCCCCCAAGCTAGGGCCCCCCTAGCTGCGTAACTCCGGTCATTGTACTTCCGTAAGTCAGCCGACTCCTGCTGACCCCGGCTGCTCCCGCCACCCCAATTACCCTCCCCAGTGTCCCCCAACCATTCCCCCAATGCCGACCCCACCCCCTGCTTCTCCAGGGTGGGAGAGAGGCCCGCACCCCCCATCCCAAGCCCGACCCAAAACGCGGGAAGACAGGCACATGACCCAACAGGGCTGCGAACCCCACCCAAACCCCCAACCAGTGAAATAATAAAAATCCCAACATGATATGATGAAACGCTCAAGTAAACAGGTAATAGTCCCAAAAAGCAGAAAAGAAAAGGCAAGACAGCAAAAAAAAACATTGTCCAATAGAACCAAAAAGAGCGAAAGGATATCAAGGAGGACAAAGCCTCCGGGCTGCGTACAACATTTCCCAGCCCCCAGGCCTCAGTTCAAGTCCAGCTTCTCTGCCTGGACAAAAGTGCAGGTCTCCAGAGAGTCAAAATGAAGTTGGCGGTCTTTATAAGTGACCCACAGGCGTGCCGGCTGTAACAGGCCAAACTTGACCCCTTCTTGTGGAGCACTGCCTTCGCCCGGTTAAACTCAGCCCTTCTCTTCGCCACCTCTGCACTCCAGTCCTGGTAAATCCTGATCTCCGTATTCTCCCACTTACTACTCCTCTCCCTCTTCGCCCAACGAAGCACACACTCACGGTCGGCCAAGCGGTGAAAGCGGACCAGCACCGCCCTGGGTGGCTCGTTCGGCCCGGGCTTCCGCAGCCGCACCCGATGGCACTCTCCAGCTCCAGGGGTCCCCGGAACGACCCCGCGCCCATCAGCAAGTTCAGCATCAGGACCACGTAGTCCCCCAAATCCGAACCTTCCAGCCCCTCCAGGAGGCCCAAAATCCGCAGATTCTTCCGGCGGGAGCGGTTCTCCATCTCCTCCATCCTTGCCAACCATTTCTTGTGAATCGCCTTGTGCGACTCCACCTTCACCGCCAGGCCGAGGAGTTTGTCCTCGTTCTCCGAAGCCTTTTGCTGCAGCTCCCGAATCTCCGCCACCCGAGCCGTCTGAGTCGCCTCGAGCCTGTCCAGCGATGCCCTCAACGGCTCCAGGATCTCAGCTTTTAGTTCCTGGAAGGAGCGCTGAAGCAGCTCCTGCTGCTCCCTCGCCCACTGCTGCCACGCTGCCGGTTCCCCGCCCGCCGCTATCTTGTCCTTTTTGCCTCACACCTTCTTCTGCTGCAAAGTTAATTTTCTGGTCGCTCCACTGCTAGTCCAGCCCATCCACCAGCTGCCAAGCGCCGAAGCTGCGTTCCCACCTGGGGAAAAATAAAATCAGCACCGTTGCGAGCCCTTAAAAGAGCCCTTGGTGAGATATTTTCCAGTTGTTCCCTTTGCTGCTAGAATCCAGCCTTCACAAGGGCCCCCAGGTCAGCTTGAGGCCTCTAAAACAGCCCTTCCCCCGCCTGCATGCTGAATTGGCTTTTGTCTCTATCTGCTGCAGCCCCAGCCAAATCCTACACTGTTTCTGCAGGACTGGAAACCAAGAAACATATCATTCCTGGGTGAAAAAACTCCTCCTACATTCACCTATACTTTTTCATAAAAATTCCACTCCATATTGCTTTAAAAAGAGCTCCTTTCTGTGATCTTAGCAGGAGCTGCCGTGTGTGTGACCACTCACTCCATGGTGCACACCGGAAGTCTAAAGGAGCCAAAACTTAAAGACCGTTGCACAATCTTTCTTAGTTGTGCACTGCAAACACCAATTGGTTATCTAATGCACTGGTTTCTTAACACAACCAATGAGGCACTTGCCAAGTGAAAGTCTAGGGGCATAGGAGTCATGCGCATTGTTTCTGCCATTACAATGGGTGGGCAGAAGATTCATCCTTTTGAGTCCCACAATCATCTTGGTGTAGTCCTAGCCTAATTTGTGGTCTTTCCTGTGCACTCCTATTAGATTTACAACAGCTGTGAACTGGAAAGATCTTGGGACACTATCCCCTCTATTTTTAAGATGCCATTTCACAAAATAATATGCTGGCCGAAAGGAAAGTGTACCTTCTAAATCCTGATTATTTTTGTTTAGGGTTTTTTCAGGAGAACCATACAGAAAAACCTTCACCCAGCATACAGCTGTAAATATGAGGGAGAATGCATCATCGACAAAGTAACAAGAAATCAGTGTCAGGAATGCCGGTTCAAAAAGTGCATTGCTGTTGGCATGGCTACTGACTGTAAGCAACATTCATATTGATATTTTAGCTATTTTCTGTTTTCCACTTTTATAACCACAGAGAGGTTGCAGCACAGAAGGAGGTTATTCAGCCCATCTTGTCCGTGCCAGGCCGAGGACACTCGGGTGCTCTTTCTAATCTCACCTTCCTGCACCTGGTCCATAGCCTCATAGTCTACAGAACTTAAAGTGCAGATTCAGGTACTTTTTAAAAGAGGATAGGGTCTCTCCTCCACCACCAGGCAGCAAATTCCAGACACCTACTGCCCTCTGCGTAAAAAAAAATTTATTCCTCATGTCCCCTCTACATCTGCTGCTTAACTTGAATCCAGGTCCCCTGGTTCTAGAATTCTTCACCAAGGGAAGCAATTTTACCCTGTCCACTCTATCATATACCCTCATAATTTTGCACACCTCAATTAAGTCACTCCTCAGTCTTCTTTGTCCCAAGGACAATAATCTATCTAATCTCTCCTCGTAGCTACACTTTTCTAGCCTTGGCATCATTCTTGTAAACCTCCTCTGCACTCTCTCCAGAGCAGTTATATCCTTCCAGTAACGTGGTGACCAGAATTGGGCACAATACTCCAGTTGTGGCCTCACCAATGTTTTATACAATTCCGACATTATACCCTTACTATTATATTCTATACCTCTGGTAATGGAGAGCATTCTATATGCTTTCTTTACAACCTTGGGAGTGATTCAACAGCCGCACTGCGCTCAAAAAGCAGCTCGCTGTGGCGCAGCATGGCCGATAGAAGCCAGGAGTCCCCGCTCCCGGGATCTACCCTGTCTGCAACGCCTCGCGAGATCTAACGTGGCTGGGATCACTTTTTAGCAAATCTATGTTTTTTTTTGTTTTTTTAAAAAAAATTTAAATAAATTTAGAGTACCCAATTATTTTTTCCAATTAAGGGGCAATTTAGCGTGGCCAATCCACCTACTCTGCACATCTTTGGGTTGTGGGGGCGAAACCCACGCAGACACGGGGAGAATGTGTAAACTCCACACGGACAGTGACCCAGAGCCGGGATCCAACCTGGGACCTCAGCGCCGTGAGGCAGCTGTGCTAACCACTAGGCCACCGTGCTGCCCTTGCAAATCTATGTATTGAAGAGAGACAGCTAGTCTCACTTTAATGTGCAGATTCCTGAGTTACCCAAGGCATGGGATCTACCTCCTTCACCTTGGAGATCTTCACAAATGGGGACCAGACAGAACGGCACTCGTGGGGTCTCCCAGGGGATTGGAGGTCCTCAGATGCATGTCCTTTGGGGAGGATGGTACCCTGGCACTGCTGGTATCCCCTGGCCCTGAGTGCCAGCCTGGCACTGCCAAGGTGCCCAGGTGATACTGCCAGCTGGCAGGTTAACAATGCCAACATGCCAAGGTGCCTAGGTGATACTGCCAGCTGGCAGGTTAACAATGCCGACATGCCAAGCTGGCATTTCTTGTGTGCTGGTAATTGGGTGGGGGGTGCCCTGGGGGAGGGGGGATAGAGAGGGGTGGTACCCGTACGTTTGGGAGGGGGAACCCTCCTATAGTGCATTGAGTTTTGCGGTGGGGGACGGTCGGGGGTTGTGTTGGGGGCCTCAGACATCGGGACACCATTTTCTCGCACTACACTGAGGAGTTCCGGCGATCGGAGTTCCTCAGTGGAGAAAACGGGGCTATGTTCGGCCTCAGGCGTGCTTACCCCACTGAGGTTCCTTATTTAATGCGAGTGGAGTTTTATAGCCATTTTGCGGCGCAAACACGCTGCTAAACGCGGTCACAATTAACTTTGATCCCATTTAGTTGAATTATGCCCATATTCTACTTGAACTGCTGCCTTTAGGGCCCTATGTACTTGTATGCCAAGATCTCTCACTTCATCTACCCCTCTAAATATATTCCCATTCATTGTGTACTCCCTATAACTGACCTCCTTAAATGCCTGACCTCACACTTCTTTGTGTTAAAATCCATCTGCCACTTTATCGCCCACTCCACTCCACCAACGCACCAATATCATTTTGGAGATTATAGCTATCCTCTACGCTATCCACCACTCAGCCAATCTTTGTGTCGTCTGCAATGTTCCCAATCGCTAAAAATAACTTATTCCACTGTCCCTTCCCCATCAGGTTATTGTTGTACACTGTACCACAGCAACTAAAATGAAAGAGTATAACGCTTTGAATTCTCTTCTAAAGTGTAAAGCAAATGTTTGAAATGCTCAGGAGTATCCAAAACAGAAAAATAGGCAAATGTTTGAGGTGATGAGAGAGGGGATTCAGCTACTGTTAAATCTGCTGCACTTTTTATTTTTAAGAATTTTTTGTTTTTTTTATTTCAAACTTGCATCTTTTGTGTAAAAAGACGGTCTCCTCTATATCGGAGAGACCAAACGCAGACTGGGTGATCGCTTTGCTGAGCATCTTCGGTCTGTGCGCATTCAGGACACTGACCTTCCCGTTGCTTGCCATTTTAACAAAGGACCCTGCTCCCATGCCCACATGTCTGTTCTTGGCCTCCTGCAATGTTCCAGTGAAGCGCAAAGCAAACTGGAGGAACAACATCTCATCTTCCGGTTAGGCACGCTACAGTCCTCCAGCCTGAACATCGAATTCAACAACTTCAGATGATCAGCTCTACCCCACCCCAACCCATTTGTTTTCATTTCATTTTAACTGTCTTTTACCATTTCTTTCTTTCTTAATATACATTTAATCCCCCCCCCCCCCAATCTTATCCACCTTTCCTTCACCTTTCTCCACTTTGCTTCCCCCTTCCCTTACCCCCACATCTACAGCTCATCCTCTGATGTTAGTTTCCCTGCTGTTTGACCTTTCACATCTTTTGTCCTCTCTGGGGACTGCCATTAACACCTCTCCCCATGGTTTCTGTGGCCATTAGCACCCGGTTTCCCTGGGTTTCTGTGGCTATGACTCATCTTTCATTCTCACTCCACAGTCTAAATATTTCCCACTTTGTCTGTCTGTTAGGTTTGACAAAGAGTCATCGGACTCGAAACGTTAGCTCTTTTCTCTCCCTGCAGATGCTGCCAGACTTGCTGAGATTTTGCAGCATTTTCTCTTTCGTTGCATCTTTTGTGGTTTCCTTTTAACCTGTGAAATCTTGGCAGTTTATAAATCTTTACAGTTATGATTCTAACAGAACTTACTGAAATCACTGCAATGAGAATCTGTGAAACTGACATCAGTAATATTATTGTAATATGTTAATGTAGTAACATGAGGGAAGATAATGACTGCAATGTAGACGGATGAGTGTTAACATTGTGTCGGTTTCTTTGTGTAATCAGTGGTGTTGGATGATGGCAAACGGTTAGCGAAACGTAAACTAATAGAAGAAAACCGAGAAAAGAGACGTCGCGAGGAACTGACAAAGACACTTGTAAACAAACCTGAGCCAACCGAGGAGGAATGGGAACTTATCAGAACTGTAACAGAGGCCCACATGGGCACCAATGCTCAAGGCAGTCATTGGAAACAGAAGCGAAAGTTTCTGGTGAGTTTCTCTGAAGTGGATGAAAAATTGGACAGAATTTGTTCATTTTGAGCATTCAGAAAAGAACCAGTGTCCTTTGCTTTTCTATAGTTTGCAAGTGTTTTGAGAAGATAACAATTTCCACAGGTAAATAGAGAAGCTGTGGGAATCCCAAAACTTTCTTCAGTACCAAGGTGCTTAAAGTACAGTTGAAATAAAAGTGAGTGTCAATGTATTTTTCTCGTTCCTGCAGTTGACCGATGAATCACATAAGTCAGAACCCTGAGATGGGAATGTGAAGCTGACAAGAAAGATGTGCGGGGTAGCTGGATTGGCCATGCTAAATTGTCCCTTAATTGGAAAAAGAAGAATTGGGTACTCTAAATGTATTTTTTTAAAAAGGGGATAAGATCGGGTAACATTTTCATGGAGACTTAGAATTATAATGCAATGCAGGATGTCTTATTGGGATGATTAATCAGTCTTCCCTCCTATTTTCTAGTTAATTATCAAACTCATTTTCGTAACTATTCACCTATTCCGTTAACCCTCACTTAACTCATTGTAACTGAATTGTGGAAACAAATAAAGTTTTTCCAATAACACCAATCTAAGAGATTCTGCAGGACCTTTTTTTAATCAGAGAAAAAAGTTTAAAACGTTCTACATTGCACATTCCCACATTTCTGTCTTCATAAATGAAATAATGCTTAGAATAAAATAAATGGCCTTCCGGTGGCGTGGGCGAGCAGGGCGGCTGCATTAAGAAGAGCTCCCACCGGTGGCCACGATTTGCGGTGCTTTCGGGGATTTCCCCGAGTCATCATTCACCCCCCGGCTATCGTCGGCCTTTGGGGCCGTCATGGGCAGCTAGCGGGGCCAGTTTAAAAACTGACAAAGAACCCCGCATGGGTGTCGGGCGGCGGGGGCAGAGGCGCTCGGCACAGCGTGGCGCGGGAGTCAGAGCAGCTAAAAGGAGGTCGAGGCGGCAGGCACGAGGCCAGTGCGCGATGTAGGTGGGATGTCCCACATCGGATGGCTCCCACCTAGGATGAAGTAAGAAGGCTGAAGTCCGGTCCCAGGGGAGCTCTGAGGGAATGTAGAGGAGAAGAGAAAGAAGGTTTAAAGAAGTTTGGTGAAAGTTTTTTTCTCTCGCCCCTTTTTCCCCTTTTTTTTGTGTGAAGGAAGAAAAATTGTCTTTTTTTCAAAAAAGTAATTCAGATTGATGAAGGACAGGAGGGTGGAAGGGGAAAGAAAAGAAAGGAAAAACAATAAGCTGCTCAAGGATGCAAAGAGCAGTATGGAAGAAAGGAGGAAACGCGGGTTCACCGCTGAAAGAGAGGACAAGCAAAAGTGCTGAAAAGATGGCGGAAGTCGAACCGCAAGGCGGGGCCGTACTACTTACAGTGGAGAAGATGATCGAGGTGATGGTGGTGGAGCTGGAAAAACAGTTCGCGAGGCACATGGAGGCCTTGAGGAAGGAGACGGTGGTCGCCTTGAGGAAGGAGACGGTGGTCGCATTGAAGTCATTGGTGGAGGAGGCAATCGTCCCGGTGAGGGTGGCGGTAGCAAGGACATCGTCGAGGTTAGAGAGCAGGGCGAGAAGATGAAGGAAGTGGAGGAGGCCGTGTCACGGCACATCGACGAGGTCACCTCGATGGCGGACGAGCTGCAGAGGGTGGTGGAGGTCAACAGAGGACTCCGAGCAAAGCTCGAAGACTCAAGGCGGCACAATTTGAGAATTGTGGGCTTGCCCGAAGGGACAGAGGGCCCAAGGCCAACACAATATTTTGCTAAGAAGTTGGCGGAGCTGATGGGGGAGGGTGAGAAACCCTCTGGTACGAACTAGACCGAGCTCATCGGTCATTAAAGCCGAAGCCCAAAGTGAAGGAGCCGCCAATAGCAGTAATTATCTGTTTCCATAAGTTTGGCATGAAGGAGAGGGTACAGTATTAAGCTGGGCGAAGCAGAAACGCGAAGTGAAGTGGGATGGTACTGCGGTTCGGATCTACCAGGCCTTGACGGTGGAGTTGGCAAAAAGACGAGGGGCGTTTGGGCGGGTGAAGGCGGCATTGTACAAAAAGGGGGTGCGATTTGGTATGGTATACCCGGCGAAGTTGGGGGCAACGTATAACACCAAAGACTTATATTTTGAGACAGCGGAAGCGGCTGAGGCGTTCGTGAGGGCAGAAGGCTTGGGGCAGACGTGAGGAGTGGAACTGGAAGAGAGACTGTGGACTGTGTTTGAGCAGCTGGAAAATGTATAAATGCTACAACTTTCTTTTTACTGATGTGTATTTTAATTTACTTATGTTTGCATTGTTACAGTGTTCAAGTTAATGGTTGGGTTGATTGGCGTTCTGTGTTGTGACGGTTAAATCTTATGTTCGTGAATTGTATGGGTGGGATTGTTGGTTTTGTTTTTTCTTTCTCAGGGACTGGGTGGAAGAGGACGAGATATCTTGGCGGGGGGAGCCACCCGCGCTTGCTAACTAAAGTCAGCTAGTGAACGGAGGTGAGGTGAGAGGAGGGCTGCGGACGTTGGAGCCTGGATAGCAGGCTTCAATGGGCCTACGAGGCAATCGAGAGGGGGGGAAGGGATTGATGCTGGGAGATGTTTTTTCAAGGGGAAATGTAGGGGGGGGGGGTTCTTGAAAGGGGGGGAAGGGGTTCGATGTTAACAATGGACAGGGGCGGGTCAGGCTTATGGGGCAGGGCCAGGTGGTATGTTGATGGTGGATAAGAAAGGTGGGGGGGGGGGGGGGGGGGGGGGGGGGGGGGGGCGGAGAGACCCCCAGTAAGGATAGCATGTGGAACGTGATAGGGCTAGGAGGTCTGGTCAAGAGTTCAAGCCTGCTTGCGCATCTTAAAAGTTTGAAAGCCGATGTGCTGCAGGAGATTCACTTGAGGGTGAAGGACCAGGTGAGACTTAAAAAGGGCTCGGTTAGTGTTTCACTCTGGATTTGGCGGAAGGGCTCAAGGGGTAGCGGTGTTGGTCAGCAAATGGGTACGCTTCCAGATGGAGAAGGTGGAGGCAGATCAGGGGGGTAGATATGTGATTGTGACAGGGGCGCTGGAAGGGTGATTAGTGGCGCTGTTAAGTGTATACGGTCCCAATTGGGACGATGTGGGATTCGCGAAGAAGTTGTGTGGGGCAATCCCCGACTTGGACACACGCAAGCTGATTGTGGGGGGGACTGGAACTTGGTGCAGGAGCCAAGGTTGGACAGGTCACGGCCGCGCTCGTTGGTCCCATCGGGGGGGGCAAAGGCGTTGGCTGGGCTAATGGTGGAAATGGGAGGGGTGGACCCTTGGAGGTTCCTGCACCCAAGGGAACGGGAGTACTCGTTTTTCTCAGCAGTCCTCACGGATCGACATTTCTGTGGTGGGAAAGGCTTTGCTGGCTGGAGTCAATGGGTCGGAATACTCTGCAATTGCAGTGTCAGATCGTGCTCCGCATTGGGTGGATATGGTGCTGGAGAAGGGGGTAGCGCAGAGGCCGGGGTGGAAACTGGATGTGGGGCTTTTGGGGAACCAAGTGTTCTGTGAGAAAATTGAAAAGGTAATTAAAGAATATGTAGGTTTCAACTGTACGGGTGAGGTGTCGAAGGCAGTTGTCTGGGAGGCTCTAAAGAAGGTGGTCGGGGTGAGGTAATTTTGTTTAAGGCCAGGGTGGACAAAGAGGAGAGGTTGGAGCGGCAGAGGGTAATAGATGAGATGTTGGAGGTAGAAAGGAATTATGCAGAAGATGGGGACCCAGCGAAGCTGGAAAAGAGGAAGGAACTACAGGCGAGCTTCGACCGACTGTCCACCAGGAAGGCGGTGCGCCAACTGAGACGAGCAAGGGGTGCAGTTTATGAACATGGAGTTAAGGCGGGCGTATGTTAGCAGGTCAGCTCCAGAGGGAAGCAGCGGCAAGGTACATTCTTCAGGTGAGGGATAGGGCTGGGAAGTTGGTGGTGGCACCGGAGCTGATTAACAAGGTTTTCAGGAGTTTTATGAGAGGTTGTACAGGCCAGAGCCACCCGGGGGAGACCGTGAGATGCAGGAATTTCTAGATGGGTTGGAGTACCCGAGGCTAGGGGAGGGGGACAGGGCTACATTAGAAGGAGCAATAGTGGAGCAGGAGCTAAAGGATGCAATTGGGAGGATGCAGTCAGGGAAGGTGGCAGGGCCGGAAGGGTTTCCGATGAAATAAAAAATTCAAGGATAAGCTGGCACTCCTGATGGTGGGGATGTTTGAAGAGGTGATAGGGAAGGGGGTGTTGCCACAAACCTTGGGGCAGGCATCGATTTCACTCTTGCTTAAAAAAAGATAAGGATCCGACGGAGTGTGGGTCGTATAGGCCCGTATAACTTCTGAATGTGGACGCAAACGTATTGGCGAAGGTACTGGCGAGTAGGCTGGAGGAGTGCCTCCCGAATGTGATAGGTGAGGATCAGACGGGGTTCGTGAAAGGGAGGCAGCTGTTTTCGAACATTAGGAGGGTTTTGAACGTCGTTTTGGCACATGCGGAAGGGAAGGAAACAGAGGTAGTTGTGGCATTGGACGCCGAGAAGGCGTTTGACCGGGTAGAATGGGAGTACTTGATGGCAGTTCTGGAGCGGTTTGGGATTGGACCAAGATTTGTGAACTGGGTAAAGCTATTATATAAGGAGCCAAAGGCGAGTGTCCACACAAACAACATCAGCTCGTGATACTTTTCTCTCCACCGTGGGACGAGGCAGGGATGCCCTATGCCCTCCCTGCTGTTTGCACTTGCGATTGAGCCGTTGGCCATCGCATTAAGAAGTTCGGGAGCATGAAAAGGAATAGTGCAGGGGTGGGGGGTAGGGGGAGATAGAGCATAGGGTATCCTTATATGCCGACGACTTGCTGCTGCATGTGTCGGAACCGAGTGCGGCGATATGAGGGATATTGAAGCTACTGCGAGTATTTGGGTCCTTCTCGGGGTACAAGCTGAACCTCAACAGGAGTGAGTATTTTGTGGTGTCTCGGCCGGGGGTGGGGCACGGATGGGGGGGAGGGGGGCTGCCATTCCGTAGGGCAGGGACTCACTTTAGGTATCTGGGAGTGCAGGTGGCCCGTGAGTGGGGGAGGCTTCGCAGGTACAACATCTCTAGTTTTGTGCGGAGAGTGAAAGCCGATCTGGCAAAGTGGGATGGTCTCCCTCTGTCACTGGCAGGTCGGGTACAGGTGGTTAAAATGAATGTGTTGCCACGATATCTGTTCATTTTTCAATGCCTACAGATTTTCTTGCCAAAGGCTTTTTTCAGGGAGATTGAGGGAAGGATTACCTCGTTCATATGGGGAGGCAGGGTGGCCAGAGTGGGGAAGGTGCTGCTACAGAGGGGAAGGCAGGCAGGGGGTTTGGGTCTTCCGAACCTGATGTACTACTACTGGGCGGTGAATGTGGAGAAGGTGGGAAGCTGGGTCAGAGGGGTTGATCCCCAGTGGGTCTGAATGGAGGAGAGTTTGTGCAGGGGGTCGGGACTGAAAGCACTAGCAACAGCGCCGCTCCCGATAGCTCCAGGAAAATACTCAGGGAGTCCGGTAATTATAACTTCATCAAAAATCTGGAGGCAGTTTCGCCAACACTTCGGGTTGGGGGCAGGGTCAAGCGAAATGCCGATTCGGGGGAACCACAGATTTGAGCGTGGGATGGAAATTTTCGGAGATGGGAAGAGAAGGGGATTAAGACGCTAAAAGATTTGTTTCTGAGGGGTCGGTTTGCAGGGTTGAGGGAGCTGGAAGCGAAGCATGGTCTGGAGCAAGGAGAAGTGTTTAGATACATGCAGATTCGAGATTTTGCCAGAAAGGAGATACAGACCTCCCCAGAGGAACCGGCTTCCACTTTGCTGGAGGAGGTGGTGACGCCAAGGGGACTGGAGAAGGGGGTAGAGTCAGCGGTGTGCGGAGCTATTTTGGAAGCGGATAAGGCACCACTGGAAGGGATCAAAGCAAAGTGGGAGGAAGAGTTGGGAGAGGTTATAGAGGAGGGGGTCTGGTGTGAGGTGCTCCGGAGAGTAAATGCCTCCACCTCATGTGTGAGGTTGGTGCTGATACAGCTTAAGGTGGTATACAGAGCACACCTCACGAGGGCGAGGATGAGCTGATTCTTTGAAGGAGTAGAAGATGTGTGTGAGCGTTGCAGTGTTTGGGGGGGGGGGGGGGGGGGGCTAATCACGTTCATATCTTTTGGTCCTGTCCAAAGCTAGAGGATTACTGGAAGGAGGTTTTTACGGTGATTTCCAAGGTGGTGCATGTGAAACTGGACCTGGGTCCCCGAGAGGCCATATTCGGGGTGTCGGACCAGCCAGGGTTGGAAACGGGTGCGGAGGCAGATATCGTAGCCTTCGTCTCGTTGATCGCCCGAAGGCGGATTCTGTTGGGATGGAGAGCAGCCTCTCCACCCTGCGCCCTGGCGTGGTGGGGGGACCTATTTGAATTCTTGACTCTTGACAAGGTTAAGTTTGAACTGAGGGGAAGGACGGAGGGGTCCTACAAGTCATGGGCATTATTCATTATGCACTTTCAAGAACTGGATAACATTGAACATTAGTTGGGGGGGATGGGCGAGAGGGGGGCTGTGTGTATTAAGGGTGACTATGGGTAATCCCTGATTCCTTTTTGTCATTTGTCTATGTAAACATGCAGGCTGCTGTTTGGGGTTTGGTGGGAGGATGGGATGTTGTTATTGATATGGGGATTGACGTATTTGTTACTGATTATTGTTTATTGTTGGTGGGTGTAAATTCGGGAGAAAATGTGAAAAAGAATTTTAAAAAAAAAATTTTTAATAAAATAAATGGACAAATATGAAATATGTAACTCTTTCTACTTAGCTCCTGCTCCCCGGCTTCTCCCGCTAGATCCTTTCCTCTCCTGCTCCCTCTCACTCACTACCCCTCCAGCTGGCTGACCCTCCTGCTCCCTGCCTTTCCTGCTTCCTTTTCCCAAACCCTTGCTGTGAGCAAGGGAGAAGGGAGGGGACGGTGTAAAGGAGGAAGCGAGTGAGGCCACAAGAGGAACTGCCAGCTGGAAGCTTGGGGAAGCTAGTGGTAAACTGGAGGCTTAGGGAGCAGGAAATAAATCTAGGAGCAGGAGAGGACACGCAAAATCCTCTCACTTCAGTGGCACATCCTTCTCCATATCTTCTCCCTGACCAACGTCACTTTTCACACATTTTCCAGCTTCCTGATGTTCTTTGACCATAACTCCTTCGTGACCCTGTTGCTTTATTCCAGGATTGGACACAATGCTGTATTAATCTATTGCAGACCCCGGAATTCCTATGTGCAGCACAGTGTCCGGTCATGAAATAAGGCAGCAGATTCGGCTGCAGCTGGGATGGAGGTTGTGAGTGAATGAGCCTTTTTTTGGCCAGATCCTCGTTGGCAGGCCCAGCAGCTAAAGAGTGTACAGATTTAGATTCATCTGACAACCCCACTGGATGAGGTTGATTTATTAAGTCTGGTTTTAAAGCCCTAATGGGCTTTCTCCTTTTCCAAAAATTCCAACGTTTTAACTCAAAACCCTTTGAACAAATGCCACCCAACATCCATGAAATCAAAGGACAGTGTGTCAGCTTCTTCATTGAAAGAAATGAGGGATGAAACTGAATTTTTAAAAAGCAGTTGATGGTGCATGGAGGATGTGGCAAACTTAATGTTGATTGCTTGATCAGTATTACTACTTATTGCCGTAATAGAACAGAAAAGTGATATTAAGACTGGGAAGTGCACAAATAATTTCATGAATCAATAATCACATGTACCGTTTTGTTCATTCTCTAGCCTGAAGATATCGGGCAAGCACCAATAGTGAATGCACCTGAAGGGAGCAAGGTAGACCTGGAAGCGTTCAGTGAGTTTACAAAAATAATCACGCCCGCAATTACAAGGGTCGTGGATTTTGCCAAAAAGCTCCCAATGTTCTGTGAGGTAGGATTTTTATTTTTTACACTTTTTTTGATGGAATATTTATCAAATGACTTCACCTCACCTGGATCACAAAAACCTCGCTCTTACCCATGTTCACTTTGGACCCTGGAAACTGGCCAAGTTCCCCTAAGATCTGCATAATGTCTCCCATCCCCCCCTTAAGGGTCAGAAATATACAGGAATAGGTCGTCTGCATATAATGAGCTTCTGTGTTCCATCCCTCCCAGACTAGCCCCTTCCAGTCCTTTGACGCTCTCAGTGCCATCGCCAATGGCTCCATGGCCAAGGCAAACAACAGTGGGGAGAGAGGGCATCCCTGCCTTGTACCCTGGTGCCATCTAAAGAAGTCTGAGCTCTCCCGGTTCATCCGCACATTCGCCACTGGTGTCAGTCAACAAAGCCTTGCCCAAACCCAAACCGTCCCATGACCTCCCACAGATAATTCCACTCCACCCGGTCAAAGGCCTTCTCCCTGTCCATAGCGATCAGTACTTCCACCTCCCTCCCCTGGAAGGGCATCATGATGACATTCAAGAGCCTTCTAACGTTGGCCGTTAACTTCCTGTCTTTGACAAACCCCGTTTGGTCTTCCCCTATCACCCCGGAACGAAGCCCACTATCCTCGAGGCCAGAATTTTGACCAGCAATTTGGCATCTACATTTAGTAAGGAGATTGGTCTGTATGACCCGCATTGTTCTGGGTCCTTCTCCCACTTCAGGATCAGTGAGATTGAAGCCTGTGACATTGTTGGGGGAAGAACACCCCGCTCCCTTGCCTCATGAAATGCCCTCACCAGCAGCGGGCCCAGCATCCCAGAAAACTTCTTGTAAAACTCCACTGGATAGCCGTCTGGTCCCAGGGCTTTACCCGATTGCATGGCCTCCAATCTCTCTACTACTTCTACAATCCCGATCGGGGCTCCCAACCCGTCCACCAACCCTTCCTCCACCATCGAAAACTGCAAACCCTCCAAAAACTGCCTCATCCCCTCCACCCCATCTGGGGGCTCCGACTCATACAATCGACAATAAAACTCCTTGAACCCCCAGGTCCAAAATCGTGCTTCCCCCCTCTGTCCTTCACTCTTCCTTTCTCCCTTTTCCTGAGCTAGTGTGCTAGCATCCTACTTCTCTCCATACTCACATATCATCCCTCAACTGCCCCACCGCCTTCCCTGTAGATATCAGACCAAACTCCATCTGCCGTTTCTGTTGCTCCTTCAACAGCCCTGCACCCGGGGCCTCCAAGTACCTTCTATCCACCTGGAGGATCTCCCTAACCAGCCTATCCATCTCTGCCCGCTCCACCTTCTCCCTATGAGCCCGTACCAAAATCCGCTCCCCCCTAACTACTGCCTTCAGCACCTCCCACACCGTTACTGTCGAAACTTCCCCCGTGTCATTTATCTCAAAATAATTCTAGGTAATCTCATCCGCTAACTGTCCTACATCCAATCTCCATTGCGGACTCTGATCTCTCTCCTTGCTCACCCGTAAATCCACCAGTGTGGGGCGTGATCTGACACAACAATTGCCGAATACTCAGCATCCACCACCCCCATCAGCAAAGCTCTGTTGAAACGAAAAAATCAATCCGGGCGTAGACTTTGTGTACATGGGAGAAAAAGAAAATTCCTTCACTCTTGGTCGTCCAAACCGCCACGGATCCCCCCCCCCCCCCCCCCCCCCCCCGTTCCATAAACTCCTTTAGCTCCTTTGTCACAACAGGCATTCTCCCCGTCGTCGAAGTCGACGATCCAAGCAATCGAGCGGCAGCTACCAAATAAGCGACCACTCACTCCATGGCCACCACCGGACGTCATCCAGCCCAATATCTATCGGTGATTTGGGGGCAAGAAAGAAAACTAAGTGATTTTTGTTTGTGCGCAAAACCTCTGATTTACAAGTAGCCAAAGAAATGTTTGTGGAGCAGACCATATTGTTGAGAGAGCGAGTCAAAAGAAGCAAAAATATTATCAATATATAAGTTAGCAAGGATTTTGACGCCTCTCTTGTATGGCTGCTATTTCTAGCAAGAGGGCCATAATGGGATTTGCGGCGGCGAGATCTCAATTTGAGATCTTCCTTGTCTTCCGCCGGCAGTGTGGTCAGATTCAGGTCCAGCATGAGCTTGATCACCATGGATTTTAATTGATTATAGGAAGGATGTGACTGCACTTGACAGGGTGCAGAGGAGATTACAAAGAACAATACAGCACAGGAACAGCCTGTTGGCCCTCCAAGCCTGTACATTTCATGATACCAACCTTTTCAAAAACCCTCAGCAGTTCCTCGTGCCGATTCCTTCAATACCCATGTGTTTGTTAGGATGCCTTTTGAACGCCGTTAATGCATCTGCTTCCAGATTCACCAGGATGTTTCTTGGGATGGAACAACTAAGTTATGAAGAGAGGTTGGATAGGTTTGGTTTTTTTTTCGCTGGGGCAGAGAAGACTGAGGAGTGACCTGATTGAGGTGTGCATGATTATGAGGGGCATGGACAGGGTGTATAGGGAGCAGATTCTCCCCTTAGTTGAAGGATCAGTTACGGGAGGACACAAGTTCAAGTTGAGGGGCAGGAGGTTTAGTGGGGATGTGAGGAAAATCTTTTTTACCCGAAGGGTGGTGACGATCTGGAATGCACTGCCCGGGAGGGTGGTAGAGGCAGTTGCCTCACATCCTTTAAAAAGTACCTCGATGAGCACTTGGCATGTCACAACATTCAAAGCTATGGGCCAAGTGCTGGCAAATGGTGTTAGGTAGGTCAGGTGTTTTTCATGCATCGGTGCACACTCAATCAGCCAAAGGACCTCTTCTGCATCTTATTATTCTGGGATTCTGTGAAATTTTCAAAAACGGCTTAACTCTGTTGCTTCCGGGGACACCAGTTGTTCCCCAACCTCCCCCCGCACACCAGTGGATATCCCTACTGGTTTTCAAAAACGGAAAACATTCGTGATGACCACGTCGGGGGCTTAGAGGTGAATATAGCTCCTGGGTGGTGAGGGACATGGCTGGACAGTACCCGGATGCACGGGGGGCGGTATTCTGCCCACTGAGTGATGGGAATGAATTTGGCCCTCTGTGTTGAAGGGTTGTTCCCCATGTCTGCGGGGATAACGATGTCAGGGAGCAGGAGGGGGGGGGGGGGGGGGGGGGAATGTGGAAAGGGGCCTTGAACTGCACTGTGAGATTGGGCGTCATTTCAGGCTTGCTGACTCAGAAGCCCTACCCCGCTGGAGTAACGGCACAAAACACGTGTCCCTGATTTTTTTTAATGACAAAAGTGTCAGAAGATCAGTCAGAACTTGACACGATGCCACCTTTTAGGAAAATTCCGCCGAACAGGAGGGTGTAGGCTCAGACCAGCGGCAGCATTCTCAATATTCAAGTCCTAACCAGCTTTGAGGAGGAAGCTGCCAAAACAGCCGGGAGGAGAGATCATTGCCTTGGAATCATAAAAAGCATTAACCACGTATCCCTTGTCAGCCATGACCATTTACCCAGGAGAATGAAGGTTTGGAGTCAGAACTTTGCTGCCATCCATCATCCTTCGAGGCATCCACCTGCTTCCCTACCTCTCTCCATCCATGTCTGTAACAGCAGCAGATGCCAATCCGCCCACAATGTACAGCAGCTCCAGACCTTGAAGGGTTCTCTCTGGTATGCAATCCATTAGTCAAGGAGCAATGCTGGTTTATAGAACCTCTATATGAGAACTCAGCTAAATCTGGTTTTCCAGGGAGTGGACTAATAACTTATAGGGTTGTTGGGGCACTTATTTTACCTTCTAATAAGACTCAATAGTCCAGGTGATTGGAGGTGTCAAAATACGACTTTATTGCTAATTATTCACTTGAATACACTTGAAGAACTGAATGGAAAACTTAGAAACAAAATATCAAACACATAAAAAGGCCGAACACATGGCAAAAAGCAGAAAACATAAAGAAAATACTAACACAAACAAACAGATAGATGATTCAGGAATTCGGGAACAAAGACCTTGACCATGAGGTTCTACTTTTAAGGAACTCGTATCTCTGGTTTAAGCCCTCATTTACTCTCATTGGTTTCTAATTCTCAGCTGAGACCTCCTGGTTTGTTCAAATGAATGTTTGTTACTGTGAGGAGATTTGTTAATCAAATATTGGACATTATTTAAGATTGACTGGTGCCTATCAAAACTAGCTCAGCGTCTGCGTGCACAGTCTCAGGAAAATTACCTGATATGTTTCTCACGCATTCCATGTTACACAGCTGGGCCTGGAGACCTTGCTGTAACTGATTAGTTGATTAGACCACGAGCATTCCTAGTGCTGAATACACTGGAATACAATGGCTAATTCATTACGTGAAACAGTGACTGGATTCCCACAGTCAATACACTTTTAATCATCTTATCTCTCAGCTACATGCATTCAACTAGCACCCAAAACTATGAATAAATCCATACTCCATCAAGGGTTCTCCTTCTCTTGCCCCAATAAATGAAGAATTAACTTCTGCCGCCTTAAAAGGGATCTCCCATATTGAATGCTCGAGAGGTTTTACAAACTGTCTAACAAACATGACAGCTTCAACATGGTGTATGTGAGGTTTGCCAGTGCGTCAATCACTTTCTACCCTCCCCCTGTTTCCCCCATCCTCCTACACAATCACTGCCTTATCATTCCTCATGCCCTGTAATCATTCGACCTCCCTCTGTTACCCTGGACCCAGTTATAATTTTTGTGGATGTTCCTGTTCTTCCCCTCCTGTTCCCATCACTGTCAGTGAGCTGTCAGGGATCACCTCCTAACCCTGACACCTCCTGTTCTCAAAGCCAGCTGCATCCCGACTTTCCATGACCCTCACCCCCATGGGACTATCCTCTATCCGCACATGAGCCTCGTCTTTCCTCGTGACCTGATCCAAGTCCCTCCTCTCACTGTCATTGTACCCTCTGCCTCCCAGTGCCCTCATTCAAATCCTTAGGAATGAGTTCAAATTCTTGAACTTACCAACCACAACCTTTACCCATATTTCCATGTTGCTCACTGACTAGATAGATCTCCTACACCCTACAACAGTGCAAAGGCATGCATGACTTCTAAACAAGCACCAGGCAATCTGGCTTCCTTTCTTCCCTTAGCCAGCCCCTTCTCTAGCCACTGCTCCACCATTGTCCACTTAGCCTGCACTTCCTATCTAGCCTCGGCTCCATCATTCCACTCTTACCCCGTCCCCCCCAGCCTGTCTCCCCCATCCACCCTCCACTCCACCCTTCCCCCTTCCCCATAGCCTGCCCCCCCCCCGTTCAGCCTGTGCTCCACCCTTCCCCTGCCCACTTAGCCTACTACACCTATCCAGTCTCCATTCCACTCTTCCCTTCCACCCCCTTCCCCCCTTAGCCTGCTTTACCTGTCCAGCCTGCATTCGATCTCTTGCCCCAACCCCCCCCTTAGTCTGCACCTACTGCCCAGCCTCCATTCTATCCTTCCCTCCCACCCCCGCTCCCCAACCTGCCTCCACTGTCCAGCCTCCGCTTCATCCTTCCCTTTCTCTCCCCCCCCTTAGTCTGCCTTAACTGTTCAGCCTCTGCTTCACCCTTCCCAACTGGCCCTGCCTCGCATGTTCGGGTTCACTGTAGTTTGTTCGACCACTATATGATCTCAATTAACAGGCTGACATTTACTCAGGGTCCCCAAGAATGGCACAGCAGCAACTACTCATTTCAAAATCCAGGAGGAAGTCTCCCTTGCCAGGTGTACACCACTTATAAGGAGTAGTAATTGTGAATGTCTTAATTTCTCTTTGGGTGTTAAATAATTTGGAGGGACTTCCAGGAGTGTCCATGAGGTGAACGGTGAAAGATTGTTAGAAGTTGTTGGAAAATTGTTAGAATTTATTATCAAGGACATAATATCAGGACATTTGGAAAGCCAAAGCGTAATCCATCAGAGTCAGCATGGTTTTCTGAAGGCAAATCATGTTTGACTAATTTGCGTGAGTTCTTCGAAGATGTAACAAGCAAAGTGGATAATGGGGATCCTGTAGATGTAGCATATCTGGACTTCCGGAAAGTGTTTGATAAGCGGCCGCACAGAAGGTTGATTCACAAGGTGAGATCACATGGGATTAGGGGTAATTTATTAGCTTGGATAGAAGACTGGCTTAACGACAGGAGATAGAGAGTCGCGAAAGAAATGGATCTTTTTCTGGATGGCAAGATGTAACTAGTGGGGTGCCACAGGATTCGGTCCTTTAGGCCCCAGCTATTTACAATCTATATTAATGACTTGGATACAGGGATAGAAGGATCTATAGCCAAGTTTGCAGATGGCACAAAAATAGGTGGGGCAGTAAGTTGCAGTGAGTAAATAATAACTTTACAAATGGATATAGATAGGTTAGGAGAGTGGGCCAAAATGTGCCAGGTGGAGTTTAACATGGATAAGTGTGAGGTCATGCACTTTGGTCGAAAAAATGGAACGGCAACTTATTATCTAAATGGGGAGAGACTTTGGGGTGCTCCGATGCAGAGGGATCTGGGTGTCCTCATGCATGAGTCACAGAAAACGAGCATGCAGGTGCAGCAGATAATAAGGAAAACAAATGGAGTGTTGACATTTATAGCAAAAGGAATTGAGTATAAAGGTAAGGAAGTGTTGTTGCAACTATACAAGGCATTGGTAAGACCGTACCTGGAATATTGTGCACAGTTTTAGTCCCCTTATTTGAGGAAAGATGTAGTGGCATTGGAGGCAGTTCAGAGGAGGCTCACTAGGTTGATTCCATAGATGAGGGGCTTGTCATACGAGGAGAGATTGAACAGTTTAGGCCTATTTTCTCTAGAGTTTAGAAGAATGAGGGGAGGTCAAATTGAGGTCTACAAGATGCTAAAAGATATGGATAAAATAGTCATGGAGCTGATGCTTCCTCTTGTGGGGCATTCTAAAACGAGAGGTCATAATTTTAGAATAAGAGGTAACAAATTTAAAGCAGATTTGAGGAAAAACTATTTCTCCCAAAGGGTTGTGAATCTGTGGAATTCGCTACCCCAGAGTGCGGTGGATGCAGAGACAGTGAATAAATTTACGGAGGAGTTGGACAGAGTTTTACTTGGTGATGGGTTGAAGGGTTATGGAGAATGGGCAGGACAGTAGAGTTGAGGCCAGGATGGGATCAGCCATAATCACATTGAGGGGGTTAGGCACAGGAGGCTAAATTGCCTACTCCAAGGTCATGTGTTCTAGGGCGGAGATGCTCTGGCTGATTTTGCAATCTAGCTCTTGGTCTGTAACATTATAGGTAGCAGATGAGGAACATATCAGCCAAGTCAGAATGGCGGAGAGGGTCCAATGGGCCGAATGACCCAATTCTGCTCCTATATCTTATGAACTTATGAATAAGGTGCTCCAGCTTGGGGATTTGGATTTTGGTCCTTTTTGCCCATTTAACGGGTGCTCTTCAGGTGGAAAAGTAGTGTTGTTTGAGAGTGTGGGTTCCTTCTCTGGCTTGGGATGCCTGGAGGTTATAACACGAGGTACAAGTCGAGTAAGGCATCCACGTTTGACTTAGACCCTTGTGTCACAGGAGGGGAGAAAATGGTGGAGGCCTCTGTGTCGTCGCTGCCCTCTCAATGGACTACTGAGAGGCTAGTGGAATTCTTGGTGGAGGAGTTCAGGAAACAGAGGCAGGGCGGTCACGGGTGATCTGGCAATGGTGATTGAGCCCATTCAGGTAACTCTGGACAGGGTGGAATAACGGCTGGAGGTACAGGGCCCTATAGTTCAGAAGACAGAGGAGACGGTCACAGCTCATAGTGATCGGATCACCTCCTTGGAGGCAGAGGTGATGACATTGGCGGAGGGGCAGAAGACATTGAAGACCAAGGGTGACGACCTGGAGAATCGCTCCAGACGTCAAAATTTGAGGATCGTTGGGCTGCCGGAGGGCATAGTAGGTGTGAATGACGCAGGCTATGTGGCAAAGGTGTTTTGGAAGCTGGTGGGGAGGGGCACTTCGCTAACCCTCCCGAAGTAGACTGGGCCCACCGGTCATTGCAACAGAAGCCAGATCTGGCGAACCGCCACAGGCAATCATGGCCCGACTTCACAGGTATTGGACAAAGAAAAGATCCTGAGGTGGGCAAAGGACACTTGAGAATGTAGTTGGGAGGGCCATCCGTCAGAATTTATCAGGACGTTAGGACAGTACTGGCAAAAAGGCGTGCGGGCTTCAATAAGGTCAAAGTGTCTCTTTATAAGAGCCAAGTGCGACTTGGAATGGTGTAACTGGCTTGCCTGAGGGTCACGTTCTCCGACACGCTGGAGGAGATGAATGACTTTGTCGAGAAACACGGACTGCGGGAAGGCTGAATGAAGTTGTTGGTTACACCTGAGTGTTGGGTTTTTCTTTCTTTCTCTTTCTTTTCTAATCTCTCTGTTATTTCCTGTCTTTTTATCCAGGTTATTGGTTTATGTTTAGTACAGTATTGTTAGAAACTGTTGGAAATATTGGGGAGTGTGGTGATTGGTTTGTAAAATGTTCTTTATTAAAACTGGGTCCGGATAGGGAGGCTGTTTACTGATTTATTGTGTGTGTTATGGGTCAGGGTTTAGAGAACCCCAAAGTGTATCATGGAGTTCACTGACCCACAACTTTTAATAGATTGTGGTATGGGGAGCACATGGCCCACTCTACAGGTGTGGTACAGCAGAAATGGAAAAGTATTTTTTAAAGCAAAACAATATTTATTCTATGAACTCAAGTTAACCTTTTTAAAACAAACAGTGAACATCTTAGCAACCATTAATTCAAATACAACCCCCAAAGAATATAACACTAAGTAATGCTTACACTGTCCTTTTAACATCCAGAAGACTTACAAAAAACATAACCTTTAACAGAAGCACATCAGGTTAAAGTCACTACTGAAAACGTTTATAATTCTGAATTCACCAAATGATCAAGAGATAGTCTTTTCATGGCAGAGAGATCAACAGTACATCTGCTCTGTCTGGCTTCAGCTCCAACACTGAAAACGAAACTAAAACACACCCTGCAGCAAACAGCCTAAAACAAAAGTAAAAAGCTGACAGACAGCCCAGCTCCATCCACACTCTGACATCACTGCAGTAATATGAGCAGCCAAACATTTCTTAAAGTTACATTCTCATGACATGTGTATAACTTGGATTTTTCCCCAGGTGGGGGCCACGCTGCTAACAGTTATGCTAGTTAATAGGAACAAAGTGGGGTGGAGAGCAGTGGCTGGTTACCTTGGGGGGGGGGGGGGGGGTTATTCTGTTAGTCATGGTGACGAAACTCGGGTAGTTGGGTTGGTAAGAGGGGGTGGAGTGTTTGGTGATCAGCGGGAGGAGTTGGGTGGTGGGGGGGACAGATTGCTGGCGATGAAGGTTTCTTTATTGATGTACTGGTTTGAGGCAGATGACGCTGTCCATCTTGGGTGGGCCTGGATCTGATGCGAGGTGGAGCCCTGACAGACTTCCTTGCAGGTGAGGTATGGCTGATCATAGTAGAGGCGGGGGCGGGGGGGGGGGGGGGGGGGGGGGGGGGGGGGTTTGCCCAGAGGTCCCCATTCAGGTTGGTTACATGGAACGTGAGGAGGTTAAATGGCCCAGTCAAAAGATCCTAGGTATTTGCCCATCTAAAGAGTTTGAAGGCTGACATGGTTTCCTTGCAGGAGACACATGTGAGAGTTTGAGATGAGGCAAAGTTGGGAAAGGGGTGGATAGAGGACGTGTTCCACCCGAGCTTTGACGTGAGGACAAGGGGAACCACGGTGCTGATCAATAGGAGGGTGGCCTTTTCTGTGGCTAATATTTTGGTGGATTCAGATAAGATATGTGATAGTGAGTGGGGTGTTGACGGGTGCTCCGGTGGTCTTGGTGAACATATATGTGCCAAACTGAGATGATACAGACTTCATCAAGAGGGTGCTGGAGGCCATCCCCGACCTTAACATTTAATCATGGAGGTGGGACTTTAACGTGCGGTAGACACCAGACTAAATAGGTGGAGCTTCAAGTCCTTTACGACACCAGGGATAGCAAATGAGCTGCTAGTATTTATGGAGCAGATGCGATAGGAAGGGGATGGGCCCATAGAGTTTCTGGATGGATTGGTCTTCCCAGTGGTGGAAAGGGAAAGAGGGCATGAGCTGGAGATGCCAAGCCGCAGTCGGAGAGGGCGGCTGGACTGATTCCCTGTGGAATTTTATAAATAGTTTGCGCCTGTGTTGGGGCCGCACCTGTTGGACATGTTTAATGATTCTGTCTTTTGGGGATGTTAGCGGGCACACTGGCGCAGACATTAATCTCCTTAATCTTGAAAAATAATTAAAATCCCATGGAGTGTGAGCCATAATGGCCCATTTCACTGTTGAATACTGATGCAAAGCTTTTGGCTAAGGTTTTGGTAACTCGTTTGGAAGGGTGCCTGTCGGGGGTACTTTCTGACGTTTTGTTATGGGCTGGCACTTGTCGGCCAACATTAGTAGACTTCAGAATGTGGTGCTGCTGCCCTCGTCGGGGGCGATCCAGAGGTAATTATCTCCATAGACATGGAAAAAGCACTTGACCGAGTGGAGTGGTGGTACCTTTTGAGGTACTGGGGCGGTTTGGCTTTGAGCCTAAATTCATTTTGTAGGTTAGAATTTTGTTTTGCGAGCCAATACATTAAGTTTGGGGTATTTTCAGTTATATAGGGGTACAGAGCAGGGATGTCCACTTACCCTTTACTGTTTGTTTTGGCAATTTAGCCGCTGACCATCACACTTAGTCATGGGTCGTGTGGAAGGGTATAGCGAGGGGAGGTAGGGTGCATACGCTCTGTATGTGGATGATTTGTTGCTGTATGTCATTGTGGGGAAGATAATGGGGGTGCTTAGAAGTTTGGTTCGTTCTCAGTATAAAAAATTGAACGTGGGCAAGAGATAGGTTTTTCTTGGTGAACTCTCCAGGGAGAGGGAGGAGGTGGCATAGTAATTCTGTCACTAGACTAGTAACCCAGAGATCCAGGGTAATGCTTTGGGGACCCTTGTTCAAATCCCACCATGGCAGATGGTGAAATTTGAATTCAATAAAAAATCTGGAATTAAATGTCTAATGACCAGGAAACCATTGATGATTGTCGTACAAACCCATCTGGTTCACTAATGTCCATCAGGGAAGGAGATCTGCCATCCCGGCCTGGCCTACATGTGACCCCCAAATCCACACAGTGACATGGTTGACTCTGAAGTGCTCCCCTCTGAAATGGTCTCACAAGCCACTCAATTCAAGGGCAATTAGAGATGGGCAACAAATGCTGGTCCAGCCAACGATGCCCACATCCCAACAACAACTTTTTTAAAATCTGGGGAGGCTACCGCTTTGGCTGACCAAGACTAGTTTTAGGTAGCTGGGAATGCGGCTGGCTCACGATTAGGTCACGTTACATCAGTTGAACCTGTCCAGTCTGGTAGAGGAGTTGAAGGCGGACTTGAAGAGATGGGATGCACTCCCATTGTCCTTGGTGGGAAGCGTTCAGGGGGTGAAGATGAACATTCACCCAAAGTTATTGTTTGCATTTCAATGTCTTCTAGTCTTTGTAAATCTTTTTTTAGCAGGGTCAACAAGTTAGTTTCGACTTTTGTTTGGGCAGGTAAGACCCCCGGGTTTGGAGGGCATTCCTGCAGAGAGATAGGTAGTCCAGGCACCGCGGGGGGTTGGGGGGGTGGGGGGGGGGTAGTTAACCTAAATTGATGTATTATTACTGGGCAGCAAACAGTGAGAAAGTGTGGGGTGGGTCGAGGATGCAGGGTTGGTTTGTGGGTGGGTGGAGGAGGCACCTTGTACAGGTGCGTGTTTGAGGTCACTTGTTACTGCTCCTCACAGCTAGATACTCTGTGAGCCCAGTGGTAACAGCTTCTCTGAGAATATGGAACCAATTCAGACAGCGCTTTAAATTAGAGTCCATATCGCTACTAGGTGCCGATCTGTAGGAGCCATAGGTTTATACTGGCTGGGATGGATTTGTCATATACGATCTGAAGAGGGAGGTGGCCGAGAGGTTTAGGGATTTGTTCATGGAGGATAGGTACACTGAGCTGGAGGAGCTGGTGGTGAAGTTCAACTCCCGAGAGGGAATGTTTGTCGGTATTTGCAGGTACGGAACTTTGTGCGATAGGAGCTCTTAATTTCCTTGGTTACCGGCACCTTCTCTTCTGGATAAGGTGCTGTCTTTGGATGAGTTAGGGGAAGGGAGGATATCAGATATATATGGCCAGTTGATGGAGTGGAGAGGGCTTCAGTGGAAGAAGTAAAGGGTAAATGGAAGAATGGTAGCATAGTTGTTAGCGCTGTTGCTTCACAGTCCAGGGTCCCAGGTTCGATTCCTGGCTTGGGTCAACGTCTGTGCGGAGCCTGCACGTTCTCCCCGGTTTCCTCCGGGTGCTCCGGTTTCCTCCCACAGCCCAAAGATGTGCAGGTTAGGTGAATTGACCATGCTAAATTGCCCTTAATGTCCAAAAAGATTAGTGGGGTTACTGGGCTAATGGGATAGGGTGGAGCTGTGAGCTTAAGTAGGGTGCTCTTTCCAAGGACTGGTGCAGACTCGATGGGCTGAATGGCCTCCTTCTGCACTGTAAATTCTATGATTCTATGAAGAGTTGGTTTTGACTTTGGAGAGGCTTATGGAAGGCGGTTCTGCATAAAGTCAATTTTACATCCTTGTGTTCAAGACTGAGTTTGATTCTGAACTAGTGCCTGAAGCCTACAGACAAAGGTTCAGAAATTTAAGGAAAGAATTTGGTCAAACATGCATAGAGTTTGAAAGGCTCAAACAGACTAATTTTGATAGGTGGATAAGGGCTTTGAGAATAAAGTAGTACGTAGGGCACACATGACGAGGGCACATATGAGTGGGTTCTCTCTGAGTGTAGAGGACAGATGTGAGTTCTGCTCAGGGGCAGGGGGGCAGTTGAACCACTCTCATATGTCTTGGTCCTCCCCTAAGTGGGTTAAGTTCGGGTTCCCTTCTTCGAAACCATGTCGAAGATTTCGGGAGCTAGTGTAGAGCCGTGGCCAATGGTGGCGATCTTTGGAGTGTCGGACTTGACAGGAGCTACAGGAGGGGATAAAGACTATAGCTTGCTCTTCACTTCTCTAATAGCCCAGAAGCAGATCTTACTCAGATGGAGGGCATCGCCGCTACCTAAGGCTTCGGCATAGTTGAGGGATTTGTCAGAATTCCTGCAGTTGGAAAATATAAAGTATGCCATAGGGGGATCGGAGGAGGGGTTTTACTCTAGGTGGCTGCCGTTTATTATGTTCTTTAAGGAGCTGGTTCTCATCAGCAATTGATGAGGGTGGTCAGGAGGGAGGCTGGGAGAGAGGGGCTGAAACGGATCTGGGTAAATACAGGTTGTGGCGATAATTTTATTAAAATTGTTTAAATTAGTTTGACCAATTTGTATGTTCTAAATTGCAAATTTTCTGAATAAAAATATTTTTTAAAGTACTTCATTTGGAGGAGGCACGTGATTCAGGCAAGCTGGCCTTTTAATGAGACTCATGATATGTATGCAAAAGGACTTCCCAACACTGTTCATCAGAAAGCTCGACCCACCTTTAAAGTCCTGAGAACTTGTTTGCAAAAGTTCGCCCTGCCTTGGGAAATTAATTTTTGGCCTCCCGCCCAATTAAGTTCCCCCCCACCTGCCACCCTTCCACCTGCAGGTGGGCCTGGAAGATTACAGCCACCGGCAACTCACACAAGAAGTCTGCCCATTTGTGAGAGGCGCACCTATGAAATTATACCAGCGCCTCTGAGAGAGGAGTTGGAGAGAGGAGGAAACATTTAAGATTTTGCCAGTAAAGTGATTTAGAGTGGTTGAAAGAAGGTTGTGCTTTTGTAAAGGTCTTTGGGATACCCAAAGTGCTTCACGGACAGTGAAGTTCTTTCACAGTATAGTCATAGTTGTTACGTTATGGATCAACTGGAAACCTCAGGTATAGAGTTTAAGACTTAAAATCTCATAGGTTTGTCTGCTGTTGACTTTAGGCATGTAAACCGGAGACAGACAGTCCTGTGTCCCTCTTTGGCCCCTATCTGAGCAATCCCTTACTTTGAAACAGGATGGTACTAAACAGGTGAGCTACAAAGGTACAGATGTATTTGAGCAGTTCTTTAATTGAACTGCAGTTACGTTGTTGTTGGTTCTTATCATAATTGGTTAGAACACCCACTTTGGGAGAATCTAAACCGATTGCTACAGCTGCATACAAACAGATTCAGCTTGAACCTAGTACGGTTTAAAGTTAAACATGTGGACCATGGCTGCAGCTTTGTTGGGCCATGCATGCTGTACACAATATCGGAATAAACCCTGCAGAGTGGCAATGAAACATGGTCAAAAGGCTGAAGGTGCCGAAACATTCAGCCTGCAACAAAGTGTTGCTCTCAAAAGAGGAAAAATAACTGGAAGAAAATAAACAAATGAAACCCCTTCTCGTCCTACATAAATGGTAAAATCCTGATTGTGTTTTCCTTAAGTGCTCTGCAAGTGATTGATTCTGTTGGAATTGCATTTTTCTGTCAATTGTTTTGTAATTCAACAAAACCTTATTCCTAATTAAATTTAGAATTCAACTGTCAAATGTGATTACATCAGTGTTTGAATACAAATGATGTTTTCTGGTGTTACAGACTGATTCCTCCTTTATTTTCTAGCTGCCATGTGAAGACCAGATAATCCTTCTGAAAGGCTGCTGTATGGAAATCATGTCCCTTCGGGCAGCAGTTCGCTATGACCCTGAGAGTGAGACTTTAACTTTGAATGGGGAGATAGCTGTCAAAAGAGAACAGTTAAAAAATGGAGGCCTTGGTGTGGTGTCTGATGCCATCTTTGATCTGGGAATATCTTTGTCTGCATTCAACTTGGATGATAGCGAAGTGGCTCTGCTCCAGGCTGTGCTTTTGATGTCTTCAGGTACAATTACCTTTTCTACAGTGTCTTATTAACATGTTCCCCCAAATGGATTGCTTCTTTTAGAGTTCTCTGCAGCAACACAAACTTGATGTGTGTTCCTGCAAGAAACTCTCAGGCAGGCATTCAATGCTTAATAGGGAGACTTCATATTTTGCTTCGTTTCTTCGTTAGTGAACTAAATGGTAGAGTAAAGTCACTCATCTGGTGTAGGGGATAGCAATGAAATAAAAGATGCCCTGATTACCTACCCAAGCATGAGATTGTCATCTAACGTTTCAGAGTTTAATTTCATAAAGGTGCCCAGCTGCTACTGTCAGTGATCTGACCTTCAGTGTTGTATGACATTCTTAATCATTGGTCTAATGTTACATGCAGCAGTTTCCAGGTAATTTACAATGACATGACAATGAAAGCAATTTGACGCCGGTGTTCCAGAGAATTATGTTTCAAGAAATCTTTTTCTAATATTGTAGACCGAGAAATTCAGGCTTGTGCAAAAATGTTAAAAAGAGTTTGGTGGGAGGGAAACACAATTTGCCTTTTTCAACAGCGTCCTTCCAGAGCTGTAAAATAGTCAAATAATGTTTTTAAAAGGCGATGGACAAAGGAAAACAGAAACAGCTTTTCCAAGCACAGAATGAAAATTCAATTCATTGTTGAATGGCTTGTAAGTTGCTTAAATGAAAAGCAGAATGTAAAGGTGTATCCCAGTCAAGCAGTAAAGGAAATGTCAGTAGCATTGTGATATTTTGCTGGATTAGTAACCAAGACTAATACTCTGAAGACATGAGTTCAAATCCCACCATCGTATCTGGAGAATTTAAATTCAATTAATGAATAAACCTGGAATAAAATGCTAGTCTCATTAATGATCATAAAACTACTGTCCTTCAGGAAGTCTGCTAGCCGTACCTGGTCTGACCTACCCACCAGCAATGTGTTTGGCTGTTTACTGCCCCCTAAAATGGCCCAGTAAGCCACTCAGTTGTATAAAACCCCTCCAGAAAGCACATTGGGTGTACCTACTCCACATGTATGTTCACAAATGTAGCTCGCAACTACCTTCTCGGTGGCAATTAGTGATGGGAAACAAAAGTTGACCTTGCCAGCAATGTTCACATCCCAAGAACCAATGCCAGAGACATTAAAGGGATAAACCCTGCGACTAGTCGATGATGAATGAAGGCAGGAAAATGCCAGTAATTGAATATGAATGTTACTGAAAAGAGAAATAGGTCGCAGAAGCTTTTCAGCTTGCACTCATCAGGACAATCACAAAAATGCCCAATTTCAAACCATCAGAATTTATACCACAGGCAAAATGGGTGCTAATTGGTTGGCAAGTTGATTCTGGCCAAGGCATTGCCATGAAGGAAGCAACGGGGAGCCACGCAGACTCCAAGTTCTCAAGTCATTCAAAAAAGGTGCAAGGCCTGAACATATTTGTGACACAGAAGGAGGCTATTCAGCCCATTGTGTATGTGCCAGCCAGAAAAGAGTTATCCAGCCTAATCCCACAAAACAGACGAACAACAAAGATGGGATTTCTCACCCTTATCGCCACTATATCTGCAATGGGATTAAACTTTTACCAAGCACAGAGATGGGACCTTGACCCTGGCCAACTCATTGGCCTTGGACCATTCACCTACTGGAGTTCTGTTTCCAGGCCCGTAACATATAACCACTCTGAATTTAGGGTGTAAAATGCAAACCGCATTTCTCAAGGGATTGCAAGATTGGCTTTTCTTTTCATCCTAATTTTACTTGTCTTTCTTCAGTCTATGTAAGGCAGCACTCTTCAAACTCTGGTACAGGCCTTGATCTTATATTTGCTTTAATTTAAGTAAATTTGCCCACTTATGACTGGTGCACCAAGGTACAGGCACGATGACTGTCTCTAGGGTATCTCGCATTTGCCTGCAGCTTGCATACCAATTGTGGTAAATTTCACCAATTATATGCTGCGTACAGACAGTGGCATCTAACACCATGAGGAAGTTCAATACCCTGGAAAAGCCACATGGATGCTTTTCCTGCTTACCGTTGTGCAGGAGGAATATGATGTACTTCCTTCTCAATGCACACAGTTTGCCAGGCACATCCCTTATGCAGCAATGGATGGCCAGCTGGGAGATGTTAGAGATGTCACCAGTCTGGAAGGATTCCAGTGCAAAGAATCACATGACCATGCTAACATTCACAACACCACCTTTGCCCTGCCCTGTGGTCTGCCGACAAGAGGTGGCAGATTTTAGTGACTACCTCCTTTTGTAACACATTGTGGATACTTCTTCTCACTGGGATTGAGGTAAGGGAGTTGCTCCCCATTGAAGCTGGGTTGATAAGGCCCCCTACTGACAGTCAATCTCCCCTCCTCCTTCTTCTCTGCCTGCTAGCTGCTTGTCCTCTTCTGTGTCTTCCTGTCGTGCTGCAGGCCAAGTGTGAATGAGAACTACAGCACCCATGACTGGGAGAAAGTGGTCTGAGCAGATGCCTTGAAGTGAGAACCAAGACATTTACCATGTGCAGTACCACTTCACAAACTTTAAACGCCACGGCAGAAAGCTCGCACCCTTTCTGGAAACATAGCAGGAGCCAAGAGAAACCAATCAGTAACTAACCTGAAAGTAATTATGATCCCTTTAAATAGTGCCAAGAGGTATGTTCAGTTGTGCATGTTTAAGAGAGGTCATTATCTGCTCCATTCAGATAGAATCAAAATGGCATTACATGCTGACTGACATCACAAGCTGCATACTTCTGCCACATGCTCTGAACTCCGATTTGGGACACAAATGACACCCATGAAAGCTCTACAATACCAAACTTTTACAGTCTGAGATTCTCCACAAAAGTGTATGGAAAAAATCGGTAATTAACCAAGAAAGAAACTCCGGTGGGGGTCATGGAGTGAGTAGTCGCACATAAAGTGGCTCCAGCCTATTTAGCTCTTTCTGCCCATTTTACGGGGCTGTTGTAGGTGAAGAAAGTACTCCCAGTACGGAATAAGACATTCTCCTTCGGTGGGTGATGTCGGGAGAGTTATCAAATAAGGAGCGTGTCGAACAAGGGGCACTCTTCGGACCAGGACGATGCGCGTGGCGCAGCAGAGGAAAGATGGTGGAGGGACCTATGGCATTGTTGCCCGCACAGTGGTCAATTGAGCAGTTGGTCCAATTTCACTTGGCAGAATTCGAGAAGCAGAGGCTAGCAGCCTCTGAGACTTGGCAAGAGTGGCAGAGCCGATTCAGGCTGCCCTGGAGAGAATGGAACAGAGGTTGGAGGTGCAGAATGCGTTGCTCCAGAAGGTGAAGGATCACAATGATCGGATGCCTCCTTGGAGGCAGAAATGCTGATGGTGGCAGAGGGGCAGAAAAAGTTGAAGGAGAAGGGCGTTGACTTGGAAAATTGCTCAAAGAGGCAAAACTTGAGGATTGTAAGGCTGCTGAAAGGTATTGAGGGCATGAATGTCACGTAATATTTGGCAAGAGTATTGGGAAAGTTGATGGGGGAAGGGGTCTTCTAAGGTTGTTTTCGGCAAATGGGTAGTACACTCTGAGCCTTGAGTGGGGGCCACCTGGCTAGCAGTAATGCTGCTTCACAGAACTGGAGCCACAGCTGGCTGCTTTGGGCCGGCCGGGGGGGGGGGGGGGGGGGGGTCTAGTTTCACTGGTTTCTTTATTTCTTGGGTGGGTTGGGACAGCGAGCCTGGGGCAGTAGACTTTTCTTTGTTTGGGTTAGGGGAGGAGATGGGGTGGGGTGGATCACTGACATGGAAGGTTTCTTTATGGAGTACTTTTTAAGAGGGGTGGCAATAGCCATCTTGAGAGGACCCAGGAGGAAGGTGAGATTGGGGCCTGGTGGAGTCTGCTAGGATTTGAATATGACTAACTGGGGTGGTAGGCGGAAGAGGGGTGCGGGGGAGCTTGGTGCCCCCGACCAGACTGGTGTCATGGAATGTGAGGGGACTGAATGGGCCAGTTAAGAGGTCTCGGGTATTGGCCATTTAAAAGGTTTGAAGGCGGACCTGGTTTTTATGCAGAAGACTCACCTGAAGGTTAAAACTCAAACAAGGCTGAGGAAAGGATGAGTGGGATAAGTGTTTCATTTAGGCTGGATATGTGGGCGAGGGGGGCAGCGGTGCTGATTAGTAAGAGGATGGCTCTCCCAGTGGTTAACAATCAGGATCCAGGCTGTAGGTGTATGTTGGTTAGTGGAAGGTTAGAGGGAGTGCCAGTGGTGTTGGCGATTGTATCCACCGCTAACTGGGATGATGTAGACTTCATAAAGAATGTCCTAGCGAGGATACTTGACTAGGATAGGCACCACTTGATTATTTGTGGGAGGGCAGGCAGCTATGCCTGGTTAGGGGGGGCAGTTTTGTGAGCATGAGATGAAGGCCAGCAGCGGCGGCGAGGGAAATTGGGCAGGTTAAGGACTCTGGGGGTAGGGTGGTCACCGGGTCAGGGCAGGTGAACTGTGTGTTTGAGGCCTTTTACTGGGGGCTATACAGGTCAGAAGCCCTGGAGGGGGTCTCAGGAATTAAGCAGTTTTTGGGCGGCGTGGATTTCCCAGTGGTGGAGGAGGGGAATGTGCAGGGGCTAGATGCTCCATTCGGGTTGGAGGAGGTGATGAGGTGCATTGGGTCGATAGAATCTGGGAAGGCCCCAGACCTGATTGATTCCCAGCGAAATTTTCCTAAAGTCTGCGACGGAGCTGGGTCCGCTCCTAGTGGAAACGTTTTAACGATTTATTTGACAAGGGAGAGCTTCAGCCTACACTGGCACAGGCACAATTTTGCCTATTTTAAAGAAAGATAATGATCCGGAGGGATGCGGGTTATATTGGCCGATATCGTGTTTAAATGTGGATGTGAAGTTCATAGAATTTACAATGCAGAAGGAGGCCAATCAAGTCTGCACCGAACCTTGGAAAGTGCATCCTACCTAAGTTCACATCTCCACCCTATCCCCGCAACCCAGTAACCCAATCTAATCTTTTGGGACACCTAAGGGCAATTTAGCATGACCAATCCACTTAACCTGCACATCTTTGCACTGTGGGAGGAAATCGGTGCATCTGGAGGAAACCCACGCAGAAACAGGGAGAACGTGCAGACTCCACAAAGACAATCACTCAAGCCGGGAATCGAACCTGGGACCCTGGAGCTGTGAAGCAACTGTGCTAACCACTGTGCTACCATGCCGCCCTTGTTGGCTAAGATGTTGGTGATGCGCTTGGAGGATTGTTCGCCACTGGTGATAGCTGAGGACCAAACGGGCTTCATGAAGGGACAACAGTTATCATCAAATATCAGGAGGTTATTGAATGTGTTGATGATGCTCCCCGACGGGTAGGGAAATGGAGGTGATAATATCTATGAATGCTGAGAAGGTGTTTAACCAGGTTGAATGGGTGTACGTTTTTGAGGTGCTGGGGATGTTTGGTCAGAGGCCAGGTGTTGTTGGTTGGATCGAAAGGTTGTACAGGGCCCAAATGGCGAGTGTATGTACGAATGCTGTAACTTCCAGATATTTTCGCCTGCATTGGGGAGCGAAACAAGTTTGTCCACTGTCCCCGTTGCTTTTTGCATCAGCGATTGAGCCATTGTCGATGGCGCTTAGGGCTTCAATGGAGTTGAGAGAAATGGGGGAGGGGTGGAACGCAGACTGTCCCTGTACGCGGATGACCTTCTGCTATATGTCACAGACCCGATTGTAAGTATAGATAGATGTATGGGGATCCGGATGGAATTTGAGTCAGTTTCGGGGTACACGCTTAGTTTGGGGAAAAAGTGAGGTGTTTGCGGTTAATGTTGAGGTACAAAAAAGGGGGTTGGAGAAGTTACCGTTTCGGATGGTTAAGTCGAGCTTTTGGTATCTGGGGATACAGATGGCGCATAGTTGGGCTCAGCTACACAAATTGAACTTAGCTAATTTTGTGGATGGGGTGAGGGAGGATTTCAAGAAATGGGATGTGCTTCCATTATCATTGGTGGGGCGGATCCAGACCACAAAGATGATGGTACTCCCGAAGTTTTTGTTCATTTTTCAGAATCTCCAGATTTGTGTACCCAAGTAATTTTTTGAGATGGTAAACAGGATGATCACAGACTTCATATGGGTGGGGAAGGTGCACGGATTCAGAAGGTATTTTTAGCGAGAACTAGGTGGAGAGAAGGCTTGGCTGTGCCAAACTTGTTGAAATATTACTGGGTGGCAAATGCCAAGAAGGTGTGGAAGTGGGTCGTGGAGGAGGAGTCGGTGTGGGGGTGAATGGAGGCGTGTCTTGTCGGGGGGTGATGGTGATGGCACCTCTTCCGTTCTCGCCGGCTAAGTACTTCACGAGGTGGTAGTAACGTGAAGGGTGTGGAATCAGTTCAGGCAGCATTTTGGGATTGGGGGCATGTCATTGTGGCCGCCAATCTGTAGCAATCATAGATTTGTCCCAGCAGTGTTGGATGCAATGTATAAGCTGTGGGAGTGGGATGGGATTGAGTGGTTTAGGTATTTATTTGTGGAAAGTAGGTTTGGAGAATTGGAGGAGAAGTTTGAGTTACCAAAGGTGCAGAGAGCGCAATGACAAAGTCAGGTTGAGTCGCTTCTTTCCAGAGGTGGAGAACCAGTGTGGGTGGTGTTTAGGGGGGCCAGCGAACCATACTCGCTTGTTCTGGTCATGCCTGAAATTGGTGGAATTCTGGGAGCCCTTCTCGGGGACCGTGTCTGAGCTTTTGGGGTGAAGTGGCTCCGAGCCCGTGGGTTGTGATATTCGGGGTTTCGGAGGATCAGGGAGTGCAGATGGGGAGAGAGGCTGATGTGTTGGCCTTTTCTCCCTGATAGCCTGGAGACGGATCTTGCTAGGGTGGCGGGCTCTAGAACCGCCCAAAGCGACGGGATTGGTGAGTGACTTGGCGGATTTCTTGCATCTGGAGAAGATAAAGTTCAGCAATCGAGGGCCAGAAGAGGGTTTCATTTTGGTGGATGTTGTTCATCTCCTACTTTAAGCATCTGTGAACATCAGTGGGTGGGGGATGGGGTATTGGGGTCTGGTTTATTGTTTTTGTGTTATAGTTATTACTGTTTCATTGGTTAGCTTTAAACGGGGCCTGTAGTGTGTTTAGGGGAGTGGGTGGCACAGTTATTTGATAGTTATACAAAGATGGTGGTGTTTTTGTGTTTTGTATCAAATGGAGAAAGCCTTGAATAAAAATATGTTTTTTTAAATAATGAACCAAGAAAGGAGGTATGAGGAGGAAGCTAACTGGCAAGTCATTGGATTCCTAAGTTCTGGTACTAGGTATCTTCAGGGATCTGTCTGCCTTTGGTTCCTAAGCAGACACAAAGATGGATCCAATATAAAACCTTAAGAATGGGTAGAAAGAAGATAAACTAACTATGATTGTTTTAATGCAATGATAGCACAGCTCAGATTTCTGGACTGCTGTGAGGGTCTGCAAACCCCTTTGAGTATTGAGGTTTACAGCCATGATGAAGTAGTCTGAGCGGAACCAAGCTGGGCTTGCATGGCTACAAGACTGGACCACAGTCTGAGCTTCCATTAGGTGCTTTTGCTTGTTTTGTAATGGAAGCAGAGACAGCGGCCACCAAACATTGTGTCATAGCTGGGTTTCCAAGTGCTGACATGGAGTTGACAATTAATTCCCTGGTGGAAATGATGGGCTCCACACTCTGCCCAAGACTCTGTGCCAAGTTGGACTGCCCCATGGCACTGGATAGTGATAACAGGTTGGTTTGTCAATATACCAAGCGACTCCCTATACCTGCCTATCAGCATTTCCCTGTGTGCCACCCCTCAAAATGCTCATCCGAGTCCACTTCAGTAGAACCTCACCCTCCAGCGAGCTGGTACACATGCTATCCTTTCCCACTAGCCTGGCTAGAGCTCACTCATACTCATCCTAAATCTGTACTGACCTCAAAGGTTTGCACTGTGCTGGTATGTGGATTGTTGGGACTGTCCGATCAAGTGACAGTGCTTCTTCATCAGACATTTGCTCGTGCCCTTCATGGTGATGCTGCACTGGCTGGCAAGGTGGCGGTTTTTGCCTGTCTGAAAGCATAAATGCTGATGGGGTGGGTTGATATGAGAGAAGGTGGATTGGGTGTAAAGCAATGAATCCATGGTCATACCATTTGCAACTTGGGGTAAAGGTGAAGTGGGATTTAAGAAGGTGTATGAGGCAGCAATATCATCCCAGATGATCTCCGTGAAGCCAATTGCAATGACCTCAATCACGGCCAGCCCAATAATTCATAGCACCATCTCCTCCAGGGGTCTCAGGAGATGCAGGTGGTTCCTGTCTACCATCAGTTCCCTCCTGTTACATACAACCTTATCCTGCAAGAGAGGAAAGAACTGTCGGTGATATGCTTGTTACAGTTGAATAGCTGGCAGACTGTGGAATATGTGGGGTGGGGTATCAAGCTTTCAGGATGGGTGAATGATATAGGAGGCAAAGCCGATCTGAATGTTAGACATGAACCCTTGTTGCTGCTGGTGCATTGAGCAGTGTGTGAGGTTAGTGGTGCAACCGTGGGGATGTGGCATTGGTAAGATAACCTTGACCATCAATGTGGGCCATTGACCTTTTAGTGGCACTGCATCCAGATCCTTAGGCCAGACTTCTTGAATTAACCACTGGCTCCTGCTCCCATTCCCCATGCAATGTGTGCTTTGAGGACCCCCTGCAGAAACATGGCGTCTCTCTCTTTCCCCCTTTCCACCCCTGGCCCAAGGCCCTCAGTGTCACATAAGTCAACCTGCGAGCCATCTCTCGGACATTTTGCTCCAGTGGTAGGCTTATCCCTTCCCTGAAACTGTTTAGGGGACTATTCCAACAGCTATTCCAACACCTGCCCTTTGAGTTGCAGGCTAACTTTAGCTCCGGCTAGTCCACACGGAGCGTGCAGCCAGTCAGCAACCTAATTCTTGCTGGACTGCACATCACAGTTTGGGAGATGAGCAGGCAGCATTATGGTTTGTGTGCTGACTGCACCCTCTTGCTGGGGCACAGGGGTAATCACATATTGTGATCTCGAGCCCATTAAGCAGCCTTATCAAATTTGTAGCTCCTTGAATTTAATGGATTTTGAGTGCTCAGATTTGTTATTGATATGAATACAGCCCTCCCATTGCTGCTTTAACAAGATTTATTAAATTATGTTTTGTATTACGACTATAACCTAATTTCTAACCACAAATCAGATTATACTAATTTTGCAATTTTTTTTACTGGTTTTAACAATGCCGAGTCTTCCTTATTCTTATGTAGATCGACCTGGCCTTGTCAGCGTAGACAAGATAGAAAAAATCCAGGAATCCTTCCTCCTTGCATTTGAACACTACATTAATTATCGCAAGCACAATGTTGCTCACTTTTGGCCAAAACTACTGATGAAGGTGACCGACCTGCGGATGATTGGAGCCTGTCATGCAAGCCGCTTTCTTCATATGAAGGTGGAATGTCCAACAGAACTTTTTCCACCATTATTCCTGGAAGTCTTTGAAGATTAGGAATCTAACTTTGAACAGGTGCATTACCCGAATATCTGCGAACTGCGTTAGCACTACTGAGGAATGTTTCGTTGGACGTCACAGAGAGTACCTTTTCCAGATATTATGAGAAACATTCCATTAATGCGGGTACTAGTGATTTTGTGACCGTAGCTTTTTGTACACATTTTTGCTGATCTTGTGGACTAATGTTGTTCATGTTTGTTTTTGAATAAGACATATGGTAGAATATTGCTTTGTGGTAAGGGACTCCAAACTCCAGGTGCCATATCAATCTTCTTTTGCGTGGCTCTTTCGTGAATTTAATATGACTAAATATGCTGCAGCTATTGTTGCAGGCTGGCTACCATTTTATAAAGCTGAATCAATTAATTTTACAGGGAATTTATAGAGCTACTTCTTGTTTTGGAACCAAAATGTACGCATGAACAAAATAACTGCTAGAGTTTTCACCCCCCCCCCCCCCCCCACCACTATCTGAGCTGCAATCTCACCATTATTCAGTCACTGATCATTTAAAAACCCAGAATTGTGACGTATGGGTAAAATAGATGCAGCTAAAGTGTACAGTGTGGATAAAACAAACGTAAATAAATAAACACTCATCACATTTCAGTACACAATAGGAAGAATAAAACAGAGAGCTGAACAACACCATAACTTGCCACATTATCCTCTGGCGTTCTCATCCAAGCTGCCAATTTCAGCACAAAGTGTAAATGTGCCACAACCCCAATCAGACCGATTGGAGAGTCAGCCAGAGATTTCAAAGGGAAAAGTTCACAGTTTTGCGGTTAGCGTTACTTTTATGAAGTTGGAGTTGCGGCTTGTGAGGAAGGAGTATTTAGAGCTGTTTCCTGGCTTGGGCAATGCTGCTCCTGACATGAAAGTGTTTGATGCTGACACTGAGAACCAGCAAGAGAAAAGACTTCTCTCCTGACACTGCCTTCCTTCGAGCAAAAGAAATGGAAATTGTGAAGTGGCCTGTCATTGAATATTCTACTGATATCAAATCTAGAGGTTCGAGGAGAAGGAGCAATTTTGCTATCGCTGATATATTTTATAATATGATTGGTAGCTTCAACAGATGCACATTTAAGCTGTTGTTTTGGAACTCTTTATTAGGAACATGCTTGATCTTACTGCACATATACTTACCGACTCCAGGGAAAAATACTCAAAAATAATCCTTTTATTTCGTGTATTTCTTTTGCTCATTGCCATACATGATTTCCCACAGCTTGATAAGAGTTCATATTCACATGGTGCTAATCCATTTGTAGATGGTGCTTTAATGCCTCCTACAAATTGAGCTATAACTGCAGCTTTATCTCTTCAAACTGTGGGAATAAATATCAGCATTAAAAATGTCTATATATATATGTATATATATATGCTCCTTCCTGGGCAGTTTTCCCTGTAGTCTACCAATAATGAATGCACATCCTAACCATGAGACACCTTGCAATTTGTCGATACACTTTTTTTTAACCTAACAGGATTATGTTGATTGAAAATTGAAGTTCCATGCACGATTGTCTTAAAAGACCAAAGCCAGACCTTTGAAGCAAATAGTTGGTCCTGGCACGACTAAACCAAAGCTGTTTGTGTTCGCTTGATCTTTTTTGCTGCCTGAGTCCTGCTTCAACTTGGAATGCTCCGTATAGCAAGAAACAGCAGCAAACACACAGTGAAAGTGTTTACCACTAAGTGAGGGAGTGGGGTAGAGCAAGAAATGAGAAGGAAAGGTTTCGGGGCTAAAAACATATATTAAATAAGAGCACGAAGGTAGGTTATTAAACGTTTTTGAGGAAGAATTTCTCATAAAAGTTTATCAAGCTTGACCTTCTAACTGGGCTTGGTTAGTATATTGCATACACTTTGTCATGTCTTTGTAGTCAAGCTGAATGTTTTGTAAAGTAAAAGGTAGTTTATACAAATGCCCACTAGTCACTACTTAGCTGAGAATATCGAATGCACGGACAATCAGAATGGGGAAAAAAATTGTGTGGGAAGCCTGAATTCTATTTTTGATATATGAAACACATTAATTAATAACAGAATGATATACCTAAGGAAAACAAGCCACTTTTTAAAAAACCATACCAGGTGTATCATGTTTGCACAGTATTAATTAAATTTATGATAGTTCCTTGGTATTTTTAATAAAAGAACGACCACTTTATGAAGTAGAATTTAAAGAAATAAAGAGAAACAAACCTTTCTGATCTCATTGCAATCATGTTTAAATAAGTATTTAAGTGCTTTGAAAGTATGACAGTTTGTTTGTTTTCATTATCTGTAACGTCCATTGTGTGAGGAAGTCAACATTGGCTAACAGGCGGCAAATAAGCCTAAAGTTGTATTGTAAGGAAATGTCATTGGTTTGAACTCCTGTCCTCAGCAGCCATTTGAAAATCTCCACAGGAATATTCCATAAATGAAATTTCACGGTGCTCTTTGTACATTAATACATTTCTGAATGTATTCCCTTTTGGGTCCTTGTTGCATAAAGTAATCATATGGGGCAAAAAATGTTTTGGTGAATACATCTCTACTTTAGCTGCCTCTAAATTTGATGTATTCTTTGGTCAGTTTTGCTCTCCTGTCATCAACACCACAATGTTATGTGGCCTTAAAATAGTTTGTTTGGCAATTCTGAACTTTTGTGTTTTAAAATGCAATTCTTTCTGGCATTTCATAAGAAAATCATGCTGTTGCAATATTTAATGATGCCAATTTTGACTAACATGGAATATCCTTTGTACTCAAAAGAACAGGAAGGGGATGCAAAACACTTTTTCTAAAAAAAAAAGAATTATTGTTTGATTTACCACATAACATTTATATCGGAATTACTTCCCAACAAATTTTTGAAACCAATCTGGTCCGTTTGGGCTGTCTAACGTGCATTATCTCTCTACTTCTATCTCTGTCCCCCCACAAACCTGGAAAATCTTGTTTTAAAGTTCTCTTTAATTTAAAATTGACAATTCTTCCAAACAAAAGTGAAAGATTTCAATCTGAAATAAACAAGGACTTTTGTTTCTGAGTCAGTTCTGAACAAGAGATACAGAATTGGTTTAATTGTATTGCATTCTCTTTCAGTTATGTATGACTTAAATAATCTGCTCAATGAAGAACTTTTGAATATGCAGTATATTTCACTCAAGGTTGAGCCTCCCATCCTTTAATTTTTTTTGAGGAGTATACCCAGTGCTTAGTCTGCAAATAAACTCCATATCCCATTGTCTTCTACTATATTGTCACCGACCCTGAAATAGTAAAAGAGATAAAATAATAAGGATTTTCACTTAAATGCATTTGGCACTAATGCATAGTTAACCCAACAGTACCTGAATACACATTTGTCCATGGGATGTTGAAAATATTTCATAAGCAGTTTGATGTAGCCCAGAGATGATTGTGTTTAAACTAGATGATAATGCTAATTAATATATTTTCGAAACCAAACAAAAAAGTTTTTCTTTGATTATTTGACATGAAAGTGCTAAGAAAAAGCCGTTCAAATCGTTAGAATTTTTTTCTGTGCGAGCCAGTACTTTCCTTCTTGGGGACTGATGATAGATACTGAGTGGTGGCCATATTTGCATCTTTATCAAAATCTATTATTGGATCACCGGTAGATTTAAGTTAAAAAGTGAAAGAGAAAAAATTGAATTTGTACAGCTCCTTTTGCCACCTCAGGATCTCCCAAAGCACTTTATAGATTAGACAGACACTTTGCATATTAATGCTCTCCCTTTCAGATAGTGCTAGTCAGTGGATGATAAATAATGATCTACTGAAGCTACTTTCAAAGCATAACGTACAAGGTCTATTTTTTTTAAACATTAATATACAAACTGTAACGATTTTCAATTTGGTGAAATAAGAGTTACAAGTAATAGTGCACTTCACAGGTAACGGTGATTGGATGAATATTAATAAGATAATACTCTGAGGAGCACCCGGGTGTAATTGGAGCATTTTAAAGTGCGCTGGAGCGACAAAATTCAGTCTCCTGTTGACTTGCAGTTCACAGTATTGTTTGTTAGCATCCAACCACAGATTGTCTTGATTTGCCTTCAAACCTGTCATTGAACATTCCCCCCGCCCCCCCAATTTTCACAACTTGTTTGTGTGCTGCATCTATTATTTTCAGTTTGAGTTACTTTGGGGTTATTTTTAAGATTTTAAATTTAGCAAATTATAAGGCTGGTGCATAAGGAAGTATCAATTCCAAAGAAATCACTTTTTTTCAGATTATTTTCCTGAAGTTCATCAGTGCATTTAGAATAAGTCAGAAAGTTATTGTAAATTATAGTTTGCCCTTCCAAAGTGCTAGTTACGATGTATTATTGTACTACACCTTTATTGACAAATAGTGCTAAAAGGTACATGTAATTTTGCCCTGAAGATTTGTTAATTCTCAACCGATTAAAATGGGGCTCCAGTTAAAAATAAGGTGGAAGATTGGGAATATTATTTTGGGCTATGCCCTCTCACTCCAGAAATTCCCCTCCTCCTCCCCCCCCCCCCCCCCCCCCCCCCCCCCCCCCCCCCCCCCCCCCCCCAATAATTTGGCGGCTGCTGACTTCCAAGCCCAAATCAGAGCCTGATGAAAATGGGCATTGTGCCCCATGAATATGTTGGCCAGATGTAACACCTGTTTAAGGGTCCCAAATATACCAAGTTCAGCAAACGTTGGTTGGACCAGGCACCGTACCTGCCCCACTCAGTCTTTCTGTGTGTGCCACATTCTAACCAAAAGTCCTTCCAAGGGGTTGCTGAAGGCTGCCAAAAAACAAGAGGGTTTTTGTTTCTCACTTGCCTTAACCTGGACCCAGGAGGAGCAGGGATGCAGTTTTCAGCAAAGCCATATTAGGCTCTCCACCCTGACCAGCAAGCTGTGGCAAAAAGCCCAAATGGCATCAGTAGCTCACCAGTATTGTGGAAATGAGGCACTAGGTCCAGTTTGGAATACACAAATCTTGTATCAGAGCAGGAACTGGCCAGAAATGACTGTCTCCCCTAAAATGGAAAATGAGGGAAATTAATTTTGTTCAACTTGCAATCATGGCTTTCATTAGTTGGTCATGAAGCCGTCTCCTGTGAAGACTTGTTTGAAATGAGCACATAATAACATGTAAGGAGAAAATAGAGGGGGCAGTAGTAACTGTTTTAATTTGATTGAATCAGATTCCAAAAGCTGGAAGAACAAATATTAAACCATATGCTATTTATTTTATATGAAACGTATTTATAATACACTATGCTTGCCCAACCATGATTGAATTTTAAAGTCCTGTATATAAGATTAATATTGCTTGTACAGAGAATTAATATTGTAGATATATATAGAAAAATAATCTTATCCTGATTTGCTGCCTTTGTTTTTTTAAGTAATCCATATTGTTTCCTTAATGGATTGCCATCTCAGTCGATTGAGAATTGTGCTGGATTCAATTTCCAATTAAGTCTTAATATAAATTAAGAGAATGAACTAAATAAAATCAAGTCGGAAAGGCTGCTTGACAATTCTCCTGATTGTCCAAGAAGGCTGAGTATCATATCACTAATATGCAGATGGGGATAATTTTAACCCTGATAATGTTGAATAGTAGCAAACACTTTTTTATTTAATAACATGCTTTCCCTGTGCCCTTTTCACCATTGATCTTTCTGACCCCTGACTTGGGCAGTTTTGTTTGCTTTTGACAACATGTCCAATTTAACAACAAATGTTGGTTAGCAGGAGCCCATTCAGAAGACTGCAAAGGGAGGGAAGGGAAGATGCTGTAGCATCACACTGGAGGTGATGGAAATGGCAGAGGATGATCTTTGAATGTGGAGGCAAGTGGAGTGATGCTACCACCAAACAAACCTCCCCCAACTCCTCTTTCAGCATTCTGAAGGGACTGTACTCCCCAATATTTTGGCCCACTCCTCAGCCTGAACCTCCCTTCCCCTTCCCACCAATACAGGAAATATCATAACACCCCTCTTTAATTCTTATTTTCTTCCAGGTGAAACAGTGATTTACTTATTTATTTTACTTATTCACTTGTCTACTCCAAGTATTTGTATTTCTTTCTATTCCGTATACTATATTCACAGCTCACAATGCCGTCTCCTCTACAATGGAGACACCAAATTGGCTGACTGCTTTGCGGAACACCTCCATTCAGTCCGCAAGCATGGGCTCACGTTTCTGGTCACCCTGTCATTTTAAGTCTCAGCCTCACACTGTTCCAGTGAAATGCAGCACAAGCTTGAGGAACAGCACCTCACCTTTCAATTAAGTACTTTACAACCATTTGGTCTCAACATTCAACACTTTCAGATCATAAGCTATATCCATTATGTTTTTATTTTTGTTTTCAGACAGCAACTGTTGGTGCTGATTCTGCTTTTTCCTGTTACACCTTCTCCAAACCCATCTTTTGTTTCTTTACTTGACCTATTCCTGAATCCCTTTGTTTTGCACTATTATCCCACTTAACGTCTTCTGTGTTCCACTTTATCACACTCTCTCTTGTGCTTTCCTATCCTCCCCCCCACCCCTTTTCTTCCCTCTTATCTTGCTTACAACCTTTTAGATATTTTTCCTCTTCCAATTTAAGATCATCGACCTGAAACATTGGGCGAAATTCTCCCAATGGGAGACTAAGTGCCGACGCTGGAGTGAAAACCGGATTGTTTCACTCCGGCATCGGAGGCCGCTCCTCGCCCCCTATTCTCCCACCCCCAGGGGTCTAGGAGGGGCGCCACGTCAATTACGCGCGCCGAGCTTTGGCGCCGGGTCAAAGCGGCGCCGCGTAAATGACACAGCCGGCGGCGCTTAAATGACGTCACCCGTGCATGGGCAGGTTGGCCGGCGCCAACCCGCGCATGCTCGGTTGCCGTCCTCCCCGCGGCCGCCCCGCAAGACATGGAGGATTGATCTTGCGGGGCGGCGGAGGAAAAGAGTGCGACCTTTAGAGACGCCGTCCTTTAGAGACGCCGGCCCACCGATCCGTGGGCACCGATCGCGGGCCAGACCCCTACTGAGCACCCCCCCCATGGTGCTCGATCCTCCCTCCACCCCCTGCCCCCGCACACGCAGTGTTCCCGCGCTGTTCACGCCGGCAGCGACCAGGTGTGGTTGGCGCCGGAGTGAACCCGTCGGATTGGGCAGGCCGCTCGGCCCATCCGGGCCGGAGAATCGGCACTCGCCTGTTAGAAACGGCAAGCGGCGATTCTCCGAGCGGCCTGTCGTGAAACGCGGCACGCCGTTTTGGGAGGGTGGGAGGATCGCGTGCGGGTGCCAGGGCGGCGTGGCGGGAATCGCCCGGCACTCCCGTGATTCTCCACCCGGCGTGGGGGTCGGACAATTGCGCCCATTAACTCTGTTTCTCTCCCCACAGACAGTGCCAGACCTTATGAGTTCTTCCATGTATTTTCTGCTTTTTATTTCAGATCTACAGCTTCTGCGGTATTTTTCTTTTGGACTGTTCGATTATGTTCACTCTAATTAAATTCAGTGCTGTCTTTAGATGACATTCCCGCATCTGAATTTCTAACAAGGCCACTGGATAACAATCAAAAGGAGAAACCTTAGTTGATTTCCTCCCACCCCCCACAATCCACAGGTACTAAAACCAGTTGTAGTGTCCCTACCAGTTCGCCAAATTAAATCAACTAACTCAACACAAGACTGGCTATTTTTCACAGTTCAGCTGATGTTTTCTTTTTAATAAATGTCACTCGTCTGTTGTTCCACATTATTAAAACCCTAGTGATATTATTTAACTTATTGAGGCATTACTTTATTATGTGCAAGTGTCCTATGCAGGTGTCCTTACCAAATTCTTGCATTCAAGCATAACTGATACTGTCCTTTGTGACAATAGATTGAACACTGTGAAGGTAAGTGTTATAATGGAGGCGGTGCCACGTCATAGCCCAGCAAAATAAGCTTCCTTTGTTTCCTTGTTCAAAGGTTAGAAAAATGTTTCTTTATAGTTAGACATGTGACACAGTAACAAATGAAAAATTGACCGTTTTGATACTTGAGATTGTGAATTTCTTTTCTTATATTGATCACCCTCATTGTTAACTCTTATTCATTGGGTTCCCTTGGAACTGTTGAATTCATGTCATTAGAATTTATTTTTAGTTGGCAGAGTGCCTGGTGTGTAAAAACATGACCCCACACTCGAGTCTCCATATGAATAGAAATTTTGAATGAATTGTGCTACTAACATTTGCTGATATTCAGGAAAAATTGTTAGGATCCTTATAAAGGAGTTCCTGTATACCTCTTTAAACCTCTGTAATCAAAATAACAACTCTGTTTAAGAAATCTCCAAAATAACCAGTGCAATTGTATTTTCTGTTATTTTGCTATTAAATGGCACATTACTGCTTATGGCTGGTATTATTCTTTATGTACATGCTGATGATCTACAGTATTTTTCCTAATAAATTGTAATATAAATGCTGAACCCAGAAATAACTATGGTGTAAACAACTAGGCTATGCTGAAAGTTGCTGATCAGCTCTTTGTTAATTGTATGGATTTATATTGCACACTGTGAAGAAAGAGTTATACGATGCAGTTTTTTTGCTCAAATAATGTTTGGATAGTTGCTGTTGACAATCACATTGTATGCATCGTGTAATGAGTATCAAGTATGTTTCAGCAATGTTGCAGAACAATATTTTATGTAATTGTGGATGCTGTATTTTAGCATAGATATTTTATGTAATAAAACAAATCTAAGAGAAGAAACACATGGTCTGAAAAAGAAATTAGTGGCCTCAATGTAGCAGTTTTATATAAAATCTTTTAATTTCTTACATTTGTTACAATATTTTTAGTGTGTCTATAAGTATGATATCAATAAGTTTTTATTGTGAAGAGAAATGGAGCAAAGATGAGAGAATGGACTCGAAGTACAGATCAGCCATGATCTGACTGGATAGCAGAATATGCTCAAGGGGTTGACTGGCCTACTTCTTTTCCTGTGCTTTATTCATTTGTTCAGCTATGTATAAAATTGACCAATATTTCTGATGGTGTCAGCATGTCATGTACGAGTCTGGCTTAATTCCAACATGCAATCCCAATTGTGGCCTTATCGAGGGAAGAGACTGATAAAAAGGTCAATGATCCCTCACTGAGGGAATCACCCTGATCTCCTGTTAGTTTTGAGACCTTTGAGTGGTAATTAGAGGTCTGGGGAAGTAGGTTTTGCCTACTTATTTTCAGATATGGAATGGTGCTTGTCATCAGGAGCCAAATAAATGTGTACATTAAAATAAATAGTTGCTTTTGCACCCTTTTTCTCTCCAGAGCCAAAAGCAAAGAGTTTTTTTATATACTCATGCTTCTGGTGAATAACTTCATCCGCCAGCCGCACAGGTTTGAGATCTGAGTGCCTCTGGTCACAGCGTACTCAACTGTGAGGCAGGTGAGGGAGTGGCTCAATTGTTTCTCCAGCCTCATTCTGAAACAAGATGCTGGAGATGTACAAAAGCATCTCAGAGCTTCGGGGCACTATTTACCACACCTTATAGAATTCCTACAGTGCAGAATGAGGCCATTCAGCCCATCAAGTCTGCTCTGAAAGAGAACCCTACCGAGGCTCATTCCCCTACCCTATCCCCATAACCCCACCCCACATCTTTGGATACTAAGGGGCAATTTAGCATGGCCAATCCAATTAACCGGCACATCTTTAGACTAGTTACAGGTGGAGAATTAGGCTTACTGTTTTCCTTAGAATAGAGGCGGTTAAGGGATGACCTATTTGAGGTATACAAAATTGTGATGGGCCTAGATAGGGTAGACAGGAAATATTTGTTTTCCCCTGGCTAAGGATCCAATTACCAGGGGACATAGATTTAAAGTGATTGGTAGAAGGATTAGAGCAAAGATGAGGGAAAATGTTTTTACCCAGAGGGTGGTGGGCATCTGGAACACATTGGCTAAGTTGGTGCTTGACGCTGAAACACTCATTTAAAAGGTACCTGGATCTGTGTGGCGCAGTGGATAGCACTGCTGCCTACGGCGCCAAGGACCCGGGACCGATCCCAGCTCCAGGTCACTGTCCATGTGGAGTTGACACATTCTCCCCGTGTCTGCAGGTCTGCCAAATATGTGCAGGTTAGGTGGATTGGCCGCCACGCTAAATTGCCCCTTAATTGAAGTTAAAAACAGGTCCCTGGATCTGCATCTAAAGTGCTGGACCAGATGCTGGAAAATGGGATTAAAATGAGCGGGCAGTTTATTTTTCCCCTTTTGGCCGGTGCACACACGATTAACTGAATGGCCTCATTCTGCACCATAATTTTTTAGTCTTTTAACTTCTTACTCTTGCTCGACAGGCCTGGGGTAAGTTTTACATTCATTGCTCTCAGGTTTTCCTGCCTCTTGTCTCCATTTTCAGATTTTGTCTATATCTTCCAGATCTATATTTTTCTTTCTCCCTGTGTGTCTACTTGAAGAGCCGCAAAGCATGAAGAATTTGGATCATCATAATGGTTTTATTGTCCCCTTGTTCTTCCCCCTCCAGCTTTCTCTTGAAGAGCTAATCCTGGCTGCATGTATGTCCAAAGAGCACTAGAACCTCACCCATGTGGCCATTAGTTGGGAATGTTATCTAGCATCACCATTAAATCCATTTATATGCATAAAATCTGATGGGTCAATCCTTGGCACCCATAGCCCTGTTACACTTTGGGCATGGATGGCCTGTATTACCAGACTCAAGATCCGATACACATTGTGGACTGGATTCTCCTGGCTAGGTTGCAATCTTGGTGATGTCCTTAATTTTGAGTCAGAAAATCTGAAGTAGCTTTGGCAAAATGTCGCATACTATGTCCTCAGAGGCGACCAATTAAGAATGAAAACAAAGTGCTGGAAAACGTCAGCAGGTCTGGCAGCATCTGTGGAGAGAGAACATTACTGAGGAAAGTTAATGTTTCAAGTCCAATTTGACTTCTTCAGAACTGGAATTGGTTCAATTAAGCCAATTAAAAAGCTGCCTGTAATCAAGCTCCATCCAATGCAGAACACTGGGCAGACTAGTGGCAGGTCCAATGGGAGGGTCAGCAATAATGTCTGGTTGGCAGCCCCTCCTGGTGAGGGGGATGCTGCTCAAGCAGGCAGGGGGACCTCGGCACCTCAAAATGAAGGCACTCTACCATGTTGTAAAAAGTAAAAAATGACACAGAACTACAGTTTAGTCCGGGGGGGGGGGGGGTGTGGAATCCTTCATCAGTTGTCCTGGCTGTGGCAGTATCAGTCCCTCAATTGGCCCAATGAGCTGCCACTGTTAAGTAGATGGCCTCTGCCGCACTCGCCCCACCCCCAACCAGATTGTTTGGAGGTGGAAACGTTGTGCAGCCAACCTCTCACGTTTTCTGTTTTTACTCTTGGTCCTGCCTCCTAACAAACCCCCACAGGACTGGAGAAGTTTGGTCCTGTTTGTCATAATGGAGTCTGGAAGCACTCACGGCAGTAATGGTCTACTGTAATGATTGAAAGAAAAGGCTGCATTAGGAGAGACCTGTTCCAACCCTCAGTCTAGGTGTTTCAAAGTACAGAATAGCCACCCCAAAACTATCTTTGTCATGAGCAGAAAGACATTCACTTAGTAATCATAGGTAAAGAATAACTCATGTGAAGGTCCACCATCCTGAACCAACCCTTCCATTGCCCACAGTACACATTCCATCTAATGCATGACTGCAGCTTCATGTGCAAATCAGTGAAAATCACTCTGCTTTGCAGACACCTAAAAATCCTATTTAGAGTAGATTCTATTCATCCTAACTGTGCAGTGTGTTTCCCCCAGTGTGACCCCTTAGAGCAAATATATAACAATGCCAGCTTGGATTAATATAGCAGCTTTAATGTAGTAAAAGGTCGAGGGGCTGCACAAGTTATCGGACACAATTTGACAGCAAGTCCCAGGAAAAGATGTTAGGAGGGGCCAAAGACATAAGTTTCAAAGTGAGGTGGAGAGGTTGGGGGGAGGGAATTCCAGAGTTCGAGGACTGGATCTGTTCCCTCTGAGTGCTTTCCCAATAACAGGAGTGATTGTTATAGATGACGGTTGGATGATAGTGTCTGCTCGTAAGAGTAGCGAGGACCCAGCTGGTACATTAGGTATTCCTTGTAACTACTGGAGCCACAGATATTTTCGTCAGGCTTCCTCGGTTTGTATGCTATCAAATCATATGTACTTGTGTAAGCAGGGCAGTTGGATCACTCTGAGAGATACCTGCAAATTCTGTAGCAGCTCTTGTCTTTTTCCTGTTAAGATGCTCAGTGGAAGCCAGCCATCTATGAGGTTGTTTGCACCTTACGTAGTCAGATTTACCAGCATAATGAATCCAGGCAACAGAGATTATTGCAAGTTGAGGAAAAAGCACTTGTGGCAAAAGTTACATCTGAACTGCAAAATTCAACTAAAAGCAGCTTAATTGCAGAGGGGCCTACAATAATCACACTTTATTGCAACTCAATCAAAAAGCATGCAAATGCAAATCTGCATAGATGTAGGTTATGCAGATGTCCCACACTACTTAAATGCCTGGCAAACTTGCTAATACTGATGGTGAGCTTTCAAATCAAATTAATAGGCAGGCCCCATAAGATCTGAATCCCTGGGCTCTGCAGATGTCATGCTCTATGCTTCAAGTGCTTCCTCCTATAACTCAGTAACTCTCCCTGATTAGAAATATCTATATTGCTGTGTGCCACGTACAAATAGGTGGCATAGGATGCAGCTCAGTTGAGACTGGTCATAGTCTGCTTGAGAACATAGAGTAGATGAGAATATTTATTTAGAATAGCCCAATAAGACACCTTAGCAACAAAAGTGTCTACTGAAAGCTACCATGTGTATGCCATTTTTTGAGGGATGAATGAATTATCTTTTTTTAATAGAAGAGATAAAGAATGACACTAGTCAGGCCTTTGACCCGTTTCTCCTCTACTTAATTGCCTCCAGGCTCATCATCTTCACATTCCTCTCCGCAAAGAATCAAGAGCCATGGATTCATTAATTCCTCCTTCCTTTTGAATTTGTTGGCATCATATGCAATCTTCTCTTAAAAGGAATGATTTCTGAGAGGAGACTGAGTCCAGAGCAACACCTTGTGTGAATGTGAGTATGCGTGCAGTGTGAGAGTATACATGGAGGTACATAATGTGAGCAGCATCTTTGGGATGTCTGTTGTTTGCTAATTTACTGATTGCAAGACAAATGCATTGTTCGACCAACAATTCAGGGTGCAATTAGTAACGGAGGCCAATGTATTTAGCAAGCTCCCAACTAACTGGCAGAATGCCTTGTATTTTCTCTCTGATGCAGCAAAGCTGATTAAGCAGTGCTGGTAGGATTCATTGTAAAAAAAACAAAATAGGAGCAGCTGTTATATTGGCAACCTTCCTGAGGCAAGCAAATTAGAATTCTCTGCCAGACAGGACTGCGGGAATATCTTCACTGCACAAGACTACAGCATTTGGAGAAGACAGTTCATCACCACCTTCTCAAGACCAACGAGGGAAGCTGATCTTGTGTCATATCCCCAGTGCTAATGAAGAAATCAAAAAAAACTTCAGGATTCTGCTCCTGTTTCTACAGACAGCTGAATTTGCCCTTTCAATCCATATTCACCTGGCAGCATATTTCACTGGAAAATTAACCTTTGTCCAAATGGGACTGCCTGCAAAGTAGCTTTTTCTTGTTGACTTATTCCAACCTTTTCAGCATCTATTTCATAGCAGGACAGCTGTAAATTTAAAAAGGGTGCTTTCAAGAGCAACTGCTCAGCAAGTACCACTATCTGGCCCTTCTGCATTCCTGGCGTGACATTTGCTATGTGCGAGAAGCATCATGCAGGTGTTTACATTAGCTAATCTTGTACACTGTCCATACGTTTTGGAGGAGGCGGAGCATCGCAAAAGCGGCATCGCCCCCAATTTCGGCGCCAAATTCTCTGGATTTCGGTATCGAAGACTGGGGAATCCCGCCCATGATCTTTACAACAGAAGACAAGCTCCAGAGTTTTACATATATTGGCAGTATTTATTCCTTAGCTGTGCATGTTTATACAGTACTATATCACGTATACATTATGAAATGTTTAATGCAGTCTGTGCCTCTAGGGTTTAGTTTTTTTTTTAAGATAACCATTCATTACTTCCAATAATAAGCACATTAGATCAATTTCTCATCAAAACTATAGAGTAAATACACACAGCATTCAAACAATTTAAAACGCAAATCTTTCTCTGCAAAAGTCTTCATGAAAAAGCTTTTGCAAATGAAAACAACTCTTCCCAGAAAAACCACCCAACAAAATGATACTGAACACCACATTGCCTCATGTGATTCACATGCAATGCCAGCAAGATAACAAATGATGCAGCTTTGCGGCTCTGCTTCCTAAAAATGTTTGCTGAACACTTTTTCATTAAGACATTAGTTAGCAGGTGTTGCTAACCTTGGGATTGTAAAAATTAAAGGGAGGTTTAAAGAGTTTTTTAAAAAGTTGTCAGAAATACATGCCTGGAAAATTACTTGTATGAATGTTTAATATGCTTTCATAAATTTGTTACAACCTCCATTAAAATAGCAGAGACAGAAATGTTTATACACTAGTTTTAAGTGTTCATACAATAACTACAATTTCCAGGTTATGCTTCAATCATTTTGCACTAGCCAATTTCTGGTGGTGTATACAGGAAGCGATGTCAGATCACAGTTAAGTGGTCATGGGCAGAAAATACACTTGGGAAAATATCTTGGGTTCTCATCCCTGTAAAACATAATTGCACCTCTGGCTCCTAGTATATGCCTTCACAGCTAAATGTACAAGTAATAATGTACTTCAAATTGCCAGAAAAAAAAAATCCAAAATGTTTGCATCACTGATTAGGATGCAGAGTGCAGGGACTGATATTTTGAGCACAAATATTAAAAGATTAAGACCACCAGGAAGTGCTGCAATGTTATTGATCATTATACAAAACGATTGTATAAAAGCTGTTGGTTACTGATTGATGTATTTATGTCAACCTGACACAATCATAAAACACATGCCTATACATTTATTAAAAGTCATCCACACAGTCTGTGATTATTCTCCACACAATAAGAGTAAACCTTTATTGGTTTAACATTACTGTCATCTCTGAAAAGACATCAAATTGCCTTGGCTGCTGAAAGGTAACTAATACTGGCATTCTCATCAACTAATAGCTTGGGCTACTGATCCAGCAAACAGTTGAATCATACGCATAAGGGGTTAATTTTTACCCTGCATGCCTGACAGAAACCAGTTAGTAAGTATTAAATAACCAACAGGTTTCTTACCCATTAAATTCACACTTCAGATCATTACCCTTCAACCAGGCAGCAGGCAAGGACCCCTTGAACTTATCATGAAATTTCACTGGGGTTGAAACAGGAAAGGCACAGTATGTTTCCTGTTGGAAGAAGCATGTTGAGAAACAAGAGGCCTCCAAGTACAAAACTTTCCTATCTGTGGCCAGGACAGAGTGCTCCAGTAGACATCTTAAGGAAAGTCATGGGGTCCAATGACCCAGATAATTCACTTCCTTCCCAGGACACCCTCCTAAATTCCCCTGACTTATCTGTTTCCCCAAGTGCTGGCCAGCATTCCATCTCCTTGCCAGACATCTGCTCCTCGGCAGGTTTCAGGTAGGCAGCTGACAAAACAGCATGTTGATGATGCTCAGCAGTTAAAAGTATGAATACATGAGCACATTTCATATGTGCACCACCAACACCGCCACCCAAACCCCCACTCCACCAACCCAAAGCATCTCCAGGGTTAAAATGAAACCCAGGGTTTCAGATTCAAGTTGGCAGACTGCAGTCAAGATAGAGTCAATTATCCAGAGTAAGGAAAGGAGGCAACAATATCAACCAAGGTTTCAGCTCTTGATCATTTTCCAATAATCCCATCTTAAAATAGACATGTATGCATCAGGTAATATCAAGATTCCTTCTTTTCGTATCCCAATTTGGCACCCAACAGCCTGCTATAGTAAGGTGATGGTGACCTTCAACCACCAAACTGACTCATTATACAATACACAGACAAGAATAAGAGAAAGTGCATAGCATTTCAAACCATTACTTTACTGCATTGATTCACATTCAAAAATAATAATACAGATTATAAAGCACATTTTACAGTAGTCAATCCAAGAGGACAATATTAAACTTTAAAATGTTACGCAGGTACAATAACAGTTGCATTATATGTAGATTCGCTATTAGTGGATTCTGAGGCTGACGAAGATAAGACATACAGACATGCTAGTTGCAATTCTTTGCTCACGTGCTTCAATTGGTTGATTTTTTTAAAAATTAAAGTATCAGGAAGAAAACTGGACATTGATCACATACTCCACTAGTTACTGCTAGGCTGTTACAAAACTGTTCATTTTAAATGGGACAGCAAGCTAGTTATGCACTCCAGGATGCAGCCAGGTTCCTTAAGCTATGCTCTTATTGTCCCAATGATATTAAGACACAGCACCACAGAACATGAACTTATAATGTTAAAGCTCTAAAGTAAAAAAAATACGTAAGATTTTCACTTTAAAGTGGAGTCATAATTACCTAAATCATCTTCATGGGTGAAATGTAAACATTGAGTCATATCTATACATATTCAACAGTCTCGAGTGACATACAAGTTAAAATTTCAAAATATATTTTAATTAATATCTTCTGTATACTTCTAATTTTCAACATTTGATTATATTACTCCCTTTGTAGCTCAAAAATAATGCAGGAGAAAAATGCACTTTATATATACATAAATATGCATACTTGTTCACAAAATATACAACAACAGAATAGAAACAAATGGTGGAGAAAACATTCATAAATTTAAGGGTATATTTTAAAGGTCAACAATTCTTCTGAATGCATATTGTTAAGAGAGCGTAGGTCAGGTAATTTTAATAGGAGCTTCGTAAAGATGGAGGATTCATTTGGGTGATTTTTCATAATCAAGGTTCTGAGCGCCCGAATTAGAGTTTCCTGCAATTGCTCCACTGAGTTAACATTTTCTATTCCTGAGCGATCTAAAAGAGAAAAGAAACACCCGAACATCAAATAAAAGAAACACCCGAACATCAAATAAAAGTAATCCACAAGGAAAGTTAGTTCATCGATGTTTTGATATTAACGACTTAGAAAATGAGCAAGTATCTGTCTTACTACAAAGAAAAATAGATACAGTAAGAAATTGGGCTCGTTATTACCTGTTTCTAGGGAATAGGAGCTTCAAAATGGGATCCATGAGCATGGGATGAATCGTGCCAGATGCCATACTGGTGCAAGAGTTGGCACGTGCACAGTGAATGTCCACCTGACGTATGCACTGCAGAGAGATCATTGCATCAGTGTGCAACAGGCATTCAGTAGCAGGATGTACCTCCCATCAGTGCGATTTAAAGGAATCATCAACACAAACTAGGTTAGTTGCTGATTGATTTATTTTCTTACTACAATTCTTCCAAGTTGCAAAAGTCCACAGGTACTGAAGGGTTTTCTCAGTTGTTTCCAAACATGGGTGTATTAGCAGGTATTCCCTTTGGAATAAAGCATGACTTAGAGAATGAAAAGAAGCCAGGCAGAGCTGGACAAACTCCTGGAAGTGGAAGAAAGAGTGGGAGAATGGCCAATATTTGCATTCAGAGATGGTTTCTCCTACTTGAACCCCAGCAAGGAGTGAAGTAATGTCGCCCTAAGAAGGCAATAGTGACAATAAACCTTTTATGCTCTGGCAGTGTCCAAACAAGAGCTGGAGATATTTGCAACAACTTGCAGTTTGTCATCCACTGTTGTCTAAGGAAGCTCATTGGTGCTCTCCACTCAAAGAAAAGTAACGTTTCATTTTCTCTTGCGAAGTTGCCATATGATGTGACAGAGCAACTTCTGCTGCCTGGACTATTCTGGAGGAGCACTGCAGAACCCAACAAAGTAGGTGCTAAGATTTGTGTTGATTTACTGCATGCTCCACAATCTCTTCATCAAGAGGAAATATTTCTTGCTGTCAGCTACAATGGCAACTGAGGAACAGGAGCATGAGGTGCAGGGGCAGAAAGTGGAAAAGGAAGAAAGGAGGTAACCTACTTGGCCTTTTTATGTTGTGCTGTCCTATAAAATCTCATCGGAGTCTGACACAAATAACCAGACCCTCCCTGTCAATTACTTCAATGCAAAAATAAAAGCCAGCACAAAATAAACATTAGAAACCAAATTTATAAATGAAATCATGCAAAATTGTATGCATAAGTCAACTAATCACTGTTGTGCATTATCTTACTGCCTGTCGTTCATGTGCCTTTTCCTGTCCCAGTAGTCTGAACCAGTGCTACCCCTGTGGCTGCAGCACAACTGGAGGAAACCTGCTAACTTTCAGTGGAGAATATAGATTGCCTTGGCCAGAGAAGGCCTGGCTGTGATTGGCATGTTTTGACATGGGCTGCAGCTGTTTGGGATGGCTGGCTAACAGGCAACAGCATGGGTACCGAAGGTGGGAGGATGAATGATGTCTTCTTGAGAGAGGGCAGCAGAATTTGTGCTCTATCGAGGACAAATTGCTGCTACGACACCCTGCAAACCCCTTTTCATACACAGCCACAATGGCAATCTGAGATCCTATTGCAGCACTCAAATGTTGAGCGACTGCTCTTTGTGGTGCACTGGAAATCAAGACATTGGCCATCAGATGCTGCAACATGACAGGGTCCACAAGTGTGCGAAAGGAGTTCCACGCTGAAAAGAATAGCTCCAAGCTCTGCACAAGTTGTTGCCGGACTCCATGTTCCTTGAAATTGACTGCAGGCTTTCTCGCAGGCTTCCTAATTCACTGAGCATTTCATTGTGCACACCCATCAGTTTTTTGTCAACTGCCCAGTCCATCACACAAACCTATATCCCATCCATTGACTCTATCTACACCTCCCGCTGCCTGGGGAAAGCGGGCAGCATAATCATAGACCCTTTCCACCCGGCTTACTCACTTGTTGGTAGGTGACAGGAGTGTGATAATTATGAAAATATTCTTTATTGTTACAAGTAGGCTTATATTAACAATGCAATGAAGTTACTGTGAAAAGCCCCTCAACGCCACATTCTGGCGCCTGTTCAGGTACACCGAGGGAGAATTCAGAATGTCCAAATTACCTAACAGCGCATCTTTCGGGACTTGTGGGTGGAAACTGGAGCACCTGGAGGAAACCCACGCAGACACAGGGCGAACGTGCAGACTCCACACAGACAGTGACCCAAGCCGGCAATCGAACCTGGGACCCTGGAGCTGTGAAGCAACAGTGCTATTATTTTCAGCATGGTGTAGTTGGTAACATATCGCATTAGAGGGTGGCATGCTCAGACATTGACCACTGTGTGAGGTCACTGAATTTTGTTGCAGCACTGCATCCAGATTCTTGGATTCAATTTCTGCCATTGACCTCCATGTCTATCTTCTTCCACTGTCAGTCTTGAGGGCTTCGATCCCCACTTTGGATACAGAGCATCTCTCCTCCTTTCCATCCATTCTCCGGTTATCTACGGTTTAGAGTCTGGAAACTTTGAACTCACTCTTCCAATACCCAAGTCAGATTCCAGATTCTCTTCAATTCTCAGAAATTACCCCAGCCACAATTCAGCTTCCTCTTAAGACATGCAGGCTGGCTTCAAGGAGAGCAGGCTAGCTTTAAGTGGTGCTAACATTCACTATATTGACCCTTGCTGGTGTGTCCAGTTAGCGCTGGATGAATGCAGAGATCGTGCTTGTGAGCAGGTAGCATGAAGCTAGCATGTCTGCATGGCAATCAACAAGGATGGGTTAATCACGCATCACTATCCCCATATCTGTTTAAGGGGGCCATCCAAGTTAGCTCTGTATTGCACAGCAACAAGGGATCCAAAAGGTCAGAGAAATGACCGAATCACAATTTTCTCGACATTAATGATTTTTTGAGGATTCAAGAAGGTACTTCTCAACCGGACAAATAAATTATTTTTCTCCACAAGTGCCATTAAAATTTGCACTTATACATAGTGTGTACACAGTGTGTACACCAGGCTGCAGGCACTCCCAGCGTGTTTGCCCTTGAAAGACATGCTCTATAGCGAGCTTGCAATTGGCATGAGACCAACAGGTTGCTCATATCTGTGATACAAGGATGTCTGCAAGGGAAACTCCCAAGTTGACAGGCATCGACATCACTGCATAGGAAGTCCTCACTGCTGACCGGACTACCTGGAGACGAGCATCACAAAGGGTGAGGAAAAAGCAGAGGACAACAGAAATTACTAGATGGTGGAAAAGAGAGCTCGCTGGCAGGAAAATTTATCAGCCAAACACCGGTCAATGCGATTCATCTGTGCAAGGCTGCATAATACTCATGTAACAGCCGATACAGCTGATGTTCAAAACAGAAGTGACATACACCCTGGGCACAGACATCATCACTGGAGACCGACAGATACCAACAGCAATAAATAATAATAATGTACAAACGCAATGATAACAGCTTTCCTTACCAGCAGAAACCAGGACAACTGCTGTGAATAAGCTCATCTCCTCCTCACTGAGCTGCAGGGCACGAAGCTTCTCACTAAACTCAAACATGGAGATCAGCAAATCACCAGCCCCCAGTAACTGCAGCTCTTCCATGCCGTAACTCTTTCCACTAAGAAATGTGACCGTACGCTCATGTACATCAAATAAAGCAGCAAAGCGTACCATTAACACCTGTCAATGACAGAAAACAGTATTCATTAGCACACAATTCAGAAAGACTCTGGTTATAACATTATTGAACTTTTACATGAAGGAAAAGGGTTTCAGAAATTACAGTTCCAATGGCCTGAATTTTCCCGTGTGGACCACAAAGTTGCTGAGACAAGATGCCGGACATGATCTTTCCCAAGGCAGCCATTCAGGAATCTGCCTCTGGGATTCCTATCCAGTTGTGCAGAGTGGTTGGGTTCCAACATCGGGAAGTCTGTTCAACATGGTCCGTGGGGAGGGTTGTCAACTGCCCCACGCAGTGTGGATGTGGTTGAGGGGCCAGCAGAAACAGCTGCCGTGGCAACTTGATTATGAGTGTAGCAGCTGCCATTATATTAACAGTTACATTAGTGGAGACAGCAGTCTACATGAAATGACTGTTATGGCATGCCTTCCGCTTGGGAAGCCCTGAGCATTGCAACGTAATGCCAACAACTTAATAAAATGCCTCACTCGTGGCTCGGACCTCCCGCTGTGCTGCCACTTCGGTCCCATTTACGGGCTCCTTACAGAGCAGGGGCACATGCTGCCTGAAACATTTCAGTCCAATTCCACAATAGGAGCCAATTGCCATATTAAGTGCCCTAATTGGCGACCCACTGTTGCAGGACATGTAGCCGCCGTTGTTAGGATCCTGCCTCCAGGAAATGTGCATAAAGGCAGGAACATGGCTCAGAACTGGCCCAATGCAAGTCAATCACATTTTTCCTGGTTTCTTCTCACCTCCAGAAGGCTGGAAAAATTCAGCCCAATGTTTCCTCATCCAAATAAAAACTCATCATTATCAAATTATGATGTCAATATTTATGTCACAAATTGACTGATGAAAACTATTGTTTGATAGCATACCAATTCTGATTCTTTAAATTTTAGACTCACTTACGCTTTGCGGGAAGAAGAATTTCTCACCATTGGTTTCTAGACATGCATTGGAAACAAATAAACATTGTAGAGGAGGAGTCCTTGGGGTTAACTTTCTCATAGCTACATCCAGCTCCAGAATTATTAGTAAATTGATTGTTAATTATTATCTCTATTCTTAACTGGAATGTATTTTATGCACATCCTAACAAAGTTGCCATAACGCTATCGGTCCTTTCACTTAGGAACTACCATGTAGTGCAGGACATTAGTTATATGTTGCAAGTGGATGTGCAGGTTAGGATGGTGCTGAACAACATGATACACAAGGTCCACTCACTTGCTTTACCATCACAGTAGAAAGACTACAGCCCTGAAATTCGGAATCCCTACTCTGCTGCTGGAAGGAGCAGTGTATTGGGACCTAAACCTGCCATTGAAGCAGATTTTTCTTGGCACATGTCGACTTTTTGCTGCAGGGATTTTCGTTGAGCTTAGTGTAAGCATTCAGGAGCAGAATTCTAAAGGGTAGTCTGGAACTTTGCGAGTCAAAATGCCAAGCAGTCTCTGGAGGCAGGGATGGGCGGAAGGCACAGTCACCGCTCCCCTCAAAAAGCTCCGATCTGTGTTTCACATTGGGAGCAACTTTGTAAGAATCTGGTCTCTGCCCTTTGAGTGAGCCACCAAAGTTCCCAGCAGAATTTCTGCTCCTATCTGTCCAAAATCAAAATGGAAATTCTGGAGGAATGCATAAAGGCCTTAATACTGTTCATGCTGAACCACACAAACCACAAAAGGAAAAGATTTAGTTTTGAGTGCACTGAGCTAACCACCATCAGTGGCATGACAATGGGATACAACATCCCTTTATCCAGTTTCTCCTATTCAAAAAGGTGAGATTGGGAGAGTTCTTTGCTCTTGTTCTCACCCCTTTCCTACAATAATCAAACAGCCCAGCACACTCCGGCTCACACATGAAGATTATCCACTCAGTCACTGACTTCAACAGAATGACGAAAAATTGCAGAACAAATATATTGCATGTTATATTATTTTATAGTTATATTATTGCTGAATTAACACAATTTCTGATCACTCTGTGCCGAGACAACAACAAAATATTTGGAAATTTTGTAAATCTTTTGTACATACCTCAAATGTTCCAGCTTTAAGCAAGCTAACTTGATCATGTTGTGATAAATCTTTGAATCCTGGAACACGTTTTGCAAATTCTACCACCTCTCTCACTGCAGGTGTAAAACTCATGGAGAATTCTTCCCAGATTTCCTGCTCAGATTTATCAGGGTTTACATAGGGAGACATACTCATCGGGCACACCTGGCCAAAAAAAAACAAGGTTTGTTTGAAAATCAGAAATAGAAGTTTTAACTTACAAATAAATGTTTTCATTTTCTATTCAAAATATGGTAAGAAAATAGCAATATTAAATAATGGTTTTAAGATTATATTGCAAACATGAACAACCTTTTTCTTAATATCGTTATTTGATCTGGTTTAGCACAGTGGGCTAAATAGCTGGCTTGTATAGCAGACCAAGGCCAGCAGCACGGGTTCAATTCCCGTACCAGCCTCCCCGAACAAGCGCCGAAATGTGACGACTAGGGGCTTTTCACAGTAACTTCATTTAAAGCTTACTTGTGTCAATAAGCGATTTTCATTTCATTTCATTAATACAGAACTCTCAATTGAGCAAACATTCCAATAGTTGATCAATTGACAACAAAAGTACAATCCCTGTCTCAGTTCAGATGGCATATTTACCAGATGCATTCTTCTTTCTGTGGTCCAAGAATGATCGTATGTGGTGCTGCTTTGAGAAAATCCATCTTCAGCAAATGCATTTTGTGTATATCCATTGGAAAAGGTATGACAATGCCTGTTCATGAACCTATCTGTGTGACCATTTGGACAAAATATATGGTTATTAACCTTATTTGTATTACAGACTTTGGGCTGGTTTGCATTGTTAAAACAATGGATTCCATTAACACCACTTGTAGGGTAACCAATCTTCCAGTTATCATCATTGTTTTTTTGAAGACTTTCTCTACTCTGGAACTGTGTGCCTTCAAGCATTTTGCCTGGCTTTTCTTGGGTACAGAAGAAAGTTTCCTTATGGGCTTTGGTCACTCTACCAATTACATCATCTTCAACGTTTTGAAGTCTCTCGGGCTGCAGTTGTGGGGAAGAGGTCTCATCTTGTAATATTTTAGTTTGCAGGTAGCCGTTCAGCTGATTATTCATCATGTTTTTCATTGCACTTTGCATTTCGATCAACATTCTCTGCTTCTCACGCTTAGGAATGCGTCCAAATCGAACAGCTGCAAAAGAATACACCAATCCAATACTAAGGTGGATCAAACAATCTCTATCACAAATTCTAACGTTTAGGAATATGGCAACATCTGATTTATGCTCCGCAGTATTTACAGAATAAGATTGTTCCCATCTGCAGCAGGACTCACCATCTCGGGACATGCCTACAGCTAGGCACTTTTTAAAGCGACATTGTTGACACCGGTTCCTATTCATCCTCATTATGGAACAATTTTCATTTTTCAGGCACTTCTTGTATTGGATATTCTGTTGAATGCTCCTTCTGAAAAATCCCTGCAAGAATAAGATAAAGGATATTCAAGCTAATCCAAATTAAAAAGAGAAAGTAGTCTGCAGCCGTAGATGTCCAAACCTTTAGTTTTAGCCAGTCTGCAATGTTAGTCAGTTTGGGCTTAAGCCAAGTGTTAATGGTAGGTACAAACCACATGAGGTATCTTAAGCTGTATAATATTTTTCAGCCCTCTCATTTTTGATCCTTTTACGAGCGGGAAGTTTCTCCCTAGCTACAGTGTCCAGCCCCTTCATGACTTTGAACATCTCTATCAAATCTTCTCTTAGCCTTCTTCTCTCCAAGGAGAACAGTCCCAACCTCTCCAATTTATCCTCGTAATTGAATTTTATTTCTATAATTCTTAGTTCAGCTCATAATTATATCATGCAATGATACAATTAGGCTGATAAGAATCACTCAACAACGTTCACCACAATCTGAGAATTACAATACAGTGCAGATGTTTCTGGCATGCATTTACATGGTAAGGCAATATATGTTTGCTGATGTGAATCAAAGAATGATTCAGGGATAGTTTAATGTACATGTCTCAGAATGAGGCTCCACAAATGGTGGTAGGGTGGTACTCTGGGACCCCCGATGCCACGCAGGTTCTGTGGCACTGCCAGCCTGGCAATGCCACATGGGAAACCTTGCAGTGTCACCTAGGTGCCAATGGCCATGCCAGGGTGTCCAGGAAGAACTGCCAGGATGGCAGGGGCACTGCCAGGGCTAAGGTGCCCATCTGGCATCTTGCCTCTGCTGGCCATCGGGTCTAAGGGTGCCCTACCCTTATGGGGTGGAGTTCGTTGACCCCCTAGTTGGGGGTTGGGGGATCTGGGAGCCACGGTGGGGGGAGGAGGTCTAGAGGTCGGAGCCAGGGCCAGTGCTAGGAATTGCGGGCCCAATTAGAAAAGTGATGGCGGGGCCCCTACTCTACAAAAGTAAAAATTTATGTATTTTTATATTTCGTGTAGTATGCTCGTCTTTAACCAAAAAAAACATTAAATGCTTGATATACTAAAATGTTGAAACTTACTTACCCGGGCGGAAGGATTTGGCGGCGCAGGGCTGAAGGATTTGTCGACGGTAATGCGGTGCGTTCCCCAAAAGTAAAAACTACCCTATAGTTCCTCTTAGAATACAGAAAAGGCTTCAAACGGTAACTCTGTCGCCGCTGGTGTGGGGCCCCCTTAAGGTGCGGGGCCCAATTTGATAAAATTGGTCAAATAGGCTTAAAACCGGCCCTGGTCGGAGCACCATCCCTTCCCTGACGAGCTAAGCTCGTTAGAGCTGGAAGTGAGCCTAAGTGTGGCCTCGGCAGGGGCGTTCCTCACTGAGGCCCAGAAATGAAGCAGACTCCCGTTTCATAGCAGGGTCGTTCATGCCGCTACAAGTGCCGGGAAACAACCGAATAAATGCGCCTAAAAAGTTAAATCACTCCCCATAGCTCACTATTTATTTGAATTCACAGAGAAGCAGCGCCTTACCTTGCAACCTTCACATGCGTGCACACCATAATGGAATCCAGATGCCACATCTCCACAAACTTTACACAGAAGGATCATCCCATTAATTTCTTTAAAAAAACAAGCACATACACAATAGGATAATAACAATAGAAGCATCTTATTAGTTACAACATAAAGCTCATATTTCTCTATTTTTAATCAAAGATTATGTGATGTCAAAACAGAATAATTCTGCGATCATTAGCATTATCAACTCACTTGTAATGCCACTGGTACTTTTGCTCAGGGGGCTTGTGTTTGGTCCATCCCCTTTAGTTGAACATGCAATCTGGATGTTGCTGGAGCTTCCTAGTTTCAATGCACAGTTATCAGCTAGCATGTCATTGGGGTTGATGTGGTTATCAGATACAAAGCTGTTAGGTGATGACGGAACAGGAGACGAGATTGGCTGGAAACTGTTCTCCGAACTGTCACTGTGATAAGAGACAGGACTACAACTGGAACTTGACGAACTTACATATGTAATGACACCACCTGCATTCAAAAGAACAAAAAAAAAACAGAATGGCAGACAATTATAAAAGTTAATTGGACAGGTTAGACCTTCTTCACACTTTGTTCAAACTTGCCTTTTTCAAAGAGGTGTTGTGTATGTTTCCCACATTTTACTTTTCTCATGTTTCATTTCATCGACTTGTTCTGATCAGGGGCGGGACTCTCCCCTACCCGGCGTGACGGGGAGTCCCGGCGTAGGGGAGTGGCGCCAACCACTCCGGGGTCGGGCCTCCCCAAAGGTGGGGAATTCTCCGCACCTTTGGGGGCTAGCCCCGCGCCGGAGCGGTTGGCACCAGAAGACTGGCACAAAAAACCAGTGTCAGCGGCCTTTCAGGCCCACGCCCGGCAGCGGTGCTGGCCGAAAGGCTTTCGCCGGTCGGCGCATGCGCGATGTGGGTTTCTCTTCCGTTTCCATCATGGCGGCGGCGGAGGAGAAAGAGTGCACCCAGGGCACTGGCCCGGAGTCTGAGCAGGGGGCCCCGATTGCGGGCCTGGCCACCATGGGGGCACCCCCCGGGGTCCGATCGCCCCGCGCCCCCCCCCCCCCCCCCCAGGACCCCGGGGGCCCGGACACGCCGTCGATCCAGCCGCCACCAGAGGTGGTTCAAACCTCGGTGGCGGGAGAGGCCTCCCATCTGGGCCGGAAAATTGCCGCAGGGCCCTCGCCGATCAGAGTGGCGTGATTCCCGCCCCCGCCAATTCCAGGGTGGCGGAGAATCTCTGCCACGGCGGGGGCGGGATTTTCGGCGGTCCCAGGCGATTCCCCGACCCTGCTGGGGGTCGGAGAATTTCGCCCCAGATCTGAAAAGCTGTGCAAGGAAGTGCAAGACCAGAGAGAAATCTTTTTTCCCTTAGAATCACATAAGGAAGTCATTCAGCTCCTCAAGTCAATGCTGGCTCTCTGTAAGAACAGTTCAGTTAGTACCACTCGTTGTCCCTCTCCTTTTCCCATAGTCCGACAATTGTTTTCCCCTCCTGGTACTAATCCAATTCCATTGTGGAAGTCAGAAGTTGAATCTGCCACCATCACTCATTCAGGCAGTGCACTGCAGAACATAACCAGTGGCTGAGTAAAAACGTTGTACTTTATTTCATCTTTGGTTATAGAACATAGAACAGTACAGCACAGAACAGGCCCTTCGGCCCTCGATGTTGTGCCGAGCAATGATCACCCTACTCAAACCCACGTATCCACCCTATACCCATAACCCAACAACCCCCCCCTTAACCTTACTTTTTAGGACACTACAGGCAATTTAGCATGGCCAATCCACCTAGCCCGCACATCTTTGGACTGTGGGAGGAAACCGGAGCACCCGGAGGAAACCCACGCACACACGGGGAGGACGTGCAGACTCCACGCAGACAGTGACCCAGCCGGGAATCGAACCTGGGGCCCTGGAGCGGTGAAGCATTTGTGCTAACCACCATGCTGCCTTTTGTCAATCACCTTCAATTTGTGTCCTCTAGTTCTAGACTCATCAGCCAATGGGAACCATTTTTCACCATCTTTTCTGTCTAGGCTCCACATGATTTTCAATACATCTATCAACCCTCTCTGTTACTTCCACAGAAAACTCCAACAGATGAATTAACCACAATTTGCTTTAGCAGATCTATGCTGGCTTTCCTTTTCAATTAATAAATTCCTAATTAATCCACAATTAATAAATTCCTAATTAATTCTGAACATTACTTTTGTTCAGAATTATCAATTCTAAATGTTTCCCCTACCAAAGTTAAACTGACTTGTCTGTAGTTGCTGGGTTTATCCTGACACCCTTTTTTCAATATGTCTAACATATCTCAATTCTCCTGTCCGGCACAACTCCTGTATCCAAGATGTTGTAACCCCCACGAGAATCACGGAGTGTGGACTTTCAGGTTCCCCATGACCTCAGGTGAATAAGAGCTCCCCCGTTAAATGGGCGGGGCTTCCCCTGACCAAGGGAAGCCAACCGAGCATAAAACCCCCGCTTTGGATGTGGGTTGGCACGGGAGCCCCACGGGGAGTGGAGTTGTATTTCATTGTTTATCGTGCAATTAAAACTTTTGTTGCTCTCATCATCAATTCCTTGTGTCTCTCTTGTGGATCTAACCCTGGCGATGAGGATGAAGTGGAGCTGCCAACGGCGCCATCTTCTCAGAACCCGGCCCACCACCTTACCAACGGCAGACATGCCACACATCGGAAAGTTGGAGGCTTACGATGCAGGTACGAGCGACATGACATAATATTTGGGGCGAATGCAATATTTTTCACATTAATACCATAATTGGGGATGAGTGCCAAACAGTCATCCTCCTCACAGTTTGTGGGGTTGCAATTTACAGCGTGACAAGAACCTGATGTACCCCGACACAATTGGGCACTCACGGGCTTGTTCGCATTGGCGAGAACATTCCAACCCCAGGCTGCCTATTATCATTCGGTGTTTCTGTTTAAGTTCACTAAGTCAATCCAATAGATAGACTTTTATCCCCCTCAAGCCCCCAATTTGTTATGGGCCAGGGTTTAGAGAACCCCAACGTGTATCATGGAGTTCACCTGACCCACAACTTTAAATAGATTGTGGTATGGGGAGCACACAGGAGAGGTACAGCAGAAATGGAAAATTATTTTTTAAAGCAAAACAATGTTTATTCTATGAACTCAAGTTAACCTTTTTAAAACATAGTGAACATCTTAGCAACCATTAATTCAAATGCAACCCCCAAAGAATACACCACTAAGTAATCCTTAAGCTGTCCTTTTAACATCCTTAAGACTTAAAAAAAGAACTTATAACAAAAGGACATCAGGTTAAAGTCACTACTGAGAGCAGTTATTAGTTTTAAATCACCAAAGGATCAATTTACAGTTTTTAGATTACAGAGAGAGAGACTAATACCCCTTCTGGCTGTGACTGCGGCTATCCAGCTCTGAAGGCGAAACTAAAACACACCCTGCAGCAAACAGCCTAAAATGAAGGTTAAAAAGCTGACAGACAGCCCAGCTCCACCCACACTCTGATATCACTGATGAACACCCATTTCCTAAAAGGTACATTTCTTGAACACTCATTTCTTAAAGGGGATTCCGTGATAGAATTTTTAGCCTGCCTGCGGAAGCTCGCAGAGCTCTGCAAATTCAGGACATCACTCTCCGAAATGCTGTGAAGCAGGCTGGTTGTGATATCCACAGCCGGCAACTCAGAGAAAACTATTGGCTGAAACATGGTTGGACCAGAAGAGGGCGATCAAAATAGCTATATCCTGTGAGTGTGGAACAAGGCGTGAAGGAGTTACAGGGCACCAAGGTCCTCAGTCTAGGGCGTTCAACCGCACACAGCGAAATGCCTTCTTGGTCAGATGATTCCAACCCTGACACTGGGGGCGCAACCGCTGAGAACCAGACCGATGTCAGATGGACCAGAATGCTAAACTGGTGTTTTCGCCCGACCCGGAAGACCCGGACCACCAAGGCAGGAATCACATATGGCCGCTGGGTCCATGGTGAGAGACACTGGAGAGATGGCCCACCCTCCCGGACCGCTAGGTACAACCGCCCTACTCGGACTCGGACATTATTTGTGAACAAGACTGCTGATGACTGCCAACAACTAAATTGCATTGCTGCACTGAGGGTAGCACCAATACAAGTCATGCTCCGTGTAAATGGCCACCAGATCTTGATGGGATTGAATGCAGGAGCTGCCTCACTTTCGATCAATTCCAGTCAGGAATCCAAGCCTTTTCTTTGCAGGACACGGACGCCCGATTAGCCACCTATACCGGAGAGCTGTTGGTGATTGCCGGAACCTTAGTGGTTGGTGTCAAGTAGGGACAGCAATCTACCTGTTTGGTGTTAGTCATGGTGTGAAATGGTGACCTTACCGGGCCAATACTGGCTGAAACATTTCCGTCTCGATTGGCAGCAGGTTTGTCATATGCGTCCAGATGGGCCGGACGCCATACTGGTAAAGTTCCCCACGGTTTTCCAAAAGGAGTTGGGCACCATCTGGGGAGCCATGGCAAAAATCAGCGTAGATCAATTCGCGCAGCCATGTTATTTTCAGGCCCGCCCAGTTCCATATGCACTATATCTGTAAGTGGATGCTGAGCTCGACCGGCTGGAGTTTGGGCATCGTCTGCCCGTACCGTTCACGGATTGGACAGCACCAGTCGTATCTGATGCGTTGGCTTGTGTAGGCTTGAGAGATGAACAGACACTTCCAACAGAGATGAAGGTTCAACTAAATTTTATTAACTACTTCTAACTAACACACGATGACTGTGGGTCTAAATAATGCTAACCTGAACTAGAGACCTAAGCCTTGTCCGAACCAGTTGATTCTCTCAGAACGTGTTGTAAGTCTGTGCTGGGCTGAATAAGTTCCTGTTACACTCAGAGGCAGCACCCAGAATGAGCGGGAACCGTGGTGCCCTCTGCCTTTATAGTGTGTGTATTCTAACTGGTGATTGGCTGCGGTGTTTGTACATGTTGATTGGTCCCTGTGTGTGCCCATCAGTGTGTGTCTGCACCATGATATATTGGTATATATTATGACAGTACCCATGCTAAAACCCAATGGCCATTGTACGGCTTTACAAAACGACGGTCAACCGGGTTTCCTGGTTGAACCGTTACCCAGTACCGCAGATAGAGGACCTTTACGCAAAACTCAGTGAAGGTCATTCCTCGAGGAAGCTCGACATGAGCCACGCTTATCTCCAGTTGATTTTGGATCCCGGGCCCAGGAAATACGTGACAGTAAATACACACGGGGTTTGTATAAATATACCAGATTGCCTTTCGAGGTATCATCGGCCTGCGCGATATTCCAGCGCGTAATGGAAAATCTACTGCAGGGGTTACCAAGCGTCACGGTCTACCTTGACTACGTGCTGATAACAAGGACATCGGACCAGGAACATTTGAGGAATCTCAATGAGATACTCGGTTGTTTCTCAGCCATTGAGTTTAGACTCCGTAGGGAGAAGTCCGTATTCCTGTACCTCAGTTACCGCATGAACTGAAGCAGCCCGGTCAAAGACAAGGGGCCAGATTCTCCACCCCGCCACATTTCCGTTTCACCCTGCCGGTGGGATGCCCCGTTATGCCAGCAGGTCAATGGGGTTTCCCATTGTGGGGCAACCCCACGTCGGGAAACTCCCGGGCTGCCAGCAAACCGGAGCATCCCGCCGGCGGAGAATCCAGCCCAAGGCACGGGCCATTCGACAGGGCACCGTTCTGGATGGCCCCACGGAATTGTGGTAATTCCTTGGATTCATACAGTATTACGGGAAGTTCATCCCAAACTTTGCGACCCTGTTGGCCCCCCCCCCGCCCTGCGCCATTTGCTGAGCGGCCAAACATGGAGTAGGCCGCAGCAGGAAAAGAAATAGCTTTCGTCTTCAAGACTGCTTACGCACTTGGACCCCGCCAAACCTCTGTGCTGCCTCACCGAATGGACGGCAAGGATTAGTCTCTCGGTCTCTTGCCGTGGCCAAGCAGGAGGGTTTGGCCGTGGTGTTTGTGGGTAATACATTTATGGCCATGTTTTCACGGTATTGACGGATCACAGACCCATGATGGGGTTGTTCAAAGAGGAGTGGGCCGTCCCTCCCGTCTTGTCCACGCGGATCCAGCGATGGGCATTATGGTTGCCGGCTTATGAATATGTACTGGAGCACTGCCTGGAGACGAAGATCCCTCATGTGGGCGCTCTGAGTCAGCTTCCCCTACGTACCAAGCCGTCGGCACCTACTTGCCCCGACCAGGTCGTCACGGCCCATCACATTGCCCATCACAGCATCCCAAATCCGTGCTTGGACACAGAAGGACCGCCAGCAAGACCTTGTCTGGCATATCATTTTGTCAGGGCCCAACACCGTGCATTGCCTGATGACCTGAAAGCCCTCACGACAAAGATCTTGGAACTCAGTATAGAAGACAGTATTCTTCTATGGAGGATGCATTTCTTAATTGTGACGAAGGGCCGAGCCCCCATTTTGCAGGATCTCCATAATGGTCACCCCAAGTGCCTAAAATGAAAATGCTGGCCCGCAGCAACATGTGGTGGCCAGGCATCGACAGCAATGTAGAGAAGACCGCCCAGCAGTGCAGGCTGGGCCAGGAACACCAGAAACATCCACCTTGGCTAGGGTGCTCTCAGATTCACATCGATTTTGCTGACCCTTTCCAGGGATCGATGTTCCTGACCCAAGTCGACGCCCACTCAAAATGGATGGATATTCACCGAATGCTTTCGACGACCTCCAAGGCCACGATCATACGGTTCCCATAGACGTTTTGCATGCACGGCATACCAGAGATCCTCATCTTGGAAAAACAGCCGGCGTTCACAGCACAGACTTTGGGACATTTTTACGGACATATGGGAGTCGCCACGACTGCACCGCACTATACCAACCGGCATCAAACGGGTTGGCTGAGCGGGCGATCCAGGCATTCATGTGGGGGTGCAGAAACAGACTACAGGTTCCGTTGAGACATATCTGACCAGTTTCCCATTCGGTAATAGGACTACGCATGCCACCACTGGGGTGGCTCCATCAGAGTTGCGCCTGGGGCAGCGCCTATGCACATGCCGGAGCCTCGTGCTGCTGGACATTGGCGGGAGGGTCCGCAGTGGGCAGTAATGGTCCGAATTGGATTCAGACAGGCATATGAAGGGCAGCACGGTAGCATTGTGGATAGCACAATTGCTTCACAGCTCCAGGGTCCAAGGTTCGATTCCGGCTTGGGTCACTGTCTGTGCGGAGTCTGCACATCCTCCCCGTGTGTGCGTGGGTTTCCTCCGGGTGCTCCGGTTCTTCCCACAGTCCAAAGATGTGCAGGTTAGGTGGATTGGCCATGATATATTGCCCTTAAGTGTCCAAAATTGCCCTTAGTGTTGGGTGGGGTTACTGGGTTATGGGGATAAGGTGGAGGTGTTGACCTTGGGTAGAGTGCTCTTTCCAAGAGCCGGTGCAGACTCGATGGGCCGAATGGCCTCCTTCAGCACTGTAAATTCTATGATATCTATGATGACCCTTCGGAGTTTTCCGCCTGGCGAATTCGGCACACCCATAATTTTGCCGACAGAGTCTTGTGGGTCCCAGGCGCCGTGCTTAAGCAGACAGGACCGGTGTCATACATGGTATGGGTGCAGGGTCGAGAATCAAATCGGCACGTGAATCACCTCCACAGCCATGCTCCGGCATTGGCCGGCTTTCGCTGGACTGAACCAGCAGCGTTGTTGCCATCTCCACCACCATTGGCATCAGAGCCACCACCACAGGTCCAAGAACCCCAGGATGCGGAGATGTTGGATGCGGAGGATTCAGATTCCAACTCCGATATGGGGACGCAACCACCTGCGGCTGCCAAGGACCAGGACATGGATACCGGTCCACTGGAGATGGCGTAGTTTAGGCGCTCGGCTTTAAAACGACGGTTCCCCCATCTGTAACACTCCGCCAGGACCCGCACCGACACCGCCCGAGCGCTAACCCAGGGTAAAGAGGGCCAGAGATCCTGCCCAACAACCCATTGTGGCGGACGCCGTTCCGGTCTTTGGACGAGGGGGGGAAAAATGTGTTGGAACCCTCATGAGGGTGATAGGGTGTGGACTGTCAGGTTCCCCATGACCTCGGGTGATAATAAGAGCTTCCCCGTTAAAGGAGCAGGGTTTCCCTTAATAAGGGAAGCCAAGCGGACATAAAGACCCTGACCTGGATATGGATCGGCGCAGGATACCCTTCGGGGAGTGGAACTGTATATCGTAGTTTATTGTGTAATTAAAATTTTGTTGCTTTCATCATCGCTTCGCTGTGATCGCTGTCTAGATCTAACAGGAGATTAAAAGATTATGGTCAACATCTCTGCAATTTCCACCTTTTCTTCCCTCATCAACCTAGAATACATGCCATCCTAACCTGGTGACTTACCTGCTTAAAGTAATACAGGCCTTTCCAGTATATACTCCTTCTCAATTTTTATCTCAACTACCGGCTTTTCCTGAAATTTTCGCAGTACTCTCTCAGACAGGTACAAAGTACTCATTAGGTACCTCGACTATGCCCACTTCCTCCATGTGTCGGCTTCCTTTTTGGTGTTTACTTGGACCACACCCCTTACTACCCAGCCATAATTTATCTACCTACATAAAACATTTGGATCCCCTTTTATGAAATGAAAATGAAAAATGAAAACCGCTTATTGTCACAAGTAGGCTTCAAATGAAGTTACTGTGAAAAGCCCCTAGTCGCCACATTCCAGCGCCTGTTCGGGGAGGCTGGTACAGGAATTGAACCGTGCTGCTGGCCTGCCTTGGTCTGCTTTCAAAGCCAGCGATTTAGCCCTGTGCTAAACCAGCCCCTGGTGGCTTCTACTCTATTATTTGTACTCTCCCTTTCTTCCCATTTCATTTCTCCCTCAGAACGTCACAATTCAACCTGGTTCTCACTGATATTATCAACCTGGCATCTGTCGTATGTTCACTTTTACTGCTTCATCTTACTCTCTATCTCTTTTGGCATCCAGAGTGTTGTGATTTTGGTTGCCTTCCCAATCCCCCTTATTGGAATATAAAATGATTGTATCTAATCAAACTCCTCTTTAAAATCAGCCAATTGTTCAATTTCATTTTTTCCTGCCAACCTTTTGTTTCAATTTACATACAAACATGAAGCAGGAGTAGGTTGTTCAGTTCCTCGAGCCTTCTCCGCTAATTAATAAGATCATGGTTGAAACTGATAGTAACTTCAAATCGGCATCCCACCTATCAGCCCCCTGCTTACCAAGAATCCATCCACCTCTGCCTTGAAAGCATTGAACTTCCTTTTCAGGAAGAGGGTTCCAAAGAGTCAATAGCCTCTTGAGAGAAATTAGTTCACCTCACCTGTTTTTTTAAACAGTGACCTCTAGTTCTAGATCCTCCACAAGAGGAAACATCCTCTTCACACCCACCTTGTCAATTCCTCTCAGGATCTTACATGTTTCAATCAAGGCTCCTCTTACGCTTCTAAGCTACAGCGGTTACAAGTCTAGACTGTCCAATCTTTTCTCATAAGACAATCTGCCCATTCCAGCTATTAGTCTGGTAAACCTTATCTGAACTGCTTGCAATGCATTTATATCCATCCTGAAATAAGGAGACCAATACGGTCCACAGTATTCTAAATGTGGTCTCATGAGTGCCCGTACAAATGAAGTATAGCCTCTCTACTTTTTTATTCTATTCCCCTCGCAATACATTGTTAGATTTTCTAATTATTTGCTGTGCTTTTTGTGGTACATGCACGAGGAGACCCAGATCCCTCTTTAAAGACCCTCGGACAAATTTTTCAGGACCCAGGAACTGGTCAGCCCGTAACCCCAACATTTTACTCAGTGCCACTTCTCTGGTGACTATAATTTTCCTGAGTTCCTCCCTCCCTTCCATTTCCTGGTTTATTGCTGCTTCTGGAATGTTACTTGCATCCTCTATATGAAGTCTTATGCAAAATACCTGTTCATTATTAATCTGCCATCTCCTCGTTTTCCATTAACCAATCTCCAAACTAATTTTCCACAAGACTATTGCTCACTTTGTTAACTCTTTCCATTTTAAAATATTCTTTAAAAAATCTTTACTATTTGTTCTTATATTTAAGACTAGCTTTCTCTCATAAATTAATCTTTCCCTCCTCATTAAACTTGTAGTCCTTTGCTGTTCCTTATATTCTGTTCAATCTTCTGACCCTGTCTTTGCATGATTATGTTTTTTCTTTAAATTTAATATTATCAAAGTTAAACACGGATGGTAGGTCTATCCTTTGAACATTTCTTTGCGCATTGGATGTATCTCTTCTGTGTATTCTGAAATATCTCCTTTAATGCTTGCCACTGCATTTCTACTGACCTATCTCTTAACCTAATTAGCAAATTCACTCAGCCCTCATAATTGCCCTTATTTAAGTTTAGAAAGATTGTTTCAGACCCACGTTTCTCTCCCTCAAACTGAATATAAATTCAATAATTATGGTTGCTGGGACTTCCGGTGACGGCAGGCAGAAGGCAGCCGCACATTGGAGGGCTCCCTTTCGGGAACGGCATTTTTGGGGTTTAACGCCCGGGGGTTCCAGGGGCAACGGAGGCGGCAAAAGCAGGGAGAAGGCACAGTGAAGGGAAATGTCAAAAATAAGTAAAAAAACAGCCGTGAAAAAAGCAGCTGAAAGTCCGGCGGGGAGTGGAAAGGACACCGCGGGGACAGCAAGGAAAGTAGAGACTGGGGCACCAGGTGAGGCCGCATTGCCCACGGCTGAAGAAATGACTACGGTGATGGCCGTGGAACTCGAAAGGCAGTTCACAAAACACATGGAGGCGATGAGGAAGGAGATGGGGGCGGTATTAAAAATGCTCTGGTGGAGGAGGCGATTGCCCCGGTGAGGGTGGCGGTATTGAGCGCAGTGGCGGAGGTGCGGGAGCAAGGCGAGGCGCTGAAGGAAGTGGAAGGGACATTATTGCAGCACGGTGATCAACTTACCTCGATGGGGAAGGAGATGCGGAAGGTGATAAGAGATCAAAAAGGGTCTGCGAGCCAAAATGGATGACTTGGAAAACAGATCCAGGCAACAGAATCTGAGGAAGTGGAAGTGGAAGGCCTGAGGCCGACCGAGTATTTTGCCACGATGTTGGCAAAGCTATTGGGGGAGGGGGATGATCCCTCCCGATATGAACTGGATCGGGCTCATCGGTCGTGGAGGCCTATACCAAAGGAAGGTGAGCTACCAAGAGTACATAGAATATAGAAAAATACAAGGTTGAGGGTGCTAGGCCTTTTCTCAATAGAACAGAGAAGGTTGAGGGGCGACTTGATAGAGGTTTATAAGATGATCAGGGGAATAGATAGAGTAGACAGTCAGAGACTTTTCCCCTGGGTGGAACAAACCATTACAAGGGGACATAAATTTAAGGTGAATGGTGGAAGATATAGGGGGGGGAGATGTCAGTGGTAGGTTCTTTACCCAGAGAGTAGGGGGGCATGAAATGCACTGCCTGTGGAAGTAGTTGAGTTGGAAACATTATGGACCTTCAAAGGCTATTGGATAGGTACATGGATTAGGGTAGAATGATGGGACACCATAGGCCTTCTTCACAGCTGTGTTTCTGTAGGTACAGTGTGAAGGAGAAGGTCCTGTGCTGGACAAAGCAGAAGCGGGTAGTGCAGTGGGCTGGAGCTGGTATACGCATATATCAGGACTACGGTGGAGCTGGCGAGGAGGCGGGCTGCCTTCAGCCGGGTGAAGAAGGCACTGCACATCAGCAAGGTGCAATGCAGCATAGTACATCCAGCGAAGTTGAGGGTGAACTACAAATCCAAGGACTTTTATTTTGGGGTGGCGGAAGCAGCGGAGGAGTTTACGAAGGCAGAAGGACTGTGGCAGAATTGAGAAATGGTCATGTACCGATGTAGCCTCATGCAACTGTATTTTTTCACTGCGTGTTGGTGTATGTGCTAAATGAGCCAAAGTTGTATGTATTTGGACAAGGTAAGAGATGGGACTTTAATTTGCAATGATGGTTCTTTGGGGCTTGGGTGTGTATGCGAGGTTTGTGTGCTAAAGGGGATTTCTTGGTTTTCCTGGGACCGGGCTAGGGGGAAAGAGTCCCGGGCAGGGGCCTCCACTTGCCGGTTTAAGCTGGCTAGTGAACGGGAGTGAGGTGGGTGGGAGGGCCTGCGGCCAAGAGCGGTGATTGTGTGTATCCACAAGGTCCAGGACAAGGAAAAGATTCTGAGGTGGACCAAATCGCAGCAGGATTGTGACTGGGAAGGAAACCAAATCCAGATTTATCACTATGGTGCGAGTTGACCAAGGGGCGGCGGGGTTCAAGCAGTGTTGTACTGATGTCAACGTCGGTTTGGGGTGTTTTACCTGGCCAAACTTTGGGTCACTTTTGAGGGCTGGGAGTATAACTTTGGGATGCCAGCAGAGACAAATTACTTTATTAAGGAACATAAGTTGGGGATGGGCTGAAAGAGAAAAGGTGGGTGGGTTATAGATTTGTCTCTGTTAAATTTTGTTGCATCTTTGTGTTTGCCGATTGGGAAAGGTTGTTGTGCAGGGGAATGGTTGCACACTCCCCTTTTTTGTATTGTTTTTGTATTGAAGTTAAATTGCTGCTATTTTCGGAGGGGGCCCCTTCAGTGCTGGGGGTATAATGTTTAATTGCATTGCACTCTGTTTCTTATGCTCTGTACAGTGCATGAGGGTTGTTGTGGGTTGGGGTGGGGTGGGTTGGGAATGTTCTGTTTGGGGACCATTTTGAGTTTCTTGCATTGGGTTGGGTGTGGGTTACTGAGGGAGGGGCTAGGGATGAGGATAGGAGAGAAGCAACGCGGGGTGCAGGAGAAATTGATTTTGATTTGATTTGAATTGATTGATTATTGTCACATGTATTAGTATACAGTGAGAAGTATTGTTTCTTGCATGCTGTACAAACAATGCATACCGTACATAAGGAAGGAAGGAGAAACTGCACAATATACTGTTACAGTTATAGCAAGGTGTAGAGAAAAGATCAACTTAATACGAGGTAGGTCTATTCAAACGACTGATGGCAGTAGGGAAGAAGCTGTTCTTGAGTCGGTTGGTATGTGACCTCAAACTTTAGTATTTTTTTCCTGACGGAAGGTGGAAGAGAGTATGTCCGGGGTGCGTGGGGTTCTTAATTATGCTGGCTGACTTTCCGAGGCAGCAGGAATTGTAGACAGAGTCGGTCGATGGGAGGCTGGTTTGTGTGATGGATTGGGCTACATTCACGACCATTTGTAATTTCCTGCGGACTGGGGGAGAGCAGGATGCATACCAAGCTGTGATACAGCCTGAAAGAATGCTTTCTATGGTGCATCTGTAGAAGTTGGTGAGAGTCGTAGGTGGCATGCCAAATTTCCTTAGTCTTCTGAGAAAGTAGAGTCGTTGGTGGGCTTTCGGAACTATAATGTCAGCATGGGGGGACCAGGACAGGTTGTTGGTGATCTGGACACCTAAAAACTTGAAGCTCTCGACCCTTTCTACTTTATTCCCATTGATGTAGACAGGGGCATGTTCTCCACTACACTTCCTAAAGTCGATGACAATCTCCTTCATTTTGTTGACATTGAGGGAGAGTTTATTGTCGTCGCACCAGTTCACCAGATTCTCTATATCATTCCTGTACTCTGTCTCATCATTGTTTGAAATCCGACCCACTACTGTGGTGTCATCAGCAAATTTGAAAATAGAGTTGATGGGGAATTTGGCCACACAGTCATAGGTGTACAATGAGTATAGTAGGGGGCTGAGGACACAGCCTTGTGGGGCACCGGTGTTGAGGATGCTCGTGGAGGAGGGGTTGTTGCCTATCCTTATTGGTTGTGGCCTGTGAGTTAGAAAGTTCAGGATCCAGTTGCAGAGGAGGGGGAGAGGCCACGGCCACCAAGTTTGGAGATGAGTTTCGTAGGAAGTATGGTGTTGAAGGCTGAGCTGTAGTCGATAAATAGGAGTTCAACATAGGTGCCTTTGTTATCTAGGTGTTCCAGGGTAGAGTGCAGGGCCATGGAGATGGCGTCTGCTGTGGACCTGTTGCAGCGGTAAGCAAACTGTAGTGGGAGGCTGGAGTTGATTCATGCTATGACGAACCTTTCGAAGCATTTCATGATAATGGATGTCAGAGCCACTGGACAATAGTCATTAAGGCACACTGCTTGGCTTTTCTTGGCACAGGGATGATGATCGTCTTCTTGAAGCAGATAGGAGCCTCAGATTGTTGAAAAGAGAGGTTGAAGAAGGCTGCGAATACCCCCGCCAGCTGATCCGTGCAAGCCCTGAGTGCCTGTCCGGGTACCCCATCCGGGCCAGTGGCTTTCTGTGGGTTGACCTTCGAGAAGGCTGCTCTGACGTCTGCAATGGTGATTTCAGATACAAGTTCATCCGAGGCTTCTGGAGTGGAGGGCTTGCTCGCGCTGACCTCTTGTTCAAAGCGTGCATAGAATGCATTGAGCTCATCAGGGAGGGGTGCATTGGAGCCGAGAACCTGGGTTCAATCCTGGATTCATGTCCATGTGGAGTTTGCACATTCTCCCCATACCTACGTGGGTCTCACCCCCAACAACCCAAAGATATGCAGGGTAGGTGGATTGGTCACACTAAATTGCCCATTAATTGGAAATACATAATTGGGTACTCTCAATTTATTTTAAAAAACAAAGCATTAGCACACTGATAAGACATTGGAGGGATGTATTGGTAGAGGGGGCTTCGCGTTAGGGCCTTCAGGTGGGAGTTGCCATGCTCGCAAGAAATGCTAGTGAACGGAAGTGAAGTGGTGGGGGGGGGGGGGGGGGGGGGGGGGGGGGGGTGCTGCGGTGAATAGCCAGTGCGAAGCTGCAGTTATGTAGGGTGCGTTTGTCCATGGACGGGCCGGGGGGCCATCTTGGCTGGGCCCGACAAAGTGAGGATGGGGGTGATGATGGCTGTCTCTAGGGTGGATGGAACTGGAGGCCTCCAGTGAGAATCGTGAATGCCCACAGGCTAAATGGGCCGCTTAAGCGGTCCTGGGTGTTCGCGCACTTAAAAGTTTGAGCGCAGAAGTGATTTTTCTGCAGGAGACGCACCTGTAGGTGGGACAAGTGTTCCACTCGAGGTTTGACTGGAAGTCCAGGGGTGTCGCTATACTGCTGAATACGAAAACGGAGTTTAGGGGGCTAGGGAGGTGCGGGACCTGGGGGTGATGTTTGTAATAGTGAGTGGGGTGTTAGGGGGACTCCAGCGGTATTGGTGAATGTATTTCTTCCTAATTGGGATGACGCCGGATTCTAATAAGGCTGTTATAAGTGATCCCAGACTTGGACTTTCACCTGCTGATTATAGGGGTGTGTGGATTTTAACTGTGTACTGGAGCTGAGGGTGGATAGGTCGAGCCTTAAGTCGTTGGGGAGGTTGAGAATGGCATGAGAGCTGGGACGGTTTATGGAGAGGATGGGGTTGATGCGTCGGTGGGGGTTTGGGCACAGGGGCTTATGCCGTGGCCTTCACCTCTCTGACTGCCCGGTGACGGATACTTCTGAATTGGAGGTTGGCTACACCGCCGGGGGGTATGGTTGGGAGACTTGTACGAATTTCTCAGGTTGGAGAAAATTAAGTTTGCCCTAAGGGGGTCAGAGGAGGGCTTTGAGGTATGATGAAGGTCATTCATGACTATATTGGAGGAGCTATTTGTCATTGAGGGGGTGGGGAGTGGAGTGTAACCCTGACAGTGAAGGTTGGTCTTGCATTAAGTTCTGGGAACTTGCTGATACAAAGCATTAGCGCAGGGCGGCATGGTGGCACAGTGCATTGCTGCCTCACTGTGCCAAGAACCCGGGTTCAATCCCGGCCCCCAGTCACTGTCCATGTGGAGTTTGCACTTTCTCCCCATATCTGCGTGGGTCTCACCCCCACAATCCAAAGATAGGTGGATTGGCCACACTAAATTGCCCATTAATTGGAAATACATAATTGGGTACTCTAAATTTATTTTTAAAAAAACAAAACATTAGCACACTAATAGACATTACTGCAGAGCAGCACGATGAAGGAGGATTGAATGTTTCAGGGAAAAAGGAAAGAGGATAGTTGGGAGTACAGGAGGAAGGGAGGGAAGAGGAAAGAGATCAGGGCAGAAAGACGGAACCAGAGTGGAAAGTGATTCATAGAATAGAGACTGATCTGGTCTTGAAACATTATGATACACTTTGCATCTCACAGCTGTGGATCCCCTCAAAGCCAACTCATAGTCGCCCAGAAATAGTGCTGGGGTAAGTAAGCCATCTCGAAGCAGAAAAGGACCCAAGAAAAAACCTGAATTAACGCCCTCACAAAAGTGACTATTTAGTTACATAATCAGGGCACAGTAGGCAAGTGGTTACATTATTGGACTGGTTATCCAGAATAATAACTGCAGACTCACCACCAGGAAAGATGTGGAACTAAAATTTAGTTAATTAAATAAATCTGGAAAAAATTACTAGTTTTACAAAAACTACCAGATTGGTCTTTGAAGTGAATCCTTATTCAGTCTGACCTACATACGACTCCAGATCTACAGCAACAAATTTAATTTATGCAACACCTTGAAAGTAATAAAACATCCCAAAGCATTTCACAGAAGTATTACAAGACAATATGTGGCATTAAGCCACTTGGGAGATATTAGGGCTGAAGACCAAAAGCGTGGTTAAATAGAGAGGTTTAAGGAGTGTCTTAAAGGAAGGCAGCAAGGTATAGAGACAGGGAGGTTAATGAAGGGAATTCTTGAACTCAAGGCCTAGGCAGCTGAAGATACAACATGCAGTTAAATTCAGGGATGCTCCAGAGGCCTGAACTAGATGAGTGTAGGTGCATTGAAGGACTGAACGGCTGCAAGAGAATATGGAGGTAGCGAGGGAGCCAGTCTACGAAGGGACTGGAAAACAAGGATGAGAATTTTAAAATTGAGACATTGCTCATTGGGGGAACCACTTCAGGTCAGCGATTACAGAGTGATGGGTGTATAGGACTGGTTTAGTTAAGATAAGGTTATGAGTTTTGGATGACTTCAAGTTACATAGAACATCCAGTGCAGAAATAGGCCATTCGGCCCATCAAGCCCTCACTTCCACCCTATCCCTGTAACCCAATAACTCCTCCTAACCTTTTTAGTCACTAAGGGCAATTTATCATGGCCAATGCACCTAATCTGCACGTCTTTGAACTGTGGGAGGAAACCGGAGCACCCGGAGGAAACCCACGCAGACAGCACCCGGAGGAAACCCACGCAGACACGGGGAAGTGTCACTGACAGTGACCCAGCGGGGAATCGAACCTGGAACCCTGGCGCTGTGAAGCCACAGCACTATCCACTTGTGCTACCATGCTGCCCAAGTTCACGGAGAGGGTAATGTACAGGACCAGCATGGAATGTATTAGAATAGTCAAGCCCTGCACTTAACAGCAGCAGATGAGCTGAGGCAGGTGGTGGAGATGGACAATGTTAAGGAGACAGTGCAGAATATTTGGTTGAAAGCTCATCTTGGTGTCAAATATGAAATTACCGTTTCTAACAGCCTAGTTCAGCTCAGATAATTGTCAGGGAGACGAACAGAATCAGCAACGAGGGAGCAGTTTTTGGCAAGGGCCAAAGACAATAGTTTCAGTTTTCCCAATCATTATTTAGAGGAAATTTTTACTCAGCCAGTACTGGGTGTCAGACAATCAATTTAACTATAGGTAAGGGTAAAGGTAAAGTTGTCACAATTCCAGATGACCATAGGCTACTTTTCCTTTTGAGGGGGAGAGCTGACTGGTGGTGGTTTAACCTGAGAATCACCATGCCTCAGGCGAAGGGCAAGGTTGAGAAGGTGGGGCCTTCATGAATAACTAACATTATTAACAATCTGACTATACAGAAACAGTGGAGGAGTGAGATAGTGCTGAGGTAGAACTGGGTGTCGTCAGCGTAATTGTGAAAACACATGCTGTGCTTTCAGATAATGTTGGCAAGGGGCTATGTGTAAATGAGAAATAGGAAGCGGTCAAGGATAGGTCCTTGGTGGACACCAGAGGTAATAGTGTCTGAATGGGAAGAGAAGCCATTGATGGCAATTCTCAGACTTCAATTAGACTGTAAGATATGGAATCAGGCTACTGTAGTCCCAACCAGCAGGATGATGAAAGAGAGACATTAAAGGAGAATGGTGTGATCATCCATCTCAAAAGGTGCTGAAGGCTGAGTTTGCCTTTGTCACAGTCACAGATGTCATCTATAATGTCAGTAAGAGCCATTCAGTACTGTGCCGGGAAAGAAGCCTGACAGGAGAAAGTCAAACATGGAGTTCAGGGAAAGATCGGCAAAAATTTGGAAAGCAATGACATATTCTTTTTTTTAATAAACATTTTATTGAGGTACTTTTGGTATTGTAACAACAGCAAAATAAACAATGTACATGAAACTATAAACATAGTGCAAAAGCCACCTCCCTTTCTTGCAGGTCCCACCTTTATTAACCCCCTACTCTTAAGCTAAACTAATCCCCTTTCTGCTGACGATTAATTTTCCGCGAAGAAGTCTACGAACGGTTGCCGCATCCGGGCGAACCCAAGTAGTGACCCTCTCAGGGTGAACTTGATTTTCTCCAAACAGAGAAAGCTCGCCGTGTCCGATAGCCGACTTCAGGGACTTTGAGTCCCTCCAAGCTAATAGTATCCGGCTACCAGGGAAGCAAAGGCCAGAACGTCTGCCTCTTTCTCCTCCTGGATTCCCGGGTCTTCCGACACCTCGAAAATCACCACCTCTGGACTCAATGCCACTCTTTAACACCGTGGACATGACATCTGCAAACCCCTGCCAAAATCCCCTCAGCTTCGGACATGTCCAGAACGTGTGGACATGGTTCGCTGGTCCTCCCGCACATTTTGCGCACCTGTCTTCCACCCCAAAGAATCTGCTCATTCGGGCCACTGTCATGTGAGCCCGATGAGCGACCATGAATTGTATCAGGCTGAGCCTGGCACATGTTGCAGACGGGTTGACTCTACTCAACGCGTCCGCCCATAGACCATCCTCTATCTCTCCTCCCAGTTCCTCCTCCCACTTGCGCTTCAGCTCCTCGGTCTGAGTCTTCTCTGACCCCATAAGATCCTTGTAAATGTCAGAGATGCTCCCTTCTCCTACCCACCCTCTGGAAACTACCCTGTTCTGAATCCCCCTTAGCGGTAGGAGCGGGAAGGTTGACACCCGTTTACGTAGGAAGTTCCGCACCTGCAGATACCTGAATTTGTTTCCCCTCGCCAACGCAAATTTCTCCTCCAGCGCCTTAATACTCGGAAAGCTCCCCTCCATAAACATGTCCCGCATCCTCTCAATCCCTGCTCTCCGCCATATCTGGCACCCCCCCATCCATACTTCCCGGAGCAAACGGTTGATTATTTCAGATTGGGGACCAGACTGATGCTCCCACATGTCTCCTCCATTGCCACCACCACGGGGCTGGTGGAGTACCGTGCCGGCGGGAATGGCAGAGGCGCAGTTACCAACGCCCCCAGACTGGTGCCTTGCATGAAGCCGCCTCCATAAGCTCCCATGCCAACCCCTCCCCCACCACCCACTTCCTGATCATGGCTATATTCGCCGCCCAGTAATAGTTACTAAAATTTGGCAGCGCCAACCCACCCTCTCCCCGACTCTGCTCAAGCATTACCTTCCTTATTCGCAGGGTCTTGTCCGCACAAACGAAGCCAGTGATCACTCTGTTGACCCGTTTAAAAAAGGACCGCGGAATAAAGATGGGGAGACACTGAAATACAAACAGGAATCTCGGGAGGACTGTCATCTTCACCGTCTGCACCCTCCCAGCCAGTGACAACGGAAGCGCGTCCCATCTCTGAAAATCATCCTTCATTTGGTCTACTAGCTGGCCAGATTTAATTGATGTAGCCGGTCCCATTCCCGCACCACTTGAATGCCTTGGTACCTAAAGCTTCCTCCGACTAATCTAAACAGCAGTTCCCCCAATCGCCTGTCCTGTCCCCTCGCCTGGACCACAAACATCGCACTTTCCCCATATTTAGCTTATACCCCGAAAACCAGCCAAATTCACCTAGAATCCGCATGATTTCTTTCATCCCCTCTATTGGGTCCGATACATACAGAAGCAGGTCATCTGCACAGAGTGAGACTCTGTGCTCCATCCCCCCCCCCCCCCCCCCCCCCCGACCCCCCGACTAGCCCCTTGAGGCTCTCAGAGCAATTGCCAACAGCTCTATAGCTAGCGCGAACAACAGTGGGGAGAGGGGGCATCCCTGTCTCGTCCCCCGGTGCAGTCTAAAATAGCCCGATATTGTCCTATTCGTCCGTACGCTTGCCACAGGAGCCTGATACAACAACCTGACCCAGTCAATAAAGCTCCGCCAAAATCCGAACCGTCCCAGTACCTCCCACAGATAATCCCATTCTACCCGATCAAAAGGCTTTTCTGAATCCATTGCGATCACTACCTCCACCTCCCTACCTTCCGGTGGCATCGTGATCACGTTTAACAATCTTCTTACATTGGCCACCAACTGCCTACCCTTAACAAACCCAGTCTGGTCCTCCCCAATAACATCCGGAACACAATCCTGGAGGACAACATTTTGGCCAGCAGTTTGGCATCCACATTCAACAGGGATATCGGCCTATAGAACCCACACAGCTCCGGGTTCCTGTCCCACTTCAGAATCAGTGAAATCGTGGCCTGTGACATCTTTCCCTTGCCTTATTGAACATCCTCATCAACACCGGCCCCAATATCCCAGAGAACTTTTTATAAAACTCCACTGGGTACCCGTCCGGCCCTGGGGCTTTACCCTCCTGCATGGCCTTCAGACCCTCCACTATCTCTTCCAACCCGATCGGGGCCCCCAATCCATCTACCAGCTCCCCGTCCACCTTTGGGAAATTCAGCCCCCCCCAAAGAAGTGCCTCATCCCCTCCAGCCCCGTAGGGGGTTCCGACATATGCAGCCTACTGTAGAAATCCCTAAACGCTTTATTCACCCCTGCTGAATCTCCAACCAGGTTCCCATCTCCTTCATTTACTTTCCCTATCTCCCTGGCTGCCTCCCTCTTTATAAACTGCTGTGCAACCATTCTGCTGGCCTTCTCTCCTTGCTCATAGATCGCCCCCCTCGCCTTTTTCAGCTGCTCCACTGCCCTCCCTGTGGTTAACAAGCCGCACTCCGCCTGTAGCCTCCGCCGTTCCCTGAAAAGCCCTGCCTCTGGGGTCCCCGCATACCTCCAATCTATCTGTAGTATCTCCTTCACCAGTCGGTCCATCTCTGCCCTGTCCACCTTCTCCCTATGGGCCCATATCGAGATCAGCTCCCCTCTGACCACCGCCGCTGAAATTTCCCCCGTGTCGTTGACCTGCAGGTAGTTCTGAATACATTTCCTCAGCCGCTCACACACTCCTTCGTGAGCCAAAAGTCCCACATCTAACCTCCATTGCGGGTGCTGGTTACTGTCTTTACTAGCCTGCAGGTCAACCCAATGCGGAGCATGGTCTGAGATTGTGATCGCCGTGTCCACATCCCTGCCAGTAAGGCCCTGCTCAATATAAAGAAATCAATCCGGGAGTACACTTTATGCACGTATGACTAGAAGGAACACTCCTTCACCCTCGGCTGCCCAAATCTCCATGGATCCACCACCTCCCCCCCCCCCCCTCCCCTGACTGACCCAGCCTTTCCGCAATCTAATCTGGTCAGTTACTCTAAGGTGCGCCTCATGCAACATTACCACGTCCGCCTTCAGTCCCCTAAGATGCACGAACACACGTGCCCTCTTGACCAGCCAATTTAACCCTTGAGCATTCCAGGTGATCAGCCTAGTTGGGGGCTCATTGCCCCCCCACCTTCACTGATCAGCCATCCCCTTTTTTGGGCCCGCCTCCACCCATGCTCCGCATCTCCACCGGCCCACTCCCAGGCAGCTTCCGCCCCCAACCTTCTCTCTGTCCCTTAGCCCAAGTCCCTCCCTCGTCAGCAGAACATTTACCCCCTCCCGCCCACTAGTAACAACACTCTGTAACCCAACCCCTTTAATAAACCGAACATATGCACCCCCCCCCCCACTGCGCTTCCGTGAGCTAGCCCGGCCAACTAACTTGGTGACCCCCATCCCTGGCGCCGGATAGTCTCCCACCTATTGTCCCCCCCCCCCCCCCCCGGCTCATACAAACATACTCCAACATCAAACAATCCCCACACAATTGCCCGACAGAAAAACACCAAGATCTAAACAAGCACATCTCCATTCCCCAACAGTGCAAATGAAAACCTTAACTCACTCAGCTCTACCGCTGGTCCCAAATCAATGCAAAAGACATTACAAACAGCTTCAACAACACGAAAAGCGAGAAACTTTTTTTTAAAGAACAGAAAAACAAAAAAAAGCAAGACGTTGCAGCAAAGTTCAAAAGTTCCCAGTTCACCACCAGTCCTTTCCTTTTCGCGAAGTCCAGCGCATCCTCAGGGGACTCAAAATAAAAGTGCTGTTCATCGTGCGTGACCCAGAGACGGGCCGGATACAACAGTCCGAACTTCACCTTTTGGTTAAAAAGGATCGACCTAATCTGGTTGAAGCCTGCTCTTCTCCTGGCCACCTCCACACTCAGGTCTTGGTAAACCCGCAGGATACTACAGTATTGTCCCACTTACAGCTCCGTGTCTGCTTGGCTCACTGTAGAATGTGCTCCTTATCCAAGTACCTGTGGAATCTCACCACCATTGTCCTCGGGGGGGGGTCTCCCATTTGCGGCTTCATCGCGAGCGCTCTGTGAGCCCTATCCACCTCCAAGGGCCGGGAGAATGTCCCCTCCCCCAGCAGCTTCTCAAACATACCTGCTATGTGTGCCGCAGCATCCGCCCCTTCGGGAGCCCAACAATTCCCAAGTTCTGCCGGTGGGACCTATTCTCTAGGTCCTCCACCTTCTCCAGGAGCCTTTTCTGCTGGTCTCTCAGCATCCCCACCTCCAACTCCACCGCAGTTTGATATTCCTCCTGCTCAGCCAGCACCTTCTTTACTTTCTGGATCGCCCAATCTTGGGCATCCAATCTAAGTTCCAGACGCGAAATTGCCTCTTTAAATCGGGTCCAAGCAGACCTGCTTCTGATTGGCGAAGCTCTCCTGGATAATTTGCGTCAGCTACTCCGTTGACCACTGGGTCGACAAGCCAGAGGTCCGATCCTCCGCCATGATGTCTCCAGCTGCAGCTTCAGCCCAAGCCTTCTCCGTCTTTCTGTTTCTGCCTTTACGAACACTTCTAGTCCTTCTCTCCATGCACCGATGTGGGAATTCAGTACACAATTGCCTCTCTCATCAGTTTTACAATTCAAGTCCGGTAGAAAATCAGGGGAAAAGGTCCAAAAGACCAACCAGAGCAGGCGCCACCAAATGTGCGACGTACTCCTCCATAGCCGCCACCGGAAGTCCTCAGCAATGACATATTCAAGGACTAGAGAAGATAATGAGATAGTTTACATGGACAGAGACTGCCCTCTGGGTGGCATAATGATTAGCACTGCTGCCTCACAGCACCAGGGCCCTGGGTTCAATTCCAACCTTGGATGACTGCGTGGAGTTTGCACCTTGACCCCATGCCTGCATGGGTTTCTCCGGATGCTCCGATTTCCTCCCACAGTCCAAAGATTTGCAGGTTGTGTCGATTGGCTATGATGAAATGAAATGAAAATCGCTTATTGTCACAAGTAGGCTTCAATGAAGTTACTGTGAAAAGCCCCTAGTCGCCACATTCCGGCGCCTGTCCGGGGAGGCTGGTACAGGAATTGTCCCTTAGTGTACAAAAGGTTAAGTGGGGTTACAGAGTTATGGAGATAGATGGGGGGGGGGGGGGGGGGGGGGGGGGGCTAGGTACGGTGCTCTTTTGAAGGGTTGGTGCAGACTCGGTGGGCCAAATAGCCTCTTTGCGCACTGTCGGGATTCTATGATTTCAATTAAACATCCAGCAAGCCACTCTATTGTATCAGAAATTATTACGTTGGACTACAGCAGCAAGCCACCTTCTCATGGGAAATTAACGTTTGGCAATAACCGCTGGCCTTGCCAGTGTCACCCAGATATTGCCAGTGGATAAGTAAAAAATAATTGGTTGCAATGAAAGACACCATAAAATTTTACAGAATAAAGAAAACACTGGCCCACATTTTCCAGTCTACAGCAAAATAACGGCTGCTGATCTTGACGAAAGCTGCCCACAAAGAGTTAGCACTCTCTGTGGCATACATTTCACCTCTGCCAATCTTAATTTGACTCTCGTGCCAAATTAGGGGATCTCCAGGCACCTATAAGCGATGTCATCAAGTAGGATTAGCAACCAATCACATTGAAGAATTCTCAGACTCCAAACCAGGAAAAAATGCACAGGCTGCCCTTCACATTTTAATAATCTTAGAATGAAATAGACCTGGGGTATACAAGATTAAGGAAGAAGCTAACTGTAAAAGGATAGTAAAAATTTATGGAACTGCTATCATAATGGACAAGTTTAATATTCCAGAAATATGTAAAAATATTTAGGGCCAGAGAGGTTGTCCAAAGGTAATTATGACTTATAAATCATTAAAAAGCCAGTACTCCTCATTAGCAAGGTGTAACATTTTTGGGGCCAGATTGAAGCATAAAGTGAAAGTTCATGTCAAATCATGGAATTTCAGAAGTCTTCCATCTGCAAGGACCCCTATATTCTGAAGAGAAGTGAGAAATCACTGATCGCAACTTCTGCATTTGTGTCGACCAGAAGTAGTTGTCAATTTCAAAGTTGTAATGAACCAAACACTGACTGTTTTGCCATCATGACGATCACAAAATCTAGGCCATTTCTCATCCACTAAGGTGTACAAAAATGAACACAGCCAACACAGTCAAATCTGCCAAAATTATATCTTCTTGAGAGTTTATTTCAAACTGTTTATGATAACTAGGGAAAATAATTTTAGATTCATCTAAAAGTATGAAGTAGATATGATTTAAAACAAGGGACACCCAGTGGTTAGAACTGCTGCCTCACACGATGCAGTGGTTAGCACAGCTGCCTCAAAGCACCGAGGTCCCAGCTCTAGGTCACTGTCCGTGTGGAGTTTGCACATTCTCCCCGTGTTTGCGTGGGTTTCGCCCCCACAACCCAAAAATGTGCGGGGTAGGTGGATTGGCCATGCTAAATTGCCCCTTAATTGGAAAAAATGAATTGGGTACTCTAAATTTATTTTTAAAAACTGCTGCCTCACAGCACCAGGGATTTGGGTTCAATTCTGGCCTTGGGTGACTGTAAATTCTCCCCGTGTCTGTGTGGGTTTCTTCCAGGTGCTCCGGTTTCCTCCCAGTCCAAAGATGTGCAAGTTAGGGGGTTAGCCATGCTAAACTTTGCCTTGGGGCAAAGATGTGCAGGTTAGATGGGGTTATGGAGAGAGGGCAGGGGTCCGAGGTAGGATGCTCTTTAGGAGGGTTGGTGCAGACTGGATGGGCCGAATGGCCTCCTTCTGCACTGTGGGAATTCTATGTTCTATCACAGCAGTGGATTAATTTTCATTTCAAAATTTAAAATCCACTGTCCAATTAATAAAATGGCCCACGGTGCAGATTTTTAATCATTTAGCTTTGTGGGATGTAAAGTGATTTAAACAGACAAAATACTTCCGCTACCATCATAATGTGACGCCTGTGGTATTTCAGCACTTGATTACCGAAGCATTTTAACCAACTTTGCTGATGACTTGCTAACCTAAACTCAATCTGAAAATGCATCCACCGCTATAACAATTCGTTTGCTACAAAGGGATTAAAAGCCCTAAAGCGGTTCAAGACGGCGGCTCACGACTAGCTTCTCAGGACAATAAATAAACAACCAAATCGTGCGAGTATTTTTTAAAAATACCTTCCAGCAGCTACAGAAAACTGGAGCAATGAATCCCACGAACTAGGGAGAATAATTTGTCCGTGTTTTTTTTAAATCTAAGTTCGAAAACATGTTATCTATTCAACATTGTCGCAGGTCCCACCGCGTTAAACGGTGTCTCTGTTATTTAAGGTGCATGTGTACGTGAGGTTATCAACCCACCACTTCGCCAATGGATCCCCCTCCCCCCGCTGGTTCTGCGGGCAGGTTTTGTTAGCTGCGCTTTGCTACACTTGGTCGCTTTCCCGGGCGGCACTTTTGTAGCCTTTTGGCAGGAGGGAGCACGTGCTTCCCCCCCACCACCTGGCGGCAGAAACTAGGTCACATAAACACGGGGGTTGCTCCGGGTCACGTGCGGCCGCCGCGAGCCCCGGGAGGATGTTCCATTATGTGATTGTGACGTCAGGCAGGCCCGGCTCAGCCAATGGCGGGCCGCGCTCGGGTCGCGTAAACACCAGGCGCACGTGGGACAGTCGAGTCGGTCCATGTGAGGAGCTTGCAGGGCTGGAGCAGCCGGAAGGGGCGAAACATTCACCACTGACCTTTGTAAGGAGGGGGGGAGAGGACGGATCCAGAAAAAAAAACTTATTTTGCAAAGGGCCTCCAAAATGAAACCAAATCGGGGGCGGGGGGGTCAAAATGAAACCAAATCGGGGGCGGGGGGTCAATAAGAAACATTTCTGAACGTCTCTCAATTTCCAAATGCAATGAATCCGAGCTGCTTACCCGCAAAAAAACCTCCGATAACTACTATTTCGCTTTTCCAACTGATGACCTTTTTCCCCCCAGCATTTTTGAATTTGGGTTCTGAACAGGGCAAACCGAAACATCCGTTGCATCCATTTTTCATCATTCTGTTTGGGTTTATTCGAATCGCGTTGGTGGTTTGGGGGGGGGGGGGGGCACACCATGCGGAAAATAAATATCTTACCTACACCGTTGCCATCCATCGCATTAAGTATCGGAAACCTCCGCTTTCCGCGTAATCTTAGTAACAGGTTCTTTTTAAAACAATAGATTCGTTCTCCAGCCCCACTTTTCAGTCGAGATTTCTTCCTTTTTCTCAACCCCCATATGTGTCGCCGTCGATGACTTTCTGAATCGTCTATTCTCTCCTGCTATATCAATGTATTTATTATTTTCAATTAAGTCCAGTCACTGCCTTTGCTCATAGTTCAATCCGGACTCGTGTGGCAATGACTCAGTGTCTCAGTGCTTTGCTGCTACAGTTGCCCACGTGACGCCCTTTGTATTGGCCCCGCCCCCTCTGCTTGTCTCTCCCTTTGCCCCAGTGACACACTTTCCAAAACAAGTTCAGACTTGGGCAGGCTGCAGGCTTCCTATTTTACAAAAACAAGACAGTCGGGGAAACCGCAGAGCATTTTAACTGGTCCAAATAATCTGCCGACAGTCTAATTACAGTACACAGAAACATACATAGAAAATAGAAGCAGGTGGAGGCCATTCGGCCCTTTGAGCCTGCTCTGCCATTCATTATGATCATGGCTGAGTGTCAAATTCAATACCCTGATTCCCGCCTTCCTCCCCCTCCTCCCATATCCCTTGATCCCTTTAGCCCCAAGATCTATATCTAAATACTTATTGAAATCACACAATGTTTTGGCCTCAACTACTTTCTGTGCTGAAGAAATTTCTCCTCACCTCAGTCATAAAAGGTTTACCCCTTATCCTCAAACTATGACCCTTAGTCCTAGACTCCCCCACCCTCGGGAACATTCAGAATCTACCCTGTCTAAATCTGTTGGAATTTTTTAAGTTTCTATGAGCACCTTGTGGTGAATGTGTTACTGCTACCATTCACCATTGTATTGCATTACATTGTATTGTATTATGTTGATGCCCATGTGGGCTCCGCCTATGTCTCCGCTCCCTCGGGGGAGGTATATAGATCTGCAGCCTGTAGACGGCACTCAGTACAGAGCAGTCGCAGGCAGGTACAGATCTAGCTGATTAAACCCACTGTTCACTTCAACTCTTCGTCTCGTGTGAATTGTTGGTCACATCATCCCCTCACTCTCCTAAACATCAATTAATATAAACCTAACAGATTTACTCTCTCCCCATGATAGTACTGCCATCCCAGGAATCAGCAAGGTAAACCTTCACTCCACTCCCTCCACAGCAAGAACATCCTCAGATAAGGACACTAAAACTACACATAATACTTCAGGTGTGGCCTCACCAACGTGCTATACAACTGCAGGAAAGCATCCTTATTCCTTTAGTCAAATCCTCTTGATATGAACGGCAACATACAATTTGCCTTCTTTGTTGCCTGCTGAACCTGCGCACTTACTTTCAGCGACTGATGCACAAGGACACCAAGGTCTCGCTGAGTATCCACTTCTCTCAATTTGCACCCATTCAAATAATAACTTGACTTCCTGTTTTTGCTACTGAAGTGGATGACCTCACATTTCACCACATTATACTGCATCTGCCATTCAGGGAGATCAATATGTGAATGAGACAGAAAGTCAGAATAGAGCCCCTCAGGCCCCGAAAAGGAAAGCACCCGCACCACCGACTGCACAGGCAGCACCCAACCCAATGAATCCCATCACCACGCAGCGTAGAGTAACGACAGAAAACCAACCCGGTTTTGTAGACAGCACCCCACTAATCATCACCCAGTTAAGGGATGCCTGCGATAAAATAGAAACCTTTCACCCCACATCAGACCCCACCATTTCTTTGAGCGAGTTAGACAACAGACGGTCTGTATGAGCAGGGAGAAGTAAAACCCATAGTGATGAGCCTTGACCCGTCGGTTAGTTCAGCCCTTTCCGACCCACAAAATGTAGGAGGAGGTAGCCTCCAAGATATGAAAACAGCCATTTTAGACGCCATTGGCTACAATAGAGGAGATCCGGTAGGACTCAACCGGTGCAGACATAAAAAGGGAGAGCATCCAGCAGCATTTGATGGACGCCTCTGGACCCACTTTACCGCAGAATTCGGTGATTTAGCCGGCGGTAGACGATACGGCCAAATGGACGATAGATCGGTAGACGATACGGCCAAATGGACCCGTATTCTCGTCTCCCGTACCACGGAGGCAGGACAAAAGGCATGTGCCAACTACGACCCCTCAGACCAGCACACAATGATGTGTGGGTACTGAAGCAATTATCTAGAGCTTGGGAACAGTTCCTGCAGAAAAAGACAGACCAGGAAAGAGTACACGCCAACATGAATCCAGTAAGGGCACACCAAGACCCCACATGAGGCAGAAGTAACACACAGCACCCTAAAGTGCAGGAATGCTACAATTGCGGACACGATGGGCATTACGCCCGGGAATTCAATACCCCCCCCCCCCCCCCGAAACAGCAACGGAATCAGCCCACAAATGCTCCCTCAGGAACAATGCCCGATCCATCCACAGCGTTAGCGCCCGATCAGGTAATTTGGCCATAAATGGCACCGATTGACGGTGTTCGGGCTCCCCAACTTGGGTCTGCGATACCCTTTGGGATAATTCCGGAAGACCGGTAGTTGCAGGCACAGTCTGGGAACACTTAGTAGAGTTCCTTTGGGACACAGGAGGGTCCCGAACTACGTTAAACTCCTCCATGATGTACCAGCGAGATATATGGCCCACTACAGACACCTCCTTTACAGGTCACCTCCAGCAGGGACACATGTCCAGATCGGCAACATTAAAACAAAACACTCAGTCATTTTGGTAGATTTGCCCCAGACAGCAGAACACATCTTGGGAATAGATTTTATGAGTTCACACAACCTTTCTTTTGATCCCGTAAATAAATGTGAGTGGAAAATGGCTAGAGCAGCATGAGCCCCTACCATGCTCACAGTAGGAGACTACGCACACAGGATTAGTTCAGTGGGAGAGTACTGGTTTGATCCACAAACCATTACCACAGACAAAACAGTTAGAGAAGTCTTGAAAAGACATAAAGCATAATTTGCCCAGCACAAGCACGATTGCGGTAAGATGCCAGGAGTGGTCAACATTTCAGGTCCCGATCCTAAGCCCTAGATCAATACAGCTTTCCACAGCAAGCCGAGGGAGAGATAGCCAAAGTAATCCAGAGTTTATTGAACCAGGGAGTGATTCGGCCCCTAGCATCAACGAACAATCCCCTGATTTGGCCCAAAAGAAAGCCAGATGGTTCATGGCAACTGACCATCGATTATAGGGAATTGAACAAAGTGACTCCATTAGCAGCCCCCCACCATTGCCATGAGTCCCGAGACCATGTTAAAATTAGGATCCAGTCAAATTTTTTCACGTTTGTGGACATTAGCAATGGCTTTTGGTCCATTCCATTGGATAAACCGTGCCAGTACAAATTTGAGCTCACTTTCCAGGGACAGCAGTACACGTGGACGTGCTTCCATAAAGCTTCCACAACACCCCCTCCATTTTTCACAGACAATTGGTGAATGGCTTACCAAAATTTTCCCGACCTGAATGCCTTGTTCAGTATGTGGACAACTTGCTCCTACAGACTGACACCAAGGAAGAGCACATTTCACTTCTTTCGGAACTATTAGGACTCCTCAAAGAAATTGGATGCAAAATTAACCCCAAAAAGGCCCAAATCCTCCAGGAAAATGTCACTTATTTAGGTACGGTCATCACGCATGGTAAGCGTGAGATAGAACAGAAACGGATCGATTTGGTTAGAAAATTGCCCTTGCCCCAAAATGTTACAGCACTCCGGTCAATTTTAGGACTGGTCGATTACTGCAGGAACCACATAGACGGTTTCGCCACAAAAGCAGCCCCACTTTCTGAGGTCCTTAAGAAACAGGCCCCATGGAAATGGCTTCCGCAGCACACGGATGCCGTAGACACATTAAAACACGCCCTAAGCACAGCCTCCGCTTTGCAGGCCCCAGATCCACACTCCCCATACGCGATAGAGGTAGCGACCACCGACCGAACCCTTTCGGCCATACTCCTACAGGAAAGGCACGATCGTTTAGGACCCGTACCCTATGCCTCATGAGTTTTTGACCCCGTAGAGCAAGGATTTTCAGCCTGCGAAAGGCACCTGCTCTCACTTTTCTGGGCAGTACAGTACTTCTCGTACTTCTCGGACTCAACCCCACGACCATTTTGACCGAGCACACCCTGACACAGCTTTAGACAGTAGATTAAAAGACGGCACAGTAAGCCAAATTTGAGCAGCGCGCTGGACCCTACTCCTACAAGGACACGACATCACGGTAAAATGGACAAAGACGTACACGTTTCTGGCCGACAATTTACACTATGCAGGAACCCCACATGAGTGCAAGATCATTGCACCCAAGCACAGCACAGGCCCCTTTATTCCCAAATTGGCACCAAAAAAGACAGGCATCCGACCACAGACGACCCAGCCCACAGACAAAGCTCTGAAAATTTATGTAGATAGCTCCTCCACAGTTCTTGATGGAAAAAGAATCACAGGATGTGGAATTTATGCAGAGGACGTGCAGGGACGAGCTTTAGAGGAAATCTCACTAAAATTGCCTGGACATTTTGGTTCACAGGCAGCCGAGTTAGCAGCCATCGCTTACATCGTGCAGAACCCAGATTTGTTCCCAACCCCAGCAGGAATATGTTCAGACAGTTTGTACATCTTCAACAGACTGACAGAATTCCTACTCCTGTGGGAATCTAGAGGATTTATATCCGTTGATGGAAAACCCCTACCCGCAGCGCCATTAATCAAAGACATTGTCCAGACAGCGAGAGGTAGAAAATACAGAATCGTTAAAGTTAGTAGTCACCACCATTCCTCCCCACTCGGTAATGTGAAAGCTGACGCCCTAGCGAAAGCAGGCTCACGATATGGCCACTTTTGGCAACCCCCTGAGAGTGCCCCAGTACACGCGGTTCAGGTCTCACAGACCAACATTCAAGACACTAAAGGAAGTTTTAAAAGGAAACTTCCCAGCTCCCTATGATAAGTTTAAAGATACTTTAATGATCCATGAGGGAATCGTTTTAAAGGATGGTATTTATGTAGTCCCCACCCAGGATAGGAACAAGATTATTTGCAAATTCCATGACGGACACGGACACCAAGGGATAGAATCTACACTTGCCCACCTCAGACCTCTCTGCTGGTGGCCTGATTTAAAAACCGACGTAAACCATTATGTTGAGAATTGTTTGATTTGCGCCCAGAACAACCCGGACAGATATGCAAAGAAAGGTCAGCTAAGACACACCCGCCCTGTTAACGGCCCATGGACAAACTTGCAGTTAGACTATATTGGTCCTCTCCCCCCCTGCAGAAATGGATACAAATATGTGTTAGTCGTCATCGACACATTCATAAAATGGGTAGAAGCATTCCCTTCAAGAACAAATACGGCCAAAGCCACGGCAAAAATTCTAACTGAGCACATTTTCACTAGATGGGGATTTCCCCGTAGTATCGAGTCGGGCCAAGGTTCACACTTCACAGGCAGAGTCATGAAAAATGTCATTTCTGGCATCATTTTGGCATTGATCACAATTTCCCCCAGGACAACAGAGTTTGAATCAAGGAGTTACAACAGTAGCAGACTAACCGGCACCACCCCCCTTATTTGGAAAGGCCTCCGTGCCTGGGACAATGATAGCTAGGACCTGCCCAGCTATCGAGGTATCCGTCCCCTAATTGGCTGAGATCGATGAGGGTGATCAAAAACCCTATTGATCCATTGAACCCGAAGTAAGGACCGCCCAAAAGGGCGCGAAAGAGACAAAGGATAAAAAGCCCTGTGCACTAGAGATCGATCTCTTTTGGGACTGGCCTGTGTGCGACCAACTGCAGCAGAACCAACCAAGTTCAAGGACCTGCGGCCATTCCTGAAGGACAAGCCCAGCTGAGATGAACCAACAACTTCCAAATCGACCACGTGGACTCAGATGAAGGCCTTATCTCGCACAGTGCCGATCACTCGAAGTTAAGTTAGTTGCTAGGTGTAGTTTAGTACGGAGCCGCGTGTGTTATTGCATAGAGATACAAGTCTTGTGTTATTAATAAACTGTGTTTTTGAGCTAACATATTGGTTGTGTGGTCATTTGATCGATATAAGAAACAGCTTGTGGTTCACTCCAAAGTAAAGAAGGCAACAGCAGCCAGGGACTAGTGGTGTGTCTCAGGGATCTGTGCTGGGACCACAACTTTTCACAATATACATTAATGATCTTGAAGAAGGAATTGAAGGCACTGTTGCTACGTTTGTAGATGATATGAAATGAAAATCGCTTATTGTCACGAGTAGGCTTCAATGAAGTTACTGTGAAAAGCCCCTAGTCGCCACATTCCGGCGCCTGTCCGGGGAGGCTGGTACGGGAATCGAACCGTGCTGCTGGCCTGCTTGGTCTGCTTTAAAAGCCAGGGATTTAGCTCAGTGAGCTAAACCAGCCCCTAAACCAGATACGACGTCCGGTGGCGTTTGCGAGCGGGTCGGCCACATCGAGAGCAGCTCCCGGCGGTGGCCACTACTTGCAGCACTTTCGGGGGTTTCCCCGAGTCTTCGCTCTCCCCCCCGATTGTTGTCGGCCATTGGGCCGTCACGGGCGTCAAGCGGGGCCGGTTTGAAAACCGGCGAGGAACCCCGCGTGGGTGTCGGACGGCTGGAGCAGAGGCGTTGGAGCAAGGGGAGGGGAAGGGATCGATGCTGGGGGATGTTTTTTCGTGAGGAAATGTAGGGGGAGGTTTTGGGAGGGGGGATAAGGAGTTTGATGTTAATAATGGATAGAAGTGGGGCAGGCCCATTGGGCAGGGCCCGGTGGTATGATGATGGTGAATAAGAAGGGTGGGGGGGGGAGGCAGTGAGAGACCCCCAGTTAGGATAGTCACGTGGAACGTGAGGGGGTTAGGAGGTCCGGTCAAAAGGTCAAGGGTGCTTGCACATCTTAAAAGTTTGAAAGCCAATGTAGCAATGCTGCAGGAGACTCATTTGAGGGTGAAGGACCAGGTGAGACTTAAAAAGGGCTGGGTTAACCAGGTGTTTCATCTGGATTTGACGGAAGGGCTCGAGGGGTAGCGGTAATGGTCAGCAAAAGAACATTGGACCATGGAGAATGTGGTGGCAGATCCGGGGGTTAGATATGTGATTGTGACAGGGGGCTGAAGGGGAGGTTAGTGGCGCTGTTAAGTGTATACGGTCCGAATTGGGATGATGTGGGATTCGTGAAGAAGGTGTTTGAGGCCATCCCCGACCTGGACACACACAAACTGATAGTGGGGGGGGGTGTGGAACTTGGTGCAGGAGCCAAGGTTGGACAGGTCACGGCCGCGCACACTGGTCCCATCAGGGGCGGGGGGGGGGGGGGGGGGGGGGGGGGAGGGGGGGTCGAAGGCGTTGGCTGTGCTAATGGTGGAAATGGGAGGGGTGGATACTTGGAGGGTTCTGCACCCGAGGGAACGGGAGTAGTCGTTTTTCTCGGCAGTCCATGAGGCAGTGTTCTTCAAACTTTTTTTCCGGGGGCCCGTTTGTACCAACCGGCCAACCTTCGGGTCCCAACCTAGCCGACCTTCGCGACCCACGCCGGCCGACCTTCGCAACCCACGCCGGCCGACCTTGCGACCCACGCCGACCGACCTGCACATCCCACCATTTTCTCTTACCTTGTTTTCTGCTGACAAGAATGGAGGAAATGGTTTTGGGTCCCTTTGGCCCTCGTACACGCTCCTCCAATGGAACCTGTTGGATGAAGGTGAAGCCTTCCGGTGTCGGAAAGTATGGAGTCTCCATCTGTCAAAAGTTCTGAATTTTTTTCCTGTAAAATTTTATCAAATAAACCCCCCCAGCCCGAACTTGTAAATGAAAAATAAAAAGAGTAAAATAAATGAAAAAAATGAATAAAACCCCCCCGGACTTGTAAAAAAAACGAATAAAATAAATTAAGAATTGAATAAAACCGTCCGAACTTGTAAAAAAATAAAATGAATAAAATAAATGAAAAAAATAAAAATAAATGAATAAAATAAATGAATAAAAACCACTACAGAACTGGTAAAACAAAAAGCTGCCATCGCTTTAAAAAAAGCAGCCGCACTGGGCATGCGTGCCCGATTTGCGCATGCGCGCCGATCATCGTGCGCGCATACGCAATGCGGCCGAATTTTCTTTTGACATATTCGCGGCCGCTTGCTGCCGGCGTTATGAAAAGCCGGCTGCTATGCGGGGATTTGCTCGATCGGGAGCGCCGCGGACAATGGCTCCGCGACCCTCCCGACACCCGCCCGCAACCCACACGCGGGTTGTGCCCCCGACTTTGAAGAACACTGCCATAAGGTATACTCGCTGATCGATTTTTTCGTGGTGGGGAAGGCTTTGCTGGCTGCGGTTAAGGGGTCGGAATACACGGCGATTGCAGTGTCAGATCATGCTCAGCATTGGGTCGATATGGTACTGGAGAAGGTGATAGCGCCGAGGCTGGGGTGGAAATTAGATGTGAGACTTTTGGGGGACCGAGGGTTCTGTGACAAAGGTTTCACAGGTGAGGTGTCGAAGGCAGTTGTCTGAGAGGCTCTAAAGGCGGTGGTGAGGGATGAGGTGATTTCATTTTCGTGGACAAAGAAGAGAGGTTGGAGCAGTAGAGGGTAATACATGGGATGTTGAAGGTCGTTAGGAGTTATGCAGAAGATGGGACTCCAGCGAAGTTGGATAAGTGGAAGGAACTACAGGCGAGCTTTAACCGACTATCTACCAGGAAGGTGGTGCGCCAACTGAGGTGAGTAAGGGGTGCAGTTTATGAGCATGAAGATAAGGCGTATGTTAGCAGGTCAGCTCTGGAGGGAGGCAGCTGGAAGGGAAATTGTTCAGGTGGGGGATAGGGCAGGGAAGTTGTTGGTGGCTCCGGATCTGATTAACAAGGACTTTGAGGAGTTTTATGAGAGGTTGTACAGGTCAGAGTCACCTGGGGAGACCAGAAGATGCAGGAATTTCTAGATGGGTTGGAGTACCTGGGGTTAGGGGAGGGGGACAGGGTTACATTAGAAGCAGCGATAGTGGAGCAGGAGATAAAAGATGCGATTGGGAGGATGCAGTCGGGGAAGGTGGCAGGGCTGGATGGGTTTCCAGTGGAATATTATACAAAATTCAAGGATAAGCTGGCACCCCTGATGGTGGGGATGTTTGAAGAGGCGATAGGGAAGGGAGTGTTGCCACAAATGTTGGGGCAGACATCGATTTCACAGTTGCTAAAAAAAGATAAGGACCCGCCAGAGTGTGGGTCGTATAGACCGTATCACTTTGAATGCGCACACAAAAGTATTGGCGATGGTACTGGCGGGTAGGCTGGAGGAGTGCTTCCCTAAGGTGATAGGTGAGGATCACACGGTGTTCGTGAGAGGGAGGCAGCTCTTTTCAAAGGTTAGAAGGGTATTGAATGTGGTTATGGCACCGGCGGAGGGGAAGGAAACAGAGGTGGTTGTGACATTGGACGCTGAGAAGGCGTTTGACCGGGTAGAACATAGAACATAGAACGATACAGCGCAGTACAGGCCCTTCGGCCCTCGATGTTGCACCGACATGGAAAAAACTAAAGGCCATCTAACCTACACTATGCCCTTATCATCCATATGCTTATCCAATAAACGTTTAAATGCCCTCAATGTTGGCGAGTTCACTACTGTTGCAGGTAGGGCATTCCACGGCCTCACCACTCTTTGCGTAAAAAAACCCACCTCTGACCTCTGTCCTATATCTATTACCCCTCAATTTAAGGCTATGTCCCCTTGTGCTAGCCACCTCCATCCACGGGAGAAGGCTCTCGCTGTCCACCCTATCTAACCTTCTGATCATTTTGTATGCCTCTATTAAGTCACCTCTTAACCTTCTTCTCTCTAACGAAAACAACCTCAAGTCCATCAGCCTTTCCTCATAAGATTTTCCCTCCATACCAGGCAACATCCTGGTAAATCTCCTCTGCACCCGTTCCAAAGCTTCCACGTCCTTCCTATAATGAGGCGACCAGAACTGTACGCAATACTCCAAATGCGGCCGTACCAGAGTTTTGTACAGCTGCAACATGACCTCATGGCTCCGGAACTCAATCCCTCTACCAATAAAGGCCATCACACCATAGGCCTTCTTCACAACCCTATCAACCTGGGTGGCAACTTTCAGGGATCTATGTACATGGACACCGAGATCCCTCTGCTCATCCACACTACCAAGAATTTTACCATTAGCCAAATATTCCTCATTCCTGTTATTCTTTCCAAAGTGAATCACCTCACACTTCTCCACATTAAACTCCATTTGCCACCTCTCAGCCCAGCTCTGCAGCTTATCTATGTCCCTCTGTAACCTGCAACATCCTTCCGCACTGTCTACAACTCCACCGACTTTAGTGTCATCTGCAAATTTACTCATCCATCCTTCTGCGCCCTCCTCTAGGTCATTTATAAAAATGACAAACAGCAACGGCCCCAGAACAGATCCTTGTGGTACGCCACTCGTAACTGAACTCCATTCTGAACATTTCCCATCAACCACCACTCTCTGTCTTCTTTCAACTAGCCAATTTCTGATCCACATCTCTAAATCACCCTCAATCCCCAGCCTCCGTATTTTCTGCAATAGCCGACCGTGGGGAACCTTATCAAATGCTTTACTGAAATCCATATACACCACATCAACTGCTCTACCCTCGTCCACCTGTTCAGTCACCTTCTCAAAGAACTCGATAAGGTTTGTGAGGCATGACCTACCCTTCACAAAACCATGCTGACTATCCCTAATCATATTATTCCTATCTAGATGATTATAAATCGTATCTTTTATAATCCTCTCCAAGACTTTACCCACCACAGACGTTAGGCTCACCGGCCTATAGGTACCGGGGTTATCTCTACTCCCCTTCTTGAACAAAGGGACCACATTTGCTATCCTCCAGTCCCCTGGCACTATTCCTGTAGCCAATGATGACCTAAAAATCAAAGCCAAAGGCTCAGCAATCTCTTCCCTGGCTTCCCAGAGAATCCTAGGATAAATCCCATCAGGCCCCGGGGACTTATCTATTTTCACCTTGTCCAGAATTGCCAACACTTCTTCCCTACGCACCTTAATGCCATCTATTCTAATAGCCTGGGTCTCAGCATTCTCCTCCACAATATTATCTTTTTCCGGAGTGAATACTGACGAAAAGTATTCATTTAGTATCTCGCTACGGCGCTGAGGTCCCAGGTTCGATCCCGGCTCTGGGTCACTGTCCGTGTGGAGTTTGCACATTCTCCCCGTGTCTGCGTGGGTTTCGCCCCCACAACCCAAAAATGTGCAGAGTAGGTGGATTGGCCATGCTAAATTGCCCCTTAATAGAAAAAAAAAAAAAAAAAAATTTAGTATCTCGCTTATCTCCTCAGCCTCCACACACAACTTCCCACCACTGTCCTTGACTGGCCCTACTCTTATCCTAGTCATTCTTTTATTCCTGACATACCTATAGAAAGCTTTTGGGTTTTCCTTGATCCTACCTGCCAAAGACTTCTCATGTCCCCTCTAGAATACTTGATGGCAGTTCTGGAGCGGTTTGGGATGGAACCAGGATTTGTGAACTCCTTATCTTTACTATATAAGGAGCCAAGGGCGATTGTCCGCACAAACAGCATCAGCTCGAGATAGTTTTCTCTCTACCGTGGGACTAGGCAGGGATGTCCTATGTCTCCCCTGCTGTTTGCAGTCACGATTGAGCCGCTGGCCATTGCATTAAGAAGTTTGGAAAGGAATAGTGCAGGGGTGTGGGGGGGGGGGGGGGGGGGCGGGATGGAGCACAGGGTGTCCTTATATGCCGATAACTTGCTGTTATATGTGTCGGAACCGAGTGTGTCGATAGGGGGAATATTGGAGCTGCTTCGGCTGTTTGGGTCTTTATCGGGGTACAAATTAAATCTAGACAAGAGTGAGTGTTTTGTGGTGTCTCGGCCGGGGCCGGGGGTGGAGGCAGGGGTGGGGGGGCTGCCATTCCGTAGGGCAGGGACTAATTTTAGGTACCTGCAGGTTGCCCGGGAGTGGGGTGGGGGGGGGGGGGGACTCCGCAGGTACAACATTTCTAATTTGGTGGGAGAGAGTGAAAGCTGATCTGGCAAGGTGGGATGGGCTCCCTCTGTCACTTGCGGGTCGGGTACAGGCGGTTAAAATGACCGTGTTGCCGCGATTTCTATTTATTTTCCAATGCCTGCCGATTTTCCTGCCAAAGGCTTTTTTCAGAGAGATTGAGGGAAGGATTACTTCGCTCATATGGGGAGGGAAGGTGGCCAGAATTAGAAAGGTGCTGTTACAGAGGGGAAGGCAGGCAGGGGGTTTGGGTCTCCCGAACCTGATGCATTACCACTGGGCGGCGAATGTGGAGAAGGTGCGGAGCTGGGTAAGAGGGGTTGATTCCCAGTGGGTCAGAATGGAGGAGAGTTTGTGCAGAGGGTCGGGATTGAAGGCACGAGCAACAGCGCCACTCCCAATAGCTCCAGGGAAATACTCAGAGAGTCCGGAAATTATAGCTTCATTGAGAATTTGGAGGCAGTTTCGCCAACACTTGGGGTTGAGGGCAAGGTTAAGGGAAATACCGATTTGGGGGAACCACAGATTTGAGCAAGGGGAGTGGGATGGAAATTTTCGGAAATGGGAGGGGAAGAGGATTTAGATACTAAAAGGTTTGTTTCTTAGGGGTCGGTTTGCAGGATTGAAGGAGCTGGAAGCGAAGTGTGGGCTGGAGCATGGAGAAATGTTTAGATACATGCAGGTTCGAGATTTTGCCAGAAAGGAGATACAGAGCTTCCTGGTGGAGTCGGCCTCCACATTGCTAGAGGGGGTGCCGACAACAGAGGGACTGGAGAAGGGGGTAGTGTCGGCAGTTTACAGAGCTACTTTGGAAGAGGAGAAGGCACCCCTGGAAGGGATCAAAGCAAAGTGGAAGAGTTGGGGGAGGATATGGAGGAGGGGTTCTGGTGTGAGATGCCCCGGAGAGTGAACGCCACCACCTCGTGTGCGAGGTTGGGGCTGATACAGCTGAAGATGGTGTGCAGAGCACACGAGGTTTACGAGGGTGAGGATGAGCCGATTCTTTGAAGGAGTAGAAGATGTGTGTGAGCGTTACGGGGGGGGGGGGGGGGGGGGGGGGGGGGGAGCGCTAATCACTTTCATATGTTTTGGTCCTGTCCAAAGCTGGAGGATTACTGGAAGGAGGTTTTTAGGGTAATTTCTAAAGTGGTGCACGTGAAACTGGACCCAGGCCCCCGGGAGGCCACATTCGCGGTGTCGGACCAGCCAGGGTTGGAAACGGGTACGGAGGCAGATGTTGTAGCCTTCGCCTCGTTGATCGCCCGAAGGCGGATCCTGATGGGTTGGAGAGCAACTTCTCCACCCTGTGCCCTTGCGTGGCGGGGGGACCTGTTGGAATTCTTGACTCTTGAGAAGGTTAAGTTTGAACTGCGGGGATGGATGGAAGGGTTCTACAATTCATGGGCATTATTCATTCTGCACTTTCAAGAACTGGATAACATCGAACATTAGTTTGGGGTGTGGGTGGGAGGGTTGGGGGGAGGGTGGACTGTGTGTTAATGGCGACTATAGGTGATTCCTGATTCCTGTTTGTCATTTGTTTATGTCAACATGCGGGCTAATTTGGGGTTTGGTGGGAGGATGGGATCGTTGTTATTGTTATGGGGATTGACATGTTTGGTACTGATTATTGTTTTTGTTGGTGGGTGTAAATTTGGGAGAAAATGTGAAAAAAGAGGAGAATAAAAATATTTTTTAAAAAAGTTTGTAGATGATACAAAGAACTGTAGAGGAACAGGTAGTATTGAGGAAGCAAGGAGGCTGCAGAAGGATTTGGACAGGCTAGGAGAGCGGGCAATGAAGTGGCAGATGAAATACAATGTGGAAAAGTGTGAGGTTATGCACTTTGGAAGGAGGAATTTAGGCATAACTATTTTGTAAATGGGGAAATGCTTAGGAAATCAGGAGCAAAAAGGGAATTGGAAGTCCATGTTCAAGATTCTCTTAAGGTTAATGTGCAGGTTCAGTCAGCAGTTAGGAAGGCAAATGCAATGTTAACATTCATGTAGAGAGGGCTAGAATACAAGACCAGGGATGTACTTCTGAGGCTCTGGTCTGACCCCATTTGGAGTATTGTAAGCAGTTTTGGGTCTCGTATCTAAGGAAGGATGTACTGACCTTGCAAAGGGTCCAGAAGAGGCTCACAAGAATGATCCCTGGAATTAACAGCTTGTCGTATGGGGGATGTTTGAGGACTCTGGGTCTGTACTCATTGGAGTTTAGAAGGATGAGGGGGGATCTTATTGAAACTTACAGCATACTGCGTGATCTGGATAGTGGATGTGGAGAGAATGTTTCCACTTATCGGAAAAACTAGAAGCATGTGGTGAATGTATTATGCCAATAATCCACCATTGAATTTGTATCTGTGCTGTTGCCCTTGTATTTGTATCTGTATTTGTATTTGTATCTGTGCTATGCTGTTGCCCTTGTGGGCTTCTCCTATGGACATTGTATGGCATTATCCATAGGAGAACATGTTGGGGCCGGTATGGGCTCCTCCCACAGCTCCTCCCCTTGAGGGGAGACATAAAGAGCAGTTAACCTGTAGGCGGTTCTCAGTATTGGATCAGTCGCAGACAGGCACTGTTCTAAGTTGATTAAAGCCACAGTTTACTTCTACTCCCGTCTCGAGTGAATTGATGGTCGCATCAATTTAATCAACTATGGAATCGGCCCTCAAACCTGACCGACTGGAACTCGATCCGCAGACCACGAATGCGAAAGAAAATTTTTCTCACTGGCTCCGCTGCTTCAAGGCCTATCTCGCAGCCTCCTCCACGTCTTCCGTCACCGACGAAGAGAAGCTGAGCCTCCTCCACGTACGGGTGAGCCATCGAATCTCTGTTCAACTCGCCGAGGCCTCCTCCTACGCAGACGCCCTCGCGATGCTCGAACGCCTCTATGTACGGCCCGTGAACGAGGTCTACGCGCGACACATCCTCACCACTTGCCGCCAGCGCCCCAGGGAATCACTAGAAGACTACCTACGCAACCTCAAAGTCCTTGCACGCAGCTGCAACTACCAGGCCACTCAACATATGGAACTCGCCGTCCGAGACGTCTAGGTGGCGGGAGTCCGGTCCAACTATGTGAGACAGCGCCTACTCGAAAAGGGGGCCCTGGACATGGATCAGACGGTAAAGTTAGCCTCCTCTCTGGAAGTAGCATTCCTGAGCCTTAACGCGTTCCCGGCTGACCACGCGACCCCCTCGTGGGCCACCGACCAAAGACTACCCCAGGCCTGTGCCGCGCGGCCGCCCGCCCATCATGGGGGGGGGGCTACCCTGCAATTTCTGCGGCCAGTCCCAACACAGCCGGCAGCACTGCCCAGCCCGTAACGCGAACTGCAGCAGCTGTGGGAGAAAATGATATTTCGCCAAAGTTTACCTGGCCTGGTCCAAGAACTCTAACTCACAGGCCCGATCCTCAGACTCACAGGCCCGCAGACCCCGCAGTGTGGCAGCGTGTCTGCCGACTCCACCCCCTGTAGATGCGTCATCAGCCTCGTGCTATCAGTGGGGGCAGACATCTTCCAGCCCTCACAACACGTGGGAATCACGGGGGCCGCCATCTTGGCCATCCTCCCCCACGCGGCCAGCCATGTGCGATTCATGGGGGCCGCCATCTTGGACGCCATCTTCCTCACCGCCCGCCACGCTCGACCAATGGAGCCGCCATCTTGGCCGCCATCTGCTATGCCGCTCGACGCGTACAATCAACAAGGGCAGCCATCGCGGAACCGCCCCAGCACCTCCGACCACGCCGGCTACCCGCAGCTCAGCGCGGTCACCCTGGACCAGTGGCGACCCAAGCACCTCGGGAGCTCCATGATGACCGTCCGGGTAAATGGGCACAAGACGCCTTGCCTTTTCTACTCCAGGAGCACAGAGAGCTTCATTCACCCGGACATGGTAAGACGCTGCTCGCTCCCAATTTTTCCGGCGCACCAAACCATCTCCCTCGCCTCTGGGTCACACTCGGTGCAAATCCGAGGGTGCACTACCGCAACCCTAGCAATGCAGGGCGCTGAGTACGGCAATTTTAAATTATATGTGCTCCCAGACCTCTGTGCTGCTTCCCTATTGGGACTAGATTTCCAATGCAACCTCAGGAGCCTAACCCTGAAGTTCGGGGGGCCCCTACCCCCACTCACCATATGCAGCCTCGCAACCCTAAAAGTCAACCCTCCCCCACTCTTCGCAAACCTCACCGCCGACTGCAAACCAGTCGACACCAGAGGCAGGCGGTATAGCATACATGACAGGACTTTTATCAGGTCCGAGGTCCAGCAACTCTTGCGGGAGGGAGTCATCGAGGCCAGTAATCGCCCCTGGAGAGCTCAGGTGGTGGTTGTCAAGACCGGGGAAAAGAACCGGATGGTGGTTGATTACAGCCAAACCATAAACCGGTACACAACTCGATGCTTACCACTTCCCCGGATCGCAGACATGGTTAACCAGATCGCACACTACCGGGTGTTCTCCACGGTGGATCTGAAGCCTGCGTACCACCAGCTCCCAATCCGCCCGGGGGGACCGCCACTACACAGCTTTTGAGGCAGACAGCCGCCTTTTCCACTTCCTCCGGGTCCCATTAGGCGTCACGAGCGGGGTTTCGGTGTTCCAAAGAACAATGGACCAAATGGTGGACCGGTACGGGCTGTGGGCCATGTTTCCGTACTTGGACAATGTCACCATCTGCGGCCATGATCAGCAGGACCACGACGCCATCCTCCACAGATTTCTCCAAACCGCCCAAACCCTAAACCTCACGTACAACAAGGAGAAATGCGTTTTCCGCACAGCCAGACTAGCCATCCTCGGCTACGTTGTGGAAAACAGGGTTCTAGGACCCGACCCTGACCGTATGCACCCCCTCCTGCAACTTCCCCTCCCCCACTGCCCCAAGGCCCTGACGAGGTGCCTTGGGTTCTTTTCATATTATGCCCAGTGGGTCCCCAACTATGCGGACAAAGCCCGCTCACTAATCAAGGCCACCATCTTCCCACTGGCAACTGAGGCCCACCAGGCCTTCAGCTGCATCAAGGCGGACATCGCCAAAGCCGCGATGCGCGTGGTCCATCCCCTTCCAGGTGGAGAGCGACACATCAGAGCTCGCTCTCGCCGCTACCCTCAATCAAGCAGGCAGACCGGTAGCGTTTTTTTTGCGCACCCTCACCACCTCTGAAATTCGGCACTCCTCTGTCGAAAAAGAGGCCCAAGCCATCGTGGAAGCCGTACGGCACTGGAGGCACTACCTCACTTGCAGGAGGTTTACCCTCGTCACCGCCCAATGATCGGTAGCCTTCATGTTTGATAATACGCAGCGGGGCAAAATCAAGAACGATAAGATCTTGAGGTGGAGGATCGAACTCTCCACCTATAATTACGATATAGTATATCGTTCTAGGAAGCTCAACAAGTCCCCAGATGCCCTGTCCCGCGGCACATGCGCCAGTACGCAAGATGACCAACTCCGGGCCATCCACAATGACCTCCGCCACCCGGGTGTCACCCGGCTTATCCACTATATCAAGGCCCGCAACCTGCCCTACTCCACCAAGGAGGTCAGAGCCATGACCAGGGACTGCCTGATCTGTGCGGAGTGCAAGCCGCACTTCTATCGACCAGATAAAGCCCACTTGGTGAAGGCATCCCGGCCCTTTGAGCGCCTCAGTATCGATTTCAAAGGGCCCCTACCCTCCAATAACCGCAATACATATTTCCTCAATATTATTGAGGAGTTCTCCCGCTTCCCCTTTGCAATCCCTTGCCCCGACATGACCACGTCCACCGTCATTAAAGCCCTACATAGTGACTTCACCCTGTTTGGTTTCGCCAATTATGTCCACAGTGACCGGGGCTCATCGTTCATGAGCGATGAACTGTGTCAGTATCTGCTCAGTAAGGGCATCGCCTTGAGCAGGACTACCAGTTATAACCCCAGGGGAAACGGGTAGGTGGAGAGGGAGAACGCGAATGTCTGGACGACCGTCCTACTGATCCTGCAGTCCAGGAATCTCCCAGTTTCTCACTGGCAGGAGGTCCTCCCCGATGCACTCCACTCTATTAGGTCCCTACTTTGCACGGCCACAGACGAGACCCCTCATGACCGCCTATTTGTTTTCCCTAGGAGATCCACCTCAGGAGCCTCACTTCCATCCTGGCTGAAGACACCAGGGCCAGTCCTACTCAGAAAACAGGTCAGGAGCCATAAGTCCGATCATCTGGTAGAGAGGGTCCAGCTCCTACACTCCAACCCCCAGTACGCTTATATCAAACACCCCGATGGCCGACAGGATACGGTCTCCCTCCGGGACCTGGCGCCCGCCGGTTCCACCACCGCCCCTCCACCATATCCTGCCCAACCTACCATGACCAGCGCCCCCGCCCCTATATGGCTCCCGCACTCCCTTGCCGCTCGCCATTCTCCCTTCACCGATCCACAGGAATGAAGCTCCAGAAGAGATGCTTCCAGAGTCCGCGTCTGTACCTGCACCGGCGCCCTCACTACCGATGCCAGCATGGACAAGCTCGACATCTGGGCCAGCAACAACATCAGAGCTTCGGCGATCACAGCGCATAATCCGTGCGCCGGACCGGCTGAACTTATGAACCTGTCACCCCCGCCGAACTTTATTTCTTTTAACAGGGGGTGAATGTGGTGAATGTATTATGCCAATAATCCACCATTGTATTTGTATCTGTGCTGTTGCCCTTGTATTTGTATCTGTGCTATGCTGTTGCCCTTGTGGGCTCCTCCTATGGGCATTGTATGGCATTATCCATAGGGGAACATGTTGGGGCCTGTATGGGCTCCGCCCATGGCTCCTCCCCTTGAGGGGAGGCATAAAGAGCAGTCAACCTGTAGGCGGTTCTCAGTTTTGGATCAGTCGCAGGCAGGCACTGTTCTAAGTTGATTAAAGCCACAGTTTACTTCTACTCCTGAATTGATGGTCGCACTAAAGCAGAGGACACAATCTCAAGCTAAAGGGACGAACCTTTAAAACGGGGATGAGGAGGAATTTCTTCAGCCGGAATCTGTGGAACCCTTTGACGCAGAATGCTATGGAGGCCAAATCAATGAGTGTCTTTGAAACAGAGATAACTAGGTTTTTGATCAAAAAGGAGATCAGGGGTTATGGGGAGAAGGCAGGAGAATGGGGATGAGAAAAATATCAGCCATGATTGAATGGTGGAGCAGACACGATGGGCCGAGTGGCCTAATTCCGCTCCTATATCTTATGGTCTTATGGTGTAAGTGCAAAATCACAAAATGCAGAGGAATAAGTAGCAAAAAAGAGATGAGGGCGGAATGGTAAAAGATAGTTGGGAACTGGATTATTCTGTTGCTGACAGGAAAGGGAGACCATTGTGCTTAATTTGCAGATCCAGTATAATACAATGTTAACAGATATCATGAAACATGCCACCGCTATGACAAAGCAAAATTTCCAGTAGGTACTGCCCAACATGCTCGACAGCTTTCAAATCAGAAGGAAGGCATGAAAACACCGAGGCAGATATTCAGACAACCATGAAGTGAGAATGATGCAGTGACTTTGACCAGCTTTTTTATTGTATGCTTACTTGCAAAAAATGCAAAGCCACTCTCAGAATGGACCATTGAATCTGCAGATGCATTGTTTTCTGGGTTTAAAAACCAAGAGGAAATTATCAAATGTCAGCAGGCGTACTATGAATCGCAGAATATTATAAATCACTGCTGATCTGGCAGAGCAGCTTTCAGATCTGTATGATCAAGTGAAGCTATCAGTGCGGCACTGGATAAATGCAAAGATATTAATGACATTGCTTAGCTCTGCAAACGGGTTTATTGTGTTGACAATGATCTGAACTTGACAAGAATTTCTCGATCTCTTGGGAATACACGAGCGAGCACACGGCTCAGTATTTTTTGAGGTAACTACTGATTATTTTAAGGAGCATGAGTTACCTTTAGAAAAAAATGCATCAGTAACAATGAATGGGTGCTCATCCATGACACGAATACACCATTGATTTGCAGCTTTGTAGAAAGCTTGTGTACCTGACATATATGGTGTACATTGCATAATACACCAAGAAGAGCTCTGTGCTAAACTTGACAAGGGAGATGGACTGAAAGCTGTAATGGACAAAGTGGTATAGATTGTTAACTTCACACGTGTTCGCCCCCTGCAACATCGTCAGTTCATGCAACTTGTGGGCCAATTTGAAACAGAAAATGGAGACCTTGTCATTCACACTGAAGCATGCTGGTTACGCTGTGGTAAAGTGCTGGACCACTTCTTGATGGATTCACTAGAAATGCAGCAGTTTCTTGCAGAGAAATCGCAATTTTTTTAAAAATCATTTACAGGCTGTGGGTGTCGCTCGTTAGGCCAGCATTTATTGCCCATCCCTAATTGCCCTTCAGAATGCGGTGGTGAGCTGCCTTCTTGAACCGATGCAGTCCCCTGTGGTTTAGGTATACCCACAGTGCTGTTAGGGAGAAAGTTGCAGGATTTTGACCCTCGAACAGTGAAGGACGGCGATATATTTCCAAACTGGGGTGGTGAGTGACTTGGAAGGGAACCCCCACGTGGTGGGGTTCCCATATACCTGCTGCTCTTGTTCCAGAAAACACCCAGAGTTAGAAGATGTATGCGGGTTTTGGATGTGGCTTTTCTCGCCAACATCATGGTCACCCAAACTTGTTGAATGAGTCATTGCAGTGGGAGAAATCACCTTTGGCCACATTAAAGAACAAAGAACAAAAAACAATACAGCACAGGAACAGGCCCTTCGGCCCTCCAAGCCTGCACCGACCATGGTACCTGCCTAAACTAAAGCCGTATGCACTTACGGAGTCCGTATCCTTCCATTCCCACCCTATTCTTATATTTGTCTAGATGTTGCTTAAATGCCGCTATCGTCGTGTCGCGTCTTTTCGTCCGACGCCACTTCGTCCAACGACACTTCGCCCACGTCTTTTGGTCCAACGTCTTTTTGTCCGCCCGTCTTTTAGTCCAACGTCACTTCGTCCAATTATCCAATTACAAATTAACTCCGTATAAAACCATTTAATTGATAAAATGCAAGTACAATACAGCAAGTGAATTTAATTGCTAAAACGCAAGTAATTGATAAAATGCAAGTAAAATGCAAGTTGAAAAATGCAGTTAAAAAATCTAAAAATGCAGTTAAAACATCTAAAAGTTTACTAATTACTTAAAATTCCCGAAATTACTTAAAATTGATGTAAATTGTAAGCAACATTCCTCAAGAAATCAATTTTTGTTGTAGAATCATATTCAACGACCAATCTTTTGAGGCGTTCAGTTATTTTCTTATATCGCGTACATGAAGTCGACTGATCTCCCCGAAGAATTTGAGCCTTTTTGCCTATTATGAACCCTTCCTCTTCCTTCAGAGTTTTGATTAACCTCCAGATATTCAAATGAGCTCCACCCGCCGAACGCTTTATCGCAGAATGAAACCCCTCAGCAGCATTATTTGTTCTCGGTAGATCTTGTAGAACACGCTGATTAACATTCCATACAGCTGTCGGGAATGTAGGTGTTTCTCTCCTTCGTCTGGCACCACGTCCTCTCACAATGCCTATGTAAGTCAAGTCGAAGTAAACGATGAATTCAGCAGGTATTTCTTCATCGTCTATCAAATCTTCATAAGCCTCTTCGACATCTTCAACGGGGAGGAAAGCTAATGCTGAAAAACATCGAATTTTAAGACAGAATTCAGAGTCTGTATTGTATTTTTCTTTGAGGCCTAAATCGGTAATTTTTCGAAACACAGATTGGCTCAAATGAAACAAACATGCCACGACAGATGAATTAAGGAATGATGAATTAATTGCCTTGTGAACTGCAACTTCGAAATCTGCCATGATATCAATCGGATCTGCATCAGGTTGCATAATTTTCAATTGGTCAAAGAATAATTCGTATGTCTGCTTTCTTTTATTCGGCAGTAATGCAAAGACCCGTGGAAAACTGCTTCCTTTAACTTGTACATGAATGCAGAACAGTTGAAACCACTGTTGTGGCACAATCTTGAATGTCCCATCGCATGCCCAATGACGATATGATGCTAAATCCTGAAGAGCACTTTCTGATGCGAATACTAGTAAGCGCTGTTGATCCTCGGCGCCCGAATCGTATCTCAGAAACTGTTCGCCATTGTCAAGTTTATAATTTTTGTCAGGTATTTCAAAACCGTGTCTAGCCGCTGGATTAGCGGGAAATCCAGAATTTTTTTGTCGGCACCTTTGAATAGTCCTTGAGACGACGGGCAACCTAGGGAGTTGAGAGCAGGTATTTTCTGATAGCTGCGTAAACTTGGCCGCTAGTATGCTACGCGAACTTGCTGCTACGTTTTCCACTGCTTCATGCTTTATTTCTGCAACTGCCTTTCTAGCATTTAACGAATCAACATCAGCTGGATGAAGGTGCTCATTAGAGAAATAAATAATTTTCGGCTCATTGTTTTCCGTTACCGTGTGAATCCGCACTGAACATAGCCTTCTTTTCTCACATCTCCAGTATTCTTTTCCTAGGTTTGGACTGCTCGAATGAAAATCGTAGATATAGTTATTTCCATCAGCTACCTTCCTTTTACTCTTCGTTGACACAATGAACTTTGCCATTTCGGGATGGGCGAATTAAGAAAGAGAACGATAATATCTATCCTTTAACGAGGCTCGTTAAAGGAAAGAGAACGATAATAACTATCCTTTAACGAGGCTCGTTAAAGGAAAGAGACCGGTAATAAAAATCCTTTATTGCATATTATACCTTGCTATGTGCATTAGAGAATATTTCTATTTACAAAAAGTTAATGTGGGGAGTGGAGTGGAATGCTACTAAGCAAGTTACAAAAAGTCAAGTTACAAAAAGTCTTTGACAAAAAAAATCATCGGACAAAAAGACGTTGGACCAAAAGACGTGCGGACAAAAAGACGTTGGACCAAAAGACGTGGACGAAGTGTCGTTGGATGAAATGACGTCGGACGAAAAGACATAGCACCCGCTATCGTACCTGCTCCCACCACCTCCCTAGGCAGCGCGTTCCATATATTTATCACTCTCTGTGTAAAAAACCTGCCTTGCACATCTGTTCTAAACTTTTCCCCACGCACTTTAAACCTATGTCCCCCAGCACTTGACTCTCCTACCCCAGGAAAGAGCATCTGACTATCCATTCTGTCCATGCCACTCATAATCTTGTAGACTTCTAGTTGCTAGTTCAAGGAAATGCATATTGCACCTGCGGTTAATGTCCACACAGTTACCTCCATGCAACTCCACACATTTCCCAAATTGAAAAAAACGCTGGAAAAACACTCTGATCAAGGAAAATACATCAGTGCACATACAAAGCACCATGTACACTGACAGAATGATTTGAGAATTGCTTTTCTTCCCTGAGTGATATGAATCCCTACCTCTCATTGCTCTCAATCCATTTGAATTTGATCTGAGCAAATGCGGCATAGTATGTCAAAGGCTTGGGGTTGATAAAAGGAGGTTAGAAGAGGAATTACTTCATATTCTTGCTCTGGATGAAGATGAAATTAATCAGCTAAAGAGGAAAGGTATGCAGGAATTGTGGTTGAATCATCCCGGTTCAGTTCTTTTTCATTGCATTGCGAAGTCGATGCCAATATTTGGATCAACATGAGAGCAGTCTTTTCCTGCTATGGGAAACATCAATTGCAAGAAGCGCCACAGGATGGAAACGTCGGTGCTGAATTGCGAAGCTTCTGCTCAGCACTGAGACCTAATCTAAGAAAATTTGTGGAGGACAGATCCAACCAGAAGTCACATATATATATCATAGAATTTCATAGAATTTACAGTGCAAAAGGAGGCCATTTGGCCCATCGAGTCTGCACCGGCTCTTGGAAAGAGCACCCTACTTAAACCCAAGCCTCCACCCTATCCCCGTAACCCAGTAACCCCACCTAATCTTTTTGGACACTAAGGGCAATTTAGCAATCCACCAATCCACCTAACCTGCACATCTTTGGACAGTGGGAGGAAACCCACGCAGACACGGGGAGAACATGCTGACTCTGCACAGACAGTGACCCAAGCCGGGAATCAAACCTGGGACCCTGGAGCTGTGAAGCAACTGTGCTAAGCACTGTGCTATCGTGCTGCTCACATTAATAATGTTAGTGTAAATATTACATTTGTTTTTGCCATTCAAAATTGATAACAGTTCTATTGATATATGAATGTTTATTTAAGCATCTTCTGTAGCTAGATATAAAATTGGCATGTCTTAAATGTATTCAATCTTATTCATGGGGTTGTGGTTAAAGAAAATGCCTAATTTCACTCATGCAGCTCACGGACATGATGGAGGTCCACTCATGCAGCCCATTCATTAGCCGAGGTTGCACAACGCTGATCTAGATCATTAACATATATCAGGAAAAGCAAGAATCCCAATACCTATCCCTGGAAAACACCACTACAAACCTTCCTCCAGCCCGAAAAATATCCATTGGCAATTGATTACTCTCTGCTCCTATTATAGAGCCAATTTTGTATCCACATTGCTAATATCCTTTTAATTCAATGAGCTAACTTTTCTCACAAATCTATTGTATGGCATTGTATCGAATGCCTTCTGAAGGTCCACATCAACAGCATTACCCTCATCAACTTTTTCAGTTACCTCCTCAAAATGCTCCAGCAACTAGTTAAATGCAATGTGCCCTTTAGAAATCCATGTTGGCTCTTCCTAATCAACCTACATTTTTACACGTGACTTATTCCATCCCGAATAATTATTTCTCAAAACATGTCCACGACTGATGTTAAACTGACTGGCCTGTAATTTCTGCAGGTATTCTTACAATCTTTTTTGAATAAAGGCACAACATTTGGAATTCTCCAGTACCCGGCACCTCCCCTGAGTCTAGAGAAGACTGGAAGATTATGGCTAGTGCTCCTGCAATTTTTGTTCTCACGTCCTTCAATATCCTTGGATCAGAGAATCCCTACATGTAGAAGGAGGCTATTCGGCCCATTGAGTCTACACTGACCCTCTGAAAGAAAGCCCTACCTGGTGTTAGGCTGCCCCCCCCCTTCCCCGTAACTCCCACCTAACCTTTTGGACACTAAGGGGAAATTTAGAATGGCCAATCCACTTAGCCTGCACATCTTTGGACTGTGAAGGAAACTGGAGTTCCCGGAGGAAACCCAATCAGGAAAACCATGTAGACACGGGAAAAACATGCAAACCCTTCATGCTTCTCATGTGGTCCTGGTGCCTTGTCAACTTTCAGTACAGACAGCCAACACTTCCTCTTTTTCAATTTTGACTCTTCTTGTGACAGTTTCCTCCTCTGTTGCCATGTCCCAGGTAGCATCTACCTCCTTCGTAAAGGTGGATGCAAAGTATTCATCTAATACCCAAGCCATGGCTTCCGCCTCCATGTCTAACTTCCTTTTTATGTTTGTGATTGGCCCTACTCTTCATTTAGCCCACTTATACTATTTATATGCCTTGAGAAGACTTTAGGACTCTCCTTTATGTTGACTGCCAGTCTTTCTTTATAACCCCTCTTCGCTTCTCTAATGGGCTTTTTCACCTTTCCTCTTGGTTCTCAATTGTATTTTCCACCTGACAACTGTCATAAGCAAGCCTTTTCTTCCTTATCTTAATTTCTGTCTCCTTTTTCATCCAGGAAACTCTGGATTTGTTTGCCTTTTAAGGGAATATTCCTTGACTGTGACTGGACTTTTTCTGATTCTACGGTAGCCCATTGTTTGGTTCAGTTTTTCCAGTCCAACCTGCCCAGCTCCATTCTTGCCCCATTGAAGATGGCTCTCGACCAGTTAATCATTTTTACCCTGGATTGTCTATTTTCCTTTTATATCATCATCCTAAAACTTACAATACAATGATCACTGTCTCCTAAATGTTCCCCCACTGATACTTTGTCTACTTCAATTTTAAAAATTTAAATAACCTTTATTGTCACAAGTAGACATACATTAACACTGCAATGAAGTTACTGTGAAAAGCCCCGAGTCGACACATTCTGGCGCCTGTTCGGGTATCCTGAAGGAGAATTCAGAATGTCCAAATAACAGCACGTCTTACGGGACTTGTGGGAGGAAACCGGAGCACCCGGAGGAAACCCACGCAGACATGGGGAGAACGGGCAGACTCTGCACAGACAGTGACCCAAGCCAGCAATCGAACCTGGGACCCTGCCACTGTGAAGCAACAGTGCTAACCACTGTGCTACCATGGTTATGTCCTTACATCCTCTGGGACATCCTCATTCTCCAGCACTGCAAAACACTCACTAACCAATACTTAAACCCTCGCCCTTTCCTTCCCTTCCTTTCTTTTCAGAACATCTTGTACCAAGGAATATTTAACACCCTGTGTTGCCCTTCCTTGAATCAGGTCTCTGTGATTTTCACAACACCATATTTCCACAATGCAATCTGTGACTGTAACTCCCCAATCTTATTTACTATACTTCGTGCATTCACAAACATGCCCAGTAACCCTTATATGGACATGATTTTTTTCTCCCTTACTCCGACTTCACTTATTGGGCAGGATTCTCCGTAGCCCAATGCCGAAATTGGGATCGGCAATCAGGCGGAGAATGGCTTCCGACTCCGGAATCGGGGCAGGCGCCTGTTTGATGCCGGTTGGTGATGCTCTGCCCCCAAATCGGCGTCACGGGACGCACGCCACGCGCAGTTGCAACACCGTTGGCGTGTAATCAGCCGGCCCACCTGTGATGTTCCACCCTCAATGTGCCGGATTCCTGATGGCGGGGGCAACGTGTGGTATGCTAGCTGTGGACAGTTTCCAGTGTTGCCACACCCGGCCAGGATCCATGCCGCTGGATCCCGGCCGGGGTGCTTCTGCTAGGGCTGAGGGGAGTGGTGGGGGGCGAGCTGTGGGGTTGGGATGAGCAGGCACGCGGCAGAGAGAAAGACTTCAAACTGCTGCTGTTTTTTCCAATTCAAACTTAGTTTACCGGACATCTTGAAGTTATCTGGTTTTTGCACAGCATTCATGTTAATCTCGGTTTTTCTTTTGTACTTGCAGATTTTGAGATGTGTTGCGATATGCTGATTTATTTTAATTTTTCTTTCTCACTGCGTGCTTTTTTGGAATATGCAACCTGGTACCATGTAGTGATCTTTGTGAGGGGTTTCCAGGATAGAAGGTGTAGTGATCACAAAGACACACAAAGTTCTTTTGAAGAACTAAACTAATTTTGTTAACACTACTAAATTTGAGTTTGACACTGATTCTGAATAGCAAACATACATGTAAGAATTAAACTACACTCACTAACACTGTCTCTATCTACTAACTATAACTATTATATCTTAACTAGCTCTGCAATACACTATTAATCTTGTCTTCTTCAGCTCCAAACCTAACCTCCTCCCCGAGCCCAAGAGCCAGTGCAATTTATGCTACTGTCCCTTAGCTCCCTCTAATGGCTTGGCTTAACATAACATTAACTCTTCACATGCTGTACATCTGTATAATATCACACATAGTGGTTAGCACTGTTCTTTGCAGCATCAGGGTCCCAGGTTCGATTCCCACTTGGGTCAATGTCTGTGCGGAGTCTGTACTTTGTCGATGTGTTTGCGGGGTTTCCTCTGGGTGCTCCGGTTTCCTCCCCCAAGTCCAAAAGATGTGCTGTTAGGTGAATTAGACATTTTGAATTCTCCCTCTGTGTACCCGAACAGGCCCTGGAATGTGGCGACTAGGGGATTTTCACAGTAACTTCATTGCAGTGTTAATATAAGCCTACTTGTGACAATAATAAAGATTATTATTAGTGACCTAACTGTGGTTTAAAGTTCAAAATCAGGTGTGACATTGAATCCTTACACCCAATTCAAGCCTGCACGTCTGCACAAATGAATTTCTGCTTCCATATGCTTGTAGTTGTGGAGCCAGTTAGCTTAGATGGCTGAAGTCTTATTCAGAATAATGCCGACATTCTGTGTTCAATTCCTGTTCCAGCTGAGGCAGATTTGGGAGCTGCCTCCTTGCCTTGCGCCTGATAATAAAAGGAAATGCCAAACTACCACTGACCAAAACTGTCGAGAAAGCGGTTCAGGATGAAGCATCAGCAGACAATGAACCATTGTTAGGTGCAGCACACTTGACATGGCATATAGTTAACAATGTTTCCAGAACCTATGCAACCTAATCCTTTTGAGCTGACATGGATGAATTGCTTCCTTTCCTTCCACTGTGAGGATAAGCAAGCCCGCTAAAACATCGGAGTCATTGCTCTTCAATAGTCTGCTTTTGGCTAAATTTACCTTCCACATTGGCAACTGGACTAGATGGCTTAAACCTCAGCTCATTTAATCTCAGGGAAATATTTGTATCTGGCTGGTATAGCTGTCCAATCATAAATTTGTAGCTCCTTTTTCTTTGTCAAAGATGCGCTTTTGATGTTACAGATACACTTTTCTACACTAATTTGACAAAGTACTACTAAAGAATTAGAACTAAGTTCTGAAAACAAGACTGAGAACTCAGACTGAGGCAGAGACTGAATCTTAGTGTCTAAAAGCACATATATGCCCTTAATTTTAAAAAAAAACCACTCAAATGTTAATGATCGATCTGCGTTACAAATGTTAGAAGATTTCACCATCTCACAAAGTCCTATTGATACCCTTGATGACCTTTAACTCAATGCAAAAGTGACACCCAAACATACCAGGTCACTTCTTTACTCCGTGACGTCAGCGCTGTTAACAAAGGGCCTCATACAAGTCCAAACAGAATCAGATTTATGACCCCTTAGCAATTCATTTCCTGGCCCATGTTCCAGTACGTTTTGTTTCAATTGGTATTCAGGGTTAATTTAGATTTAACCCTTTCATTTCCAGTATTCTGTCTGACCACATATCGAGGACACATTTAATTCAGATTTAGGCCATTTTTCTCAAAACTCAATCAAGGTTATATGTGCCTTCATATCTTCAAAAGAACTATTCAGTTATTTTCCCATTCCTCCTTTTCCGATTACTTTTCGCTATCACAAAAGTATCTACTTCTTGATGGGGCCCTGTTCAAGAGGACCAGACATTCTTCCAAGTGCTGATTCTTCTTGTGGAAGTTTTGAAAGTCAGCCTGCAATGGTGGAGGGTTTGCCACAATGTTTCTTCGTGCTGTGTGGATGCACAGCCGTGCAGCAATTAGAAATTTTCCACACAGGGAAGGGAACAAACAGGCTATGGACAAGCAATGTTCCCTTTAAAATGCATGTCATTCTTCAATGCAATACAAGCCAGCTGTGCACAGCAAACAGAGGTTAGAGGAAACATTAGTTCATATCCAAGGACAATCATTTCATCATCTGGTGTTTCCACGTGGACACTTCTTACAATGTGGCCAGTTGTAGCACTTCTAAAGCTAATCCGCATGAGATCAGTAAATCAACATAATTAGGATTCAAACCTGGGACCCACTGGGTTATATGGTCCATCCAGATGAGCCATTGTTTATTGCAGGACATCCATCTAGCAATCAAGAGTGAGGACCTTGGCTAATTTTCCTCTACTAATCCAAGGACTCTTGGTGAACTGTAGCAGTCCCTAGTGATGGTATCTGTATATGTTTATTTGATTTATCCAGACAGGATTATGGAAATGTATGGAGGAGTCTGCCATTTGGGTTTAGATGCTTGCTCTGCCACTCAATCAGACCATGGCATATCTGCACCTCAGTTCCGTTTTCCCAACTTTGCTCCATATCTCTTGATACCTTTGTTATCACCTCTGGATGTTATAAGATGCCTATGCCTCAAACTGTTTCCCCTAATTTGAAGTAAAATTATAGTAGAGTGGGGGTTGTGACCTCATACAAATTCTGCCCAAAGACAAGCCCATGTGACCTGATTACCAAGGATTGTCAAAATTTATTGAATGCGTGGTGCAATCTTTAACACCTAAACACAAAAGCCAGCTGTTCTGGTTGCTTGCAGACTCAGTGGGCGAAATTCTCCGACCCCCACGACGGGTCGGAGAATAGCGGGAGGGCCTTCCCGACATTTTTCCCGCCCTCCCGCTATTCTCCCCCACCCCCCGCCCAACTCCCGACCCGAATCGCTGCCGCCGTTTTTTTACGGCCGGCAGCGATTCACAGCTGTTCGATGGGCCGAAGTCCCAGCCCTTAACGCCGTTTTTACGAACGGCAAACACACCTGGTCTGGCCGTTCGTAAAAACGGCGTCACAAACTCGCTTTTTATAACCATGGCACCGATTGGCACGGCAGTACCACGGCCGTGCCAAGGGTGCCATGGGCCCGCGATCGGTGGGTACCGATCGCGGGCAGCGGGCCCGATGCCCGCGCACTCTTTCTCCTTCCGCCGCCCCGCAGTATCCATTCGCGGGGCGGCTGAGGGGCAACCCGGCCCGCGCATGCGCGGGTTTCGCGCAAATACGCGATGACGTCATCCGCGCATGCGCGGGTTGGAGTCTTCCAATCCGCGCATGCGCGGCTGACGTCATATGACGCGTCAGCCGGCGCTAACTCCGGCAAGCGGGCTTAACGATATTCGTTAAGCCCGTCATGCCGGAGCCTACGGCGTCGGGCTGCTAGCCCCGACCGGGGACCAGAATCGGTTCCCGGTCGGGAAGGGGCGCGCTGGCGTCAAACCCGCCCGGGTTTGACGCCAGCCTTACGATTTCTCCCGTTTTGGGAGAATCTTGCCCAGTGGGCGAAATTCTCCGCCCCCCACGACGGGTGGGAGAATAGCGGGAGGGCGGCAAAAATGTCGGGAAGGCCCTCCCACCCCCCCCGCCGAAGTCTCGACCCGAATCGCTGCCGCCGTTTTTTTACGGCCGGCAGCGATTCCCAGCTGTTAGATGGGCCGAAGTCCCAGCCCTTTCCGCCGTTTTTACGAACGGCAAACACACCTGGTCTTGCCGTTCGTAAAAACGGCGTCACAAACTCGCTATTAATAACCATGGCACCGATTGGCACGGCAGTACTACGGCCGTGCCAAGGGTGCCATGGGCCCGCGATCGGTGGGCACCGATCGCGGGCAGCGGGCCCGATGCCCGCGCACTACTTGTCCTTCCGCCGCCCCGCAGTATCCATTCGCGGGGCGGCTGAGGGGCAACCCGGCCCGCGCATGCGCGGGTTTCGCGCAAAAACACGATGACGTCACCCGCGCATGCGCAGGTTGGAGTCTTCCAAACTGCGCATGCGCGGCTGACGTCATATGACGCGTCAGCCGGCGCTAACTCCGGCAAGCGGGCTTAACGATTTTCGTTAAACCCGTCTTGCCGGAGCCTACGGCGTCGGGCTGCTAGCCCTGACCGGGGATCAGAATCGGTCCCCGGTCGGGAAGGGGCGCGCTGCCGTAAAACCCGCCCGGGTTTTACGCCAGCTTTACGATTTCTCCCGTTTTGGGAGAATCTCGCCCAGAGACTCTCATGCGCAGTGCTGGGGACAAAGACCCACAACAGGTGTTTCTGTGCCAGACAGAGGCAGAGGACTGCTTTTGGGTTGACCACCAAATGGAGGGTTGGTGGGGATGGAACCGGTATTCAAGGAAACAAGGATTATGAAGAGTAAAAAACATGGAATCACCAGAAGATACCTTGCAATGAGAAGTCAATTCAAAGGGTTGAGTGAAAGGGACCATGATTAAAGAACACTGAAAGAACCACCCTTATGAAGTAGGAGAAGAGATTTGGTTAAAGCCAGGAGGAGGTTTGGACTTTAAACATAAGGCTCTGTGGACAGTGTATAATGTATGAACATGGAATTTTGATTGTGCTGTTACTGAGGAAACATTTTCCTGTAGTTTAGTGTATTAATTACCTACTGAGTAATGTTTAGCCTCTGTTGCTTTTAGTTTGCTTGTTACAGTAAAATCTTAAAAGCAAATCTAGTTGGGTGATCCTTTGAGTCAGTTACTGGGAAATTAATCTCTTTAAAAGTTATCGGTCTCTACAGAGGTCATAACAACTTTACCTAACAAAATTCTATCTAACTTAGAATTGAAAAATGTTTCTCCTTAGTTGAGAGGTCAATAATCAGGGGGTATAAGCTTAAAGTAAGGGGCAGGGGATTTAGAGTGGATTTCAGGAAAGACTTTTTCACCCAGAGCATGGTGGTTATGGTGATATGCTTGTGAGCAATATTATAGAAGCTGGTGGTGCATTCGCCAACCAGCAGGTGGCGGTACAGACACACCAGGCGGTCTCAAGACAGTGGTAGTGTGACAAGGCACTCCAATATAAGTGGGGGCATATACGGCCATCAGCAGATGGTTTTAAGATGTATAAGTGGACAGTCATGCCTAGGGTAGTTCCAAAGGAGTACAAAGAAACTCCATGATAACTTGACCTGTAACAGATCGTTATCTTACCATGTGTGCTTCAATAAAGATCATGGTTTGGACAAGTCAAGTCGTTTGGTTGATTGCTTGCTAGACATCGAACACCGAATACAACAGTGGGAATCTCCAACTCACTGCCTGAAAGGGTGGCAAAGGTGGGAACCTTCACAACATTTCAGAAGTATTTTGATGAGCACTTGAAATGCCATAGCACACAAGGCTACAGACTAAGTACTGGAAAATGGGATCAGAGTAGATAGATAATTGATGGCTGTGTTGTAAAACTCCACGACTCTATGAAAAGCATCTACAGCATTGAGGAGGGAAGGCTCTAAGTTATCATTACCCTTTGTTTGGCAAAGTGCTTCCTGATTTCCCTCCTGAATGACCTTTGTTTAATTTGAAGAATATGTTCTGTTCTATGTTCTATATTCTATGTTCCCTTGTTCTTGATTCTCCCACCAGGGTCTCTGGATCTGGACTACCATATTAACATTTTAAACACCTGAATCAGATCACCCCTTAATCTATTGTATCATGGGAATGTCCCTTCAGGAACTGTTTGTCTTCTCAAATGCTGCAGTGATGTCATTGTGTGGGTGGAGCTGGGCAGTGGCTCTGGTTTTTACTTTTGTTTTGGGTTGGAAGCTGTTTGTGGCTCTGAGTTTTACTTTCGTTCAGTCAGTTGGAAGCTGTATTCAGACTACAAGGATCTTGGAGTCTCTCTCTCTGCATGTTAAAAAGGTGTCTCCAGAATGTGGTGAACCACTGTGCACCTGTATTAGGGGATGTACGGTAGGACCTGCACTACAGGTTCGCCGGTAGCCCCTGCCGGCTGGCTCCACCCACAAGGAGCCGTATAAATATGCGTGTCCTCCTGATCAGCCATTTCTCCAGCTGCAGTACTAGGCCACGCATCTGACTATAATAAAGCCACAGTTGTACCAATCTGAGTTTTTTGTGCAATTGATCATGCATCAATTTATTACAGTCAGATTTACTAAGAGATGGATATCAGAATCAAACCAGATTGCCTGCAGCCGGATCCACACTTGCCCAACACCAGAAAGGATTTAAATCACTGCCTAGCTTGTTTTGAGGCTTACATCAACACTGCGACCCCCACGGCGACGGAAGCTCAGAAGATTCAAGTCTTATACTCCAGGTTGAGCTCCAACGTGTTCCCGTTGATACAGGATGCCCCGAGTTACGCGGAAGCGATGACACTCCGAAAAGAGAACTACGCACAGAAAGCAAACACGCTCTTCGCCAGGCACGTACTCGCCACTCGCGCACAACTCCCTGGTGAGACTATCGAAGACTTCTGGTGGGCTCTAATCCCACTCGTACGGGACTGTGACTGTCAGGCCGTTAAGGCTACTGAACATTCCAATCTCTTCATGTGCGACGCGTTCGTAACGGGGATTGCGTCGAACCCCATCCGACAATGACTACTGGAAGGGGCCACACTCGACCTAATGGAGACGAAAACTTTAGCGCTCTCCATGATGGTCGCATCTCGTAATGTCCAGGCCTATCCTGCTCGCCGCGCGGCCCACCTGTCCTACCCCTCCTGGACCCCGCAAACGACCCCCCCGGCTGGGGCCCTGCCGACTCAATATGCCTGCGCCGCCCGCCAATTCACGCACCCCGGGCGTTCCCGTTGCTACTTCTGCGGTCAGCAGAAGCACCTCCGCCAACGCTGCCCAGCCCACGCCGCCACTTGCAAGTCCTGCAGTAAAAAGGGCACTTTGCAGCTGTGTGCCAGGCCCACGTTGTTGCCGCTATCGCGCCTGCAATCGCCCCCTCCCCCCTGCCGAATGCACAATCTCCCCCCAGGTCCATGTGCCGCCAGTGGGCGCCGCCATCTTCTCCTCCCAGGGCCAGGTGCGGCCAGTGGGCGCCGCCACCCCCCCTCAGTCCACGTGCGGCCCATGGGCACCGCCATCTTGCCTCGCCCCCGCAACATGCACTCCATGGCCGGTGCCATTTTGTTCCCTACAGGACCCCCGGACGCCGCCATCTTGTCTCCCCCATGGGGCTGGAACGCCAGATATGGGTCACCAATGCTCTACATCTGAAACCTTGGACGACCACCCGCAGCTCGCCTCGATGACACTGGACCAGTCTCGTCCACACAACCTGGCCACCGCTTCAACGATGGTGAAAATCAACGGCCACGCAACTTCTTGCCTGCTGGACCCCGGGAGCACCGAAAGCTTCATACACCCAGACACAGTAAGGCGCTGGTCCCTCGCGGTGCACCCCGCCAACCAACGGATCTCCCTGGCCTCCGGATCCCACTCTGTCCCGATCCGAGGGTTTTGCGTGATCAATCTCACTGTACAGGGTGTAGATTTCAGCGGTTTCCGCCTCTACATCCTCCCCAACCTCTGCGCTGCACTATTGCTGGGCCTGGATTTTCAGTGCAATCTCCAGAGACTCACCCTCAAATTCAGCGGGCCCCTACCTCCACTCACCGTTTGCGGCCTCGCGACTCTCAAGGTTGATCTCCCCTCCCTCTTTGCCAATCTAACTGCGGATTGCAAGCCCGTCGCCACCAGGAGCAGATGACACAGCACCCAAGACAAGACCTTCATCAGGTCTGAAGTCCATCGGCTGCTTCGGGAGGGTATCATCGAGGCCAGCAATAGCCCCTGGAGAGCTCACGTGGTCGTAGTAAAAATGGGGGAGAAACACAGAATGGTCGTGGACTACAGCCAGACCATCAATCGGGACACGCAGCTCAATGCGTACCCCCACCCACGCATATCTGAGATGATCAACCAGATTGCGCAGTACCGGGTCTTCTCAACGATTGACCTGAAATCCGCATACACCAGCTCCCCATTCGTAAATTGGACCGTCCATACACTGCCTTCGAGGCGGACGGTCGGCTCTATCAATTTCTTAGGGTTCCCTTCGGCGTCACCAACGGGGTCTCGGTCTTCCAAAGGGAGATGGACCGAATGGTCGACTGGTACGGTTTGCGGGCCACGTTTCTGTACCTAGACAATGTCACCATATGCGGCCATGACCAGCAGGACCACGACGCCAACCTCGCTAAATTCCTCCGCACCGCCACTCTCCTCAACCTTACGAACAACAAGGAAAAGTGCATGTTCCGCACGACCCGCCTAGCTATCCTCGGCTATATAGTCCAAAACAAACGCCTGGGGCCCGATCCCGACCGTATGCGCTTTCTCATGGAGCTTCTCAACCCCCACTGCCCTCAAACGCTGCCTGGGGTTCTTCTCCCACTACGCCCAGTGGGTCCCAAACTATGCGGACAAGGCCCACCCACTAATACAGTCCACTCAATTCCCCCTTGCGGCCGAGGCACAACATGCCTTCGCCCAGATCAGAGCAGACATAGCCAAGACTGGGATGCATGCAGTAGATGAAGCACTCCCCTTTCAAGTTGAAAGCGACGCTTCAGACGTTGCCCTCGCCGCCACTCTGAACCAGGCAGACAGACCCGTGGCATTCTTTTCCTGCACCCTTCATGCCTCTGAAATTCGGCACTCATCCGTCGAAAAAGAGGCCCAAACTATCGTTGAAGCCTTGCGGCATTGGAGGTATTACCTGGCCAGCAGGAGATTCACTCTCCTCACTGACCAACGGTCGGTAGCCTTCATGTTTAACAACACGCAGCGGGGCAAGAGCAAAAATGATAAAATCTTGCGGTGGAGAATCGAGCTCTCCACCTATAATTACGAGATTTTGTATCACTCCGGCAAACTCAACGAGCCCCCCCCGACGCCCTTTCCCGAGGTACATGTCCCGAGTTACATGTGCCAGCGCACAAGTAGACCGACTCCGGGCCCTGCATGACAGCCTTTGTCACCTGGGGGTCACACGATTGTACCCCCTCGTCAAAGCTCGCAATCTGCCCTACTCCATCGAGGAAGTACGGGCAGTCACCAGAGACTGCCAGGTCTTAACGGAGTGCAAGCCACACTTCTACCGGCCGGACCGCGCGCGCCTGGTGAAAGCCTCCCGCCCCTTTGAATGCCGCAGCGTGGATTTCAAAGGGCCCCTTCCCTCCACCGACCGCAACACATATATCCTCAGTGTGGTCGATGAATACTCCAGATTCCCCTTCGCCATCCCATTCCCCGATATGACGTCTGCCACCATCATCAAAGCCCTCAACACAATCTTTGTTCTGTTCGGTTTCCCCGCCTACATCCACAGTGACATGGGATCCTCATTCATGAGTGATGAGCTGCGTCAGTTCCTGCTCAACAGGGGTATCACCTCCAGCAGAACGATCAGCTACAACCCCCGGGGAAAGGGGTAGATAGAGAGGGTGAACGGGACGGTTTAGAGGGACGTCCAGCTAGCCCTACGGTCCAGAAACCTCCCAGCCTCTCGCTGGCAGGATGTCCTCCCTGATGCACTGCACTCCATGCGGTCACTACTGTGCACCGCCACAAATAACACACCCCATGAACGTGTTTTTACCTTCCCTATGACATCCACATCCGGGGTGTCGCTCCCGACTTGGCTCGCAGCTCCAGGACCAGTCCTTCCACGTAGGCACGTCCGACGCCACAAGGCGGACCCCTTGGTGGACAGGGTACACTTGCTCCACGCCAACCCTCAGTATGCCTATGTGGAGTTCCCCGACGGCCGCCAAGATACTGTCTCCCTCCGGGACCTGGCTCCTTCAGATTCCACTCCAACACACTTCCCCATCCACGTGCCACCCTCCCCCCCCCCCCCCCCCCCAGCGCTCCCAACATTAGCCTCACCAGGTCCATCCCTCCTTCCCCTGCCCACGAAAGAGGATGAGGAAGATTTTGGCACGCTCCCGGAATCATTCGACTACTGGCCAGCATCAACACCGCCACCGTTACGTCGCTCCCAGCGAACCATCAAAGCACCGGATCGACTTAACCTCTGACGGGCACCGGACTATCAAAATGGACATTTTTTTTCCCCTCCCCACTGTAAATTATTTGCAAAACTGTATATAGTTCCACGCCACCCCCGCCTGACTCATTTTTAGCAGGGGGTGAATATGGTGAACCACTGTGTGCACCTGTATTAGGGGATGTACGGTAGGACCTGCACTACAGGTTCGCCGGTAGCCCCTGCCAGCTAGCTCTACCCACAAGGAGCCGTATAACTATGTGTGACCTCCTTCTGATCAGCCATTTCACCAGCTGCAGTTGGAGGCCACGCATCTGACTGTAATAAAGCCACAGTTGTACCAATCTGAGTCTTTCGTGCAATTGATCGTGCAGCACAGATCACTTGATACATTCAAAGTAATAATTGTGTTCTGGAAGGAATTCAAACCTATTGTTTTGTGGTAAAAGGGATTGTCTGATTTCTGAATGCTACTTCAGTGAAACAGTAAAGGGACGTTATTAAGGATTACATATAGAGGGCGGGATTCTCTCAGCCCAGGGCCGGGCCGGAGAATCCCCGCAACTGGCGCGAATCGCGCCATGCCGCCCCGATGCCGGCACGTGATTCTCCACAGAGCGGAGAATCGGCGCCATTGGCGCTGGCGTGGTTGGCCCGGCGCCGGTCGTGGGCCGCTCTATGCAGCCGGCCAGCTGCTTTCCGGCCCAGGATGGGCCGAGCAGCCGTCGTGAAAATGGCAAGTCCCGCTGGCGCCGTCCACACCTGCTCTCAGCTGGTAGGACCTCGGCGTGGAAAGGTTGGGGGTAGCCTGTGGGGGGGGGGGGGGGGGGTCTCCGATGTGGCCTGGCCCACGATCGGGGCCCACCGATCTGCGCAGGCGCTGATCCCATGGCACCCAGTTCGCACTGGGATCAGCAGCTGGAGCAGCGTGAACCACTCAGTGCCGTGCTGGCCCCTTTTGCGGTCCAGAATTAGTCGTCAGGTCGGCCCGTTCACGCCGTTGTAAAACACGACGGCGTTTATGATGCCGTGGACACTCTGCCGCGGGATTTGAGAATCCCGCCCAGAGTACTATAGCTGTGTGGGGTATTTAGGTTTGTAGTTGATAAAAATGCTGACTGTGTGTGTTTATAGAAATGTTAAACTGAATTCATAAAATAAACTTTGTTTTTGATTTAAAGTGTTTAAGGCCTCTGTTGCATAACACCTGACGAGTAGGCCCTTGTGCTCCTTATAACTAAAATCTATAAACAGTTGTAGGTCAGATGAACTCCATGATATACTTTGGTGTTCTCTAAACAATTGTAATCTGCATTATTTATTGCCCCATCTAATTTAGTATCATTTACAAATTTGGAAATGGAACTCTCTATTTCTTTGTCCAAGTTATTACTAAGTATCATGAAAAGTTGAGGTCCCAGATCAATGGGGAATAACATTTGACCACCTGACCAATCAGAGTACCTACTCATTATCTCCATTCTCTGGGCATGATTCTTCCCAAACGTTTCTAAGTGTAGCGAACGGGAACCTCTGAGAGCCTCGCGGTGCTTGATCCAGCGAGGCCGGTAAAACTATTCAACTTTAATTGATCCACTTAATGAGGCCCCAGGAGATTCTCGCCACAAATGAAGGCTCACCAGCCGATTCGCTGGGACCGCGCTCGCCAGCACCCCGCTAACAAGGTCAAGCAGCACTTAAGCAGCACTTGTTCATCCAACCCCAGTCAGCTCGCAACAATGGAGCTGAGGAGATTGGCCCCAAGATTCGGGGATGCAGAACTGGGGAGGCCGATAGACGCAGTGGGCAGGAGAGATGCCCTGTTCCCCTAAGGGTCAACCATAGAGCAGCCAGTGCTGCCTGAGACGAGGTGGTGGCGGTAGTGGGCTCTGGGAGCTTGACCAAGAGGACTGGCCTCCAGTGCTGGAAATAGGTCAACGATCTACACTGGGCAACACGAGCAAGTAGACACCAATGCACCCCCCTCCCCCCAGAGACCTTTCCGTCCCCCCTCAACTCCCCATGTGGCCCCCACCCACCCTCCCTTCACCCTCCCTATTCCTTCAACCCTTCCTTCACACCCGCCCTCCCCTTACACCACTGTGAACCACGTGTGTGGCTAACGATGTCCTCCCTGTGACTCCTCGAAAAGCTCTCCCAAAATCGTTGGGAGAGGGCGAAGACTGACGGAATTTGTGCTGGACATATGAATGCTCATAGGAACACGCCGTGGAGGTGATGGGGTGGCCGAGGACAGTGCAGTCACCCATGCGGAGGTTGGCGGAGGACGCAGAGGTGAGGAACCACCGGGACCCATCCGGAGGCCCGTCAGACGTGAGTTGTTATTGCCTCACTGACTGACCATCCCTCCCACTGATCACATGGCCATTCTCCTGCAGGTCCTCCAGCAGATGATGCCGGCCCATCCAGAGTGGCCTCCTCTCCAACCTCCCAGAAGAGCACCTCAGAGGGGAGCTCCGAGGAAGACATGATCAAGGTGTCACAGCTGTCATCCCCACCCTCCACCAGTGCAGATACACGCACCTTGGGGGGGAAATGTTAGTGGTCAGGATCCTGCAGCACAATCTGGTGAGTGCCACATTGCTGCTGATGTACATCAGGTGGAGGCAGGATCCAAGGACCCAGCTGGGTGCCAGCCTGATGCGGAGCCTGTGGAAGATGTATTCCCGGAGCTGATGTAGATGATAGGGTGCTGTCAGGATATTCAGAGGGAGATGTCAGCAAGTCTCCAGTAGATCCATAGTCAATTGGAGGACTCTCAGAGCCTATGGGCGCAGGAGATGTTGCCGGCAATGCGTGGCGACCGCAGTGGAGAGCCTGGTGCACGACATCAGCACCATTGGTGAAGGTGTCCGAGGTGTGGCGCAATCGGTGACGGCCATGGCTGAGGGTCTCGGTAGAATGTCCAACTCACTGGGGGTTATGACCTAGTACCAGGCTGACCTTGATGAGGTTCTGCGGGACATGTCCCGCTCTCAGATGGGAATGGCCGAGGCCCTGCGGAGCTTGTCCCAGTCACAGGTGAGCATGGCTGAGGCCCTGCAGAGCATGTCCAAGTCACTGAGGAGCATCGCCAAGGGCGTTGACACCATGGTGCAGACATCGGGGTGCTGCCAGGGTCTGGCAGAGCCAGATGATGCAGGAGCATCCGGGGCACAATGGGCACCGACAGGGAGGAGGGGGCGCTGGGTGCCAATCCGGATGTCCCATGGAGTGACGTCGGTGGCCACCAATCCTCTGTGTTCAACTCCTCTGATGAGGTCGTATCTCTCAGCCAGCACACTGGACAGGGTGGCACGGCTGTGCATGTGCTGCCAACAAGTGTGCCGGGGCCCTCCTGCCTCAGAGCCCCCAGAAGATGCCTGCCAGGGGCACAGAGGACCAGGAGATGAGGTCAGCAGCTGCCTGCCTCCAGCTCTGATGTGCATCCTTGGACACACCTAGATGTAGCGATAGAGTAAGGAGGGCCAAGCACATCAAGAATCACTGAGGGTACCGGAGGAGTGGGGCGGGGGGGGAGGTGCGGGGAGGAGGCACCATCGGGAGAGTGGGGAATTGTAAAACACAAGAAACACCTTGAGCAGTATGATGCCTCTGTCACTTCCGCAATGTGGACCGACCTCAGAACCCATGACACATCTCTACAGGCATCTCCCCCCTCTCCCCCCCAGGCACACTACATGCAGATGACGGATGTGAGCTAGCACTCAGCAGACGGGCAGGGGTCAGACTATGGCCTAGATTGAGGAGCACCAGCGCTCAGCTGTCTGCAGGTTATAATCACCTTCCCCCCCCCACATGACAGTGACCCCCTGACAGTGCCAACATAGTCTCAGCACACTGCAGTGATGTGACTCAGACCCTGGGTGTTCGGGTGTTGGCTGCTGCGTCTGTGGTGTTGCCACCCGCAGTGTTCAGGCACAGTGTCCAGGCATCAGGGTGTGATTGGGATGCGAGGCAATGACAACCACATGCTACATGGCATGCCTACCCATGGGAATCCACTTGGGTTGTGTGAAGTGCTCACTTATCCATGATTGCCAATTCCCTATTAGCAATAGCCTTAAGCTGCATGGCAAGAGGCCCGTGGGGTCGACGAGCAGGGACAAGGGTTGCCCCCGGAATGGATGCACACGATCCAGTAGTTGGCATGGTGGTGCCACATGCGGTTGGTCCTCCGGTTCCGCCCCCCAAACACCTCATGATCGCCCACCTCTGCGGAGGGTCCCCTGCCCCCAGCTGGGTGTCTCCCCCACCCCCCCCCCCACCCTCCACCCCTGTCCAGGTTGATCACATGGAACATGAGAGGGCTGAATGGGCCAGATTTATAGGGGCTTCATAGATTATCATATTATCATATAATTTACAGTGCAGAAGGAGGCCATTTGGCCCATCGGGTCTGCACCGGCTCTTGGAAAGAGCACCCTACCCACGGTCAACACCTCCACCCTATCCCCATAACCCAGTAACCTCACCCAACACTAAGGGCAATTTTGGACTAAGGGCAATTTATCACGGCCAATCCACCTAACCTGCACATCTTTGGACTGTGGGAGGAAACCGGAGCACCCGGAGGAAACCCACGCACACACAGGGAGGATATGCAGACAGTGACCCAAGCCGGAATCGAACCTGGTACCCTGGAGCTGTGAAGCAATTGTGCTAACCACAATGCTACTGTGCTGGTTTAGCACAGTGGGCTAAACAGCTAGCTTGTACCAAGGCCAGCAGTGCGGGTTCAATTCCTGTACCGGCCTCCCCGAACAGGCGCCGGAATGTGACGACTAGGGGCTTTTCACAGTAACTTCATTGAAGCCTACTTGTGACAATGTGATTATGTACAAGGGCAGCATGGTGGCGCAATGGTTCGCATTGCTGCCTATGGCACTGGGGACCTGCGTTCGAATCCCGGCCCTGGGTCACTGTCCGTGTGGAGTTTCCACATTCTCACCGTGTCTGCGTGGATTTCACCCCCACAACCCAAAACATGTGCAGGATAGGTGGAGTGGCCACGTTACATTACCCTTTAATCGGAAAAAATATATAATTGGGTACTCTAAATTTTTTTTTTAAATGTTATTATTTACGGGTGAGCAAGGAGGGGGGTCAGCGCCCGCAATGGAGATTGGATATAGGACTGTTAGCGGATAAGAAAGTGTGCGACGGGTGAGGGAGGCTATCCAGAATTATTTGGAGATAAATGACACAGGGGAGGTTTCGGAAGCAATGGTATGGTGCGGTATTGTGTGAAGCAAATAATGGCATGATGGGAAAACTTGTCAAGTCTTCTTGGTACAATTGAATTTAACCTAAGACACAGATACAAAATACACAGACATAGCCGAGGTCAACATGACCTGAGAACCGGGTGACTCTGAAATTCTAAGATAAGGCTTGTTCGTCATGAACCTAGAAGCAGTCTCAATAAATACCAAGCTGAAAAGCTGTCTCTTCCTGTTCGTAAACAAATTTGTCCCTTTCTTAAAACAAAGACAAGATAATGATATGAAACTCCATTCCCCTAAAGGTCAGCAAGGTGACGCCATTGTAACGATTATTACTTATGTTTTACTTTCGATTAAATTCCTGACCAAGTTGTATTCATGTTATCTTGATCCTATAATGTATAAGAATTGCCTTATTCTTCTGTAATATCGCAGACTTGGGACGGACTCAGCAGTTTGTAATTGACTGCCTTCCGACTTCAAGTTTCTGCCATTTCTGCTAGCAGTTCTAATTAGTGAATAAAGTTCAGTTTTGCTTACCTAATGAATGCTGTTTGAATTTCTCTATCACAGACAAACGCGGGGAAAATATTGAATACGACAATGGGAGGCACTGAAGGCAGTAGTTAGGGGGGGGAGCTGATTTTGGTATGGGCTCATAGGGAGAAGGTGGAGCGGGCAGAGATGGATAGGCTGGTTAGGGAGATCTTCCAAGTGGATAGAAGATATTCGGAAGCCTCTGAGGTGGGGTTGTTGTAGGAGTAGCAGAAACTGCAGATGGAGTTTGGTCTGATATCCACAGGGAAGGTGGTGGGGCAGTTCAGGAAGGCAAGACGGGCGGTATGTGAGTATGGGAGAAGGCCAGTAGGATGCTAGCACACCAGCTCAGGAAAAGGGAGGCGGCCAGGGAGATAGGAAGAGTGAAGGATAGAGGGGGAAACATGACATTGGACCCAGCGGGGGTGAATGGGGTGTTCAAGGAATTTTACAGTCAGACAGAGTCCCCAGTTGGAGGGGAGGGGACGAGGCAATTCTTGGAGGGTTTGGAGTTTCTGAAGGTGGAGGAAGGTTGGTGGAGGGGCTGGGAGCCCCGATCAGGATTCTGAAAGTCGGAGAGGGATTGGAGTCTATGCAATCGGGTAAGGCCCCAGGACCGGACAGATATCCAGTGGAATTTTAGAAGAGATTTTCTGGGGTGCTGGGTGGGATTTTGCTGAGGGCATTTAATGAGGCAAGGGAGCGGGGCCTTCTTCCCCCAACAATGTCACAGGCTTCGATCTCATTGATCCCAGAACAATGCGGGTCATAAAGGCCAATCTCCCTACTAAATGTTGACGCCAAATTGCTGGCCAACATTATGGCCTTGAGAATAGAGAATTGTGTTCCGGGGGTGATAGGGGAGGACCAGACGGGATTTGTCAAAGGTAGGCAGTTAACAGCCAACGTTAGAAGGCTCTTGAATGTCATCATGATGCCCTCTGAGGGGAGGGAAGGTGGTGGTCGCTATGGACATGGAGAAGGCCTTCGCCCAAGTGAAGTGGATGTACAGGGGGTGGGTACCGGAGCAATAGGTCAGAAGGTGAAAGCATTGAGGGAGAACTAGGGAATAGGGCCAGTATGGCTCTGAGAAAGAGCAGACAGGGAGATGTTGCTGAACACGGCGGGTCTGGTGGCCTGAAGTGCATATGTTTTAATGTAAGCAGTATTACGGGTAAGGCATGTAGCCACCGAAGTTGGCCATTCCCTCAATACAAAATGGAGGAACACAAAGCTTGCAGGTTAAAATGGACAAAGTTTGCAGCACAAGCAGGTTGCAACAAGCCACTGTGTATTCTGTCTGCTAAGAGAGTAGACAGCACCGAAACAAACATTCCGCATACTAATGAGGCAATCTCCGGGACAGTTAACATGGTAATGGAACGATCCCAGGGACAATGGACACAAATAGGGAAGTGATTGCAACATTGTATAGGATACCAGCCACCCCGGCACCAGCGGGGTTCGAAGACAAAGCACCTGAAGGCCCGCCCAGTAGCCGAGGGACAGCCTCAGTATTGGGGGGATTCAAACAAATCGATTGGGAAGAGACCCAATCGATTCCCAGCAGATAGAGGGTTCGTCCAAAAGGGCGCCGAAGCCCTAGGACCTATAAAAGACAGGTCCCAAACTTAGTTCATTCTTTCTTGACCAGCCCTCCTCTCTTGACCAGCCCTTTCGACCAGCTTTTACCGAAGAAGACCTTGACCGAGAGAGAGGAGAGGTTTGGGACAGCAGCCGCCAGCAAGTAAGTGTCTCACAACGATCGCTACCAGAGATAGACACTCCTGACCCCTTTTTAACCCGTACCAACCTGAAGTCTGCGGACTCAGTGCAGAGCAAGGGGCCTTGTCCCCTGATCCGGCAGTTCCTTTAAGATAAGTATTGGTTTATATAGTGGTAGGAATAATTTAGTCATCTTAGCGTGTGCATGAGTAGATTATAATTGTACTATAATAAACTCATTTGTTTGAACTTACTAATTGGTGTATGGTTTTATTGCTTTGAACTTTACCTTGAAACTTGTGGCGGTATCTTAACGATACCTGGCGACTCCAGAGCTAAGTAACGAAACAGAGCAAAATTGAGTGTTAAGCACACTCACCCAGAACGAGCAACAGGCAGATGAACTTAGAGCTTGGATTAGTACTTGGAACTATGATGTTGTTGCCATTACAGAGACCTGGTTGAGGGAAGGACAGGATTGGCAGCTAAACGTTCCAGGATTTAGATGTTTCAGGCAGGATAGAGGGGGATGTAAAAGGGGTGGCGGAGTTGCGCAACTGGTTAGGGAGAATATCACAGCTGTACTACGGGAGGACACCTCAGAGGGCAGCGAGGCTATATGGGTAGAGATCAGGAATAAGAAGGGTGCAGTCACAATTTGGGGGTTTACTACAGGCCTCCCAACAGCCAGCGGGAGATAGAGGAGCAGATAGGTAGACAGATTTTGGAAATGAGTAACAACAACAGGGTTGTTGTGATGGGAGACTTCAACTTCTCCAATATTGACTGGGGCTCAATTAGTGCTAGGGGCCTGGACGGGGCAGAGTTTGTAAGGAGCATCCAGGAGGGCTTCTTAAAACAATATGTAGACAGTCCAACTAGGGAAGGGGCTGGAATGGACCTGGTATTGGGGAATGAGCCCAGCCAGGTGGTTGACATTTCAGTAGGGGAGCATTTCGGGAACAGGGACCATAATTCAGTAAGTTTTAAAGTGCTGGTGGACAAGGATAAGAGTGGTCCTAGGGTGAATGTGCTAAATTGGGGGAAGGCTAATTATAACAATATTAGGCAGGAACTGAAGAACCGAGATTGGGGAGGATGTTTGAGGGTAAATCAACATCTGACATGTGGGAGGCTTTCAAATGTCAGTTGAAAGGAATTCAGGACCGGCATGTTCCTGTGCGGAAGAAGGATAAATACGGCAAATTTCGGGAACCTTGGATAACGAGAGATATGGTAGGCCTCGTCAAAAAGAAAAAGGAGGCATTTGTCAGGGTTAGAAGGCTGGGAACAGACAAACGTGTGTGGAATATAAGGAAAGTAGGAAGGAACTTAGTCAAGGAATCAGGAGGGCTATAAGAGGTCACAAAAAGTCATTGGCAAATAGGGTTAAGGAAAATCCCAAGGCTTTTTACACGTACATAAAAAGCAAGAAGGTAGCCAGGGAAAGGGTTGGCCCACTGAAGGATATGCAAGGGAATCTGTGTGTGGAGCCAGAGGAAATGGGCGAGGTACTAAATTAATACTTTGCATCAGTATTCACCAATGAGAAGGAATTGGTGGATGTTGAGTCTGGAGAAGGGTGTGTAGATAGCCTGGGTCACATTGAGATCCAAAAAGACGAGGTGTTGGGCGTCTTGAAAAATATTAAGGTAGATAAGTCCCAGGGCCGGATGGGATCTCCCCCAGAATACTGAAGGAGGCTAGAGAGGAAATTGCTGAGGCCTTGATAGAAATCTTTGGATCCTCACTGTCTTCGGTGATGTCCCGGAGGACTGGAGAATAGCCATTGTTTGTTCCTTTGTTTAAGAAGGGTAGCAAGGATAATCCAGGGAACTACAGGCTGGTGAGCCTTGCGTCAGTGGTAGGGAAATTACTGGAGAGAATTCTTTGAGACAGGACCTACTCCCATTTGGAAGCAAATGGACGTATTAGTGAGAGGCAGCATGGTTTTGTGAAGGGGAGGTCGTGTCTCACTAACTTGATAGAGTTTTTCGAAGAGGTGACAAAGATGATTGATGCAGGTAGGGCAGTGGATGTAGTCTATATGGACTTCAGTAAGGCCTTTGACAAGGTCCCTCATGGTAGACTAGTACAAAAGATGAAGTCACACGGGATCAGTAGGGAGCTGGCAAGATGAATACAGAACTGGCTAGGTCATAGAAGGCAGAGAGTAGCAATGGAAGGGTGCTTTTCTGATTGGAGGGCTGTGACTAGTGGTATTCCGCAGGGATCAGTGCTGGGACCTTTGCTGTTCGTAGCATATATAAATGATTTGGAGGAAAATGTAACTGGTCTGATTAGTAAGTTTGCAGACGACATGAAGATAGGTGGAATTGCGGATAGTGATGAGGACTGTCAGAGGATACAGCAGGATTTAGATCGTTTGGCGACTTGGGCGGAGAGATGGCAGATGGAGTTTAATCCGGACAAATGTGAAGTAATGCATTTTGGAAGGGAATATACAGTGAATGGTAGAACCCTCAAGAGTATTGAAAGTCAGAGAGATCTAGGTGTACAGGTCCACAGGAAGGGGCAGCACAGGTGGAGAAGGTAGTCAAGAAGGCATACGGCATGCTTGCCTTCATTGGCCGGGGCATTGAGTATAAGAATTGGCAAGTCATGTTGCAGCTGTATAAAACCTTAGTTAGGTCACACTTGGAGTATAGTGTTCAATTCTGGTCCCAACACGACCAGAAGGACGTGGAGGCTTTAGAGAAGGTGCAGAAGAGATTTACCAGGATGTTTAGAGATGTATGAGGCAAGTGTTTCACACAGCGGGTAGTGGGCACCTGGAACTCGCTGCCAGATGAGGTGGTGGAAGCAGGGGCAATAGTGTCACTTAAGGGGTATCTTGACAAATACATGAATAGGATGGGAATAGAGGACCCAGGAAGTGTAGATTTTGGTTTAGACGGGCAGCATGGTTGGCACGGGCTTGGAGGGCCGAAGGGCCTGTTCCTGTGCTGTACTTTTCCTTGTTCTTGTCCTGGGCGGTTTGGGTTTGGGCAGGGTTTTGTAGATTTGGTCCGGTTGCTGTATCAGATTTGTGATGCAGGAGAGGGGGCAGGAGAGGAGTCTGGGGGAATTGCTGTTCAAAGTGGTGGGAGAGTGTTTTTATGCTAGGGAATCCAGGTGGCACGGGGATAGGAGCAGCTACATAAATTAAATCTGGTCCGGTTAGTTGAGCAAATGAAGGAGGACTTTCGGGAGGTGGGAAATGCCCTCGGTGTCACTGGCATGGAGGGTTCAGACTGTAAAGAAGGCAGTTCCCCCGAGAGAAAACAGTGTCTCCCTATTTTTAAACCAAATGCCTTCTTAAGTGGGTTAATGCAGTGATGCCTGGGTTTGTATGGGCAGGTAAAACCTACGAGTAAGGAAAGTCCTGTTGGACTGGAGCCGAGGTTGGCCCTACCGAACTTTAGGAATCACTACTGGGCGGCAAATATAGCCATGGTCAGGAAGTGGGTAGTGGGGTGGGGTGGGGTCGGGTAGAGGCAGCATCATGCAGGGGCACGTTTAGGAGAACTATAGAGGCCAACAGCACCTTGGTACTCCACATGTCCAGTGGTGGTGGCAGCTCTGAGCGTTTGGGGACAGTGGCAGAAGCATTTTGGAGCGTCAGTGTGAGCTCCAATTTATGACAATCACCAGTTTGTCCCGGGGAGGTCGGATGAGGTTTTCGGAAGTGTCAGAGGGCTGGTATTGAGACCGGGAGCTTTCCTTGTTTGGAGGATCAAGAGGACTTGCCGGGTGGGAATGGGTTTCGCAGGTTGAGGGAGTTTGTTTGAAGGCAGGTTTCGATCTGTCTGCTTCTACCAGCACAGGGGATACAGGATGAGGTAATTTCAAAAATGGGAGTGGGAGAAGGGAAGGTCTTGGAATTTTCTAAAGCGCTCATAGAGTGTGAGGGAATCCAGATAGGGGAGGTAAAGCGCAATGGCATGATGAGCTTGGTAAGGAGCTGGAGGCAGGTCTGTGGGAGGATGCTCTGAGTAGAGTGAACAAGTCCTCATCATGTGCCAGGCTCAGCCTGATACAATTCAAGGTGGTTCACCAGGCACAAATGACGGTGGCCCGGATGAGCAGTTTTTTTGGGGTAGAGGACAGGTGTGTGGTGTGCAGGAGGGCCCGCAAATCATATCCACATGTTTTGGGCATGCGCGAAGCTTAGGGGATTCGCCAATGTCATGTCCACGGTGCTAAAATTGAGGGTGGCAATCTTTGGAGTGTCAGAAGACCTGAGAGTCCAGGTGGCAAGAGAGGCAGGCATTTTGGCCTTTGCCTCCTTGGTAGCCCAAAGACCAATCTCATTAGCGTGTGGGTATGGATTAGCAACATGGTTGGGTTTCTCAGGCTTGAGAAAATCCAGTTTGCCCCGAGAGGATCAGTGTTAGGGTTCGTCTGGAGGTGGCAGCCATTTATTTCGGGGAAAACTAAACTGTTAACCCCTCCGCACAGTGCGAAAAGGCATTTCCGCAAGGTGACCAGGGTTGTGAGGTACCGACAACCGAGGGGGTTCCGGGGCCTGGGACCCAAATTTGTTTTTGTCTTTTAAATAAATTTAGAGTACCCAATTCATTTTTTCCAATTAAGGGGCAATTTAGCGTGGCCAATCCACCTACCCTGCACATCTTTGTGTTGTGGTGGCGAAACTCATACAAACACGGGGAGAATGTGCAAACTCCACACGAACATTGACCCAGAGCCGGGATCGAACTTGGGACCTTGGCGACGTGAGGCAGCAATCCTTTTTTAAAAAAAATAATTTTTATTGAAATTTTTACAAAATATAAACATCTCAACTCTATTAACAAAACAACCGCCGTAACACCCCAGAAACAATACCCACCCAACTTCAAAAGCGACTACAAACAAAAGGAAAAAAAAGAACACCCAAACAACAAAAGGGAAAGAGATAACACCCACCACATCCCACAAACCCATGTACACAGTTCTCCCTCCCACCGATCCAGCCTGGCTTGACCCTGGATCCCACCACCCTCAACACCGTCGTTGCTACACCCTTCCAAAACTCCCCCAGTGCTGGGCACGCCCAAAACATATGGGTGTGGTCCGCTGGGCTCCCCGAGCACCTCGCACACCTGTCTTCGCCCCCGAAAAACCTACTCATCCTCGTCCCAGTCATGTGGGCCCTATGCAGCACCTTGAACTGTATGAGGCTAAGCCTCGCACAGGAAGTGGAGGAATTCACTCTCTCCAGGGCGTCTGCCCACGTCCCCTCCTCAATCTCCTCACCCAGCTCCTCTTCCCATTTACCCTTCAGTTCCTCCACCGAGGCCTCGTCTACCTCCTGCATCACCCGGTATATGTCCGAAATCCTCCCTCCTCCAACCCACACCCCCGAGAGCACCCTATCCCACACCCCAAGTGGGGGCAGCAAGGGGAACCCCTCCACCTGCTGCCTGGCAAACGCCCTCACCGGCATGTACCTAAACATGTTCCCCGGGGGAGCCCAAACTTCCCCTCTAACTCCCCCAAGCTCGCGAACCTCCCCTCCACAAACAGGTCCCTCAACCTCCTAAGCCCTGCCCTGTGCCAGCCCAGAAATCCGCCATCAACGCTCCCTGGGACAAACCGATGGCTCCCCCGTATTGGGGCCTCCATCGAGCCCCCCACTTCTCCCCTATGCCGTCTCCATTGCCCCCAAATTTTGAGGGTAGCCGCCACCACCGGGCTCGTGGTATACCTCGTTGGAGGGTAAGTAAAGGGCAGCACGGTAACATTGTGGATAGCATAATTGCTTCACAGCTCCAGGGTCCCAGGTTCAATTCCGACTTGGGTCGCTGTCTGTGCGGAGTCTGCACATCCTCCCCGTGTGTGCGTGGGTTTCCTCCGGGTGCTCCGGTTTCCTCCCACAATCCAAAGATGTGCAGGTTAGGTGGATTGGCCATGATAAATTGCCCATAGTGACCAAAATTGCAGGGGCAGCACGGTAGTACTGTGGATAGCACAATCGCTTCACAGCTCCAGGGTCCCAGGTTCGATTCCGGCTTGGGTCACTGTCTGTGCGGAGTCTGCACATCCTCCCCGTGTGTGCGTGGGTTTCCTCCGGGTGCTCCGGTTTCCTCCCACAGTCCAAAGATATGCAGGTTAGGTGGATTGGCCATGATAAATTGCCCTTAGTATCCAAAATTGCCCTTAGAGTTGGGTGGGGTTACTGGGATAGGGTGGAGTTGTTGACCTTGGGTAGGGTGCTCTTTCCAAGAGCCGGTGCAGACTCGATGGGCTGAATGGCCTCCTTCTGCACTGTAAATTCTATGAAATCTATGAGAGCGGCAACGGCGCCGTTACCAGTGCCTCCAAGCTCGTGCCCACACATGACGCCGCCTCCATCCTCTTCCATGCTGCCCCTTCCTCGTCCATTACCCACTTACGCACCATCACTGCATTGGCAGCCCAATAGTACCCACAGAGGTTGGGCAACGCCAGCCCCCCCCCTATCCCTGCCCCGTTCCAGGAACACTCTTCTCACCCTCAGAGTCCCATGCGCCCACACAAATCCCGTGATACTCCTGTTGACCCTCCTAAAAAAAGGCCTTCGGGATAAGGATGGGGAGGCACTGGTACAGGAACAAAAAACTCGGGAGCACCGTCATCTTAACGGACTGCACCCGCCCCGCCAGTGACAGCAGTAACATATCCCACCTCTTAAACTCCTCCTCCATTTGCTCCACCAACCTTGTGAGGTTGAGCTTGTGCAGGGCCCCCCAGTTCCCAGCCACCTGGACCCCTAGGTACCTGAAGCTCTTCCCTGCCTGCTTCAGTGGGAGCCTACCAAACCCCTCCTCATGATCTCCCGGATGCACCACAAACAACTCACTCTTGCCCAGGTTCAACTTATACCCAGAGAAACCCCCGAATTCACTAAGAATCCTCACACCTCCGGTATCCCCCCACCGGGTCCGCCACATACAGCAACAGGTCGTCCGCATAAAGCGACACTCGATGCTCCTCCCCACCCTGCACCAGGCCCCTCCAGTTCCCTGACTCCCTCAACGCCATTGCCAGGGGCTCAATCGCCAACGCGAAGAGCAAGGGGGACAGGGGGCACCCCTGTCTCGTCCCCTGGTACAGGCGAAAGTACTCCAACCTCCTCCTATTTATGGCTACACTCGCCATCGGGGCCTCGTAGAGCAGCCTCACCCACCGGATAAACCCCTCCCCAAACCTCTCCAACACCTCCCAGATACTCCCACTCAACCCTATCAAAGGCCTTCTCCGCATCCAATGCCACCACTATCTCCGCCTCCCCTTCCACGGCCGGCATCATAATGACAGAGAGGAGCCTTCGCACGTTCGTATTCAACTGCCTTCCCTTCACAAACCCCGTCTGGTCCTCATGAATGACCCCGGGCACGCAATCCTCTATTCTAGTGGCCAGGATCTTTGCCAGCAGCTTAGCGTCGGCGTTTAGCAGCGAAATCGGCCTATATGACCCGTACTGCAGAGGGTCCTTGTCCCACTTCAGGATCAAGGAAATCAGCGCCTGTGACATAGTTGGGGACAAAGCCCCCCCCCCCCCGCCTCGTTAAAGGTCCGGACCAACAGGGGGCCCAACAGGTCCACATACCTTTTATAAAATTCCACCGGAAACCCATCCGGCCCCGGCACCTTCCCCGACTGCATGCTCCCCATCCCTTTGACCATCTCCTCCAGCTCCATCGGCGCCCCCAGTCCCTCCACCTGCTCCTCCTCCTCCCCTCGGGAATCGCAGCTTGTCCAAGAAGCGCCCCATTCCACCCCCCTCCACCGGGGGTTCCGACCGGTACAGTTCCCCATAAAAGTCCCTGAAGACCCCATTAACATCCACCCCCCTCCGCACCACCTTCCCAGCCTTATCCGTCACTCCCCCAATCTCCCTGGCCGCGTCCCGCTTTCGGAGCTGGTGTGCCAGCATCCTGCTCGCCTTCTCCCCATACTCATACACCGCCCCCTGTGCTTTCCTCCACTGAGCATCCGCCTTTCTGGTAGTCAATAGGTCGAATCTGGCCTGAAGGCTACGCCTCTTCCCCCAGCAATCCCTCCTCTGGAGCCTCCGCATATCTCCTATCCACCCTCACCATCTCCCCTATCAGTCTCTCCCTCTGCTCCCCCCTCTCCTTATGGGTTCGGATGGAGATCAATTCCCCCCCCCCCATCACCGCCTTCAATGCCTCCCAGACCGTCCCCACTTGGACCTCCCCATTGTCATTGGCCTCAAGGTACCTCTCGATACAGCCCCGAACCCTCTCGGCCACCTCCTCGTCTGCCACCTCCTCGTCTGCCAGCAGCCCCACCTCCAAGTGCCAGAGCGGACGTTGGTCCTTCTCTTCCCCCAGCTAGAGGTCCACCCAGTGCGGGGCATGATCTGAAATGGCAATGGCGGAGTATTCCACATCCTCCACCCTCGAAACCAATCCCCTGCTCAGGACAAAAAAAAAATCAATGCTCGAGTAGGCCTTATGCGCGTGGGAGAAAAACGAGTACTCCCTGGACCTTGGCCTCGCAAACCTCCAGGGATCCATCCACCCCCCCCCCCCCCCCCCCCCCCCCCAAATCTGGTCCATAAATCCCCTCAACACCTTAGCCGTCGCTGGCCTCCTACCCATCTGGGACTTCAATCGATTCAATGGGGGATCCAGTACCGTGTTGAAGTCCCCCCCCCCCATGATCAGACCCCCCACCTCCAGGTCCGGAATGCGGCCCAACATACGCCGCATAAACCCCGCATCGGCCCAATTTGGGGCGTAAACATTCACCAACAGCACCCGCTCCCCCTGCAGCTTACCACTCACCATCACATATCTCCCACCACTGTCAGCCACCACATTTAACGCCTCAAACGATACCTTCTTCCCCACCAGAATCACCACCCCCCTACTCTTCTCATCCAGCCCGGAGTGAAATACTTGGCCCACCCATCCCTTCCTCAGCCGAACCTGGTCCACCACTCTCAGGTGTGTCTCCTGGAGCATGGCCACATCCGCCCTCAGGTGCGCAAACACCTGGGCCCGTTTGACCGGCCCATTCAGCCCCCTCACATTCAAGGTTCTCAGCCGGGTCAGAGTGCTCCCTACCCCCCTTCCCTGCCGATTAGCCATACCCCATCCCTTGCCCACCACCGGCCAGTGTCCCCCACGGCGGCAACCCCCCCCCCCTCCTCCCTGACCGTTTCAGCAGCAACCCGGTACCCCCCCCCCCCCCAAAGGCTAGGACCCCTCCTAGCCGCGCCCCTCCCTCCATAGCACTCCCGTGAGCCAGCTAACTTCTGCTGACCCCGTCGACTCCCACCCTACCACAGACTCCTCCCCACGTGGGACTACCCCTCCTCCATCGTGCCCGTCAACAGGTCCTCCTCCTCCCCCCCACCCCCCGCTCTTGCGCAGGAAAAGAAAACAGCCAGCCCCGACCCCGCCACCACCATGGGAAACCCGCAGAAAGCCCGTGCTTTCGCCCTGCCCGGCCCCGCCTCCCCATTGTCAGCCCCCCCCACCAGCTCCCCGTTTACGCCCCTGCCCGAACCCATCCACCAGACCCCTACAGAAAAACCCATACAGAAAAGACAAATCGACATCACCCCACCCACCCTAAGGCCAACCCACATCTTACATTAAACCAAGCAAATACAAGTACAGTATTATACAGCATCCCCCATCTTAGACCCTCAGTTTGAGTCCAATTTCTCGGCCTGCACAAAGGCCCACGCCTCCTCCAGGAACTCAAAACAATGGTGCCGATCCTTATAGGTGACCCACAGATGCGCCGGCTGCAACATGCCGAATTTCACACTCCGTCTGTGGAGCACCGCCTTCGTCCGGTTAAATCCGGCCCTCCGCCTCGCCACCTCCGCACTCGCAGTCCTGGAAGATACGCACCTCCGTGTTCTCCCACTTGCTGCTCCGCTCCTTCTTGGCCCACCGGAGCACACACTCACGATCCATGAACCAATGAAACCTCACCAACACCGCCCGTGGCGGCTCGTTCAGCTTGGGCCTCCTAGCCAGAATTCTGTGGGCCCCCTCTAACTCCAGGGGCCCCTGGAAGGACCCAGCCCCCATCAGCGAGTTTACCATAACCACCACATAGGCCGCCAGGTCCGACCCCTCCGTGAGGCCCAGGATCCACAAATTCTTCCTCAACTGGTTGTCCAGCTCCTCGAACCGCTCCTGCCATCTTTTATGGAGCGCCTCGTGCATCTCCACCTTCCCCGTGACGGCCACATCCTCCCTTTCGGAGGCCTGCTTCTGCAGCTCTCGGATCGCAGCCCCCTGGGCTGTCTGGGTCTCCATCAGCTCCCTGGTGTTTACCTTCGACTTCAGCAGCTCCAACTTAAGCTCCTGGAAGCAGCGCAGTAGTCGCCTGCTGCTCCTGAACCCACTGCCTCCGCCGGCCGCCATTTTGTCTTCCTTCCCCCGCTTTTTCAGGAGTGCTTTCTCCGTTTTTCTCCTTACCCCACTCCTGGTCCGGTCCATAGGGGTCGACTCCTGTCCTCTTCCCACGTCAGGATTTGCCGATACAGCTCCGTTGGGGGCCCTGAAGAGCCCCAAAGTTCGTTTTCAGCGGGAGCTGCCGAATGTGCGGCTTGGCTCCGCATTGCCGCCACCGGAAGTCCCTGAGGCAGCATCCTAACCACTGTGCCACCATGCTGCCCCCTCACGTACTCACCTTAGCAATGCAGGACTTTACCATGCCTCAAGTTACCCAAACCCCCCTCCCCCCAAACTGGCCTCTTATCGTCTTGCCATTCTCAAATCTTTTACTTTTAATAGATTCAGAAAAATATAACCTGCCACTTAAATATTGAAAACACTACATAAGTGCCAGTGACATTCGGAGGCAAAGGACCCAGATTAGGACTAGAGGATGGGAAACGTTTATTAAGGAAGATGAATCAGGTCACAAACTGGAGGTTAATGACATCTATCCTTCTAACAACTACAGGTATGAGCTGTATGAAAGTAATTGCTTCACTTCAGTCAGAGGGTTTCATTACTATCATGTTCAAAAGTTTAAAAAATAAATTTAGAGTACCCAAATCATTTTTTTCCCAATTAAGGGGCAATTTAGCATGGCCATTTCATCTACCCTGCACATCATTGGGTTGTGGGGGTGTCATCCACACAAGCACGGGAGGAATGTGCAAATGCCACATGGACATCATGTTCAAAGTTAAAAATGCAATGGAAACTTTACAAGGACAGAAGATTACATGTCCTAGAACTTAGGGGGATTTTAGACCACGGGGCTCCATTTAACTTGGGTTTCCAACAATGTATCACCTTTTCTAGCTTCATGAGACTACAGTGCTCGTCTGTTAAACTAAAATCATTGAGACTACCAAGTCAAAGAAAGAAAAACCGTAATTGTCTCTAACCAAGCCATTCTCAATAGCAGTTCATCACCATCAAATGAGGCGTTTACCACTGGTGCAGGAAAATCCTCAAAACAATTTATTTACCAATGTAAAATATACAGATACTACACATTAACGGTAGCGACGGAGCTGCAGTGTATTGCGTCTTCTCCATGAAGCACGACGAGAGCCTCCAATAGTAAGATGGAATTTGTGACCCTTGCCCAATCCGCGGCTCTTCTTGCCAGCAGATGTTAGGCCACGCATCTCCCTGTGCTTGTGCACAGGTTTTGTGATCCATTGGGTGTCGGGGTTGCGGCGGATAGCTTTGTGGAATATGTCAACGAGAACAACCTCGAAGAACTTGTAGGTGGCATCTTCACCCACCCAGTATGAGGCGAGTACTCTCAGTCCTCCACAATGACGACCAGCTCGCTCCTAAAAGAAACAAAATAGTCAACAAACTAAACTTAGGGGTTGAACTCATGTAATAAATACACCAAATAATGTGATATTTGAATATTCAATAAGCTCCGAACTGTTAGGCCAATCGGGCTATTCAGGGAGATCTAAGAGAAAAGTATTTGAATACATCACAATCTAGCAGTAATTTGCACTATTCTATGCAATAACTTCTGACTGACACCAGCTTTAAACACAGCCCAGAAAGTTTCATGTGGGCCAAGTTAAAAAAATTGGCAATGGCATATCATATAATTTGCGAGAGTAATGTCTAAATATTACTTTCCAAAACAGTTTACCGTCAGCAATTCTGATTAGCCCCATGAACACTGTCAAGTAGATTTCTTTAAAATACAGCTGCCCATTAAGTGACAGATGACTTTGCCCCAGAGGTCAGGGTGCAAATTATTTACATTCTCCCTGCCCAAGACAGTACAGTCATCAGAAAATCAGTGCCGCTGAACTGGAGAGAGCATCTAACGGGAAATTAAAAATCTAATGTGCTTATTTTTTGTTTGAGGGTGCTGTTATTACAGATTTGACTCTGGGCATGTAATTTATGAAAGATAGGCAAATTTCTCCTGAAGGAGAAATGTCATGTTACCAGAAAAAAAATGTCATTGCACAACAATATTAGTCAGTCAATGCATGAAATGAATACTGAAGGTATAATATTTGGGACTATCACTGTAGCATTGGGTTTTCTTGACTTTGCGAGGAAGGTATTTTTTTTTATAAAATAAAAGAGGAATATGATGAATTCACAATACAACCCCAGCATTGGAACAAATTGGTTTCTGTTTTCCACACATTGGCTGAATTGGAAATCTGACCAATTGTTCCAAAAGTTGGAATACCTTTATTTGAATGTATAGGTTTCAGGCGGCTGCTATTAATTTTCTCCCTGCGCAACGTTGAGGAAAATGACGAAAAATTACACATTATGAATTCACTATTTTCTGTATAATGTTGACCGACCGGCACATTGCTGTGTAATAACTTCACTTTTTCTGGAAAATTTGCACACTTTTCTTTTGAAATAGGCGACTCTGTCCATCAGTATTCAAGGTACGCTCACACTCAAATTAAGCACACCCCAGAATGAGTGTTACATCTCGAGTTTCCCTTAGACGTCCACTCCAATTCAGCAACAATGGTATCATGCATGACTGTGTGCCTGTACTGGTATTTTTAAAAAAATATGCAGTACCAGAACCAGCAGGTGCACAGAAATTAATATCAAGTTTATTCTCAATAGGCTGACTGATTCACATATTAAGAGACAAGCCCATACAATAATTGTTAACATTTTGATTACGGGGATAGGGTGGAGGTGTGGGCTTAAGTAGGGTGCTCTTTTCAAGGGCCAGGTCAGACACGATGGGCCAAATGGCCTCCTTCTGCACTGTACATTCTATGCCTCCACCAAGAAAAACACACCAACAGTGGACTTATAACAATTCACAGCCTTATCATTGAATGCAACTTGCATCACCCTCTAGACCAGGGGTGGGCAAACTACGGCCCGCGGGCCGCATGCGGCCCGCCAAAGGTATTTCTGCGGCCCACCAAGTCATTAAAAAAAAATTTTTTTTTTTAAAAGGTTAATGGGTGGGGGGGCTGTTGGGTTACTTACTGGTATAGGGTGGATACGTTGACTTGAGTAGGGTGATCATTGCTTGGCACAACGTCGAGGGCCGAAGGGCCTGTTCTGTGCTGTACTGTTCTATGTTCTATATGAGGCGCCCACAATCATAACCGGGTGAAGTAATTATTTTACTTAATATACTATGCGGCCCTTTGTGAATTGTGAATTTCTGAATGCGGCCCTTGCACGGAAAAGTTTGCCCACCCCTGCTCTAGACTTAATTGGCTTTCAAATAGGAAATGTGTCCAATCAGTCATTTGTCTTATCTTGTCCTCCATAGAATGGACAGCAGAGCTGCTAACTGAACCATGTCTAACCCTTCCACTCCTGTGTGCATATTCTGCCATCCACTGAATGGGACCAAGTGTTGGCACAAGTCTGGGATTGGTGCTTTCACTTGATATCTCAATTCAAAGTGGTATTCGAGTACCAGCTGTGCAAAAAAACCTTTCCATCTAATTTTTAATTATCTAGGTGCCATGTTCATTTTAACCCTGCAGGAACTGCATTTATTTTAAAAGACATCAACATAGTCCCTGCCATGGAAAAATTGTAAACATCTGGTGTTTTGGTCCCTTTTCTGCACGAAATGACTCAGCATCAGTTCAATGGTAGTGGGTCTGCCCAGTGATCAGTTGTCCAGATAAAAAAAGCTTTACACAAAAGATTAGCAATTAAAGAGCATACCTCAGCAACAGATTGAAGGCTTCGTGCAAACTTCAGCTGATTGACACCATGATGCACTGGTTTACCGTAAGTTGCACCCTTGGGAACAGGACGTTTGCGGCCACCACGACGCACTCGCACACGATATATCACATAACCTGTAACCCAAGAAATCAGCAGATAGATGTTTTGCACAATAAATTAAGCACACCGACAAGAACCATCAACATTAACACACAGCTAACACTTACCATAAAATTGTGATTATAGCACAGGAGGCCATCTGGTCTGTCAAGACTAGACTTTCCGCAAAGACAATCCAACTGGTACCCCACCCACACAAATTTTCTCATCAAATACTAAAATCTGCATCTTCTGCACAGACAGTGCATTCCAAATTATAATCACTTGCTGAACAAAAATGCTTTTCCTCGTGTCTTTGATGTTTTGCCAATCACCTCAAGACCATAAGACATAGAACATAGAACAGTACAGCACAGAACAGGCCCTTCGGCCCTCGATGTTGTGCCGAGCAATGATCACCCCACTTAAACCCACGTAACCCGTAACCCAACAATCCCCCCATTAACCTTACACTACGGGCAATTTAGCATGGACAATCCACCTAACCCGCACATCTTTGGACTGTGGGAGGAAACCGGAGCACCTGGAGGAAACCCACGCACACACGGGGAGGACGTGCAGACTCCACACAGACAGTGACCCAGCCGGGAATCAAACCTGGGACCCTGGAGCTGTGAAGCATTGATGCTTAGGAGCAGAATTAAGCCACTCGGCCCATTGAGTCTGCTCCGCCATTCAATCATGACCAATATTTTTCTCATCTCCATTCTCCTGCCTTCTCCCCATAACCTCTGGTCCCCTTCTTAATCAAGAACCAATCTAGTCATTTGGCTTCCATATCCTTCTGCAGCTAAGAGTTCCACATATTGACCACCCTCTGGCTGCAGAAGTTCCTCCTCATCTCTGTTTTAAAGGATAGACCCTTAAGCCAGAGATTGTGCCCTCTGGTTCTAGTTTTCCCTACTAGTGGAAACATCCTCTCCATGTCTACTCTATCCAGGCCATGCAGTGTCATGTACGTTTCAAAAAGATTCCCCACATCCTTCTAAACTCCAACGGGTACAGACCCAGGGTCCTTAACTGATCTTCATACAACAAGCTCTTCATTCCAGGGATCATTCTTCTGAACCTCCTCTGGACCCTTTCCAAGGCCAGCACATCCTTCCTCAGATACAGGTCCCAAAACTGCTCACAATACTCCAAATGGGGTCTGACCAAAGCCTTATACAGCCTCAGAAGTACATCCCTGCTCTTGTATTCTAACCCTCTCGACATGAGTGCTAAAAATACAAACTGCCGACTGAACCTGCACGTTAGCCTTAAGAGAATCTTGAACAAGGACTCCCAAGTCCCTTTTATTTCCTAAGCACTTCCCCATTTAGAAAAAATAGTCTATGCCTCCATTCCTCGTTCCAAAGTGCATAACCTCACACTTTTCCACACTGTACTCCATCTGCCACTTCTTTGTCCACTCTCATAGCCAGTTCAAGTCCTTCTGCAGCCCCCCCCCCCCCCCGCCCCTTCCTCAACACTACCGGTTTCCTCCCTCAAGCCCCGAAAGATGTTCTGTTAGGTGAATTGGACATTCTGAATTCTCCCTGTGTACCCGAACAGGCGCCGGAGTGTGGCGACTAGGGGCTTTTCACAGTAACTTAATTGCAGTATGAATGCAAGCCTACTTCTGACAATAAAGGTTATTATATTCCACGTCCTACTGAAATTATCACTATTCTGCTCACAGTTCACAATACTTCCAAGTTTAGAGTGAGCCACAAATGTTGAAATTGTGCCTTGTACATGCAAGTCTACAAAATTAACATGGATTTTAAAAAGTGGTCAAACACATCTCTAGAGAACCCCAATATATACTACCCTCCAGTCTGGGAAAAGACAAACTATTGTTTCTTCTTGTTCCCCCAACTTCATATCCATGCTGCCACTGTCCCTACAGGTATACAACTGGTCAAGTGATCTGTTGCCCCAATTAAGCTAGAAGTCACAAAAAACACTGCAATAGATATGATACGCAACATTCACTTTATATCATAAGATGCATGGGACTTGTTACCCTCCGACCCACTGAAGTTTAATTGACAGAACATGTGGTCCAAACTCATCCCCGCAGTAACCCGACATTGCTCTGAAAGCAACACTTGGATCGCTTGGAGGCCACCAGGTAGATATTAAGTTTTCAAACAGTGTGACGCCTCCACTCGTGCTCACTCTCTCGGACTTGCAGATCATCTGGGCTGCAGGTCCTGGATATGATGAGAAGGCAGCCGTACCTTGTTTGGCCTTGTAGCCGAGTCTGCGAGCCTTGTCGGGTCTGGTAGGCCGGGGAGCCCGGTGCAAAGCCGAGAGTTGGCGGTACTGCCAGCAGCGGACCCGCAACAAGAACCGCATCACGTCCGACTGCTTCTTCCTCCATAACTCCTGCATGTACTTGTAGGCTCCCATCCTCGGTCAGTCTAGGGGTGGGGGTCAGACAGAGAGAGAGAGAGAGAGAGACCCCGTTACACAACAGAGACGGCAAAGCAGCGACCCCGGCTCCCCAGCGCGGCCAGTACAGGCTTCCCCTCCACCCCGGCCGATTGCACCGGCGGATCCCCCGGCCGATTGCACCGGCGGATCCCCCGGCCGATTGCACCGGCGGATCCCCCGGCCTCCCCCTATAGAGCAGACCGCAGGAATCGCCCCCGTTTGCCGGGGATCACGGACACATTCGGCTCCAGTGTAAGATCAGTCCAGTCCGCGGTGCAGCCCTGCTGATGAACATTGCGGCGGCCGGTGCGGATGGGCGCGTTGGCCGCGGGATGGCGGCGGATAGAGGCTCACCCCCTCCCCAGCCCTGGTTCTCGCTCTCACCTGCTGATGGTGGCCGCCGGAAGAGAAAGAACGCTGCCCCCCGCGCGCTTTAACAGGCCGCGCGCGTCACTTCCGGCAGCGGGGCAGCCTGCAGGGGGCGCAGTAGAGACTCAGCCAGAGGGGAGAGAGTTCACACATTCAGAATAGCTGCATCCAAGCAAGTGCTTCTGGTGAAAGGTCTCAACCAGTGTTCTTCAAACTTTTTTTTCCCAGGGACCCATTTTTAACAACCGGCCAACCTTCGAGACCCAACCCGGCCGACCTGCGCGACCCACCATTTTCTCTTACCTTGTTTGCTGCTGACAAAAATGGAGGAAATGGTTTTGGGTCCCTTTGGCTCTCGTACACGCTCCTCCAATGGAACCTGTTGGATGAAGGTGAAGCCTTCCAGTGTCGGAAAGATGGAGTCTCCATCTGTCCAAAGTTCTGCATTTTTTTCCTGTAAACCACCCACCCCCCAAAATTGTAAATAAAAATAAAATAAATGAATAAAACCACCCCAAACTTGTAAAACGAAAAGCTGCGACAATTTAAAAAGAAAGTGGCCACACTGTGCATGCGCATCGATGATCAGGCACGCATGCGCAGTGCGGCCGCATTTTTTTTTTACATGTTCGCGGCCATTTTGAAGGCCCCTTGCAGCCTCCGTTATTAACAGCTGGCTGTTGCGCGCAGATTTGCGCAATCGGGAGCACCGCGACGGATGGCTCCGCGACCCACCTGCGGATCGCACCCCCGAGTTTGACAATGCCTGGTTTAAACTTTAAACTATGTTTCACTCCCACAGATCCTACAACTTGCTGAGAATGTCCAGCATTTTCTGTTTTTATTATTAAGATTTCCAGCATCCAGTGTTCTGCTTTTTGATGAACTTTAAACCAATTGTTTTCCCAGCTCCTGGCCTGTATTGAGCATCTCAGCAACACTAAAGCAAAACATACTGGACACTTGATGAAAGATCACAGATCTGAAGGGTTGAACTTAATTTGACTGCGGGCAAAATGCCAGACATTTTGCAGGACCGGCATGTTAATTTACCTGCAATTAAGGGATGGCGGGGATCAGGCTCCAGATGTTGCCAGCCTAATTAGAGCTGGCTGCTCTGAAGCTTCATGCAATGCCACCAGGAGACCTGGAAGCTGCTGAGACAGGTCAGGTACCAAGGGGGTGGGGTACCTTGGACAGTGAACCAGAGAGGCAAGTACAAATTAAAATCCAGGATGGCCAAGGAGAAGGCGCTGCCGATCGTATGGCAAACCCTTCCAAGGATTGGTTGAAGCCACGGAACCTGCCTTTCCTGCCCCCGGGCCATCTTTGGGGCATGGAGCCAAATGTATTCCAATGGCTTCCCTGGATTACCAGTGGCACTGCCTCATCATTGGCAGAATGCCTGCAGCCCCCTAGAATGGTTCTCAATACGTACTTTAATTATGCAAATAAGCTGTCTGCCACTGCTAAATTTCTCCAGTGGAGGGGTTGGGTCAGGGAGCCATCCAGATGAAGCTCCCTGCTATTTTACTGCCCCCTCCCACCTCAGTTCCCACCACATAGGAGCCAGTAAAACTGCCCCTCTATACAGATGCTGCCAGACTTACTAGGTATGGCCAGCATTTTCCATTATTTGAGTATCTCATCTTGTGCCAGACCTCTCATAGGAACGAAGGAGGCAGCCATGGCAGGCCCTCAAGCCTGCTCCACTATTCAACTAGATCATGGCACAACACGAATGTGCGGAGACTGCTAAATGTTATTATGATGCCGGCAGTGGAGGGGGAGGCGGAGATAGTGGTGGCGCTGGATGCGGAGAAAGCATTTGATAGAGTTGAGTGGGGGTACCTGTGGGAGGTACTGGAGCGGTTCGGATTCGGGGAGGGATTCATCAAATGGGTGAGGCTGCTCTACGCGGCTCCGATGGCAAGTGTAGTTACCAATGGAAGGAGATCGGAGTACTTTAGGCTCTACCGTGGGACCAGGCAGGGGTGCCCCCTGTCCCCCCCCTGCTCTTTGCACTGGCGATTGAACCTTTGGCTATGGCGTTGAGGGAGTCAGGGAGATGATGGGGCTGGTGCGGGGTGGGGAGGAACATCGTGTATCGCTGTATGTAGACGACCTCCTGTTGTATGTGGCGGATCCAGAAGGGGGAATGCCGGGGGTGATGGAGCTGTTAGCGGAATTTGGGGGCTTCTCGGGCTATAAGATAAATTTAGGTAAGAGTGAGGTATTTGTAGTACACCCGGGTGATCAGGAGGAGGGAATTGGGAGACTCCCATTTAAGAGGGCAGTGAAGAGTTTCAGATACCTGGGGGTGCAGGTGGCCAGGAGTTGGGGGACTCTCCATAAGCTTAATTTTACCAGGCTGGTGGAGCAGATGGAGGAGGAATTTAAAAGGTGGGACATGGTGCCGCTATCGTTGGCGGGTAGAGTGCAGTCCGTCAAAATTACGGTTCTCCCAAGGTTCTTGTTCCTTTTTCAGTGTTTGCCCATCTTTATCCCTAGGGCCTTTTTTAGAAGGGTGACTAGCAGCATCATGAGCTTTGTTTGGGCGCATGGGACCCCGAGGGTGAAGAGGGTCTTCTTGGAGTGGGGTAGAGATTGGGGGGGGGGGGGGGGGGGGCTGGCGTTACCCAATCTCTCGGGGTATTATTGGGCGGCCAATGTGTCGATGGTGCGCAAGTGGGTAATGGAGGGGGAGGGGGCAGCATGGAAACGGATGGAGAGGGTGTCCTGTGGAGATACAAGCCTGGGGGCCTGGGGGGAACTGGGGGGAACAGATCGAAGACAGGACATGGGCTGATGCTCTGGAGAGGGTTAATTCTTCCTCCTCATGTGCGCAGCTTAGCCTCATCCAATTCAAGGTGCTGCACCGGGCCCACGTGACTGGGACGTGGATGAGTAGGTTCTTTGGGGGTGAAGACAGGTGTGTCAGGTACTCGGGGAGTCCAGCGAACCATGCCCATATGTTCTGGGCATGCCCGGCAGTGGAGGAGTTCTGGAAGGGGCTGGCGAGGACAGTGTCGAGGATGGGGACTCGCGATTTTTGGGGTTGGGGTGGAGCCGGGAGTGCAGGAGGCGAAGAGGCCGGTGTGCTGGCCTTTGCATCCCTGGTAGCCCGGCAAAGGATCTTGCTACAATGGAAGGATGAGAGGCCCCCAAGCGTGGAGACCTGGATCAATGACATGGCGGGTTTCATTAAGCTAGAGAAGGTCAAATTCGCCCCGAGAGGGTCGGTACAAGGGTTCTTTAGGCGGTGGCAACCTTTTCTCGACTTTCTGGCTCAACAATAGGGTACAGGGACAGTACAGGGATACAGGGTACAGGGATAGAGTAGCAGCAGCATCCCGGGGGGGGGGGAGGGGGGGAAGGGGGAGGGAAAGGGGGGGGGGGGCGGACGATGACTATGTTTGTTTGTTTATTTATTTAATTTAAATTTATTTTTAAGTTCTTTTGTTGTCCATTGGGGTTGGGGTGGGTGGGGGGGGGGGATGTGATACATGCGTCGATACGGTCTGGGGGTGTCACAGTTATTATGGGTTATTTTGTTGCATTTCATTGTTTGTCGTTATGTTTTATATTTTCTGTAAAAAATTCCAATAAAAATTATATTAAAAAAAACTAGATCATGGCTGATCTTCTAAACACCATGTCCCCTCACTATCCCTTGATATCATGGTACCTATAAATATATTGACATATATAAATATAACAGCACGTCCCAAAAGATATGCGGTTAAGTAATTTGGACATTCTGAATTCTCCCTCTTTGTACCCAAACAGGCACCGGAAGTTGGCGATGGGGGATTTTCACAGTAACTTCATTGTATTGTTGTGACAATCAAGATTATTATTATCTGCTGGAATATTGCCTTGTGACAGTGTCAAATTTAGTTTCATAATACTCCAATAAAGTGTCTTGTGACATTTTTCTACATTTAAAAAGGAGATAGATGTTTTTGTGGTAACGCAATAGTGATTATTTTGAATTGATATTAATCCAAACAATGATAATAGGCTTCAGGAGGACAAAGTCTGGTAAAATTGGAAGGCGTTGCAAATGAAATGTAATAGAGTGTGAAGTAATAGAAACTAAAGTACAATTTTAAACAGGGGGACAAGAACAAAGATCTGGGATGGGTCTACATAAATTTTTGCAGGTGACAGGACAATTGGACAAGACATTACACATTCTTTGGTTTTATTATTAGACAAAACACAAAACAAGGGAGTGAAGCGATACCTTTATAAAACTTTGGTTTGATTTCAGTTAGGGGCTGGTTTAGCACAGGGCTAAAGGGCTGGCTTTTAAAGCAGACCAGCAGCACGGTTCAATTCCCGTACCAGTCTCCCCGAACAGGCGCCGGAATGTGGCGACGAGGGGCTTGTCATAGTGACTTGTGACAATAAGCGATTTTCATTTCATTTCATTTTCACGTAGTGTCTACAACACTTTACGAAGGATGCAGACAGATGTGCCAATACAGCACTCAGGACCATGGAGAGACTCAAGAAACTGGTTTGTCTTGCTTTGCAGAGACAGTTAAGAAGAGCTTTGATAGATGTTCACATAATAATAATCTTTATTAGTGTCTCAAGTAGGCTTACATTCACACTGCACTGAAGTTACTGTGAAAATCCCCTAATCACCACAATCCAGCGGTTGTTTGGGTACACTGAGGGAGAATTCAGAATGTCCAATTTGCACAATAATCACGTCTTTCAAGACTTGAGAGGAAACTGGAGCGGAGGGAACCCATGCAGACCCCGCACAGACAGTCAGAAAGCACCCACTATCGAACGGCCTCCAGTGATCCAAGCACCTCCCCAGTGAGCAGTCAAACAGGCACCATTTGGCACACCATTTTAAAAATATGAAGCTAGCACAATAGCTGCTGTGCGGATTAGAAGTGGTGAGTAGCCATCTTGGAAGTCAAGTAGTCAGCTTGGGGACACCAAGGCCTCTGCCTGATTGCTCTGGATGGGTGGAGGAGCTTCCAGAGGGTGGCACAGCACCCACAGGTCTGCCATGCCACCACCACCCCCAGATCATGTAGATCCATAACACGGGCAGCACCAGCTGTTGCCCATCCATTCCACCAAATACCCATGAGAGCCCTGTCTGTGGTAATATTGTGATTGTCACTTACCCCTGCTGACCATGGCAGCCTTGGCCGCACTGCTGAAGGTCACCGCTAATGGGAATTGACAAGCACTTCACAGCTCCAAGTGCATTCCCAAGGGGAGACATACCATGAAGCAGACAAGTGGTTTTTAAAAAAAATTTGGAGTACCCAATTATTTTTTTTCCCCAATGAAGGGCCAATTAATAATTATACTATTTAGCATGGCCAATCCTACACTGCACATCTTTGGGTTGTGGCGGTGAGACCCACACAGACACAGAGAGAGGTGCAAACTGCACACAGACAGTGGCCTGGGGCCAGGATTGAACCCAGGTCCTCAGTGCTGTAGGCAGCAGTGCTAACCACTGCAGGACCATGCCACCCACATGTAATTTGTTTTAATGGTGTGCAGTAGTGACGCCAGCCATCCCTAGTCCCCATGGTACCACCCTCCCTCCAGTACTCACTCAGTGAACCTCAATCTGCTTAGCCTTCATGCTTTACTGTTGACATCAAGTGCCCCCAGGATACCCATCAGCAGTGGGGCCAACCTGCTGCTTACTGCATCCCATGACTTTTGATGCCCCTAGCAGACATCCTCTGGGAGGGTTTGAGGCCAAAGTGCTCCATCTGACTTGGTGGTGGCACATGTCTCACCATGAGCTTCTTACAGCACTGGATGCCAGTATTCCTGGTGACACTCAGCAAACTGACAGCTGCAGCCCCTGCCTCCCAGAAGGCACTGGCTGATCTCCGACCCCTTCATCAGAAACAGGATATCCCAGTCCATCAGTCTGGCCATGTCAGTATCCCCAAATCATGGAGCTGGTCTGCGCAGTGGCATGGCTGTGTGCTGTTTAGGCTTTGCTCTGCAGGATCAGTTTAAGTGCTGCTGCCCCTCACTGGTGGGGAGCTGCAGGGCACAATACCAGTGAATCAGCCAGCAGGACAGTCATTTGCCACATGTAGCCTAATTAACATTCAATACTGGTGACAGCCTCACAGAACAAATTCAGTTAGATCACACCCAATATATCCATATTTAAACTTGCACAATAAATCAGTTTCCCAGGGAAAACTCTACACAGTATATAACAGCAACAATTAGATTACCAGCACAAGTTCTCATACAGGCCAAAGCTCAATCCAAATCAGGGTTTTCCTAGAGTCCAAGTCAGCAAATTTTTCTCTCCCCCAAGGAATTCACCAAGTTGACTTTTTCCCCCCTAGTAAGCCTCAGTGTTCTGCTCATATAGTCTAGCAAGGCTACACAGCTGATCATCATTGCACTGATTCCTGATAGGGGTTTTCCATCAGTCTACCATGTGACTTCCAGGTTGACTTCTTGGGAGGGAGAAACTCTCTGAATAAACTACAGAATTTCATGAGAAAAGTATCATCCTTACAACACATTTGGTGGCATCACATGTTATACCGATAATAGTTCATTTGCATTTATCAATCACAAATTAACATGATTTGATACTTTAATACAGCTACCCAATTAATATTCATACACATGTATAGTGATTATGCCATCATGTTTACACTGTATGACCTAAAGCTATGACCTTTAACACTGACTCACAATGGACAAAACAGCATCTTGTAACTTTGTCAGAAACTTCCGCCCCACTCAGTTCCCACTTGGTCTTGCAGCTGCATCTTGAATACTTGAGTCCTTCTGATAGAATTTAACTTGTACGTTATTGTTAACCCTTACCTTCCCCTTTCAGTAGGACTAATTGGATGGTTGATATAGGCATGACAGAATGATGGAGCACAGAAGAAGGCCATTCGCGCCATCTTTCTTATTAGTCAGTGACACTCTCCTTTCGAAAAGTGCACCTGTACGGTTGTGCTTCTGTGCTATTGGGGCTAGCTGGCATTCTTTCCAACCAATCCCAGATAAATTTTGTAAGTTCCCTAATGCAATGGTTTTCAAAATCTAGTGGAAATTCCTTACAAATATCAGCATATTCTTGAGACCACTGTTCTAACTTGCATAACTAGTATTAGGTAAATAACTGAAAACGTTCTTACAATTGCCAAAAATTATTTTTGTTCATATTTATCAGCAACAGACCCATGTTACGAAAGCAACAAAATGAAGTTTTATCAGATGACTGGGCAGTGAGTTATCAACGCAACACTTTTTTTAAAAATGGAGCAATGCTTAATTCAACTTTGGAACAGAGCGTCTAACACAAGTAACTGGGCCGGGATTGGAGAATCCCGCGGCAGAGTGTCGATGCCGTCGCAAACGCTGTCACGTTTCACGAGGGCGTGAACAGGCCGCTCCCAGGACTAATTCTGGCCCCTACAGGCGGCCAGCACGTCTCTGGAGCGGTTCGCGCCGCTCCAGCTGCTGAATAAAAGCAAATTACTGAGGATGCTGCAGTCTGAAACGAAAGAGAAAATGCTGGAAAATCTCAGCCCGTCTGGCAGCATCTGTAGGGAGAGAAAAGAGCTAACATTTCGAGTCCGATGACTCTTTGTCAAAGCTGGCCGATCCCGGTGCGAACTGTGTGCTGTGGGATCTGCGCATGTGCAGTTGCGCCGGCACTAACGACGACATGCACAGTGGCACCGGCGCCAACGCACGCATGCACAGTGGCCTCCTTCAACGCGCTGGCCCCGACGCAACATGGCGCATGGTTACAGGGGCCGGCGCGCAGGAAAGGAGGCTCCCAGCCACAGAGGCCGGCCCGCCGATCGGTGGTCCCTATCGCGGGCCAGGCCACATCGGAGGCCACCCCTGGGGTCGGACCCCCCCCTCCCCCGCCACAGTCCGCCAACCGACTCTTACACACCGAGGTCCTGCCGGCCCAGAGCAGGTTAGAACGGCGCCGGTGGGACTCGGCTCTTTTCCAACAGCCGCTCGGCCCATCCGGGCTGGAGAATCGGTGGGCCAGCCACGACCGGCGCCACGCCAACCACGCGGGTGTGGCACGATTTGGTGGCCCGCTGCCGATTCTCCGACCAGCCGCAGGGTCGGAGAATCCCGCCCCTGATTCGCTTCGAGAAGACCCCTCATGGGATAAAATTCATATCCACTTAGAAATCCACTCGTTATTTAATGACCCATACCCCGTTGAGATACGCACATCTGCACGCATCTGCTCTTTCTAATCACACATCAATGCACTGCCTAGTCTCACACATTGCATTGTCGATTCTCACACACTTACACTGTATCACCGCTTATGCTTCTTTGTGTAGTCTGGTCCCACAAATCTGCACTTTTCATAGTCTGACACACCTCCACCGTCTTATGCACCTGGAATGTGGAGGTTTGAAGAAAATTGCTGTTTTGCATTTGTAATTAAGGGAAACATCTGAGTGCCAGTACAGTTTAATGGTGTAATAGTACATGTGGAGTGCTGCAGAAAGACTAAATAGCAGGGGATATCGGTTTTTAAAAATTTGCTGAGGGCCTCATAGGGAGAAGAAAATGGATGGCTGCTTGTCAAAGAAAAATCTTCAAACATTATGTGAAGTACATTTCATGCCTGAACAAATGTGTGATATAAAGGGGGCGGGATTCTGTGATCCTGAGGCTATGTGTTGATGTCATCGGAAACGCATGTTTCTCGACGGCGTCAACACGGCCTCAGGATCATCAATTCTGGCCCCTACAGGGGGCCAGCACGGCACTGGAGCGGTTCACGCCGCTCTAGCTGCTGATCCCGGCGTCAAATGGGCGCCGCGGGATCCGCGGATGCGCAGTGGCATCCTTCAACACACTGGCCCTGACACAACATGGCACAGGGCTACAGGGGCCGGTGCGGAAGAAAGGAGGCCATCAGCCAGAGAGGCTGGCCCGCCGATCGGTGGGCCCCGATCGTGAGCCAGGCCACATCGGAGACCCTCCCCCCACAGGCGGAGGCCCTCCCCCCACAGGCCGCCCCCCCCGACCCTTCCACGGCGAGTTTCCGCCGGCTGAGAGTCGGTGTGGACGGCGCCGGCGGGACTCGGCTATTTTTACGACAGTCGCTCGGACCATCCCGGGCCGAGAATTGGCTGGCCGGCCGCGTAGAATGGTGCCCGACCGGCGCCGTGCCAACCACGCCGGCGCCAATAGCGCCGATTCTCCGCGTCAGCGTCGTGGCGGCGTGGCATGATTCGTGCCGGTCATGGGGATTCTCCGGTCCTGCCCCGGGCTGAGAGAATGCCGCCCCGGATTCTGCCACATCTAAGTGGCATTACCTTTTGCTTAAGTTGTCTCAAGAACAACTGGCATTTATACAGCAACGTTAACAATATAAACATTTTCGAAAGTGCTTCACTATTAGAAATAAATAGATAGATATTAGGATATTAGATATTAGGTGGCGATAAATAAGGCGTTTGTTGAGAGGCGTTTGTTAAGGGCAGCACGGTAGCATGGTGGTTAGCATAAATGCTTCACAGCTCCAGGGTCCCAGGTTCGATTCCCAGCTGGGTCACTGTCTGTGCGGAGTCTGCACGTCCTCCCCGTGTGTGCGTGGGTTTCCTCCGGGTGTTCCGGTTTCCTCCCACAGTCCAAAGATGTGCGGGTTAGGTGGATTGGCCATGCTAAATTGCCCGTAGTGTCCTAAAAAGTAAGGTTAAGGAGGGGGGGGGGGTTGTTGGGTTACGGGTATGGGGTGGATACGTGGGTTTGAGTAGGGTGATCATTGCTCGGCACAACATCGAGGGCCGAAGGGCCTGTTCTGTGCTGTACTGTTCTATGTTCTATGTTCTAAATCTTTAAAAAGGAGAGAGACAGGCAAACATGTTTAGGGAAATCGACCAGAGAGTTCATAAACGTTGACACTGAGGCAGGGTTTGGAAAAGTGTTCGGAACAAATGTCCCTAACAGAAGAAAAATTGCAAGATTTAATGGCCGCGTCGCAATTGAGCTAGAGCGCGACACGACTGCTAGATCGTGGGAGAAGCCAAAATCAAGCATTCCACCGGGCGCCGATCGGTTTGCGATCTAACTGGCCCACTCCCGTTGGTCAAATCAGGGGTGATGGTTGGGGGGGCCCCCGTGGGGGACAGCCTTGGTCGGGGTCAGCCACCATCAGAGGGGGGTCGCCCCTGGGCTAGGGGTGGGGTGGCTGTCTCAGCTCCCACGGGTCTACAATGTCACCCCCTGGATCATGTCTACCTATTACCGGGGCAACCCCAGCCCCTGCCTGTCCCAACTACCACCCATAACTCGCATTAATCGTGCAGGCCTCTGGCCGCGCAGCTGAAGCAATTGCTAATAGGGAATTGACAATCATAATTAAGTGAGCACTTCACAGCTCCCAAGCGGATTCCCGTGGGTAGGCATGCCATGTAGCACTTGGGAGATAATGCCGGGCATCCCAATCAGACCGTGCTGCCTGGACATTGTGCCTGAACACTACAGGAAGCAACACAGCGGATACAGAGACCAACATCCGAACACCCAGGGACTGGGACCCGGCACCAGGGACATTTCTATGGCCAGAGGGTGGGTGAGTGCACCAGGTAAGGGAACAGCCACCGGTCCAGGTAATGTTACATGTGGATGTCTGGGGTACAGGGTGTGGGATCCGGTGACCTGGGGCCCCCCTGCAGCCAGGGGTGCGAGGGCCGGGCATGTCGAATGGCAGGGGATGTGGGGGGTAGGGGGGAGCAATGTGGGAATAGAGGGTGCCGCAGTGGAAGACACTCTGGCTGTCAGTCTCACACTCTCTCCAATACAGATATCGGACGAGATGGATGATATCTTGGAACCCCGCGGAAGTTGCCATTGTGGTGCTGTTGGCAGGTCAGGCGGCCAGACACCAGAGAAGGTGCTGGCAGCAACGTCGACAGAGACTCAAGGTGGCGGCCCATGTACAGCGCCCCCACCCCACAACCTGAGGACTCGGCTGGCCATCAAGCCAGGGAGGGACCCAGAGGGGGAGGCCTGCGACGGCCTAAGGTGTACAGGCGTCGCTGTCCTTTCGATCAGATAACGGACAGCGTGTGCTGCAAGAGGCTTCACCTCATCAAGGAGATGGTGTGGCACCTATTCCATGTCCTTGCGGATCTGGCACCACGTGGAGGAGAAGGATACCCACTCCTGGTGACTCCTGAACTTCTACGACTCAGGATCATTCCAGGGCTTGATGGGGACTTGTGCAGCATATCACAAGCTGCAACCCACAAGTGCATCCGTGAGGTCACAGATGCCATGTTTGCCTGGGCAATGAGCTATATAAACTTTGACATGGACCAGGCCCAACAGGATGCCCGAGCAGCAGGATTCTCTGCCATCGCCCGCATGCCCCAGGTCCAGGAGGTAATAGATGGCACGCATGTTGCCTTCCGTGCAAGGGACCTTCAGGGAGTGCCCTACATCAACAGGAAGGGGCTCCGCTCCCTTAACATCCAGCCCGTGTGGACCTGCCAGATGAAGATCCTGCATGTGTGTGCATACTTCCCAGGGAGTGTGCACGGCAGCTACATCCTGGGGCAGTCGGGCATCCCCGATATCTTCCACGGCCACTCCAGGATGGCCGGTTGGGAGATGAAGGGTACCCGCTGAGGACCTCGCTAATGACTTACGGTGACTGATGTGGAGACCCGACACAACGAGACCCATACAGCCACCTGGGCTGTCATTGAACGGTGTATCAGACGGTGCTCAAAATGCAATTACAATGCCTCAACCACTCTGGTGGTGCTCTGCAGTCCACCGCCCAGAGGATTGCCTGCTTTGAGGTGGTCTGTGTGCCCTCCAAAACCTAGCACAGCAGCGGGGCAACGTGCTGGAGGTGGAGGGTGAGGAACATATGGCCATCTCCGAGGAGGAGGGCGAGGAGGAGTCGGGTCTGTTGATTAAGACATAATTGGCCTGACAACAGAAGACAAGGGTGGTTGTAGAGGGTTGATTTTCAAACTGGAGGCCTGTGACCAGCGGAGTGCCTCAGGAATCAGTGCTGGGTCCACTGTTATTTGTTATTTATAATAATGACTTGGATGAGAATCTAGGAGTCATGGTTTGTACGTTTGCAGATGACACCAAGATTGGGGGCATAGTGGACAGTGAAGAAGGTTATAGAGGATTGCAATGGGGATCTTGATCAATTGGGCCAGTGGGCCGATGAATGGCAGATGGAGTTTAATTTGGATAAATGAGAGGTGATGCATTTTGCTAGATGAAATCTACTCAGTTAATGGGAGGGTGTTGGGGAGAGTTATAGAACAAAGAAATTTAGGAGTACAGGTTCATAGCTCCTTGAAGGTAGAGTCACAGCTGGACAGGGTGGTTTGATTGGTCAGAGCATTGAATATAGGGGTTGAGAATTCTTGCATTAGTACGGGCATACTTGGAATACTGTGTACAGTTCTGGTCACCCTATTATAGAAAGGATATTATCAACCTAGAAAGAGTGCAGAAAAGATTTACTAGGATGCTACCGGGACTTGATGGTTTAGTTATAAGGAGAAGCTGAATAGACTGGGACTTTTTGCCCTGGAGTGTAGGAGGCGTAGGGGTGATCTTATAGAGTTCTATAAAATAATGAGGGGCATAGATAGGGTAGATAGTCAATATCTTTTCCAAAAGATAGGCGAGTCTAAAACTAGAGGGCACAGGTTTAAGGTGAGAGGGGAAGGATACAAAAGGGTCCAGAAGGGCAATTTTTTCACACAGGGGGTGGTGAGTGTCTGGAACGAGCTGCCAGGGGTAGTAGTAGAGGTGGGTACAATTTTGTCTTTTAAAAAACATTTAGACAGTTATATGGGAAAGCTGGGTCTAGAGGGTTATGGGTCAAATGCAGGCAATTGGGACTAGCTTAGTGGTAAAAACTGGACGGGATGGACAAATTGGACTGAAGGGCCTGTTGCCATGCTGTAAATCTCCATGACCTCTATGACCCAAGGTGTGAGTCGAGGTGGGAGGCCTTCTTAAGCGTTCCGATGATCCTAAGTGGCGGCAACAGGTTTAACATCAATTGCTGCCACTTAGATATGCAGATATGAGCCTCAGATGTCTCATCAAAATAGATACTGGCCCAAACTTTGGCCCTTCTGTGTAGTCATCCCTCGCCCAGTGGGTGGGGGGGGGGGGGGGGGGGTGGAGACACATGGTGGCACAGTGGTTAGCACTGCTGCCTCACAGCACTGGGTGACTCGGATTCAATTCCAGTGACTGTGGAGTTTACACTTTCTCCCCATATCTGCGTGGGTTTCCTTTGGGTGCTCACGGTTTCCTCCCACAGTCCAGAAATGTGCCGGTTAGATTGTGTTATCGGGATAGGGCAGGGGAGTGAGCTTAGATAAGGTGCTTTTTCAGAGGGTCGATGGGCTGAAGGACCTCCTTCTTCACTTTAGGAAATCTATTGTTCTACGTCTACCCCCTTCCTTACTAACCTCCCTCAACATTAAATCACCTTCAATGCCACACTAAAGAAGCTAAAAATTACCTTTCAAGAAATTTCCCGACTTTCTGTCCTGCCTCTGCGGCTGCTCACACCTGTACTCACTCAGTGCGGTCATGGAGGTCTTTGACACCCGCTGGCCCTAGCGAACATCCGACTAGGTCTAACCTTGGGCCTTGCGGTAGGGACTGGCAGGCATCCCACACTCTGCAAAGCATTATGGGTTAATATAATAATAACTTATTGTCACAAGTAGGCTTCAATGAAGTTACTGTGATAAGCCCCGAGTCGCCACATTCCGGCACCTGTTCGGGGAGGCCGGTACAGGAATTGAACCCGCGCTGCTGGCCTTGTATTACAAGCCAGCTATTTAGCCCACTGTGCTAAACCAGCCCCTAATATTCTAATGGTAAAGTTCTTTTATATCCAAGTACCTCAATATCTTTAGGTTTGTTTCAATAGTGCATGAAGTGAATTGAAAACCATTTTAGAAAATGTTAACTTGGGGAGCTTGGATTTGTCTGAAGCTGGTGGCAGTGCAAGGTGTAAGAGAAATTTCTTCACCCAGAGAGTGGTTGGCCTGTGGAATTTGTTGCCACAGGAAGTAGTTTTAGCCAAAAAATTGTATGTTTTCAAGAAGCAGTTAAATATAGCACTTGGGGCTAAGGGGATCAAAGGATATGGGGGGGAAGGCAGGATCCGGCTATGGAGTTGGATGACCAGCCATGAACAAAGAACAGTACAGCACAGGAACAGGCCCTTTGGCCCTCCAAGCCTGCGCCGACCATGATGCCTGTCTACACTAAAACCTTATGCACTCACGGGATTCTTATGCCTGTTTTCCCATCCTATTCACGTATTCCTCAAGATGTCTCTTAAACACCGCTATTGTATCTGCTCCCACCACCACCCCCACCATCCAGGCACTCACCACACTCCATGTAAAACTCTTGCCTCACACATCTCTTCTAAACTTTCCCCCTTGCACTTTAAACCTATGTCCCCAAGTAATTGACTTTTGCACCCTGGGAAAAAGTGGATTACTCCACTCTGTCCATGCCACTCATAATTTTATAAACATAATGAAGGCAGAGCATGCTCGAAGGGCTGAATGGTCGTCTCCTACTCCTATTTGCTATGTTTCTGTTTCTTATCCCTTGCCAGCAAAAATTGGCAGCACCGGGAATAGGGGGTGGGAATCCTGCAATTGCATCTCATGTGCCATTTTTAAAGACCTCTGGAGTTGGCCTATCTCTGCGAGAATCTAGGCCGATATGTTGATCTTCTGAACCAAGATCATTTCTTTTTTTTACTTTTAAAATTTGGTGTACCTTGATAAAGCCAGGAGAGTCCAACGAGCTTCATAAACGTCCTTTATTTCAGCAATAGCATCAGACATGCACAAGGCCCGGTTACCTTTCACCACGTCCAAGATGGCGGCCCCCATGAGTCGCACACGGCGGGCGGCAAGGAAGATGGCATCCAAGATGGCAGCCCCCATGAGTCGCGCGTGGCCGGCCGCGTGGTGGAGGTTTTCCAAGATGGCGGCCCCCATGGACCGCACGTGGCTGGAGGGGGCGGAGTTGGGGCATAGGCCGCAGCGTTTCAGGCCCCGCGGGGCTGCGAGTGGGGGGAGCGATTACTGCGAGTCGCTGGGGAATTGGAAGCTGGGGCCCTTTTTGCGAGGCACACTCTTGCGTAATGCCCTTTTCGCCCACAGCTGCTGCAGGTCGCGTTGCGGGCCGGGCAGTGCTGCCACGGGTGCTGATTCTGGTCACAGAAATGGCAGGCTGGAGCAGCATAGTGGCTGCCTGGAGCAGCATAGTGGCTGGCTGGGGTAGCATGGTGGCTGGGCGGCCGCGTAGCACAGGCCTGGGGGAGTCGCTGGTCGGGGGCCCATGATTGGGTCGCGGGGTCCGCTGGGAACGAGTTAAGGCTGCGGAAGGAGACCTCCATCGTGGTAGCAGCTTCCACAGTCGTTTCTAAGTCCTGGGCCCCCTTTTCCAGCAGTCGTTGGTGCACATAGTTAGACCTGAGGCCCGCTACAAAAACATCGCGTACCGCCAATTCCCTGTGTTCAGCCACGGTAACCGCTTGGTAATTACAGTCATTGGACAAATTATTAAGTTCTCTTAGGAATTAGGCGAGTGATTCCGTAGGCCGCTGACGGCGAGTCGTGAACACATGGCGAGCGTAAACTTCATTAATGGGCCTTACTTACATTTTTTCAAGAACTGCTAGCGCCGCAGTATATGAACTGGCCGAGTTTAGTTGCGTAGAGATTCTGTGGCTCACCCTCGCGTGCAGTAGACGTAGCTTCTGATCCTCTGTAGTTTCGGCTGTGCTCGCTTCGGCCAGGTAGGCCTTGAAGCACCGGATCCAGTGGGAGATTTCTTTAGCCTCTGCATCCTGTGGGTCGAGTTCCAGGCGTCCAGGCTTGAGGGCCGATTCCATAATCGATCTTTACTGTTCTTAAGTCGATTAAATTGATGGAACCATCAATTCACCAGACACGTGTTTCCGATGTGAATCTAGGCTTTAATCGACTTACTTGAGAGCCAGCCTGTTACCTATCGATGAACTCGTAGTGTGCTCAGGCTGACTCTGGACACGGGTATTTATACAGCTGCACTAGGGGGAGGAGTCATGGGCGGAGCCAAGGGTGGAGCCCAGTACAAGTTCCTGAGTGCTCCCAGCGCTACTCCCCCTAGTGGTAGGATAGCGCTACTGCGCTTACAAAGAACATAGAACATAGAACACTACAGCGCAGTACGGGCCCTTCGGCCCTCGATGTTGCGCCGACCTGTGAAACCATCTGAAGCCTATCTGACCTACACTATTCCATTTTCATCCATATGTCTATCCAGTGACCACTTAAATGCCCTTAAAGTTGGCGAGTCTACTACTATTGCAGGCAGGGCGTTCCACACCCCTACTACTCTCTGAGTAAAGAAACTGCCTCTGACATCTGTCCTATATCTCTCACCCCTCAATTTAAAGCTATGTCCCCTCGTGTTGGTCATCACCATCCGAGGAAAAAGACTCTCACTGTCCACCCTATCTAACCCTCTGACTATTTATATGTCTCTATTAAGTCACCTCTCAGCCTTCTCCTCTCTAACGAAAACAACCTCAATTCCCTGAGCCTTTCCTCGTAAGACCTTCCCTCCATACCAGGCAACATCCTAGTAAATCTCCTCTGAACCCTTTCCAAAGCTTCCACATCCTTCCTATAATGTGGTGACCAGAACTGCACGCAGTACTCCAGGTGTGGCCGCACCAGAGTTATGTACAGCTGCAGCATGACCTTGTGGTTCCGAAACTCAATCCCCCTGCTTATAAAGGCTAGCACACCATATGCCTTCTTAACAGCCCTATTAACCTGGGTGGCAACTTTCAGGGATTTATGTACCTGGATGCCGAGATCTCTCTGTTCATCTACACTACCAAGAATCTTGCCATTAGCCCAGTACTCTGCATTCCTGTTACTCCTTCCAAAGTGAACCACCTCACACTTTTCCGCATTAAACTCCATCTGCCACCTCTCAGCCCAGCTCTGCAGCTTATCTATGTCCCTCTGTATCCTATAACATCCTTCAGCACTATCCACAACTCCACCGACCTTCGTGTCATCTGCAAATTTACTAACCCATCCTTCTACACCCTCATCCAGGTCATTTATAAAAATGACAAACAGCAGTGGCCCCAAAACAGATCCTTGCGGTACACCACTAGTAACTGAACTCCAGGATGAACATTTGCCATCAACCACCACCCTCTGTCTTCTTTCAGCTAGCCAATTACTGATCCAAACCGCTAAATCACCTTCAATTCCATACTTCCTTATTTTCTGCAATAGCCTACCGTGGGGAACCTTATCAAACGCCTTACTGAAATCCATATACACCACATCAACAGCTTTACCCTGATCCACCTGTTTGGTCACCTTCTCAAAAAACTCAATAAGGTTTGTGAGACATGACCTACCCTTCACAAAACCGTGTTGAGTATCGCTAATCAACTTGTTCTTTTCAAGATGATTATAAACCCTATCTCTTATAACCTTTTCCAACATTTTACCCACAACCGAAGTAAGGCTCACAGGTCTATAATTACCAGGGTTGTCTCTACTCCCCTTCTTGAACAAGGGGACAATATTTGCTATCCTCCAGTCTTCCGGCACTATTCCTGTCGACAAAGACGACATAAAGATCAAGGACAAAGGCTCTGCAATCTCCTCCCTGGCTTCCCAGAGAATCCTAGGATAAATCCCATCTGGCCCAGGGGACTTATCTATTTTGACATTTTCTAAAATTGCTAACACCTCCTCCTTTTGAACCTCAATTCCATCTAGCCTGGTCGACTGAACCTGAGTGTTCTCCTCGACAACATTGTCTTTCTCCAGTGTAAACACTGACGAAAAATATCCATTTAATGCTTCCCCTATCTCCTCTGATTCCACACACAACTTTCCACTACTATCCTTGATTGGCCCTAATCTTACTCGAGTCATTCTTTTGTTCCTGATATACCTATAGAAAGCCTTAGGGTTTTCCTTGATCCTATCCGCCAACGACTTTTCGTGTCCTCTCCTCGCTCTTCTTAACTCTCCCTTTAGGTCCTTCCTGGCTAACTTGTAACTCTCAAGTGCCCTAACTGAGCCTTCATGTCTCATCCTAACATAAGCCTTCTTCTTCCTCTTGACAAGTGCTTCAACTTCCTTAGTAAACCACGGCTCCCTTGCTCGACAACTTCCTCCCTGCCTGACAGGTACATACTTATCAAGGACACGCAGTAGCTGTTCCTTGAAAAAGCTCCACATTTCGATTGTACCCATCCCCTGCAGTTTCCTTCCCCATCCTATACCTCCTAAATCTTGCCGAATAGCATCATAATTGCCTTTCCCCCAGCTATAATTCTTGCCTTGCGGTATATACCTATCCCTGCCCATTGCTAAAGTAAACATAACCGAGTTGTGATCACTATCACCAAAGTGCTCACCTACATCTAAATCTAACACCTGGCCGGGTTCATTACCCAGTACCAAATCCAATGTGGCCTCGCCCCTTGTTGGCCTGTCTACATACTGTGTCAGAAAACCCTCCTGCACACACTGCACAAAAACTGACCCATCTATAGTACTCGAACTATAGTATTTCCAGTCAATATTTGGAAAGTTAAAGTCCCCCATAACAACTACCCTGTTACTCTCGCTCCTGTCAAGAATCATCTTTCCAATCCTTTCCTCTACATCTCTGGGACTATTCGGAGGTCTATAGACAACTCCCAACAGGGTGACCTCTCCTCTACTGTTCCTAACCTCGGCCCATACTGCCTCCGTAGACGAGTCCTCAAGCGTCCTTTCTACCGCCGTAATACTTTCCTTGATTAACAATGCCAAGACCGTGTGAATTAACATATATACATCTATATTACATTCACCACAAGAAGCAGTTAGAGTAAGTTTACTGAACTAATACCAGGAGTGGGTGGGTTGTTTTATGACGAAAAGTTGGACAGTTTAGGCTTGTGTCCGCTGGAATTTAAAAGAGTAAGAGGCTACTTGATCAAAACCTTTAGGATCCTGAGGAGTATTGACAGGGTGGTTGTGAAGAGGATGTTTCTTCTTGTGGGGAATCTAGAACTAGTGGCCACTGTTTAAAAATAAAGAGTCGCTTATTTAAGACAGAGATGAAGAGAAATGTTTTTCTCCTGGAGGATCATGAGTGTCTGGAACTCTCTTTCTCAAAAGGCAGTGGAAGCAGAGGGCGGGATTTACCGGCTGTTCACGCTGGCGGGAAGTTCCAGTCCCACACGGCCCATGGGTTTCCCAGCGAGGACGGGTGCTGTCAACGGAAAATACCATTAACAACGGTGGGACCGCTAGATCACGCTGGCGGGCCGCCTCTGGTGGCGGGGTGGTCGGTAAATCCTGCCCGGAGTATTTGGATGTTTTTAAGACAGAGCCAGATAGATTCTTGATTAACAAGGGTGTGAAAGGTTATCGGGGTATGCAGCAATGTGGGGTTGAGGTTACAATTAAATCAGCCATGATCTGTGGCAGAGCAGGCTGGAGGGGCTGAGTGGCCTTTCTCCTGCTCATGATTCGTATGTTCGTAAAACAATGTTTAAGTTAGCAAATCTAGCTAGAAGGGGAAAACCAGTATTTTAGACAAAACAACAATTGTAAACATGGCATGCTTTGGCCAGCATGGAAACAAAGTGAAGAAGTCTTTGGGAAAAAACAGATTGAGTTAATAATATCATTACTATTACTATTGATTACATAATTGATTAATTACTTTATTTAATCAAAGCACAGTTATGCAACAAAACCGCAGAGGCTTGTAAAAGTCAATGGGGTGGTAAATTCAATGTAAACAATCAAGCACAAAAGAATAAAAGCAGGCATACTGCAACATTGAAACCACAGAGCCTATTGAAACTTCAAGGGGAGTGAAATGTTACTCCAAGACACAAGCTGCAGAATGGCTCTGCCCAGAAACCGATCACGTAGGCATAGTGTAAGGGCCCGTAAGTCCAGAAAACTAGACACCAGCTAAGTTGGCATGGGTGCAGGGCACAGTTTACCTATAGGGGCTAGGGTACAGACTGTGCATACCTCTTCACATTAAGGACATATTCTCACCGTTGAACGCTGCACCTGTGCTCTGTCTGATGGATGTGGGAGTAGGGTGTTCAGTGATGGCCACTGTGGGCGAGGGATGGTGGAGGGTGAGGCCCAGGGGTTGGGACGTGCAGCCCCCCCCCACAGGGAACTGGATGTACCGGCCCGCAAGGGCATGCAGGGCATCAGTGATGGCATGGATGCACCTGTGCACCGATGCCTGGGAGATGCCGGAAAGGTCCCCACTCGGCGACTGGAGAAATCCCGTCGCATAGAAGTTCAGGGCGACCGTCACTTTGACAGTCACCAGTAGCGCGTGTCCTCCCCCACTCCCACGCGGTGCCTGGTGTGATATCATGTGGCAGATGTGTCGGACAGTCTCTCGGCTCATCCGCAGTCTCCTCCTGCCTGCCCGGTCCGGGACATGTGGCACTGGTACACGTGGGGCCTCATCAGGCGCATCCTTGTCACCACCACCTCCTCCTCCTCGGCCTGTTGGGCGGGCGGCCCTCCAGCCTGAGTGGCTGGCATCTGCCGCTCTGCAGCCTGCTCCTCTGCTGCAGCCTCCGCCTCCTCTCTGAGCCGCCTGCACTGATATTGCCACAGGGCTGCATGCAGGGCAGCGGCCCCCGCCATGGCAGCCAATATCGCTGAGTAGTTCTTAAACATTATGACCTGTAGGGGGTGAGGGGAGAAAATGTTACCATGGCACATGGATCTGTGCACAACCAGGTGCCATGGGCTACATGGTTGCCCTGGTTGGCACCACGCGTCCCAGCAACGCATGCCCCCGCCCCGTCAGTGCCCCCGCTCCTGGCGCCCGTCCCTGCTGCCAGCGCCACCGTTTCATGGCACTGCCCTCACTGGGGGCTGCCGACCGTGTGTCTCTGGGTGTTTACCCCGGTGGGTGTCGCCGGGTGAGTGAGGTGGCCGGGGAGGGGGAGCGGCACCCACCTATACGGCCGTTAACCCTACATTCACCCAGCGCCCGGGGTGGGTGGCCAACAAGATGGCCGCCGTAAGGGACTAGGTGCGTGTGCACATACCTGTCATGGCGGGGGCTCCCGACTGCTAAGCCTGTCCCCCCCTTCCCCTCCCCAACCCGGACAGGGACCCCCCTCAGAAAGCACGGCCGGGAGCTTCCGTTCCGGGAGCCCACAGTCCCCCTCCATGCCAACCCCTACCTCTTCCCGCAGCTGCCTCAGCGAACACGCTGGCTTCATAAATTCATACCCGGGCCGCTGAATCGCTGAGGCCCTGGAGAATCGGTCATCTTGAAGCAATTCCCGTGCAGCGCAGCAGGCGCTGCGATTCCGTCGAGTTTGGGGATCGGGAGAATTCAGAATCGGCACAAAACCGGCATCAAAGCTGATTTCGGCGTCAGAGACGATTCTCCGGCCGATCGCGTTTCGCAATTTCGGCGCGATGTCTCGGAGAATCCAGCCCCCTGTTTCGGGCCTCTCCCGTAATTCTCCCGACAGAGCAGGATCTGCACTGGTCGCAATGCGGCCACAGAATCACCACCAGAAAAATCTCTTCAGTTGATGCTTGCTCAGAGAGTGTTTTTCTGTGGCTCCAGATAATTTATCCATTAGCGAGCTTAAGATGGATTCCTCTGTATTTAAAGGTGCATTAACAGTCTAATGTTGAGGAAGACAATAAAGGATAAATAAATGGAAGGAGGTCATAACAGAGCAGAGCATCATGGGAAAGGGCTGGATGAATACAAAGAAAGAACAAAGAACAAATAAAAATACAGCACAGGAACAGGCCCATCGGCCCTCCAAGCCTGTGCCGACCATGCTACCCACCTAAACTAAAATATTTTACATTTCCTGGGTCCGTATCCCTCTATTCCTATCCTATTCATGTATTTGTCAAGATGCCCCTTAAGTGACACTATTGCTCCTGCTTCCACCACCTCCTCTGGCAGCGGTTCCAGACACCCACTACCCTCTGTGTAAAACACTTGCCTCGTACATCTACTCTAAACCTTGCCCCTTGCACCTTAAACCTATGCCCCATAGTAATTGACCCCTTTACCCTGGGAAAAAGCCTCTGATTATTCATTCTGTCTATGCCCCTCATAATTTTGTAGACCTCAATCAGGTCACCCCTCAACCTCAGTCGTTCCAGTGAGAACAAACCGAGTTTATTCAACCACTCCTCATAACTAATGCCCTCCATAGGCAACATCCTGGTAAATCTCTTCAGCACATCCTTCTGGATAGTGTGGGGACCAAAATTGAACACTATACTCCAAGTGTGGTTTAACTAAGGTTTTATACTGCTGCAAATTCTTATACTCAATGCCCCGGCCAATAAAGTCAAGCATGCCGTATGCCTTCTTGACTACCTTCTCCATCTGTGTAGTCCCTTTCAGTGACCTGTGGACCTGTACACCTTGATCTCTCTGACTGTCAATACTCTTGAGGGTTCTACCGTTTACAGTATATTCCCTACCTGCATTAGACCTTCCAAAATGCATTACCTCACATTTGTCCGGATTAAACTTCATCTGCCATGTCTCCGCCAAGTCTCCAAACGATCAAAATCCTGCTGTATCCTCTGACAGTCCTCATTGCTATCCGCAATTCCACCAACCTTTGTGTCGTCTGCAAACTTGCAGGTAAATCATGAGCAAATGACTCTTAAAATGAAAGTAAAGCATTAAGCCTGGATTATCAGGTTTGCTAAGATTGAACAGGGCCCAAACGTCTTGGCACTGGCAAGCATGCCAAATGCCTGCCAGCAATACCAGTGAGGCCATTTCTGGGAGCTCATCCCAGTGAGACAGGCACCCACACCCAGGTGGCGGGAAGTCAATTGGGCATATTAAGAACCCTGTTAACAGTACGTTATGGGATTTTCCCCGTGGTCTCTAGTTTCCCAATGCAACAGTGAGCATTTCAACTGATGAGCACACTTTCAGATCTATGGCCATGTCAAGCAGAATACACTGCGCCAGAGGGATACAGATGCCTCTTTACTCAAAATTTGTTCCCTACAGCTTTTTCTCTAACGTTTTAGCTTAACTGGGACCTGTTACTGTCCCTGTCTCCTTGACATTTGGAGGCTGACTTCCTGAAACTGACACCCGGCTGTATCCAACTCTATATGACTCCCAAGGCTTCCTCTAAGCCCTCTTCAGTTACCAGGGCTTCCCCTGAGCCCTCTTTTCAGCCTCTCAGAGCTAATGGCAGCACCATGGCTGCATGGTGCTTCTTCCCCCTGCTCCTGATACTGCTGAACTGACCATCTCAAGAAGAGTTGTTCACTGATGCTTGAATTGCTCTGGTGACCTATGAAAACACCCCCAGTGGGTCCTGCCTTTGTTACTAGACTGGAAGCAATGTAACAAACATTTAATTTAAATGTTACAATCTCCAAAGATTACTAATTTAGCACACAAGCACACACACATCAATGGATTTAATGACAAATGTCACACCAATCAAAGAATGCAGGTGGAGGGCCGGTCAAAGTGGGAAATAGATATTAATTTATAGTTAATCTGTTGTATTTGCTGCATATTTCATTATAATTCTTGTGATAAATAAACAGTAATTGTGTTTACATTTACAAACCTGGTGACTGTAATTATTGGGCAGCCAAGCGCCAAATAAGTTGTTTTTTTTCATTAATTAATGGTTAATTCACTTGTGTTGTGACTCCAGGGCACGTGGGGCTGGAATTGACCGTCCAGTAGCTCAGGGTGTCGTAAAATTCTACCCAATGCCCATTGGGGAATTACCTTCATCTTTAACCATTGCCCTGATAATTTGTGAAGCCAATATTATTTTTCACTGATATACAAAAGACCATCCTAAACATTCACTTGTCACACTGCTGACATGCAATAGATGCAGTGTGTTCCATTTACAAGATGCACTGCAGCGGGAAGATGCGGTCCTAACTATTATAGTGGGATAATGGTGGGCCATCATTCCCGCTGAAGGTCATCAGGAACCAGATTTGCATAGGAATAGTATTACTTAAATCAGCAACAGACTGAAATGTTCCCTCCCTCCACCTCCAGCATATTCCCCACCTTGCCGTTAGAAATCCATGCCTGTCTGGTTCACAATTAGACCAATGTGGTGTTCACATGATGAGAGAGTACTTACCGAAGAAACTGTGGCCAGGAGCACCAGAAGGCAACATGGCCCCGGGCATGGTGGGCGTCAAAGAACGCACAGTGGTGGTGGTGGGTGGGTTGTACACATTGTCGGGGTGTGGGTGGGAGTGGAAGACATGGGGAGGGGGGAACCAAAAGGTCTTGTGGGAGGAAGATCAGGAAACCTTGAAGGGGGGGCATAATCAGAGGGACGGTCAGTGTTATCAATGCTGGAACCTGGGGGGCTAAGCAATACTGGTGATGAGAGGGCGCTGTGACAGAGAAGGTGCAATAGGGTGTGGTAGGTGTGAGGTCATCAGTGTGGTGGGAGTAAGTCTCATCAGGAGATGTGTTGGAGGGGATAAGAAGTTTAACATAGACGTTGGGAGTGGGCAGGATCAGGGTAGGCATGGAGACAGTGGCAGTTGTCTCATCGGGGAGGGGAGCATTTCATGGGTGATGGTCATGGGTTCAAAGATGACTAATGGAAGGGTGGAGGTAACACTAGAGGGTTTGATGGAGATGGTGGGTTACAGGAGAGGGTGTTGGAGATGGCTTGGAAGGTGACACACACCGCACTGAGGCAAAGACAGATCAGGGTTTCAATGCCCTTTATGTACAGTAGAAAAATTGGTGGGTGAGAGGAGGGGTGTTGGGTGGGTGGTCGGTCAATTCAACTGGACAACTGTAGGAGAACCCTGATAATCTTTCCTGACAAAGCAAAGGTCTCTTTATAGACTTCAGATGGCAGTGGAGGGAATGGGAATAGTGTGAGTGGGAGAAACCTCGCACATGGCTCGCATGAGCCTTAGCAAAGCGCAATGCTTCCATGATTAAGGGAGACATAGATCCAGCCTTGGTTTGCCCCCCCCCCCCCCCGAAAGAGGATTGGAGGGGAGGGGGCGTGCACACAACTAATAACACAAACAACAACTTCAAGCACCTCCCCAACATCCACAGCAATCGTTTGACTGCCGGGGACCTTGACTGTCACTGCTTCCTCCTGCTGTGGACATGTGTCTGTGACCATAAGACGTGAGCCCAAACCTTAACTAGATATTTGAGCCACCGAAGTGTGCCTCTCTGGGCATGTGGAGGGAAATTCTATGACAGCTTTACAGGTGAGAGGTTGCCCTCTCCTGAGGTCTCCTGTGGATTGGGGCTGAGTTCAGGTCGGGAGCCGGCCTCACCCTCTTCCTGCTGGCACCTGGAATGGAGAGAGGAGAGAATGAGTAACTTCCTAGGCTGTCCACTACAGGTTTCGATTTGCAGAGATTAAGCAGGCTTCTTCACTGGGGGCTGGGAGAGACCAACCTTGTCCTCAGCACAGGCATAGTCATGATTCTCTTTTGCCAGCTCTGCAGCCTGTTGCTCAAATTGTGTGAGGGGCCAGATGTGGGCATGTCCCTCCTGCCTTCTCCCTCTTCTGCTTGTAAAGCACTGCCTTCTTCTGCATAAAGACAGATGGATTGTGAACAATTCTGATGCAGGAGCAAGTCTCATGCTGCTTGTCTTATGGCATATACGTGACAATGTGACTCCCATATTCCTGTCGACCATGCACAAGACACACGTGAGGAGCTTGAGGGAGTGAGTACTGCTTGTCTGGAGAAGTGTGGTTGCAACAACACTCAGGAAGCTGGAGGCCATCCAGGATGAAGCTGGCCATTTGTTTAGCACTCCATCCGGCACCATCAACATCGAGTCCCTCCACCACTCATGCATTGGTAGCTGTGTGTGCCATGTGATAGATGAACTGCTGTTAGTTCCCAGGGCCCTATCTGCAGCCCCTCCAGACCCACAAGCTCTAGCAGCTAGAAGGTCAAGGGGAATAAAGGCATGACATTAGCAGCATCTGCAAGTTGCAATCTACTCCAAGCTCCTCCCACCACAATGGTTGTGTCTTCAGTGTGGCTGGGTCAGAAACCTATAGTTGTCTCTTCAGCAATTGCAAGGGCAATTCGCGATTGGAAAAAAGTATTGACCTTGCCAGCGATAGTCACACCCTTCGAACAAATCATTTAAAAAATATGAATATGCAATTTGTTTATAGCAAGTTCCTGGAGGAATAAAACTCAATTAACACGTTTATTGTAAAATATCGGATAGATACAGTTGTAGAAGTATATTTCTTTATTTGTGACAATTTTATCCTTTGGTTTAGATCAGGGGTGGGCAAACTACGGCCCGCGGGCCGCATGCGGCCCGCCAAAGGTCGTTATGCGGCCCACCAAGATCAAGTCATAAAAATTTTTTTTTTTAATGTTAAAAAATTTTTCTTTTAAGGTTAATGGGGGGGGGGGGCTGTTGGGTTACTGGTATAGGGTGGATACGCTGACTTGAGTAGGGTGATCATTGCTCGGCACAACATGTGTTTCATGTGAAGTTTCTACTTTAAAATATTAATTAATAAAAATTAATTGCTTTTTTTTCTTTATTCTGAGTTACTTTGTTTTTCAAATAAATGTCTTTCATGTAAAGTTTCTACATTAAAATATTAATTAATAAAAATTAATTGCTTTTTTTTTCTTTAAAAACCTTTTATTTTGGCTATTTTAAATATTAATTCTTTTACTTAATATACTATGCGGCCCTTTAAAATTGTGAATTTCTGAATGTGGCCCTTGCACGGAAAAGTTTGCCCACCCCTGGTTTAGATGGACATATCAATCAAAATGTAGGAAATTTTCAATATATCTGGAATCAAAATTTACTCAAGGACAAATGCAGTAAATCCTCCCTTCCAGATGGTGCAGTTATAAATATTTTAGTTAGGGCAGCACGGTGGCGCAGTGGTTAGCACTGCTGCCTCACGGCGCCGAGGTCCCAGGTTCGATCCCAGCTCTGGGTCACTGTCCGTGTGGAGTTTGCACATTCTCCCTGTGTTTGCATGGGTTTCGCCCCCACAACCTAAAGATGTGCAGGGTAGGTGGATTGAACATATTAAATTGTCCCTTAATTGGAAAAAATTAATTGGGTACTCTAAATTTAAAAAATAAATAAATATTTTAGTTGCAAGGTGAAAAAGAGAGTAGATTTGGTAGATTGAGCACTCAGACAATCAAACTGTTTTCCCTTTCCTCCATTCCTTTCCTGCAAACAAATCATTCTAAAATTTGTTGAAAGCTGTTTGCCTATAATATTACATTGCTGTCACTACTCATTTGTAAGATCATTATAGAAAAGGTATGTGTTTTAAGTCATGTGCCTGTGTACTGATTCTGAGGCTATGATTAATAATAAAGTGATTGTTATAACCCAACAGGAGGCCCAGGGATCATTAACATCAGAGTCCCTGGAGCCTCACCTGATACGATCTGCCCAAATGAGGGAGTGGGGCTAACCCCTCTTTTCCGAGACCTCTGGGTTACAAATGCTCCAGCCCTTGCCTGAGACCTTACACTGGTGACGAGGGTCACGTGGAGCTGCAAGAAGCGCCATTTCCTCCGTACCGGGGCCCACCTCAATTTGGTCTCAGGAGGCCTCCACTTAGGCGGCAGATGTGCCACTAATCGGTAAGCTTGCGGCGTTCAATGCTGAGAATGGGGATCGGACCCAGTACATAGAACAAGTTAACTATTTTTTTCGTCTGAACAACAAGGTTGGGGACAACAGACAGATGGTGACCTTCCTTGTGGTATGCGGTGTGGAGACTTACAGCATTATCAAAGGTTTAATGTTGCCTGACTCACCCGACAACCGCCAATTCATGGAGCTCGTTACGCTGGTCGGCAACCATTTTGAACCAAAACCGTCTCTAATCATTCGCCGTTTTTGTTTCCATACGGCATCTTAACGCCAAGAGAAACCTACAATGGAATTCCTGGGCTGGTTGTGCAAACTCACCGAGTTCAGCTAGCTTGGGCCAGCGTTATCAGAGGCGCTCCGAGACCAATTGGTTTGCGGAATCAGAGCCGTGGTGAACCAAGACCATTAATTGAGTGAAACTGATTTGGATTGAAAAAAGCAACCGAGATAGCATTGTCCCGGGAGGGTGCAGAATGTGGTGTCCAGGAGCTCCAAGGGATGGCCGTTCTGATCCTCAGAAGCCCAATATGGCTAAAAGCACCCGTCTCCTGGGAGAACATTTTGGCCTCCGCTATTGGGGATGCACTCCAGGGGACCAGGCTTGATGGCACCAATTCCCCGCCAATGGATGCTGTGCGCCCCATACACCAGAGAGTCCTGACAAGCAGAATGAACAAGCCGGTGTTTGAGGGAGGTGACGGGACAGACGCCAGCAGGAAATCTCATCCATCTGCAGCATCGATGACTATCTCAGAATATGGACACATTTTGTCAGCGACGAGCCGGAGGAGGCCCACTGCCTTTACTGCATTTCGGCACCAGGGTGGCGCCTATTCAGGTCCAGATCAACGGTTTCCTGATTAAGATGGAACTTGATACTGGAGCCATGGTCTCAGTGATGAGCCGCTGCACGTGCAACAAATGTCCTCTTGGATATGTGCCTTAACATTGAAAGATACCAACGCCCAGCTGGCGACATATACGGAGGAAATGTTGGAGATCGCTGGCACCTCAGATGCTCCTGAATCTACCACTGGGTGTGGTGAAACGTTCTGGTCCAAATTTGCTGGGGTGCGACTGGGCTAAAACACCTCCATTTGGACTGGCAGCGAGTATGCTGCATGTACCCTGATGGACCAGACACGTGTTAGCACATTTCCCACGGGTGCTCCAGGAGGGCCTTGGTACCATCCGCGGGCTTCCGCCATCATATCAGTGGACACGGAGGCCGAACCATGCTATTTCCATGGGCCCAACCCATTCCTTATGCTTTGAAGCCAAAAGTAGATGCCGAACTGGACCGCTTGGAGAGCTGGGAATCATCCACCCTGTGCAATTTGCAGATTTGGAATGACAATTGTGCCGGTTATGAAGCCTGATGGATCGTCCCCCTTTGTGGGGATTACAAAATGACAATCAACCAAGCATCCGGTCTGGACTGTTACCCAGTGTCCCGAAGATTGAAGACCTATACGTGAGGTTCAGCAGCGGAAAGACTTTTACCAAGCTCAACATGAGCCATGCCTATCTCCAGTTGGTTTTGGACCCATCGTCCCTAAAATACGTGAGCATCAACAAGCAAAGGGGGTTGTATGAATATACCAAGCTGCCATTCGGGGTCTCGTTGGCAAGTGCCATATTCCAAAGGGTGATGGAAAATATCCTCTGAGGGTTGCCAGGAGTGGCGGTTTACCTAGATGATATGCTGATCACCGGTTCCTCCAACCAGGAGCATCTGAAAAGCCTGGAGTACGTGCATGTAAGTTTGAGGAGGCCGGGGTCCACCTGTGGTGTGAAACGTGCGTGTTCCACGCAGCGAAAGTGGTCTATTTGGGCTACAGGGTTGACAGGCACGGACTACACATAATGGACAATAAAATTCAGGCGATCCGTCCCATGGAGCTCTGTTTGTTGCGGACCTGGTCAACTATTACGGGAAGTTCATCCCGAACTTAGTGACGGCTTTGGCCCTGCTGCACCTGTGTACCTGAACAGGTGCCACAGTGTGGCGACTGGGAGATTTTCAGTTACTTCATCGCAGTATTAATGTAAGCCTACTTGTGACACGAATAATAAAAATTATAGAAGGGCCAGCAGTGGATTTGGGACCCGCCGCAGCAGGAAACGTTTGACAAAGTAAAGCGGCAACTGTTGTCTTTCCACTTGCTGACTCACTTCGACCCGGCGAAGCCCTTGTTGCTCACATGTAACACCTCGTCCTAAAGAATCGGGGCCGTCTTGGCACGCAGGATTGGCAATGATACCGAGCGGCCCATTGTTATCGCTTCACACATTTTGGCGCCGGCAGAGTGAAATTACGCCCAAATAACAAAGGAAGGGTTGGCATTGGTGTTCAGTTTTAGACAATTCCATCAATATGACTATGACCATGAGTTCACGGCTTATACCAACCATAAACTGCTTTTGCAGTTATTCAAAGAGGATTAGGCAATTCCAGACGCATTCAGCATTGAGCTCTCTTTCTGGCTGCGTACAAGTATATTTTGGAATATCGGACAGGGACAAAGATTCCCCGAATGGACGCTCTCAGCTGCCGCCTGCTGCCCACCAGCGCGTCAATGTCAGCGGCATCGGATGAGTTAGTTGCAACCTTGCATTTTATAGATTCAATACCGATAATGACGGCCCAAGTAAAGGCTTGGTCACAGACGGACCCGCTGCTGGCCAGTGTCCACCACACTGTGCTGTATAGGGCCCAGCACCATGCCCTCCCAGAGGACTTGAGGGTTTTTACCACGAAAGTGGCGGAACCCAGTGCGGGAGCTGGCATCCGCCTGTGGGGTCCTCCTATGGGGTTCCAGGTAGTCATCCCCGAATGGAGCCAGGGGACCTCTACAGTGGACACACAGGAGTCTCCAAAACTAAAATGTTGGTCCGGATCTACGTGTGCGGCCCAGCATTGACACGGACTTTGAGAAGTTAGCGAGACAGTGTACCTGGTGCCAGGAGCACCAGAAGCTCCCCACAGCAGCTCCACCTCTCCTGTGGGAATGGCTGGGCCGGCCATGGTCCCGCCTCCATTTGGGTTTTGCAGGGCCTTTCCAGGGGGTAATGTACCTACTGATAGTAGATGCACACTCTAAGTGGACGGATGTACATTAGGTTCAGAGTTTGTGGATTATTTGAAGCAGCATGGAGTTCGTCATGTGCACACCGCGCCTCATTACCCGTCCGCGAATGGGTTGGCAGAACGTGCCGTACAAACTGTGGATGAGAAAACAGACCATGGGTTCACTAGAAACACACGGCACCCGCTTTCTCTTCTACTATAGGACCATGCCGCACACTACTACCAGGATGATGCCTGCGGAGCTTTGATGGGCCATCGCTTGCGCACGTGGTCGAGCCTAATTTTGCGGACATAGGGGATAGGATCCGTGACCAGAAAGAACGGAGTGGAACGCAGTGAGCCAGGCCCATGAGAGAATTCACCACTGGCGACCTCGAAGACAGGGTAAATTGTGCTCTATAAAATCTGATGCACTCAGCCTCCAAATGAAGATTACCAAAGTCTGGCAGCCAATTTTCAATTTCAATTGGGATTGGGAACTCACGTCTAACCTCTCACCAGGGACCAAGCTCAGGGGCACACGCCGCCATGCCCCCATCTCCTGAACCTGTCAAGATAGACGACATTAAGGCGGTCCCTAACCAGGGAAAGTGCGCTTTCAAAGAAGAAGAACCTCCTCATGCGCCTTCACTGCTCTTTTAAAGTACCCTGCAATTCTTCAAAGTGAGCTCTAAAGACCTGGACTGCAGAGCCAAGATCCTTAGCCAAGATGACATCTTTGATGGCGGCCAGCCTCCAGATGCACGCAGCACCGTCTGACAATAGCCTCAGCAGCAACTGCACCAGTGCACATTGGGCCCCATCCCAACCCATTCCGATTGACATGAACAAATTAAGATTTTAGAATTTTAATCTTTCTCGTAAAAACACCAATCAGGAACTTCCAGGGATATGCGCAAGCCATGTAGTCCACAAAAAAAACAAGTATAAAATGTGCGCCGTAGTGAAACGACGGATTAAAAGATGAACAGAGCCAGAGCTCGAGAAAACGCAAACGCTCCCGGGCTCACATCACATGATCCCCTATTTACTTTAATAATGGCAAGGTTGTTGTCACCACAAAACAACACAGTGTTATCAGCAGCCTTATGTAGCTTTTTCCTAAATCCATGCAACTGGAACTTTAAACCTAAAACAAAAGTGGAAATAATAATTAATTTAATAATCTTTATTGTCACAAGTAAGCTTACATGAACACTGCAACGAAGTTACTGTGAAAAGCCCCAAGTAGCCACATTCCGGCACCTATTCGGGTACACAGAGGGGAAAATAAGAATGTCTAAATTACCTAACAGCACGTCTTTCGGGACTTGTGGGAGTAAACTGGAGCACCTGGTGGAAACCCACACAGACACGGGGAGAACGTGCAGACTCCACACAGACAATGACCCAAGCCGGGAATTGAACCTGGGACCTGATGTGTTGGGTAAGCTGGGTCTGCGAGGACTGCGTTTACTGCAGCAGTGAGAGAGACAGGCTTCCAACTCTTGAAGAAATGCAACTCGATTTTATTGAACTCTTAACTATTATACATACTTTAACTATGGGTTGACACTATGCTGAGTTGACTGGAGGCCTGAGGCTAACCTGACCAGACTATCTTACTACCACATGGTGTATGTTCTAGTTGTTGCTCACGGGCTCTAACTATCTCAGAGGCTGGATCCCGAGAGAGCGGGAAAACTAGTGCCCTCTGGCTTTCTAGTGGTCGTGTCCTGTCTGGTGATTGGCTGCTGTGTTCTGTGTGTTCATTGGTCATCCTGTGTGTCAATCACTGCCTGTCTGTGCACCATCATATACCCGTGTGTATATTATGACAGGACCCTAGAGCTGTGAAGCAACAGTGCTACCCACTGTGCTACCATGCCACCTGTTACAGAACCCTGGGTACAGAACCCAGTTCATGGTCATAATAACAGCAGGTTGAAATTTGGATTAAATATTCTTCACCACTATCTTCTGTTCATAGTATAGATCAACTAACATGGTTTAACCAATACCAATAATACAAGTTCAAGCAGTTTGAAGATAGCTCATTTAAGTGATTATATTTGGTCTAAATCGGCACAATTTTACTTGCTGTTCTGATACTGGCATAGTGCATTCAGAGATTCAGGAAGAAGGGAGGACTCTATTTGAGTCACGGCTGAAAGGGTTTGATTGGTAAATGCAAAAAGGCACTCGGTTCTAGCGGACTAGAAATTGTCAAAACCCTAAATTGTTGATGGGATTTTCCCTGTGAAGACAATGAAGAGTACATTGTTGCAGTTTAAGAATGATATTGTTTACATTCCTGCATGGCCATTTGCTGTCAAGAGTTAAATTACATTGTGTAATGGTGTGTTATATGGAATTTAGTACAGAACACCTGTTATCCACCAGCTTTATTTTATTATTGAAGAGCTCTTATCACACAGTGGTAAGAAGCATGTATCGGGATGGGCCCTCGGAAATGCAATGTGTGCACACACCTAAGTGGACCCAATGAAGCTCAGCGTCCAGCAAAGACCCTTTGATTATTACTATGGGTGCCTTTAGTTGTATCAGCCTGAGGTCAGACCGACAGCTAGTTGGTGCAGCCACTTTATGGAATGAAAATGTGTAGTGTTGCAGTAGACATTTTAATTGCATGTGGACTATTTCCAGAAGCCGACAGACAGAAGTTTAGAAATCTAAGGAAAGAACCAGGTCAGACAGATATACAATCTGAAAGAATTAATGCAAAATCATTTTGCTAGGCAGTGAGAGCATTAAAAATAGGCCTAATGTATGAAGCTCGTAGGGAAGCGGTTATTTTGGAGGAATTTAAAGATTCCCTTACCGCAGTATTGAAACCTCATGTGGAAGTGCAAAGACTTCTAGACAGGCAGCAGAAATGACAAATGATTTTGAATTAGTTGGGTTGGCCCTGCTAAATTGCTCCTTAGTATCCAGGGATGTGCAGGTTAGGTTACGGGGGAATAGGGCTAGTTGGGCAGGGGAGTGGGCTTAGGGTGGGTGCTCATTCAGAGGGTCAGTGCAGACTCGATGGACCGGAAGGGCTTCTTCTGAACTGTAGGAATTCAATGGATTCTAGGACCAACATCACTCAGCGACTACCAAAAGACTTTGATGCCAAAGCATTAAAAACACAAGTACCCACTATGTCACATTGACAACATGGATGAAACACACATGAATTTCGATATGCCCAGCAACTGAACTGCAAAGTGGAAAGGTTAAAAAATAATTCCAGTGAAAACCACAGGTCATGAGAAGACAAGGATCATAGTATTAGCCAGCATGAACAGCAGAACCAAATTAAAGCCTATCATTTTGTGCATGTCCATAACGATGGTTGGATGGATGAGGATGGAGTGAAGTAATGGATCGATAATATGTGGATTAAGCGTTTGATGTGGGACATGTTCGGATCCCATGTAACCAATGTGCTTACAAAGAAATAACACCCACATTGCAGTAATTTTGGGGTTTAATATCCATAGTTCAACCGTTGGATGTCTCCCTCAAAGATTGCCAAATGGAATAAGTGGATATTTCATGGAAAAAACCTTCAGAAAGATTGGAAATATGTGAGGTGCCCTGCTTGATGTTTTGCACGGTTTCATCATCAAATCCTGGGATGCTATTATTGCTATTATTGTCACCAGTCAAATAATGTGGAACATCATATTCAATAGATGGAGAGGAAGATGATTTATTGTGCAGCGATAATTCTGGAAGCAAAAACACCTAAGTTGATTCAGAGTTGGATCCTTATGATGAAGCCATCGCCAAAGTGACGAAGAATAGATTTGATGGACTCTTTGGGTGCGATTTTCCCACCACGTTGCGCCCTGTGCATGGGATGAATCGCGGGAGAAGCCCAAATTGAGAATCGCTGGACGCGAACCATTGTGCAATTCAACTGACCCGCTCTCAATAGGGGGATCTGATCTCGCCCAAAAATAGCGAGTCGGTCATTAAGCCTAATTTGCATTCATTCAATCTCATTAGCACCCATCCTCATGACAGAGTCTGCATCAGGGTGGGGGGGGGGGGGGGGGTGGTTTTATCTTGGACTACTGTGTCGAGTGGGGGGGGGGGTAAGGGGCAGTCGGGGTAGCGGGGGTGGTATGGGCAGACCCGCTGTGAAGATTAAAGTGACAGAGGCTTCATATGTATCAGGTGTGAAATGTTTTTAATAGTGAACATTTCCATTCCCGCTATCAACGGTCAGTGACCTCACCAGTGCTCACTCAGTGCTCCTCATTCTTCTTGATCCTCCATGGTCCAGTGGTGTATCCCCAGAATGCACAACAGAGGTGGAGGCAGCCTGCTGCTTTTCATGCCCTGTGGCCTTTGTTGCCTTTGGTGGGTGTCCTCTGGAGGGTCTGGAGCCAGGGGCCCCCGGCCGACTTACCAGTGTCTTGAAGGAATGGATGTGATTACAGATATAGAGAAAGGCCGTGGAAGAATTTTAAAATAAGCATGAGAATGTTATAACGGAGACAGTACCAAACCAGGAGCCAAAGTAAGGCAGCAAACATGGCTGATGAGTGAAGTGGACTTGGGGAGAGTGTTTTGGTTGAGCTTAAATGTATGGAGGATATAAAATGGGAAGCCAGCCAGGAGCAATTATAATTCTTGCAATGATTATTTATATATCTAAAAATTAGAAGTAAATCCTCTCCAATTTTTGTTTTGCGGTACGAAAGTTAATCATATCTTCACAGATGATTTGTCAAAATGCCAAGCAACCGATAACTCCATGCGTGAAGAAACCACTCTGAAAGAACAATTGCTGGGGCAGCACAGTGGCGCAGTGGGTTAGCCCTGCAGCCTCACGGCGCCGAGGTCCCAGGTTCGATCCCTGCTCTGGGTCACTGTCCGTGTGGAGTTTGCACATTCCCCCTGTGTTTGCATGGGTTTCCCCCCCACAACCCAAAGATGTGCAGGCTAGGTGGATCGGCCACGCTCAATTGCCCCTTAATTGGAAAAAATGAATTGGGTGCTCTACATTTATTTTTAAAATAAGAAAGAACAATTGTTGGTCAGATAATTCTGGAAGGGGAAGATTGAAATATCAAACCCTGAGACGAAGGAAAGCCGCAAAAAGTCTCAAAAAGAAAAACATTTCTGTTCCTGGAACCGTTACATAGCAAATGAGAAGGTCAGGTAAAAATTGAGCTGTAAGAGATTATGGAATACGTGATACTCAGAATTCAGCAAAGTGAGGAGGCAGAATTCTGAGTATCACTATATAAGTTAATTAACTATTCTTTCATGAAACATGTTCCCGTTAGCTATGGATTTATGTACCCTTTTATAGACCTTCCTCCTAGTGAAAGTGAATACTTAAGGCTAAATTCATCAAATTACATGGTTACATTAATAGAAGTCATCTTGAAGCTACTCATTAACGTTTCAGTTCAATTTCCAAATTGTAACCACAACTTTTGTTTCATGAGTCTGCCCAGAAATGAAAGATTATTATTAAATATATTTCAAATTGTGCAAACAGCTTTTAAGGCCACCTGTTTCCAACAGGTGAACCAAGAAAAATGCATTTTAAAATGTCCAATTAAGAGAATCATTCTGTAGCTAGAAAAGATAATTTACAACTGGATGCATTGATTTTTATTCTGTAAGACACAATCAATTGCTCCCCATAGACTGAAGAATTAAAGATTAATTAAATATTAGCTCTTGTATCATCAATATAAACAAGTAGTAATTTCACTATCACAAGTGAATTTACGTGGTAAATTAATTGGGACAATAGCTTTATCTCAAGAATAGAAAATGTTCTCCATTTCTGAGTTCATAATAAGCTTGTCCCGCACTAGATTATGTTGAGTTTTCATTTGATTAATCACTTTAAAACATTCATGGTATCTATTGGCATGGTCTGAGCTTGGACAACTAGATAGGATTTACAATCTCATCAGTTAATTTAAAGAACGGTTTATCTGTTCAAATAGATGTAAGTGATGCACAATCAATTGCACAAAGACAAGAGTTGAATACAACTGAGGCTTTATTACACTAAGATGTGTGGCCTCCTACAGCAGCTGGCAAAATGGCTGCTGTATGGGGAGCACCCATATTTATACTCCGCCTACTGGGCGGAGCCAGCAGGCAGGGACTACCCCCGTACCTGTAGTACAGGGTCTTACCATACATACCCTAATGTATACAGCAGTGGTTACTTCCACAGTAAGTTATGTCATAGCATTATTCAAATAAAAATAGGGAGTACCCTTGGTGTCCTTGCCAATATTCTTTCCTCTAACAACAACAGCAAAACAATGTAATTTATCTTGCTGTTTGTGGGGCCTTCCCACATATATTTGGTTGCTAATGTTGCTGCTATAACCACTAGATGGAAGTCCAGTAGCAGGGGCAGGATTCTCCGACCCCCCACCGGGTCGGAGAATCGCCGGGGGCCAGCGTCAATCCCGCCCCCGCCGTGTCCCGAATTCTCCGGCATCGGAGATTCGGCGGGGGCGGGAATCGCTCCGCGCCGGTCGGCGTGCCCCCCCCGGGCGATTCTCCGGCCCGCAATGGGCTGAAGTCCAGCCGCTGTCATGCTTCTACCGCCGGCATGGATCAAACCACCTACCTTACAGTGGGAGCAGGCGGCGCGGGTGGGCTCCGGGGTCCTGGAGGGGGCGCGGGGCGATCTGGCCCCAGGGGGGTGCCCCCATGGTGGCCTGGCCCGCGATCGGGGCCCATCGATCGGTGGGCGGGCCTGTGCCATGGGGGCACTCTTTTCCTTCTGCCTTCGCCAAGGTCTTCACCATGGCAGAGGCGGAAGTGACCCCCTCCCCTGCACATGCGCGGGGATGAAGTTTGCAGCTGCTGACGCTCCGGCGCATGCACGGACTTCTGCCAGCCGGCGAAGTCCCTTCGACCCCGGCTGGCATGGCGCCAAAGGCCTTCCACGCCAGCCGGCGGAGCGCCAACCACTCCGGCGCGGGTCTAGCCCCTCAATGTTAGGGCTTGGCCCCCAAAGGTGCGGAGACTTCCGCACCATTGGGGCGGCCCGACGCCGGAATGGTTCACGCCAGTCCATCACGCCGGGACCACCCCCGCCCTGCCGGGTACGGGAGAATCCCGGTCCAGGTGTGGAAATCTGCACTTTTCCCACCACCGGCCGCAATGTTGGGTTTTCGCATCATATTGACCCCTTCCCGCTTCATTAATTATGCATCCGTGTGAAACTCACTGATTCGCTGGTTTACCTGCCCCAACATGATCTCACTGCTTCCTCACTCCAGGGCACTATATTTAAACTGCAACAGCATGCACAGTTCTCAATTCTAGCAGCCTATGACTGCTCCATTGAAGAGGTAGCCCAAAATCCCAGAAGGAGTGCTGCCCCCAGGTTAAGTGATGCCTCATTTGTGTGCCTGCTGGACACAGTGGAGGTCCACCACAATGTCCTCTTCCCCTGCTCTGGCCACATGAGGGGCAGCAACATCACAAATCCAATTTGGGAGATGGTGGCAGTGATGGTCAGGCTAAATGCTGCCCAGAAGAGGTTGGCTGTCCACTGCTGAAAGAAGTTGAATGGTCTCACCTGCTCCACTTAGGTAAGCCAACTATCTCACCACTCTCAATGACATCCACAGGAACCTAACTCACTGTTAGTTTAATGGGCATTACCACTCACTCGCTCATACACAACCTTACATTTCCATTTATTCTTCATCCCCTCTGCTGACTTCATCTTCATTCTGTCTACGGCTCCACAAACTACCCACAAATGCCAGGTATCCTTCTCATCTGCTCTGCCATACGTTTTGCTTAACCCTCTCTATTTGTCTTTATGGAGGAGAAGATTGTGCACACTAAAAGAGAGAGTTCCCAAACCAGGGGTGGTGTGCTGGAACCCAAGGTCCTCAGTGACTTCGAGAACAGAGCAAACACGCTGGCCAGTGATGGCATTGATTGTTCTTGCAGCAACAGTGAGGCCCGTGGCAAAGACTCACGTGAGGATCCTGCACCAGATCAGTCCTCTGCCAATGCTACTACAAATGCACTGTTTGTGTTTTACCCGGCTGCCATGCACTAATAACCTCCACCGACGCTCTCAGCCAACCAGGACCCTGGCTCCAGCTCCAAGAGCACCTTGGATGAGCATCCTGAGGCCAGCATCTTAGAAGACCCGTCACAGCGCTCACCCTCAGCCTCCAACAGTGCAGATACACACCTCAGTGGGACCTAGATCTGGAGCAGTCTCAGGATCCCAACTGGTGAAAACAGTGCACAACTTGGTCCACAGCAGGCGGAGGCAGGGGGTCCACAGCAGGCAGAGACAGGGACTCCCAAGTTGACAACATTCGAAGGATTGTTTGAAGGCCATGATTCTGCTTAGTCCAAGTCAGATGACAAACCTCCAGTCTTGATCCTGTACCAGTTGGTGGAGCTGCAGCGACAATCACGGGAACATCAGAAAGAGATGTCAGCTGCACACCTCAGATCGAAAGGGATGAAGGAGGAGTCCATCTATATTTAGTCTGAGGTGGTCACGCCATCATGCCATGAGTTGAACACTGACAGGGAATTCTTGGTCCAGTACATTGGTCTTGACCTGCTGTGTGGGATAAACTCCATCGCTGAAGGCACAACTTGCCTCCAACAGTGTCAACGTGAGAGTGGTGTGGGAGCACTTTGATCTCACTCCAGCTTCCCCTGCTCCTCAAGGAGTAAACCAGGGTCCTTTGGGCACCTATAGGGAGGAGGACACCCTGAGGCTTTACATGTAGGTGACTTCAGGGCCAGAATTTTACACTCCCCTCCCCCAGTGCTTTTTAGATGTGGGAAGGATGAAATTGCAGGAATGGCCGGGATTCTCCGAGCCTCCGCGCCGAAATGGTGTTCGGCGCGGGGGAAGAGAATGGGGCCTCAGACCCGCGATCGGGTCTGTCGCCAGGACGCAATTCTCCGGTGACCGGAGAATTGACAGCAGTCGCTCCCGCGCGGCCGACGTGGTGCCGGTCGGCCACAAGGTTCTTGATTCAGTGTACGGATGAGCACTGTGCATCCCCTCACTTAAATAGTGGCCATGGTCACTAATGCTGATTCCAAACGGTCATATGTGATGGACCATGGATCCTTTGAGCATGCCCTTTAACCCTATATTATAGCTTCAGATATATTGATGGGAGAAATGGGGATTGAGCAATAATGTACTGCAGATTCATTGTGCTCTATATTAGAAATGACATAGGAAGGGACCTTGAGGGCTTCATGGTCTCAGAGTTTTTTTTGTCTCCCGGAGCAGGGCTGGCCATGAAGGCTAACAACAATGTCTGCTTTGAAGAGGAGCATGTTAATCGCTGGCATACAATTGATTGAATGTCACCATCCTCGGGTGGGCCACATCCTTAATGATGTGAGGAAAACTGCAGGCCAGAGATGCAGGCATCTCTGAGTGAGAGGGCCGGATATCAATGGGATTGAGAAGAAGGTGACAGGGAGGACTGACTGATCTGTACATGAATTGAGACCTGCCAAATCTCCCCAGCTGCCTTGGCCCAAGTCTCACCCATCATTTGTACCATCGACGTTACTCAAAATGTATAGTCATATTGCTGGACATGGATTGCCTCGAGGAGCCTTTTCCGATTGATGGTGACTACCTATCAGCCAACTTGCGATAGTCAAGCAGCTCCTGTCTCATGTAGGAAGCTGTCATAACTGGGGTGTTGCAGAGATGCTTGAAGAGTCAGCACCTTTGGAACCAACATGCCCTTCTTCAGGCAGCGGCTCACCTCAGCGAGGACACATGCTCCAAAGGCTTCATCTGCTCTCAAAGGATGACGGCACTGGGAGCCTAATGTGGAACAACACACTCATTTTGAAGTGCAGAGTTGAAAAGATATGAATAGCAAAGCTGTTGTTTATATTGGCCCTTCATGTGGGGCTCCAAAGGATGCTCACTGATGGAACCATCAATTCAGCGAACACGTGTAGTTGGATCTGAACAGAGGCTTTAATACACTTACAATAGAGCCAGCCTATTCGTCGTTGAACTTCAGGTGAACTGGCAGGCTGGCTCTAAGGCACTGATCTTTATACATCGGTCCCAGGGGAAGGAGTCCTGGGCGGAGCCAAGGGAGGAGCCCAGTACAAACTCTCGCGTACTCCCAGAGCAACTCCCCTGGTGGTCGGATAGTGCAACTGCACTTACAATGGGTAGATAACGAACATATATACATGGAGTGATATTGGCAACTATATATAGTGTGAATCACATTCACCACACTCACCTCAACTCATCATCCTTCTCCTGGAGCCTAGTGACTAGAGGCCCAACCCCAACCACGCCTGGAACTCGAACTGGCATCCGGTGCACTCGACCCTGCTCCCGAAGCACCCGACCCGGCTCCCGAAACGCCCGACCCTGCTCCCGAAGCACCCGACCCAGCTCCCGAAACGCCCGACCCTGCTCCCGAAGCACCCGACCCGGCTCCGTGAAACGCCCGACCCTGCTCCCGAAGCACCAAACCCGGAACGCCCGGCCTTGCTCCCGAAGCACCCGACCCGGCTCCCGAAACGCCCGGCCTTGCTCCCGAAACGCCCGACAAGGCTCCCGAAGCACCCAACCCAGCTCCCGAAACGCCCGACAAGGCTCCCGAAGCACCCGACCCGGCTCCCGAAACGCCCGACCTTGCTCCCGAAACGCCCGACAAGGCTCCCGAAGCACCCGACCCGGCTCCCGAAACGCCTGACCTTGCTCCCGAAGCACCCGACCCGGCTCCCGAAACGCCCGACCCTGCTCCCGAAACGCCCGACAAGGCTCCCGAAGCACCCAACCCGGCTCCCGAAACGCCCGGCCTTGCTCCCGAAACGCCCAACAAGGCTCCCGAAGCACCCGACCCGGCTCCCGAAACGCCCGGCCTTGCTCCCGAAACGCCCAACAAGGCTCCCGAAGCACCCGACCCGGCTCCGTGAAACGCCCGACCCTGCTCCCGAAGCACCAAACCCGGAACGCCCGGCCTTGCTCCCGAAGCACCCGACCCGGCTCCCGAAACGCCCGGCCTTGCTCCCGAAACGCCCGACAAGGCTCCCGAAGCACCCAACCCAGCTCCCGAAACGCCCGACAAGGCTCCCGAAGCACCCGACCCGGCTCCCGAAACGCCCGACCTTGCTCCCGAAACGCCCGACAAGGCTCCCGAAGCACCCGACCCGGCTCCCGAAACGCCTGACCTTGCTCCCGAAGCACCCGACCCGGCTCCCGAAACGCCCGACCCTGCTCCCGAAACGCCCGACAAGGCTCCCGAAGCACCCAACCCGGCTCCCGAAACGCCCGGCCTTGCTCCCGAAACGCCCAACAAGGCTCCCGAAGCACCCGACCCGGCTCCCGAAACGCCCGGCCTTGCTCCCGAAACGCCCAACAAGGCTCCCGAAGCACCCGACCCAGCTCCCGAAACGCCCGGCCTTGCTCCCGAAACGCCCAACAAGGCTCCCGAAGCACCCGACCCGGCTCCTGAAACACCGGCCTTGCTCCCGAAACGCCCAACAAGGCTCCCGAAGCACCCAACCCAGCTCCCGAAACACCCGACCCGGCTCCCGAAACACCCGGTGGCCTGGCCCGCGATTGGGGCCCTCAATGTGAGGGCTTGGCCCCTAAAGGTGCGGAGAATTCCACACCTTTGGGGAGGCCCGACGCCGGAGTGGTTGACGCCACTCCAATACGCCGGGACCACTCCAATACGCCGGGACCACCCCCCCCGCCCCGCCGAGTAGGGGAGAATCCCAGCCAATGTTCATGCAGTTAATGCGACCAGCCACTGACTGGGGGGTGGGGGTATAGTCAAAGATACATGACACAATATGGTAGCAATTAGAAAAAACAAACTTGCCTCTGAAGATTCCCTAAATATTTGATATACAGTGATTTGTATTGACTCAGCAGTGCAGCGGATAATGACAGCCATTTTGGAGACAGCAATATCCCATAGCCAACATAATACGAATAGTCAGTTAATCTATTTTAAGTGGTGTTAATTGACAGAGTTGGCTCGGACTCCAAGAGAACTCCTTGCTCTACTTCAAATATCTTTAACATCTACCTGAGCCAGCAGATGGAGCCTCAGTTTAATGTTTAATGTCTCATCAAAGGATGGCACATCTCTTAACACAGCAGTTCCTCAGTGTTGCACTGAATTATCAGCCCACATTACATGCTCAAGTCACAGAGAAGCTGAACATGAAACCTCTGAGTCATAGACAAGAATATTACTGACTGAGCCAAACCACAGTTGAAATGTAGAATTTGAATGGGAAGCTACTTACATCAGCCTGGTTTATTTAAAAGGAAAATTAGTAGCCTCATATGAGTAGAATTCAATTTTAAAGGCCTTTTCTATCAAAATTACAAATTAATTAAAACATTCATTATGAATATTTGAAAGGCCATTTAAAAGTCACTATCTCGTGGCAAGTTCCCAAAAATTATACTATTTTTGCTGTGGCTCAGCAACAACCTTTTTCCATCTGAGACAGAAGGTTCAGGTACAAATCCTACATAAAGATCTGGGCTGACACTCCAGTGCAGTACTGAGGGCGTGCTGTACTAGAACATAGAACATAGAACAGTACAGCACAGAACAGGCCCTTCGGCCCTCAATGTTGTGCCGAGCCATGATCACCCTACTCAAACCCACATATCCACCCTATACCCGTAACCCAACAACCCCCCCTTAGCCTTACTTTTATTAGGACACTACGGGCAATTTAGCATGGCCAATCCACCTAACCCGCACATCTTTGAACTGTGGGAGGAAACCGGAGCACCCGGAGGAAACCCACGCACACACGGGGGAGGACGTGCAGACTCCACACAGACAGTGACCCAGCCGGGAATCGAACCTGGGACCCTGGAGCTGTGAAGCATTTATGCTAACCACCATGCTACCCTGCTGTTTGAAGTGCCAAATTTCAGCTGAGACACTGAAACTGTCGGCTCTCTGCAGTGGATGTAAAATATCCCACACCATTCTGAAGAAAATCAGGGCTTTATCCCCAGTGTTTTGACCAATGGTTTCACCTCAATTGACCCAATTTTAAAAAAAAGATAATCTAGTCATTATCACCTTGCTGTATGTGGGAGGCCCCTGTGTGCATACTGGTTGCCTTGTTTCCTTCAGGTAGCAGTGACTTACATTTCAAAATTATTTAATTGGCTGTCAAGTATTTGGGTGTCCTTAGGTTGTGCAAGTTGTTACACAAATGCAAATCTTTTTGTTTCCCTTTATCTCTCACAGTGGTTGCAGTATGTTCAGCAGTAATCTTTTGATAAGCAAGTTGTGATTATTTTTACTTTTATTGACAGTCTTATGGATTATGAGATATTAACATTCAGTTTTTAGCTTTATCATCACAAAACAGTTAGCAAATTGTAAAGGCTTCTGTATGATCGTCATGACAAGAAGAGGCACAATGATGTGGAAAAATGGTAGCATAGAAACTGTTCCTTAATGTTAAGTAATTGATAAAAGCTGATTGTTACTAACCAGGACAGCTTGTCAGTGTAAAGTGTGTTTGTACAACACCAAGATCACGTGATTTGCACAATGTGTAGCTTTTCAGAGAAGGCACAGCTGAGACCAGTCAACTGTACTGAGATGCTACTCATTTCACCATGTGGGAATTAGTAGGATTTCAAATCCCATGAAGTTGTCACAAAGGACAATTTAATGTCATTAGGCTGCCATTATCATCTGCACTAGCAGCTGATCTCTCCCTCAACATGACAATATGATGATGCTTTTACTGTTTTGCTGAGCAGTTGTAAATGACTTGGGTTTAAGCTAATACAGTAGCAGTAATGCATATGCAGATAGCGCAATCCATTCTGTTGTTCCTGTAGTGGGCAGTGTTGGATCTAGAAGCATGGAGAATGTAAGAGATTCCCAATTGTCGTTAGCCATTTTCCAATTTAATTAAACAATTGCAAATAGGTGTGTGTGTGTGAGTGGGTGGGGGTGCGGTTAGGGAATCAGAAAGTATTTAATTTGATGTATTTTGCTTTAAGGAAATGAAACAGAAGATTGTTGTGGTCATTTGAAGGCTGTATGTAAAGTAAATAAAGGGCGGCACAGTAGCACAGTGGTTAGCACTGTTGCTTCACAGTGCCAGAGTCCCAGGTTCGATTCCCGGCTTGGGTCACTGTTTGTGCGGAGTCTGCACGTCCTCTCCATGTCTTTGTGGGTTTCCTCCGGGTGCTCCGGTTTTCCTCCCACAAGTCCTGAAAGACATGCTTTTAGGTGAATTGGACATTCTGAATTCTCCCCCTGTGTACCCGAACAGGCACGGAATGTGGCGACTAGGGGCTTTTCACGGGAACGGGTAATGTTAGTGTAAGCCTACTTGTGACAATAAAGATTATAAAGCAAATAAAAGATTATTTGCAGGAGCAGCTGGCTGACTTTGAGAAAGGTATTATTGCGATATCTGTTAAAATAGTATCTAGGTATTTGAAATATTTCTGATGAAAGGTCGCAACCTGAAATGTTGACTCTATTTCTCTCTCCACAGATGCTGGCAGATGTGCTGGGTATTTTCAGCATTTTCTGTTTTTATTTCATGAAATACTCAACAGATATTTCAAGTTCTTTGTTGACATTTGTATTTATTTATTGGAATGGAGTATATTATTAGAACATAGAACATAGAATGATACAGCGCAGTACAGGCCCTTCGGCCCTCGATGTTGCACCGACATGGAAAAAATCTAAAGGCCATCTAACCTACACTATGCCCTTATCATCCATATGCTTATCCAATAAACTTTTAAATGCCCTCAATGTTGGCGAGTTCACTACTGTTGCAGGTAGGGCATTCCACGGCCTCACCACTCTTTGCGTAAAAAACCCACCTCTGACCTCTGTCCTATATCTATTACCCCTCAATTTAAGGCTATGTCCCCTCGTGCTAGCCACCTCCATCCGCGGGAGAAGGCTCTCGCTGTCCACCCTATCTAACCCTCTGATCATTTTGTATGCCTCTATTAAGTCACCTCTTAACCTTCTTCTCTCTAACGAAAACAACCTCAAGTCCATCAGCCTTTCCTCATAAGATTTTCCCTCCATACCAGGCAACATCCTGGTAAATCTCCTCTGCACCCGTTCCAAAGCTTCCACGTCCTTCCTATAATGAGGCGACCAGAACTGTACGCAATACTCCAAATGCGGCCGTACTAGAGTTTTGTACAACTGCAACATGACCTCATGGCTCCGGAACTCAATCCCTCTACCAATAAAGGCCAACACACCATAGGCCTTCTTCACAACCCTATCAACCTGGGTGGCAACTTTCAGGGATCTATGTACATGGACACCGAGATCCCTCTGCTCATCCACACTACCAAGAATTTTACCATTAGCCAAATATTCCGCATTTCTGTTATTCTTTCCAAAGTGAATCACCTCACACTTCTCCACATTAAACTCCATTTGCCACCTCTCAGCCCAGATCTGCAGCTTATCTCTGTCCCTCTGTAACCTGCAACATCCTTCCGCACTGTCTACAACTCCACCGACTTTAGTGTCATCTGCAAATTTACTCACCCATCCTTCTGCGCCCTCCTCTAGGTCATTTATAAAAATGACAAACAGCAACGGCCCCAGAACAGATCCTTGTGGTACGCCACTCGTAACTGAACTCCATTCTGAACATTTCCCATCAACTACCACTCTCTGTCTTCTTTCAACTAGCCAATTTCTGATCCACATCTCTAAATCACCCTCAATCCCCAGCCTCCGTATTTTCTGCAATAGCCGACTGTGGGGAACCTTATCAAACGCTTTACTGAAATCCATATACACCACATCAACTGCTCTACCCTCGTCTACCTGTTCAGTCACCTTCTCAAAGAACTCGATAAGGTTTGTGAGGCATGACCTACCCTTCACAAAACCATGCTGACTGTTTCTAATCATATTATTCCTATCTAGATGATTATAAATCGTATCTTTTATAATCCTCTCCAAGACTTTACCCACCACAGACGTTAGGCTCACCGGCCTATAGTTACCGGGGTTATCTCTACTCCCCTTCTTGAACAAAGGGACCACATTTGCTATCCTCCAGTCCTCTGGCACTATTCCTGTAGCCAATGATGACCTAAAAATCAAAGCCAAAGGCTCAGCAATCTCTTCCCTGGCTTCCCAGAGAATCCTAGGATAAATCCCATCCGGCCCCGGGGACTTATCTATTTTCACCTTGTCCAGAATTGCCAACACTTCTTCCCTTCGCACCTCAATGCCATCTATTCTAATAGCCTGGGCCTCAGCATTCTCCTCCACAATATTATCTTTTTCTTGAGTGAATACTGACGAAAAGTATTCACTTAGTATCTCGCTTATCTCCTCAGCCTCCACACACAACTTCCCACCACTGTCCTTGACTGGCCCTACTCTTACCCTAGTCATTCTTTTATTCCTGACATACCTATAGAAAGCTTTTGGGTTTTCCTTGATCCTACCTGCCAAAGACTTCTCATGTCCCCATCTTGCTCGTCTCAGCTCTCTCTTTAGATCCTTCCTCGCTTCCTTGTAACTATCAAGCGCCCCAACTTCACGCCTCATCTTCACATAGGCCTCCTTCTTCCTCTTAACAAGAGATTCCACTTCTTTGGTAAACCACGGTTCCCTCGCTCGACCCCTTCCTCCCTGCCTGACTGGTACGTACTTATCAAGAACATGCAATAGCTGTTCCTTGAACAAGCTCCACATATCCAGTGTGCCCAACCCTTGCAGCCTACTTCTCCAACCAACACATCCTAAGTCATGTCTAATGGCATCATAATTGCCCTTCCCCCAGCTATAACTCTTGCCCTGCGGGGTATACTTATCCCTTTCCATCACTAACGTAAAGGTCACCGAATTGTGGTCACTGTTTCCAAGTTTCAAAGTGCTCACCTACCTCCAGATCTAACACCTGGCCTGGTTCATTACCCAAAACCAAATCCAATGTGGCCTCGCCTCTTGTTGGCCTGTCAACATATTGTGTCAGGAAACCCTCCTGCACACATTGTACAAAGAATGACCCATCTAATGTACTAGAACTATATCTTTTCCAGTCAATATTTGGAAAGTTAAAGACTCCCATAACAACTACCCTGTTACTTTCGCTCTTTTCCAGAATCATCTTCGCCATCCTTTCCTCTACATCCCTAGAACTATTAGGTGGCCTATAGAAAACTCCCAACAGGGTGACCTCTCCTTTCCTGTTTCTAACCTCAGCCCATACTACCTCAGAAGAAGAGTCCCCATCTAGCATCCTTTCCGCCACCGTAATACTGTCCTTGACTAGCAGCGCCACACCTCCCCCTCTTTTGCCCCCTTCTCTGACCTTACTAAAACACCTAAACCCCGGAACCTGCAACAACCATTCCTGTCCCTGCTCTATCCATGTCTCTGAAATGGCCACAACATCGAAGTCCCAGGTACCAACCCATGCTGCCAGTTCCCCTACCTTATTTCGTATACTCCTGGCATTGAAGTAGACACACTTCAAACCACCTACCTGAACACTGGCACCCTCCTGCGAAGTCAAATCTGTGCTCCTGACCTCTATACTCTCAATCTCCCGTACCCCAAAACTACAATCCAGGTTCCCATGCCCCTGCTGTATTAGTTTAAACCCCCCCAAAGAGCACTAACAAATCTCCCCCCCAGGATATTGGTGCCCCTCAGGTTCAGATGTAGACCATCCTGTCTATAGAGGTCCCACCTTCCCCAGAAAGAGCCCCAGTTATCCAGAAATCTGAATCCCTCCCGCCTGCACCATCCCTGTAGCCACATGTTTAATTGCTCTCTCTCCCTATTCCTCATCTCACTATCACGTGGCACGGGCAACAACCCAGAGATAACAACTCTGTTTGTTCTCGCTCTGAGCTTCCATCCTAGCTCCCCAAAGGCCTGCCTGACATCCTTGTCCCCTTTCCTACCTATGTCGTTAGTGCCAATATGGACTACGACTTGGGGCTGCTCCCCCTCCCCCTTAAGGACCCGGAAAACACGATCCGAGACATCACTTACCCTTGCACCTGGGAGGCAACATACCAAACGTGAGTCTCTCTCGCTCCCACAAAATCTCCTATCTGTGCCCCTGACTATTGAGTCCCCAATTACTAATGTTCTACTCCTTTCCCCCCTTCCCTTCTGAGCAACAGGGACAGACTCCGTGCCAGAGGCCCGTACCCCATGGCTTATTATTTGCTTTCTTAATGTCTATCGTCATTTGATAGTACAGAAATTAAGTATTGCTGGAAAAAAGACATTTTTTGTTGAAGCTTTTCATCTTGTACTCACCATTTCACAAAACATTTCACAAGAATACCAACGCACCCAGAGGAGTGTGTCTCATATCATCCGATATTGTTGTTAAATGTGGACACAAAGCTATTGGCTAAGGTGCTGGCGACATGCATGGAGGGTTGTGTGCCGGGGTGATAGATGAGGACTAAATGGGGTTTGTGGAGGGGCAGTAGGAGACTAACACTAGGAGACTGTTAAATGTGATTATGATGCCCTTAGAGTCAGAAAATGGAGGTAATAGTGTCGATGGGCGCGGAGAAAGTGTTTCACGGGTTGAGTGGGAATATTTGTTTGAAGAGCTGGTAAGTTTTAGATCAGGCTGTTATATAGGGCCCTTGTGGGTTGGATCAGGCTGTATAATATAGGGCCCTAAGGCAAGTGTCCGCATGAACAATGTTAGTTTGGGGTATTTTCGGTTCAGGGAACGAGGCAGGTTGTCTGCTGTCTGTGTTGCTTTTTATGTTGGCAATTGAGCCTTTGGCAATAGAGCTTAAGGCTTCGGGGGGGGTCAAAAGGTATAGTGTGGGGGTGGGTGGGTGGGGGTGGGGGCGGGCGGTGGTGAAGCATCAGCTTTCCCTTTAAGCAGATGATCCGTTGTTTGTTACGGACCCAGTGGAGAGTATGGAGAGGATTATGGGGATATTGACGGAGTTTGGGAGCTGAAGACCGATGTGGGGGGTGGAACGAGACTGCTGGCAGGGAGGGGACTTTCAAAGTGGAAGAGGAGGAGGAGGGTTAATGATGGTGGTTGCCCGAAGGTGGGCCAAGGGAGGTGCGGGCCATGGGTCACAGACTGGTCTAGGAGAGGTTATGGTTCATCGGTGTGGAGTGCACCCCGACCAGGCTGGTCATGTGAAACATTCAGGGACTGAATGGGCCGGTCAAAATGGCTCATGTGTTCACGCACTTGAGGCAACTGAAGGCAGATGTGGCCATGTTGCAGGAGACACATTTGAAGATGGGGCATCAGATTAAGTAGAGGAAGGGATGAGTTGGGCAGGTGTTTCATTCGGAATTAGAATTTAATACGAGGAGGTGGCAATCCTGGTCAATAAACGAGGTAGGAAAGATAGAGGTGGACCGGAGGATACATATGTAATGATCAGTGGGAAGTTGGAGGGAATGGCTGTGGTATTGGTAAATATATATGCTCCAAACTGGGATGATGTTGAGTGTGTCAGATGGATGCTGGGGAAGATCTCAGACCTGGATTCATATCGACTGATTATGGGGGGAAATTTCAATACAGTCCTGGGTCTGAGGCTGGATTGGTCGAGTTTCCGGTCTGGGAAGGTAGCAGCTATGACAAAGGAGCTTCGGGGGTTCATGGAGCGCATGGGGGGGGGGGGGGGGGGGGGGGGGTAGATTTGGGAGGCCAAGGAGTAAGGAGTTTTCAATCTACTCCCATGTACACAAGATATATTCCCGGATAACCTTCTTTGTGTTGGACAAAATGCTGATGGCTGAGGTGATGGATGCTGAATATTCAGCAATTGTGGTGTCAGACCACACCCCACACCCCACACTGGGTAGACCTGCAAGTTAACAAAGGAAAAGCCCAGCAGCTGCAATGGAGGTTGAATGTGGATCTGTTAGCGGAGGAGGAGGTGTGCGAGCGGGTGAGGGAGGCCATTCGGGGACATATAAAGATGAATGACAGGTGAGGTATCAGCGGGGGTGGTGTGGGAGGTACTGAAGGCGGTCATTGGGGGGAACCCATCTCAATTCGGGCACGTAAGGAAAAGACTGAGCAGGCGGTGTTGGACAGGCTGGGAAGCAAAATTTTACAGATGGACAATTGGTCTTGGGGAGGTTATAGATGGTTTGGGGGCGATGCAATCGGGTAAGGCCCCGGGACCTGACAGGTACCCGGTTGAGTTTTATAAAAAGTATTCCGGGTTTCTAGGGCTGCTCCTGGTAAAGGCTTTTAATGAGTCCAAGGAGCTGGGAGTGCTCCCCACAACGTTATTGCAGGCATCGATCTCCCTTATTTTGAAGCGGGATAAGGAGTTGTGGGTTGTATAGACCGATCACCCTGTTCAATGTGGATGCTAAATTGTTGGCAAAGGTCTTGGCCATGCACATAGAGGATTGTGTGCCGGAGGTAATAGGTGAGGACCAGATGGGATTTGTGAAGCGATGACACCTGACATCCAACATTAGGAGGCTCCTAAATGTAATAATGATACCTGCGGAGGGGCATGAGTTTGAGGTGGTGGTGACCATAAATGCAGAGAAGGTCTTTGATCGGGTTGAGTGGAGGTACCTGTGGGATTTCCTGGGAAGGTTCGGGTTTGGACAGGAATTCGTGGATTGGGTCCGGTTGCTATATCAGGCACCAGTGGCGAATGTAAGGACCAACTGGGTTCTATCAGAGTATCTTAGTCTGTGCAGGGGGACAAGGCAGAGGTGTCCACTCTCCCCACTACTGTTTTCCCTGGCATAGAGCCTTTGGCAATGGTGCTGAGGGCATCGTACATTTGGCGGAGGATAGTGAGAGAGGAGGTGGAGCATAGGGTCTCGTTTTATGCGGACGATTTGCTCCTGTATATAACTGACCTTTTTGGGGGGGGGGGGGGGGGGGGGGATTGCAGGAATTATGTTATACTGGAGGAACTTGGCCGGTTACAGACTAAACATGAGCAAGAGCAAAGTCTTTGCGATCCAGGCAAGGGGGCAGGAGAGGAGACTGAAGGAGATGCCATTCAAAGTGGTGGGAGGGAGCTTTAGACATCTGGGGATTCAGGTGGCAAGAGACTGGTGTCAGCTTCATAAACTTAATTTGGGCAGGGTGATTGAGCAAATGAAAGGGGACTTCCAAATGTGGGACGTGCTCCCGCTGTCATTGGCGGGGTGGGTACAGACTGTGAAAATGACTGTCCTCCCGAGATTACCGTTTGTGTGTCAGTGTCTCCCAATCTTTATCCCCAAGGCATTTGTTAGGAAAATGAACACGGCGAATCTCTGGTTTTATATGGGCTGGGAAAGCCCCGAGGTAAAGACGGGTCTGGTTTAGCACAGTGGGCTAAACAGCTGGCTTGTAATGCAGAACAAGGCCAGCAGTGCGGGTACAATTCTCGTACCGGCCTCCCAGAACAGGCGCTGGAATGTGGCAACTGGGAACTTTTCACAGTAACTTCATTGAAGCCTACTTGTGACAATAAGCGAATATTATTATTGAGCAGGGGCGCGGGGAGGGAGGCTTGGCCCTTTTGAACTTTATTAATTACTACTGGGCGGCTAATATTTTGATGGTTAGGAAGTGGGTAGTGGGGTCAGTGTGGGAGCTGGGAGAGGCGGCATCTTGTAAGGGCACAAGTCTGGAGGCTCTGTTAACGGCACCTCTGCCTTTCTCACCGGCTCGGTACTCCATAAGCCCAGTGGTAGTGGCAGCCCTGAGAGTGTGGGGGCAATGGAGGCAACATATGAGACTGGAGGGGGCGTCAGTGTGGTCACCGATTTGTGACAATCACCAGTTCTCTCCGGGTGGGCTGGATGGGGGCTTTAGGAGGTGGCAGCGGGCAGGAATTGAGAGATTTGGGGATTTCTTCATTGAGGAGAGTTTCCCAAGCCTGGAGGAGCTAGAGGAGAAGTTTGAGTTACCGGGTGGGAACGGATTTCGGTACCTGCAGGTACGGGACTTTGTCCGGAGCCAGGTTCCAAGCTTCCCTCGCCTCCCTAAAGGGGATTACAGGATAAGGTGATGTCAAAAACAGGGGTTAGGGAGGGGAGGGTTTCGGAAATATGTAAGGAATTGATGGAGTGGGAAGGGGTCCCAATCGGGGAGGTGAAGAGTAAGTGGGAAGACAAGTTGGGGGGGGGGGGGGGAGAGTTGGAAGTCGGGCTGTGGCAGAAGGCCCTGAAAAGAATCAATGCATCCTGGTCCTGTGCCAGGCTAAGCCCGATCTAGTTCAAAGTGGTCCACGGGACTCATATGACTGTGGCCCGAATGAGTAGGCTTTTTTGAGGAGGTGGAGGACAGGTGTGAGAGGTGCGGGGGAAGTCCGGCGAATCATGTACATATGTTTTGGGCGGTGTCCGAAGCTGAGGGGATTTTGGCAGGGATTCATAGATGTCATGACAGAGGTCCTGGAAGGGAGGGTGACTCCGCGTCCAGAGGTGGCAATATTTGGAGTGTCAGAAGACCGGGAGCCCGGCGGGGGGGAGAAAGGCCGACCTTTTGGCCCTTGCCTCCCTTGTGGCCCGGAGACGGATTTTGCTGGGAAGGAGGGACTCGGAGCCTCCAAAGTCAGGAGTGTGGGTCAGTGAAACGGCTGGGTTTCTCAGGCTAGAGGGGGTTCACTCGGAGGTGGCAGCCGTTCATCGACTTCTTTAAAGAAAACTAACCATCAGCAGAAGTGGGGCGGGGGGGGGGGGGGGGGGGGGGGCGGCAGGGAGGCATGGACGTGGAGAATAAGGGCAGGGAATTTAATATATGGCTAGCTAGGAGTTAGGGCGGGGATGTTGGGTATGTTATTGTGGGTTTTTTGCGTGTGTCGGACCGTTTGGTTCTTTAGAATGTTAATATCTTAAAATGTTAAAATTATAAATGCCTTAATTAAAAAAAATTGATGCCGTTTGGGTCCTTCTCGGGGTATAAGCTCAATGTAGGTGTTCCCTCGGTACAGGGGAAGGCCTTGGAGAAGTTGCCATTTCAGCTCGTCAATCAAGTTTTTGATGTTTGGGTACACGCATAATTGAGCCCAACTGCACAGGTTGAATTTGGCTAACTTGGTGGAGGGGGTGAGGGAGGACTATAAGCTGGGACCCCCCTCCTGCTTTTGCTGGCTGGGAAGGTCCTGACAGTACAGATGACTATCTTGGCTACGTTTCTGTTTATTTTTCAGAATCTCCCGATTTTTGTGCCCAAGTTTTTTTTTTTTTGGAATGATGAATAGCATGATTTCTGAGTTTATATGGGTGGGGAAGGTACCCTGGTTTAGGAGGGGGTTTTTGAAGAGGAACAGGCGGAGAGGGGGATTGGTGTTGCCGAGCCTGTTGAATTATGACTGGGCGGTTAATGTAGAGAAGGTCAGGATGTGGGCAGTGAATAGAGGTCAATGTGGGGATGGATGGAGGAGGCCTCATGTAGGGGGACACGTTTGAAGGCACTGTTATTGGCGCCTCTTCCGTCCTTGCTGGCGAAATGCTCCACAAACCCGGTGGTGGTTTCACCTCTCAAAATGTGGAATCAGTGCAGGTAACATTTTAAGATGGAGGGCGGGTCACTGTAGGCACCACTCTGTGGCAATCATAGATTTGGCCCAGCAGGGCTGGACTCTACATTTAGGTTCTGGTAGTGGGTGGGAATAGCGTGTTTAATGACCAGTTCATAGGGGGTAGATTGGCAGAGTTGGAGGAGGAATTCCAGTTGCTGAGGGGTAATGGGTTACGTTATATACAGATTGGGGCCTTTGTTAGAAAAGTGGTGGTCACCTTTCAGAGCTGGGGTATTTGAGGCAGGGTTATGAAGTGAGGCCCTGCGTAGGGTAAATGCGACCTCGATTTGCTCATTCAGTTTAAAGTGATGCACAGCGCACACATGACAGTGGCACAGATGAGTTTTTTTTTACTGGGTTAAAAGATAAATGCGGATGATGCATAAGGGGCCTGGCCAATCACACACATGTTCTGGGCGTGCCCAAAGTTGGAGGAGTTCTGGATGTCATTTGCGGGACCTATGTCAGAGGTTCTGGGGGTGAGGGTGGTTCCAAGCCTGTGGGTGGTGATATTCGGGTGTGGAAGGATCCGGGAGTGCAGGTGGGGAGAGAGAGGCTGATGTTAGTCTTTGCCTTCCTGATAGCCCGGAGGCGGATCTTGTTAGGATGGCGGGATCCTAAAGCGACGGAGGGGGTGAGTGACATGGCAGAATTCCTCTATTTGGAGAAAATTACATTTGCCATGAGAGGATCAGAAGAGGGATTCTTTTCAACATGGAAGCTGTTCATTGCCTTCTTCAGAGAATAGTAAACATCAGTGGTGGGGGGGGGGGGGGGGGGGAGTTGCTGTTTTCACTGTATTGTGGGTACTTTTTTGTATATTTGGTTTAAGAACATAAGAACTAGGAGCAGGAGTAGGCCATCAGGCCCCTTGAGCCTGCTCCGCCATTCAAAGAGATCATGGCTGATCTTTTGTGGACTCAGCTCCACTTTCCAGCCCGAACACCATAACCCTTAATCCCTTTATCCTTCAAAAGACTATCTATCTTTATCTTAAAAACATTTAATGTAGGAGCCTCTACTGCTTCACTGGGCAAGGAATTCCATAAATTCACAACCCTTTGGGTGAAAAAGCTCCTCCTAAACTCAGTCCTAAATCTACTTCCCCTTATTGTGAGGCTATGCCCCCTAGTTCTGCTTTCACCCGCCAGTGGAAACAACCTGCCCGCATTTAAATGGATGCTTTCTGTTTTGTAAAAAATCTTGGAAATGCTTTGAATAAAAATATATATATTTAAAAATACCAATGCAAGGGCAAGCAACAAATTTATACTGTATGAGAAGAGAGTTCTGAATCAGCATTCTTTTCTCATACAGAATAAATTTGTTGTTTTTCTTTGCTTTGGTATTCTTATTGAGTATTACTGTTGAAATCTCCTGATAAGTATAAGATGAAAAGTTTTGACAAGAACTGTTTCTCTTTTCAGCACATCTCAATGTTTGTTAATACTGGTTATTAGCCCATTGTATGTCTATATTATTTGGTTGGATCCAGCAAGTACTCTAACTACATCCCAAGTGTAATACTAAAAGCCTGTGCATCTGGATTAGCTGCCTCTCAAATCAAGCTGTGTCAGTACTGCTACGACATTGGCATTGAGCCAACAATGTAAAAGATTGCTTAATCTATGTCCCATCCACAAAACAGGCAGGATGAATGTAACTCAGTCAATCACCATTGTATCAGGTTCTTCTTAATCACAATTAAAATAATGAAATCATTAACGATGCTCATCAGTGACAGCTACTCACCAATAACCAATTCACCACCACTCAGTTCAAGTTCCATCTGAATACTCGATTCCACATCTCATCATGATTCGGACACGGATGCTAAAACAATGCCAGGGGTGAGAGTAGCTGCGCTTGGTGCATTTGACCAAATATGGTCGCAAAGAGCATAGCAAAACCGAAATCACTGTTGGTTAATGGGAATATTTTCAAAGGAAGATGGTTGTGTTTGTTGAAGGCCATTAGTCATGACCGTGGAGCACAGGGCAGAAATTCCTCATGGGAGCATCTTTAGCTTCAGCAATGACTTTCCCTCTGTCATAAACACAGGAGTGAGGTTCTTAGCTGAAAATTTCTCAATGTTCAGCTCCATTCACAACTCCTTCAGTAACGAAGCAGCCTGCTTCAGCCTACATCAGGACACAGATAGCATCGCCACTGAAATTCCCCCATCTTGTGGGGTACCACCAACCTCATATGGACCTGGACCAGCTATATCAACATCATGGCTCCATAAGCAGGACAAAGACTGGGAAAACTGCAACAAGTGGCACCCCTACAAGGCTTAAATCAGGAGAATGGTAGAATACTCAGTACTCGTTTGGATTGGCGCACCACAATGCGAGAGAAACCTGACACAACCCGGATTACAACGCTTCGCCTAATTGGTAGTCCCGCATTGGATTCAATACCCATCTCCTCCATCACCAATTCATTATCACTGCAGTATCCATTAACAACAGGATACACTCCAGCAATTCCCAAATTCATTTTGGCTGTACCTCCCTTCCCTATGCCCTCTACCACCGATAAGGACAAGAGTAAGAATGTCCTGGATGTTAATCCTCTAATTTCTCCTCCAAGGCACACCCCATTCTGATTTGGATGCATATCATCATTCTTTGATCATTGCTGGGTGAATATTCTGAAATTCTGTTCCTAACACCATCAAAGTGGAATCATCAGCACAGATCTGGAATGTATTCAGGGAGAAGGCCCACTCCCATCTCCTCCAACCAACAAGAAATGGGCAGTGAATGCAGCCTTGCCAGTGTCACTCCCATCTCTAAAACAAATTACTTTCTGGTTTTGAGTTACCATTTCCTTGTCAAGCTGATACCCTTGTCCAGCAACAGATAAAACGAATCGGAACCTTTCTTTTGCGCATTATGTGCAACAAAGGCAAACCCCTCTGGGAACTGAGCTTGATAATTGTTAGGAATATAGAGAGACCTAACGAAATATGGGTCCCAATGGAAAAGTAAAAGTAATGGCCGTGATCTACCCGCCTCGTCGTGCTGGACGCAAAAGTGAATGGGCTGGTTAGAAAGCGGGAAAAGCCAAAATCAGGAACCACACTGGCCACCGATTAGTTTCCGATCCAGATCCTGTTGTGTGGTGATGAGAAACCAATAATCCCAATTAAGCCAATCTCCATCCCATTAATGGGAAGAACCACCTTTCGAACGGCCTCCCATGATGTAACCACCTCCCCAGCGAGCAGTCACGCGGCCACCTGGGGGGTGGGGAGGTGGTTCGGAACCCACTGGCCCGGCGTGCCACCATCCCGGATCGTTTCTACCCACAACGGGCGATTCCAGCTGCTGCCTGTCTTTCCCACTGAACACACCTGTGGCAGAGCTCCGTTCATGTAAATAGAATGAAGGTCACTTTAACACCCACTGACCATGGCTGACCACAGAGCTGAAGGCTATCGCTAATGGAGAATTAGCAACCCCCGTAATGTGAGCACTTCACAGCTCCGTGTGGATTCCCACAGCGGCAGCAACCAACAGTCCATGAGCTGACCACTGCACTGGGGACACCCCCGTGACCATAGGGTGTGTGTGTGGACCGGGGATATTACCAGCGGGTGTCTGGGGTACAGAATCTGGGGTCCAGTGCCAAGGGGTCACTACTCATTCGGAGGTGCGCGTGCAGGGTGCGTTGGATGGCACCATGAAGAATGGCAGAGGATATGAGGGTGGGTGGGGCCTGGGGACCTGCGGGTCTGGGATAGAAGCCATAGCTGATTGTCTGTCCCTCAGCCTCTTCAATTATTTACAGATATTACATTATAGACGATATTGTGGACCGCGCAGAAGCTACCCTCGAGGTGGCATTGGCAGGTCAGGTGGCCAGATGCCGGATAAGGCGGCTGCAGCAGTTTCAACAGAGGTTTGAAGCGGCGGCCCATGTGCAGGGGCCCGCACCACATCATAAGACCATAAGACATAGGAGCGGAAGTAAGGCCATTCGGCCCATCGAGTCCACTCCACCATTCAATCATGGTTGATTTCAACTCCATTTACCCGCTCTCTCCCCATAGCCCTTAATTCCTCGAGAAATCAAGAATTTATCAATTTCTGTCTTAAAGACACTCAACATCCCGGCCTCCACCGCCCTCTGTGGCAATGAATTCCACAGACCTACCACTCTCTGGCTGAAGAAATTTCTCCTCATCTCTGTTCTAAAGGGACTCCCTTTTATTCTAAGGCTGTGCCCCCGCGTCCTAGTCTCCCCTGCTAATGGAAACAACTTCCCTACGTCCATCCTATCCAAGCCATTCATTATCTTGTAAGTTTCTATTAGATCTCCCCTCAACCTCCTAAACTCCAATGAATATAATCCCACGATCCTCAGACGTTCATCATATGTTAGGCCTACCATTCCTGGGATCATCCGTGTGAATCTCCGCTGGACCCGCTCCAGTGCCAGTATGTCCTTCCTGAGGTGTGGGGCCCAAAATTGCTCACAGTATCCTAAATGGGGCCTAACTAGTGCTTTATAAAGCCTCAGAAGTACATACCTGCTTTTATATTCCAAGCCTCTTGAGATAAATGACAACATTACATTTGCTTTCTTAATTACGGACTCAACCTGCAAGTTTACCTTTAGAGAATCCTGGACTAGGACTCCCAAGTACCTTTGCACTTTAGCATTATGAATTTTGTCACCGTTTAGAAAATAGTCCATGCCTCTATTCTTTTTTCCAAAGTGCAAGACCTCGCACTTGCCCACGTTGAATTTCATCAGCCACTTCTTGGACCATTCTCCTAAACTGTCTAAATCTTTCTGCAGCCTCCCCACCTCCTCAATACTACCTGCCCCTCCACCTATCTTTGTATCATCGGCAAACTTGGCCAGAATGCCCCCAGTCCCGTCATCTAGATCGTTAATATATAAAGAGAACAGCTGTGGCCCCAATACTGAACCCTGTGGGACACCACTTGTCACCGGTTGCCATTCCGAAAAAGAACCTTTTATCCCAACTCTCTGCCTTCTGTCTGACAGCCAATCGTCAATCCATGTTAGTACCTTGCCTCGAATACCATGGGCCCTTATTTTACTCAGCAGTCTCCCGTGAGGCACCTTGTCAAAGGCCTTTTGGAAGTCAAGATAGATAACATCTATTGGCTCTCCTTGGTCTAACCTATTTGTTATCTCTTCAAAGAACTCTAACAGGTTTGTCAGACACGACCTCCCCTTACTAAATCCATGCTGACTTGTCCTAATCCGACCCTGCACTTCCAAGAATTTAGAAATCTCATCCTTAACGATGGATTCTAGAATTTTGCCAACAACCGAGGTTAGGCTAATTGGCCTATCATTTTCCATCTTTTTTCTTGTTCCCTTCTTGAACAGGGGGGTTACAACAGTGATTTTCCAATCCTCTGGGACTTTCCCTGATTCCAGTGACTTTTGAAAGATCATAACTAACGCCTCCACTATTTCTTCAGCTATCTCCTTTAGAACTCTAGGATGTAGCCCATCTGGGCCTGGAGATTTATCAATTTTCAGACCTTTTAGTCCCACCCCTGCAGGTACCTAAATTCGTTTTCCCTCGCCAACCTAAACTTCTCCTCCAGCTCCATCAAGCTAGGAAAGCTCCCTTCTATAAACATATCCCCCATCCTCTCAATCTCTGCTCTCTGCCATCTCCGAAATCCACCGTCCATCTTTCCCAGGGCAAACCAGTGGCTATTACAGATTGGGGACCAGACCAATAATCCCTCCACCCCCATATGCTTCCTCCATTGCCCCCAGACTCTCAGGGCTGCCACCACCATGCCGCTGGTGGAGTACCGTGCCAGCGGGAACAGCAGAGGTGCCATTATCAGCGCCCCCAAACTGGTACCCTTACTGAAGCCGCCTCCATATGTTCCCATGCCGACCCTTCCCCCACCACCCACTTCCTGATCATGGCTATATTCGCTGCCCAATACTAGTTACTGAAGTTTGGCAGCGCCAGCCCGCCCTCTCTCCGTCTCCGCTCAATCATCCCCTTTTTTACTCGCGGGGTCTTGCCCGCCCAAACAAAGCCCATGATAACTTTGTTGACCCGTTTAAAGAAGGAGCACGGAATAAAGATGGGGAGACATGGAACACAAACAGGAATCTTGGAAGGACCGTCATCTTCACTGCCTGGACCCTCCCAGCTAGTGACAGCGGGAGCGAGTGCCACCTCCGAAAATCGTCCTTCAGTTGGTCCACCAGACGGGCCAGATTAAGTTTGTGTAACCATTCCCATTCCCGCGTCACTTGGATGCTTAGATACCTAAAACTTCCCCCTAGCACTCTAAACGGCAGTTCCCCCAATTGCCTCTCCAGTCCCCTCACCTGGATCACAAACATCTCGCTTTTCCCCATATTCAGTCTGTACCCCAAGAACTGGCCAAATTCCCCCAGAATCTTTATGATTTCTTCCATCCCCCCACTGGGTCTGACACATACAGGAGCAGGTCGTCTGTGTAAAGTGAGACTCTGTGTTCCACTCCCCCCAGGACCAGCCCCTTCCAGCTCCTTGAGGCTCTCCGTGCATTTGCCAGCGGCTCTATAGCTAGCGCGAACAATAGTGGGGAGAGGGGGCACTGCCTCGTCCCCCGGTGTAGCCTAAAATAGTCTGATGTCGTCCTATTCGTCCATACGCTCGCCACAGGAGCCTGATAGAGTAACCTGACCCAGTCAATAAAGACCCGTTCAAATCCGAACTGTCCCAGCACCTCCCACAAATATTCCCATTCTACTCGATCAAAAGCCTTCTCTGCATCCATTGCGACCATTACCTCCACCTCCCTACTTTCTGGGGGCATCATGATCACATTTAGCAACCTTCTTACGTTGGACACCAACTGCCTTCCCTTAATGAACCCCGTCTGGTCCTCGTCAATCATGTCTGGAACACAATCTTCAATCCTAGGGGACAATATTTTGGCCAGCAGTTTGCCGTCCACATTCAATAGGGATATCGGCCTATAGGACCCACAAAGCTCTGGATCCTTATCCCGCTTCAGAATCAACGAGATGGGGGGAAGCACCCCCCTCTCCCTTGCCTCATTGAACATCCTCATCAACACCGGCCCCAATATCCCAGAGAACTTTTTGTAGAACTCCGCTGGGTACCCATCTGGCCCCGGGGCTTTACCCTCCTTCAGACCCTCCACTATGTCTTCCAACCCGATCGGGGCCCCCAACCCATCTACCAGCTACCTGTCCACCTTCTGGAAATTCAACCACCCGAGGAAGTGCCTCATCCCCTCCAGCCCAGGTGGGGGTTCCGACCCATAGAGCCGACGATAAAAATCCTTAAACGCCTTATTCACCCCTGCTGAGTCTCCCACCAGGTTCTCGTCTCCGTCCTTTACTTTCCCTATCTCCCTGGCTGCCTCCCTCTTTCTAAGCTGCTGTGCAACCATTCTGCTGGCCTTCTCTCCGTGCTCATAGATCAATCCCCTCGCCTTTCTCAGCTGCTCCACCGCCCTCCCTGTGGTTAACAAGCCGAACTCCGCCTGTAGCCTCCGCCATTCCCTGAGAAGCCCTGCCTCTGGGATCTCCGCATACCTCCAATCTATCTGTAGTATCTCCTTTACCAGTCGGTCCGTCTCTGCCCTGTCCACCTTCGCCCTGTGGGCCCATTTCGAGATCAGCTCCCTTCTAACCACCACCTTCAATGCCTCCCAGACCACCGCTGCAAAATTTTCCCCCGTGTCATTGACCTCCAGGTAATTCTGAATACAATTCTTCAACCACCCGCACATCTCCTCGTCCGCTAAGAGCCCCACGTCTAACTTCCAGTGCGGGCACTGATTACTGTCTTTACTAACCTGTAGGTCAACCCAGTGCGGGGCATAGTCTGAGATTGTGATCGCTGAGTACCCCGTGTCCACCAACCCGTCAGTAAAGCCCTGCTCCGAATAAAGAAATCACCTGGATTACACTTTATGCACGTATGAGTAGAAGGAGAACTTTTACTCTTGGCTGCCCAAATCTCCATGGGTCCACCCCCCATCTGCTCCATGAACCCTTTTAGCGCTTAGCCATTGCTGGGACCCTGCCCATTTTTGAGCTTGATCGGTCTAAACCAGGGTCAATAACTGTATTGAAGTCCCTTCCCATGCCCAGCTTCTGCGAATCCAGGTCCGGTATCTTCCCCAGCATCCTCTTTATAAACTCCACTTCGTCCCAGTTTTGCGCGTATACATTTACTAATACCACCTGCAACCCTTGCAATTTCCCACTGACCATAATGTACCGGCCTCCCCCATCTGAAACTATTCTACCCGCCTCAAACACCACTCGCTTGTTGATCAGGACCGCGACCCCTCTGGTCTTTGAGTCCAGTCCCGACTGGAAAGTTTGTCCGACCCAACCTTTCCTTAACCTAATCTGATCAGCTACTCTAAGGTGAGTCTTCTGCAGCATTACCACGTCCGCCTTCAGTCCCCTCAGGTGCGCGAACACGCGTACCCTCTTAACCGCCCCATTGAGCCCTTTTACATTCCAGGTGATCAGTTTAGTTGGGGAGCTGATAGCCCCCCCCCGCCCTTCGCCGATCAGCCATCCCCTCTCTTGCACCAGTCACCAGCCCGCGCCCTGCACCTTCACCAGCCCGCCCCCAGGCAGGCTCCGCCCTCAACCTCTTCTCTGTCCCTCAGCAAAAGTCCCTCCCTCGTCAGCAGAACATCCCCCCCCCCTCCCCCAGCAACCAACCCCTTTGATAAGTCTAACATCTGTTCACCCCCCACCACGTTTCTGTAAACTAGCCCGTCCAGCTAGCTTGGTGGCCCTTGCCCCTGGCGCCAGACAACCTCCCACCTATTGTTCCTTCCCCACCCTCCCCCCGCTCATACATACATATTCAAATGAAAAACAATCCCAACACAATTGTCCGACAGAGATGAATAAAAAACTTAGTTGAACTCAAACAAAAGGAAAAGGTCAAGCAAAAACATACCTCCATCCCCCAACAGTGCAAATACAAACTTTTACCTCACTCAGCACTGCAGCTGGTCCCAGGTCCATACAACAGGCATTACAAATAATGTCCAAAAATAAAAACAAGAAACAAAAACTTTTTCTTTGCAAAACATAAACGTTACAGCCAAATTCCTAGTTCAAAGTTCTCAGTCCGACACCAGTCCTTTCCTTTTCGCGAAGTCCAGCGCGTCCTCAGGCGACTCAAAATAAAAGTGCTGTTCCTCGTATGTGACCCAGAGGCGGGCCGGGTACAACAGCCCGAACTTCACCTTTTTCTTGAAAAGGGTCGACCGGATCTGATTGAATCCCGCTCTTCTCCTGGCCACCTCCGCACTCAGGTCTTGATAGACCTGCAGGATACTATTGTCCCACTTGCAGCTCTGTGTCTGCTTGGCCCACTGTAAAACACGCTCCTTATCCAGATATCTGTGGAATCTCACCACCATTGCCCTCAGGGCGTCTCCCATTCATGGCTTCCTCACAAGAGCGCTGTGAGCCTTGTCCACCTCCAAGGGTGGGGTGAATGCCCCATCCCCCAGCAGCTTCTCAAACATACCCGCTATGTATGCCCCAGCGTCCGCTCCTTCAGACCCCTCCGGGAGTCCAACGATTCTCAGGCTCTGCTGGCGGGACCTATTCTCTAGGTCCTCCACGTTCTCCAGGAGCCTTTTCTGCTGGTCTCTTAACATCCCCACCTCCAACTCCACCGCTCTTTGATGTTCCTCCTGGTCAGCCTGCGCCTTCTCTACTTTCTGGATCGCCCGATCTTGGGCATCCAATCTAAGTTCCAGACGCGAAATTGCCTCTTTAATCGGGTCCAAGCAGACCTGCTTCTGATTGGCGAAGCTCTCCTGGATAACTTGCATCAGCTTCTCCGTTGCCTGCTGGGTCGTCAAGCCAGAGGTCCGATCCTCCGCCATGATGTCTCCCGCTGCAGCTTCAGCCCAAGCCTTCTCCGTCTTTCTGTTTCTGCCTTTTCAAGCACTTCTAGTCCTCTTCTCCATGCACGGATGTGGGAATTCAGTACACAATTGCCTCTGTCATCAGTTTTACAATACAAGTCCGGTAGAAAATCGGGGGAAAAGGTCCAAAGTCTGACCCGAGCGGGAGCTACCAAATGTGTGACTTACTCCTTCATAGCCGCCACCGGAAGTCAAGTTTAGTCATTTAAAAATAACATTGATATTTAAAAGCTTTCAAATCGTATTTAAGTGATCCTGCACCCAAACTTGTCACAGACCCGTAAAAGGGTGCAATTAACAGAAGCTCACGGTGGTGATTAATGCAATCTAGGGCATGACCAGTGATGGGTGTAGCATTTTTTAAAACCACAGCAAAACATGTGGTCATTCAAGTTGTGCTAAATGTAGTTTGCTCTTAAAAGCCTTTGATCTTTTGCACAGTAATTTGGCCTATTCTGCGCTATCAATAATTGGCCAGCAGAAGTCTCAGGCCATGATATTTTATTCTGTCGCATATATTAGTGGAAGATTGTAATTTTGCGCAACAAAAAAATCCTTCAGCAGCGTCTGAATGAATCAAATTGATAACAAATCACATACTTGTCAAACAGAACTTTCATTTTCTTTTTAATCATGTAAACAGCTGCTTCCAAAAACCAGGCATCAACTTTCAGATCTCCATGTTTCTGCTTCTTCAATATGAAAACAGAACCCCAACCTTTTGTCAGTTGAGCTACTCTGATTTAATTTAATCACTGATAAATATTGACATTTCCTGGCTCCTGAACAGCAAGGAGCCAGGTTCACACAATCATTATGATCAATTAAAGCCACTATTGCTGAATTGTTGGTCATCACTCTCAGCAAATGTTGACACAAAAGCATTTTGGTTTATTTAGGAGATTTTTGAATGAAACACTTGGAGAAAATATAATTAATTAATTTAATTGATCAAATCAGTAAAATTTGTGCTGTGTGGATGGACTGATCAAACTGCAGTATTATATTGGAAAAGAAGATTTTATTATATTAAATAATAATAATCTTTATTGTCACCTTAAATAATAATAATAATAATAATCTTTATTAACACTGCAATGAAGTTACTGTGAAAATCCCCCAGTCGCCACATTCCGGTACCTGTTTGGGTACACAGAGGGAGAATTCAGTGTCCAAATTACCTGACAGCACGTCTTTTGGGACTCATGGGAGGAAACCGGAGCATCCGGAAGAAACCCACACAGACAAGGGGAGAACGTGCAGACTTCACACAGACAGTAACCCAAGCCGAGGAGCTGTGAAGCAACAGTGTTACCCACTGTGCTACCTTGCTGCCCTGAAAAACTGTATTAGAGGTTATTTAATCAATTTTATGCAATGGATTGGTGTCTCAGTCCATTTAACCTTCTTAAAAGAGCAAAACTGTGTTTTCTCAATACATAGTGGCCAGAATTTCCGAGCCCGCGCTGTCTCGGAGGATTGGAGTTGACGCCGAAACTGCCCACGGCGGCAGTCCGACGTTGGGAAGCGACTTTCCGACGACCGGAGAGTGCCGCCTTGTGCGCCCGCATGATTGACGTGGTGCAGGTCGGGGGCCATTGAAAGAGGCCCTGCGGTGATTCTCTGTGGTCAACTAGCCGAGTTCCAACCGGTGTGGTTCTAACATGGTTCCACCCAGCAGGAGCTCGGACCCGCGGCCGTTGTGGCCGTCCTGGTTGGGGGGGGGGCGGATGATCAGACTCCGGGGGCCCTGCACGTTGGGCAGGCCTGCGATCGGGGACCACCGATCGGCGGGCCCGGGCGTTCCGGGCGTGGGGGCTACCTTCTTCCGTGCCTGCCTGCTGTGCGTCTCCGCCATGTTGCGCAGTCTCGGAGCGGAAGCGGCCGTTATGCACATGCGTGGATCCGCGGCTGGCAGTGCAGGGCCGTGTATCGCCGGTGGCGCTGTATGGAGCACTCCAGCGCCGTGCTGGCCCCCTGTGGGCCACGGAATTGCTGGAGGCCCTTTAACGCCTGGCATGTAACACTCCGGTGTTTACGCCGGCGTCAACAATTAGCCGCCGTGTTGCAGAATCCCAGCCAGTGTGTCAGTTGCAGTCAGCCTCTTCCAACAGTGTAGTCAGCTAACACAGAGGTGCTGAACCACATTGGTCATTATGGAGAGTGATGAATATAAGAAATTGGTATATGTATTGTATGTATATGGTGCATAATGCTTCAAATGCCTGGATTTGGGTGTGTATACAGTAAGCTGCCTGGCCATCACGGATGCACTTGTGAGTTGTAGTTTGTGAAATGACACACAAGTCCTCGCTCAAGCCTTGGAATGATCCGGTGGCATAAAAATTCACAGCTGCGGTAACCTTCACAGCCACCGGGAGCAAATGTCCTCCTCCATGGGGTGCCAAGACTGCGAGGGTGGGGCACGGGTGCCACGCTATCTCTTCATTGAGACGGAAACTCCTGTGGCACATGTTGACCGTCATCTCCTCAAACGACCAACGATGCCTATACAACTTGGGTCGTTGCCGGTATCCCCCTCTGTGTCCCTCCTCAGCCTGATGGGCGGCCAGGTCTGCAGGGTGTGTGGCAATCCCCTGCACATGGGGTACCACCTCCCACCTGCTTCGATGCCACCTAGGCTGCTGCTAGTACCATGAGGGCAGCTGCTGCGGGGTCAACAACACCGTCCATTGTGTATCTATAAAGAATTGGAGAAGGAGAGAGACCGACAATCAGGTTGGGCTTCCACCCCAGGACTCTCATATTCCCGGATCCTCCCCCACCCTTGCGTGTCCTGCCTTCTCTTAAAGTGCCATCCACTGAGCCAGTTGTGCTGGTGAACCTCGCGCTGCGCACAGTCTCCCTCCGACCAGAGCAGGTGCCCCTGGACCCCAAAGCCCTGTTGAGAACGTTGGAGAGACCAAGCTCAGATACTCTCCCTTGATCCACACACTCTCCCTCTGATCACAAGGATAACACCAGTGCTGAAGCCTGTCTCTAGAATGTTTGATTGTCGGCTGTGGTTCTGACGCCTCTCGGCTTTAGGCAAAGTGTCCAGGCCTCACTGTTTGATTGGAATGCGGGGCAATAATATTCGTCTGGGACATGTCACGTGTACCCACGAGAATGCACTTGAAAATATTTGATTTATTAAACGATCAACAGTAACAAAGATTTGAAAATCAACTACGTATCATTCCATATATCACACTATCCATTAAACAACAAGGAAATGTCGCCGCTCCATATTGGTACCAGTACAAAGCTGTATTAGCTCATTTTCACAAAAAACAAACACACGGTGTCTAATCACCCCTTGCAGGTTCCTCAGCAGAATTGGGGGAGAAACCTGAGACTGTGTTATTATGTGCAGAACTTTGTTATAGAAATGATCTGTCCATCAATGTGACTTGTTCTACATTTCAGTGCCATTCTCCATTCCGCAGACACAGCTGTGCAGGCCCTCCTATATGGCCCAATCTCATTGGCACCAAATCTTGGCATCCACATATTCCTCTGTCGCTCAAGGTGCAGTTGAAAACCTTGGCTTCCAGTGTGTTTAACCTGCGGTGACGTGCCAGTCACATGCAGCATTCCCCATACTAGAAACAAAATTACCAGCAATCTCTAAAAAACATTTCTTTAATTTGGACCAATGTCACGCACCAAGTCCCGCAGCATCTTCTTACTTCAAACAAGATTGCCTTCTAGGCTCACATGTCACTCGGCGTCTGGTGTTCCAGGACCCATGTATCTTAGAAAAAAATGTCCTGCTTTCTGACTACAGAAAGGTAAGGAAACAGTAACAGCAGTTTCCAGGCATCTGCAGCCACCAGTAGGAGCAAGCAGCAAACACAACCTGCAGCCACCAGCAGCAGCAAACACAACCTGCAGCCACCAGCAGCAGCAAACACAACCTGCAGCCACCAGCAGCAGCAAACACAACCTGCAGCCACCAGCAGCAGCAAACACAACCTGCAGCCACCAGCAGCAGCAAACACAACCCGCAGCCACCAGCAGCAGCAAGCCGCAAACACAACCTGCAGTCACCAGCAGGAGCAAGCAGCAAACACAACCTGCAGCCACCAGCAAAAGCAAACACAACCTGCAGCCACCAGCAGCAGCAAACACAACCTGCACCCACCAGCAGGAGCAAACACAGCCTGCAGCCACCAGCAAGCAGCAAACACAACCCACAGCCACCAGCAGCAGCAAACACAACCCGCAGCCACCAGCAGCAGCAAACACAACCTGCAGCCACCAGCAAGCAGCAAACACAGCCTGCAGCCACCAGCAGGAGCAAGCAGCAAACACAACCTGCAGCCACCAGCAGCAGCAAACACAACCCACAGCCACCAGCAAGAGCAAGCAGCAAACACAACCTGCAGCCACCAGCAGCAGCAAACACAACCCACAGCCACCAGCAAGAGCAAGCAGCAAACACAACCTGCAGCCACCAGCAGCAGCAAACACAACCTGCAGCCACCAGCAGCAGCAAACACAACCCACAGCCACCAGCAAGAGCAAGCAGCAAACACAACCTGCAGCCACCAGCAGCAGCAAACACAACCTGCAGCCACCAGCAGCAGCAAACACAACCTGCAGCCACCAGCAGCAGCAAGCAGCAAACACAACCTGCAGCCACCAGCAGCAGCAACACAACCTGCAGCCACCAGCAGGAGCAAGCAGCAAACACAACCTGCAGCCACCAGCAGCAGCAAACACAACCTGCAGCCACCAGCAGGAGCAAACACAACCTGCAGCCACCAGTAGGAGCAAGCAGCAAACACAACCTGCAGCCACCAGCAGGAGCAAACACAACCTGCAGCCACCAGTAGGAGCAAGCAGCAAACACAACCTGCAGCCACCAGTAGCAGCAAGCCGCAAACACAACCTGCAGCCACCAGTAGCAGCAAGCCGCAAACACAACCTGCAGCCACCAGCAGCAGCAAACACAACCCGCAGCCACCAGCAGCAGCAAACACAACCTGCAGCCACCAGCAGCAGCAAACACAACCCGCAGCCACCAGCAGCAGCAAACACAACCTGCAGCCACCAGTACGAGCAAGCAGCAAACACAACCTGCAGCCACCAGCAGCAGCAAACACAACCTGCAGCAGCAAACACAACCTGCAGCAGCAAACACAACCTGCAGCCACCAGTAGGAGCAAACACAACCTGCAGCCACCAGCAGCAGCAAGCAGCAAACACAACCTGCAGCCACCAGCAGCAGCAAACACAACCTGCAGCCACCAGCAGCAGCAAACACAACCTGCAGCCACCAGCAGCAGCAAACACAACCTGCAGCCACCAGCAGGAGCAAGCAGCAAACACAACCTGCAGCCACCAGCAGGAGCAAACACAACCTGCAGCCACCAGCAAAAGCAAACACAACCTGCAGCCACCAGCAGCAGCAAACACAACCTGCAGCCACCAGCAAAAGCAAACACAACCTGCAGCCACCAGCAGCAGCAAACACAACCTGCAGCCACCAGCAGCAGCAAACACAACCTGCAGCCACCAGCAAAAGCAAACACAACCTGCAGCCACCAGCAGGAGCAAGCAGCAAACACAACCTGCAGCCACCAGCAGCAGCAAACACAACCTGCAGCCACCAGCAGCAGCAAGCAGCAAACACAACCTGCAGCCACCAGCAGCAGCAAACACAACCTGCAGCCACCAGCAGCAGCAAACACAACCTGCAGCCACCAGCAGGAGCAAACACAACCTGCAGCCACCAGCAGGAGCAAACACAACCTGCAGCCACCAGCAGCAGCAACGCAACCTGCAGCCACCAGCAGCAGCAAACACAACCTGCAGCCACCAGCAGCAGCAACGCAACCTGCAGCCACCAGCAGGAGCAAGCAGCAAACACAACCTGCAGCCACCAGCAGCAGCAACGCAACCTGCAGCCACCAGCAGGAGCAAGCAGCAAACACAACCTGCAGCCACCAGCAGGAGCAAGCAGCAAACACAACCTGCAGCCACCAGCAAAAGCAAACACAACCTGCAGCCACCAGCAGGAGCAAACACAACCTACAGCCACCAACAGGAGCAAGCAGCAAACACAACCTGCAGCCACCAGCAGCAGCAAGCAGCAAACACAACCTGCAGCCACCAGTAGGAGCAAGCAGCAAACACAACCCGCAGCCACCAGTAGGAGCAAGCAGCAAACACAACCTGCAGCCACCAGCAGCAGCAAGCAGCAAACACAACCCGCAGCCACCAGCAGGAGCAAGCAGCAAACACAACCTACAGCCACCAGCAAGCAGCAAACACAACCCGCAGCCACCAGCAGGAGCAAGCAGCAAACACAACCTGCAGCCACCAGCAAAAGCAAACACAACCTGCAACCACCAGCAGCAGCAAACACAACCTGCAGCCACCAGCAAAAGCAAACACAACCTGCAACCACCAGCAGCAGCAAACACAACCTGCAGCCACCAGCAGCAGCAAACACAACCTGCAGCCACCAGTAGGAGCAGGCAGCAAACACAACCTGCAGCCACCAGCAGCAGCAAGCAGCAAACACAACCTGCAGCCACCAGTAGGAGCAAGCAGCAAACACAACCTGCAGCCACCAGCAGCAGCAACGCAACCTGCAGCCACCAGTAGGAGCAGGCAGCAAACACAACCTGCAGCCACCAGCAGCAGCAAGCAGCAAACACAACCTGCAGCCACCAGCAGCAGCAAACACAACCTGCAGCCACCAGCAGCAGCAAGCAGCAAACACAACCTGCAGCCACCAGCAGCAGCAAGCAGCAAACACAACCTGCAGCCACCAGCAGCAGCAAACACAACCTGCAGCCACCAGCAGCAGCAAACACAACCCGCAGCCACCAGCAGCAGCAAACACAACCCGCAGCCACCAGCAGCAGCAAACACAACCTGCAGCCACCAGCAGCAGCAAACACAACCTGCAGCCACCAGCAGGAGCAACGCAACCTGCAGCCACCAGCAGGAGCAAGCAGCAAACACAACCTGCAGCCACCAGCAAAAGCAAACACAACCTGCAGCCACCAGCAGCAGCAAACACAACCTGCAGCCACCAGCAGAAGCAAACACAACCTGCAGCCACCAGTAGGAGCAAGCAGCAAACACAACCTGCAGCCACCAGCAGCAGCAAACACAACCTGCAGCCACCAGCAGCAGCAAACACAACCTGCAGCCACCAGCAGCAGCAAACACAACCTGCAGCCACCAGCAGCAGCAAACACAACTTGCAGCCACCAGCAGCAGCAAACACAACCTGCAGCCACCAGCAGGAGCAAGCAGCAAACACAACCTACAGCCACCAGCAAGCAGCAAACACAACCCGCAGCCACCAGCAGGAGCAAGCAGCAAACACAACCTGCAGCCACCAGCAAAAGCAAACACAACCTGCAGCCACCAGCAGGAGCAAACACAACCTGCAGCCACCAGTAGGAGCAGGCAGCAAACACAACCTGCAGCCACCAGCAGCAGCAAACACAACCTGCAGCCACCAGCAAAAGCAAACACAACCTGCAGCCACCAGCAGCAGCAAACACAACCTGCAGCCACCAGCAGCAGCAAACACAACCTGCAGCCACCAGCAGCAGCAAACACAACCTGCAGCCACCAGTAGGAGCAAGCAGCAAACACAACCTGCAGCCACCAGCAAGCAGCAAACACAACCTGCAGCCACCACCAGCAGGAGCAAGCAGCAAACACAACCTGCAGCCACCAGCAGCAGCAAACACAACCCGCAGCCACCAGTAGGAGCAAGCAGCAAACACAACCCGCAGCCACCAGTAGGAGCAAGCAGCAAACACAACCTGCAGCCACCAGCAGCAGCAAACACAACCTGCAGCCACCAGCAGCAGCAAACACAACCTGCAGCCACCAGCAGCAGCAAACACAACCTGCAGCCACCAGCAGCAGCAAACACAACCTGCAGCAACCAGCAGCAGCAACGCAACCTGCAGCCACCAGCAGCAGCAACACAACCTGCAGTCACTAGCAGGAGCAAGCAGCAAACACAACCTGCAGCAACCAGCAGCAGCAACGCAACCTGCAGCCACCAGCAGCAGCAAACACAACCTACAGCCACCAGCAGGAGCAAGCAGCAAACACAACCTGCAGCCACCAGTAGGAGCAAGCAGCAAACACAACCTGCAGCAACCAGCAGCAGCAAGCAGCAAACACAACCTGCAGCCACCAGCAAAAGCAAACACAACCTGCAGCCACCAGCAGCAGTAAGCAGCAAACACAACCTGCAGCCACCAGCAGCAGCAAACACAACCTGCAGCCACCAGCAGCAGCAAACACAACCTGCAGCCACCAGCAGCAGCAAACACAACCTGCAGCCACCAGCAGCAGCAAACACAACCTGCAGCCACCAGCAGCAGCAAACTCAACCTGATGCCACCAGCAGGAGCAAACACAACCTGCAGCCACCAGCAGCAGCAAACACAACCTGCAGCCACCAGCAGGAGCAAACACAACCTGCAGCCACCAGCAGCAGCAAACACAACCTGCAGCCACCAGCAGGAGCAAACACAACCTGCAGCCACCAGTAGGAGCCAGCAGCAAACACAACCTGCAGCCACCAGCAGCAGCAAGCAGCAAACACAACCTGCAGCCACCAGCAGGAGCAAGCAGCAAACACAACCTGCAGCCACCAGCAGCAGCAAACACAACCTGCAGCCACCAGCAGGAGCAAACACAACCTGCAGCCACCAGCAGGAGCAAGCAGCAAACACAATCTGCAGCCACCAGCAGGAGCAAACACAACCTGCAGCCACCAGCAGCAGAAAACACAACCTGCAGCCACCAGCAGCAGCAAACACAACTTGCAGCCACCAGTACGAGCAAGCAGCAAACACAACCTGCAGCCACCAGCAGCAGCAAACACAACCTGCAGCAGCAAACACAACCTGCAGCAACCAGCAGGAGCAAGCAGCAAACACAACCTGCAGCAGCAAGCAGCAAACACAACCTGCAGCCACCAGCAGCAGCAAACACAACCTGCAGCCACCAGCAGCAGCAAACACAACCTGCAGCCAACAGCAGCAGCAAGCAGCAAACACAACCTGCAGCCACCAGTAGGAGCAAGCAGCAAACACAACCTGCAGCCACCAGTAGGAGCAAGCAGCAAACACAACCTGCAGCCACCAGCAGCAGCAAGCAGCAAACACAACCTGCAGCCACCAGCAGCAGCAAGCAGCAAACACAACCTGCAGCCACCAGTAGGAGCAAGCAGCAAACACAACCTGCAGCCACCAGCAGCAAACACAACCTGCAGCCACCAGCAGCAGCAAACACAACCTGCAGCCACCAGCAGCAGAAAACACAACCTGCAGCCCCCAGCAGGAGCAACGCAACCTGCAGCCACCAGCAGGAGCAAGCAGCAAGCACAACCTGCAGCCACCAGCAAAAGCAAACACAACCTGCAGCCACCAGCAGGAGCAAACACAACCTGCAGCCACCAGTAGGAGCAAGCAGCAAACACAACCTGCAGCCACCAGCAGCAGCAAACACAACCTGCAGCCACCAGCAGCAGCAAACACAACCTGCAGCCACCAGCAGCAGCAAACACAACCTGCAGCCACCAGCAGGAGCAAACACAACCTGCAGCCACCAGTAGGAGCAAGCAGCAAACACAACCTGCAGCCACCAGCAGCAGCAAACACAACCTGCAGCCACCAGCAGCAGCAAACACAACCTGCAGCCACCGGCAGCAGCAAACACAACCTGCAGCCACCAGCAGCAGCAAACACAACCTGCAGCCACCAGCAGCAGCAAACACAACCTGCAGCCACCAGCAGGAGCAAACACAACCCGCAGCCACCAGTAGGAGCAAGCAGCAAACACAACCTGCAGCCACCAGCAGCAGCAAGCAGCAAACACAACCTGCAGCCGCCAGTAGGAGCAAGCAGCAAACACAACCTGCAGCCACCAGTAGGAGCAAGCAGCAAACACAACCTGCAGCCACCAGTAGGAGCAAGCAGCAAACACAACCTGCAGCCACCAGCAGGAGCAAGCAGCAAACACAACCTACAGCCACCAGCAGCAGCAAGCAGCAAACACAACCTGCAGCCACCAGTAGGAGCAAGCAGCAAACACAATCTGCAGCCACCAGCAGCAAACACAACCTGCAGCCACCAGCAGCAGCAAACACAACCTGCAGCCACCAGCAGCAGCAAACATAACCTGCAGCCACCAGCAGCAGCAAGCAGCAAACACAATCTGCAGCCACCAGCAGCAAACACAACCTGCAGCCACCAGCAGCAGCAAACACAACCTGCAGCCACCAGCAGCAGAAAACACAACCTGCAGCCACCAGCAGCAGCAACGCAACCTGCAGCCACCAGCAGGAGCAACGCAACCTGCAGCCACCAGCAGGAGCAAGCAGCAAGCACAACCTGCAGCCACCAGCAAAAGCAAACACAACCTGCAGCCACCAGCAGGAGCAAACACAACCTGCAGCCACCAGCAGGAGCAAGCAGCAAACACAACCTGCAGCCACCAGCAGCAGCAAACACAACCTGCAACCACCAGCAGCAGCAAACACAACCTGCAGCCACCAGCAGCAGCAAACACAACCTGCAGCCACCAGCAGCAGCAAAAACAACCTGCAGCCACCAGCAGCAGCAAAAACAACCTGCAGCCACCAGCAGCAGCAAACACAACCTGCAGCCACCAGCAGCAGCAAAAACAACCTGCAGCCACCAGCAGCAGCAAGCGCAACCTGCAGCCACCAGCAGCAGCAAACATAACCTGCAGCCACCAGCAGGAGCAAGCAGCAAACACAACCTGCAGCCACCAGCAGCAGCAAACATAACCTGCAGCCACCAGCAGGAGCAAGCAGCAAGCACAACATGCAGCCACCAGCAAAAGCAAACACAACCCGCAGCCACCAGTAGAAGCAAACACAACCTGCAGCAACCAGCAAAAGCAAACAGAAACTGCAGCAACCAGCAGCAGCAAGCAGCAACCACAACCTGCAGGCACCAGCAAACACAACCTGCAGCAACCAGCAGCAGCAAACAGAACCTGCAGCAGCAAGCAGCAACCACAACCTGCAGGCACCAGCAAGCACAACCTGCAGCCACCAGCAGCAGCAAACACAACCTGCAGCCACCACCAGCAGCAAACACAACCTGCAGCCACCAGCAGGAGCAAACACAACCTGCAGCCACCAGTACGAGCAAACACAACCTGCAGCCACCAGTACGAGCAAGCAGCAAACACAACCTGCAGCCACCAGCAGCAGCAAGCGCAACCTGCAGCCACCAGCAGGAGCAAACACAACCTGCAGCCACCAGCAGCAAACAGCACCTGCAGCCACCAGCAGGAGCAAGCAGCAAACACAACCTGCAGCCACCAGCAAAAGCAAACACAACCTGCAGCAACCAGCAGCAGCAAGCAGCAAACACAACCTGCAGCCACCAGCAGCAGCAAACACAACCTGCAGCCACCAGCAGCAGCAAACACAACCTGCAGCCACCAGCAGCAACAAGCAGCAAACACAACCTGCAGCCACCAGCAGCAGCAGCAAGCAGCAAACACAACCTGCAGCCACCAGCAGCAGCAAGCAGCAAACACAACCTGCAGCCACCAGCAGCAGCAAACACAACCTGCAGCCACCAGCAGCAGCAAACACAACCTGCAGCCACCAGCAGCAGCAAACACAACCTGCAGCCACCACCAGCAACAGCAAGCAGCAAACACAACCTGCAGCCACCAGCAGCAGCAAACACAACCTGCAGCCACCAGCAGCAGCAAACACAACCTGCAGCCACCAGCAGCAGCAAACACAACCTGCAGCCACCACCAGCAACAGCAAGCAGCAAACACAACCTGCAGCCACCAGCAACAGCAAGCAGCAAACACAGCCCGCAGTTGGTAAGTACTGACATAACTCAGGATGCTAATTCCTTAATAGCAATAGCCTTCAGCTGTGCAACTAGAAGCTTCTCATAGTCAAAGGGAGTTAAAATGACCTTCAGCATATAACCAAGAACGGGGGCCTATTCTGGAAATGTTTGTTGAAACAGATAGGAAGCAGCTGTAATTGACTGTTGTGCGTAAACACAATATTGAGGGATGGCCTATAGACTCTGCAGCCTTTATGCCATCGACCAAGCGCACCCCACAATCGGGGGAGGGAGGGACAACCTCCAAGCAGCTCCAGTGCCTCTGGGCTGCATGCCAGGGAATGGAAATGGATAGTCATCTCCGTGGCTCCCCCAGCAGCCATTGCGTGAGCACTTTCTGAGGACCCAGTTAGTTCCTGGGAGGCTGTGAGATTGGACTTGCATCTCGCTAATGAGATGGAGATTGATCTTAATTGGTTTCAATTGTTGTCTCGGGACGTCTGGGTGGATCCGCCGCCACCTGGAGCAGGCCGGTTAGATCGTGAACCGATTTGTGCCCAGTGTGGATCCCGATTTTGGTCTCTCCCGCTATTTAACCGGTGCACCCGGATCCACATCAGTGCACCACGGCTGTTAAATTGATCCAATGGTGTTTAATTTCAAGCAAGTAGGTCATGCCATTTGAATGGAATGTGGATAATATAATTAATGGCTGGAGGCAGGTCTAGGGCAATGAGTTTAGTTTAGATTTGGCTGCGAATAGAACAGCAGCTTCTGAAAAAGGCTATCAGGTTAAGCAGGAATCTTCAGGCTGTTTCCTGACAGGATCTCCCTCTCTTTCTCCAAGTAGTCTTTGAAAAGAAACTCTATTCAATGGAACAACAAATAATCCTGTGTTTCCTAACTTTATTTCAGTGTTTTATGACCTGTGGTGTTTTTTAAAATAAATTTAAAGCACCCAATTGTGTTTTTTTCCAATTAAGGGGCAATTTAGCATGGCCAATTTGCCTACACTGCACATCTTTGGGGTTGTGGGGGCGAGACCCACGCAGATACGGGGAGAATGTGCAAACTCCACATGGACAATGATCTGGGGCCGGGATCGAACCCGGGTACTCAGCGCTGTGAGGCAGCAATGCGAACCACTGCACCACCGTGCCACCCCCTGTGATGGGTTTTGCTTGATTGGAGATAAAGAAGGTATTGTTTAACTGGTAATCATCTGCTATATTTCTGTGATGTTAAGGTAGTATTAATAACCGTGTTTGTTTTAACAGACCGTATCCTGTTATTGCATGGAATCACTCCTGGAGTGAAGTATCCTTTCCTCACTGTTTTACAAATTAAAAATATTGGGGTTTCTGTCTGGTATCTGAGCAAATGTTGTAGTCTGATCCATGATCATAATCGGAGTAAAATCTAATCTACTTTTTCTGCTGCTAATTATATTGCAGGAATGACAATGCACATAATTTCTGCATTTTTGATTTATCATTTAAAATCTCCAATGTGAAATAACAATAAAAAGAACTATTGCCAAGTATGAGAGGAAAAAGCCTAAAGATACTTTGGGAATGGAGAAAGGCAAACTTAGTGTGATTGGTTTGAATCTCTTGTAGGATATTGTTACTGAGAACTTTCCCTTTGCATGGCAACCTATTATCTATTAGTAGGTAGTCTAAAATGTATGTGTGCAAGTAAGGGGAAAGCTTAAAAATGCAGACCCATATGTGATTAGAAAAAACAGAGGTGGGGGCTCCTGTTTTGTGAGACGATTTGCAGTATCTCAAATCCCTTTTTTCACATCACCTCTGTGCACAATCAAATGTTTTCTTAAATCCCTGGTTAGTATGTTTTGAAGTAAGTAATGGAAGTACAAATAAAGAAGATCAGTCATGGGAACAGGGCAGATATAGGAGTCACACAATGACAGATAGTGGTTTTGGGAAGGGGGGGTAGCAGAAAATTAGATTCTCATTGGCTGACGGGTACAGTGGAGCTCATCTCCTCGAAATAAGAGGAAACGTCTGGCTCCACTTGAGCCAAGTGGGATTTCTGCACTTGGACCTAATTGCTCAATTTCCAGTTGAACATGTCCTCTGGGTTACAATGAACACAACAGGAGATGTGTTAACCCCTGTACATTTACTGTATGTTCTACATTGTTGGAGAGATCTTTGTTGTAGCACAAATGGCACAGAAACTGGTCTTTGCCTCGTCCCATGTCATGCGGAAGCTGCTTTTGTTCACTGTAGCAGCTTTAACTGTTGATATTGGGTGTATACCTATCCCTCGATGGGCCAAAGAGCCTCCTTCTGCACTGTAGATATTCTATGATTCTATTCTATGATTTGTAAAAACAAATATGTTCAACATGCGTATTTTGTCCTGCAGATTTTTTTTTTTAATGTTTTAATGTTGCCTGCATCTTGCAGCAGCATATTTAAGGGGAGTAATTCTACAAATTGGAACCTCCTGGTGGATCCTCACCCACCAGCAGAGAAAATCACAAGTTGCGATACACGGTGCCCATGATTTTTCACACATTAAAATGAGTGTTGGAAAATCACAGACAGTAAGTATCAGAATTCTGCTGCAGCCGAAAGTTCCATTACCAGCAAGCATTTGTAAAATTATTTTCTTAGTTTATTTACCATTTTTCTTCTTTTTAAAAAAAAATTTGAGTACCCAATTATTAATTTTCTTCCAACTAAGTGGCAATTTAGCATGGCCAATCCACCTAACCTGTAGATCTATGGGGGTGAGACCCATGCAGACAAGGGGACTATATGCAAACTCCACACGGGCAGTGACCCAGGGCCAGAATCGAACCTGGGTCCTCAGTGCTGTGAGGCAGCAGTGCTAACCACTGCATCACAGTTCTGCCTACCATTTTCCTCCTAAATAATTTAATACCATTCCTCCCTTTGTTTTAGATCTTATACCTTCCCTTTTAGTTATTTTCACTTATAGGGCTGGATTCTTTGCCTGCGCGGCCACAAAATTGCCACGGACAGGACGCGGACCATGTAAAGGTCCATTGACCTCGGGCAGGAATATCTGGTCGCCGGGTGGACATGGCCGGAGAATCCCGCCCATAGCCACCCATTTCCAGATCCCAATGCCTATCACTGTCAATTGTTCAAAGTATTTCAGTCTACCTCATGTTACTTCCTATTGGAAGTGGCTACAAGAAAATTTGGTTTGCTTCTTGGAACTTATTTTTTTATGCATTATTTGTGATTCTGATTGAGATTTTGTTTCAGTAAAAGAAAATAAGGAAGCATGGTCACCACCTGTTGGTTTTTGAGACAGGCTCAATATACGGAAGAGAAACTCAGTAAAAAGTTATGAGGGAACAATGATAAATGATGTAATATCATGGTATTTACAGTCATCTCATTAAGCATTCGTGTGGTATTCTGCAAAATGTGTTTGCAAGTAGCAATGTACAGGTTAATGCTTTCAGTGCTTTTACAGTTCCAGTTTCTCTTTGGATAGCCACATTGATGTGTTGTGGAGAGGTTTGTACGCTTCAACGATCCCTTGTGTAATGTCATCGGGAGCTCCTTGCTCCTGATAGGGCAACCCATGGTGGCAAGGTCAGGGAGAGGTGGCATACCAGAGGTGGTCAAAAAGTTCCTCAATGGCAGAACAGGCAAAGGAAGCAGCTGGAAGGCAGAAGAAGATTGTAGTGGTGAGGTGGTCCTGATCATCCAGCTTTGACACGTCAAGGTACCCACATTAAACAAAGTCATGGCAGACTTGTATCAGGATTCATTGCCAGGTCCTGAGGGTGATGGAGAATTGGTGATGGCGACAGGGCTGTAAACCTGAGAGTCCCTAGTCAAGAATCTGCACACAGGCAACGGATGCAAGAAGGTGTTGGGAGAGAGGTGTCTTTGGTCAGCAGAATCCCAGTTCTTGTTGGGATACCCTCTGCTCACCCCAAATGGCTCGGGCTACTCTGCAGATCATGACTGATTCCACTGCCCGAAAAGCTGTCCTAAAAATAGATTGCCCCACTTTCTCCTGGCTGGAGAACCACATCCAGGGGGCTGGTTTAGCACAGTGGGCTAAATAGCTGGTTTGTAAAGCAGACCAAGGCCAGCAGCGCGGGTTCAATTCCCCTACCAGCCTCCCCGAACAGGCACTGGAATGTGGCGACTAGGGGCTTTTCACAGTAACTTCATTGAAGCCTACTTGTGACAATAAGCGATTTTCTTTTCATTTTATTTCATTTCACATCCTGCAGGATCACTACATTTGTGTTCAAGAAAAGAAACATTTTGTAACTTGGAATGTTAGGGCATTGGTGTATAATTTCAAGAGTGACCATCCAAAAGAAGAACTATAATCGTATCAGGTAAACTATCAGGACTGCAAAGTGACAATGAGATCTGCCTTCCTGAGGAGGGGAAGCTGAAGGGTCAAACAGAGAATACACCTGATATTGGAAAGGAAAGGCTGACAATGAGCCTTGTGTACACAGAGTTGGTTTTGTCATCCAATATAGGATCTTGAATGTACTACCAAAACGGTAGGGCAGCATAGTTAGCTCTGTTGCTTCACAGCTCCAGGTCCAAGGTTCGATTCCCGACTTGGGTCACTGACTGTGCGGAGTCTGCACGTTCTCCCCGTGTATGCGTAGGTTTTCTCCAGGTGCTCCGGTTTCTTCCCACAGTCCAAAGATGCGCAGGTTAGGTGGATTGGCCATGCTAAATTGCCCTTAGTGTCCAAAAAGGTTAGGTGGGGTTACTGGGCTACGGGGATAGGGTGAAGGTGTGGGCTTAAGTAGGGTGCTCTTTCCTAGGACCAATGCAGACTGGATGGGTCAAATGGCCTCCTTCTGCACTGTGGATTCTATGAACTTCCCAATTTTATAAATGAAAGACATCTCACCTACAATTCAACCACACCCTATATACCATTGTCATCAATGCTTATTCCTCAATCCTTGACTCCGATGAAAATGTTAAGAAAAATTTCTACTCTAACCATGTTATTATTACTACTATTATATATAATAAAGTTCCCACTGCCATCTACAAAGGTGAAAAGATTGTCCTTCTGAGTGGCTTTAATGCCAGGGTTGGCTGTGGCTCCAATGTCTGGAGAGGAACCATTGGGAAAAACAGGATGGGAAAAGCCAATGCAATTGGCATCCTCCTGCAGACAAAGTGTGCTTATCAGTGCCTCAATATGACAAACACTTTCTTCCACCAGATTGATAAATACAGAACCACATGGGGGCACCCACATTGGCACCGCCTGGATTATGTAATTGTTCAAAGTGATGTTGTATCACTCAGTCGATGTGGGCAACTGTTGCCTGCTGGACAGATCATTGACTCAGCCAATTTGGTGATCAACAGTTCTAGCATTTATTTTATGTTTATATTATTTCTCGCATTTATTTTATGTTTATGCAATGGACCAAATGGCTTCCTTCTGTACTGTCATTTTTATAATGCGATAGTTAGAAATAGGTACAGGAGTAGACTACCTAACAACTGCAGCCTCTTCAGCTACTCTGCTGATCATGACTGATTTGCACCTCCACTCATTTAGCCATCGTTTTCCTTCCATTGCATTTGATTCTTTTACCTAAACCAATCTCAGTCTTGAACATTTCAACTGACTCAGTATCCAGTTTTTTGAGGAAGAGAATTCTACATTTCCACCACCTGTTGTGTGAAAAAACATGTTTCCAGTGTTCACTTCTAAATGGCCAAGCTCCAATTTTAGAAGAGTGTTCCCCCTGTTCTGGATTCCACCAGCGGAGCACACAGTTACTCTGTACCTACCCGAATGAATTGTTACACTTCCCAGTACTGTACAAATATTCTTTTCATTTTAAAATAAGACCAGACGGCCATTGTTCAAATATATAACTTATTAACATGCATTTTTGAATAATACTCTTAACTAAATGTCTGCACGTAAAACCTCTCAAAATGTGCTGCCAAAAATAAGAATGTTATTTTAAGAATTTGTGTTAAGTTTACATGGAGTGATATGTTGCACCATCATTGTTCCCTTGCATCAACCAGTCAGACTAATCTGAGGTTGGCACTTTTATATTTGCTAAAGTTCTGATTAACACATTCAAATCTACAGTGTAAACCAGGAAAGTGGAGAGTGTTCCATTACACTCCTGACTTGGGCCTTGTAGATGGTGGACAGGCTTTGTGGGGTCAGGAGGTGAGTTATCCACCATAGAATTCCTAGCTACAGCTAAAGGTGCAGCACGGTAGCATTGTGGATAGCACAATGGCTTCACAGCTCCAGGGTCCCCGGTTCGATTCCGGCTTGGGTCACTGTCTGTGCGGAGTCTGCACATCCTCCCCGTGTGTGCGTGGGTTTCCTCCGGGTGCTCCGGTTTCCTCCCACAGTCCAAAGATGTGCAGGTCAGGTGGATTGGCCATGATAAATTGCCCTTAGTGTCCAAAATTGCCCTTAGTGTTGGGTGGGGTTACTGGGTTGTGGGGATAGGGTGGAGATGTTGACCTTGGGTAGGGTGCTCTTTCTAAGAGCCGGTGCAGACTCGATGGGCCGAATGGCCTCCTTCTGCACTTTAAATTCTATGATCTAATAATGCCTGCCATTATTAGACATCCCTGCAGCCTCCAGTTCTGTGATAGCGTGGTTCCTTTAAGGAGGTTAGCCCCACTGACCATGTGACCGGCTCGGGGCCAATTGCGCAGGAGAGTGCAAACCTCGGCCAATGGGACTTCCGGTGGCGGCGATGTCCGAGTGAGCCGCACATTCGGCGGGCTCTCACTCCGCCGGGCTTAGCAGCTGATTCCCCGCGATAGCGGGACCACGGGGCGGCAAAAAGGCTGCCGTGAAAGAAGAGGAGAGCGGGCTGCAGCGGATGGAATCGTGGGAGGCCAGCAGGTAGAGGAAGAAAGAGAGAGAGAGAGACGGAGGCAAGGAGGAAACTGACCTGAAGGGTAAGATGGCGGACCCACGGACCTTCCTTCCTCCAGGACAAGGAAAAAAAGTTTGGAGTTGCTGAGGAGGGACAGCTTGGACCCACTTCAGATGCCCAGGAGGTAAAATTTAAGGAGCTGGGCGAAGGAAGGCGGCAGCGAAGGTGCTGAGGAGCGGGCTGCGGCACATGGAACAGCGGGATTCCAGAAGGCAGAAGAAGAAGGAGAAAAAGGGACAGAGACAAGGACCTGAAGAAAATTACCTGGGACCTAAGATGGCGGACACACGGACCCCGGACTCAGCAATCCAGCTGGCGCTGGATAACATGCTCCAGGTAATGAAGTCCAGTTTTGAAGCGCTGAAGCGGGACAGCTTGGACCCAATCCAGAAAGCGGTGGATCAGCTGAACCAGAGGCTGGATGCGCAGGATGTTAAAGTTAAGGAGCTGGGAGAGGCGGTGGAGGAGCAGGCGGATGCGCAAACGGTTGCAGCGCTAGAAGTTGACGGCCTGAAAGAGCGGCAGAGAAGACTGCTGGACAGAGTGGAGGAGCTGGAGAATAGAGTCCGCAGGAACAATCTGAGGATGGTCGGCCTCCCGGAGGGGGCTGAGGGAGCTGATGCTGCAGCGTTTGTAGCAGACCTGATGAAGCAGCTGATGGGGGCCGAAGCCTTTCCGCGACCGCCGGAGCTGGAGGGGGCACACAGAGTGCAGGCAAGGCAGGGGCAGCCGGGCGGACCCCCCCGCCCGATGGTGATTGGGTTCCACAGGTTCGTGGACAAGGAGCGGGTGCTGCAGTGGGCAAAGAGCGCCAGGAGCAGCACGTGGAACAACAGTGTTCTCCGCATTTATCAGGACCTAAGCCAGGAGGTGGCTCGGCTGCGAGCAGCCTTTAAGAATGTCAAGGAGGTGCTGTTCAAGAAGCACGTGAAGTTTGGTCTGCTGTTCCCAGCTCGGCTATGGGTCACGCACCAGGGTCAACACCACTACTTTTCCGAGCCCGAAGAAGCGATGGATTTTGTGAGGGATCTGGGGCTGGTCCCGAAAGGAGGCCCCAAGGACGCGAGTTAGGGCCCGAGGATTTCTGTGGGAAGGAACGCCGAATGTGCCTGGACTGCTGCTCAACGGATTGCTGGGCCAAAGGGGCCAAGTGGAACATTTGAGACTCTTTCCTTTGTTCATGGACATTTATGTGCTTTTTCTCTTTTTTCTGTGTTTTTTTTTTTCCCTGTTTGGGCTGGTTTGTGCTTTTTGTGCAGCTCACGGAAGACACTGGAGCCGGCTTGCCCCAGTGGGTGGGGAGGAGGATGGGGAAACAATGGGAATGAGACAGGAAGGCGCCGGAGTGTTGAGTCACTGGGCTAGCAGATTGGCTAGTCAAGGAAGTCAGATGGGGGGGGGGGAAGTTACAGCCAGTAGATGGCAGGGGTGGGGGTACCGGGGGATGGGGTTAGGGGAGGGGAGGGTTGTTCTGCTGACGGGAGAGGGACTTGAAATAGGCACTGGAAAGGAGGTTGAGGGTGGAGGCAGCCAAAGGGCGGGCCAGGAATGGCGCGACGCACGGGCCAGGGGCCGGCCCGAGAAAGGCTATGGCTGACCGGCGGGGTGGGGGGGGGGGGGGGGGGGGGGGGATGTGCCCCCCGACCAGGCTGATCACCTGGAACGTCAAGGGACTGGATGGGCCGGTTAAGAGGGCGCGGGTGTTCGCGCACTTGCGGGCCCTGAGGGCGGACGTTATTATGTTGCAGGAGACACATCTGAAAGTGTCGGACCAGACCAGGCTAAGGAAGGGCTGGATTAGCCAGGTCTTCCACTCGGACTTGGACTCGAAGTCAGGGGGGTGGCAATCATGATCAACAAGCGCGTGCAATTTGAGGCAGAGGGCATATCCGCAGACAGGGGGGGCAGATACCTGATGGTACGGGGCAGACTGGAGGGGAGAAGAGTGGTGCTGGTGAATATATATGCCCCGAACTTGGATGACGTGGACTTCATTAAAAGAGTGCTGGGGAAGATCCCGGACCTGGATTCTCGCAGGCTAATAATGGGAGGGGACTTTAACATGGTCCTTGACCCGACTTTGGATCGGTCGTGTCCCAGAACGGGTAGACTCAGCAATGGCAAGGGAGCTGAAAGGGTTTATGGAGCAAATGGGGGCAGTGGACCCCTGGAGAGAGGGACAGCCAACAGGAAGGGGCTACTCGTTTTACTCGCACGTCCATAAAGTATATTCCAGGATAGATTTCTTTGTACTAAGCAGGGACTGTATGGGGGAGGTAAAGAATACGGAATACTCAGCAATTACCATTTCAGACCATGCCCCGCATTGGGTGGACCTGCAGTTCGGGGGAGCGAGCTATCAACGCCCGCAATGGAGGCTAGATGTGGGATTGCTGTCGGAGGAGGGGACCTGCGAGAGGCTTCGGAAATGTATAAAAAATTACCTGCAGGTGAATGAAACTGGGGAGGTCTCAGCGGCGACCCTGTGGGAGGCGCTAAAGGCAGTAGTGCGGGGGGAGCTGATTTCAATTGGGGCCCACAGAGCCAAGGCAGACCGGGCAGAGATGGATAGATTGGTCAGGGAAATGGGTCGGATAGATGAAGAGCACGCGGAGTCCCCGGGGGAGGTTTTACTCAGGGAGAAGCAGAGACTACAGGCGGAACTGGGGGCACTATCCATGAGCAGGGCCATGGAACAGCTTAGGAGGGCGAGGGGAGTGGTGTACGAGCATGGGGAAAAGGCTAGCAGACTGTTAGCGCAGCAACTCAGGAGGAGGGAGGCGGCAAGGGAAATAGGTAGAGTGAGAGACGGGGGGAGGGGGGGGGCGCAAAGTGGAGGACCCAGCAGAATTGAATAAGGTATTCCGGGACTTCTATCGTAAGCTGTATACTTCGGAGCCGCAGGAAGAACCGGAGGGGATGAAAAGGTTTCTGGACGGGTTTGTTATGCTTCTTGAAAGAATGCTCGAAGTCGTCTTTAGGTTAAGGATGATTTATTGTGTCCCACAATAAATTACAGATTACACTTGGTAAAAGGCTGCTCTTCAATGTTCTGCAACTAGGCCCCAAACAGACTAGCACCCTCCAGCTTCTTGCACCTCTTGCCACTCCAACCCCTCCGGTTCCAAGTGGCGGAGGCGGGCCTTCGGCGTTCCTTTTATGGGTGTCCCCGCGCTGCCCCCTGGTGACTCAGGCGAGGATCACCACATCCCCCTTCTTCACTTTTTTTTTTTTTTTTTTTTCGTAGTTGCAGAGCTGTAGTAAAACACAAAGGTAAAGAGTTAGGTTTATATATGTATATACACAGAACAGGGCAGGGCGATGCATTTGTCAGTCCATGTTCACAGGTTCAGACGGTCAGGTGCACGTCTGATCCGTGTAGACCTCCTGAGTGGGCTTGGAGATCCAGGGTCGTTTGTGTCCGTGCGGACATCTGCTGCTGGGGTGTCAGGAAGATGTATGACCGTGTCCTGTGGATCCAGTGTGTCCTGCAGATCGAGTGTCGGAAGGACCCGTGGACGAGGTGTGACCTTCAGAAGGTCTCGCCGATTTCGTCGAACCATTGTTCCATCATCCGACTGCACGACGTAGGACCGTGGCGATGTTAGGCGGAGGACCACCGCCATTTTGGACCAACCCCCAGCTGGGTTTCGCAGCCTCACTGTGTCGCCGATGGCCAACGGTGGCAGTACCTTGGCCTGCTTGTCATAGTGCTGCTTTTGCGCTTGCGCTGTTGACGCATTTGATCCAGGACAGGCGAGTGATCAGGATTGGTGAAGTGTAGCGCTGGTAAAGTTGTCCGCACATCCCTGTTGAAAAGCATCTGAGCTGGTGATAGTCCCGAGCTCAAAGGTGACGAACGGTACGATAGGAGGGCCAAGTGTACGTCAGATTTGGAGTCCGCAGCCTTGCTGATGAGTTGCTTGACTATGTGGACACCTTTCTCCACCCTGCCATTCGATTGCGGAAAGTGGGGACTCGACGTTATGTGCTGGAAATTGTAAATCTTGGCGAAGTCCGTCCACTCCCAGCTGGCAAAACAAGGACCATTGTCGGACATGACCGTCCGTGGGATGCCATGCCTGGAGAAAGTTTCTTTGCAGGCCTTGATGACGGCTGCTGCTGTGAGATCCGGGAGTTGCAGGACTTCCGGGAAGTTGGAGAAGTAGTCAATGATCAGGACATAGTTGCGGCCCATGGAGTGGAACAAATCAATGCCCACTTTGTCCCATGGTGACGTGGCCATCTCATGCTGCTGCAGTGGCTCCTTGCATTGTGCCGGTCGATGTCTTTGGCACGTGTCACAGGAGAGCACCATGTTGGTGATGTCCTCGTTAATCCCTGGCCAGTAAACAGATTGGCGCGCTCTCCTTTTGCATTTTTCGGCACCAAGGTGCCCTTCGTGAATCCTGTGGAGGATGTCCGCCCGGAGAGCCATTGGAATGACGATCCTGTCGTTCCGCAGTATAATGCCATCGACCACGGATAGTTCAGTCTTGACATTCTGGAACTGTGGGCACCGCCCCTTTGGCCAGCCATGCTGCAGGTTGTGTAGGACTTGAAGGAGGGTGGCGTCCTCCTGTGTCGCCTGACGAATTTGCTGCAGCTTCTCATCCGTTGCCGGGAGCGTCTCCTTGCACCACTGTGCATGAGCTTCCACATCATTGATGGACGCCAGTGGCGGGTTGTCAGCGTCCATGGCTCGTGATAACGTGTCAGCTATCACAAGGTCCTTGCCAGGGGTGTAGACCAGCGTGAAGTCGTACCTGCGCAACTTCATCATCATGCGCTGTAGGCGCGGCGTCATATCATTGAGGTCCTTGTCAATGATATTGACCAGCGGCCTATGATCCGTTTCCACGATGAAAGTGGGGAGACCGTACACATAGTGGTGGAATTTGGTCACTCCTGTTATTAGCCCTAGGCACTCCTTTTCTATCTGTGCATACCTGCACTCTGTGGCGGTCATCGCCCGTGAAGTGTAAGCCACTGGAACCCAGTCCAACTGGTCATCCTGTTGCAGTAGCACAGCACCAATCCCATGTTGACTGGCGTCAGTGGAGATCTTGGTAGGTTTCACCGGGTCAAAAAATGCAAGCGTTGGAGCTGCCATCAGCTGGTATCTTAGATCATCCCATTCAGCCTGGTGAGCCTGGGTCCAGGCAAACTCCGTGTCCTTCCGTGTCACGTTCCTCAACGCCTTTGTCCGTGCTGCCAGGTTGGGTATGAATTTACCAAGGAAGTTGACGAATCCCAGGAACCTTAGAACCGCTTTCTTGTCCTGTGGTCGCTGCATGCTCTGAATTGCAGCGATCTTCTCAGCGTCCGGCTTCACCCCGTGCTCTGAGATTGTGTCGCCCAGGAATGTCAGAGAGGACTGTGCGAAAGTGCACTTGGCCCGGTTGAGCTTGAGTCCAAAGTGGTGTATCCTCTGGAAGACTTGCTTCACCCTCGCAATATGGTCTTTCTCCGTCGCCAACCATATGATGATGTCATCCACATAGACACGTACGCCTTCGATGCCTTCTACCATCTGCTCCATGATTCTGTGGAAGATTTCGGATGCAGATATAATGCCGAAGGGCATCCGATTATAGCAGTACCTTCCAAACGGCGTGTTGAAGGTGCATAGCAGGCGGCTGGACTCATCGAGCTGCATTTGCCAGAAACCCTGTGAGGCATCAAGCTTGGTGAAGATGCGAGCGTTTGCCATTTCGCTCGTGATTTCCTCGCGCTTGGGGATCGGGTAGTGTTCCCTGCGAATGTTCTTATTCAGGTCTTTGGGATCTAGACAGATCCGAAGTTCACCAGACGGCTTCTTGACGCACACCAGCGAGCTGACCCAGTCGGTCGGCTGTGTGACTCTTGAGATGACGCCTTGAGTCTGGAGACGCTGAAGTTCGGCTTTTAGCTTGTCCCGCAATGGAGCCGGGACCCTCCGTGGGGCATGAACAACCGGTATGGCTGTCTCTTTGAGCAAGATTCTGTACGTGTAGGGCAGTGTACCCATGCCCGAGAAAACGTCGGGGTAGTCGGTGAGTAGCAGCTGTATGTCCTCGTAAATGCGTGATGATGCAGCCGTGTGCATGAAAATCCGCTGAATGAGCTGCAAATCCTTGCAGGCTTGAGCGCCGAGCAGCGAGGACCTGTTGTCTTCCACAATCTCAAAGCGTAGGCCTGTTACGACAGTTTTGTTGGCAACTTGTAGGTGGCAGGATCCCTTTGAGATGATCGGGTTGCCGTTGTAGTCAGTGAGCTTGCATGCTGCAGGTAACACCTCGTGCGTCCCTGGGACCGATGCGAGATCTTTGCTCGTTAGCAAGTTTGCTGAGGCTCCCGTGTCCAGTTTGAACGTGATGGGGAAGTCCTGTACGTGCACCGTGGCAGTCCATTCACTTGCAGAGTTGATGGCATGCACGTGTCGAGGTTGTGTCGTCAGCTCCTGTGGTCCCGCTGTGGCATTAATAATGCCAATGCTGTACGTGTGCTCCCAGGAGTTGAATTCTTCATGGTCGGAAAAATTGTCGCCGGGAGCCTGAGTGTTCGTGACATCAACCGTGCGGACTTTCAGGTTGCCATGCCGTTGAGTGGACGAGTGAAATTTAGCTGTGGATTGACATTGGGAGGCAAAGTGATTCATTTTTGAACACTTTCTGCACCTTTTTCCTTGGGCAGGACATTGCCCTTTTAAGTGGGAGGAGCCGCAGTAATGACACGTCATGACGTCATGCGTATGCTGCGTTCGCGCATGCGCATTGCGGTTTTCAGACCAGGGCCGGTATTGCGAGTAGTGCGCATGCGCGGACCGATCACTTCCGGGATCGCGTCTTTCAGGACGGTGCGCATGCGCAGACGGGCCAGCGAACGGAAGAGACGGCCTGGAAAACGGAAGAGACGACCTGTGAGGGGAATTCACCATCTTTATATCGTCCTCGTGGTGGATGTTTTGTAAGGAATGTTTTTCAAATAGCTCCTGTACCTGCTGCATTTTCTGCTCCTGTAACAAGCATTTTTCTATGGTAGTTTTTAGTGTTAAATCGTTTTGCAGTAATAGTGAGTCTCTTAGTTTTTTGTCAGCAAGACCATAGATTAGCTGATCTCTGATGAGTGAGTTTGTTAAATCACCAAAGTTGCAGCCTTGTGCCAGCAAGCGTAACTCTGTGACCAAGTGGGTGATAGTCTCCCCTTGTTTTTGGAGTCTGTGACGGAGGGTGAATCTTTCAATGATTTCATTGGATTGAGACTTATAGTGTTCATCCAATTTTGCCATTATCACTTGAAACTTAGTTTTGTCTTCAGTATCCGCATATGTGAACGAGTTATATGTGTCTACCAGTTGCTGGCCACACGATGTGATTACAAGTGCAATTTTCTTTCCATCGGTGGCTGTATGTAAGTCCTGAGCTAACAAGTACATTTCAAATTGTTGTTTGAACATTTTCCAATTATAATTTAAATTACCTGTAGCTCTCATTGGCGCTGGAAGTACCGTGTGTTCCATTGTTGCAGAAAGTCGTCTGAAGTTGAGAGGCTGCAAAGTCTGGTGGCCTGCCTGTTGCTGGTGCTTCTTCTTTGTCTGCTGTCTTTGTCTTTCTTTGTCTTGCTGGTAGCGCTGGTTCCCTCTGTTCAGAGAATCCACTCCTGTACCATGTTATGCTTCTTGAAAGAATGCTCGAAGTCGTCTTTAGGTTAAGGATGATTTATTGTGTCCCACAATAAATTACAGATTACACTTGATAAAAGGCTGCTCTTCAATGTTCTGCAACTAGGCCCCAAACAGACTAGCACCCTCCAGCTTCTTGCACCTCTTGCCACTCCAACCCCTCCGGTTCCAAGTGGCGGAGGCGGGCCTTCGGCGTTCCTTTTATGGGTGTCCCCGCGCTGCCCCCTGGTGACTCAGGCGAGGATCACCACAGGGTTAACATTCCCAACAGTTGGGGGGGGGGAGGCGAGTGGAAGAGCTGGGGGCCCCGATTAGAGTAGAGTAGGTATTGGGGGGCCTTAAGGCTATGCAGTCGGGGAAGTCCCCGGGGCCGGATGGATACCCAGTAGAGTTTTATAGGAAGTTCTCTGAGCTGGTGGGCCCGGTCTTGGCGAGGGTTTTCAATGAGGCAAGGGACAGAGGGACCCTGCCGCCGACAATGTCACAAGCCACCATATCTCTGATATTGAAGCGGGGTAAAGACCCGGAGGCGTGCGGGTCCTACAGGCCAATCTCCCTGATTAATGTAGACGCCAAGCTCCTGGCAAAGGTACTGGCGGGTAGAATGGAGGACTGTGTACCGGAGGTGATTGGGGAGGATCAAACGGGGTTCGTGAAAGGTAGGCAGCTGGCGGCCAATCTGAGGAGATTGCTCAATGTGATAATGATGCCCCCGGCGGGTAGAGAGGTGGAGGTAGTGGTGGCAATGGACGCCGAGAAGGCCTTTGACCGGGTGGAGTGGGACTATCTATGGGAGGTGCTTGGACGGTTTGGGTTCGGGGAGGGGTTGGTGGATTGGATCAAATTATTATATCAGGCCCCGAGGGCCAGCGTCAGGACCAACAGAGAAGTGTCGGAGTACTTTAGGCTGTACCGAGGGACCAGACAGGGCTGCCCGCTCTCCCCGCTGCTGTTTGCGCCGGCCATAGAGCCGCTGGCGATTGCGCTGAGAGCCGCAGAGGGTTGGAAGGGGATGGTGAGGGGCGGGGTTGAACACAGGGTTTCTCTTTATGCAGACGACCTGCTCCTGTACGTGTCGGACCCAGTGGCCGGGATGGGAACTATACTGGGAATGCTGAGGAAGTTCGGCCAGTTCTCAGGATACAAATTAAATACGGTCAAGATTGAAATGTTTGTGGTCCAGGCAAGGGGCCAGGAGAACAGATTGAGAGGGCTACCGTTTAGGCTGGTTGAGGAAAATTTCCGGTATTTGGGAATCCAGGTGGCACGAGACTGGGGCAGGCTGCATAAGTTAAATTTGGCCAGGGTGGTGGAGCAAATGAAGGGAGAGTTTCGGAGATGGGATGCACTCCCGCTGTCGCTGGCAGGGAGGGTGCAGACTGTAAAGATGACAATCCTCCCTCGATTTCTGTTTATTTTTCAGTGCCTCCCGTTCTTTATCCCACAGTCCTTCTTCAAAAGAGTTAACGGGCTGATCATGAGCTTTGTCTGGGCGGGAAAATCCCCGCGGGTGAAGAAGGCGATGTTGGAGAGGAACCGCAGCGAGGGAGGGCTGGCTTTGCCGAGTCTGGTCAATTATTACTGGGCGGCCAACATCGCTATGATAAGGAAGTGGATGGTGGGTACGGGGTCTATTTGGGAGCGGGTGGAGGTGGCTTCGTGCAGGGGCTCCAGCTTGGAAGCCCTGGTCACGGCTCCTCTACCGCTGCCGTCGGCCAAGTACACCACCAGCCCGGTAGTGGTGGCGACCCTGCGGATATGGGGCCAGTGGAGGAGGCATGTGGGGGAGATGGGGGCGTCTGTCTGGGCGCCAATCTGCGACAACCATCGGTTTGTCCCCGGCAGTATGGATGGGGGGTTCCGAGTATGGCGGCGAGCGGGGGCGGGAACGGTGGATGATATGTTCCTGGAAGGGAGCTTCGCGAGTTTGAGGAGCTTGGAGGAGAAATTTGGGTTGGTAAGGGGAAATGATTTTAGATACTTACAGTTGCGGGACTTTGTTCGTAGACAGGTCCCATCTTTCCCGCGCCTCCCGCCAATGGGGATCCTCGACAGAATAGTCTCTAGGAGGGAAGAAGGGGAGGGCAGAGTCTCGGGTATATATAAGGTGCTCATGAGGGAGGAAGGGTCCCAGACAGAGGAACTGAAACTTAAATGGGAGGAGGAGCTAGGCGGGGAAATGGAGGATGGGCTGTGGGCAGAGGCCCTGAGTAGGGTAAATTCGACCGCGACATGTGCTAGGCTCGGGCTGATCCAATTTAAGGTCATTCACCGGGCCCATATGACGGTGGCTCGGATGAGCAAATTTTTCGGGATAGAGGACAAATGCGCTAGGTGCGCGGGAGGACCAGCGAACCATGTTCACATGTTTTGGGCATGCCCTAAGCTGAGGGGGTACTGGGAGGGATCTGCGGGGGTCATGTCCCAGGTGCTAAAAACAAGGGTGGTGATGAGTCCAGGGGTGGCAATTTTTGGGGTTTCGGAAGACCCGGGCGTCCAGGGGGAGAAAGAGGCCGATGTGTTGGCCTTTGCTTCCCTGATAGCCCGGCGACGAATATTATTGGCGTGGAGGGACTCAAAGCCCCCGAAGACTGAGTGGTGGCTTGCGGACATGTCGAGTTTCCTGGGGATGGAAAAAATTAAGTTCGCCTTGAGGGGATCTGTGCAGGGGTTCACCCGGAGGCGGCAACCATTTATTGACTTCTTTGCGGGAGAGTGAGCGTCAGCAGGGGGGTGGGGGGGGGGAGGGAGGGAGGGGGGGGTAGAGTAGAGTAGGAGGGAAAATATGGCGGGTAGTACCGGTGGGAGGGGAGCGGGCTTGTGCAATATGTTACGATGGAAGTATTGAAAGTACGTGGATGTTTGCACATTTTTGCCTTTTTTGCTTCCTTTCTGATGATGTCTGTAACTGTTTATAAAGCCAAAAACTACCTCAATAAAATTGTTTATTAAAAAAAAAAACCTTGGCCAATGGGAAGTTTGCGCGGGTCCTGATAGCAGGACCCCGGGCAGTGTGGACCAGGGAGCTGAAGTGTAAAGACCTGTTTTGTGGTGTTCTGTGACTGAGGCACTGAATGATTTTCACAAAAAAGAAAATGAAGTTAGTGACCTGGATTTTGGCTGAGTTGGGATGACTTGGGAGCAATTTAAAAATGGCATCTTATTCTGGGATTTTCCTGGATGAATCTGGATTTGATTTTGTATTTGGTGTTTGTTTTTGTGTCAGCTGTAGTGGAGGAAGTGATAATTGTTACCAGGAAAAGGATGGTGTGATGGTGTTAAAAGAAAAAATGTAAGAAGGAAGGTGAATGAGGTGCAGTTGCGGTCAGTGCGATAATTGCTTTAGACCTGGCAGACAGGGGCTGTGTAAGTTGCTGCTCTTCCTCAGTTTATCAGCTGACAGGTAGGTTGGCAAGGTTGGCTCTCAAGATGATGAGGTTGTTGATGCACTATCAATTACCACAAAAACGAGAGTAGTGGAATAATCGAGGCTTTATTGAGCAAAGATGTTGTGCCTCCTGTAGCTGCTACCAGAATGGCTGCAGCACCAGCGAGCACACACATTTATACGCCGCCTACTGGGCGGAGCCAGCAGGCAGGGATTTACCCATGTACCTCCACTATATGTGTCTTACCGTAATACATATAATACTGCTAGTGGTGACTACCACAGTTGTGCAGTATACAGCAGACAACCACAGGTTTGCTGCACTCAGTGCTATCATGCTCCTCCTGAATGTCCATGCAGCGTACACATTGTTTGAGGATTTCAGGCTCTCGCCTGGATCTGACAGCAGCATGACTGCCTCTGTAGTCCTGAAAGGCAGGTATATATGGTTCACTAACTGGAGTTATGAGCCATGTCAGCGGGACAAACTCTTGTCAACCAATAGACAGCCATTAACTTGGAGATCTGGAAGCATAAAGGGCCGACAAAGAATGAAGGAAACTGCTCTCTGCATGGTTTTAAAAAATTTGTTCAGGAGATGTGGGTATCGCTGGCTAGACCAGCATTTACTGCCCATCCCTGAGGGCATTTAGTAGTAAGCCAGACCAGTTAAGGGCGACAGATTTCCTTCCTTAAAGGATAATAGTGAACCACATGGGTTTTCAGGACAATCGACAATGGTTTCATGGTCACCTTTTAGACTTCCAAATTTTTATCAAATTTCACCATCTGCCATGGCGGGTTTGACCCCGGGTCACCAGAGAATTACTTTGGATCTCCGGATTACTAGTCCAGCAATAATAATAATAATCTTTATTTTCACAAGTTAGCTTATATTAACACTGCAATGAAGTTACTGTGAAAATCGCCTAGTCGCCATGTTCCGGTGCCTGATCTAGTACCTAGAGGGAGAATTTAGAATGTCCAATTCACCTCACATCACGTCTTTCGGGACTTGTTGGAGGAAACTGGAGCACCCAGAGGAAACCCACGCAGACACGGGGAGAACATGAAAATTAAATGAAATGAAAATCGCTTATTGTCACAAGTAAGCTTCAAATGAAGTTACTGTGAAAAGCCCCTAGTCGCCACATTCCGGCGCCTGTTCGGGGAGGCTGGTACGGGAATTGAACCGTGCTGCTGGCCTGCCTTGGTCTGCTTTAAAAAGCCAGTGATTTTAGCCCAGTGTGCTAAACCAGCCCCTTTGTGCTAAACCAGCCCCAGTAGACAGTGACCCAAGCCGAGAATCGAACCTGGAATCCTTGAGCTATGAAGCAACAGTGTTACCCATCTTGTGCTACCGTGCTGTTCCACTATAATACCATAATATCATTGTGCCACTGCCTCCCCGTATGGTGAGATCAGCCCTGCATGATGACTGTGATTGTGGTCACAAACCAGGTGAGCATTCAGCAAACACAAACCCTTTCCACTGATTAAAGGCTGCAGAGTTTTCATGGGGAGCACACAAGATCTTGTGTGTGCAGTCGATAGTACCTTGGAGCATGGCGCGCAAAATTTCATACTCACTATTCCTGTTGCTCATTGACAATGTGGAAATAGATTGGCTATTTCTCTTGGCACACAGAGCTTCAGTGATTTCCTTTATACATCAGTGTCCTGTAAAATGCTGCGAATGTCACCTGCTGCAGCCTGAAAGGAGCTGGATTGATTGAGGCTGAGAGCGATGGTATAGCAGAAAGCTGCAGGCAGTGCTGTGCAGCCATCACTTTGTAACTGCAGCAGCTGATATATCTCAGTAACAACTTCATGCAGTGTTCATCATCAAGTTTGAAGCAGGAGAATTCCTGAATACCTGCTGTCATTATGGCTTCCTGCAGAGTACCCTGTTCCTCATCCAACTTTCCTTGCTATATGGTGCCTTCCTTCATGCACTCTGGCATACTTTTTATTATCATCGTGTGTCTTTGATGGGTTTGGATTTATAGATAATCTATGTGCTATAAACTGGTCTGTATCAGCTGTTTTTCCCCCAAGATTTCTTTTTTGCCTTGAATAAAGATTTTGTTTTGCTTTCTCTCTTCTGTCTGCCTTTTTATCTGTACAGCTTTTGATATAATTCCTCACCTCATAATATTGCTGCGGTGTATGAACCATAGAACCCCTACTATGCAAAAGGAGGCCATTCAACCCATTGAGCCTGCACTTCCCCCCTCCCCCCAAAAAAAGCAGCGCACCGAGGTCCACCCCCCACCCCATCCCCACAACCCAGAAAGCCCAGTTAACTTGCATTTATTTTGACACAAAGGCCAATTCAGCATGTTCAATCCACCTAACCTGCACATCTTTGGAATGTTGCATGTTCAATTTTTACATTGTGGACGCTCCATTGTTGATCATATTTAAGGCTGAGATAGATAGATTTCTAGTCTCTCAAGAATCCAGTGATATGGGAATAGGTGGGAAGTTGAGGCTGAATATCAGTTGTAATTGTATTGAATGGTGGAGCAGGCCCGAAGGGCTTTAGGGACCACTGCTGTTTCTTTTGTTCTTATGTTCCCAGTGCGCATCTGCCACACAAGCTCACCTTTTTCTGAAGATGCTGTGCTTTACTCGAGAAATGGTCAATACGTAGCCCAAATTAACTCATGTGGTTGTTAATAATATGTTAATCACATTTTAAAGAAGCACAGGTAAAGAGGCATTGTATAATTAAGTACATTGGGTACATATAAATGGGGAGCAGCTGGGACACTTGAGGCATGATTTAATGAAAAGAAAACCAATTGTGGGCACGTTTAGCGGGGTGTTCCCCGGTGCTTGTACCACTGGGAATGGCCCTGCCATTGAATGGACGCTTATTTTGTCGAGCCTCACTGGGAAGGCCCCATCGAGGCAGCACCTACCTTCTTTACTTCCATTTTTAAATGGCGCCCCGATCTCTCTATCCCCAACATGACACCCTAACCCCCCCCCAATATACCTATTGGGGAGTTCAAGCCCCCCGCACTCCACCTCTTAAAGGCAGGGCTCCCCCGGGGCCTGATCCATGGTGCAAATATTGGCAGCGCCAGGCTTGCACTGCCAGGGTGCCAGTGCCAAGTTACCCAGGTGGCATCAGCAGTGCCACCCTGCCCAGAGGCCGACCTCCAGGGGCCTACAATCGCCTGGGAGTTCCCCACAGTGCCATTCTGCCTGGCCCCATTTGCGGTGCCCAGTGTGGCCTCTGATGAGGGGATTCGATCCTGGGTGCTGGTTCGATCTGACAAATGCATATTCAAGTGTGCCTAACTGCACATTAAATATGCAAATTTAGATTGTGGGTGGATTCCAGATCGCGACGTTTTGAGAGATCACATTAGATTTCGCCAGACTTAGCAAGCCGGGTAAATCTTACGAGAGGTCTATTGCGTGATTTACTGGCCACATCGTGTCCCGATTCGGGTGCAGCCGTTAGATTTTGCTCTTGGTGTAGGCGAGGAGAGCTTAGAGATTGAACAAGTGCAACAAACTGGCCCAGTAAAGACAAGCTCTGTATCTTGGTTTTGATTTAACCTACTGGCTTGGATCCTGCTAACAGTGGTCTGTGATTTCTTTTTTGCTGGTAATCAGAATGAATCAGCAGGATCATTGTTGGTTATAATTTTGTCTTCACATCCATTGCTGGCATTATAAATTTATAATTTTGTAATCCAAAAACATTTATAAATGAGAAGAGTTTCAGGGGGAAAATGATAAAGATAACTGCGTCTAAAGTAAAATAAAAACAGAAAATGCTGGAAATACTCAACAGGTCAGGCAGAACAAAGTTAACAGTCTCGATCTATATCCTGTCATCATAACTGGAAGATGCATTGTGAGTAATTTTCTAAATTCTGTTAATTATGACTGCTTATCTATGAATTCCCAAATCTTTCAGTATCAAAAAGGTATGCAATATTTTCATATTATGCCCATTGAAATACATTGCTTTGGAAAATTTGCTGTATCAGTCAGATGGGCAAATTGCCATCACAAATGCGCCACAGCACGACTGCAGTAAATATCACAGACAACATTGCAGACACAGGAGAGACCTGCGGTGTTAATGAGTTATTTATTTTTAAATTATGTCTAAATGCTACAATCTTTAGATTATGCTCTATTATAACTGGTCTTCTCAGACTTTGAAATTGTATTTTTCAATTCATTCACACACAAAATAACTGCAAGTTTAAGTCTGTGTCTTTCACAATTAGTTGTAAGAATTAAGATAAAACAAAATCATCAACCTGTAAAATAAATCTACAATTTATTTTAAATCCATTCTGTCTTTTACTAATATTTAATTATATTTTCATAGAATTTAACTTTTTAACATTTTACTTATTGCAGCACAATCAGTATGTAGGCCAGGATTTCTTTTTTACATGACGAGTATATTTTCTGTCTCGGCTTTGATTTATTATAGAAGACATTAAGCAATGGCTATGTAGGAAACTTCTATTTTGGGAAAGTGAAGTGCGATTCTAAATGGCTGAGGATGAAGGGAACAGAAATGGAAGTTAACATTTCAGGTTGATGACCTGACAAGAGGTCAGCAACCTGAAGCATTAACTCAGTTTCTCTTTCTGGATGTATCCTGCCCTGCTGAGTATTTCCACATTTTCTGATTATGTTTCAGCATTTTGCTTTTGCACCCACGCCAAACTGCAGCTACAACACTGGCATCTATCCAATAATGTGGAAAATTGACCAATTATATCTTCTGCATACAATACAAGACAAGTACAACCCAAATAGCCCACATTCTTAATCATCAGTAAAGTGATGGTAGGAGCTGTCAGCAGTGCAATCAAATGGCTTACTCACCAATAACCAGCTCACCATAACACAGTTCAGGTTCTTCTAGGGCCATTACTTCCAATGCTCATTACAGCCACACTTCTCTGTATTAAATTTAATCTCCATCGCTCATTATCTCACAGTTCAACGGTCTGCCCATTCTGCCAGCCTATGTCCTGTTGCAGTTGATTGGTATATTTCTCACCATTTGGCACGTCTTCATGTTCGGTGTCAATGGAAAATTTTGAAATTTGACTCCCGATTTCAATATAGTCATTAATATACATTAAAAAAGGCAGTGGTCCTAGCACTGACCCCACTGTGTACCATTTACTGTAACCTGCCGATTTTCTGTCCTTAACTTTTTAACTAAGCTGACACTGACCCTCCGATCCCTCTTCTGCTGTCTGCCAAAGGCAAGGTCTGACCCACAGCGCCATGACCTCCACCACAGGTAGGGCAAGGCGACAGGTCCTCCCCAGCCGGAATGGGAATCGAACCCCATGCTGTTGGCACCAAACGTATCCATACTGGCCATCCAGCCAACTGAGATAACTGATCGTCAAAAGTATCCGAATTGCAGTGGTGACATACAAGCTTAAATAATGACGGTAGTGACTCCAATTTTCTTTCCTCACATAGCTGATCAGGAATCTATTCTACTCTTCAGTCTGCTATTGGCATATGCCGGAAAGAGTTGCAGGTAATATTCAACCTATTTGGTCATATTATGAACACACCTTCCATTGCCCTTGAGCCCTGGGGCGCGATTCACCGATGCCGCGCCGGTTGGGAGAATCGGCGGCCGCGCCAGTTTTTCACACGACGCTGGTCCGACGCGCTCCCGCGATTCTCCCAAGAGGCGAAATCGGTCCCGTCTGGTTCCGTGCGGCGCAAGCTGGAGAATCGCCCGAGGCACCCAAAATGCCGATTCTCCGGTACCCCTGCTATTCTCTGGGCCGGATGGGCCGAAGTCCCGACGGCGTGACCTCCAGTTCACGCCGTCGCCGTTCACACCTGCTTTTTTTAGTCGTCAGCCAGTCGTGCTGGCTGACGCTGAGCGCTGAGCGTTGAGGAGGTGAGCGGACTGTCCCTGAGTCTCCGCAGACTGGGGAAGGCTTCCCCGAGAACGCAGCGACCGGGGGAGGGGGGTGGGGGTGGGAGGGGGGATGGGTGGGAGGGGGTGGGGGTGGGAGGGGGGATGGGTGTGGGGGGGGGGAGGGAGTGAGGTGGAGGGAGGGAGAGGGCAGGAGTGGAGGTGGGAAGGGGGAGAGGGCGGGAGTGGAGGTGGGAGGGGGAGAGGGCGGGAGTGGAGGTGGGAGGGGGGAGAGGGAGGGAGGGAGTGGAGGGGGAGAGGGAGGGAGTGGAGGGGGAGAGGGTAGGAGTGGACGTGGGAGGGGGGAGAGGGGGGAGTGGAGGTGGGAGAGGGAGGGAGGGAGTGGAGGGGGAGAGGGAGGGAGTGGAGGAGGGAGGGAGTGGAGGGGGAGAGGGAGGGAGTGGAGGTGGGAGGGGGAGAGGGGGGGAGTGGAGGTGGGAGGGGGAGAGGGGGGAGTGGAGGTGGGAGGGGGAGAGGGGGGAGTGGAGGTGGGAGGGGGAGAGGGAGGGAGTGGAGGTGGGAGGGGGAGGTGGGGAGGGGGGAGTGGAGGTGGGAGGGGGAGAGGGAGGGAGGGAGTGGAGGTGGGAGGGGGAGAGGGAGGGAGGGAGTGGAGGTGGGAGGGGGAGGTGGGAGGGGGAGAGGGAGGTGGGAGAGGGGAGAGGGGAGAGGGCGGGGAGTGGAGGTGGGAGGGGGAGAGGGCGGGAGTGGAGGTGAGAGGGGGAGAGGGCGGGAGTGGAGATGGGAGGGGGAGAGGGCGGGAGTGGAGGTGGGAGGGGGAGAGGGCGGGAGTGGAGGTGGGACGGGGAGACGGCGGGAGTGGAGTTGGGAGGGGGGAGAGGGCAGGAGTGGAGGTGGGAAGGGGGAGAGGGCGGGAGTGGAGGTGGGAGGGGGAGAGGGCGGGAGTGGAGGTGGGAGGGGGAGAGGGAGGGAGGGAGTGGAGGGGGAGAGGGAGGGAGTGGAGGGGGAGAGGGTAGGAGTGGACGTGGGAGGGGGAGAGGGGGGAGTGGAGGTGGGAGAGGGAGGGAGGGAGTGGAGGGGGAGAGGGAGGGAGTGGAGGAGGGAGGGAGTGGAGGGGGAGAGGGAGGGAGTGGAGGTGGGAGGGGGAGAGGGGGGAGTGGAGGTGGGAGGGGGAGAGGGGGGAGTGGAGGTGGGAGGGGGAGAGGGGGGAGTGGAGGTGGGAGGGGGAGAGGGAGGGAGTGGAGGTGGGAGGGGGAGGTGGGGAGGGGGGAGTGGAGGTGGGAGGGGGAGAGGGAGGGAGGGAGTGGAGGTGGGAGGGGGAGGTGGGAGGGGGAGAGGGAGGTGGGAGAGGGGAGAGGGGAGAGGGCGGGAGTGGAGGTGGGAGGGGGAGAGGGCGGGAGTGGAGGTGAGAGGGGGAGAGGGCGGGAGTGGAGGTGGGAGGGGGAGAGGGCGGGAGTGGAGGTGGGAGGGGGAGAGGGCGGGAGTGGAGGTGGGACGGGGAGACGGCGGGAGTGGAGTTGGGAGGGGGGAGAGGGCAAGAGTGGAGGTGGGAGGGGGAGAGGGAGGGAGTGGAGGTGGGAGGGGGAGAGGGAGGGAGTGGAGGAGAGGGAGGGAGTGGAGGTGGGAGGAGGGAGTGGAGGTGGGAGGGGGGATAGGGAGGTGGGAGGGGGGAGAGGGAGGGAGTGGAGTTGGGAGAGGGAGGGAGTGGAGTTGGGAGAGGGAGGGAGTGGAAGTGGGAGGGGGAGAGGGAGGGAGTGGAGGTGGGACGGGAAGATGGCGGGAGTGGAGTTGGGAGGGGGGAGATGGCAGGAGTGGAGGTGGGAGGGGGGAGATGGCAGGAGTGGAGGTGGGAGGGGGGAGATGGCAGGAGTGGAGGTGGGAGGGGGGAGAGGGAGGGAGTGGAGGTGGGAGGGGGAGAGGGAGGGAGTGGAGGAGAGGGAGGGAGTGGGAGTGGGAGAGGGAGGTGGGAGGGGGGCGAGGGAGGTGGGAGGGGGAGAGGGAGGAAGTGGAGTTGGGAGGGGGAGAGGGAGGGAGTGGAGTTGGGAGAGGGAGGGAGTGGAAGTGGGAGGGGGAGAGGGAGGGAGTGAGTGGTGATGGGAGGGGGAGAGGGAGGGAGTGGAGGTGGGAGGGGGAGAGGGAGGGAGTGAGTGGTGATGGGAGGGGGAAAGGGAGGGAGTGAAGGTGGGAGGGGGAGAGGGAGGGAGTGGAGGTGGGAGGGGGAGAGGGAGGGAGTGGAGGTGGGAGGGGGAGAGGGAGGGAGTGGAGGTGGGAGGGGGAGAGGGAGGGAGTGGAGGTGGGAGGGGGGAGAGGGAGGGAGTGGAGGTGGGAGGGGGAGAGGGAGGGAGTGGAGGTGGGAGGGGGAGAGGGAGGGAGTGGAGGTGGGAGGGGGAGAGGGAGGGAGTGGAGGTGGGAGGGGGAGAGGGAGGGAGTGAGTGGTGATGGGAGGGGGAGAGGGAGTGAGTGGAGTGGGTCGTCCACCCCCCGATGCAACATGTCAGCTCCCCTGCCATGGCAGGACGGTGACGAAGACACGCCCGCAGTTTGCCGTGTGGCTGATGGGCAGAGCCCACTGACGCACCGGTGAGGAGGACGTAGTTAACTGACCGGTGGATGCAGACAGTGACCAGGGGTTAGGCTGGCCGCGTGTCAGCAGCGCAACCAGACCACCAGGGTACACAGGTATCCCGTGGCAGGCGGCTGTCGAGGTGTCGAATAACCTCCGTCTAACATGTTGTTTCTCTGCCCCCCACCAGCCTTCTGTAGATCACTATGTCTGCCAACCAGACAGTGATGTTCAGCGCAGCGGTTGGAGCAGCTGCACTGCAGTTGGTCGTCCAGCAGCGTCGGCAGCGACAGCCCACAGTGGATGCAGGAGTGGTCTGCTGCTGCAGCAGAGGGGATGGCCGCGGAGTGGCCTGTCGTCACCATGCAGGCCGCAGGCGTCATGGCCATCATGGGTTGTTTGCAACAGTCCCAATTTCTCTTTGTGTTTATTTAGCATTCATTCAAAAATAAAACCAAAAAATGCGATTCTTCCACTTCCACACAAGCCTATTTAAGAGAAAGCTAGTATCTGACACGGGGGAGGAATGTTCAGGGGGATGCCGAGGGGAACATTGACCCCCAAACGCTGAGGAAGGCACAGGATGTGGGCACTGATGTCGAAGTGGATGGGGGGGGAGGAGGAGGAGCTACTGATGGTGGAGCCAGGGTGCCACAGGCGGCCATCAAAGCCTAGGGTGTACCGTGACCGAATGTCGTTCGAAGCCCTACCGGACCTCACATGCAGGAGGAGACTACGGTTCAGCAGGGAGACGGTCGCACATATCTGCCACCTCGTGGCGTGCCTCGCCCCACGTGGAACGGGAGGAAGACACGCTATACCGGTATCCGTCAAGGTGACGGTGGCCCTAAACCTGTACGCTACCGGTGCCTTCCAAGCTCCGAGCGACGAGCTATCTTGAATATCACAGGCATCTGTCCACAGGTGCATCCGGGACGTGACCTACGCCCTGTTCGCCATCGCAGACCGTTACATTACATTCCCCGAGGACCGAGTACATCAGGAAGCACGAGCCCGTGGATTTGCCAACGTGGCCGGGATACCGATGGTCCAGGGAGTGATCGATAGTGTTCACGTCCCCATGCGCCCGCCTGCAGGCAACAGGGAAGTGTTCACTAACAGAAAGGGCACATACTCCATGATCATCCAGGTGGTCTGCAACCCCCACATGAGGATCATGCACGTGTGCGCAAGGTTCCCCGGGAGTGTGCATGAAGCCTACATTCTTGCGCAGTCGTTCATCCCCGCAATGTTCGAGGGACGCACCCCCTGGCTGAGGGGCTGGTTGCTGGGTGACAGGGGTTATCCGTTAAGGTCATGGCTGATGACGCTGATACAGAGGCCTCAGACCAACGTGAGACCCTGTACAACGAGGCCCATGCAGCAACCAGGGGTGTGGTGGAGCTGTGCTTCGGCCTGCTGAAGATGAGATTCAGATGCCTGGACCACTCTGGAAGGGCCCTGCAGTACCAGCCCGACAGGGTCGATCACATTGTTGTGGTCTGCTGTGCGCTGCACAATATTGCTATGCAGAGGGGAGATGCCCTGGTGGAGGAGTCGGGGGGAGAAGCCGATGGGAGCGGTGCTAACGCTAACAAAGAGGAGGAGGAGGTGGAGGAGGATGGCGTGCAGCAAGGTGGGACGTGGGGCGCAGGACACAGACATGACCCGGGTGCTGGTAATGGCCAGGAGGCTGCACGACGGCACCGTCGTGGACAGCGGGCACGCGACGTGTTGGTGTCTGCAAGATTCACGCATCGCATGGGAAGGGATCGCTGAACAGTACCACTTGCAACATCAGTCATGCACACGGACAGCACACAACCACACAACCCCCCCCCCCCCCCCACCCGCACCCCCGCTCCGCGTACACTGCTCCAATTTGACATCACCTTACCACTGCACTATGGTATAGCACTATATTGATGATTGTGTAAGCTGGTGTGATCAGTGCCATGTTGAATGATGACAGCCCGATCAGCGATGAGCTGTGAGCTCAGAACCGTTAGACAAGGTCTGACTCATTCTGACGGCAATAACTGAACCATCCATCTCGGTGGTCGCTGCGTTCGTCGGGGACACTCCATCACGTGCCCGTGTGGGGTAGTTGGCGTCGGAGTGCCGAGGACTACGGAGGCGGGGGGGGGGGGGGGGGGGAGGGACTGCACACTCAGCACCGATGTTTAACCGCTCGTCAACCCCAGCAACAGTCAGTCACCATCAGGAGCCCTGTGGCACCAGAGATAGCACAGAGTCTTACAAGTTAGGTGCAACATTGAGTTTAATAGTGAAGGTTATTTACAGATGCCCTAGCCCCTACAACTAAACTGTGCCCTGCACCCGTGCCAACTTACTATGTGTCCCTCTTCATTGCCTTACGGGCCCTACCACTACATCTAGGTGAATCCCCAGATGGTACAGCGGGAGTGGAGGAGGACTGCTGAGAATCACGCCCCGCGACATGGCTCCCCGTCGGCACTCGTTTCCTGGGGCAACCCGGCGTTGATGGGCAAGGCTGCTCGGGGCGTGTTGGATGATGTGGTGCCACCCTGCTCTGCCCGCTGCCCACCTGATGTGCCAGGGATGGGACGCGGGGGAGGCCGAGCGTTCAGGGACGTCCCGTGATGGAGTTAATGGGACGGGCCCAAGAACCACCTCCTCCCTCGGGGAGCCCGGTGGGCCCCGGGGCTCACTGGGACGGAGGTGTGATCGGAGACGTGCCCCATCGCCCCACCCACACCTGGCGCTGCCAGTCCTGGAGGCCTGCAACGGTATCGACCAGGGTCCGAATATTCGCAGAGACAGAGTCCAGGGAGTGAGACATTCCCGTCAGGGACTGTGCAACCTCAACCTGTTAGAGTGCGACGCCATCCAGCACATGCGTCAGGCGGTCGATGCTCTCCGCGACTGACTGCTGGGACTGTGCCATGGCCTGCTGGGACTGGGCCATGACCCGGTGAGACTCGACCAGGGCCCGGAGCTGGAAGACGGCCCTCATCCCGTCATTGTGTCCCTGGGTTTCCAAATGCATCGGGTGTCCGGGTGGGTCGAGTAAATCCAGGAACCCGGGAACCGTCTGGGCAGCAGCTGGATGCTGGGCCTGGGCTGCCCTCCGATCATCCAGCCCCTCGGCTGCTCCGAACTCCACCTGCTGTACTGGCTCAGCCGTGTGGTGCACACCAGACCGTGACCCAGGAGCCTCATCACTTATTTGCCCAACCGAGGTGAGTGCCTCTGGGATGGTGGAAGGTGTGGGAGACAGCAGTGCCGCAAGCTCTAGGCCCTCACCCGTCAATAAGTCTGTTGTGTCCTAGTCCCACTCATGGCCCGGCGCAGGGCGCACGCGGCCCATGTAAAGTTCCACAGCGGGTGAGTCCGTTGACTGTGTGGCCATCCTCTGTGCATCTAGGTCCACAGACCCCGTCCTGTCCCCGTCACTGTGTTGTCTCACAGCCCAACCTTCGGGCAATGCACAGCCATGATTGTCGTCACTGTCCGCCCTCTGCACGTCCCCCTCCAGAGTTCCGGATTTGGAGGATGGCACTCCTGGCCGACCTCCTGCCACCCTCTGTCGTGTGACCCTGTCGTGCGCAGGTGTCGTTGCGGATGGTCGGCTCTGTTTTGCACAAGATGGCCCTGGACGTTCGTCGGCTGGCTCTGGGGAACAGAATGATACGGGGTTCGTTAGACATGCTCGGCTGGGTGTTCGGTGGTCCAGTGGGCAGAGTGTGAGTGGAGAGAGGATGGGTGGTCCAGTGGGCAGAGTGTGAGGGGAGAGAGGATGGGTGGTCCAGTGGGCAGAGCGTGAAGGGAGAGAGGATGGGTGGTCCAGTGGGCTGAGTGTGAGGGGAGAGAGGATGGATGGTCCAGTGGGCAGAGTGTGAGGGGAGAGAGGATGGGTGGTCCAGTGGGCAGAGCGTGAAGGGAGAGAGGATGGGTGGTCCAGTGGGCAGAGCGTGAAGGGAGAGAGGATGGGTGGTCCAGTGGGCTGAGTGTGAGGGGAGAGAGGATGGATGGTCCAGTGGGCAGAGCGTGAAGGGAGAGAGGATGGGTGGTCCAGTGGGCAGAGTGTGAGGGGAGAGAGGATGGGGGGTCCAGTGGGCAGAGTGTGAGGGGAGAGAGGATGGGCTGGAGGGGGCGCATGCAGGGTTGTCTCACTTGCTCCTGCGCCTCCAACCTCTCATTGCGCTACCTCCCGGGTGGCGGATCCCCAAGTGAGGTCCAGTGACCTCTGCTCAAAGACTGTTAGGGGGTGCAGCATGGGCGAACCCCCTCCGGTTCTATTATGCTCCAGGTTGTTGTGAGCAGTCTTATCCTGTTGGGCGGGGGGCATGGATAGAGCATCACAATTAGGCGGGTATCATCAGGGCGTTCAGGTATAGGCTACATTAATGCTGGGTGGGGGGAAAGTTGGAGCCACACCATGTCATCTCTCCAGCGGGTCACAGTGCTCATGTGGGTCTGTTACAACGTTGTTCACCCCCCTCCACTCACTCTTGCCTCACCCCCCCCTCTCCCTCGTGTCCAGGGGCGGTGTGATGAGGGACATGGGGGGATGGTTGTGACCCAGGGGCACCCTCGTGGCACTTGCCCTGGTGAGGTCATGGAGCTTTTTTTGGCACTGCTCCCCAGACCGAGGGGTCTGCCCCACAGCACTCACTGCCGTGCCTACCTCACGCCAGGCGCGTCACACTGCGCTAGATGGGTGGCGATGCCCTCGTCTTGGGCAGAGGATGCCCCTGCGCTGCTCCACCTCATCGAGGAGGGTCTCCGGGTCTGTGTCACGGAACCTTGGGGGGCGGCCCTCCGTGGCTCAGTCATCTTCCTCCCTTTTCTGCTCCGGGTCCATCCGTGCGCGGATCGCGCCTTTTAAGATGCGCCGCGGCGTCATTTGGGCGTCGCGCGCTGATGATGCGCATTTCATGCCACGCCCCCCGTGTTCCGCGCAGCCTCAATGCTAGCCCATTTCCGGGGCCAGAATCGGTCGCGATCGGGGCCGTTTCGCGCCGTCGTGAAACTCGACGGAGTTCACGACGGCGAGGTCGCTCTGGCGCGGCATCGGAAAATCGCGCCCCTGGGGTGGGACTTGAATGTGGGGTGGGAAGCAGGAATGCTAGTCACGCATCATAAGACCTCCCTCCTATTTAATGAAGGGTAATTCTGTTAACCAACCTTTTATGTGGTACTTTGTCAAATGCTTTCTTAAAATCCATGTAGACAACATCCATCGCATACCCCTCACGCTATCCATCAAAAAATTAATCGTGTGTTTTTTTTTTTGCAATCACCTTAATGAAATCAAACCACTTCAACTGCTGGTTAAATCTTCCCTGATTATTGTTTCCATAATCTTACCCAGCACTGATGTTAAACTGACCAACATGTAGTTATTTAAAAAACAAATTAGAGTACTTAATTCATTTGACCAGCATGTAGTTACGAGGAATTTCCTTACACTTTCTTGAACAAGGGTATCACATTTGTCACTTTCCAATCCTCTGGCATCACCTCTGTAACTAGGGAAATTTGAAAGATGGTGGTCTGGATTCTCCATTTCAGCGGTTAAGTGCTGATGCCAGCGGAGGATGTCTGTTTTTTTCTGACCAAAAAAATCTGCGTGAAACCCTCACCGATTCTGGGACCAGTGAGGGGCGAGCACAGCGCCAGGTGAAATCTGCGGCTCGCGTGCCCAAAACGGCCGGAGAATAGCCGGGTCCCTGGCTGTGCATGCACACAGCTGACAACCTGCAGCGGTTCTACCGTACAACATGGCGCCGGCCGTACGCGGACCCGACCCATCATATGCGACCCACCCCCCACCCACCAGTCCCCAGCCCTCGCAGAAGCCACCCGGGAGAGCGGCACAGATCCTGGCTGAGTATGGCGGTGCTGGATACAGTCCACAGCCACCATCCCGGTTCCCGCACAGCTGAGACCACACGTGTCCCGCACCGTCAGGAACTCGGCCCATCAAGGGAGGGCGGGCCGATGACACGCCAATACCATTGCAATGGCACGCAGCATGCGATGATGCCATTTCAGAGGAGGCGGAGCATGGCTGACTGGCGTCAAACCGCGATTACGATATTGCCGTCGGGCAACAGTGAATCCCACTCGACAAGTCTTTCTGTCATTCCCCATCCCCCTATAGCAACCTGAAATTCAAGTCACTCGGGGCAGGTAACATCTTTGCCAAGTATAGCCCTAACCTTTCCAGTACATCCTGCCCATCCATTACTTCTCCCATCTCCACTCCCACCAGTATTTAGTCAGTATCCTCTTCCAGAGTGAACACCATGAAAGTATTCAATAAATATTCTGGAAGTATGATAGGCCCCACCCCACACTTCATTCTCCATGGAATGATTGATTTGGGTCCAAGGGGATGGATTTGGGTCCCTCAGAGAGTTGGGAAACCTAAACAGCTTTGCTGGGCATGCACACAATATGGTGATTCCCATGTCCTCTGCTAATTGAATACCAGTGATGGTATTTAGGTTTACCAGCTCTCTGACACTCTGTGCCCAATTGAGAGATTCAATTCAATCCCCTGCCTGACCCCCACTGACTTTATTCCCCCCCTCCCAATCCTGTCCACCATGACCTGTCTGGGGAATCCATGGCCAATCTGTGCTGCCCAAGTAAGTGATCACCTAATTAAACTCTGGGTGTGAAGGCTGCCACCGACCACACCCGGTACTTGATTGAGGAGTCAGGGAAAGTGGCAGAGTCCCAATCTCACATCCCTTCCGCCTGATTAAGCAGCACCCGCATGGCAGCACAGTGGTTAGCACTGTTGCTTCACAGCGCCAGGGTCCCAGGTTCAATTTCCGGCTTGGGTGAATGTCGGAGTCTGCACGATCTCCCCGTTTCTGCGTGCGTTTCCTCCGGGTGCTCCGGTTTCTACCCACAAGTCCCGAAAGATGTGCTGTTAGGTGAATTGGACATTCTGAATTCTCCCTCAGTGTACCCGAACAGGCGCCGGAATATGGCGACTAGGGGCTTTTCACAGTAACTTCATCGAAGTGTTAATGTAAGCCTACTTGCGACAATAAAGATTATTATTAAACGCACCTCGGGTTTGCATTAAATTCTGCTCCTCCTCTCAGGGTTCTGATGGAAGGGCACCTAATATGACATCAGGTTAAGAGAAGGAGTTGGAAATTTTTAATTGTCTAGATTTGGGACAAGTCTTAAATTTATTTAATTTATCTGTCAGTTTAGATAGTGATGTAATGGTCATATGTCTGGGCACTTCAGTCCTGTTGGATGCACATCATATACCCTGTGGGAACTCCTATTGTGTGTTGGACAGCATGGGCATAAAGTGCCACCAGCTGGAGCTCAGGCTCCGGATCTTGGGAGTTCATGCAATTGCTGGCATCACTGCGGTGCATCCATGAGGCCAACAGCAGATAGCAGAATTCAAGATGGTCATTTGGCAACTTAAGTGCACAAGCCGAAAGAGAATGTGTGACACCAGCAGAGGATTCTGCAGGCAGTGCAGGAATCCAGAGTGCACCTTGTTCTCTAATCTCTGTGTCATTCTGAATTGCAGTCAATGTGTATTTGTCATGAGCTGAGAGAGAGCACTCGGTTAGGAACTATGTAGTTTCAACAGTTAAGGTGGACTGCAAGTTATGGGTGAGAAAAAGATGCACTAGAGTTTAAGTCTTGATGTTGCAAAGGAATGTTAAAGATAACTTGGCTAAGCTAAAATCTCAAAGGACATCATAAGTCAAGAAACCAGGTTCAAGGAATCAAGAGAAGACTCCAGAAGTACTGAAATCCGTGGACAGACTGACCAAGATTGAACTTGTGTATGGTGCCATGCCTCAACTGATGAAATGTTAAGCATTAACCTTTAAGGGTGGCATGTGGCGTAGTGGATAGCACTGGGACTGCGGCGCTGAGGACCTGGGTTCGAATCCTGGCCCTGGGTCACTGTCCGTGTGGAGTTTGCACATTCTCCCCATGTCTGCGTGGGTTTCACCCCCACAACCCAAAGATGTGGAGGTTAGGTGGATTGGCCATGCTAAATAGTCCCTTAATTGGAAAAAAAATTAATTAGGTACTCTAAATTTATTTTTAAAAAGCATTAATTTTTATTGTCCAATGTTTTTCTGGCATTCTAAATTGACGACTGTCCTTTTTTACCAATATAGTTATTCCTCGACAAGACATTTCTTACTCTGGGACTGATAGACTGTAAACTGGGGGACAGACATACGCTTCTGTGGCAACAGATGAGATTCTGGGATGGTATTTTGCATCCATGGTGCCAGGATTAAGGCTATCACTGAGCAACTTCTGAGGAGAAGGGTGAATAGCCAAAGTTGTGACCATATCGGTCTCAATCGTATAGGTAGATAAGAATCTGCAGGCATATTTAGGGGGATAGAAAAGAAAATAAGCAGAATCCTAAATCAGCAATTTGCAAATTGCTCCCAGTATCACACAGTACGGAGTTCGAAAATAGGAGGATAGTTCAAATCAGGTGAGATGGTGTATAGGGAGGGCTTTAGATCCCTAGGGCATTGGGACTGGTTCTGGGGGAGATGGGATCTGTACCAGCTGAATGGTTTGCACCGTAACAGACCAGGATCAATAGGCGGGTAGGTTTGCCAATGCTGCTAGGAACAGTTGACAGAAGGTTGACAGTAGATGTAGTAGTGAGAGGTAAAGACGGGAGCTAGAAATCAGAATATTCTTAATCAGAATGGGCAGAAACAAAGGTTAGAAAGTAGACAAAGGAGTTTGGTAGTACTTGGTATATACTTAAGTGGAAGGAGTCTAGTGAACAAACAAGGCAGATCAACACAATACACAGGTAGACACTGCCATAACTATTACTGAAACATGGCTTAAAGTACTAATAATCTTACATTAGTGTCACAAGTAGGCTTACATTCACACTGCAGCGAAGTTACTGTGAAAATCCCCTAGTCACCACACTACGGCACTTGTTTGGGTACACTGACAGAGACTTCAGAATGTCCAATTCGTCGAACAAACATATCTTTTGGGACTTGTGGGAGGAAACCGGAGCACCCGGAGGAAACCCATGCAGACAGGGGAAGAGCGTGCAGACTCCGCACATACAGTGACCCAAGTCGGGAATCGAACCTGGTGCTGTGAAGCAACAGTTCTAACCACTGTGCTACCAAAGATGGCAGGAACAGCAGTTCAATATTCCCGGCTGCAGGGATTTTAGACAAGACGGAGAGAAAGATTTAAAAAAGGATGGGTGCAGGGTAGCAGTGTCCGTTAAAGAAACAATGATGGCTGTGAGATGGTATGATGTGTTGAAAAGGTCATCAAAATGAGGCCTTATACTTGTACTGAAGAACATAAAATGGCAATCGCATGGAGTAAATGATGGAACCCTAAACATAGAAGGAAATAGAAGAGCAAATATGTGAGCACATGTCATTTGAAATTTAAAAATGAGTAGGTGATTGCAACTAGTTTAAAGTTAATCAGGATAGAATCAGTGTAAAAGTTACAATGGATAATTCTTAAATTGCAATCAGAAGAATATTTTTCACCAGTATGTAGCATGTCTGACAAAAGGGGCAGTTCAGGGCTAAGTTTTACTTTGGGCAGGTGGAAGGGTTTCAGGAGACCACTGGTAGAAGTGATCATAATTCAATTAGATTTAGTACGGTTATAGAGAAGGACAAAGAGAGAAAAATATCTAATTTGAGGAATGGCCAATTCTACCGAGATTATGATTTAGCAAAAACAAACACTTGAAGGTAAGTCAGAGGCAGAAGTGACAGGCGGATTCACGCAAAGGGAAAGGGCTGAACTCCCAAATCTAGAGTACAATGGAAGTCAGAGTATACAGAGTAGGATTAGGCAAAAAGAAGTTTACATCAAATACGGAACTCAAAATTACAAAAACCGATAGGAAAGTCGAAAGTGCAGTTTGAAATCAGAGATTAGGAAAGCAAAGAGAGGGCATGAAAAAATATTGACATGTAAAATCAAGGAAAATCCAAAGATATCTTATAAATACCCTAAAAAAAAGTAAGAACAATGAAAAGAGCAGGGCTTATTAAAGAGGCAGAAGTGGCAAGAACTGCATCGTCAAGGGACCCAGGTTTGATTCTGGCCTTGGGTGACTATCTGTGTGGAGTTTACATGTTGTCCCCGTGTCTTTGAGGGTTTCCTCTGGGTGCTCCGGTTTCTTTCTATAGTCCAAAGATGTGGTTAGGTGGATTTGCCATGATCAATGCCTGGTTACAATGATAGGGTGTGGGAGTGGGCCTAGATGGAATGCTCTCTCGGAGGGTTGGTGTAGATTCGATGGGCTGAATGGCATCCTTCTGCGCTATAGGGACTCTTATGGGAAAGGCTAAAAGGGAATCTGCATGTGGCAGCAGAACATTCATTTAAGGCCTCAACAGATGATACTTTTAGCATATTATGCTGTCTCACAGCTGAGATTGTTCATTTAACAAACACTACTATCCTGCCTCCATTCTTTTAAAAACAAAATTCCCATTCCATGGTTCTTTGTCTAATATTAAAGGGGATGATGCAGACAGTGTAACTAAGGTGGTGTGTGAAATATTAGATGGGATAATCAGTGAGTGGGACAATAAACATTTAGCATCTTTGAATGTAGATAAATTACCACAGTAGCACTGTTGCTTCACAGTGCCAGAGACCCGGGCTAGATTCTTGGCTTGGGTCACTGTGCGGAGTCTGCACATTCTCCCCGCGTCTGCGTGGGTTTCCTCCCCATAAGTTCCGAAAGACATGCTGTTAAGTGAATTGAGCATTCTGAATTCTCCCTCAGTGCACCCGAATAGGAGCCAGAGTGTGGCGACTAGGGGATTTTCACAGTAACTGCAGTGTTAATGTAAGCCTATTTGTGACACTAAAATTATTAATATTCTTATAAATTATCAAACTTGGACAAAAGGTACCCAAGGGTACCAAAGAAATCATGAGAGGAAATAGTGGAGCTCCAATCGCCATTTTCCAATTCTCTCTGGTTATATGCATGGCACCAGAGGGCTGCTAATATTGTACCAAAGAATGAAATTGAATAGTTACAGGTCAGTCAACCTCATCTTGGTGGTGAGTGAACTATTGGAAAAATTTCTGAGCAACAAGATTTTTTGTCATTTAGAAAATAGTGGATTTACCAAGGACAGTTAGCATGCAATTGTTAAGGAAAGGCAGTGTCTGACCAACAGGATTCATTTTTTGAGGCAATATCAAGGAAGATTAATAAGGATAGAACCTTTGATGTAACAAAGCCTTTGAGAAAGTCCCACCTGTCAGGCTGGTCAGAAAATTAAGAGTCCATTAGATCTACAGATGACACAAAGTTGGGTGGGAGGGTGAGATGTGTGGAGCATGCAGAGATCCTTCAGTGTGATTTGGACAATACGAGGTCATCCACTTCGGTAGCAAAGAATTAAAAAAAAAAAAAATTTAGAGTACCCAATTATCTTTTTTCCAATTAAGGGGCAATTTAGTGTGGACAATCCAACTAACCTGCACATCTTTGGGTTGGGGGGTTGAAACCCACGCAGACACGGGCAAAATGTACAAACTCTACATGGACAGTGACCCGGGTTCTCAGTGCCGTAGTCCCAGTGCTAACCACTACACCATGTGCCACCCCTTGGTAGCAAAGAATGGCTTTACATTGAGAGGAAACATACAATGAAACGCTTGTCCTCATACACCAGTCAGTGAAGGGAATATTGTGTGCAGTTTGACCTCCTTACCTTAGGAGGGATGTTCTTGCTGCAGAGGGAATGCAGCAAAGGAAGATCAGGCCAATTCCTGGGATGGCAGTACAGATGTATGAAAGATTGAGTCAGGATTGTACGCATTGGAGTTCACAAGAATGAGGGAGGGGATCTCATAGAAACCTATAAAATTCTAACAGGACTAGAAAAGGAAGATGCAAGAAGGTTGATGTGTGCAGAAGCATGGGTCACAGTCTGAGGACAGAGGGTAGACCATTTAGGATAGAAATGAGAAATAGGGGCATCACGATAAGCACTGCCACATCATGGCTCCAAGGACCTGGATTCAATTCCGGCCCAGGGTCATTGTCCGTGTCGTGTGCAGGGTGGGTGAATTGGCTTTGCTAAATTGCCCCTTAATTGGGGAAACAAATTGGATACTCTAAATTTATAAATAAGAAAGAAATGAGGAGAAATGTATTTACCCAGAGTAGTGAGCCTGTGGAATTCATTACCACAAAGTAGTTGAGGCCAAAAATTGTCGGTTTTAAAGAAGCAGTTAGAGCAGTGGGGCGATGGATATCAAAGGATGAGATGGGGGTGGGAAGAAGAAGCTGGATTAGGTAATCGAGTTGATCAACTAGGTCATAATGAATGGCAGATCAGGCTTGATGGGCCGAATTACCTGCTCCTATTTTCTATGATTCCATTAAGGGCAAGTGACGAGATACATCCAAAATTGGTTCAGCCAAGGATAACAGTTGACAGGTGTTTTTCTGAGGACTCAGTATGAAACTGATTTTCATGATCAAGTACATCAATAATTTAGACTTAAATATAGATGGCATGATCACTAAATTTGCAGATAATACCAAAATTGGTTAAGTAGTTGAAAGCGAGGAAGAAAGCTGCAGACTGCAGAAAGATATCAATAGACTGGTCAAGTGGGCAGAAAAGTAGCAAATGGAATTCTTTAAATTTTTTTTAAAGAGTACCCAATTCATTTATTTTCCAAATAAGGAGCAATTTAGCGTGGCCAATCCATCTACCCTGCACATCTTTGGGTTGTGGGGGGTGAGACCCATGCAGACACGAGAATGTGCAAACTCAACAGAGTATCCCGGGACCGAACCTGGGACCTCAGCACCATAGGCAGCAGTGCCTACCATGCCGTCCAGCAAATGGAATTCTGTCCGGAGAAGTGTGAGGTAATGTACTTGGGGAGGGCAAGCAAGGCCAGGGCATACATAAAACGTAGGCATGATAGTGAGAAGCGTAGAGGAACAGAATAGAGAATTTGGAGTGCATGGCCACAGATCCCAGAAAGTAACAAGATAGGTAGGCAAGGAGATTAAGGTGTCATACAGGATATTTTTCTTTATTAACCAAAGCATTTAATAATGAGGGCAGGGAGATTGTTAGAACTGTATAACAGACTAGTTATAACTAAAATATTGCATAGTTATGATTACATCACAGGAAGATTGCAATTGCACCAGTGGTAGGTACGGATTGACCAGGATGTTACCAGTATTGGGAAATGTTTGCTATCAGGAATGACTGGATAGGCTGGAAATGTTTTCTTAGGAACAGGAAAGACCAGACAAAATTTAAATGAGTAACATTACGAGGGTCTAAATGGTGGATAAGGACATATTTGAATTAGTGGAGGGGTCAATAATCTGGGGGGTGTACAATTTAAGGTAATCAGCGGGATTAGAGAGAAGTTGATTCGAAACTCTTTCACCCAGAGTGACAAGTGCGTGGAACTCATTGTCTATAAAGGTAGTTGAGGCAGAGACGTTTGAAAAACACTTGCTGATGAACCTGCAGTGCTGTAATCTACAAAGCAATGAACCAAGAGCTGGAAAATGGGATTAGGTTATTTTTGGCCAAACACAATGGGCAAAATGGCCTATTTTGTGGTAAATTTCAATGATTCTTGCGTTCTATTTTCTCCTTCTATCAATTTATTGATATCCATTGTCGATTTATAAATCACTTCCAAATCCTCAGGTTTTCAAGACTTTTGAGAATATTTTAGGCTTCTTCCTTTAATCTAATACCATCCTCAATTTCTCTAAGCCCTGGTTTACCATTTTTCCAGAGTTCTTATTCTTCAAGAAAATGCATTCATTGAGGATTATTTCTTTAAATGTTTGCCATTATTCATCTACTGTCACATCTTTTAATCTAATTTCCAAATCTACTTCAGCAACTTTGTTCCTTATACCTCTGTAATTGTTTTCATTTGAAAATTTATAATGAAATTCTAGCATGTTACAATCATTCTTCTCCAGAGAATTCTTTACTATAGGATTGCTAATTAATTCCACCTTGTTACACAATAATCAAGGAATGAGTCTTTCAAAAAACAAAACATGTTACACTGCACTTAAGTGTCTGAATGTTGGTGCATGTCAGTTTTGATCATTATTTAATCAAAACACCAGTTTTCAATGTTAGTCAAAGCTAACTCTTCTCGAGCAGACATGAGTTGGGGAGGGTGCGGGGGGAGTAGTGGAAGTAAAAGTCATTGCAAAACACACACAAAATATAGTTGATTTGCAGAACATTTCCCATCTCTCTGCTATTGGTTGGGGAATAACAGGTGGTAATCCTTTTGGAATCTTAAGACATAAATTTAGCCAATCCCATCCAACAGGACTAGGGTAGCCACACAGTTGAAATTGCATTACTTCAGTTTGATTCTTTCCCTGTCCTCTGCAATGGAGGGGATCATCTACCACTGCTGCCCCATTTAGTGAAACCTGGTGCATAAGGCAGAGAGCTGTGAGGAGGCAAGCATTAAATTTACTCTTCTGGAATGCCCCTGCAACTCCACAATGAAAGTCTGGGCTATTGTCCAGGTTCTAATAATTTCTTATCCATGAAATCCTCCCCACCTGGAACTTGTGCACCAGCTGACCTGTAGCTACTGGCGGTTGATCAGGTATTTGTTTCAACCTGATAAATACTCGAGGATTAAAATATCTTGGGCCTCAGATTATTAGGTGAGGAAATTTGACATTTACCTCGACCTTCATCAAATCTACTCTCGGTAAAACCTTTTTACGAAGTTATGGTTGCTGAGATTAAGTTCATATGCTGCTAGTTCTGATAAGAACATAAAGTTTACTCAGCCATCAGGGAAAATAAAACAATTCTACTTTGATTGGTAGCCAGTTCTCTTCAATTATCAATTAGATAGATTTACTTTGAGACAATGGGAAAGCTGCAGTGTAACATAATTAAGGAAGGCTCTGAATACTTGCTTCGAAATATAAAATTAGATATTTTTGGAATTGTGAGCGCTTTGAATGATATAAAAGAAATTCAACACTAGGGCATTAACATTTTTCAGATTATCAGGGTCTTCAATTATACAAGTCTGGTTAGGACAACATCAGGGGAGGCATGCTCTGCAGCCCTATGCCAAAATCGGGCAGAGAATGGCTTCCGACGCCAGATCCGGGGCAGGCGCTAGTTTGCGATTCTCCGCCCCTCCAAATCGGCGCGATCAGGACGTGCGCGCTGCGCCATTTGCAAGGCCGTTGGCGTGTCATCAGCTGGCCCACCTACGCTGCTCCGCCCCGGTGGGCTGGGTTCCCGACAGCGCAGGCCACATGTAATCACAGGAAACCTGGTGTGCCGGCTGCGGACAGTGTTCAATGCCGCCACACCCATCCGGGATCTGTGCCGCTGGCCAGGGGGCTGCTGCTAGGGCTGTGGGGTCGGGATGGGCAGGTTTAGGCTTCCAGCACGACTGGTGCAACGTGGCCCAGCGATTCTCCGGCCGTTTTCCACATCACCCTCGGGTGTTCCATGCGGCGCCAGTGCTAGCTCCTCACCGATTCTCCCGCAATGAATCACCCGCGGATTCTCCCTCAGCGTGGGCACGTAGCCTCAGGAGCTGCTGGTGTTAAAAGCTAATGTATTTCAATTCATTATTAAAAATGAAATGGACCTCAAAAGCTCAAGAAATCATTACTGCACAACTAAACAATTGGGCTGAAATGTATTTTTTGAATTTCAGTATTCCAAATAAGGAGCAAAAGCCACAGAAGCAAATAAAGAAAATCCTGAAAATTAAGATCAACTGAATAGAAAACAGGACCCGAAAGGGTACATCTGTAAGTCAGAGCACCCACGTTCCATACACCATTTCTTCCAAAAAGGTTTTCGGATATTAAAAACAACAAAACCAAATACATATTTTCTGCAGCAGAGATTCTAATTATTTCCACTCTTATGCTTGAGGTCGGACTTTCATTTTCTGCTCGGTTTCCTCTGGTTTCATTGAGAGAGATTCAAAATAGCTCCAGGCAGACAACGACTCTTAGGAGAATCATTTTAGAACTTGGGTGATCTTCAGCTGGTAGAGACAATGAAAGTATTCAGCTCCAGCAAGTCTAGCTTTAGCTTCCTGAAGTATTAATATAATTTATGTTTGTAAAAAATTACACAGATGGAAAGTTAACTTAGATTGAGTCTCAGTATGCAGGAGATAAACATACTGGTGTTGATTTTTCCAATTCCAATGCAATGAAAACAATCCTATAATTGCATAATGTGCATTTGAAATATTAAGTTGCTTAAAGAGTTGAGTCTAAGCATGATTTTATACCTTCTTAATCATAAACATCATCTATCTGGTAACTGTTTATATCTTGAAGGATCAAATATCATTGTCCTAATACAGTTTATTTACATTTCTGTAAATATAAACAGCATACATCTCATGCTTACATTTGTTTATTTCTCTTTCTATGGAAGGATAAAGTGATGGTTGGAAGCATGAACTTGTGAATGAATCACCAAAGAACTTTATTAACTTTTTGTCATTGCTGGACATGGTTCCAACTGTGTCAGCAGCTAATAGTACCTCATAAATGTTAACAGTACCACAGCTGAACCCAATTCTGATTATGCCCTCTGCAGACATGCACTTTCTAGCAGGGATTACAAGATAGCAAGCAGGTCCTGGACACTGGCCAATTTTCCTCGTGATTGCCTCAGGAGGTACTGAGGCCTCCTGTCACTCTCTCCCACTGATATCAGCCACCTTACCATCAATTCAAATTGAGCTTGTAATCGTCTGATTTGTATGGCATAATGTTATACCAGTTGCTGCATTTATACATTAAGGCTAGGCTGTTGGAGCAGCAGGGACGAGAAAACATATAATTCAACACTGACAGGCAATTTTTAAAGTCAGGGAGAGAATTGGGGAGAAGGGGATACCGATTTGTTGGTCAGTTAGCTGCCATCTTCATAGTTATATCTAGGTGTAATAGACCTCAGTGTTCATTATTTGCAAATGTGAATCCATAAACTCTTAATCTGCTTTGGGATATGCGCATTAATATTTAAGTGTGGAAAGTTATTTTGAACCAAGACAGAAAACGCACCAATCCTTTACTTGTACAACTAAAAGTCGCAGAAGCTCAATTGTTTACTGTTTTGATTAGGTCTTTGTCAACTTAATGCACACAGTCACACAAAACCATCTTGTGACAGCAGGAGACCAACACTGCTTTGTACAAAAGCTGAACATACCCTCCATTGCCACAAACAGCCGGACAAACCAAAACCAAGTAAAAACTATTGTGATTTTTCAACTATTGCTCATTAAATAAAGTTTCATGATCAGTGTTTTTAATTACAATGTGTGGTTTCCGACAAACTGACATTCTAAATTTAATTTTCCAAAGAAAAAGGTAGCAATTACAGTGGTTACAGACCAGTGGCTGTACAACTTTGGTAGAGATCAACATTCTTTGAATATGTAATATGAATGGGGCCAATGAAGTCTCAACAATAACTGTTAGAACTTAAAAACTATTTTGAACAGCTCATCCTCAAGTCTAATATTGTCTAAAGTCTTAACAAAACATCAAAATTAAGATGCAGCCTTTTCTTTTTGAGAATTCTCTGCATCAATAAAGCAGCCATAGATATTTTAATACAATACTCTTATTTGACTAAAGCATGACCACTGACACAACTGTGTTTTGAAACAGGCAATTGTAGAATTTGAAACAATCAGAGGCTTAAAGCCCTCAATCAATTTGTTTTAAGGTTACATGTTTGATCATTTTGTAAATTTTAAGCAGGACCTAATGCTGTATAATATTAAAGTAAAAAAAAAACTGCCCTATTACATAACCCACAACAAAATACACTGAATTGAGACTCAAATAGAGAAATTCAAATAAGGCAAAACAGTTACTTAAAAAGGATTTGGGGTTTCACTCCCACACTCGCTGCAAAATAAAACCTGTTCCCTGTAATTACAAATATTCTGCCAATTCATTCCTTATTCCCTGAATAAAGACAATTCTATTGCATCAGGTCATCATTCTACTCGGGTTTTAAAGTCTCTAGTATGGTTCCCTTACATTTTTCAACAGTTTCAACCCTTGCACATTGGCTGGCATTACAAGCATTTTCAAACTTTGACCGTACACAGTGAACACAGACAACTAAAACTTAAACCAGCAAAGAGGTATCACTTAATATTTCGGTAACAAATATGGGTCGTGCATGACCCATCATGTCATAATCTTCAATCTTTTCAATGTGAATTTCCTATCTACTGTCAGATATCAATAGTTTATTGTTTACGCTACAATAACAAAGCTCATCAAGAGTTCTGACTAGACTTATGCAAATAAAAGACTGTTGCATTTAAAACCTGTTATAGGAATGCTTGTTCCATTCCCCTCCCCTCCCCTTCCCTTCACCCCAACCCATTCCCCTTTTCAATTCAACGAGAAGCAGCTCATTTCCATCGGAGACAAATGTCGGTAGGACTGGTAACCATCCAGTTTATGTGGCATATTTCTTGGTCCACTGTCTTGCTATTCTGTCATGTTCAGCCCTGTTAGTCATATACTGCGTGGCTATGCTCCCAACCAAAGGGTCCGCTGCAATAAAACAGAAAATATTGATTATCAGTTTACTGCACGATAAGATACAAGTTATAACTGCCAATTTATTTTTCCTAGTTCCCATTTGTCTTGCCACAATCCAGCCTTGAAGTAGCAGCTTGCAGCTGTGCAACTTGCATAGGTGGCAATTAATGTGATCATACCTCACTTACTGGTCTCACATTTGATTGCTAATGGCCTACTTAACTGCGTGACAAATCACAAAGTTCAATTATGTCCTCATTAAATGTCCGCAGCAACACATCCACAGATACCAATGCATAGTAACCCAGGGCCGAAACCTCAAGTGATGGTATCCTTTGGCAAAGCAGAGCAAGTCTACTACAGTGTTTTCACAGCTATCTCAAGAGAGATGGCAAATTTACAGCAGAAAATGTTATTGTGCAAATTAAACAAATGGCATAATATTCCACAAAAACACTAAATCTTATCAGCAAATATGACAATGTGATAAAATATTTTTATAACTTGCTAACCAGATATTTATATGAACTCAATCCTTAATTTGCAAGATGGTTTTTTTGACCATTTTCTTTTCCTTTCAAGTCACCCTCTAGTACAAAGCCCCACATCAAGATTCAAAAAATATGTATTTCTTAGACATCTGGCAATACCATGCCCTGAATAACCCAGGACTTTTCAATGATCCTTTTTTATCCTTCGCCCATGCCTGTTTTTTTTCCAAGCAAAGAATGAGAATTCACTGTGCAGGAAATCAGTTATGAACCTGCATAACAGCACCCCGCCACTCCCACAGACACACACAAAGCAGAGTTGGGCACACTGCCACACTCAGCTGCTCTCAGATAGTCTATTGTTCAATATTTTCAATATTCACAAAAACAGAATTAGAACAATATGCTTGCATTTTTCTTAATTAACTTTGGATGTTAAGAAGAAATTACAAACTTCCTCTGAAACAATCAAATAAGTGCGATAGATTCGGATAGAATTGATGTGGGCGGCACGTTAGCACAGTGGTTAACACTTCTACTTCACAGCACCTGGGTATCGTTCGATTCCCGGCTTGGATCACTGTCTGAGCGGAGCCTGCACGTTCTTCCAGTGTCTGTGTGGGCTTCCTCTGGCTGCTCCGGTTTCCTCCCACACATCCCGAAAGATGTGCTGTTAGGTAATTTAGACATTCTGAATTCTCCCCGTGTACCCGAACAGATGCCGGAATGCGGTGACTGGGGGCTTTTCACAGTAGTTTCATTTCAGTGTTAATGTAAGCCTACTTGTGACAATAAAGATTATTAAAAACTATATCTGCTACATGGAGGCCAAATGGTGAAAGGTCAAATGGCCTTTCCTCCCGGTGCCTGGCATCCATTGTCTTCCCCCCTGCCCCACCCCATCCCCATTATTGAACAACCCACAACCACTCATAACCAGGCAATAATAGGAATTGATCAAATCAGATTATAGACTAGAATTCCTCTTACCAGGATTGCAATCTGTGAGAAGAGAACAAATTGACAGAAGAACCTTAGAGATGGTCAGTGCTGGGCTCCAGTTATCCTTCAGGATATCCAGACAGATCACTCCTTGACTGTTGATATTGCAATGATAGATCCTTGTTCGGAAAGTCACCTGTCAAATTAAGGTAAAAATTAACATGCATAGTTGAGAAATGAGAAAACCTGATCCATTCAACATACTCCAGTAATACAGTCCGGAAGCATTCTCAAGCAAAACAGTAAAACAGTAATTTTATGTGCCTTAGATTATAAATAGTTGAATGACAGACAGGAATTCACACGTTAATTCCTTCATTCGTGTGAACTACGGTTAGTGGACATATCAATATTTCCTATTGTACTGTTTAATGATCACAGTCACAGGTCAAAAGCAACTCCATTAACACAGCTAATGATCATTTATGATTTCATTATGCATTGAGCTATCCAGACAGCCTGTGAACTGACATAGTAAATCACACAACAAAATGTGTGCGTAACAACCCACTAACCAAATAAAGCAGCACTCCTAAACACTGGGAATTGCAATGTCACTGCAGTTTCTGTTTTGGGGAATGTCATCCCTACTTTCCTGTCATGATCAGGATATCCACTAAGCCTTTCTTTCCTAATGTTTACAATACATACAATTTTTAAAAAGTCAGTTAATTTATTACCTGCAATTTATAATGCTTTGAAATCCCCCTCACTATTTATTCATTATAGAAACCAAACATTAACGGTACAAAATTGATATGGAACAAGGTAATTGTGGGAGGAAAGTGGAGCACCCGGAGGAAACCCACACACACACACACAGGGAGAACGTGCAGACACCACACAGACAGTGATCCAAGCCGGGAATCGAACCTGGGACCCTGGAGCTGTGAAGCAATAGTGCTACCCACTGTGCTACCGTGCCGCCCAACCTTAGTTTTTTCAGACATTCAGAAAGCCACGGCAATTTTCTGGCTGTTTTTGTCAGCAGGATCTTCCCGTCCCGCTGATGTCAAACACCACTGCGGGTTTCCTGGTGGTTGGGGTGGAATCAATGGGTAATCTACTGACAGCGATGGAACCAGAAGATCCTGCTGCTGAGCTAACGGCGGGTTGCCTCCCGCTGCCGAGGAACAGCGGGGGTGGGGGGGGGGCGAATCTCTCCCTTGCCTACCCGGGCGGTTTGATATTATACAGCATCTCAAATGAACCTTAATTTTGTAGCTATTAAAATCGAGAAATACCCCAGGCAACTTACAAGGCCACACTCCAAATCCATCAATGCCGCACAAAGATGCTCTACAGCTTTATTATAACAGCACTTGAGAAACAGGTCAGTTTTAGGAGGCATTATATTGAAGATCTCATTTACTGAGACTAGCATTATCATATACTGCTCCCTCAAGAGCAGTGGTTAAATTTAGTGCCTTGCTTCAAATTGCAAGTTTGATGCTAGGCGATTTCAATTATTCTGATCTTACTGTACTTAACCTGGTTGTATCCATAATCTTCAGAGTATGTTCAACTCATCAGAGTAACTTCATAAAAAATAAAAATGGGCTTGATAGTAGTGATAAACTTTAAACCATTTTAAGCATCACAACCAGGTTTCAAATTGTTTAAAATTATTTGTTTTTAGTGATGGGGAAGTTGGGGGGGGGGGAGAAAAGAGAACATCAATGAAACTTCAGAACACAAGCATCAATACAACAATCGTAACCACATTGTTTTGTTTTTATTCCATATTGGACAGTAACTAGTCACTCCTATGTTCAATCAATTTTCGTGAGAAATTAGGTGTGACACTAAAGTCCTTCAATGTTTGACAAAATTTGCAGACTGGAAAATAAAGTTCTCAAATTTTTTGATTTAAAATATGAATTTTATTAGTTACTTTTTTCTGCAAGGTTGAATATAATTTCATGGCACAACAACCTATTCTCATCTGCACCAAGTTTTCACAACTGCCAGAGAAATCAATGAAAGTACTAAACGCCTATTGACAAGCGTCCATTTTCAAAACATGTATCTTTACACTCACACTGCTTTCCCTTTTGAGGGATCATGGTGGAAGTGATGTAATGGAAGGATTCTATGCTGTTTATCAGTTTGTTGATCCGCATTATCGCATTATTGACTCTCCTTCCGTGGCCAAGTCCGAGGGTTGGACTCGAGTCCAGCAATGGGTGCACTCCCACTGAGCCACAAGACTTCCCCATATATCTGAAGAACCCAATTTCCAGGCCAAATAATAGGGCAGCACGGTGGCACAGTGCACAGCACTGCTGCCTCAGTGCCAGGGACCCGAGTTTGATTCCAATCTCGGGTGACTGTCTATGTGGAATTTGCACGTTCTCCCCGTGTTTGCATGGGTTTCCTCTGGGTGCTCCAGTTTCCTGTCACAGTCTAACGATGTGCAGGTTAGTTAGATTGGCCACTCTAAATTGCCCTTAAGTGTCCAAAAGGTTAGGTGGGGTTACGGGGAAAGGGCAGAGGATTGGCCTTAGGTAGGGTGGTCTTTCGCAGGGTTGGTGCAGACTCGATGGGCTGAATGGCCTCCTTTTTGCACTGGAGGGATTTTATTCTATGAACAACCTCCAGCTGCTCAGCAACAGAGTTGCAAGACCAGGTCAATTTGAATGAATGGTAAGTTACTACCTACCAATGATACAGCAGGTGTCAGAAACTCTAAAAAGGCACTTAATTTACCAGTATCCCTGTACTTTTAGTAGCTGCAGTTTTTCACTTTCAGAGTCAAAACTCTTCCTCATACAACGTAAATCCAATATACATCCAAAGGCATTTCAGTCTTTATTGATGCTTTTTCAAAGTGCAAAGTAAATGTAAAACATTTTATTGCTATTACCCTCATACAGACGGGATATATCCAAGGATTCTATGGGAGGCAAGTAATGAAATTGCAGAGCCGTTGGCAATGATCTTTTCATCCTCGCTGTCAACAGGGGTGGTACCAGAGGATTGGAGAGTGGCGAATGTCGTGCCCCTGTTCAAAAAAGGGAATCGGGATAACCCTGGGCCAGTTAGTCTTACTTCGGTGGTAGGCAAAGTAATGGAAAGGGTACGGAGGGATAGTATTTCTGAGCATCTGGAAAGACACTGCTTGATTAGGGATAGTCAGCACGGATTTGTGAGGGGTAGGTCTTGCCTTACAAGTCTTATTGACTTCTTTGAGGAGGTGACCAAGCATGTGCATGAAGGTAAAGCAGTGGATGTGGTGTACATGGATTTTAGTAAGATATTTGATAAGGTTCCCCATGGTAGGCTTATGCAGAAAGTAAGGAGGCATGGGATAGTGGGAAATTTGGCCAGTTGGATAACGAACTGGCTAACCGATAGAAGACAGAGAGTGGTGGTGGATGGCAAATATTCAGCCTGGAGCCCAGTTACCAGTGGCATACCACAGGGATCAGTTCTGGGTCCTCTGCTGTTTGTGATTTTCATTAACGACTTGGATGAGGGAGTTGAAGGGTGGGTCAGTAAATTTGCAGATGATACGAAGATTGGTGAAGTTGTGGATAGTGAGGAGGGCTGTTGTCGGCTTCAAAGAGACATAGATAGGATGCAGAGCTGGGCTGAGAAGTGGCAGATGGAGTTTAACCCTGACAAGTGTGAGGTTGTCCATTTTGGAAGGACAAATATGAATGCGGAATACAGGGTTAATGGTAGGGTTCTTGGCAATGTGGAGGAGCAGAGAGATCTTGGGGTCTATGTTCATAGATCTTTGAAAGTTGCCACTCAAGTGGATAGAGCTGTGAAGAAGGCCTATGGTGTGCTAGCGTTCATTAGCAGAGGGATTGAATTTAAGAGTCGTGAGGTGATGATGCAGCTGTACAAAACCTTGGTCAGGCCACATTTGGAGTACTGTGTGCAATTCTGGTCACCTCATTTTCGGAAGGATGTGGAAGCTTTGGAAAAGGTGCAAAGGAGATTTACCAGGATGTTGTCTGGAATGGAGAGTAGGTCTTACGAGGAAAGGTTGAGGGTGCTAGGCCTTTTCTCATTAGAACGGAGAAGGATGAGGGGCGACTTGATAGAGGTTTATAAGATGATCAGGGGAATAGATAGAGTAGACAGTCAGAGACTTTTTCCCCGGGTGGAACACACCATTACAAGGGGACATAAATTTAAGATAAATGGTGGAAGATATAGGGGGGATGTCAGAGGTAGGTTCTTTACCCAGAGAGTAGTGGGGGCATGGAATGCACTGCCTGTGGAAGTAGTTGAGTCGGAAACGTTAGGGACCTTCAAGCGGCTATTGGATAGGTACATGGATTAGGGTAGAATAATGGAGTGTAGATTAATTTCTTCTTAAGGGCAGCACGGTAGCATTGTGGATAGCACAATTGCTTCACAGCTCCAGGGTCCCAAGTTCGATTTCGACTTGGGTCACTGTCTGTGTGGAGTCTGCACATCCTCCCCGTGTGTGCGTGGGTTTCCTCCGGGTGCTCCGGTTTCCTCCCACAGTCCAAAGATGTGCAGGTTGGGTGGATTGGCCATGATAAATTGCCCTTAGTGTCCAAAATTCTATGATTAACCTAGGATAAAAGTTCGGCACAACATCGTGGGCTGAAGGGCCTGTTCTGTGCTGTATTTTTCTCTCTCTCTCTCAGACTTTAGTACAATCCTTCATGGCAACAATTCAGAGCCATATCCATACACCAGTCAGGTAGAGCATGAAAACAAATGCAATCAAAACACAACACTTTCTCTAATCAGTTTCATGTGTCAACATTTATACTGATTACAAAGGCAGTGCAACGTCAACTACTAAAGTAGAGCCTGGGATATTTGTCAATTATGTTATGTCCTCTCATTATTCAAATACGGTCCCATTAAATGGAGTAGAAATCAATAAGAACACCTGGGGAGACTATGGAGGGTAGAATAATCTCAAACAGTAACTGCATATAAACCCAAGTTTTGATAAAAAGTGAAATTTTACCGAATCTCTAAATAAGCTCACTCAATGGCCTCTTGGGTGAAGTGACCTTCTCCCAGTGTCTGTGTGGGTCTCACCCCCACAACCCAAAGATGTGCAGGATAGGTGGATTGGCCATGCTAAATTGTCCCTTAAGTGGAAAAATAATTGGGTACTTTAAATTTGTAAAACAAAAATGATGTTAGTTAGTCTGTACATTAGGGGGAACAAATATGAACGGGCAAAAATACAGTCAGAGTTTCCATTTTCCCAACTTGTTGGAAAAAGTGTGACAGAAAAATGTATCCGGCTTGGCTATCATGTCCTCCCAGAATCAAACAGCTTCTGGGCATTCACTACGCGCATGGTCAATGACCACTTGGTCATGGCAGAGAAGAACGCCCAGTATATGCTGAGTCATACTCTGAGTGAGTATCTTCATGACAGGAGAGGGAGCAACCAAGAAACAGCAAACATCTTACTGAACAATGGAAATTCCATCACACGGCCCGACACTTACTCAGTTAGTTGTAGGTACAGGAATTCATTCAAAGGATTATAGATATTGGTGTTTACAAATGAAATGGTGAACTAGACCTGGACCTGAAATATGGCTAAACAAATGTTATCTGGCGAGTCTTAAAGGTTTAAACCCATCCCAACTTAATAATACTTGGATATTGGAATACAGAGTAATATTGAAAAATTTGTCTATAGAACATAGAACAGTACAGCACAGAACAGGCCCTTCGGCCCTCGATGTTGTGCCGAGCCATGATCACCCTACTCAAACCCACGTATCCACCCTATACCCGTAACCCAACAACCCCCCCCCTTAACCTTACTTTTTAGGACACTACGGGCAATTTAGCATGGCCAATCCACCTAAGCCGCACATCTTTGGACTGTGGGAGGAAACCGGAGCACCCGGAGGAAACCCACGCACACACGGGGAGGACGTGCAGACTCCGCACAGACAGTGACCCAGCCGGGAATCGAACCTGGGACCCTGGAGCTGTGAAGCATTTATGCTAACCACTATGCTACCGTGCTGCCCTAAATTGGATACCAAATTTTGCAAAGTTTAGGATAGTACCTATTCACTTGCAACAGGACATAAGAAGATAGCAGAATGGGCAGATGGCAAGTGGAATTTAATACAGAGAAGTGTTAGGTGATGCATTTTGGCAGAAGGGATAGCGAGGAAATAGGGACTTACAGCACAGTTCTATAAAGTATGCAGGGAACTGCGTGCTCAGGTGCATAGATCTTTGAAGACAGCAGGATATATTGAGAGATTTATTAGAAAGGCACATCAGATCCTGGGCTTCACAAGTAATCGAGTGGAAAAGCAGGGAATTCTGAACCTTTATAAAGCTCTGCTTCGGCCACAACTGCACCCAGTTTTCGTCACCACAATTAAGGAAGCATGTGAGGGGCCCATGAAATTTCCCTGAATAGTTCCAGGGATGACGGACTCTAGTTCGAAGTTGAAGAATTTCTTTTTGCAGCAACTGGTAATGACCTACAACTCGCTGGTCACGAGGGTGGTGGAAGGGCAGCCTATGATTTCAAAAGGATATCGGATGGGCACTTGAGGGCTACAGGGATAGTGTGGGGGGAATGGAACTCAGTGAAGAGTCAGGACATGGCTGGCATGGACTCAATGGGCTAAATGGCCCATGTGCCACAATGGCTCTATGATTTTAATCTAAATTGACCAATCTAATTCTGTTTTGAAGAAGGCAGGATTGGTATTCAGACCTGTAATAAATGCTATAAATGTAGAGTAATTGTGGGTGTGCGGGAATAGGATAAGTTAGACACAGCCCACGAATATCATGGGTGAACACTACATCCATTTCTAATATTACTAAGTACTCTGAAGCAAAGCTCCGAAACACTGGAATGCTGGTGCTGCAACAATAGCACACTAAAATTCAACTTTACCATAAACATTTCATTACTTCTCTACTAGGCTCTTTGCAGTGAAGCAGCATCCTCTCTTGGTAAGAGAAACCGATGTAATCAGCAACACTGCTCCTGCTGCCTTCTATATATACTCTTAAAATCCATCTGTATGACCCAGTGTCAGCAGTGGCATCCACAGGCAAACTGGCAAGAGCAAAATCTCAACACTTCTGAATCACATCTCAAACACTCAATGAGAAGTGGTTCTTATAACACAGCTTTCAAAAACGAGCATAGACCAATTTTAAACTATTATGGCAACAAGTTATAAATAAACTCATCATATTGTCAAATTGTAAACACCACTCTCACATGTGAAAACATTGTAAAAAAAAGTCCCCTTACCTTGGGTGGTTTGAAAGGATATTCTGCTGAAAATACAATGTCAAGGAAGAACACACCACCTTCATAAACTGACCCAGGGGGCCCCAGAATTGTTGACCTCCATTCATAAACATTATCGCCTTTTGGTCCAGCACTGAAAAGCAAAAATGAAATTGTAATACATTTTTTAAAAGATTAATATTGACGAGAAATCACAAACTGTATTAAGAGATCATTTGTAATTTTGCATAAGCAGGTGTCCCTCAATTCTTTATTACCTAAGCATTCAAGTAACTGGTGGAAAGAAACTTCTGTTTAGAATTGAAGGGGGGGGGGGAGATGCGGACTGTGTGGGGGGACGGGGACGGGGGGGGGGGGGGGGGGGGAGACAGAGGCAGGTGGCAGTCAGACAAGGTTGCGGACAGGATTTATTTAAGCTACAAGATGTAAACAAGTTACCCCTTCCAAATATAAAGATCCAAAGCTTCCCCCCCGCTTAAGACAATTCAGTAAAATTCTAGAATATTAATGACCAAATCTACTTATTGCATTTTTACATTGCTTTGTGCTTTCAAATACACAGATAGGATGGGAATAGAGGGATACGGACTCTGGAAGTGTAGAAGGTTTTAGGTTAGTCAGGCAGCATGGTCAGCGCAGGCTTGGAGTGCCGAAGGGCCTGTTCCTGTGATGTACCTTTCTTCGTTCTTTAGAACAAAAGGGCAGCGTCACTCACAAAGAAGTTGATCATCTAAAAGTTTATACTTTTCCCATTAATCTTCAATGATGCTCTTAGCCAGATATTCATGTAAATTTTTATTTAAAAGTTGTTAATGAGATGCAGTTATTAGTCTGGAGGGAATAATCTATCAATTGTATTTCGTATTACATCTTCTAGTTTTGTAATCCATATAACTTAAGCAACCTACATTATCTGCATGAATGAGTATTCTAACCCTTAGATTAAAACTGATGAATCAGGACATAGCTGGGATCTTGGAACCACCAAAGCATCAAGCAGTCATGCTTCCTCTGGTGCAGGAGGATCAGAGCAAAGTCTTGACGTGATGGTATGCATCATTAGATCACAAAGACCTAGAATTGTTCAAAATCTGCTTTTGGACAGTGGACCCCTACTCCAAAACAGATGGTGGGCCTTAAAGCATAGAAGAAAAACTGGTATGTAAAAACAAAAGCATATCTAAAGTTGTTAGAATAGTGATAACGAACAAAAATTTGAAATCAGAGAACATGCACCGTACTTTATGCGTAATTACTTGTTGTACAGGTAATTACAATAACAAATCTATTCTTGCCATCTGAGGATCTCCATTGTTAGAATCATACCGGTGTGGCCAGCTGAAATTTGACGACTGGCTTCAGGAGACCAAAATTATTTTGTAATTTTTTTTCAAAGATAGGATGCTGAATACTTAAAGCTCTTCACAATTTAAAAGAACCAATCTAATCATTCTTCTCTGAACACTTCTCCAATACACCCTTGCCCTATTCATAAGATCGCTATGGATGAAGATGACCATTTAAATTTATGCTTCCAGAAAGATCCTGAACTCTTCCTCCGCAGCATCCAATTACTTAAGTTATTCTGGGTTCTACACAGGGGCTTTATTCATAAAGTCAATGGCTAAACACTTTTGGAAAATGTAGAGGTAGTCTGACTTCTGTTGCTTGGCTGATGATTCAAGAAAATAACATTAAATATTGAGGAGTTTCATATTTAACAAACGAAAAGCTGGACATAAACAGGAGGCTAGTTATCTCCAAGGGAAAAATGGTTTTCCTGTTAGCAGATGCCGATTGGTTATGTAGTTGCAATTCAAATTTCCAGTATTCACGGGTTTTTCTTAATCAATGACCTCCATGTTTTCCCTTGACGACCAGACACTGACTTGGTTTCAGATTCACCATGCTGGAATTTGACCGTATGACTTCATGTCTGACTATGACAACCATCAATTTCTTTTTTGTAATAAAAAAAAACTCAGCATGGATTTTTTTCTCTCTCCAGAATGCATAAGTTTGTTTTGGAACCCTGCAGTTTGCATTTGCCCAACGTATGCAGGAGAAGCATGAAAATAATTTCCATTTTAACCTGCATTCCTGACATTTCGATTTTCTGCTGCATACATTCCTGAGACACTCAGGAATAGTATCTATTTAAAACTGCATTAACAATGGCTTGCAACTGGTTCAGAATTTTAAAATCTGCCTAAGGATCTAAAACAAAAATCACAGGCTAAGTTCTGATTACATTCTGTACTACGTTCACTTTAAAATGCATTGTGAACTTTCCAAAACAGTCCCAGAGATCTCTTGACCTTTCTTACTATTACCCAAAGGAAAAAAAAAGTGTTATTTTATTGATACACTGATCAGTCTGTGATGAGATCAGACTCCACACACAGGTAGTGGAGTCTTTTTAATTTCTTCTGGTCAAGCAGGGTTAAGGGGGTGGAGAATAACGGAGGCAAAATGCAAGGACAGAGGCAGTGAAAAGGGAAAACGAACAGACAGCAATGCTGAAAGAAGTAGAATTCAAATCAGCAAGGGTAGAAAAATTGAGGCATGGAAACAGCCGACCTGCTTGAATTGGGGCTGGTTGGGATATAGTGTGGTGAGCGGTGTGGAACTGTAGTTGGGGGAAGGGTTTGAGAAAAGGAAAAAATGAAGCAGGATAGGGGATAACTTGTAAGGGGCAATGAAGATTGGCCAGGGAAGACATTTTGCTCAAGGGATGGGGTCTGGCCTTGTGTTGGCTCAGCGGCTAGGGTACCTCTCACTTTAAAAAAAAACTTTTCTGTTTTCCATCGGTCTCTGTTTCTTGCTGAAGGAGAGTTTCAAGGCCAAACCTTCCACGGGTCAAGGAGTGGATGTGATGACTGGAAGACTTTAGGAATATTGGATTCTAAGTATTGGGAAATTTAAGGGTTAAAAGCCTGGGATTAGAGTGTGTTTGACTGCAGTGGCCATGCTTTTTAGAAAAAAAAAGTCCTGTTTTGCAGGGTCTGGGGCTTTTAACAGGCAGAAGGTGAAATTGACAAAGGAATGCATGTTTCAGTCTGGACTAATGGACTGTGGTTTGAATGGGAAAGTTAATGTGCTTTGCAGGCTGCAGAGATAATTTGTTTTTTAGCTTGGGGAAATGAGGTAATTGCTGTGTGGAGCCAAGGCATGCAGAGAGACATTTTGAAAAGCTTTAGAGGCAGGTGTTTTGGAGAGAGGAGTTGAGTTTTGATCTGCTTGATACCGAGTCCACAATTCTCCCACAGTAAGATAGATCGAGGGCTATGTGTTTCTTGTTGTTCAATGGGAAAGAGAGTCGTAGTGTTTAAGGGATAAGATGTTATTTTTGGGTGTGAAGTTAAAAAAGTTAATATTGTATTCATAATAAAGTTTTGTTTTTAAAAATACCAAAGCCCTATTTCTTCATGCAATCGCTCCTGGGCTGAATCATTCTTTCCGTAGTCTTAAAAATAAACTAAAATATTTGGTCCAGTATCCTAGCCACTGTTGGGGTCTGGTCTCGGATCGTAATAATAGTTACAACTGCAATCTTAAGTAATTCACGACTTATCTTCCTATTGTTATAATTTTAACAAAATCCAGGAATGATTGACGCTCCTTTCTTTAAAAAAAATTCATCATGGGATAAGGGCATCGCTGGCTGGGCCAGCATCTAACTGTTTTTTATCTGAGTGCATTACGGAGGGAATTTAAGAGTCAACCACATGGAGGAGTCATGTGTAGGCCAGACTAAGTGAGGGCAGCTGATTTCCTTCCTTCAAAGGACATGAATGAACCAGATGGGTTTTTACAACAACCGACAGTAGTTTCATGGTCGTCATCAGACTTTTAATTACAGATTTTTTTGGATTGATATTAAATTTCACCATCTGCCCTTGTGGGATTCCAAACCAGATCCCCAGAGCATTACCCTGGGTGTCTGGATTACTAGTCTAGTGGTAATACCACCATCTCCCCATGTGTTCAGTTATGGACTGCCACTTTATTTTGGCATGAGCCTCATAAGCAGTTAGCTATATTTATAATGCCCTTAGACGGTGCTACTTTTAACATTTAATAAATACAACAACGTTACTAAGTAAACAATTACAGAAAAGAGACATGGAGCACAGAATTATTGAGCAAGGGCTTTTGATATGTGACGCTGCCTGTCCCAGATGGACAGAAACCCTGTGACCCCCTTCAGTCCTAAACTACTCACAATGGGCTTTTTCTGGATCCCTTAGCCCCAATTTGATCAAACAAAACAGTGGACGACAGCCACTTAATGCACACACATCCATCTTTCACCTTCATAACCTGCTTGAGAGCTTGTCAGTTTTAAGTTTGGACTGAAACAGTACGACATATTTTCCACAAATATAAGTTTTTCCTCCATGCTTAGAATCTCAAAGAGCGAACAGGGAAATCAAATATTTGGGGTGTATATCATTACACTGTTGATACTGAACAAAAATGATTAATTTATTGCAACAAATCCTAATCAGCTGAAATTCAGATGAGCTATTTGTACTGGGAAATGACATGAGATGCAAGTCCAATCAAATATGATGCACAAATTCTATTATGCATGTTCTCTATCCCGTTTCCTTCTCTCACTGAATCACACATCCACCTCTCAATCTTCCATCAATAGTAGTGCAAATTAGTCTCCAGGGAGTACACATATGAAGCCTGTCCAAGACCCTGCTACCTCAAAATAGAATTTAGTCAAATCACCAGCAGAGATCAAACGGAGAGGATAAAATCTAATTAGACAATTACTGTATCATTAGCAAGTGTATTTTCTGATGTCAGGTCAGCAAACCAGCAGTGCAGCAAAAATCGCAGATGCCAAAATACATCCCACTACTTTGTGGAAATTGAAGTTATTGCTCCATCTTTCCACCACTAAGATACACATTTGTTTAGAAATAATCATAACTTCTTTCGGTGTGCAATAATCTTCTGACTTGTTGCAATTTGAAAGTAAGTTAAGTAAAAAACACTTCTATAATGAGACTCATTACCAAAAAATACAGAAATAGGATAGGATTAAACCTAATTAGACACTGGGTGTGATTATTAAACGGGACAAAAACAGAGTGCGTTAATGGGGTGTTTCTCGGCACTGTAAATACCTCTATTTAACGGCACTGTTTCTTTTGGCCTCGACCCACGGCACCCAACTTAGCTCTTACGGGGTCCTCGAGCCCCTCCTCACCCCATCTCTAAAGGTCAAGGCACCACTGGGCCTGACCCCTGCCACTGCCAGGGTGGCAGTGGAAGTGCCAGGATACCACCCTGTCCACACCAGAGCACGGTAACCCCGGCATCTCCAATGGCCTGGGAGACCCCGCAGGTGCCATTATGCCTGATCCAAGTTCGTGGAAACCAATGCTAAACAGCACCCTGGCAAGGTCTCCCAGGACTCTGGGAGAATATGGCGCAGATGTATTTAACTGAGCCTAAATACGCTAATCTGGATCTCGCCCAGCAAGGGGGAGATGCAGATTGCGATGTCTGGCGAGATTCAATGGCCTCACCCTGTCACCAAGTCTGGCGCGACAAGGCCATTAAATCGCAGATAGTTACTCCATCACACTTGGAGACTTCAAATATTTACAGCTCAAATAAAATGGTTCAAACATTTATAAATTGAGAAGCTTAGTTTTTAAGATGGTACATCTCTTTAATGCTCCAAGTAAATATGTATTACGGGTGTTAATGCTAATTTATTCTGCTCGTCCCATTGGATGAGTGGTCATCATCTTTGGCCCCCACAATAAATTCCATTCCCTGATCCTCATTGGCATCACTCTCCCTCACAACTGCCTGAAGCTGAACCACTGTATGCAATCTTAATCTTGTGCTCAACTTGGAGATGAGCTTCTGCCCACCGGGTCGCCCCATCAGCACGACTGTGTCTCAGCTCATCTGTTCCTGCCTTTGTTACCTCGCGGTGAGAATATACCAACGCTTCCTGGCCGGTCCCCCATCCTCCACCCCACATAAATTTGAACGCATCTAAAATTCTGCTGCCTGTACCTTAACTCACAAAGTCCTGTTCACTTATTGGATTTGGATTGGTTTATTGTCACGTGTACCGAGGTACAGTGAAAAGTATTTTTCTGCGAGCAGCTCATTAAGTACATGGGAAGAAAAGGGAATAAAAGAAAATACATAATAGAGCAACACAACATATACAATGTAACAACATAAGCACCGGCATTGGATGAAGCATACAGGGTGCAGTGTTAATGAGGTCAGTCCATAAGAGGGTCATTTAGGAGTCTGGTGACAATGGGGAAGAAGCTGTTTTTGAGTCTGTGTGTGTTCTCAGACTTCCGTATCTCCTGCCCGATGGAAGAAGTTGGAAGAGTGAGTATCATCCCCCAGTCCCTGGTGGTCTACACTGGCTCATGGTTTGACCCTCAGCTACTAGACTCCTCAACGACTCTCTCTTGGACTGATCTGTTCCCGTAAGAACACTATCCACGACGCCCTATGCTGCTCTTGTTTGGCCCTTGTTTCGCACTGTGACCAATCACTATTTGTTGACGTACCAATGTACGTACTGTGTATGTTCCCTTGGCTGCAAAAAAATACTTTTCACTTTACTTCGGTACACGTGACAATAAATATCAATCAATCAATCTAGTGAAGAGTCTGCAGCATTTAGACAACAAAATGGCATCTGGCATATTAGAACCACCCGGTATCATCCCTCCTCGAAAGGTCTGGCTGGAAGGGGAGGTCCAAACTTTCAAAATGGGTATTTTAAAAAAAAAACCATGTTCATGGACATGCAGCTGGCATGGTTCCGTTTTAACTACCACACAACACCACATGTGACAACGGGAATCGCACCTGCAAAACTGTTGATGAGCTGATGACGTAGAAACCGGTTGAGTCTCACATTTCTCAACCTCGGCAGGAAAGCAGAGGTGAAGCAGGAGACTAAAGCGGCACCATGACTTGAGGACACCAGGGCAGCAATTTCAGTTACGGGATGAGGTCCATGTCTGCAACTTTGGAGATGTGGCACTTTGGCTCCCAGGTGTAATGCTGGAGAGAGCGGGTTCTGTCTTGTACAATGTTCAGATTTGGGGAGAGTTCAGCAGGAGCATTTGGACCACCTGAAGAAGCGAGAGCACGTGCTTCATGACGTCCAACCGACAGCACAGACGTCTCCTTCATACCAGGACCGGTCCGCAAGTCTAGCGACCTAACCATCTGGATCCCAGAGTCCGGTCCAGGAGGAAGACGATGACTCCGGTTTGGAGATGGACACGGAAGTGTCAGTGCTTATGGACAACTTGTGTCTGTGACCAAGGTCCCGGTAATAACACTCCGGTGGCCGGCCAGAAAACAATGGACGATGAACCGACATACCCCACCCAACCAGAGCCGCAGCATTGTATCTGACCCCCACAAGGACCAAGGGGAAACCATTGTTGAATTCCCCGAGGACTCAGAGTGTGAGCCGCCTTACAAACTTACATAGAACATAGAACATAGAACGATACAGCGCAGTACAGGCCCTTCGGCCCTCAATGTTGCACCGACATGGAAAAAAACTAAAGGCCATCTAACCTACACTATGCCCTTATCATCCATATGCTTATCCAATAAACTTTTAAATGCCCTCAATGTTGGCGAGTTCACTACTGTTGCAGGTAGGGCATTCCACGGCCTCACCACTCTTTGCGTAAAAAACCCACCTCTGACCTCTGTCCTATATCTATTACCCTTCAATTTAAGGCTATGTCCCCTCGTGATAGCCACCTCCATCCGCGGGAGAAGGCTCTCGCTGTCCACCCTATCTAACCCTCTGATCATTTTGTATGCCTCTATTAGGTCACCTCTTAACCTTCTTCTCTCTAACGAAAACAACCTCAAGTCCATCAGCCTTTCCTCATAAGATTTTCCCTCCATACCAGGCAACATCCTGGTAAATCTCCTCTGCACCCGTTCCAAAGCTTCTACGTCCTTCCTATAATGGGGCGACCAGAACTGTACGCAATACTCCAAATGCGGCCGTACTAGAGTTTTGTACAACTGCAACATGACCTCATGGCTCCGGAACTCAATCCCTCTACCAATAAAGGCCATCACACCATAGGCCTTCTTCACAACCCTATCAACCTGGGTGGCAACTTTCAGGGATCTATGTACATGGACACCGAGATCCCTCTGCTCATCCACACTACCAAGAATTTTACCATTAGCCAAATATTCCGCATTCCTGTTATTCTTTCCAAAGTGAATCACCTCACACTTCTCCACATTAAACTCCATTTGCCACCTCTCAGCCCAGCTCTGCAGCTTATCTATGTCCCTCTGTAACCTGCAACATCCTTCCGCACTGTCTACAACTCCACCGACTTTAGTGTCGTCTGCAAATTTACTTACCCATCCTTCTGCTCCCTCCTCTAGGTCATTTATAAAAATGACAAACAGCAACGGCCCCAGAACAGATCCTTGTGGTACGCCACTCGTAACTGAACTCCATTCTGAACATTTCCCATCAACCACCACTCTCTGTCTTCTTTCAACTAGCCAATTTCTGATCCACATCTCTAAATCACCCTCAATCCCCAGCCTCCGTATTTTCTGCAATAGCCGACCGTGGGGAACCTTATCAAACGCTTTACTGAAATCCATATACACCACATCAACTGCTTTACCCTCGTCCACCTGTTCAGTCACCTTCTCAAAGAACTCGATAAGGTTTGTGAGGCATGACCTACCCTTCACAAAACCATGCTGACTATCCCTAATCATATTATTCCTATCTAGATGATTATAAATCGTATCTTTTATAATCCTCTCCAAGACTTTACCCACCACAGATGTTAGGCTCACCGGCCTATAGTTACCGGGGTTATCTCTACTCCCCTTCTTGAACAAAGGGACCACATTTGCTATCCTCCAGTCCTCTGGCACTATTCCTGTAGCCAATGATGACCTAAAAATCAAAGCCAAAGGCTCAGCAATCTCTTCCCTGGCTTCCCAGAGAATCCTAGGATAAATCCCATCAGGCCCCGGGGACTTATCTATTTTCACCTTGTCCAGAATTGCCAACACTTCTTCCCTACTCACCTCAATGCCATCTATTCTAATAGCCTGGGTCTCAGCATTCTCCTCCACAATATTATCTTTTTCCTGAGTGAATACTGACAAAAAGTATTCATTTAGTATCTCGCTTATCTCCTCAGCCTCCACACACAACTTCCCACCACTGTCCTTGACTGGCCCTACTCTTACCCTAGTCATTCTTTTATTCCTGACATACCTATAGAAAGCTTTTGGGTTTTCCTTGATCCTACCTGCCAAAGACTTCTCATGTCCCCTCCTTGCCCGTCTGAGCTCTCTCTTTAGATCCTTCCTCGCTTCCCTGTAACTATCAAGCGCCCCAACTGAAACTTCACGCCTCATCTTCACATAGGCCTCCTTTTTCCTCTTAACAAGAGATTCCACTTCTTTGGTAAACCACGGTTCCCTCGCTCTACCCTTTCCTCCCTGTCTGACTGGTACGTACTGATCAAGAACACGCAATAGCTGTCCCTTGAACAAGCTCCACATATCCAGTGTGCCCAACCCTTGCAGCCTACTTCTCCAACCTACACATCCTAAGTCATGTCTAATGGCATCATAATTGCCCTTCCCCCAGCTATAACTCTTGCCCTGCGGGGTATACTTATCCCTTTCCATCACTAATGTAAAGGTCACCGAATTGTGGTCACTGTCTCCAAAGTGTTCACTTACCTCCAGATCTAACACCTGGCCTGGTTCATTACCCAAACCAAATCCAAAGTGGCCTCACCTCTTGTTGGCCTGTCAACATATTGTGTCAGAAAACCCTCCTGCACACATTGTACAAAGAACGACCCATCCAATGTACTCGAACTATATATTTTCCAGTCAATATTAGGAAAGTTAAAGTCTCCCATAACAACTACCCTGTTACTTTCGCTCTTTTCCAGAATCATCTTCGCCATCCTTTCCTCTACATCTCTAGAACTATTAGGTGGCCTATAGAAAACTCCCAGCAGGGTGACCTCTCCTTTCCTGTTTCTAACCTCAGCCCATACTACCTCGGAAGAAGAGTCCCCATCTTGCACCCTTTCTGCCACCGTAATACTATCCTTGACTAGCAGCGCCACACCTCCCCCTCTTTTGCCCCCTTCTCTGACTTTACTAAAGCACCTAAACCCCGGAACCTGCAACAACCATTCCTGTCCCTGCTCTATCCATGTCTCTGAAATGGCCACAACATCGAAGTCCCAGGTACCAACCCATGCTGCCAGTTCCCCTACCTTATTTCGTATACTCCTGGCATTGAAATAGACACACTTCAAACCACCTACCTGAACACTGCCGCTTTCCTGCGAAGTCAAATCTGTGCTCCTGACCTCTCTACTCTCAATCTCTCGCACCCCAAAACTACAATCCAGGTTCCCATGCCCCTGCTGAATTAGTTTAAACCCCCCCAAAGAGTACTAACAAATCTCCCGCCCAGGATATTGGTGCCCCTTAGGTTCAGATGTAGACCATCCTGTCTATAGAGGTCCCACCTTCCCCAGAAAGAGCCCCAGTTATCCAGAAATCTGAATCCCTCCCGCCTGCACCATCCCTGTAGCCACGTGTTTAATTGCTCTCTCTCCCTATTCCTCGTCTCACTATCACGTGGCACGGGCAACAACCCAGAGATAACAACTCTGTTTGTTCTCGCTCTGAGCTTCCATCCTAGCTCCCTAAAGGCCTGCCTGACATCCTTGTCCCCTTTCCTACCTATGTCGTTAGTGCCAATGTGGACTACGACTTGGGGCTGCTCCCCCTCCCCCTTAAGGACCCGAAAAACACGATCCGAGACATCACTTACCCTTGCACCTGGGAGGCAACATACCAAACGTGAGTCTCTCTCGCTCCCACAAAATCTCCTATCTGTGCCCCTGACTATTGAGTCCCCAATTACTAATGCTCTGCTCCTCTCCCCCCTTCCCTTCTGAGCAACAGGGACAGACTCCGTGCTAGAGTTCCGCACCCCATGGCTTACCCCTGGTAAGTCGTCCCCCCCACAAGTATCCAAAACGGTATACTTGTTACTCAGGGGAACGACCGCAGGGGGTCCCTGCACTGTCTGCTTCTTCCCAGTCCCTCTTACAGTTACCCATCTATCTCCAGTCTTTGGTGTAACTACTTCCCTGAAGCTCCTATCTATGACCACCTCTGCCTCCCGAATGATCCGAAGTTCATCCAACTCCAGCTCCAGTACCATAACTCGGTCTTGTAGGAGCTGGAGCTGGCTGCACTTCCTGCAGGTAAAATCAGCAGGGACACTAACAGCATCCCTCACCTCAAACATCCTGCAGGAGGAACATTGCACTACCTTCCCTGCCATCCCACTTAATTTCAACCAAGTTCTGGTAAACAAATATAAAACAAATAAAAAAATAATAATATAATATAGCACTTACCTGCTCACCCCAATGGGTCTTATTATTAGGTTAGAGGAGGAGGGCGGGTGGGAGACACTACACGTGTAGTGTCTCGGGTATCCTCTCCACCACAATTTATTGGCTAGGAGAAAATCCTTCCCAGAAGTCCGCGGGTCGTACTTCCGGTTCCCGCCTTATATTATCTTTGCTCCCACTGGCACCCCGCCGCTCTCAATGTGTCCCCTCCCGCTCTTTTCAATGTCCCGGCTGTCTTACCTCTCGCGCTCTTTTCAATGTCCCGGCTGTCTTACCTCTCGCGCTCTTTTCAATGTCCCGGCTGTCTTACCTCTCGCGCTCTTTTCAATGTCCTGGCTGTCTCTCCTCCCGCGCTGTTTTCAATGTCCCGGCTGTCTTACCTCTCGCGCTCTTTTCAATGTCCCGGCTGTCTCTCCTCTCGCGCTGTTTTCAATGTCCTGGCTGTCTCTCCTCTCGCGCTGTTTTGAATGTCCCGGCTGTCTTGCCTCTCGCGCTCTTTTCAATGTCCCGACTGTCTCTCCTCTCGCGCTGTTTTGAATGTCCCGGCTGTCTTACCTCTTGCGCTCTTTTCAATGTTCCAATGCTTGCATAAAAGCAAGCCCAAAGCAGGGCTTGGTGTGATTAGTTCTCCAAGCAAGGACTGGACTGGGAGCGAGTTACTGCTTGGAGCAGGATTTTGTCTATAGTTAAATAAACCTCTGTTCTATTACCGCTAGCTTCCTCACCACATTACAGGAAGGACGCAATTGCTCTGGAGAGACTGCAGATGAGGTTTACAAGAATGTTGCCCCAGGGCTAGAAACGTGTAGATATGAGGAGAGATTGGATAGGTAGGGATTATTTTCCTTGGAACAAAGAAGGTTGAGGGCTGACTTAATTCAGTGTACAAAATTATGAGGGGAAGAGATAGAGTGGACAGGATAAAATTGTATCCCTTGGTGCAGAATTCCAGAACCAGGGGATATAGATTAAAGATAAGCTGCAGTAAGTGTAGAGGGGACGTGAAAATGAACTTTTTTTTACGCAGAGGTTAGTGGGAATCTGGAATTTGCAGCCCGAGTTGGTGGTGGAGGCAGACCCTAAACTCTTTTACAAAGTACCTGGATTAGCAGCTGTAAACTGCAGGGCTATGGACCGGGTGCAGGAGGGTGGGATTAGAAAGGGTACCCGAGTGTCCTCGGGCTGGCATGGACAAGATGGGTTGAATGGCCGCTCTTATGCTGTAACTTTTCTATGGTTCTAGCCAACATGCGGGAACATATGGGATGTGGGCGTTTCATGGTTATAATTGAATCAAGGAAGACCTCCGGTGGCGGTCATGGAGGAGTAGGTCTCACATTTGATAGCTCTTGCCTGTGACGGACTTTTGGATCTTCTTCCCCTGTTTTTCTCCCTATTTTATGGGACAAATCGGTGAAGTGTGAGACAGTGACGTGAAATGCCCCTCCAGTGTATGGAGAATTGGACCAGAAGTGGCCATGTGCGAAGACAAAGTCCTATAAGGAAGTCGCGAGCAGAGCTGGTAACGTGGGAAAGCATGGCAGAGAGCAAGGGCACTGTGATCGACGGAGTAGCTGGTGAAGTTTTTCAAAGATTGCTTCGCCAAGCTGAAGAAGAACACGCTGGACCCGATTTAAGGCTTCAATTGATCAAGTTGTGCAGAATCAAGAGACCCAGGGAAGAGCAATTCAGGAGGTGGAGAAAAAGGCGTCCGAGCACGAGGAGTGCCTAACCGTGCTGGAGACCACGGTGGAGATGATGAACGACCGCCAGAAAAGAATGCAGGCGAAGCTGTAGGACCTGGAGAATGGGTCCGGGAGGCAGAATCTTAGAATTGTCGGCCTCCCTCAAGGCAGTGAGGGATCAGATGCGAGGGCTTATGTGACGGACATGCTGGAGAAGTAGATGGGGGCTGAGGCGTTCCCTCGGCTCCTGGAAGTGGATCGAGCGCATAGAGCCCTCGCGAAGAAGCCCCGAGCGAACGAGCCGCCGAGGGCGATGGTGGTACGCTTTCACCGATTCCTGGACAAGAAACATGTTCTGCTGTGGGCCAAGAAGAAACGGAGCAGCAAGTGGGAGAATTGTGAGCTGCGCATTTATCAGGGCCTGGGCGTGCACTTGGCTAAGAGGCGGGCTGGGTTTAATCAGGCAAAAACGACCCTCTTTAAGAAGGGGGTGAAGTTCGGGATGTTGTACTGAGCCCGTCAATGGGTCACACATGAGGAACGGGACTTCTACTTCGAAACACCAGACGATGTATGGACTTTTATTAAAGAAAAAAGGCTGGAGACGAACTAAAAGACACTGAAGCCTTGGAGAGTACTCTGGTGACGATTTGTTGTGCTGGGCTGTATAAGTATAAGTAGTGTTATGTGTAATAAGGGGCTGTTTTGATGGCTAAAGTTAACTTTGTCTTCAGGGAGCTGGTTAGAAAGGGGATGGTCTTTGAGGCTGGTTCTGTTTTTGGGTATATTTGTTTCTAAAGTGGTTGTTTCTTCACTGTTTTTTCTGATGTTTGTTTACTGGGGAATGTGATGCTTTTAATATGTTTGTTCAAGTGGGGGGACAGAACAATGGGGAGACAGACAGCTTGGTACCATGGGAGGGCGCTATCAAGTCAGCAGACTCACAGAAGCACAGTGGGGGGCGAGTAGGTGTTAAGCTGGAGCCTGACTTGGGAGGTTGGGTTTCTAGTGCTGTTGCTAGAGGGGGGTAGGGGGTGGGAAGAGCTGCTTTGCTGACAGGTGAGGAACTGTTACTAGGGGAGGTCAGGAACGGGGAATGCCGGAGGGGGACTCGAGGAGGTGGAGGGCGCGAGCTAGAGGCTGGCCTAAAAAGTGCAATGGCTAGTCAGCAGGGGGGGTGGTAGCCCTCCAACCAGGCTAATTACATGGAACGTCAGAGGGTTGAATGGGCCGGTCAAGAGGGCTTACATGTTTGCGCATTTGAGGGGGCTGAAGGCAGACGTGGCAATGCTACAAGAGACACAACTAAAGGTTATATACCAGACGAGATTGAGAAAGGGGTGGATTGGCCAAGTTTCCACTCAGGGCTGCACTCAAAGACCAGGGGGATAGCGACCTTGATTAATAAATGAGTGGCATTTGAGGCAGGGAGAATCATGTCAGACAAGGTAGGTATATAGGTATATAGGTATATAATGGTGAGTGGGAAGCTGGAGGGGCTGAAGCGGGTGGTACTCGTGAACATATATGCTCTGAATTGGGACGATGTGGAATTTGTGAGGCGGGTGTTAAGTAAGATCCCAGACAGAGTCACATAACCTGATTATGGGAGGAGATTTTAACACAGTCATTGATCCAGAATTGGACCGGTCAAAATCCAGGATAGGGAGGAGGCCGGCCATGGCAAAGAAATTGAAGGGGTTGATGGAACAGCTGGGGGAGTAGACCCATGGATGCTTTGACGGCAGTGGTCAGAGGGGAATTAATCTCGATATGGGCCCACAGAGAAAAGGCGGAACGGGCTAAGAGGGATTGGTCAGTGGACATACTCCAGGTGGACAGGAGATACTCGGAGGCCCCGGGCGCGGGCTACTGAGGGAACGGCGGAGGTTACAGGCAGAGTTTGGGCTGTTGACTACAGGGAAAGCGGTGGAACAGTTGAGGAAGGCAAGGGGGGGGGAAGGATTTATGAGTATGGGGAAAAGGTAAGCAGAATGTTAGCGCAACAGCTCAGGAAAAGGGAGATAGGGAAAGTAAAGAGTAGAGGCGGGAATACTGTCCTGGACCCAGTGGGTGTGAATGTGATGTTCAAGGACTTTCATAGTAAATTATATGAGTTGGAACCCCCAGCTGGGGTGGAGGGGATGAAGCAGTTTTTGGATCAGTTGGGGTTTCCAAGGGTAGATGAGGATCTGGTGGAAGGGCTAGGAGCCCTAATTGAGATTGAGGAAATAATTGAGGGGCTGGAGGGCATGCAGTCGGGCAAGGCCCTGGGCCTGACGTCTATCCGGTGGAATTCTATAAGAAGTTTTCAGAGATATTGAGCCCACTGATGGTGAGGACATTTAATGAAGCAAGAGAGAAGGAAGTCCTCCCCCAACAATGTCCCAGGCCTCGTTTTCATTGATCCTGAAATGGGAGAAGGATCTGGAGCAATGCGGGTCATATAGGCCAATTTCTCTACTGAATGTGGACGCCAAACTGCTGGCTAAGATACTGGCCACAAGAATAGAGGACTGTGTCCCAGGGGTGATAGGGGAAGACCAGACAGGATTTGTAAAGGGCAGACAACTCAAGGCCAATCCCCAGATTTCTGTTTGTCTATCAGTGCCTCCCCATCTTCATCCCGAGGGCCTTTTGCAAGCGGGTGAAGAAGGTTATTTCGGGCTTTGTGTGGGCGGGTAAAACCCCGCGAGTGAAGAAAGTGTTGCTGGAGCGCAGTCGGGGAGTGGGTGGGTTGGCGCTGCCGAACTTCTGCAATTACTACTGGGTGGCTAATATAGCCATGATTAGGAAGTGGGTAGTGGGGGAGGGGTCTGTGTGGGAGTGGATGGAGGTGGCATCATGCAAAGACACAAGAGTTTGGGAGCAGTAATAACGGCACCTCTTCCATTCTCGCCAGCCTGATACTCCACAAGTCCTGTGGTGGTGGTGGCTCTGAGAATCTTGGGGCAATGGAGGAGATATAAGAGAGTGGAGGGTGCATCGGTTTGGACCCCGATTTATCATAATCATCAGTTTGTACCGTAGGCTGGATGGTGGGTTCCAGAGATGGTAAAGGGCAGGAATTAGAAGGATGGGGATCTATTTATAGACGGGAGCTTCCCCAGCTTGAAAGCCTTGGAGGATAAATTTGAATTGCCAGCAGGGAATGGGTTCAGATATTTGCAGGTGCAAGACTTCCTGAGAAAGCAGGTTCCGGCCTTTCCGCTGCTGCCGCCACGGGGGATACAGGATAGAGTAGTTTCCAGTACCTGGGTGGGAGAGGGGAAGGTATCAGATGTTTCCCAGAAGCTCTTGGAGGTGGAGGAAACTCCGGTGGAGGAGCTTAAGGGCAAGTGGGAGGACGAGCAAGGAGGAGATATAGAGGCGGGTCTAGAGGCAAATGCCCAAAGCAGGGCTAATACATCCTCATCATGTGCCAGGTTTAGCCTGATACAATTTAAGGTAGTCCACCAGGCACACAAGACCGTGGCTAGGATGAGCAAGTTTTTCGGGGTAGAGGACAGGTGTGCGTGGTGTGCGGGAAGCTTAGCAAACCATGTCCACATGTTTTGGGCATGCCCGAAGCTTAGAGGGTTTTGCTAAGGCAATGTCTACAGTGCTAAAAATACGGGTGGTGCCGAGTCCGGAGGTGGCGATTTTTGGAGCATTGGAAGAGCCGGGAGTTCAGGGGCGTAAGAGGCCAATGTCTTGGCCTTTGCCTCCCTGGTAGCCCGGAGACGGATCTTGTTAGTGTGGAGGGACTCGAATCCCCCGAGTGTAGAGACCTGGATTAGTGACATGGCTGGGTTTCTCAGTCTCGAGAAGATAAAATTCAATGGTGTTTTATGGTTGGGGAGTGTGAAGGTTGGGATGTGGGTGGAAATGTTTATTATACCATGTTTATGTCATTATTGTTATAAAAACTTTCAAATACCTTAATAAAATATATATTTTTTTAAATTATTGAATCAAGGAAAGTTTGGGTTCAACTTTCCTGAATCCCCCCTCCCACCAAAAAAACTACAGATATCCCAGCAATGCCACTGTTTCAAGACCCATACAGTCCTGCTGGATTTCAGGAACACCATCCTCAAATTCAGCTCCTGTGACAACCCCCAGCCTCCACGACCAACACACCCTAACCCAGCCACCTGCTCAATTCCCATCACTCCCTCCAATATTCTAAGAACTCATTCCCAAAGTTAATGTCAGGAAGTACTTCCTCGTGGAAAATGTGATCAACAAATACTTGGAATGCTCTTCTAGGTAGTGGATGAGACAAGCCATTGCAGAGGCTAGAAAATTATACTTTCCTGGATGATGAACTAGCCTGGTTCAGGTCCCTCATCTGTATATTAATGATCCAGTACAGCAGGTGACACAAACAGAGGAACACTCATTCTAAACATTGAAGTTGGGTCATTTCTAGGAGTCTCAAATTGAACCCCAATATTTCCATGACAAATCACTGTCTTCAGGCAGTGAAATATCTGCAAATATTACACGGATTTTATAAGCAGCAAACAAAATCCTTTTTGTCTTGTAAAAGATGTCCTTTGCTGTACCCATTTATCCTTTTTTCTCCCCTATATTAGCTCAAATCTTGCCTCCTGGGTAAATCCTGCTTCCCGAGGCTCAAATTACACCAATACACAACTTATCAGTTCTAAATGCAACAGCTCAAGCAAATTTACATGTGCCTTGATTACCAAGAGCCAAATGTTGGCTTGGGAAATATTTATACTCTAAACATGAAAGCATACATGCACAGATCTTTCTTGGAACATTATATAGTGCAAAGTCAAATTCTCTAAACCAACTTCACACAATTATTGTGCTAACAGCTTGAAAGTGAATTTATCAATAAATATAATGTACTATAAAGCAGGGATTCTTAACTGGGACAAGATTTTAATGGACCCACCCAAAAGAAATGTCTGTTTAAACTTGTGCTTAATGATCCAACCCAGAATATTGCTGCCGCCAAGTGGCTCCCTCCAGAACCACAGCTATTAAAGATCTAACATTCAGGCTAGTTTATTCACTTTATCAGAAGCCATGAAGAAGTGTGTAAAAGGGTAGGATTTGTGGGGCAGAGGGCGAAGAAAGAGTCCCGGTGGGGGTGGGTGGGGCTCATATTTTTGAATGGTTCACAGTGCCCAAATAATTGCCCAATCCTTACCTGGAAACCTCCGTGGGGTCGGGGTGTTCCCTCGTGCATCTTTGGGGTACCCATGTATGCCATGGAGCTAAGAAGTCACAGCCCGATATTAAATGTAACGTGATACTCAGGGTAGCTTTATTCAAGAAAGGGGACATGTTGAGGGAGAGCGAAACAAGAATTCCACAGGGCAGAATTAGCTGTCCACTGCTTTCAGTTTTATTTTGTGATGCTGTTGTGTTTGTTTCATTTGCATTTGTTATTTATATTGAAGTTTTTTTAATGTAGTCTACCAGTTATGTTACTAAAATGCCTTTTTCCTGGCATTTAATAGTCTGTCCAATAAATAAAAAGAATAATTTGAATAAAGCATATTTAGATTTGTAAAAAAAAATATTCAAACTCCTCGGTTCTGTATAGGAATGGCCAAAATTAAAGATTTGGAACTTGTGCTGGAGCAGAATGTGGCAGGGGCAAATGAGAGATCAATGAGATCTTTTGGCTGTTAATGCCGGCAGGATATTCCGGTCGTGCGTTTCCCAGCGGCGCGAGGTGGATTCAATGGGAAATCCCATTGATAGTGGCAGGACCAGAAGATCCCGTCGCTGGCCAACGGTGAGCTGTCTTCTGCTGCTGTGAAACATGCTGCGGGGGAGGCTGGAGAATCTCATCCAATGTTTCCAATGAATCACTTTCAAGAGACAAATACAGGATACAGATGTATTCCAAACAGTAGCCCTTACAGACCGGCTGTCCTGATCGGACTGCAGAGGGTTTAGGGACGTATTTACAGAATTAAGCCAAATGTCTCCAATGGTGAGAATTTATTGGGGTCCTGACAATGGAGGGAAACGCATGTCAGCAACCCGCACGGCCAACCTGCAAGACTTTCCCCCTTGATTTTATGGCAGCAAACCTGAAGAAGCTGCCGCCGGTGATGTTGTCTCATTCAGGCCCTTGCCCCAAGAGTTGCTGGCCCAGTCAGAAGGCCAGAAGCTCAGCAGCGCGACTACATATGCTGGTCTCCTCTTTGAACACAAAAATACGTACCAATTTCCCACCTGGGCTACTGCCTGCATTCAGCTGGTAATTCGCTGTTGACAAAATGTTGATGGCCTGTAAACGGCTCTTGATTGGGCATTTGAATATTTAACTTGGTTTCCAGCCTCTTTGGGGTATTTACAGTCAGTAAAATTCCCGACGGGGCATGGTGGGGAGCTGATTTGCTACAGTATAGCACTAATCCTGTCCCCTATTTTACAGCCCCACCCACCACCCAAGTATCTGATCGACGAGTTCACCCAACATACTGGACCATTTCCCAGCACAGAGTGGCGATGGTTCCCGGCTGGGTCAGTCTCCAGCAACCATCTGCCCAAGTCTCTCAATTTCCCCTTTAGCTACAAGGGGCGTGTAGTAACTTTGGCCAAATAGGCCACTTCGCTTGTTTGGAAAACACATTTCTCCCTTTTGAGATGTAGCTCTGCTTTCAAAACTCACCACAAGACCTCATCTAAGTTTGCCAAGTGCTCTGTTCAAATGTCCCTCTGATCAGAATGTCACCCAACTACATCACCGCTTTGCGTAATCCTTGATGTGTGTTCTTCATGACTCGTTGTGCACACTGACGAGAACATAAGACATAGGAGCAGAATTACGCCACTTGGCCCATCAAGTCTGCTCCACCATTCAATCATGGCTATTTTTCTCATCCCATTCTCCTGCCTTCTCCCCATAACCCCTGATCCCCATATTAATCAAGAACCTATCTATCTCTGTCTCAAAGACAGTCAGTGATTTGGCCTCCACAGCTTTCTGGGACAATGAATTCCACAGATTCACCACCCTCTGGCTTAAGAAATTCCTCCTTATCTCGGTTTTAAAGGATCGTCACTTTAGTCTGAGATGGTGTCCTCCGGTTCTAGTTTTCTCTACAAGTGGAAACATCCTCTCTAAGTCCACTCTATCCAGGCCTTGCAGTATCCTGCACGTTTCAATAAGATCCCCCCTCATCCTTCTAAACTCCAACGAGTACAGACACAGAGTCCTCAACAGTTTATCGTACGACAAGCTGTTCATTCCAGGAAACGTTCTGTGAACCTCCTCTGGACCCTTTCCAAAGTCAGCACATCCTTCCTTAGATACAGGGCCCAAAACTGCTCACAATACTCCAAATGGTGTCTGACCGGAGCCTTATACAGCCTCAGAAATACATCCCCGCTCTTGTATTATAGCCCTCTCGACATGAATGTTAACATTGCATTTGCCTTCTTAACTGTCAACTGAACCTGCACATTAACCTCAAGAGAATCATGAACAATCAAACTTAGCAACAGTGCCTTCAGTTCCTTCTTTCAGATAATTTATGTATCTTGTGAAAAGTTGTGGTTCCAGCACAGACCGTGAGGCACACCACTAGTCACCGGCTGCCATCCTGAAAAAGACCCCTTTATCCCCATTCTCTGCCTTCTGCCAGTCAGCCAATCCTCTATCCATGCCAGCATCTTATCGTTAACACCATGGACTCTTAACTTATCTAACAATATCCTATGCGGCACCTTATCAAAAGCCTTCTGGAAATTTAAATAAATCACATTCACTGGTTCTCCTTTGTCTAACTTCCTTGTTTACTCCTCAAAGAACTCCAACAGATTTGTCAGACATGACCTCCCTTTGACAAAGCCAAATAGGACTCAGTCCTATTTTACCATGCACTTTCAACTCATCACTTTCAGATGATGGGATACTATAAACACGGTAAAAGACCACAACCGAGGCAAGGCTATAGGAATTGGCAATATAGGTGCTATTCAGGGAAGAAGCCAAGGCCAGCACACGCTCATACCATGCAGATCAACCCACTCCCACCTATAGATTGATCATCTCAAAGGCTGTGAAACATGTGAAAAAGACACTCCAATGGAGTGGTTAGAGGCTGTGATGCAAAAACCATATGGCAAGTAAAAAGAAATGGAAGTCTTCTACATTATCTGTCACATTTTGCAACATGTTCTTGGTTCTGCTTCTAACCTAATTTCTGGGATTTTCCCCATTGATTTGGTGGGTAGCAAAATTGGCCTCAAACATCCGGGAGAAAAGGAGGAGAAAATAAAAGCCAAGTCAGAATTTCAACTGCTCAGTTATCCAGTGATGTCTGGTTGTGGAGTTGTAAAGAATTTAAATACGGATTTGATTAAATGCTTACTACAGGAACACACTGATGATGCTTACTAGCTAGGATCACAGAAAGATAGAAGAACATATTTCACGGACTCGAGACACCACAAAGTGCTTCATAGCCAAATGGCATGCAGTAATGTCCCACAAACAATAATGGAATAAATGACAGAAAATACATGTATTGATTGAATATGTATTGACCAGGACACCAGATGCTTTGTTTTTCCACTTGAAAGGACAGATATGTCTCATCTGAAAGAGTGCACTTGACAGTACTGGGGAGTGTCAGTCTTGGTTATGTGCTCAACGCATGGGTATGATGGAGCTGGAACCCATGACTTCCTAACCAGAAGCGAGCACATCACTAACTGAGCTGATGCACAAGAGGATTGGTTACTTGGGCAACATGCAAGACCTCAGTGCCCATGGAATCACATCATTAGTAGGAGTCTCTCAACAGAGCAAGGTTGATTTAATTTATGTTTCTAATTTTAAAAAATTCCAAGAGAAACTCAAAATCTTGTTTCTTTTAAATTTAAATCTTGTCCAAGGGCACCATCTGAAAGATACAAACACTACCTATGATAAAGTATTCGATAACACACATTTTTGCCAGTTTTCAAAGTTTGTATTTGTATTTTAATGTAAGGCAGTTCCGATCGGAAAAGAATGATTTAAGGGTATTGATTATATTCTCAAACTGCATAAAGAATTGACTTCCACGGAATTTTAAGGTAGCATTCAGGCGCAAAACGATCCGCGATTCACACCAAACTCTTCCCAACTAGTCTAGGAGTAAATGGTGAAGCAAACAACTAGAAAAACAATGTTCTCCAACAAGCCCTCATTTGTTATTTTAATTTAATCATTTCGGGGATGTGGGCATTGATGGCAAGACGAGCAGTTATTGCCCATCCCCAACTGCACTCAAAAACTTGGTGAGACGCCTTCTTTAAAAAGAAACTTTTCATGGCATGCGGATGTGGCTGACTGGGCCAGAATTTATTGCCCGTCTCTAATTGCCTTTAAGGGGGCAGTTAAGAGTCAACCACATTGCTGTGGATCTGGAGTCACATGTAGGCCGGATCAGGTACGAATGTCAGATTTCCTTCCGTAAAGGACATTGGTGAACCAGATCAGTTTTTATGACAATTGTTTTTGTCGTTTGATTGAATTTAAATTCCACCATCTCCATGGTGGGATTCGAACCAGAGCGTTACTCCTGGGTCACTGGATTAGTAATCCAGTGACAATACCACAACCCTACTGCTTCTCAAGAGTTTTGTGGTAGAGCTTTTGGCACAACTGAGCAGTCTGTTGGGTGAGTGTAGAGGGAAGTTAAGAAAGAGTCAAGCTCATTGATGTGCGTCAGACTAGGGAAGGACAGCAAGTAATAATAATATAATAATCGTTATTAGTGTCACAAGTAGGCTGACATTAACGCTGCAATGAAGTTACTGTGAAAATCCCCATGCCGCCACACGACAGCACTTGTTCGGGTACATAGAGGGAGAATTCAGAATGTCCAATTCATCTAACATGCACGTCTTTCAGGACATGTGGGAGGAAACCAGAGCACCCGGAGGAACCCCTTGGTGGGAGGAAACCAGAGCACTCGGAGGAAACCCATGCAGACACGGGGAGAACGTGCAGACTTCACACAGACAGTGACCCAAGCCGCAAATCGAACCTGGGACCCTGGCGCTGTGAAGCAACATGCTAACCATTGTGCTATCCTGCCGCCCTGATTTCCTTTCTTAATGGACATCAGTGAACTTCGGTGGGTTTTTAAAAAAAATAAACATTTTGAGGTATTTTTGATATTATAACAAAATAAACATTGTACATGAAACTATAAACATAGTGCAAAAGACATCTCCCTCCCTTAATGGTCCCACCTTTATTAACCCCCTACTCTAAGCTAAACCAACCCCCCCTCCTTCTGCTGACCCTCTCAAGGCGAACGTGATTTTCTCCAAACAGAGAAAGCAAGCCATGTCCAATAGCCAGGTCTCCGACTTCGGGGGTTTTGAGGCCCTCCAAGCTAATAGTACCTGTCTCCGGGCTACCAGGAGAGCAAAGGCCAGAACGTCTGCCTCTTTCTCCTCCTGGATTCCCGGGTCTTCCAACACCCTGAAAATCGCCACCTCTGGACTCAGTGCCACCCTTGTTTTTAACACTGTGGACATGACATCTGCAAACCCCTGCCAAAATTCCCTAAGCTTCGGACATGCCCAGAATATGTGGACATGGTTCGCTGGTCCTCCCGCACATTTTGCACAGTCTTCCACCCCAAAGAATCTGCTCATCCAGGTCGCTGTCATACGAGCCCAGTGAACGACCTTGAATTGTATTAGGCTGAGCCTGGCACATGTTGCGGACGTGTTGACTCTACTCAACGCGTTCGCCCATAGACCATCATCTATCTCACCTCCCAGCTCTTCCTCCCACTTGCGCTTCAGCTCCATGGTCTGCGTCTCCTCTGACCCCTTAAGTTCCTTGTAAATGTCAAAGACGCTCCCTTCTCCTACCCACCCTCTGGAAACTACCCTGTCCTGAATCCCCCTTAGCGGTAGGAGCGTGAAGGTTGATACCTGTTTTCGTAGGAAGTCCCGCACCTGCAGATACCTGAATTTGTTTCCCCTCGCCAACCCAAATCTCTCCTCCAGCGCCCTCATACTCGGAAAGCTCCCCTCTATAAACATATCCCCAGTCTCTCAATCCCTGCTCGCCGCCGTATCCGGATCCCCCCCAACCATAGTTCCCGGGGCAAACCGGTGATTATTACAGATTGGGGACCAGACCGCCGCGGTGGGTTTTAAACCACAAAACAGTAGTGCCATGGCCACTTTTATTGATACTAGGGGTGTGATTCTCCCAAGGATTTCGAAGTATGGTAGGGAGCAGGAATGACTGCGAGCTTCCCGGCACAGCCAGGAATGCTATTCAACATTAATTGGTCCAATTGACAAGGCCCCACAGGCTTCTCGCTGCAAATGAAGGCTTGCCAGCCGATTCTTCGGGACCGTGCTCGCCAGCCCTCCTGCTAACAAGGTCAGGCAGCATTTAAACAGTACTTGCACAGACAACCCCACTCAGCTTGCAGCCATGATGCCGAGATGACCAGCCCCACGATTGGGGGATGCAGAACTGGGGAGGCGCCTCGATGCAGTGGAGAACAGGAGGTATGTCCTGTTCCCCGAGGATCCCAGAGGGTAAGCCGCAGGGTAGCCAGTGTCGCCTGGGATGAAGTGGCGGTGTCCGTGAGCTCGGGGAGTGTGACCAGGAGGACTGGCTTCCAGTGTCGCAAAAGGTCGACAACCTACCGGGCAGCACAGGTGAGTTGACAACAATGCACCCCTGCAACCTGACCCCCCACGCGAGCTCCACAAACCCCCAAAACTCCCTTCACCCCTGCCACCCACTGTGAACCACGCATGCGGCTAACGATGCTCTCTGACTTTGCAGGAGAAGCTCTCCCACAATCGCCGGGAGAGAACCCAGACTGGCGGAGGGGTGCCGGACATAGGAATCCTCACCACCTTAGGAAGGAACGGGCCCTGGAGGTGACGGGGGTAGCCGAGGCCAGAGTGGTCACCAATGCGGAGGCCGACGAACGCCGTTGAGGTGAAGATCCACTGTGCTGCAGCCAGAGGGCCTGTCACATAAGTTGTGCAGGTGATGGGAGTGAGCGAGCACTCAGCAGACAGGCAGGGGTCAGACTGGCATAGATTGAGGAGCACTGGCACTCAGCTCTCTGCGGGTTATCACCACCCTTCTGCCCTCGACTGACCCACTGACGGTGCCAACACAATCCCAGCACCCTGGAGTGCTGGGATGGTAGAAAATTGGAGGGGGGGAGAAGAGAGAGAATGTATGTTAAGGTATCGATGGCAAACCAAGCCACATCCTATTTGATGAGGGCGAGTAGGAGGGAGTCTCTGGCCCTCCGGGCTTGCCGGACCCTCTCCACTGCCGCCTGTCCTGAAGCCTGCGACTGGTCCTCCACTTCCTCCCCAGGATCATCCTCCAGCCCCTGCTGGTCCGGTGCCTCCTCATCATCCTCGTCCTCCTCCTCTGAGGTGGGCACATGCTCATCATCCCCAAACTCCGGCACAGTTTGTGAAGGACACAGCAGGTGACCCTCTGGGCAGTGTACTGCAGGGCACCACCAGAGGGTCAAGGCACGGAACTGCATTTTCAGCAGTCCGATGGACCGCTCAATGACAGCCCAGGTGGCCAAATGGACTTGTTGTGCCAGGTCTCCGCTTCGGTCTCCGGCCTGGCGTCATTAGCCAAGTCCTCAGCGGGTATCCCTTATCCCCCAAGAGCCAGCTGTCCATCTTCAGATGGTCCTCGAAGAGGCCGGGGGTGTCTGACTGCCCCAGGATGTGGCTGTCATTCACACTCCCTCAGAATTGTGCCCATACGTGCATGATCTTCATGCGGTGGTCACACACAAGCTGAATGTTCACGGAGTGGAAGCCTTCCTGTTAACATAGGGGCACTCCCAGATGGCCTTGAGCACGCAAGGCAACATGCATGCAGTCTATCAGCCCCTGGACCTGGGGCATCCTGGTGATGGCAGAGAATCCTGCTGCCCTGGCATCTCGTTGGGCTTGGCCTTTGTCAAAGTTGATGTAGTTTTCCAAGCAAACAGGTCATCCGTGACCTGTCAGAGGCACCTGTGGGCTGCAGCCTGCAAGATGCCCCACAGGTTCCCCTCGAGCCCTGGAATGATCCGGAGACGTAAAAGTTCAGGGCTCCAGTGACCTTGACAGCCACCGGGAGCAGGTGTCCTCCTCCTCCACGTGGTGCCAAGTCCGCGAGGACATGGAACAGGTGTCGCACCATCTCCTTGTTGAGATGGAGCCTCCTGCAGCACGCGCTGTCCATAATTTGTTCAAACGACCAGCAATGCCTGTGCACCCTGGGCCGTCGCGGGCCTCCCCCTCTGGGTCTCGCCTGATGGACGTCCGGGTCCTCAAGAGAGTGTGGTGGGTCCTTGCACGTGGGCTGCCGCCTCGAGCATCTGCAGATGCTGCTTCTGCCACCATCTCAGAGATCTGGCTGCCCAGTTTACCAGTAGCACGGCTATAGCCTGTGGGGTCCAAAATACCATCAAAAAACCTGTTCGATATCTGCAAGGAATTGGGAGAGAGTGTTAGACTGACAAACAGTGGCTCCCACCCTGGGACCTCTATCCACCCCCACTCATCCCGCCTCCCCTCGCCCAGACCTTCCTGCCCACCCACCCACTCACAGCTGCAGCGGGCCCCCCTCACTGGACCTCAGACCCTGCACCTTAGACACCTGCACATAACGTCACCTGGACCGGGCACTGGTCCCCACCCTATTGCACTCACCCACCCATCAGCCGTGGACGTGTCCCCAGAACTGTGTCCCATCAGATGGGTGTTCAGATGTTGGCTGCTGCATGTGTGGTGTTGGCTCCCATAGTGTCCAGGCGTTGCGGTCTAACTGCTAGATAATGATTCCCACATGCTACATGGCCCACCCACCCATGGGAATCCACCTGGGTTCTGTGAAGTGCTTACTAAACTACGACTGGCAATTCATATAAGTAATAGCATTCAGCCGCACGGCCAGAGGCCTCGGCAGTTGGTGGGGCTTGTGGGTGAGCGCTGGGGTGGACGGGACTGGGACAAGAGTTGCCTCCAGAACGAGTACACATGATCCAATGGTTGGCATGATGGTGCTATGCATGGTTGCAACCCCCCCCCCCAAGCGCCTCCCTCCCACACCTTTGCATGACAGCCCAGCCCCAGCCAAGGGTCCCCTATCCCCTGCCAAGCACTGGGGCGGCAAGCCCAGCACCCCTGGGCTCTTTGCTGTGAGCAAAGATGACTACTTACCTCCTCGGTTCCCCACAGAAGCCCTTACGCCTGGTTCACCTTTTTAAAATGGAATATTCAGTGCTGCCAACGTGACTACATCCTGAGAAGTCTGTTGGATATGGGGTCGCTCCTGTTAACTGTATGGAAATAGGGCTTAAGCGGTGATAAGTGGTTTCTTGCCATGCCACGCTCTGGTGGGATCCCGATTTTGCCTTTGAGAGCAGGCCAGTTGCATACAAACTGTTTGGCGCCTGCCGTGGTTCTCGTTTTCAGCCTCTCCTGCTATGATTTAGCTCACTGGGCTAAATCGCTGGCTTTTAAAGCAGACCAAGCAGGCTAGCAGCACGGTTCGATTCCCGTATCAGCCTCCCCGGACAGGCGCCGGAATGTGGCGACTAGGGGCTTTTCACAGTAACTTCATTGAAGCCTACTCGTGACAATAAGCGATTTTCATTTCATTTTTCATTTCATTTCACCGGCCTAGTTTCGCAACAAGGCTAGAGAATCACGCCCTCGACTTTTATTCCACGTTCACTGAATTTATATTCTCCAGGGGTATCGTAGGATTTTAATTCAAATTAGTCTAGTAATATAACCACTGTACTACTGCATGTGCAAAGTGATAACAGAACTGAAGCTGGTTTCACATACCCACTATTGAGCTTTGCTGAAATTCTAAAGAGGGGGGGGGGAACTTGTGTAAATATATTTCCTTGATCCATGTGATCTATACAAATCTTGAGCTGAATTATTGCATCTCATGCACACCTGTCAGATTCTCGACATCACACACTTAGTTTAGATGCAAATAGACTTTTAGAAAAAGCAAGTAATTGACCTGGTGCTGAAATTAACAAGCACTTCCCAATATGCAATTAAACACTGTGGTGAAGGACAGAACTGCACTATATCACATGCCTGCTTTTAAAGTAATAGATCATTAACTTACTGTGAACATCACTACAGAAAGCCCTCTCATTCTTCAGGAAACTATTTGCAATAACCCCCAAGGTGGTTAAAATGTCACCATAGACAAAAGGGCCCCATTATCAAGACTTTTTAAAAGGCTAAAATTGGTTCCAACCTTTCAAATCTTGCATGTTTGCTTTTTAATTTGAGAATTTAGCATAAGCACAATACTTAGGTTTTTAGTATGGTACACATTTAGGTGCAGCTTAAATGAAACCAAATCAGTCTCCGTTGAGAGAAAGTGACTACTGAGCTTCCTTTTATTCTAATGAAGGCTAACATGATGAGTATTGACAGGCACTTCAATTTACATGGGGAAGAATTATTCATCTGTCAACAGGAGACAAGAGCCTGATGAAAAGTTACAGGCTTTAACATTGCTCTGGCCCATTGAGTGGTCAGTTCTGGCAAGCTTGTTTTTCAGAACAGCTTAACATTTCTGTTCACTTGTGTGGATTTTCAAAGTTGCATCAGTGTCAAAAAGCTACAGTGGACATGTGATGTTTATCTACAAGATGAACTCAGTTAAGTTCTCCCTTAAATTTAGAACCAGCCGGATTATCATTCAGTTGAGAAAATTGGGCAGGTTCTGCAAAGGGCAGGTGACCCACTCTGCCAGGTTACCATCAGTGAAGTCAAAACTTTGTGTATAAGGAGTGAGAAATTCATTAAGATTAATATCACAGACGACTGCATGAAGATTGGCAGACTCAAAAGCAAATTTGAGGCCACCCCACAATTTCACTAGTGTTCCAGAATATTCTAGTCTGCTTGATGCTGTAAGCTTTAGAGTTCATCTATGTGATTGTTTAAATCGTCAACAATACAACACAGCGGAATTTGGTTATGATGAATGATTTGGGGAATTCTGTGTTTACTGTTATAGCCAAGGCCAGTGACCTAGGGTGACTGCACAAGTTAAATACCATTTTATATATATGGGGTCCTGGCATTTTTACCAGTTTGGGGGATTTCATTCCATGATTCCATCTTTTCAATGTGAAAATTGCAAACAAGCAGTCTTGATTTAGTTGATCTCAACATATAAGGTGGACATAAAAGGTTCAATGATGTTTAAAGTGCTGGCAAATGAAGCTTGTTTCGTTTAATGTGGAGTCACAGCATTAGAATTGAAATCAAGCCGAGTTCCCAAAAGAATACAAGTGTTCAAATATGGTCTGTGCATTTTTTCTGGCTGGTGAGACCAGCAATACAACCCACAAAGTCCAGGTAACATAGTTGGAAGATGGTTCCTGGGGCGGGCAGCTCCCTAGGATACTCCTTACTGTGCATCTCTATTCAAGGTCATTCTTTCTCCTCTAATCGCCCCGCTTCCACTTAAGCTCGAAGAATGGTTGCATTTTAGCCCAAACTAGAAATTAACTGCCAGTTTAAACTGCATACATACATGTCCACTGCCAACAGTACTTGCTCTTTGTTTTCCCTCAATCAGCGCTGGATCATTTTATGAATTTGGCTTCCAAATTCCAGGACTTCTCTGGATCAAGGCCAGGCTTCTACACTGAACAATACTGGATGACGCCACAGTAGCTTAACTTTAAAGTAACTTTGATTAGCTTACAGCGGTGCTGTTAAGTGCTGAACCTATGACTGGCCAACTGGTCTTACTGGTTCTTCAGCTTTAACTACGATCTAGTTCTTAGTGGCAAAGTACAGTTCTTGGTTCTGGAGTTTCCATGACCTGCAACTTTGCTACCCTTTTGTCAGTCCCACAAACAATTCTGTACATCTCCTCGGTGTTCACTCGGATAGAAATACCTCCAGCAGTGCAGTGCGTCCTCTAATACTCTGCTTCAGAAATCTTACTGACAACTGTTTACCTGCCGTCTCCTGAAAGGTTATAGATGTTCCATGCTGACTCCACCCTAATTACATCAACTTCATTCCACCATGGAACCTCCGACTTTAACTCTGGACACCCTCTGTCTTTTCTCTGTTCCAATAAAAACAGAAAATAGTGCAAATAATCACATCAGACAACATCTGTTGCGAGAAACGAGTTCATGTTTCAAGTTGATGACCAATCACCGAAACCGTTCTGACGAAAGGTCATCGACCTGAAATGTCAACTCTTGTTTTTCTCTCCACAGATGCTGCCTGACCAGCTGAATATTGCTAGCATTTTCCATTTATATTTTCAACCGTTCAGTATTTCTCAACTATCCTCTCCCCTGCCGCCACCTTATGCGCGACCTTCTTAGATGAGCCTAAAGCTTCTTTTGTGCCGCATTTGGCAATCTCCAAATGGCCTGTTGTGGCACTCATCATTGTCTTCTGCCGGCAACGCCAAGTACCCTATCCTCTGCACCTGCTGAGTTTTCCACCTGTACACCTGCTGGGGTAAATCTTCCCCTCCCCATTCACCTAATCTCTTCCAATGCTGATCACATAGGCTCTGACGCTAGGTCAGCTCCATTGCCCTTCTCCACATTTCTCTCCCAGAACGTCTGTTCACTTCTGAACAAAGCTATCTTTAACCATGAGCTGATTGCAGATAATAAGCATCACAGCTTTGATGGAAACCTGGTTGACTCTCCCACCCCAAATGAAGCCTCTCACATGGCTATACCTTGAACCACTTGCTTCTTCAGGCTGCCATGGTTGTGGAGTGACTCTCATCACCCAATCATGCCTTAGATCTCATCTCACCCCCCCTCCTCTCCCCCGACTTCTCCTTTTGAGCATCTCACTTTACTCCACCTCTCTCATTTAATATCTTTGCTTTCTACCACTTACCCAGTACCACAAAACATTTCTCGCTAAGGTATTTTCAATATTTTGTTCCCTCAGGCTCGGAGAAAAGTGAATTTTCATCATCAGTGACTCTTACTGTCATCTCAACAGATCTTGCTCTCTCTCGCTCCAGAGTTCAGTACTCCTCCTATCCTTCTTTAATCTTCCTCCAACTACTCCTCCTATCCTTCTTTAATCTCCCTCCATCTACTCCTATCCTTCTTTAATCTCCCTCCATCTACTCCTTCCATCCTTCTTTAATCGCCCTGCATATACATGAGACTGATTATTCTTCACATTGATGAAATATGTTGTCAAGAAGCAGTTATGGCATGCATAGCAGATCTGAGAACTGGTGAAGACCATTTGTTTAGTCCACTGGAGGAGAGAGGTTTGCAGGCAAAATAGGGAGGGAAAACAATCTCCATTACTGTCAGCTTTTACAAGAAGCAGGCTATTTGTATCATGCGTTGCTATGGTGTAAGAATCCATGTCTGCAGTGAGTAACACTTCATCAAGGTAAAAGCACTTCACATCCATCTGTCAGCACTGGAACAGATTTTCAGTTTGCTCTGACAAGTGGAGAGTATGATTAAATACACAATACAACCAAATCTGCATTCAGAAAGCCAAGCAGCGGAATTCTCTGTCGGCGGGATTCTCCGGTCCACCGGCAGCGCATCTACACCCACGGGTTTCCCCAAGGCATGGGGTGGCCACAATGGGAAACCCCATTGGCCAGCTGGGAGAAACGGAGAATCTCGCAGCAGGCGGGGAGTGCCGCAGCGGAAAATGCGGTGGACGGACCGGAGAATCTCGCCCAAGATCTTTTAACCTGAGCATCCAGGTGTTTTATCGTCATTGGTCATAAGGTACAAATTATTTGCTTTGAGGGCCACCTATAAAGTTTAGAAACAATGCCATGAGTTTGCATATATCTTGAGCTTGGATAGCAACAGATCTGTGTAATCATAGTATCACTGCAGTGCAGAAGGAGGCCATTCTACCCATTGGGTCTGCACCAACCCTCTGAAAGAGCACCTTAACTAGGCCCATTCCCCCACCCTATCCCCATAACCCAATAACCCCACCTAACCTTTTGGACACTAAGGAGCAATCTAGCACGGCCAATCCACCTAACCTGTACATCTTTGGACTGTGGGAGGAAACCAAAGTACCCGGAGGAAACCCACGTTGACATGATGAACGTGCAAACTCCACACAGACAGTGACCCAAGGCTGGAATTGAATCTGGGTCCCTCGTACAGGGCTAACCAGTGTGCCACGATGCCTGAACGTGACTGAAGATTTAGCCACTATAGGGTAACATTGCTGCAAACAGCCTTTTTACAGTTCAGGACCCACAAAATTCAAACTAGACATTTGGTCTTGGTTATTTCTGTACAACAACCACTTGTATTTTTATTGTACCTTTTAACATAGTAAAAAGTCCCAAGGCGCTTCAAACAAGGGTCACTGAACAACATTTGACCCTGAACCACAAAAGGAGACACCGGATAAGATGACTAAAAGCTTGGTCAAAGAGATGGTTTTAAAGAACGTTTTAAAGGAGGAAGGTGAGGTAGAGCAATGGAAAGTTTTCGAGAAACAATACAAAGCTTAATAGCGTGGCAATTAAAAGCGTGGCCACCAATAGTGGAATGGCTAAAATTGGGGCCCTTCAGAAGACCAGATTTGGAGAAACGCAGGTATCTTGCACAGTTGTAAGTCTGGAGGAGGTTACAGAAATGAGTAGCAAGAACCATGGAGAGATCTGAAAATCCGGGTGAGAATTTTTAATCAAGAAACTGCTTAGCTGCGAGTTAATGCAGGTCAGTGGATATGCGATGATGAATGAACTCAACCTCACGAATTTTGAATGGTCCAAGCCATATATGTCAAACTCAAGGCCCGCGGGCCAAATCCGGCCCGCGGTGGAATTATCTTTGGCCCGCGAGATAATATCTAATTACTTTTTTTTTCTTTTTAAAAAAAATTTAGATTAGCCAATTATTTTTTCCAATTAAGGGGCAATTTAGCATGGCCAATCCACCTACTCTGCACATTTTTGGGTTGTGGGGGCAAAACCCACGCAGACACGGGGAGAACGTACAAACTCCACACGGACAGTGACCCAGAGCCGGGATCGAACCTGGGACCTCAGTGCCGTGAGGCGGTTGTGCTAACCACTAGGCCACCGTACTGCCCTAATAATATCTAATTACTATTAAAGCTGGCCCCAGCAATTGAAGCGCCTATGGCGTATGATATGGCTGATGCCGAGTTTATTCAGGTATAGTGTGAATCACAAAGTGTTGGCCTGTGGAAAAATGTTTTCATTAGAAATTACTCTGGAAAAGCTCCAGATAAAGCAATAAGAAATAAATGCAACTAATTTTTTTATTTATTTAATATTTAATGTTGTTTTTATAGGCAATAACCTAAGCTTTATTAGTTCCAGGTTCAATAAGTTCATTTCAATAAGTTTTGCAAAAAAACATTGAACCAGTCCGGCCCTCGACTTGTCCCGATTTTTTAATTTTGGCCCACGGTGTATTTGAGTTTGACACCCCTGGTCCAAGCATTCAGAGAGTGGAAGATGAAAAGTTGGCCAGGAGTGTATTGGAACAGTCATATGTAGATTTAACGAGGCATTGATTAAGGGTTTCAGCAGCATACGTGCTGAGGCAGGTGGAGCCGAGATATTTATAGATGTGGAAAGAGGCAGTCTTAATAATAGCATGGGAAGGTGACAAGTGCTCCTTGAGGCCAAATATGATACCAGTGTTGATAGTTCGGTTCAGCCTCAGACAAATCCCAGGGAGAGGAATGGAGTTGGTGGAGGGATTGCATTGTGGCAAGGATGAGGTCAATGGCTTCAACCTTTCCAATATTTAGTTGGAAGAAATCTCTGCACATCCAATACTGGATGCTGTATAAGGAGTTTGACAATTTATAAACAGTGAGGAGTCATCAGGGATAGTGTTGAAGCAATGCTCCTGCTGAGCTCTTGTGGCCACGAAAGTAACTGCACCAAAGTTAGCCCCTTTAAGTTATTGCACATGTGTTCACACAATAACACTTCAAGGGCCTTCCCATTTAAATTGTCTGTGCAGTTAAAAAAAAAACAATTTGAAGGTGCAGTGTGACGGAAGAGTTCGAGTGTCATCAGCCTACATATGGAAATTTACAGTTTTCAAATAAAGCTGCCAAGGATCAGCATGTAGATGAAAAATAAGACGATGCCAGGCGAGAGTGGAGCTAACGATGTAGGAGGAAGAGAAATTACTGCAGACAATTCTCTGGCTGCTTCTGGATATAGATAAGACTGGAGTTAACGTTTCAGGTCAATGAGTTCGCTCCAATACTGACCTTTCTGTCCATGGCCAATTACAGTGTTCCAGTGAAGCTCAATACAAACTCGAGGACAGGGCCTTATCTTTGGACTCGGCATTTAATTCCCATCCGTTGAACTGTTGCCATGCACATGCACGAAGACTTCAAGTTTTTAAAAATGTGAACACTGCCATAGGGTTTGATTTTGTTATGTTGGCCATGCAAGCTAGTACCACAGTGTGTCTTACCTTCTGATGTCTGGTTTCACTAGAACTGTTTTCAAACCTTTTTACTTCACAATTCAAACTGTTGTGCATATTGAAATTCATGGGCTGATGTGTCTGAATGAATACCGTTTTTGCCACTGATTACAAATCACTAGAAACTGGTAATATTGGCATTGAGGGCGTTTGATAGTCTCTGAGCAATCTTAGTCTCCTGTTGCAACACAAGACATTTTTATTCCATAAAGCAGCTACACCAACTAACTGTTGGTCCAAAATCTTTGCTGGACTGAGGGTTTAATTTGGCCCATTTAAGTGCTTATAAGGACATTGCATTTCCGGTGACCATGTCACCATTTCAACGATTTTTGATTGTCCATTCCAATAGATGCTTCCCAAGAGTAGATGGATGGCTGGTCCCTGCTCTCATGGCACATTTGGTCTTGGGCATAGTCTTCAGGACAAATACCTTCTTCAATTCCCACGCCAGTTTTTCACTCACACCAAAGTTCCTCGCTGCAGCAGTTTTGTGATGAGCTAGCAAATGTTGTGACTTTTAGTTTAAACGGCCCATTTCTGTTCATCACTTGCAATGCCATCGGTCTATTCCATTTGGTGTGTCTTAAACTTCTGCACATCTCCTTCATAACTTAGCCCGCATTGCCTGCTTGATTCCATGCGCCAATTTAAGGCAAGAAAAACATGCGTGTCTGGGGTGAAAATTTGAGGCCGACAACTAGTATGTTATAGTATATCATAGCTGAAAGGAGGGGTTTGGCACGAGTAAATCAACATGCACGCCGAGTATATGCAAAAGCATGATTTTTGGTTCCAAAATAGTGGAGTTTTCTTATATGCTGAGTCAATTTATATGCCACGATTTACAGTGTTAAGAAAACTACAGTATCAATTTCTAATTGCTCAGTGAATGAAGAAATGCACACAATTATTTAAAAATCCATAAGTTGAAATGTGGCACTAAAAATAAATGATCACTTTCTTCTTATGCTTGTCAAATCTTCTCTCTCCAGTCCCCGTACTGCAGTGAAAATTGTTTGGGGGAGGAGAAAAAACCAACCCCTACAGCGAGAGCAGCACTGGGCAATTAGAACTACCTGCTTTTACTTCCCAATACCTGTTGACTTCAGTATGTAATCATAATAGCCAGCAGACACTGACACTGGATTCATACAATGGAGCAGACATCCAAAAGGCATTAGTCAATTTCCTGTTTGTTCCACTGAAACTTAGTCAGGATCCAAGCTAATGTTTTCAAATATATTTGTACATGCCACTTAAGACCTGTAATCTTAGTACTTCTACACAAGTCAAAATTAAATACTGTGAAAACATGAGGGACTTTGAAGAGGTAGCCAAGATGAAAATTTACATAAATTGTTATATTAACTCGGTTACAGTTTAATTAATTGCATTTTTGTTAATTGGGTTTCCTTATAGCAGAACAAATTCTTCATGAATACAAGAGTCCAACAGATGAAAAAGAGGAGCCTTGTACCTCCAGTATCTATCCACTACAATTGTCTTGATCTCCCAACAAACATCAATTTGCAAAGGACCTAGACCCTCTAAGTTCAATGGCATTGGAGATCCATATTTGCAAGCTGCCACTTGTAACCAAAATAAAAAATAAAAATTCCTTTTCTTTTAGCGATTGGAACTGCAACTCTCTGCTGTCCAATGACCCATGACTGGAGGAGGGGCACAAACTCAACTAAACAAAATCTTTCAAACCAATGTCTAGTTGCTTTGACACTTTCACAAAGTTGCAATGTACATATTTCTTTGCACATCATTTTTTTAAATTTAAATTTAGAGTACCTAATTCATTTTTTCCAATTAAGGGACAATTTAGCGTGGCCAGTCCACCTGGCTTGCACATTTTTGGGTTGTGGGGGCGAAACCCACGCAAACACGGGGAGAATGTGCAAACTCCACATGGACAGTGACCCAGAGCCAGGATCGAACCTGCGACCTCGGCGCCATGAGGCAGCAGGGCTAATCCACTGCGCCACCGTGCTGCCCTAGCACATCATTTATTAGGAGTTCACTTTGACGTGATACAACACAGACAAATTTATTCAGAGCAAGAATTGTCTTGATCATACATGGAATGCAGAATGCACAAGTGTGTTGCTGAAATTCAGGAGAGGCATCGGCTGAAGCTTAATATTTCCCAAAGTTGGACGGTGAAAAACTTGGACAGTGCACTATCCTGGTTGATTCTTATACACTTCCTAATGGATGGATCAAGGACAAGAGTTAAAAATACACACCAATCAAAGAATTATTTCTAGAATGGGATTATACACAATAAATGAATAACCTTGGATTCATATAATAATATTTATTAGTGTCACAAGTAGGCTTACATTAACACAGTAATTAAGTTACTGTGAAAATCCCCTAGTCGCCACACTACAGTGCCTGTTCGGGTACACTGAGAATTCAGAATGTCCAATTCACCGAACAAGCCTGTCTTTCGGGACTTGTGGGGGGGGAAACCGGAGCACCGGGAGGAAACCCAAGCAGTCATGGGGAGCACTTGCAGACTCTGCACAGACAGTGACCCAAGCTGGCGCTGTGAAGCAATGCTAACCACTGTGCTACCATGCCACCCATGTAACACCTTTCATGACCATTGGATACCTCAAAGTGCGTTACAGGGAATGAAAACTTCTGCAGTTGTGGGGAATTTGCACACAAGGTCCCACAAACAGCAGAGACAAATGACCAGATAATCGGTTTTAATGATGTTGACTGAGGAATAAACATTGGCCAGGACACTGGGGGAATCTCCCTGCTCCTTTTCTAAAAGTGCCATGTGAACTTTTTGTTCACCTGAGGGCAGACGGCACCACAGTTTAAATGTCTCATTCGAAAGGCTGCACCTATGACTGTGAGGCACTCCTCAATGTGCATTGGAGCCTTAGTCTTGGTTTACCCTTAAATCCATTGAGTGGAGCTTAACCAGCTACCGCATAACTCGGATGAGTGCATTACTGAGCGAAGGCTGATACTTCAAAATAATGACTGTTCTCTGCATTTATGATACTAACCGAAAACATGGATTAGTTAATGCATAAAATAGAAAAACTACATGGTCATTAAACCCTTGTTCCCATTACTATATCACACGCAACATAGTCCTCATCTGCAACACCTTAAGTTCAAGGAAAGCAGACAACTGGCTTATCCGTGATCACCAAGTGTGGATGGACTACCACTGAATCTTTGGCTGGAAAGAAAAAGTCACTATTTCAGGATAATCCTGGAATACAAAGACAATCCCTGGCTTCTTCTTGCCTGCTACGTACCCTTTTCCTAAACCACCCTGCTCCTCTTCCAACTTCACCTCCAATGAGAGGAGTTCATGAACTTCTTTGTTGCAAGTTTAAGACCATCTATTGAGCCACCACCACTAAGCTAACCTTTTCTGTCCTGATTTGGAATCTTCCTCTAGTTTCTCTCCAATCTCCCTTCATGCCTTCTTCAAAATAATCTCGGCCACAAGACCCACCTCTTGATCCCTTAACTCTATTTTGTTGACCATCCTGGCCCTCATGTTAGTTGATTTGTCGATGCCTCCTACCGTTCCCCTCCCCTCATTTCTGCTATCACCCCTCTCAAAATACACATGCATGACCCCTTGGCCATTGCAAAGATCCACCCCATATCCCTCCTTCCTTTCCTCTATATATAGTCCTTGAATATATTGTTGCCTCCCCAATCGGTGTACATCATTCATTAAACTCCATGCTTGAATCATTCCAATTAAGTTTCTGTCCGTGCCACAGCACTGAAATAGCTCCTAAAGTCACAAATGACAACCTATCTGATTGCAATAAAGGCGGAAAACCTGTCTGCAGCCTTCGGTGCGGTTGACCACATCCTCCTCCTTCAATACACGGTCCACCACTGTCCAACTGGAAGGGATTGACTTGCCTGGTTCCATTCTTATCTATCCATCATAGCTACAGAAATTAACAGCAAACTTAAAATACATAGATTTTAGAAGCTATTTAGATAGAGCAAAGGAACACTTCTGCAACATGGAATCTTGTGCAATTTGGCTCAGTTTGTCACACTCTCACCTCAGATAGGTGATGAACTTGAGCCCCGTTCTGGAAGTTCAGTATATAATCAAAGCTGTCAATCCAATATCCTACTGAGGAATATTACATTGCCAGATGGAGACATTCAACTAAGGCCCTGCTCACCTATTTTAGCACTAGCTGAAGACCAGAGAATTATCTCAGTGCCCTGGTCCATAAATGACTCTCAAAACTATCACCAAACCAGATTAATTTATTATTGCTGCTGGTTGGGGAATCTTATTTACGAACAAAGTGATTGCCTGTTCGACATCACACTTTGAATAAATTAATTAAAAGTGCATCTCTCACATTGAAGAATGTCTTAGGAGTACATGGCAAAAACCAACCTGTAACATTGACAGATACTATGCTGTACTATATTTGTGTCAATATATACAGCGGAAGTAACCACAACACAGGATATGAACAAGATGTGTGGTGTTCGGTTATGCAGTGGTTTGAATTCACTTAATACACAAGTGTGAAAAAAATTAATTTGCACCAGTCTTTTTTTCCCCTATAACCTAATTCTGCATCATTACAACCATATCTATTTAAAAAATCAATTTATGCAAACACCAACTTAAATAAGATCACAAGGGAAATGCTGAACATTTCCCCTGTTTAGTTTTCCTCATCTCACCTACAGATCATGAGATAGCACTGCAAGAAATCTTACAGACTTTTCTATTTGAGCTGCAAAACACATTCTCAAGGGCCATTATTGCTAACATGTCTCTGATTGGGGTCATTTTCTTTCACATTTGTATATGTGAGAAATTCAGAAAAACTGGAAATGCCTATTTTCTACTGAAATCAGCATAATGATCTTCTTATAGATACAACAGATTTAGTCAGTAATTATGGGATTGTAATAAGCGGTGTGATGGCAGAGGACAAAAAAGAAGAAAACAAAGCAATTATCTTAAATACTGTTATAGACCAGAACAGAAGGTCCCAGGTCTAATTTTTGGTCTGTGGTCACGACAAAAGACCCAAGCATCCTTTGGGCAAGACGACAATCAGGTAGAGTTAATCATTGCCAGAATTTACTGGCTAGTACAGAAAAATCTGTCCAGTCTGAGACCTATGAAGAAATTCAGTCCATCCACATTAACGTTTCTAATTCATTCATTTGGCTGTTTAAATTTGTATTCACAAAGTGTTGTTCTGAATACCGTTGTCCTTCCTGTGACGAACGCAGGATTTTAGATATATTGAATTATAAACATGTGGCAATTTAAGGGTTAAAAGCCTGAGTCAGAGAGTGTGTTTGACTGCAGTAATCTTGTCTTTAAAAGAATCTTGTTTTGCAAGATTAAAAATCTTTTAGGAGCAAGAGTTGGTTGACATCGTAAAAACCTGGACTAAAGCATTGTTGTTTGACTAGGGGGAGTTCCTGGCGAGTTAATGGACGGGATTCTCTGTCGAGCAACCCCAGAATCGCGAGGGAAGATCAGGTGGGAATCGGGCATCAGCCGAATACAGAGGCCGGCGCTGGGTGCCCTACGGAATGTAATGCCATGGGCTAGTGCCACGACAACAACATGAATGCATTCTACGCCGCAAGTACAGTAAACATCATTGGCATATCATTAATGGGCCCATCCCAGTATTCTCCAGGACTCCCACGATGCTCCTCCTCCACCAGGAGAAGTTACAGACGACGAGATACACGTGTAGTTTAAAAAGAAAATCAGGAAATAGGTGCCATGGCTGCTGAGTGAGAGCGGAGGCAAGTCATATTCCCAAAGGTGCAGCTGTGCGTTAGCAGGGGGGGGGGGGGGGGGGGAAGAGAGAGGGGGGGAGGCGCACGATCAGAGGACGGGCTGTGGGGTTGGGATGTCCCTCCAGGACTAGGATGTCTAGGCACGGACTGCCATTGCTGCGGCCTGCAAGGCAGCTATCTTGCTATGCATCCCACTGACCGTCCACCGTGGCCCATGGTTATGCAGAGTGACTCCGTGTATGGGTACCTCCAATCCCCCCCCCCCCCCCCACCCCCCACCCCCCCACCCACAACCGGGTACCACCCTGCCGCCGTGCATCATGCGGCCCACTCAAGAGGGATGTTCATAGTAGCTCCTACAGGACAGCGCTGGGCGGGGGCCACAGTGTGTGCCGTTGACATGGGTATCGCCAGTCACCTTTATCCCTGCTGGTATGGATGAGTGCTGGGGCCAGGGGGAGGCCCCCGTTGTGCCGGGCACCGATGGAGCTGGGGGTGCGGTGTGGAGGGCTGAGTGCCAGGGGAACAGCCAGAGGTGGGAGACATATGGGGAAGTGGCTGCGGTGCAGGCTGGGGTCACCAGGTAGCCTGATTGGTCACAGGGTATGCACCATATTAACATGTCTGCCTTTCATCCCCTGCAGACAATGGATTTCAGAATCCAACCAGGAATGGTTGGCATCTGCCTTGCCCTGGGGATACACTGAGGCTGTACAGCAGGAGCCAGTCAGTGAGGATGGAGAGCCGGCTGCCCAACAGGCCGAGGTGGCGGGTAGGAGGCGCTGCATGAGGCCCCTTGTATTGTACTGGCAGCACTTGTCCTTTGAGGACCTGCCGGAAGGCCTTGTCGAGAAAGACTTCGGCTGAGCGGAGGATCGTATGGCATATCTGCCGGATCATGGCGCACCTGGAACCGCGCTGGGGAGGGGGGAGCGGGGGCGGAGAGAGAGAAAGGATACCCGCACCCAGTGGCCATCAAGGTGATGATCACCCTGTTTCTTTTCACCACTTCTTCCTTCAAGGCACCAAGTGGGGACCTATCTGGAATGTCACAGGCCTCTACACAGGTGCATCCAAGGCGTCATTGACACCCTATATCCCCGGTCGGCACAATATATTATCAAATTCAATGTGGACTGAGCCCACCAGACTGCCCAGGCAGTGGGATGGTGGTGGGTGGGGGGTGTCATGTGTGTCATAGCGACACCGCAACTTATCGGGGACTCACTTAGTTCGTTGATGCCGACCTCCCCTCTCTGGGCCCACCGACTAGGCCCAATCCCCACCACACCATGATGGTGAGGGGCCGCAGGACCGGCGGGCCCCTCCAGTCTGCTCGTGTTCTCTGCAGCGGAGCGTGGGGGGGGGGAGTTGGACAGAAAATGCAGTGTGAGGCAGTCGGACACAGGCAGCTATTAGCCTGCGTGGGCAGGGCACCCAGCCATAGCAAGCAGCATGTGGTGCAGGATGTGGTCCGCACAGACTGCCGGTGGGCAGGCCGCCCTCTTGGGTGGTGGGGGTGGGGAGTGGGTGGGAAGAGCATGGACGTGTGCGATGGGGGTTGGTGCCAGGAACACTGTGCTGGTTACTCACCCTGGCTGCCTGGAGGTGGTGCAGCTTTTTACACCACTGCTGGCTGGCTCTGGCAGTTGGGCTCATCATGCTGAAGGCCTCTGCCACCTGCACCCAGGCCTGGTGTATGGCAGCCTCCTTCCCGCCCCGGTGAACAGGGTGTCCCGTCTCTCATCCACGACATTCAGCAGTGGTCTCGAGCTCTGCACCTGCGAACCAGGGCCGTTCTTCGGGCTGTCATCGTCTTGGCTGGATTGAGTATGTGGGGGGATCGGAGTGCTTATTTGCAGTTGCAGCTTGTCAGCCTCTCGAGTGCCAATGCCGACCCTGGCGAATCGGATGCCGTTTTGTATTGGAATTACACTAGTTTGATATGGCGGCAGTGATAGCCCATTAACGGATCCTGAATTGTTCTGGGACCAGAGCCGCTTTTGTGGTCCAGAACATCACCGGTTCAGTCCCGGCGTCAGCACTCTCTAAAATGGACTTCATTTGTTTTTCAGCTTGAGGAGATGATGCTATTGCCGAATGGAGTCAAGGCATTCAGACATTTTGTGGAAGAGTTTTGAGAGAGTTCTGATTTGATCAACAATGTGTCCACAAGTAAGGTCATTTTCTGGCACAGTCGGATAGCTAAAACAGATTAATAGTATTTAAAGCAGTGCATACTTACTCGATGACAAGGGAAGAAACTGAAAGAAACCAGTTGAAATAGTTTTTTTGAAGACATCCAGCCAGAGTCTCCAGGGTTCTGGAAAGCAAGCATTACTTTGTGCCATTGGGATGCGATACGGATTGAGTGTTGTATTTTTTTCTTCCTAATTGTTTAATTGGGAATAGAGATAGTAATTAAGGGTATTGTATTTAACGTATTGAGCAGTATTGTTTAAGGGGTAATTGTAAGCTATTTTTGGGTGTGATATTAAGGAGTTTAGTATTGTGGTACTAATAAATCAATTTTTCCTTGTGCAATCACTCCTGGAGCGAAGTATTCTTTCCGCACAGTCTTACAAAATAAACTAAAATATTAAGAGTTTCGGTCCCGTATCCTAGCCATTGTTGGGGTCTGGTCTGGGAAGGCAATATTCATTGCGTAAATCTGAAATTATGCATTGATCTCGATACAACGATAAAAAACTAAATTAAAATTTATATGGCCTGCACCCAAGCAGCCCATGAAAGTGAAAGTCCAAGTTCCTGTGGAAACTAGGATTTGAGAAACGAACGCATTTGAGATCACGAGAAACTGAAAAACACAGATGGTAACTGAAGGGAAGGTACCAGTGGGACACCCAGTAGTGAATACATTTCTTTTTTTAACAGGTTACTTCCATCTCCCTCGCCAAAGGCATTAAATTCCTGTTTGGATATAACTTCATGCTCGCTGAGCACTTTGATACTTTACCCAAGTAGTAATTTTTAATGTGTGAGCATAAACAGTGAACGTTGGCAAACAATTTGATCACGAGGGGCTGACAGCAGAAACACATCCCAGTCTTTGCCTGATGTCTGCATATACGCACTCTCTGGCAGGCATCACTGCAGAGACAGCAACTTGAACCCTGGCCAATTCGCCTCGCTGCCAACTTAATTATGATCAGCTTACAGCAATGACTGGAATAGTATCTGGGATTTTAAAGCCTAACTACTTCAATACATTAATGATTTGAAGAATTTAACATGAGAATGTGAGACATTTTCTTCCTGTTTTTTGTTTTAACTCTTCTACCAGAACTGGTTAAATTTACATTCTCTAAAGTTCAAATAACATACATGCAGTGTTTCCCAACCTTTTCCAGATCTTAATTGCTCAGCAAATGGGGGGGGGGGGGGGGGAGACTTTAAGAAGGTGATAATTTTGACCGGGGTGGGAGTTTAAAACTGCTGGGTTTGCCCTAAAAAAGGTCAACACCCACCTTTTTAACAGGCTGTGGTTATAGAAATAATGAAGACAATTAAGCCACACCCACCAACTGAAAAACCCTGCCCCCCCCCCCCCCCGAACATTTGAAGGGGCCTTGCAGCTGTAAAACACAGTTCGAGCTCCAAAGCTCGTGACCCCCAAATCTTGATCCGAACCCATGATTTGGGAGCCCCTGCTTTAGTGCTTATGGTACTCGACGTGCAACGTCATGGGCCCAAACCTCACCCAATTTTCAGTTCCATGAGACATTTGGCAGGGGGCGGGGTATAACAGGTGGATGATTTCACAATTATCAGTTCATCACCCATCCCTGGAAATTAAACTAACTTAATTCTCCAAGTTCATCAGCATTACCCTGGCGGAATTCTCCACCAGCAACATCCTTGGAGTTAGCATCAGTGCTCAAAATATTAATCCATTGCTCATCTCTGCTGCTCCACGGGCTCTTTTTGAGAGAAAACTGTCAGCGTAATAATTTTCAACTGGGCTTTTGCATTTAGTTTCATTTCTTAGGTGATGTAGTCACATCGTAACATTACCATCTACATTTGTGTTGAACATTTTTTTCGTGTTGCCTTCCTCAAATAGATGAGAGCACAAATACCAAATGGAAAGACTTTATCGTATTAACTCTTTAATTCATGAAAAATTCAAGAAGTCCACAGTAATTATGCCGAGTGTTTATAAATTCTAGAATAGAAAGATTTATTTGCACTAGCATAATTACAAAAGTAAAAGTAAAAATTGTAAAAGTAACAATCAATATTCTTCCCGATCTCTACCATTACTACTCATTACTATTTGTATAGAACATAGAACACTACAACACAGTACGGGCCCTTCGGCCCTCGATGTTGCGCCGACCTGTGATACCTGCCTACCGTCTGCCAATTTTCTTGGGTGTTGCATGGACTATTTTTGGACCTCTTGCTGGTGAATTCACTGCTGCCCCAAGCCACTTAAATACTGTAGCTACAAGAGTAAGTTGGGGCTGTGAATTCTGTGGCAAGTAACTCACACCCGACGCCTAAATTCTAACGAAGGCACAAGTCGCAAATGTCTCCACTTGCCTGGATGAGCGCAGCCCCAACAACACAACCTCTGGCCCATCAGACTTCCGAGTGCAGCCCAGGAGACATTTTGTTGACCATTGCCCTTGTGCAGGGTTGTTAGATTCTGCTGGATCCGTCCACAGTTTATTTCTTACCATATGACTAAAGTGTCCAGCCCCCTTGGCGAGCACATTCCCAACCCCAACACCTCTACCTAGAAGGACAAAGGCAGCTGATCATAGAACACCACTGCCTGCAGGATCTTACCCAAGCCATACACAATCCTGACATGGAAATATAAAGCTATTCCTTCACAATTGATTCGTCAAATCCTGAAACTCCTTCCCTAACAGCACTGTGGATCACCTACACCAGACAGATTGCAGTGGTTCAAGGACGAGTCTCACCAGCATCTTTTCAAAGACAATTAGGGATTGACAACATATGTTGGTCATGCTAGCGACACATGCATTTCATAAATGAGTGCAAAAAGGTCTCTGGGGAAGAAGAGAACGGGAGAAAACGAGCAAGAAATAATGAATAATCTTCCAGTGGATCACTTGGGTACAAAATGCACCAGAACTTCATTTAAACATTAAACACATGCTGTGGGTCCATGTTGCAGGTTTATCTGACAATCAATATAGAACCATATATCATTTAATTCAGTTGTGTTACAACAAAGCCCTTTGGATAGTTCTACATGGCAAGTGATTCAATTGCAAGTTATAATTTGAATGTTCAAGCAGCAGAATGTTCACGTAGTAAGAGCTAGACAGGCAAGTACGTTTGGCCAGCAATGTGTGTATATAACAGGTTTATAGATGCATCTTTGTGACATGCATACCTGGGCCATCTAAATGATAATGGCAGTTCTACCCAGACTGCTTTCTTTAAGGTATGTTGGCTTTTTCTACAACTGCTTTCCTCGGCCCTGTGGATAATGCACACAGCTGAGACAGAATGCCGCCTGCCGTCAGCCAGGCTGCACTGCTATGATACCTTGAAGTTTCAAACCCAAGATAACTACCATAGGCAAGAGCATTTCCAGTTCTCCATCCACCAGGAAGGATTTCAAATTTACACTACTCCCTCACAGACTCCACTTCCTGCCTCCATATTGACTGAGTCACTAACTTGTTTTTGTCAGCAACTTACTTTGCCCCAGAAAAACTTTATAAACCTTTTATAACCCTGAGCAATAAATTAAGTAATTGCACTATTTAAAGCTGCAATCCTTTAAAGACTGACAAACTATGAATTATCCTTGCGACTCATCCTTTCATTAAAGAACAGCTTGGGCCAGGTCTTTGCAATTGATGCAAGCAAAGCTCAGTGCATTCTGATTCCACAAAACTAAAAGTCCAGCACTAACATCTTCACGAATAAAAAATAACCAAACTTTTTGCAGGGACCACATACACGATACAAATATACAAAATCAGTTTACAAATGGCAGTTTCACACACACTCAGCTGGGTGCTTGATAGATGCGATTTTAAAATAGCCTTTTGAGGACCAGGTTGCAGTTGATCGTCGACAGATAGAATAGAGGAGGTGGTGGCCATTTGGCTTTCAAGCCTGTTCCATCACTCAATATAACATGGGTGATCCTCTGTCTCAACAACATACTCCCCCACTCTCCCCATGCACCTCAACACCTCTAGAGTTCATCCTGAATATATTCAGTGACTTGGCCTCCGTAGCATTCTGTGATAAGAGAACTCCACAGGTTCACCATTCTCTTGAGTGAAGAGGTTTCTCCTCCTATCAAATCTAAATGGCCTACCCTACATCCTCAGACCGTGACCCCTTATTCTAGATCCCCCAGCCAGAGGAAACAACATCCCTGCATCCAGCAATTTTCTCTTTGATCCCTGCATCCAGTCTGTCCAGCCCCCTCAGAATGTTATCCCCTTCCATTCTTCTAAATTCCAGTGAATATAGGCCCAGTCAACCCAATCTCTTACACGAAAATCCTGCCTCCCAGGAATCAGTCAAGTGAACCTTTGCTGCATTCCCTCTAAGGCAAGCATATCCTTTCTTAGTTAAGGAGATCAAAACTGCACGCAGTACTCCAGGTGTGGTCTTAGCAAGGCCCTGTGTGGTTGCAAAAAGACATCCTTGCTCCTGAATTCGATTCCTGTTGCAATAAAGGCAAACATACCATTTGCCTTCCGAACTGCTTGTTGTACCTGCATGGTAGCTTTCAGCGGCTGGTGTACTAGGACACCCAGGATCCGTTGTATGTCAGGATTTCCCAATCTATCATTATTTGAATAATGCTCTGCCATTCTGCTTCTCTGTCTGAAGTGAATAACACTGTATCTGCCGTGTACTTGCCCACTCACTCAATTTCTCTAAATCACCTTTAAGCTTCTTGACACCGTCCTCACCACTCACCCCCGTTTTACATCATCAGCAAACCTGGAAATATTACTTTATGTTCCCTCATCCAAATCATTGATATATATTGTGGATAGCTGAGACGCAAGCACTGATCCCTGCAGGACCCCACTAGTCACTGCCTACCACTTCGAAAAGGAACCATTTATTCCTATTCTGCTTCCTGTCTGCTAACCAATTCTCATTGGCAATCCCATGGACTTTAATTTTGCACACTGACCCATTATGTGAGGATTTAATTTTTTATACTGACTGCTTATGTAGGCTTTATCAAAAGCTTTCTGAGAATTGAAATACACATCCACTGGTTCACCCTCCTCTATTCCACTAATTACACCCTCAAGAAACTTTAATAGGTTTGTCAAACATGATTTCCCTTTCATAAATTCACATTGACGGACTTTTGATGGCAGCATGTAGGAGGAGGTCATGCACTAGGTAGTTCATGCCAGGGCACTTGTTTTTTGACCTGCTTTGCTCAGTTCCTGGGGTTTTGTGGGACAAATTCTATCCATATGGAAGTAAAAGGAGCCTACTGTTGAAGTATGTCAAAAAAGGCTGGAAAGTAAGAAGTTTGCAGGTGGAAATTCTTCGGCTGACTCGGAGGTTTCAAGTGGCGCCTCAGCAGGAAAGGTGGTGGCGGTGGCTCGGGTCACCCTGATCACGGCAGACATGCTAACTGGGGAACTGGCTACTGAATTTGATAAGCGTTGAGAGACAACGGAGAATGATGTTTGAAAGCCTCTGTAAACCAATAATGGAGGCGCTGAGTCCTGTCTGAGAAATGTTGGAGAGAACTTCATAAGCCGTGAAGGAGCATGGCGAGGCGTTGAAGGGGATGGAGATGTCTCTCTCGAGGCACAGTGAGCAAATTGCCTTGCTGGAGGCCGCGATCTCGATGATGGCGGAGTCAAATATGAGTCCGAGGGCAAAGGTGTACCGCCTGGAGAATCAGTCATGGTGACAAAACCTCACAGTCATGGGATTGCCGAAGAGGATGCAGTACCCGAATCCTACTGGACGTTTGCTAAGATGATAGGGGAGGATGGATTGGTGTCCCCTCCAGAGTTGGATTGGGCCCATAAAACACAGGCGAACGAGTCAACACCAGCTGTTTTCCTAAGATTCCATACCTTCCAGAAGGAGCGGGTCCTGAAGTGGGCCAAGGAGAATCTTGATTCAAGGTAGGAAGGGGGCCTTGTAGAATATATCAAGATGTTGGAACGGAGCTTGCAAGGAGACGGGCAGCCTTCAATGAGGCTAAAGCAGCATTGTACAAGAGTGGAGTGCGGTTTGGAATGGTATACCCGGCGAGGTTGAGGGTTACCTTTCAGTCAAAGGACTATTACTGAATCTTCATCGGAGGCTGACACCTAAAGGATAGACTGGGATCAAATTAAATGGGCTCTGTGGTTATTTTTATGATGGGGGAGGGGGGGTTGGGGGCATTTTGTACTTTGTATATATATTTGTTGTTATTTCTTTGTTCTTGGGATGTAGTTTTTGTACAGGTTGTATGTTGGGGTTAACTGTTCTGTGGGGTATTATTTCAGGCAGTATTTTTGGAAATATATGGCTCCTAGTGGGATTTGATCTTTGTGGGTAATCGAATTTTGTTTTAAGGTTTGCAGCCGGGAAGGGTAGGGGTGTTTCTTTCTCTCTTTTTCTGCCCTGGGTAGCCGCAATCTCTCTGGCAGTAAAGTTTTAGCTAGCGAACGGGAGCGAGGTGGGGGCTGCGGCCTTTTGGATCTGTTTTCGTGATTTGCATTTTTGTTTTGTTGAGGGTTGGGGTGGGTTATCGTTCTTTGGTATGTAACCAATATGTACATTTGAGTAGGATCAGGGTTAATTTTCTAATCGTGATGATGGGTTTTTGTTTCACCTTATGGGTGGGTTTGGTGGTCATCTTCGGTGAGCCTTGGGCTTACATTTTCTGGGCAGGCGATTGACAATCTTCCACAGTGGAAATGGCTGACTTGAGGTTGAGGGGTTGGAAGGCCCCCGATTCAGTTGGTCACCTGGAACACAAGGGGATTGAGGGGTCCCAGTAAAAAGGTCCAGGGTTTTCTCTCACCTAAAGAATCTGAGGGCTGATGTGGTGTTTTTGCAGGAAACTCATTTGCAGGTGAAGAACCAGACCAGGTCTTTCACTCGGGCTTCAAGAGCAGGTACATGAATCTTTATAGGTCAGAGCCCTCGGCTGGAGAGGCGTTGGACAAGATGGCATTATTAGATGGGTTGGAGTTTCCAATGGTGAGGGATGAGAGGCTGGAAGAGCTGGAGGCCGAGGAGATTTTGATGGGTATTGGCCAGATGCAAACAGGTAAAGCTCCTGGACCTGATGGGTTTCCTGTGGAATTCTGCAAGACGTTTGCAGATCAGTTGGTCCCACCGCTGGTAGTCATGTTCAATGATCCTTTCTTGTGGGAATCCCTGCCTGCTACACTCGCAAGCATTGATTTCCCTTCTGTTGAAGAAGGATAAGGACCCTATGGAGTATGGGTCATACCGGCCGATCTCACTGTTAAATGTAGGCGTCAACAAGATACTGGCTACGGTGTTGGTGAGAAGGCCGGAGCCATGTCTCCCAGAGATGATTGCGGAGGATCAAACAGGCTTTGTTAAGGTTTGGCAATTGTTACGCAATATTCGGAGGCTGTTGAATGTTGTTCTCTCCCCATCCGTTGGACCTGAGCCAGAGGTGATTGTGCCTTTGGATGCCGAGACGGCATTTGAGGGTGGAATGGAGGCACCTTTTTGAAGTACTGGCGAGGTTCGGTCTAGGGCCAAAATTGATTCTGTGGTTACGGTGATTGCATAGGGCTACCTCAGCTCGTGCTCATACCAATGCCTTGAACTTGGGATACTTCCAATTGAATAGAGGGACAAGACAAAGCAGGGATGTATAAATGATCTGCCAGCAGAGACAGAGCGTACATAGCAAAATTTTCAGATGGTACTAAAATAGGTGGGAAAGCAGACAGTGAAAAGGAAAGATTTTACAGATGGATATAGATCGGCTAGGAGATATGGCCAAAATTTGGCAGATTGAGTTTAATTAAGGTAAGTGTGAGGTTATCCATTTTGGACAAAAAAAATACAAAGGCAAATTATCAAAATCAAAAGCAGATTCAAAATATGCCTGGGCAGAGGGATCTGGGTGTCTTTGTTCATGAATCGCAGAAAGATGGTATGCAAGTACAGCATGTAATTAAGTCAAATGGAATGTTAGCATTTATTGAAAAAGGACTGGAGTATAAAAGTAGAGAAGTGCTGACGCAATTATATAGGGTGTTGGTGAGACCACATCTAGTGTATTGTGTCCAGTTTTGGTCTCCTTATTTGAGGAAGAATGTCGTGGCATTGGAGGCAGTTCAGAGGAAGTGCACCAGATTGATTCCAGGGATGAAAAGGTTGATCTATGAGGATAGATTAAACAGTTTGGACTTACACTCGCTGGAGTTTAGAAGGATCTGAGGGGATCTTATCGAGATGTACAAAATACTAAAAGGGATTGATAAAGTAAACATAGACTAAGTATTCCCTGAGTGGCTGGGCCATTCCAAGGACCCTTAAAAGTCAACCACTTTGAAAGTGAAAATAATGATTACATGTGAAATTTTTTATGTTTAATTAATTAATCTATCACGGTTAAAATGTGCTGCTTCTTTGCGATTGGAAAGATCAGTGCAAACGTGATTTCACTTTTTTCAGAAGGTACAATACCTTAAAATGGGATTCCAAATTGAACAAATATTCAAAATAAATTGAAAACATACTGCTGTGAAGTTGCCTGGCAGGCAGACAGGATATCAATTTATCCAGTAGGATCCCCGGGGAAAGATCATTTTTTTCCTTCAGTGATCCAACTTCAAGGTTTTATCCTGCAGGCAAGTCATGGCAACAGGGAATGGCTTTGTTCACATCGGCTCTCTGGAACACGCTCCAGAGAAGGATGAGATTTAAATCAGTTGTGTAAGAGTGTAGCTGTTGTGATATCTAAATGGGACAACTTGGAAAATGTTTATTCAATTTTATTTTAACAAAAACACCCAAGATAACATTAGGGACTCCTTAACCACGTATGCTTATTTTGGATATTCGAAGGTCAGTTATATACGAATAAGAAATCAATGTGAAGCAGCTCATCATGAATATGAAATATTTACATAAAATTTGCAGAGAAACTTAGCACTTGCATTTCGTATGGACAAAAAGCCAACTTATACTGAGAATGCTAAAACTCTGAAATATAAACCAAAATGCTGACAATACTCACTCTCAGCAGGATCTGTGGAGATAGTTGATGTTTCAAGTTGAACATTTTCTGTTTTTAAGTCAACCTCATATAGGCATGTAACACTTCTACAAGATACTCTGAAAACTAAAAACGTTACTTCTTTACTTGTAGTAGTTTTAGAAATTGGTGTAAATTCCCTGCTGAAGCCTGTTGACTTATTGCTAAGCCCCTGGTTTGTTTTACAGACAGTTATTTGTAGCGGTATTGTCACTGGACGAGTAAACAGGAGATCCAGAGTAATGATCTGTGGACCCAGGTTCAAATCCTGCCACTGCAGATGGTGAAATGTGAATTCAGTAAAAATATAGAATTAAAAGTCTAATGATGACCATGAAACCATTGTCGATTGTCGGAAAACCCCATCTGGTTCACTAGTGTCCTTTAGGGAAGGAAATTTGTCATTCTTACCTGATCTGGCCTACATATGACTCCAGACTCACAGCAATGTGGTTGGTTGACTCTTAACTGACCCCTCAAGGGCAATTAGGAATGGGCCAATAAATGCAGGCACAACCTGAGATGCCACATCCCATGAACAAATTTTTAAAAATTATCTGCTGGTACTCAGAATAGTATCAGATCTGATGCAGAAAAACATCTCAAAGACATCAAAGAGAACATGCAAGACCGGTATGACTGGTGTTAAAGTCGATTTTATGTAAATTTGACTCAATTACTTTTGACCTAAATAAAAGGTATTTTTTCCATATACTTTATGTAAAATTAGGCCTTAAATGTTTTCATGGATCAAATTGCACTGCGATCAATTACTTATCAGTAATTACTTTGTTCATTAGTTTAACGGTATATATGGGAACAATAAGATCCCCTCCCCCCTGCCAATTCCAGCTGCCATGTCTCTGCCAATCAGTGTGTGTAATTCAGGACTCGGTCAGCTCAGTCAGTAACAGTGCCACCGAGCTACTCCAGGCGATGAATATTTAAGTCCCCTACTCAAAGAGTACATTCTCTTACCACTCACTGTGCTTTTTCCAAGTGTGTTCAACATGGAGATTCATTAGCTGAAGGAGGGTGGTGGGTGATAACCAGTAGGTTTCCTTGTACATGTTGGACCCAAAGCCACAAGACTTCATAAGGTACAGAATCAACATTGAGGAATCCCAGGGCAATTCCCTCCTGATTGTATACAACTGTGCCACTGCCTCCGTTAGGTCTGTCCTGCTGGTGGGACAGGGCATACCCAGGGATGGTGATGGCAGCATCTGGAACATGGTCATATTCACAGAATCGCACCTTATATACGTCAGGCTGTTGGTGACTAATCTGGGGACGGCTCTCCAAATTTTGGCACAAATCCTCAGATGTTGCTAAGGAGGACTTTGCAGTGTTGGGTATACTATGTTGATTCAGGTATCCAGGTTGTACCACATGATCTACCATAATGCCTTCAAGAAAGAACAAGTATGCAGCTCAATTTAAAATGAAAGCTGTAGTATTTGCCAAGAAGACTAAGAATTGTTCAGCATCAAGAGTTTGAGAAAATAGTTGGAGACAGGAGAAAGATATCCAACAGAATAGAAGCCAAAGAGTAAATACACCAGTGGAGGAGACTGAGCAAGCAGCCTCACCTGGAGAAAGAGAAAGTGGCAGAATGGGTAACAAGCATCAGCAAAATGGTAATATCATCATCATCCTTGGAGATATTCAATGCCATCTTTGAAGAATGATAGCTTGCCAGAATTAAAGGCCAGGGTCAGGTCGTGCACAAGATGAATGAAAAGGGACAATTTAGTGCTCTGTCAGAAAGCAAAGGATTTACAGCACCTGTCCCCCAAGCTCAATAAAAGAATCAAGTTTCACGTTTTGTCATCCAACATCAAGAGAAGAATGTGCGACTGACTTCCTATGTATGGAACACAAATATACTTTGACATCCAGCAAAACAAGACAGTCACCAAGATTGAAGGAAAAAAATATCCTCGTCAAAGATGAATGGTCACAAGATACACAGTGATTTTAATTTGTATGGGGCAAAACTAAAACAGGCAATGATATTTTGTTTTATGTGTTCATGGTATGTGGATGTCACTGGCTTGGCCAGCATTTAATGCACATCCCTAATTGCCCTTGTTCAGAGGGTATTTAAGAGTGTACCACATTGCTGTGGGTCAGATGCCAGGTGAGGACAGCAGACTTTAGAGAACCAGATGGGTTTTAATGACAATCGGCAATGGTTTCATAGGCATATTAGACTTTTAATTCCAGATTGTTATTGAATTCAAATTTCATATCTGTCATGGTGATGTTGGAACCTGGGTTCCCAGAGCATGCGGAGTCTGCGCATTCTCTCCGTGTCTGTGTGGGTTTGCTCTAGGTGCTCCGGTTTCCTCCCGCAGTCCAAAGATGTGCACGTCAGGTTGTTGGCCGTGCTAAATTGCCCTTAGATTAGGTGGGGTTACTGGATTATGGGGAAAGGGTGGAGGTGGGGGCTTAACTGGGGTGCTCTATCCAAGAGCCGGTGCAGACTCGATGGGCCGAATGGCCTCCTTCTGCACGTTGATTCTATGATATATGAATTTTAATCAGCATTGACCTGGGTTAAGGAATACTATTCTAGTGACAATATCACTACGCCACCACCTTCCCACAAGGGCTCCATGTTCACAGGAAAGACATAGATCAAAGAAATGTGAAATCTAAGACCAGGAGGACAATGCAAAGAAAAACGTTTTGCCCCTCTGGGACATGTTCAAATTTGACCTTGATGATGATGTAGGTTATGATGCAAGATCAACCAACACCAACATGGCAGATATTCCCTGCAAGTGTTATTCAGCCTTGGATGGGTGTATAAATAAACCTCTCAATGACAGTATCAAAAAATGTGAAACAATTGGATGTTGGATTGGAAGGCAAAAAATTCACTACGGGTAGAAATCTGCAAGTACCCTCAAGTAGCAACATTGTGTCAAGGGTCATTGATGTGTGCAATAAATTTGATCCCAATATTGTCACGCAAAAAAATTACTTTTAAAAACTGGAATATTGAATGCGCTCGATGGTACCTTCCCAATTAATTGTGGAATGATATTGCTGAAGTTACCAGTCCCAATTTACCAATGATGAGGAGGAAGCCTATGATATACAACCAAACTATTAGGATGAATTGTTCTGTGATTCAGAGAGATTTTAACATGGTTAATTCGTAAAATATTTTTATTCTCCATTTTCACATTTTCTTCAGAATTTACACCCCACCAACAAATAGTAAACAGTAACGAATACAATGTCAATCCCCTTATTAACAACAACGATCCCATCCTCCCATCACCCCCCCCCCCCCCCAAACAACGGCCCGCCTGACAATAAGCATCAATTAAAACAAAACCTCCCAAGGAGAAAAAAAGGAAAATAGAAAAAGGAATCAGGAATCGCCTATGATCACCATTGACATATATAGTCCATCCCCCCAACCCTCCCTAATATCCAATCGATCCCCGAAAGGGTACGTGAATGACACCCATGAATTGTAGACACTCCCCCTATACTCCTCCCCTCCACTTCCTCATGAAAACTCCTCCCCCCAACCTCTGTTCCTTCGCCCAACTTTTGACCCCAGCTAGAAACCTGTCCTACCAGGCTCCGATGGCCGCAGGCCCTCCCCGACCTCACCTGCATTCACTGGCCGGCTTAAACCGGCCAGCATGGAGGCCCCCGCCCGGGTCTACTTCCCCCTTACCTGGTCCCAGGAAAACCAAGAAATCCCCTTTAACACACAACTCCAGCATACACACCCAAGCCCCAAAGAACCATCATTGCAAATCAAAGTCCCAACTCTTCCCTTGTCCAATTATACAGCGCCGACTCATTTAGTGCATACACCAAGACGTAATGAAAAAATAAAGTTACATGAGGCTACATCGGTACACACGAGCGGCTCTCAGTCCCATTTCGCAATTCTGCCACAGTCTTTCTGCCTTCGTAAACTCCTCCACCATTTCTGGCGTCCCAAAATAAAAGTCCTTGGATTTGTAGGTCACCCTCAACTTAGCTGGATATACTATGCCACACTGCACCTTGCTGATGTACAGTGCCTTCTTCACCCAGCTAAAGGCAGCCCGCCCTCCTCGCCAGCTCCACCGTAAGGTCCTGGTATATGTGTATCCCAGCTCCAGCCCACTGCACCACCTACTTCTGCTTTGCCCAGCACAGGACCTTCTCCTTCACACTGTACCTACAGAACACAGTTACTAGTCTTGGCAGCACTTTGGTATAAGCCTCCACGACCGATGAGCCCAATACAGTTCGTATCGAGAGGGATCGTTCCCCTCCCTCAATAGCTCCGCCAACGTCGTGGCAAAATACTTCATTGGCCTCGGGCCTTCCACCCCTTCGGGCAGACCCACGATCCTCAGATTCTGCCATCTGGATCTGTTTTCCAGGTCTTCCATTTTGGCTCGAAGACTCTTGTTGGTCTCTGTCATCTTCCGCAATTCCTTCCCCATCGAGGAGAGTTGATCCCTGTGCTGCGATAATGCCTCTTCCATTTCCTTCAGTGTCTCACCTTGCTCCCGCACCTCCGCCGCTGCGCTTGATACTGTCACCCTCACCGGGGCAACCGCCCTCTCAACCAGCACTTTCAACACTGCCCCCATATCCTTCTTCATCACTTTCATGTGCTTTGTGAACTGTTTTTCCAAGTTCCAAAGCCATCGCCGTAGTCATTTCTTCTGCTGTGAGCAGTGCGGCCTCCCCTGGTGCCCCTGCCTCTGCTTTCCTTACAGTTCCTGCGCTGACTTTTCCACTCACTGGTGGATTTTCATTAACCCCCTTCCTCACGGCCATTTTCCCCCCAAACTTGGACATTTCTCCTCCCTGTGCCGTCTTAAAGCTTTTTCAGCCTCTGTTGCCCCTGGGACCAGGCATTAAAACCCCAAAATTGCTATTCCCGAGCGGGAGCCCTCCTGTGTGCGACTGCCTCCTGCCCGCCGTCACCGGAAATTCCAACATGGTTAATTCATTATGGTACATATTTATAGTCTGTTGGACAAGATATATCAAGTTTGAAATTCTATAAAATAAATTAATGTTAGTGAAGCAATATGAATCGTTTTGTGTTTTTGGGTATTATATTATTCCATTATAATGGTCATTTATTGGGCCAAATCAAGCATATCATTCAATCCGCCAAACACGGTGCCTGTGTAGAAGACGACACCATGACTCTTGACCTAAAATATTGGTCTTAAATTTATGGTTCTAGTTCAGTATTCTTATGGTAGGGAGTGAATGAAAAAGATCAACCAGAGTTCCCTTTTCTAGGTGCTCACCAATGACCCCTGCTAGAAGGTGTGCTTATTTTAGTAATGGGTGAGAATAGAATTGTTGGTGATGGTTGAGTAGCCCAGCCACATGCTGGTTAAGCTATGACTACTACAAAGGCTGTTCCTATGTGTAGAAGCAAATGAAGAATGAATGGCACTAATTTCCATATATCTACCACTTTTTTAAGATTGGAAAACAGGGTAGTAAGCAAATGAAAATTTGAAAACTAAGTTCTGCTGGCTAGCTACGTGATCAATTTTAAAGCAAGCCTCAAAGTGCCTGTCCCATCTTCCATGTCCATAACAGGCTTCCTTTCGTATTTAAATTGAGGTCATGTGTCGACTTTAGGACAAATGGACTGACTAACTGTTGACACAAGTCACTCACCAGCAGTTCTTAAAAGGAGCAATTTTAATTTTCTTTTTACGTTTGTAGGACCAGGAGAGGTAGGAGCCATCTTTCTGGCACCACAGAAATACTTCAGCCTGCAACCAGTCGCTATTTAGCAATTGAAATGAAATGAAATGAAAATCGCTTATTGTCACGAGTAGGCTTCAATGAAGTTACTGTGAAAAGCCCCTAGTCACCACATTCCGGCGCCTGTCCGGGGAGGCTGGTACGGGAATCAAACCGTGCTGCAACCTCACTGCAAAATCAAACATTCAGGAAAGAGGAAGAATTATACTTTTATGGATAGAATAGGGGCACCTGAGGCGGAGATTGTGGTTGCATTGGATGCGGAGAAGGCCTTTGATAGGGTGGAGTGGGTGTACTTGTGGGAGGTGTTAGAGAGGTTCGGGTTTGGGGAGGGGTTTATTAAATGGGTGAAGTTGCTGTACGAGGCCCCGATGGCGAGTGACAAATGGGAGGAGGTCCGAGTACTACAGGCTCTACCGTGGGACGAGGCAGGGGTGTCCCCTGTCCCCCTTGCTTTTTGCGTTGGCAATTGAGCCTCTGGCCATGGCGCTCAGGGAGTCGGGGAGGTGGAGGGGTCTGGTGCGGGGTGGGGAGGAGCACCGAGTGTCGCTTTATGCAGATGACTTGCTGCTGTATGTAGCAGACCCGGTGGGGGGAATGCCGGAGGTGATGGAGATGCTTGCTGAGTTTGGGAGTTTCTCGGGCTATAAGTTGAACCTGGGCAAGAGCGAGCTGTTTGTTGTACACCCGGGAGATCAGGAGGGGGGGATTGGTAGGCTCCCGCTAAAAAGGGCAGTGAGGAGTTTTAGGTACCTGGGGGTTCAGGTGGCTAGGAGTTGGGGGACTTTGCATAAGCTTAATTTTACTAGGTTGGTGGAGCATATGAAGGAGGAGTTTAAAAGGTGGGACATGGAGGTAGACCATAAATACTCCGAGGCCCCGACTGTAGAACTCCTGGCGGAGAGAAAAGAATTACAAAGGAACTTTGACCTGCTCTCCACCAGGAAAGCAGTACACCAACTCCGCCAGGCACGCGGGGCCCTATACGAACACGGAGACAAAGCCAGCCGCCTGTTGGCCCACCAGCTGAGAAAGCAGGCAGCCAACAGAGAAATTGCGCAAATCAGAGATACCAGAGGCACGTTGGAAACAGAACCAGAGAGGATTAACAAAACCTTCAAGGCCTTCTACCAAGAGCTGTACACCTCAGAGCCCCCAACGGGGAAGGCTGGGATGAACCGGTTTCTTGACGGACTGAACATACCAGTTGTGGGAGAGGGCAGAAAACGGGATCTGGAAGCACCACTAGCACTGGGAGAGATCATGGAGAGCATTAGCTCCATGCAGGCGGGGAAGGCGCCGGGACCGGACGGATTCCCGGCGGACTTCTACAAAAAATTTGCGACAGCGCTGGCCCCGCACCTGCGGGAGATGTTCACAGACTCCCTAGCTAGGGGCACGTTGCCACCCACGTTAGCACAGGCCTCAATCTCGCTGATACCTAAGAAAGACAAAGACCCAACGGAATGTGGGTCATACAGACCCATATCTCTGCTGAATGCAGACGCCAAAATACTGGCCAAAATCCTAGCCAAAAGGCTAGAAGAGGACCAGACGGGCTTTGCCAAAGGTAGACAGCTGACCGCGAACATCAGGCGCCTGCTGAACGTGATAATGACCCCCTCCGGGGAGAGAACACAAGAGGTGATCGTCTCCCTGGACGCAGAAAAGGCCTTTCGACAGAGTCGAGTGGAAATACCTCATAGAGGTACTGGAGCGGTTCGGGCTTGGAACAGGGTTCACCGCTTGGGTAAAGCTCCTGTACAACGCTCCCATGGCGAGTGTACAGACCAACAATACCAACTCCCAATACTTCCAGCTGCACAGGGGCACCAGACAAGGATGCCCACTGTCCCCGCTGCTGTTCGCACTAGCAATTGAACCGCTAGCAATCGCGCTCAGGGCAGCAAAAAATTGGAGGGGGATCCGAAGGGGAGGTAGAGAGCACAGAGTCTCACTCTATGCGGATGATCTGCTCCTCTATATCTCGGACCCACAAAGCAGCATGGACGGAATCATCACGCTCCTGAAAGAGTTTGGAGCCTTCTCGGGCTACAAACTCAACATGAGCAAAAGTGAGATCTTCCCAGTACACCCGCAAGGGGGGGGGGGGGGGGGGGGCAGCACTAAAGGGGCTGCCGTTCAAACAAGCCCGACATAAATTCCGCTACCTGGGGATCCAAATAGCCCATGACTGGAAAAGGATCTACAAATGGAACCTCACCAGCCTGACGGAGGAAGTAAAAAAGGACCTGCAAAGATGGAACACACTCCCGCTCTCCCTCGCGGGGAGAGTTCAGACGATCAAAATGAACGTACTGCCCAGGTTCCTCTTCCTGTTTAGATCCATTCCGATCTACATCCCCAAGGCCTTTTTCAAAGCGCTGGACAAACTCATCATGGCGTTCGTATGGGGGGGTAAAAATGCTAGGATCCCAAAGAAGGTCTTACAAAAAACAAAAACCAGGGGAGGGTTAGCCCTCCCGAATCTACAATTCTACCACTGGGCAGCAACAGCCGAGCGAGTAAGGGGATGGATCCAGGAGCCAGAAGCTGAGTGGGTGCGTGCGGAGGAGGCCTCCTGCATGGGAACCTCCCTCCGGACCCTCGCCACGGCAGCACTCCCATCCCCACCCAAAAAACACTCCAGCAGCCCAGTGGTGACAGCCACCCTCCAATCCTGGAACCAACTGCGGCAGCAACTTGGCCTGACCAAAATGTCGAACAGGGCTCCCATCTGCAACAACCATAGGTTCAAACCAGCACTGACAGACGCCACCTTCAAAAGGTGGAGGCAGGACGGGGGGACACTGACAGTCAGGGACCTATACACGGACGACAGGATCGCAACACTGGACGAACTGACAGAGAAATTTCAGCTAGCTGGGGGGGAACGAGCTACGGTACCTGCAGCTCAAAAACTTCCTACGAAAGGAGACAAGGACGTACCCACAACCGCCACGACAGACACTACTGGAAGACCTACTGGACGCAAGTATCCTAGAGAAAGGGAACTGTAGTGACATGTATGACCGACTGGTAGATAGGGACGACACCGTACTGGACGCAACAAGGAGGAAATGGGAGGACGACCTGGGGATGGAGATCGGGTGGGGACTCTGGAGCGAAGCACTGCATAGGGTCAACTCCACCTCCATGTGCGCAAGGCTCAGCCTGACGCAACTAAAAGTGGTACATAGAGCCCACTTAACAAGAACCCGTATGAGTAGGTTCTTCCCGGAGGTGGAAGACAGATGTGAACGGTGCCAAAGAGGCCCGGCCAACCACGCCCACATGTTCTGGTCTTGCCCCAGACTCGTGGAGTACTGGACAGCCTTCTTCGAGGTTATGTCCAAAGTGGTGGGAGTGAGGGTGGAGCCATGCCCGATAGTGGCGGTCTTCGGGGTTTCAGAACAGCCAGATCTATTCCTGGGGAGGAGGGCGGACGCCCTTGCCTTTGCCTCCCTGATCGCCCGCCGTAGAATCCTGTTTGGCTGGCGGTCAGCAGCACCGCCCAGAGCTGCGGACTGGCTGTCCGACCTCTCGGAATCTCTCCAAATGGAGAAAATCAAATTTGCCATCCGAGGGTCGGACGACGGCTTCCACAGAACGTGGGAGCCATTCATGCAACTGTTCCGGGACCTATTTGTGGCCAATGTACAAGAGAAAGAATAGTCGGGGGAAGGTAGCGGGAGGGGGGGGGGGGCTACAGGTTCGTTACGGGGGTTCGATGGCTAGCTAAGACCCAAAACCAAACTAAATAAACATGTTGAGGGGGGGGGGGGGGGGGGGGGGGGGGGGGGGGGGCGCAGTTACTACTACGAAGATGCTTACCTGTAAATATGTATGTTAATTTTTGCGTGTTTGTTTTTTTTTTCTCTCTCCTAACAATTTGTAATTTGTTCAATATAAAATATGAAAACTGAATAAAAACATTTATAAAAAAAAAGGTGGGACATGCTACCGCTGTCGTTGGCGGGTAGAGTACAGTCCGTTAAAATTACGGTGCTCCCGAGGTTTTTGTTTTTGTTTCAGTGCCTCCCCGTTTTCATTCCGAGGGCCTTTTTTAGGAGCGTGAACAGCAGCATCACGGGATTTGTTTGGGCGCACGGGACTCCGAGGATGAGGAGGGTCTTGTTGGAGCGGGGCAGGGATAGATGGGGTTTGGTGTTGCACAACCTCTCTGGGTACTATTGGGCAGCTAATGTCTCGATGGTACATAAGTGGGTAATGGATGGGGAGAGGGCAGCATGGAAACGGATGGAGATGGCGTCCTGTGGAGGCACGAGCCTGAAGGCACTGGTAACGGCTCCGTTGCCGCTCCTTCCAATGAGGTACACTACGAGCCCGGTGGTGGCGGCTACCCTCAAGATTTGGGGGCAGTGGAGGCGACACAGGGGGGAAGTGGGGGGCTCGGTGGAGGCCCCGCTGCGGGGGACCCACCAGTTTGTCCCGGGGAACATTGGTGGCGAGTTCCTGGGGTGGCACAGGGCGGGCATAAGGAAGTTAGGAGACCTGTTCATTGACGGGAGGTTTGCGAGCCTGGGTGAGCTGGAGGAGAAGTTTGAGCTCCCCCCGGGTAATATGTTCAGGTACCTTCAGGTCAAGGAGTTTGCTAGGCGGCAGGTGGAGGGGTTCATTTTGCTGCCCCCGCGGGGGGTAAGGGATAGGGTGCTTTTGGGGGTGTGGGTAGGGGATGGGAAGGTGTCTGACATCTACCAGGTGATGCAGGAGGTGGAGGAGGCGTCGGTAGAGGAGCTGAAGGCTAAGTGGGAAATGGAGCTGGGGGAGCAGATTGAGGAGGGGACATGGGCGAACGCCCTGGAGAGGGTGAGCTCCTCCTCTTCATGTGCGAGGCTTAGCCTCATCCAGTTCAAGGTACTGCACAGGGCTCATATGTCCGGGAATGAGGATGAGCAGGTTTTTTGGGGGTGAGGACAGGTGCATTAGGTGTTCGGGGAGCCCAGCGAATCATGCCCATATGTTTTGGGCATGCCCGGCACTGGGGGAATTCTGGCAGGGGGTGGCGAGGACGGTGTCAAGGGTGATAGGATCCAGGGTCAAACCAGGCTGGGGACTCGCGATATTTGGGGTTGGGGTGGAGTGGGAGTGCAGGAGGCGAAAGAGGCCGGTGTTTTGGCCTTTGCGTCCCTAGTAGCCCGGCGGAGGATCTTGTTGCAATGGAAAGATGCGAGACCCCCAAGCATGGATCAATGACATGGCGGGATTCATTAAGCTGGAGAAGGTCAAATTCGCCCTGAGGGGGTCGGTGCAAGGGTTCTTTAGGTGGTGGCAGCCTTTCCTCGACTTTCTGGCTCAACGATAGGGAACTAGGTCAGCAGCAGCAGCAACCCGGGGGGGGGCATTGTTTATGTTAATTAATTTATTGTTAATTAATTTTGTTGTTTATTGGGTTTGGGGGGTTCGTTATATGGTGCCGGGGGGGGGGGGGGGGGGGGGGGGGGGGGGGTTATTATTGTTATTATTATTATTGTTCTGTTGTTATACATTTTTCAAAAATTTCAATAAAAATTATTTTTAAAAAAAAAAGAATAGGGGGCACCTGTGGCAAGGCCAGCATTTATGTATTACCTGTACCAGATCCTAAAACTCAGCCTTCATTGGCCACTCTTGCTTCTTTTACCATTTATTAATTTTATAAGGAAAATGGAGCATGGTCAATCATATCATTACTGGTACTTTAGGAGGAAAAAAAACATGACTGATGTTAGCATACAAATATCAGGTTTAAAAGTTTCTAAATATAACCTCTTTTTCTGATGGGAACCTGAACTGAACCTTGCTCAAACCAAAGTCCTATTTATACCTTCAGCACAAGACCCATTTCTTTCAAAGGCCTTCAAAGTTGCCAACATGGTTTGAAGCCTTCAGTTGATGTTCTGTACATCACTGTTCTGATCTAGGAAGATTTACGGTTTTATCCATAACTACCAGAGTTTAGAAACACTGGCCGACCCAGAGGCACCGCTCCTCTATACTTTTCCACACTGTTCACACTGTTTAAAACGTCCTTGCAACCCCAACCCACCAACCACTGTGTGTGTCATGAAACATATTAAAATAGCACTTTGTGTACCATTATTTAATTTACTGTGACCTCTTCTAACCAAGCTCACAGCTGTTTGGACACATTTTCCACAAGATAAATACAGCAATTAATATCTGCTGAAAATGCCAAGTCATTTTGTGTGTGGAAATGTACTACTAAAGTTGATTCAGTACGATCCCTCAAAACCCTGCATCAGGTCACCCTGTCTGAAAGCCAACCCCTGTTACAATGGAGTTGGCATTTAAAATGATTGGTACAGAAGAGGTTACCCACTGCCATTTGTGAGTAATACTCATACCGAGTTATTCATTTGCATTGTTTTCAGAACAAAATATTGAAACACTAACACACCATTACAAGACTTTCTATATTTAACCACAAAAAATACAATTACCTTGGGGCAGAGATTAGTATGAAGGCAAACTCAATGCGACTTCAAGCAGAAGCATAGGCTAAAATGTCAAAAATATCTTACTCTTTGAAACTCTTTCATGGATTTCGTCTACATGTACAAAAATATATATTATGACGAGTAGGCCATTCAGCCCCTCAAGCCTGCTCTGCCATTTGATAAGATCATGGCTGTTCAGATTGTGGCCTCCACCTTTCCTTATATCACCTTTGACTTCCCCACCTAGCACAGCCATAAAAATATTCAACGATCCTGCCTCGACTGCTCTCTGGGGGAGAGAATTCCACAGACTAACGATTCTCAGAGAGAAAATAAAATCCCCATCTCTGTCCTAAACGGGAAACCCCTGATTTTTAAACCGTGTCCCCAATTCTAGTCTCTCCTATCAGGGGAAATGTCTTTTCGGCATCTACTCGTCAATTCCACGCAGGATGTAATGGGCGGTCGGTGGGCACCAATCGCGGCCCTAGATGCCCCAAACGGGCATCTGGCGCCCGTTTCACGAATGCAGCAACCAGGTGTGGTTGCTGGCGTGTTGAAACGGGCGTGAAGGGCCGACCACTCGGCCCATCGGGCTCGGAGAATCGCCGTTCGGCGTAAAAAACGGCGAGCGGCGATTTTTCCGAGCCCGGGGGGGGGGGGGGGGGGGGGGGGGGGGGGAGAAAATCGCTGGGGGCGCGAAAAATGGTCGGGAGGCCCTCCCACGATTCTCCCACGCCACGTGGGGAGCGGAGAATTCCGCCCAATATGTTTCATCAAGATCACCCCTCATTCTTGTAAACTCTAAATGGGTACAGGTCCAACCTTTTCACATAAGACAATCCCTTTTTCATCCCAGGAAGCAGTGAACCTTTTCTGCACTGCTTGTAATGCAATTATATCCTTTTTTTAAATAACGGGATCAAACAATATACAGTTCTCTAGTTTTGGTCTCAATAACACCCTGTACAACTGCAGCAAACCATCCCTACTTTTACATTCCATTCCCCTTGCAAAAAACACCAACATTCCATTTGCCTTCCGAATCATTTGCTGTGCCTGCATACTATTCTTTTGGGAGTTATGTTCCAGGACACCCAGATCCCTCTGACCCAGAGATCTGTGATCTCTCTCCATTTAAATAACATGTTGCTTTTCTATTCTTCCTGCCAAAGTGGACAAGCTCACACATTATCCTCCATCTGCCAAGCTTTTGTCCATTTACTTAAATGATTTATGTCTCTTTGCAGACTCCTTTTGTCCACTTCACAACTTACTCTCCTACCTACCTTTGCATCATTAGCAAATGTAGCAACCAAGGCAGTCCCTTCATCCAAGTCATTGATATGGGTGGTAAATAGTTGCTGCCCAGCATTATATCGGTGACACTCCACTGGTTACATCATGGTTTTCGCCGTATCTTTCTCATAATCTCCCATTATTTCTTCCTGTATATGGCACCCTACAGTGTAATTACTTGGCACTGGTACTCCCACAAGTGATTTTTACCTTTATTTCTTTTCTCTACTCACCGATTCCATATCTTGATCTTTAGAACAAAGGTCATCTTTCTCTACTGTCACCCTGAATTAACAGAGCCTTTTCCTAGCTTCCTCTACTACCAAAATGTCATGTACCCTTGAATATTCAGGTCCCGACCTTAATCATTTTCTGATTGAAATTCCCTCGTTTTGATGAGAAGTACAGCAGCCAATCACATACCTACCCCCACGATCTCGCACCTTGACTTCCCCGTTTGAATGAGGTTTCTGACAGGATCCTGGTCTTCACCGCTTTATATCCCCTTCTTCCTCCCAAAAATCCCACTGCTTTATGTCCCCCTCACCCAGAAGCTTCATGTCCCTGTCCTCCCTAAGTCTTGCTGCTTTATGTCCCCTTCCCCCTGAAGCTTCGCCGCTTTATGTCCTCCCCCCACCCAGCCCGATGCTTCGCTGCGTTATGGAACTTTAAATGTTCTGACCATAAAGCCAAAGATTGGACAGTCTATCACAATAATCAGTAATAATAATGACAGATTATAACAATAATCAGTAACTATAAAGGAAAGAAACAACAGAAACTAAGGACAAATATTGTTACAAGTGTTTCCCTTTTCCCCCCTCTTGACCATGTGTAAAAGGTTACAAATGTCATGCCCAAGAGGTCATTCTTCATGAGAATCTGGATTGAGTGTTTGCAGCTAATTCAATGGCTTCTTAACATGCCATTTAGAAGGCATTAAAATGGACTGTGTTCCTGCCTTCACCTGATGTTACCATGAACACTTTCCAGAAACAGGTTGTTTTGCAGTACAAGGGAGATACTTTTTATGACTATTCAAATGGCCCTGTTAGATATTTTGTTCACAAAACAAAATTAACACATTTCGACTCCTGAAGAATTACCAGTTAATGGGTGTGATTCTCCTGCTGCCCCCGGCTCAAATCCCGCTATGCCTGGAGAATTCCAGGAGAGGCCCGAAATAGGATTCGTGTCAGGCACCTACAGTCTGATGCTCACTTGTCCTTCCAGGAGACGCAATCTGGATGAGCATATTAAAATTCTAATTCAAATACGCAGAATTGGCTTCAAGCCAAATTCTCCCAGTTCCTGTAATACTCCCACTCGCCAGTGGAATCGGACGCCAGCAGGAATCACTACTGGCTTCCACAAATGGAGACCAGACCGAATGACCACACTGGGAGGGCTCAAGAGGCCATTGTAGCTCCGGGTGATCAGGGAGATGGCCCTAGCATTGCCAGGGTGCCATGGCCTTTACCGACCTTATAGTGGGCTGTTACTCATGATGGGTGCGCGCGCGGGGGGGGGGGGGGGGGGGGGGGGGGGGGGGGGGGGGGCGCACTGGTGATTTGGGGCAAGAAGGGCCCCTTAAAAATGCTCCACCCCCAATCTCAGAGGATCTTGCCTCGCTGGCATCTTTGGATCCCGCACATCTCGTTCACCCCACAAATCACCCCAAGCTCCGAAAAAATGTCTTAAGTGTGGGTTGATTGCTATCGGAGATAACACTTAAGTCAGTTTTTTTTTTAAATGAGAATTCCATCCAAAGTCTCCGAAATGTTATTCTGCTGCGCACTGGGAAAAGGCTACTTTTGTTTTTTCAAAGGACAGAGGGAAAAAGCCATAATCGAAGATTTTTAAAGTTTAAGTTTATAATTTCTGGAAAGTTATACCATTAGTATTAATGGTGTTCACCGCTATTATTTTTTTTTAAAATCCAATAATTGAGGAACTTAAAAACTGCTGGCTGACTTGCAGCACTTTGCCATTACCTTGCTAATAAAGTTTGTTCTCACCGTGAGACTTCACATTGAACTTAACATTCAGGAAATTATTGCATGTATTTGTTGCATGTATGACATTATCCTGAATTATTCTTGCTACAGCCATTTAGCATTGGTACTTGGTGTCATAGAGGACCCAGTAGATATGATTTATAATCTAGCCATGTCACTCAAACCTGGAGGCCCATAAGGCGACCAATGAAGCTGCAGAGTCTTACTCCAAACATGTTGTGAAATATTCCTAGAAGTTTGTTTTGCATTCCTTTTATCTATCTTGGCAGTCTTTTTTTTTACATCCTTGCCATTCCCACTCTTGCAAGTGTCAGAAAAGATTCAGCTTTCAGCTGTTTTGACACTCACAAGAGGTTCAAAAATTATTCAAATGCAGGTCAGGTAAAAACGATAGATAAAATTTGAAAATATCATTGGGAGGGCTCAAGAGGCCATTGTAGCTCCGGGTAATTTGACATGCCTTGCAATACGTTTGGAAAGAAAAAGGTCCCAAAGTTCCACGCCAATGGAGTATTCCTGTTATCACCTGTGGGTCTATTGTAAACAGATTAAGTGATTTTGAATGCCATGATTAGTCAATAACTCCATTATCATTGAATCATGCGACCAGCAGGATAATAGAAGATAAACTAGATGGACTTTGGTCTTTTCTCCATCCATGCTCCTATGAAGTAGTACAGTAGGTGTTCATACTAGGTTTTCCACTGTTCCTGATCATGATGGATGGGATAATTCACTGGTTCTATACGTCAGGGGTCATGAATGTTTGATACAGGACTTCCGGTGGCGGCGATGACGTAGGAAGTCACACACTTGGGAGCTCCCGTTTTAAACGGACTTTTCGGCTCTTTTTAGAGCCCAAAACGGAAATTTTTCGACGTCTCCCGGTGGGAGAAGGTGTGCTGATCGACTTTCCCCGCAGTCCATGATTTGAACTCGGAGTGGAAAAGGGGAAAAAACAGCAGCAGCTCCCCAGAAAAAACGGGGGAAGGAATCCAAGATGGCGAACGGCGGAGCTCCAGAGGAGTGGAAGCAGTGGGCCCAGGAGCAACAAGCTGCTCTCCTGCGCTGTTTTACAGACTTCAAGGCTGAGGTACTGAGCTCTCTGCAGGAAACGAACAGAAGGCTGTCGGAGATTCAGACGACCCAGGGTGCTGCCATCAAGGAGTTGCAGACGCAGGCCACCGAACAAGAGGAGGAGGCTGGGATCCTCGTGAGTAAGGTGGAGGGACACGAGGCACTCCACAAGAAGTGGCAGGAACGCTTCGAGGAGCTTGATCACCGCATGAGGCGGAAAAACCTGCGGATCTTGGGCCTTGCGGAGGGGCTGGAGGGGTCGGACCTGACAACCTACGTGGCTATAATGCTGAACTTGCTAGTGGGGGCCGGATCTTTCCATCTGCCCTTGGAGCTGGAGGGAGCACACAGAGTACTGGCCAGGAGGCCTAAGGAGAATGAACCCCCGCATGCGGTGCTGGTGAGGTTCCACCGGTTCAGTGATCGGGACTGTGTGCTGCGCTGGGCCAAGAAGGTGAAGAGCAGCAATTGGGAGAATGGGGTAGTACGGATCTACCAGGATTGGAGTGCGGAGGTGGCCTAAGCGCGGCGGGTCCGGATTTAATCGGATGAAAGAGGTGCTTTTAGAGGAAAAAGATAAAGTTCGGAATGTTGCAGCCCGCGCGCCTGTGGGTAACTTATTCCGACCGGCATTATTATTTCGATTCCCCGGAGGCGTGGGCCTCGTGCGGACGGAGAAACAGGACTTGAACTAGAGGTTGGGGGTTGCGGGGTCAGTTGTAATGCTTTATGCTGGTTTCTGCTGTTGCTGTGTTCTTCTTTTTTTGTACTTTGCAACTTTGATATGGTATTTATGGGGGTGTTGTTCTGTTATTTTCTTTGCTGTGGGGCATTGTTTGAGTTTTGTATCTTGCGGGGAGGGTTGGGGGGGGTTTGTTGTATTCTATGTCGGGTTGGGGGTATGGAGTGGGGCTGGTATTTGGGAGCTGTGTCAGAAGGGCGTGGTGGGGCAGTGCGAAAGCGCGGGCTTTCCTCTGGATTCCCGCGCTGCAGGGCTGGGGGGCAGAGACGATGACGGGGGGAGGCGGGGCCTTAACTGGTTCTTCCCCGCGCTGGAGCGGTGCCTGGAGGAGGGATAGATTGGGGGAGGATCCCACTTTGGGAGGGGTCGGGTTATTGGCGGGAGTTTCCGGGGTCAGCAGAAGTTAGCTGACCCACGGAAGTACAATGGGAGGGGGGGGGGGGGGGGGGGGGGGGGGGGAAGAAGGGGAATACCGGGTTGCTGCTGGTAGGGTCAGGAAGGAGCTGGTGGGGGCTGGGGGGACAGAGGTGAGGTGTGTTGCTGTGGGGACTGGGTCGGGCAGGGGGTGCTGGCCTGGGGCGGGCAGTTGACGGGCTATGGCTAGCCGATGGGGAGGGGGGGGGGGGGGGGGGGGGCGGGACGCCCTCTGATTCGGTTGGTCACCTGGAATGCGAGAGGATTGAATGGGCCGGTGAAGCGGTCGAGGGTACTTGCCCATCTGATGGGGCTAAAGGCAGATGTGGCAATGCTTCAGGAGACCCACCTGAAGGTGGCGAACCAGGTCCACCTGAGGAAGGGATGGGTGGGGCAGGTTTTCCACTCTGGGTTGGATGTGAAGAGCCGGGGAGTGGCGATTCTGGTGGGGAAAAATGTGTTGTTTGAGGCATCGGAGGTGGTGGCGGATAAGTGGGGTAGGTATGTCATGGTTAGGGGCAGGCTACAAGGAGAGAAGGTGGTACTTGCTAGTGTGTATGCCCCAAATTGGGACGATGCGGGCTTTATGGGGCGTATGTTGGGATGGGTCCCGGATTTGGAGGCAGGAGGTCTGATCATGGGGGGGGGGGGGGGACTTCAATACGGTGTTGGATCCTTCGCTGGATCGGTCCGGCTCTGGAACGGGTGGGAGGCCGGTGGCGGCCAAGGTACTGAGAGGGTTTATGGACTAGATGGGTGGGGTGGATCCATGGGGGTTTGTGGGGCCGAGGGCACGCGAGTACTCTTTCTTCTCCCACGTACATAGGGTCTACTCTCGGATATACTTCTTCGTGGTGAGTGGGGGACTGATTCCGACAGTGGAGGAGGCCAAGTATTCGGCCATTGCAATCTCCGACCATGCTCTGCATTGGATAGAGTTGGGGGTGGGAGGGGTGCGGGGCCGGCGCCCGTTGTGGCGGTTGGATGTGGGGTTGTTGGCGGAGGAGGAGGTGTGTAGGAGGGTCCGGGCAAGTATTGAGGGGTACCTCGAGGTGAATGATACGGGGGAGGTTCAGGTGGGGATGGTCTGGGAAGCCCTGAAGGCAGTGATTCGTGGGGAGCTGGTGTCCATCCGGGCGCGGGGGGGGGGGGGGGACTGGGGGGTGGATGGACTGGTGGGAAAGATGCTGGAGGTGGACAGGAGGTGTGCGGGGGCACCGGGGGAGGGGCTGTTGGGGGAGAGGCGCAGCCTGCAGGCTAAATTTGATTTGCTGACCGCTGGAGGAGCGGGGGGAACAGGGGGCAGTGTACGAACATGGAGAAAGGGCGAGTGGGATGCTGGCTCGTCAGCTCCGCAAATCGGAATGCGGCTAAGGAAATTGCTGGAGTGAGAGACAGGGGTGGGGGTGTGGTGCGGAGGGGGGTAGAGGTGAATGAGGTCTTCAAGGACTTTTACGGGGAACTGTACCCGTCAGAGCCAACGGGGGAGAGGAGGGGAATGGAGAGGTTCCTTGACGGGCTTTCTTTCCCGGGGGTGCGGGGGGAGTGGGTGGAGGGGTTGGGTGCGCCGATTGGGCTGGGGGGGCTGGTTGGGGGGATCGGACGGATGCGGTCGGGGGGGGGGGGGGGGGGGGGGGGGCGCCGGGACCGGATGGGTTCCCGGTGGAGTTTTATAAAGGGTTTGTGGACCTGGTGGGCCCCTTGCTGGTGCGGACACTCAGTGAGGTGTGGGAGGGGGGGGGTCTTTGCCCCCGACGATGTCGCGGGCGCTGATCTCGTTGATTTTAAGAGGGGGCGGGAACCCCCGGCGGTGTGGTTCGTGCAGGCCCATATCTCTCCTCGGCGTGGGTGCCGGGGTGCTGGCGGGGGTCCTGGCCGCCAGGGTGGAAGGCTATGCGCCGGGGGTTGTGCACGAGGACCAGACAGGTTTTGTGAGGGGGGGGCGGCTGGGCACGAATATGTGGAGGTTGCTGAGTGTCGTCATGGTGCCTGCGATTGAGGGGGAGGCGGGGATGGTGGTGGCGCTGGATGCGGAGAGGGCCTTCGGTGGAGTGGAGTGGGGGTACCTATGGGAGGTGTTGGGGAGGTTTGGATTTGGTGAAGGGTTCATTAGATGGGTAAGGCTGCTATATGGGGCCCCGATGGCGTGCGTGGCCACGGGCAGGGGGGGGGTCGGAGTGCTTCCGGCTTTGCCGGGGGACCGGGCGGGGTTGCCCCCTGTCCCCCTTGTTGTTTGCACTGGCGGTCGGGCCGCTGGCGATGGCGTTGGGGATTCAGGGAGGTGGAGAGGTTTGGTGCGAGGTGAGGAGGAACATGGGTGTCGTTGAATGCCGATGGCCTGTTGCTGTGTGTGGCGGGCCCGGTGGGGGGGATGCCGGGGGTGGTGGAGCTGCTAGCTGAGTTTGGGACCTTTTCAGGTTATGAATTAAATTTAGGCAAGAGTGAGGTGTTTGTGGTGCACCCTGGAGACCAGGAGGAAGGAATTGGTGGGCTCCCGCTTGGGCGGGCAGGGGAGAGCTTTGGGTGCCTGGGGGTGCAGGTGGCCGGGGACTGGGGGACTCTTCACAAACATAATTTCACCAGACTTGTAGATCGGATGGAGGAGGAGTTCGGGAGGTGGGACGTGCTGCCGTTGTCGTTGGCGGGGAGGGTGCGTCCGTCGGGGTGGCGGTACTTCCGAGGTTCTTGTTCCTCTTTCAGTGCCTGCCCATCTTTATCCCCAGGGCCTTCTTTAGGAGAGTGACTAGCAGTATTTTGAGCTTTGTGTGGGCACATGGGACTCCGAGAGTGAAGAGGGTGTTCCTGGAGCGAGGGAGGGATGGAGGCGGGCTGGCGCTGCCCAACCTTCTGGGGTGCTGTTGGGCGGCCAATGTGTCAATGTTGCGTAAATGGGTGATGGAGGGGGGAGGGGCGGCGTGGAAAAGAATGGAGATGACGTCATTTAGAGGTACGAGCCTGGGTGCCATGGTAACGGCGCCGTTGCCACTCTCCCCTAAGAGGTTTACCACGAGCCCGGTGGTGGCGGCGACCCTGGGAGTCTGGGGACGGTGGAGGCGGCGTCGGGGGGAGGCGGGGGGCTCGATGGAGGCTCCACTGGGTGGCGGTCATCGGTTCGTCCCGGGGGGCGGGGTGGCGGAGGGCGGGCGTCAGTGGATTGAGGGACCTGTTTGTTGGCGGGAGGTTTGCGGGCCTGGGGAACTGGAGGATGGGTTTGGGCTTCCCCAGGGGAGCATGTTCAGGTGCTTGCAGGTGGAGGCGTTTGCTGGGCGACGGGTGGAGGGATTCCCTTTGCTGCCCTCGCGGGGGACGGTGGACGGAGTGCTTTCGGGGGTGTGGGTCGGGGAGGGGAGGGTGTCTGACATCTGTGGGGTGGTGCGGGGGGTGGGGGAGTCGTCGGTGGAGGGGCTGGGGGCTGAATGGAGGGGGGGGCTCGGGGAGCGGGTGGAGGACGGGACTTGGGCGGATGCCTTGGGGAGAGTCGGCTCTTCCTCTTCTTGTGCGAGGCTTAGTCTCGTCCAGTTTAGGGTGCTGCACCGGGCCCACGTGTCCGGGGCTGGGATGGGTGCGCCGGATGTTCAGGGAGTTTGGCGAGCCACACCCATGTGTTCTGGGCATGCCCAGCACTGGAGGGGTTCTGGAGGGGGGTGGCAGGGACGGTGTCGGGGGTGGTTGGATCCGGGGTCGGGCCAGGGTGGGGACTCGCGATTTTTGGAGTTGCGGTGGAGCCGGGAGTGCCGGGGGGCGAAGGGGGCCGGTGTCCTGGCCTTTGCATCCCTGGTGGCCCGACGGGGGATCTTGCTGAGGTGGAGGGATGCGGGGCCCTGGATCAGTGGCATGCGGGATTTGTGGAGTTGGAGAGGGTCGGATTTGCCCTGGGAGGATCAGTGCGGGGGTTCTGTGGACGATGGCAGCCTTTTCTGGGCTTCCTGGCTCAAGGATGGGTATCTTGGTCAATAGCAGCAGCAACCCGGGGGGGGGGGGGGGGGGGGGTGTGTTCCTTATTGTAGTTTCTATTCTGTAACTTTATATTGTGTTAATTTGCGTTATTGTTAAAATGCTGTGTTGTTCATGGAGGTGGGGCGAATGTTTATGATTGCTAATATTATTGTTATTTTACTATGGTGCGTTATTGTTGTATAAATTCAAAATTTTTCAATAAAAATTATTTTAAAAAAAATGAATGTTTGATACACATATACTATTATTCACAGAAACATAGAAGATAGGAGTAGGCCATTTGGCCCTTCAAGCCTGCTCCGCCATTCATTATGATATGGCTGATCATCCAACTCAGTAACCTGTGATTGCTTCCCTCCCCCTTATCCATTTATCCCTTTAGCCCCAAGCGCTATATCCAACTCACGCTTGAAAACATACAATATTTTGGCCGTAACTGCTTTCTGTGGTAGCGAATTCCACAGACCGACCACACTCTGGGTGAAGAAACTCCACTTTACCCCATCCGTAGACTGTGACCTGGTTCTGGACTCCCCCACCATCGGGAATACCCGGTCTAGTTGTTAGAATTTCATAGGTTTCGATGAGATCTTCCCTCATTCTTCTAAACTCCACTGAATATAATCCAAACCGACTCAATCTCTCCTCATGTCAGTTCCCACCATCCTAGGAATCAGTCTGGTCAATATTTGTTGCACTCCTTCTATAGCTAGAACATCCTTTCTCAGACACGACCACCAAAACTGCACACAGTATTCCAGGCGTGATCTCACCAAGGCCCTGTATAACTAGAGCAAGACATCCTTGTTCCTGTGCTTGAATCCTCTCCCTCTGAAGGCCAACATACCATTTGCCTTCTTTATTGCCTGCTGCACCTGCCACTTACCTTCAACGAGTGGCGTACAAGGACACCCAGATCTTGTTGTACAGTCCCCTCTCTCAATCTTATAAGCATTCAGATAATAAACTGCCTTCCTGCTTTTGTTACCAAAGTGGATAGTCTCACATTTCTCACATTATACTGCATCTGCCACGCATTTACCCATTCATTCAAACTTGTCCAAATCACACTGAAGCACCTCAGTGTTCCCCTCACATCTCACCCTGCCACCCAGCTTTGTGTCATTTGTAAATCTGGAGATATTGCATTCAGTTCCCGCATCTAAATCAATAATATATATTGTGAATAGCTGGGGTTCCAGCACTGATCCCTGCGGTACCCTACTAGTCACTGCCTGCCATTTGAAAAAAGACCTGTTCATTCCTATGAGCAAGAGAAAATGCTGAAAAATCTCAGCCGGTTTGGCAGCATTTTAAGGATAGAAAAGAAATAAAGTTTCAAGTCCAAATGACCCTTTGTCAAAACAGCTTTGACAAAGGATCATCTGGATTTGAAACATTAGCTCCTTTATCTCCTTACAGATGCTGCTAGACCTGCAAAGATTTTCCAACATTTTCTCTTTTGGTTTCAAATTCCAGCATCTGCAGTAATTTGCTTTTATCCAGTGTCCATTCCTATGCTTTTTCTGTCTGCCAACCAGTTTTCTATCCATCTCAATACACTACCATTAACTTCCCACGCCCAATACAACAATTCAGAGACAACTGGATTATAATGCCCTCTTCTTCTGCTTGCCCTTTTAATTTTTTTTCTTACCTTTTAGATTCCTTTTTAACCCTCTCTCAAATCCACTCACTTTTCCCCCCTCTTCATTCATTTGTCACTATAATACATTTGATCCTAGTTCATACAATTTTCTTCTCTATCTTTCACGATTTCTTTCTCTCTTTTCCTTTATTCATCAAGAATACTCTAATCAATATCGACATTAGAATGATCAAATTTAGAATTCCTACAGTGCAGGAGGCCGCCATTTGGCCCATTGAGTCTGCGCCAACGCTCTGGAAGAGTACCCCATCCGCACAAAGGGAAATTCAGCATGGCCAATCCACACAACCTGCACATCTTTGGACTGTGGGAGGAAACCCACGCAAACACAGGGAGAAAGTGCAAAATCCACACACAGTCACCTCAGGCCAGGATTGAACCCAGGTCCATAGTGCTGTGAGGAAGTAGTGCTAACCACAGTGCCACTGTTGTCGCCAAGATATTGTCAGTGCAGATGTAGCATGATGTCAATGGTGAGCATTGAAGTCCAATTAGCATTCCTTACTGCCAAACTTGTCATTGCAGCAATTTCTGGCCCAATATGTGCAAAAACCTATCCAGGCTGCACAAGTCCCAAAATTCAGTTTCAAAACCCAAATCCAGAATTAATTGGCCAGCATAACCTCCAGCGGCATGGCAGAGCCCTGGAGACCACTGTTCAAGCCACAATATAGCTCTTACCAACCATTTGCTTGTTGGACATGTGCTCCACCATACCACAATAATTTGGACGATGGCGGTGGTGAGAGTTGGACAAGTAATCAAGGCACTTAGACTTTTTGAACAGTTTATTACAGATTTGAACTCATTGTAGTTACTTTATTGATGGCAAATATTGTTCATTAAAAGGAAAATGCTCAAATTGGTTGCAGGTTTATTTAATTGTTAACTAAATCCTCAGTGAAAACCACATACTATTTGGCAATAGGACTGTTTTGCCTGCAGGTTTCAAAAACAATTCCTGGTGTCTGATAAAAATTCAACTAAACTAAAAATATTTACAACAGCTTAGCAGTATTTCCATCACTACCAGCTGGTTATTTTGGCAAGTTTCAGGATATCAATGGAACCATCAGAGGGAATTACCAGTTTAACCTTCCGAACAACTATTTCTTATTCTTTACAGCAAGTTTCAGGATATCAATGGAACCATCAGAGGGAATTACCAGTTTAACCTCCCAAACAACTATTTGTTATTCCTCACAACACGAATGATAAGTCATCAAAACTTTGTGGACAAAATGGTTCCACAGCAAATTAAGTTACTTTAAAAAAAAGGTTGGTGCCACATCATGGTATTATTAGTCATTGACAGCAATCAGGCATAAAAACATTGCCTTATATTTCCCTCCTTAGCCTCAAGGGTATGAAGACAATTACAGCAGGCCTACTTGCCACTTCAGTTTACTCAATACACATCAGGCTTTGAACCTGGGGAGTTGGTATTTTTACGTGGTATCACACTGTGGAATGCATCTAACTAGCAACTACCCTTTGGGGAAGTTGCATATAATCCTTTTGTGAATTGTTTCACCATAATTGATGGCATTTTTGAATTGCTTACAAGGAATGGTGACAGCAATTCATGCAATTTACATCATAACCCTATCAGATTGGGCCATTAGCTGCATCAAACATTTCTATGCATAGAATCATAGAATTTACAGTGCAGGAGGAGGCCATTCGGCCCATTAAGTCTACACCAGCCCTGAAATAGCATCCCACCTAAACCCACACCTCCACCCTATCCCCATAATCCAGCAACCCCACCTAACAGACGAGCAACATGTTGGTAATAAATTTTTAGAGACATCAATGTAGAAATAGGAATAAAAGTTTCTTCTCTCCACATACACACTGTCGATTCCAGTTTTGTCACAAACTGAGTCCATAATTTCATGTATTATAAATGCAGCATACAATGGCTACTCCAGATACTAACATGGAAAATTGCACAGCCTTTTGTAACAGATATTATGAAATTTTAATTAATTTAACAGTATAGCAGTTAAAATCTCACAAATAACTTTGAAACGGAACTTTAGGGGCAGCACAGTGTTGCAGTGGTTAGTACTGCTACCTCACAGCACTAAGGTCCCAGGTTCGACCCCGGCTCCGAGTCACTGTCCGTGTGGAGTGGAGTTTGCACATTCTCCCCGTATTTGCATGGGTTTTTCCCCCACAGCCCAAAGATGTGCAGGGTAGGTGGATTGGCCACGTTAAAATTGCCCCTTAATAGCTGGTTTAGCTCAGTGGGCTAGACAGCTGGTGATGTCGAACAAGGCCAGCAGCGCGGATTCAATTCCTGTACCAGCTTACCCGAACTGGCGCCAGAATGTGGCGACTAAGAGCTTTTCATAGTAACTTCATACTTGTGACAATAAAAGATTATTATTATTATAATTGGAAAAAAATGAACTGGGTACTCAATTTAAAGGAAAAGAAAATGAGACACGAACTTAGGATATTTACAGAATAGAATCAAATTTTACGTTGTGTTTCACCACTTCCAAAGTCCAAGGGCGGAATTCTCCGCTCCCGGGAAAAATCGGGAAAGCCGCTGTGAACTCGGCCGAGTTTCACGACGGCCTCGGAGGCCACTCCTCGCCCCCTATTCTCCCCTCCCGACGGGGCTAGGAGCGGCGCTCCGTAACTCTCGGCCGCGGGGGTGCCGCGCCAAAAATGACGCGGCCGGCGCGCCTAATAACGTCAGCCGCGCATGAGCAGGTTGGCCGGCTCCAACCCGCGCATGTGCGGCTGACGTCATGACGCTGACGGCACGAACCTGCGCATGCGCGGTGGCCGTCTTTCCCCTCAGCCGCTTTTGGAGGGTTGGTGCAGACTCGATAGGCCAAATTGTCTCCTTCTGAACTGCAGTGATTCTATGATGCACGTATATATTTGAAAAGATACTGTAACTGGGCAAGGCAAAATATAGGACAGGCTACATAGGCCAAGTTTAGCACGAGGACCAACCACCCCATTCAGGCAATTAATTTCCTCACATCAGCCGAATATTGTTAGTAAGGAAACAATGGGTTAGGATTCATTAATTCAATTGAACGGTTAGAAAAATGTGAAACTGCCAGAGATTCAATTACGGTCTTAAAACTTACTGCCAGCTATTACCATCATTATTGAATTAGAAAATATTTTTTGTGCAACATAGAAAAATATTTTCAAAGAGAAAGGAGTAGCTGTGAGAAAGGTAGAGAAAAAAAACAAAGAACTATCAAAGGCAGACAGGTTAGAGAAACACAAGGTGCAGTGCTGCACATTACTTTGCCCCTCCAGCAATTAATTACTGAAAGTAACACAAGACTTGAAATGAACGCTACAAAACCACAAAGACAAAATGCTGCAGTCGACAAGATTCAGGACCTGTAGTCATTGTTGCACTCACAGAAAAACTGAAAAATGTATTGAACTGTTTATAATACACAGACACATTTCCACATCTGGTGGCAAATGCACAGAACTTGTATTAGCAATTGGGATGTGCATTTCTTCTTTTGACTGAGCAACTCATTGTTAATATATTAGGTCCATTACACCTCCTCAGTACAGAGGCAGTAATAAATACCACGAGAAGGGAAAAAAAAGAGTCCTTCAACACTTAAAGTAATCCAGGAGCCCATTTCCATCACTTTGAAACAATGCACAAAAACAGGCTGCTTCAGTAAAAACACAACTAAACTACCCTTCACAATAATCAGTTGCGCAAAGAACTACTTTTATGCTTAGAAAAACACAATAAAGCTCATGCGATAACATTGTAACAGAATTATAAAGGAAGATGGAAAACCAAAGACTGGCCAGCTGAATGTGGTGAAATGACTTGTCATAATCATTGGAGGCAGGATAAAGGAGGTTAACTAAGATGATCTTGGGTAAGAAGAGACTGCCATATGAGGAAAGATTAAACAGGTTGGCCCTGTGCTCTCGAGTTCAGAAGAATGAGTGAAATATATAAGGTTCTTAGGGGGGCTAGACAGGGTAAATGTTGGGAGGATGTTTCCACTCATGGGAGAGCGTAGGATCAGAGGGCATAGTCGCAGAATAAGGGGGTGCACATTTACGACGGATTTTAGGAAGCATTTCTTCTCTCAAAGAGTAGCGAATCTTTGGAATTCTTTACCCCAAGAAGCTATGGAGGCAGAGTCATTGAACACTATTTTAAAAAATAAATTTAGAGTCCCCAATTATTTTTTTTTCCAATTGAGGGGCAATTTAGCGTGGCCAAATCACTTACCCTGCACCTCTTTTTGGGTTGTGGGGGCGAGATCCACGCAGACTCGGGGAGTATGTGCAAACTCGGCACAGTCACCCGGGGCCGGGATCGAACCCGGGTCCTAAGCGCCGACATTTGCAAGGCTGAGATCGATAGGTTTTTAAATCAGTAACGTCATTAAGGGCATGGAGATACGGCAAAAGAGTGGACTTAGTGAGAGAGAAAAGAGGAGGTGGTGAAGAGTTTCTTTCCATCGGCAGGCACAGAAAGAAGTGGAGCGGGATGGGGCATGTGGGTTGTGAGGGATACAAAGAGGTTATTTTTGTTTGTGATCGAGACCACGGAAATGGAGAGGTCATAGGAGGCAAGGTTGAGAGATGATTATAGCTATAGATGGAAGCGTTTATATGGAAGGAGGTTTAGAGGACTTGAGGGCAATGAACTTCAATGGGGACAATGACGATGTGGAGCTAAAATGGAGATTAAAATAACTGAGGATGAGGAGGTGCTCGGCGTTGAGAAGATGAAGATATTTTAGTGAAGGGACAGAATAAAATTAGATGCCTGAAGGAAACACCAATGATTTTGTAATAAGGGCGATACCACCACAGCAGTAAACAGAGGGTAGTTTGTATTGGACACGATCTAACGGAAACGTTTCTAAAATGCCATTTCAGGCTGGTTTGAACATAGAGCATTACAGCGCAGTACAGGCCCTTCAACCCTCAATGTTGCGTCGACCTGTGAAACCACTCTAAAGCCCATCTACACTATTCCCTTATCATCCAAATGTTTATCCAATGACCATTTGAATGCCCTTAATGTTGGTGAGTCCACTACTGTTGCAGGCAGGGCATTCCATGCCCTTACTACTCTCTGAGTAAAGAACCTACCTCTGACATCTGTCCTATATCTATCTCCCCTCAATTTAAAGCTATGTCCCCTCGTGCTAGCCATCACCATCCGAGGAAAAAGGCTCTCACTGTCCACCCTATCTAATCTTCTGATCATCTTGTATGCCTCAATTAAGTCACCTCTTAACCTTCTTCTCTCTAACGAAAACAGCCTCAAGTCCCTCAGCCTTTCCTCATAAGATCTTCCTTCCATACCAGGCAACATCCTGGTAAATCTCCTCTGCACCCTTTCCAATGCTTCCACATCCTTCCTATAATGCAGCGACCAGAACTGCACGCAATACTCCAAATGCGGCCGCACCAGAGTTTTGTACAGCTGCAACATGACCTCATGGCTCCAAAACTCAATCCATCGGCCAATAAAAGCTAACACACCTTACACCTTAACAACCCTATCAACCTGGGTGGCAACCTTCAGGGATCTATGTCCACACTACCAAGAATCTTACCATTAGCCCAGTACTCTGTCTTCATGTTACTCCTTCTAAAATGAATCACCTCACACTTTTCTGCATTAAACTCCATTTGCCACCTCGCAGCCCGGTTCTGCAGCTTATCTATGTCCCTCTGTACCCTGTAACATCCTTCCGCACTGTCCACACTCCACCGACTTCAGTGTTATCTGCAAATTTACTCATCCATCCTTCTACACCCTCCTCCAGGTCATTTATAAAAATGACAAACAGCAGTGGCCCCAAAACAGATCCTTGTAGTACACCACTAGTAACTGAACTCCAGGCTGAACATTTCCCATCAACCACCACCCTTTGTCTTCTTACAGCTAGCCAATTTCTGATCCAAACTGCTAAATCACCCTGAATCCCATGCCTCTGTATTTTCTGCAATAGCCTACTGTGGGGAACCTTATCAAACGCTTTACTGAAATCCATATACATCACATCAACTGCTTTACCCTCGTCCACCTGTTTGGTCACCTTCTCAAAGAACTCAATAAGGTTTGTGAGGCACGACCTACCCTTCACAAAACCGTGTTGACTATCCCTAATCAAATTATTCCTTTCTAGATGATTATAAATCCTATCTCTTATAAACCTTTCCAAGACTTTGCCCACAACAGAAGTAAGACTCACTGGTCTGTAGTTACCGGGGTTGTCTCTACTCCCCTTCTTGAACAAGGGGACAACATTTGCTGTCCACTATTCCTGTAGACAATGACGACATAAAGATCAACGCCAAAGGCTCAGCAATCTCCTCCCTAGCTTCCCAGAGAATCCTAGGATGAATCCTATCTGCCCCAAGGGACTTATCTATTTTCACACTTTCCAGAATTGCTAACACCTCCTCTTTATGAATCGCAAGCCCTACTAGTCTAGTAGCCTGTATCTAAGTATTCTCCTCGACAACATTATCTTTTTCCTGCGTGAATAGTGACGAAAAATATTAATTTAGCACCTCTCCTATCTCCTCGGACTCCACACAACTTCCCACTACTGTCCTTGACTGACCCTACTCTTACCCTAGTTATTCTTTTATTCCTGACATACCTATAGAAAGCTTTAGGATTATCCTTGATCCCACCTGCCAAATATGTCTCATGTCCCCTCCTGGCTCTTCTTAGCTCTCTCTTTAAATCCTTCCTAACTAACTTGTAACTCTCGAGCGCCCTAACTGAACCTTCACGTCTCATCTTTACATAAGCCTCCTTCTTCCTCTTGACAAGTGATTCAACTACTTTAGTAAACCACGGTTCTCTTGCCCGACCACTTCCTCCCTGCCTGACAGGTACATACTTATCAAGGGCACGCAGTAGCTGTTCCTTGAACGAGCTCCACATTTCAATTGTGCCCATCCCCTGCACTTTCCTTCCCCATCCTATGCATCCTAAGTCTTGCCTCATCGCATCATAATTGCCTTTCCCCCAGCTATATCTCTTGCCCTGCGGTATATACCTATCCCTTTCCATCGCTAAATTAAACGTAACTGAATTGTGGTCACAATCACCAAAGTGCTCACCTACCTCCAAATCTAGCACCTGTCCTGGTTCATTACCAAGTACCAAATCCAATGTGACCTCGCCTCTTGTTGGCCTATCTACATACTGTGTCAGGAGACCCTCCTGCACACATTGGACAAATACAGACCCATCTAAAGTACTTGATCTATAGCGTTGCCAAAGAAATAGCTTTACAATTTTCAGTTATACGGTTCTTAAATAAAAGGACTTGCTATCTATACCTGCTGATAACTCCAATTAAGCAACCCAAATAGTTCAAATGCCTCTAAGGTAACACAACAGGTTTATTTGCTAACCTGTGTAGAGACTTTTGGAGAGAGTTTCTTTCAAGAGCAGATCCAGTACACTTCTGTTTTGTCAGATGTTGTCAGATAAAAATCCTATTGAACTGCTGTTCAATTTAAAATCTTCTAAAATAAAATTGCAGACAGACCTGGCTTCGCTCATTAATTCCATAATTCGTATCCCACTAAGTATGTGACCTGCCTCGCTAGGACCAAACACCACTTCCTCATATTATCTACTCTCCAGGGAATCTCCAATAATCAAAACAATTCCATTAGCCTTTTATTTGTAACCAAGTAAATTATTGGAATACATCTTTGCCTCACTGTGGCACAGTTGTTAGCACAGCTGCCTTCTCCCCAGCTCAGTTGTCGGGTTCCCCACCGCTATCTAACTACACTTAGTCACTTTTTCAGGCCCTGGGGAATTTCTCTCTGGACTATCCCACACTTAATAATTTTTTTCACCACTGGGAGCTGAACTCCTGGCCAGACCGGCTCCCTTTTGAAAAGGTGTCCCGATCTAATTGAGGTTGATAGTCCCTCATAACCCCCACCCTAGGGCAATGTGTAGCCATTTCAGATGGCCACCTGCAAAGGATCATAGGAATTATGGCCAATCCAGGACTCAGACACACTCAGAGCTTGTGTGTGTATTTGCAACCCAGATAGCTAGACGCGCTCGAAACCACTATTTGTTTGTCTTCTAATGGCCCATTTCCCCAGACCAAAAGGACTGTACTCGGGTAATCGATACAGATGCAGACTAACTGGCGCCACTCCCTTTGCTAAGAAAGCCCAAACAGCCAAGGTCAATGACCACTCAGGACACGCCCAGCCATCAAGGCACCCACCCCTGTATTGGCCAAAATCGAAGGCAGTGATCGAAGCCTGTCGAATTATTGGGTCCAAAGCTAAGCACCGCCCCAAAGAGCGCGAAATCCCAGAGGGATAAAAAGAGACACAGACATGTGTTCGGTCTCTCTTGGATCTGGCCTATGCCAACCCAAGTGCAGCATAACGACCAGACAGACAAGTTCAAGACCAACGATCGCTACCAGACGGGTGAGCCCAGCAGAAACGAAGCCACTTCTTCCACCCAGCCACGTAAGATCCGGATAGAGGCCTTGTCCATCTGCATAGAGCCGGTTGCCCTGAAGTTAAGTATAGGTTATTGTAGTGGTTAGGTATAGTTTAACTTGTAGTGTTTTGTGTTGCATGTCGAAGTAATCCTTGAACTGACTAACTGGCTGTGTGGTCCTTTGATCGATATCCAGTAAAGCCTTGTGGTGGTATCATTTGATATCTGGTGACTCGAAAGAGCATCATTATTAATTGGCAACATTAATTGGCGACTCCGGTGCCGAAAGAGCAACAAATGTCACCCCCGACACACATGGGCATCACCCCCCCATATGTGGGGACACCCCTCTATGGTGGGTCGCTGAGAGCCTCCCTTTCCAGGACATCCTTTGGGGCAGCATGGTAGCATAGTGGTTAGCATCAATGCTTCACAGCTCCAGGGTCCCAGGTTCGGTTCCCGGCTGGGTCACTGTCTGTGCGGAGTCTGCACGTCCTCCCAGTGTGTGCGTGGGTTTCCTCCGGGTGCTCCAGTTTCCTCCCACAGTCCAAAGATGTGTGGGTTAAGTGGATTGGCCATGCTAAATTGCCCGTAGTGTCCTAAAACGTAAGGATAAGGGGGAGTTGTTGGGTTACGGGTATAGGGTGGATACGCGAGTTTGAGTGGGGTGATCATTGCTCGGCACAACATTGAGGGCCGAAGGGCCTGTTCTGTGCTGTACTGTTCTAAATCCCATGCCCTCTTTTGGGCATTTCTCCCCCGCCTCTCACCCCCACAACCACCACCTTTCCAGGACCCCTACCCTTCAATCCTCCTCCCCCCAAAAAAACTTCCGGAGGCAGTTTCATATCTGCCCCTCCACCCTCCCTCCTTTCATGGACATGGGCCCCCTCAGGTCCTGACCTGTGGCAGTGCCAAGGTGTCTGGGGGCTACCCTGCTCTGTCCCTGATCACACTGGTGCCTCCAATGGCCTGGGAGACCCCCGGGGGGCTGTTTTACCTGATCCTCGTTTAAGTGGACCAGTATTGGACGGCACGGTAGCAGTGTTTAGCACTGTTGCTTCACAGCGCCAAGGTCCCAGGTTCAATTCCTGGCTTGGGTCACTGTCTGTGAAGAGCCTGCACATTCTCATTGGGTTGTCTCCGGTTGTCCCTAACCACGTCTCTTGAGGCAGCGCGATCTAGGTCCCACCCATGATTGGCAGGATCCAGTCTTGCATGGCTAATGCTAACGCCGATTAACTGGCTCCCGAAATCTCAGCCTCCTGGAGGCTATCAGCCGGGAGCCATTTGATAATAATCTTTGTTGTCACAAGTAGGCTTGTGGAGTCTTCCGGAGTCCCGAAAGACGTGCTGTTAAGTAATTTGGACATTTTGAATTCTCCCTTCGGGCCACCTCAAGAGACGTGGTTAGATCTCACGAGGCATAGCGGCTGTCGGGACGCCCGGGAAAGGCCTCTCCCACAAGGTCCCGCTCACATTTCGGCAGGACCCGGCTGATAGATCTCCCCTATTGTTGTTATGGTCAAAGGAAAACAAATATGATGACATGATAGCATGCATTTGATGACTACCTTTAATGCAGATATTATATACCACATGCTATTAAAATCTACTTCCTCATGTAGGTAATGTGATGGATTCTAACAGATCAACGATTCCAAGTCTGCCTATGTCTGATTTAGGAAGGCACAGAGATTTAGATAATATGTCATTCCAAATTAAAGTAATGACAAATGATAGTAAAAGTGCAAATAGAAATGCTTTCTTTAAGTAGCGTGAAGTGGAAAGTTGCTTTCTTCAAGAATTTGCATAATTCTAATTTGCTACTCATTCATCAGCAAGATTGTATGCACTGTGTGCACGTGTATGGATGTGGAGGGCGTGTTGGAGAAAATCAAAACATTGTGTTCACACTTTATATGATTGCTTCACCTTTGTGATTTAGGTTTTTAACAAAAGGGCACAGTACATAGTATTTTGAGGGATAATCACCCATCAATAAAGTAATGGGTTAGTTCTAAAAATCATGGGCGCGATTCTCCGCTCCCCTCGCCGGGTGAGAGAATCGTGGGAGGGCCGGGCGACTCATTTCATGCCCCCCTGGCGCCCCCAGCGATTCTCCCATCCCCCGATCGAAAGAACTGCCGCTCGCCGTTTTTCACAGCGACCGGCGATTCTCCGGCCCGGATGGGCCGAGCGGCCTGCCGTTCGCAACCGGTTCACGACGGCGGCAACCATACCTGGTCACTGCGGTCGTGAACATGGGCGCCAAAGGCCCGTTTGAAGCTTGTGGCGGCGGAGAGGGGAGTGAGCACCACGGCCGCGCTCGGGAGGGGACTGGCCCGTGATCGGTGCCCACCGATTGTCGGACCGGCGTCTCAAAGCGACGCACTCTTTCCCCTCCGCCGCCCCGCAAGATCAAGCCGCCACGTCTTGCGGGGCAGCGGAGGGGAAGACGGCCACCGCGCATGCGCGGGTTTGAGCCATCAGCTGCGCATGCGCGAGTTGGAGCCGGCCAACCTGCGCATGCGCGGCTGACGCCACATAGGCGCCGCCGTCGCGTCATTCTCAGCGCGCCGCCTTGACGCAAGCGTCAAGGCCCGGCGGCTGGGAATAACGGAGCGCCGCTCCTAGCCCTCCAGGTGGGGGTGAATAAGGTGAGAGGAGCGGCCTCCGAGGCCGTCGTAAAACTCGGTCGAGTTCACGACGGCGTTCCCGATTTTTCCTGGGAGTGGAGAATTCCGCCCCTTGTCATCAAGTACAAGTAGAATGGATGAACCATAAAAGCCTATTTAAAATAATGGGTGGCACGGTTGCGGAGTGGTTAGCACTGCTGCCTCACGGCGTGAGGACCCGGGTTCGATTCCAGCCCTGCGTCACTGCCCGTATGGTGTCTGCACATCCTCCTTGTGTCTGCGTGGGTCTCACCCCCACGACCCAAGAAGATGTTCAGGGTAGGTGAATTGGCCATGCTAAATCACCCCTTAATTGGAAAAAAGTAATTGGGTACTCTAAATTTACGGGAAAAAAATTAAAAAGAAAAAAGGAAATAATTCTTCAAACGTTTCTGCGATTTCACTTTGTGAAGCTAGTAGTTGGTCAGCATGACATTGCCAAACACTTACCATCATCTGTCTACACCAGGGGTGGGCAAACTTTTCCGTGCAAGGGCCACATTCAGAAATTCACCATTTTAAAGGGCCGCATAGTGTATTAAGTAAAATAATTAATATTTAAAATAGCCAAAATAAAAGGTTTTTAAAGAAAAAAAAGCGATTAATTTTTATTAATTAATATTTTAAAGTAGAAACTTCACATGAAACACATGTTGTGCCGAGCAGTGATCACCCTACTCAAGTCAACGTACCCACCCTATACCAGTAACCCAACAGCCCCCCCCCCCCCCCCCCCCCCCCCCCATTAACCTTAAAATTAAAAAAAATAAATTAAATTTTATTTATGACTTGATCTTGGTGGGCCGCATAAAGACCTTTGGCGGGCCGCAGTTTGCCCACCCCGGTCTACACGGCGTATGATATTGGGCCTGTCTTTGCTAAGATTACAGTCGGTGCCCATTTCTCATTGGCGTGTACCTTCTGGTTAGCACTCACTCTCCTTGAAGGAATACTCATTTTTAGAGTTTGTTCCCTTCTAGCAATCTGTGCTTGTTGTTGTCGTTTGACAATCAAGTATCAAAATATCAAACTGTGTCCTCAAGTTTCCTTTTAAACAGCAGCTGGTGAACACCCATGTTGTTGCATGTGCTGTGTTCCGCTAAGACATTCGGAATTTGTTCACTCTTCTTGCCAATGGTACTTTGGTCCTTTGATGCCTTGATGGAATGTTTAAGTGATTGAAGAAATCATTCAGCCAATCTGTTTGTTGCTGGATCACGTGGAGCTGACTTCCATGTGCTATATACTCATTCCCTTTAAGCAGTCTTCGAACTAGGCTGTACTTTTCCTTTTTAACATGGAGATAGAGTAGCTTCCAAGTTCTTCCTGTGTACCTGTTCACTTGAACCGGTAATGAGAAAGTCATATAAATAACATTGCACCCCATTTAACTCACTCAGAATATGATCCATGAACCTCTTAAAAAAGAACAGGAGCAGATATTTTTTTTTTAAATTTAGAGTAGCCAATTATTTTTCTTTTCCAAATAAGGTGCAATTTAGCGTGGCCAATCCACCTAACCAGCACATCTTTGGGTTGTGGGGGTGAAACCCACGCAGATATGGGGAGAATGTGCAAACTCCACACGGACAGTGACCCAAGGCCGGGATTTATCATAGAATTTACAATGCAGAAGGAGGCCATTCGGCCCATCAAGTCTGCACCAGCTCTTGGAAAGAGCACCCTACCCAAGGTCAACACCTCCACCCTATCCCCATTACCCAGTAACCCCACCCAACACTAAGGGCAATTTTGGACACGGAGGGCAATTTATCATGGCCAATCCACCTAACCTGCATATCTTTGGAATGTGGGAGGAAACCAGAGCACCCGGAGGAAACACATGCACAAACGGGGAGGAGGTGCAGACTCCGCACAGGCAGTGACCCAAGCCGGAATCGAACTTGGGACACTGGAGCTGTGAAGCAATTGTGCTATCCACAATGCTACCGTGCTGCCCCTGGGTCCTCAGCACCGCAGTCCCAGTGCTAACCACTGCACCCCATGCCACCCCCAACAGGAGCAGATATTATTCCAAACGGAACTCTTCTGTAACAAAACAGACCTTTGTAAATATGCCTCTGTTAGATCACTTTTACTGAATTTCTGCGCTCCAGCGGCAGTGGGTAGCGGTTTGCACACAATACCTGGTTGGTGTTGCCCAATCACTTGTAGCAACCTGTTCAATGACTTTTGGACTGGCCTTCCTAATTCCTCTTCGACCTTTGGCCTGATGGCGTATGATACAGTTCCAGCTGTAAGCTATTTTGGTGTACTGTTGGCTTGATTTTTAGTTGAACCTCAACTCCAGTCATTGATACCAGTGAATCTTCAAACACTTTTTCATACTTCTCCAGAAGTTACTGTCGGCCATTCTTTGAATCCACTAGTTGATTTACAGCTCCCCAGTGGAGTTCAATTTTTGTCAACCATGCCCTACCAAATAGAGCAGGAGAATTTCCACGGATAACATGGTCGTAAATCTGTTTGTCCATTTACTTTCACGTTTCCCATAATATATCTTTTTAATGGTACAACCTTTTCTGTGTACGTCCTTAGGGTAACATTTGATGGTTTAAAGGCAGATGCATCGACTTCCAATTATAAATTGTCTCAGGTAACAATGATACAGCTGAACCTGTATCCACTTATATCTTAATTTGATGCCCGTCGAGTTTTGGAAATGCCCTGAAACGTTGTTGTTTATCCCACATCAACAAGACCCCTCATTTGAGCTCCTGGTAGTTCAGATACATCGCCTGAGTGGTACATAGATACAGAGAAGATAGGAGAAGGAGGTCTTTTGGCCCTTTGAACCTGCTCCGTCATTCATCACGATTATGGCTGATCATCCAACTCCTAATCCTGTTTTCTCCCAATAGCCTTTGATCCCATTCTTCCCAAGTGCTATATCTAGTCGCCTCTTGAATATCCTCAGAAGTTTTAGCATCAACTACTTCCTGTGGTAATGAATTCCACAGGCTCACCACTCTTTGGGTGAAGAAATGTCTCCTTATATCTGTCCAAAATGGTTTACCCTGAATCCTCATACCGCGTTCAAGATAGAAGTCTTGAACTTCGTCTACTAACTTTGGTGTTGGTGAATTTTTCTGAGCCCAGCATGTTTTAGCAATATAGTCCTTCATGCCAGAGTTCTTGCACTCATTTTTCTCTTCTCCAGCATTCCCCCGCTGAGTGTCCGACCTGTGTATATTGATGTCATGGTTGTCCCCTTGCAGCCTTGTTTTTGACGGTCTCCATTTTGTGGATCTTCACTCCAGTCACCATCTGTGAAGCCTCCTTTGTTGCTAGCTCCATAGACATGGCAACTTCTACAGCAGCTTTGAGAGTTAAATTGTCTGCAGCACCTTCACTGAATAGCTTCACTGGAGTCCACATATCAGCCGCTCACAAAGGATGTCATCTAGCGTTGCACCAAACCCGCAGTATTTTGCAGACCTTAAAGTCGCTACGAATTGTACAATGTTTCCACCTTGTTCCTGACGACGGCAGTGGAACCAAAACCTTTCTACAATTAACAACAATCAAGGTGAGAAATGTCCTTCTAAAATCTTCAGTAGTTCACTATAGGTCTTATTTCCCGGTTTTGCTGGATGCAGCAATATAAAGTTTTGTGCCCTACTGAACTGAGAAATGTTGCAACAATTTAGGTCCTCTGGTGTGTGATTTGCTGTCAGATACAATTGGAATCTCTCCTCAGACGAGTGCCAAGTCTCACAGTCTTCATCAAATGCATCCATGGTGACCGTTTTTCCTACCATTCCGGATACCAGCTCCTATGGTCCATACTTCAACCAACGAGCGATCCCCTTATCCACATTGCAGCTTTGAATTTTTTTATATTTTCCTGACTGTGGTCGGACTCTCTTTCCAGCTCCCCTCCCCTCCTCAGAGTAGCGGCCTGTATGGAGTAGGAAGACTTCCGAATCCCTGTTCTCACGGCAGCACGGTAGCATAGTGGTTAGCACAATTGCTTCACAGCTCCAGGGTCCCAGGTTTGATTCCCGGCTGGGTCACTGTCTGTGCGGAGAGTGCACATCCTCCCCGTGTGTGCATAGGTTTCCTCCGGGTGCTCCGGTTTCCTCCCACGGTCCAAAAATTGCCCTTAAGTGGGGGTTGCTGAGTTGCGGGGATAGGGTAGATATATGGGCTTGAGTGGGTTGCTCTTTGTATGGGCTGGTGCAGACTTGATGGGCCGAATGGCCTCCTTCCGCATTGCAAATTCTATGATTCCCACAACCTGTTTAACTTGGCCACATGCGCGGTCCCTCAAACTTAGTTCTTCTTAATCATGGTTGTGTTCCCGTTCTATTTATATATATTTTTTAAACATTCAGCATCGACAGCTTTGCTTCGTCCAACATGCAAGTCCAGTCCAGAGAATCTTTCTCTGCTCTCGACGTCTTCTCCATGGTTCTTGGCAATGATTTTCTTTTCAGCAATTTTGTTTGCTCGCCTCAATCCCTGTCGTCAGTTTTCTCTTTTGCTATATTTCGGAGTTGCAACAAAGAGAAAATGTATGGCAGTACCACACACCTTAGATTTCTTACAAACACGATGAGAGGTCTTATTAGATGTTGATCAAACAATCTAATATCGGGAACTAAAGCCTGCACTGACATCATTATAGATCCTGTGACGTTTCAGCAGAGATGTATTCTCTGATACATAACACTGGTGAAATGTGAATTGAAAAAAAATCTGGATTTAAAAGTCGAACGATGACAGTGAAACCAATGTTGATCATCATGAAAACCCATCTAGTTCACCAATATAGAAGGACAGGTAGTATTGAGAAAGCAAGGGGGCTGCAGATGGACTTGGACAGGCTAGGAGAGTGGGCAATGAAGTGAAAAATGAAATACATTGTGGAAAAGTGTGAGGTTATGCACTGTGGAAGGAGGAATTTAGGCATAGACTATTTTCTAAATGGGGAAATGCTAAGGAAATCAGAAGCACAAAGGGACTTGGATGTCCTTGTTCACAATTCTCTTAAGGTTAATGTGCAGGTTCAGTCGGCAGTTAAGAAGGCAAATGCAATGTTAGCATTTGTAATGACCTCCAATTAGCATTATTGGTTGGCCAATTGGAGTATGAGCTCCCTCAATGATAGCTCATTGAGGGGGCCCATATAAGCACCTGAGTAGGCTTTACAAGCAGTTTTAAGTTGACTGGAATGCTAGCAGCACTGTTTGGAGCTGCTCTTGTATCTAGTTATTGGCAATAAATATTGGTGTGGTATGGGGATTCCTGCCTCCTGTGGATTATTACAGCATTCATGTCAAGAGGGCTTGAATACAAGACCAGGGATGTACTTCTGAGGCTGTATAAGGCTCCGGTCAGACCCCATTTGGAGTATTGTGAGCGGTTTTGGGCCCTGTATCTAAGGAAGGATGTGCTGGCCTTGGAAAGGGTCCAGAGGTTCACAAGAAAGATCCCTGGAATTAAGAACTTGTCGAAAGATGAACAGTTGAGGACTCTGGGTCTGTACTCGTTGGCGTTTAGAAGGATGAGGGGGGCTCTTATTGAAACTTACAGGATACTGCGAGGCCTGGATAGAGTGGACGTGGAGAAGATGTTTCCACTTGTAGGAAAAACTAGAACCAGAGGACACCATCTTAGACTAAGGGGTTGATCTTTTAAAACAGAGATGAGGAGGAATTTCTTCAGCCAGAGGATGGTGAATCTGTGGAACTCTTTGCCGCACAAGGCTGTGGAGGCCAAATCACTGAGTGTCTTTAAGACAGAGATAGATAGGTTCTTGATTAATAAGGGGATCATGGGTTATGGGGAGAAGGCAAGAGAATGGGGATGAGAAAATATCAGCCATGATTGAATGGCGGAGCAGACTCAATGGGCTGAGTGGCTTAATTCTGCTTCTATGTCTTATGGTCTAATATCCTTTGGGGAAGAAAATCTGTCGTCCTTGCCTGGCCTACATGTGACTCCAGCTCCACTGCAATGTGGTCAACGCTTAAATGCCGCCTCCAGGGCAATTAGGAATGGGCAATAAATGCTTGCCCAGCCAGTGATGTCCTCATCCCATGAATGAATTTTTAAAAAAAGTTTATCTACATTGAACAATCTGTAGTTCAACTGACCTGAATATTTCGGTTTTAGAGAATAAAATACAAAAGAGAGCCATTGGAAGAGATCTACTCCAATGAAATGATTCTGAGCATTCTGGATTGTTACAAAACTATCACATCAGCAGTAACTCAACAAATTATTCACCAAAGACATGTATTGCATCTCAATTTTACAAGGAGCCAATTCCTCATTCGGTTAATGATTTTCTTCCCTCTCCCTCACCTGGATATTGGCAGCTCTCTGGTGCTTTAAACCAAGTAGCATTCTTTATGTGCAAGTCTACACAGCAAATACTGGCTGTAGCTGTGTATTTGGTGATAGGAGCATTGCAGACAAGCGCATTCTACTCTACGGCAAAATTTTCAGGAGGGGTCATCGGACAGTGATCATGAGGGAATTAACCGTCACTGCACTGATTTCTAGCCCAGGGCAACGGTTCACAATTGTAATGTTCTGCTGCTACAACCTCAGCTGGTATCAGCACGTTCATTAGGGGCTGGGAATTAAATATTGTCCTTTGCTCGGCTGCGTGGCTCAGTTTAACATTGCACATATATTTAGATACGTTTCAATAAGTTAGTACAAGATTTATTCATCTTTTTGAATTTCAGGGATAGAATCTTAATTCCAACACTGAGACACTTCCATCAACAAGATGATTGCCAAGAGACTTCACTGGGCTTAGGATTTGTTTGAACCTACTTGATATATACAATTTGAAAAATGTTTCAGGATGCTTCCTGGTCTGTGTCAAGTTAGCTGTCAAAACAGGTTTTGGGGCATTACAATTAGTCTCAACTGATCTGTGCTAGGGAGGAGGGGAAAAAAAAGCCAGTCCTACTTCTTGGTTAGGTTTCTATCGTGCGATCAATCCTGGAAAATGTACAGATGGAATTTGGGTGAGGGTAGGATTGAGCCCAAATGTTGATAACCTTTTATGGTCAAAGTGGCCAGCATCATAGAGAAGTCGATAAGCAGATGGTCAATATTTGATATAATCCACACATGCTATACATCCTGACTGCCCAGCAGCAGATTCTGCATTCTAACTAATGGAAGCAATCCTAATCTCTGGTTAGGAGTTAATGTCAGCCTCAGATACAACTCTAGAACAATCAGGATTTCACTGTAAGAGCAATCAATTTCCACTATTTGCATTCATAATGAACTGCACACAGCTCTGTTCTCAAAAATATTATATAGAATGTGTGCGAATGAGAGAAAGATTGAGCAAGAATGTGAAGTTGGCACGGGGGGGGGGGGGGGGGGGGGGGGGGTTAGATCTGGTCAGACATCAGATTTAAAAAAGCAGTTTGAATGAACAGCCATGTGAAGGCAATGATGGCACAAACCAGAAAAAAAAGAGTTAGGTGTAAAAATCAAACACATTAATGAACTTGGGACAAATACAAACTTGATTTAATAAATACTTAAAAGACAACTTTATTTTGAAGGGCATTTTTATCTGATTATACAGATAGAATTGCATTATAGGTAAATTGTAGAGCAAACTGTCCCTAACATAGAAAGCATACAGCACACAATATTTTGTAACTGCTCTAAAGAATTCCTCCACCTTCTCAGGCTCTCCAATCTGTAAATTGGGACATTTGCAATTCTGCAGAACACTAGCCTGTATACCAGTTTGTCCAGAACAGTCATTTTCAAACTCAGGGTTGCGACCCATGGGCGGGTGTCGGGAGGATTGTGGAACGATCGCTCGCAGCTTTCCCGATCGTGGGAAAAAGCACCCAACGATTGCAACCGGCTTTTGAAATGCCGACTGTGGCCAGCTTTCATGCTGAGGGGGCACACGTATGCGTGCCCCCTCAGCCGGATCTAGCAGTGCCCAGGCCCGGAGCCTAGTGGGGCAGACGGGTTCCTAATGACCTCAGCGCGCTATTCCAGGACCAGATTTCTTTTTACAAATCGGAGTCTTTCCACCAGAAGCGGCGGCAGAAGGCAGGTCACGCACCCTGTGCACTGACATCATGAATTCATGGAGGAGAGATTCCTTCATTTTGTAGCTGCCAGCAAGCAAGCAACAGGACTGTGTGAAAAACTGAAGATGGATTGTTGTGCAATAAGGAAGCGAGGTCCAGAGACACAACCAGACCAGGATCTCACAACTGAATCTGCTGGAGAGAGCTTTCCAGGAGAGTCCAAAGCAGGATGTCGCCTTGCTGGTGTGAGCTGTGATGAACAACCCGTTAAGAAGAAGCTGAAATTGGGAACAAAGCAGTATAAAGATGATTTCTTGCGGTGTGGGTTTATTAATTGTGCCAATGCAAATCAGGATGCAAAGCCCATGGGTAGGATTCTCCGGTCCGTCAGCCATATTTTCAAAGGATGCAGTGAGAACTTAAATCTTCAGCTGCAGACCTTAGCAGAAATGTAACATTGAATGATGAAGCAAATGAGATAGTGAGGACCAAGCAAGCTCACCTGTTGCATTAAAGAAGAGCAAAAGTGGTGGGTCGCAAGGTTCGGCTGGTGTGGGTCGCGAAGGCTGGCCATTTGGTAAAAATGGGTCCCAGGAAATTTTTCTTTTTGAAAAACACTGGTCTAGTGCCCAATATTCAACTTCCCCACACTGAGGACGCAAAACAATTTCAGATTTTCCCTCAGTTTTCCAAGCCCTGGTCTTAAATAAAACCCAAATGCATCAGTTATGTCAGAATAGGGTTACCTTAAGTAGCTTGTTACTAGCTTACTCAAACACTACAGCTTATGAACAATTTGCATTTTCCCAAAAATCAACACAGAGTACAGCAAAATGGGATGGAACCAACACGATAATATTTCATCTTCAGGGTATGCATTAATGAAATAGGATGGTGACATTTTAATTGCAAACTAGACAACTAATGCACCACCAGTCACTTTCATTTATTTTAAACAATATTTTATTACAACCTATGAACTTTGCTCTTAAAATGTACTCTTATGGCATTTACATCAGATTTTCAGATTGCTTTGAATGAGGGATGGGTAAACGAAAGGCAGACAGATATATCTCAGTTGTATCATGATTAATGTACACAATACCATGATAGAAGATTCTCACTTCCTCCATTCCCTTTAAATGGGTATTTTTTTGTTCAGCTACATCAGACAGGAACGTTCATTTAAGTAGCTTATCCCAGGCACACCATATCAGTCCTCAAGAGCTAAGAATTGTCTGTTACAATGAAGTGCACATTACAAACCCGCCATGTAATAATTCAAGAAGCCAAAAATCCACACACGCTTCTTTAATTGCATTAGTATACAGCAAATGAAATAAAAAATAACTGGGTGGGACACCAGCCTCAATTAGCATTGTTTATATTAGTATCGCAATGAATCTGCATAATTTTCAAAATCAAATTGCACCTAAATCAAATTGCACAAAATCAAATCAAGGGCTTAAGTGGGTTGATGCAGACTCGATGGGCCGAATGACCTCCTTCTGCACTGTATGTTCTATGTTCCAACAAATGCTTAGATTTTTGCTTGTGAAATTGCGCAGCTCCCTATTTTTCATATAAATTGATCTGCCTACAACTAGCCAGGGTGTGTGTGTGTGTGTGTGTGTGTGTGGGGGGGGGGGGGGGGGGGGGGGGGAAGAGAGAGAGAGAGAGAGAGAGAGAGAGAGAGAGAGAGAGAGAGAGAGAGAGAGAGAGAGAGAAAGATTCTTGGAATTAGATTAATGAGTTTCCAAACCTAAAAGCACTAATTACTCTATCCTCTTGCTCTGGCTATAACAGAATGGCAAAAGAATGCACAGGTTTGGCTAAATACCCAGTGCAACGTTTATGCGCTGTTACAAATATCAAAATTTCTTCTCAGGGACTAGGAAATGAATTCAGCAGCATGGTGCTTGGAATTGGCCTTACTGTCTGCACAAATGTTAATTACAGGATATATTGATTCCTGCAAATGTTATAACTGAAGACTTTGTAATTAAGGTTTCCAGCTTCCAATGCAACATCACCATCCTCCCCACTCCCCTCGTAATTTTCAGTGTAATTGTTCATGGCCAAATTTGGGCAGTTCCATTTGTAAGGTGAGGCTCAATTTTGCTTTTGATGTTAAGTAAAAAAATTAGTAGTAAAATGTTAATTTGCTCTTTTATTGTCCCACCAGTTTTGGCTCTGACTTAAGGCAATTTGAACCACATTTCAAACAAACTCATACCAACATTAGCTCTTTTCTCCCTCTTCCGTCTCAGTTACCAATTTGGAAGGATACAATTAACTGTGTCATGCACAACCATTTCCATGTGGATCATCAGTTTGTGATGAACTTGCGCAACCAAGTGATCAGAAAATTGATATGTTACCCTCCTAAATAAACTGGATACTCCGTCACCCAGGAATACAAAATATTCCACTTTTAATTCATTGTGCACACAAGTTCAATGCATGTCTACTGGCTAAATTGTATGGGCCACCTGCAAAATTCCTGCAGCCTATCCAATTAGCTGTTTACAACCTCTCAAAGTGAATTTTTTTTGTGAAAGGGCTATTTAAGTCAGCAAAAAGTATTCTGAAGTGTTTATTAATAACCAGTTTGGGAAATTTTCATTCCAGTGCAATTTTACTCAACATTCTTCTTGTTTGCCTGTGCTTATTTTAATCCACCCTGCTTATTGATAAATCTGGGCACAAAAATGTTTAGGAATAGCAGTCATACAAAGCATCAATTTTTTTTCTGTTTCCAGCTTTCCATGCGTCTTACTCTCAAAATGTGTAGTTGAGTAATGTAGTGTCAAAAAGAAGAGTCCATCCAGTTTGGTTTTGCTGGGCTTTGTCGGAGAGGAGAAAAAGACCAATTTTGCAGTTCTGGAAGTTTTCAATAAAAAAAATGTTTTTAAGTTGTGCTCAAGGCATCAGTTTCATTTCTGACTACAGAATGAAGCCTTAGACACGGAAAACATTTCAGCAGATGTACCATAAACACATCATAAAATATTGAAGGTGGATGTTGCCCAAACAAGTTTTTTTTTGAGAACTTACTATTTTAGGGCTTCCTCATGGCAATAACTTGGCCTTATCCCCCATTAGCATTTATGAATGTCTATCCAACTGAAAATGTAGCTGGACACAGATGTCAATCAAAGCAATTGCATAAAGCAACACTGGAATCAAGTAGTGATATGGTGAATTTGTTGCAAATCAGTTGGAGAATAGTGGAAAATAGTGTCAATTGCTGGTATGTTAGAATTGAAAAATGGCAAGAATGCAAAACAAGTAGAAGTTAGTGATGGCTTAGCCTTTCATATTGGATTATATATCTAAATGGTCGTTCATCCAGGCTTATGTCTTTCTACAGATTTGCATTTCAAAAAAGTCACTTCTCTGCTATCTGACCTCTCGAAATTAGTCTTCATGCAAGTAAAATTATTAGCAAACTCAATTTGCACACATTAAATAAAGACTTTTAAAAACTGCATCACTGTAAAATTACCTTTTGCCACCCAGCAGCATGTGACAACATGTATAAGACAGTTGTAATATCACTAACCTACAGAACACTGAATGCCCTTTGCAATAGGCTTCAGCTTTATATGGTGTAGTACAGAGCTCCATTTAGCAGAAACAGCCCTAGTGCATTTGAACGCTAGTGTGTTGAATTACCTGATCTCAGTACTACAGCTTGCTCCAGTATCAACAAACCAGGGCCGGGAGTGTACCTGCTTGAATGATTCTCTCTCAGTTGAATAGTTTGCTGATGCTAACTGTTTAGGCATAACATATGAAGTTTGGCCACTTAAAACAGGGATACCTGACAGTGGCTGAAGCATGAACAATACCTCAGCAAGAATGATCATCTGAAGGGGGAGGAGGTGATAAATATGCAAAAAGGATTGCATTTTAGTTAACGTACTATCCAAATCTATAACTATGTTTGTAATTTTCAGCATTTTCTCATCTGAAATCTTATTTATTAAAGGAATCAAAATTTCACGGTTCAACGTTTGGAGAATACAGAACATTTTTTAAAGGAAGCATTGTTCCTGAGCCATTAATTAAATTTTCAATTTGAAAGTTTTCTTTAGCAAAGCCTCAAGCTTAGTCTTATATAACCAAAATGCTCACTGGATGGAATTAGATTCCACCAAATTTGAATCTTTGATCACTCATCGTTTCCTCCCAAACCACTACTTACAAAGTTACCTCAGATTAACCTAAGAGAAATTTTGGAGGTGATTCTCGACCCCTGATCTGAGCAGCCCTGCTCCTGAAATTACCTTCTGTATTCTTACTGAAGTAGAGGGATAACATAAACAACATCACTTTAATGCAAGGAACCCATCACAGCATCATTATCACGAATACTAGGTGATTCTGGAGGTCAAGTCCAGAGAAAAAGCACTCTCCTGATGCTTATTTTCTAACATAAAAGTGCCAATGGCTTTAAAAGATGGCCAGAATGAAAGTATCTGGCAACATTTATTTATTAGAAGGTGAACAGGGTGCCAACAAATATATGCTTACTCAGAATAATGAACAATTTCACAAGTGACGATGCTAGGAAGGATTTTTTTTATTTAATTGGGCTGTTATTGTCCAATGTTTGCCCTCCCAAAAGTGCTGAGGTTGCAGGTTTTCCTGGTACCAGCAGACCATAGCTACTTGACACAATTCAGCATTATTCAATTGTCAGTGTGGACAATAAGTAGGTTATTTATGGCAACACAGACAAAATCCCATTCAGTTCTCACCTGACATCCACATAAACGCACATTCCATCAAGAATCACGAGACAATAATCAGAAGAGACTTTTTTAATCTTTCCCCTTTCATACTCAAAATATACTATGGTGAATTATAATGTTCCATGCAACCCTGTCTGATATCTGGTTTAAGCACTTAATTGAGAGGGGGCTGAAGGGGAATTATGCTTCTTTGCCCTCTTCAGCAGTTCTGCCTGATCCCAGAGTGAAGAAGATATTACGACAATGCAACCCAGGCCTATGTTAATGCTGCCTTTGAAGGATTATCGATTCGGCAAGATTTTTCGCATTCGTTGCAAGATATTACGCAATCCAATTTTCTCATAATTGACCATTTTCATAACCTTTTTTAAACCATGCCTAAATTTGAGTTATATACAGAGACAGAAATGTTTAAAATAGAATTTGGAGCAGTAAAAGCTTAATCTTGAATGAGGATCAAGACAAAAGAATGAATTGAAAATCCCTGGGTACACTCAATTTAAAAAATTACACTTCAACTTTGAAGGCGAAAAATTAATTCACAAATCCATTCATCAAAAGCAGCAGCTGTATTTGTCACATTATTGTAGATTGAGTTTCCTTTCTGATGAACCTATTAATCAATCTTTCTCATCACACTGCGCCATAAAAAAAAAAGTCAGGCTGTCCATCAATTTGGATATTTAACAGAGGTCATCAGGTACCAACCCAGCACCACCTTTGCCTGAAGGGATGCAAGCATAATTATGTCTGTATTTGAAAAATCTCTTTATTTGATATATTTTATCATATTTATTCTACTTGATCGGAGCTCCAAGATTAATAAGCAATGGCTACATGATGGTCTATTGAAGAAGAAATTTCACCTGACTGCAATAGACAAATTTGGCAATATATCATATATGGTTGATTTAAACCAAGAATATAATACACACAAGAGCAGTGGCATTTCCCAAATGAAATGAAAATCGCTTATTGTCAGGAGTAGGCTTCAAATGAAGTTACTGTGAAAAGCCCCTAGTGGCCACATTCCGGCGCCTGTTCAGGGAGGCTGGTACGGGAATCGAACCGTGCTGCTGGTCTGCTTTTAAAAGCCAGCTATTTAGCCCTGTGAGCTAAACCAGACACTTCCTCATTCACTATCTTTGCATATATTTTCCCATCCCCTCATACCACACCATAATCTGGAGACACAACAAATTAGTATTGTGACATCACAAGCATCCATCACAATCTCAGCACAAACTAAGGTAACAACTATATTTTAAAACAAGGTTAGTTACAGAAAACCAAACCCAAACACAGTTTCCCCCTTTAACCAACAAAGAGAGAGGCTTTTGAATCAAGTTCGTTATTTTTCACAGAACTTCTCCCAAACACACTGATGCATGGACAAGATAACTTAACACACCCATTTGTTTGAGTCTCACTAAATAGTTTCAATTGAAATCGTCATTGTACATGTGTAGAACTGACAACACGAAGATTGTTCCTAAAGCATTGACTTTTGTAGCCAGTCATTTGGAGAACTTCAAATGAAATGTCCTAAAACTGTAAAATACGCAAGGCTGAAATGTGATTTGTGGACTTGCACACAATGCATGAACATCGTCAAATACAAATATGAAATTTTGAATTTGACCTATTTCAGATCAACCTGAGCCAGTCCTGGAGTTGGTTGCAAACGCATTTTACTCTCAGCATTGGTTTTTCGAAAATGACAATATTTTATGGTAAGCACTGCATGGAATAAGACAACAGCTAAATCACCGCTTTATCAAGAGTTTGACTTAATACTGAAAAAAAAACCACATTAATCACACAAGCTTGAAGCGTCATCAATACCTCAATTCCCTCCAGTCTCATTTGCAACATTCAGTAGAATAGGAACTGCCCAAAGTCATTATGTCATTACTGTCTATCAAACATGTATTGCTCCACTGATTTATATCCATGGTAATAATGCAACTGTAAACGGAATATACACGCTGAACAATTCAGCAGTATGTTGTACTTGGCAGTAGTAATGAATATAGCAAAATAAAAAGAGAAAAAGTGTATTTTTCATTGCTTGGGTACTTGCTTAGTTGTCTAAGATGCAGTGAAACAATGTCATGAAACAAAACTGCATTGTGCAGTTGATTTTTAGCTACATGAGTGGGCCATTCAGTCCGTCTACCCTGCTCAGCTGTTGAACAAGATCATGGCTGATCTGTACCTCAACTCCATTTATGTCACACATCATGACCCAATTTAAATTGCCCTGTAGGAAAAAAATACAAGCCTCATCTCAATCATAGCAGTTATAACTGCTTATCCAGTTGACACATTCAATTGAAAACAGACAATCAAAAATGGCTCAACTTTACATGTTGAATAGCAAACTTTGAGCCAAAAAGGACAAATTGTGTACAAAGAAAACATCAACTGGCTTTGAATATAATTTACACATAGAACTGTTCTCTCAATAAATTAAATATTTCTTACACAGAATCAAATGCTACTAAACAACACAATTATATCACTCCTTTCTAACCCAGCTAACAGCTCCCTAATTTGGTACTAACTTCAAGCAGTGGTATCATATTTATTACATATGTCAATTCCATACAAGCGAACATTTATACATTTTTGAGGGGGGCAGGGGAAGGAAGATAAAGGGTATGTGTGTCAATAAAAGTTATAAACACTGCATTCGGTTCTTTGTACATTCATAATAGTTCATTGTGGCATCACAAAACAGACAAGTGAATTGATATTTTCTATCTAGTCACAATTGAAAGTTGCTTTTCTGGGTGTTCATGTAAAGGGGCTAGTTTAGCACAGGGCTAAATCGCTGGCTTTGAAAGCAGACCCAGGCAGGCCAGCAGCACGGTTCAATTCATGTACCAGCCTCCCTGAACAGGCGCCGGAATGCGGCGACTAGGGGCTTTTCACAGTAACTTCATTTGAAGCCTACTTGTGACAATAAGTGATTATTTCATTTTTTTTCACCAACCCCATGTCAGACGATCAGCAACCCCAAAGTAAACCTATGACAGGCTGCCACGAAGACCCACACATTAACAGGCAATGCAATGCAAAAACCTCACTCAGCCCAGTAGTAACAACTATCAGAAAAGGTTGTTTTAAGAAATCTATTACTGCGAGTTCTCTCCAGTTTTTAATTATCTATGAATTAATAAACTGCATTTTGTAACTTGCAAAATAGGTTGACACTGGCTCAAAATTATTCTGCACAGTCAACAATTTTATACATCACTTGAAATAGCATCACTTTGATGCAGCCTTGGTTGGAGGCCTGCCAATCAATGTTCCCTGTAAGCTGCATGGCCGCACAACAATTGGGAGTGTGCCGCACAGGGAACAGAGACTAAGAACAAGAACAAGCAACGCTTCCTTTAAAATGCGTGCAGATAGCCAGCCAGTCGCGGTAAAAACTTAGAGGGATTATTGCTGCCATGAGTTTGGGAATAATAGATAAATCTACACAGGACCACGTCTAGAATGGCACTTATTATTGGGGCATCAATACAGGTAGTTTTTTTTAAAAATAGGAGCATTTAATGCATGAACATGGCTTGGAAATACTTTGCATGAATCAATTTATTTTTTTGTCAAAATGCAGCTAAAACATTTATGAATATTTCAGGATCTCTATTATATGGCATTCTCCTTGCAATGGTACTAGCTGGTACGCTACTGAATGAGCCACTCTGACCAGAAAAGTCTCTGATTCAGTCCCAGTCAGATTTGGTCTGCTGTATTCGTCGATTTCAAGCATAGGGAGGCTACAGTCAATCTCAATGACTCAAGCAAAGGAGGGTTCAAAGAAAAGTCAACGACACCTGCTAAAAAGACAATGCTTCTGATGTGGACAGGATCAGACATTGCAGTGATACTTTCTACAGAATACGACCAACATTCATTGTGAAACACAAACAATGGTCTTTTGAATGAAGCATCACTACACCCAATCATCAGTCATCACTTTTGGGGAGAAAAAAAGAAAATATAAACATTTATGAAAATGTATCTATCTGCGTTATGCACAAGCAGTGGCTCTCAAAAAACAACCATTTTTCTAAAGTAACAACTGGGGGAATAAAATCTGAACAATTAAACCTCAAGTTTCAATTAAGGAATACTGGAAGCATAGATCCACAGAAAACCATAATTGTGTACAGTCAGTAATACCAAGAGATAAAATTAAGTTATTAAAATATTACATTGCAAACTATTGGAATTTATTTATTCAGAAAAAGGTGCAACTTTTGTTATTTTTTGTTTTAAAAAGCAGGAAGTCATTCCCAATATTTTCATAACATACAGGCTCTGTGGTTGCAGTATGGAACAGGTTTAATTTTATGTTGCCCCCACTCAAGTTCAGTGAAATAAGTCTCAAAAGAAAAATGAAAATACAAAATATGGCAAAAATAATTTATTGGCAGTTATAGGCAACAGCAACAAACTTCGCATTTAATACTGCTAGTCCAAACCATGTAGATTTGCTTCAGACACCATCTCCCAATGGATAGACCATAACAAAATAATATATCATTGTCTCAACCACAATTGTGCCTCAAATGTTCTGGCACAGAAGGTACTTACAATGAAGCCAAAATTAAAAAAAAAGAGAGTGAATCACTGGAAGTACTCTGCTTCCTAACTACTAACCACTGCGAACAATTCTTGCTGGTTTCAAGCACATCAATTTATCCAGCTTCACAACAACTCCCAACAATGTAGAACCTTCATTCCACACAAAGCTAAAGATGACTGCAAATAGAGTCCGAATGTAACACCTTTCTCTGTACCCCTTTAACTTCCACTATCAACATAAACTGAAAAAGACCAGACAATAAAGGGGAACTTCAGACAATAAATATTCTCTGACAGAAAAATAAAACTAGACATCTGGGAACAATGTACAAGGCTGCAATTTATGAAGAGTACAGATTACAAAAATCGTAAGAATTAAGTTGAGTGGTATCCTGACATTTGATTATATCGGTAAGTGCATGCCCATGTCTAAGATATCCTCCATCGCCATATTTGCTTTTTCTTGCCTCTTCTGGCTGAATTGACTGAGGTTGGGTATGATTCCACCAGATTGTACATTATCCAAGTAGTTTTCGACCAGAGGTCACTGCAGAGCAATCAGTAACAAAGAGTAGTACAAAAAAGATTCCACTTTAAAATATGTGGGCAACAAACTGAGATTACGTAATTTGGCTAGATCACTTCCTGATCCACAAAGCTCCACTATGGCAGATGACACATTTACCTGTCCATAGAATCCAGACAGCTCAGGAGGTCAGTCGACCCATCAAGTCTGCACCGGCCGTGAGAAAGAGCACCTAGCTAACCCCACTCCCTCACCCTATCCCCGTAACCCCACCGTTGGACTGTGGGAGGAAACTGGAGCAGCCAGTGGACACCCATGCAGACACAGAGAACATGCAAACTCCACACAGTCACCCAAGGCCAGGATTGATCCTGGGTCCCTGGCACGTGAGGCAGCAGTGCTATCCATTGTGCCACCGATAGAATCAGTGTGAAAGTTTCAATTTGATTCTAGACAGAATGCACTTTAGCATGTTATATTCTGCAGACATGCTCTCTCCATGTATCAGCAGCAGGGCAAACTCTCCAAATTTTCCCCTTCTTCCCTCATCAATCCCATTTTCATGATTCTCATTGAAACCATTCCCCTTACTGCCACAAAGACAGAACAATCTCAGATGCAGACTGATTCACATTATAATCAAAACTGTTCTGTTCTCACTTTACAGAACACTAGATTCCACACATTATGAGGAAGATTATGCCAACTGGTTTGATACAGTAGAGAAAATGAACTCACTCACTGTGAAGCAAGTGCTCATCTCAAAGGTCACAACCATTGAAACTGAAATGGCAGCCAAGATTGGCATTTTAAAAATTCACTCAAACAAAAATGTCAATGCTCATCCATGAAAGCAACATCCAACAAAGCTTGTTAGTCTTCTGATCTTTACTTTGTAGTTAAGTCAACATGATTACAACAAAATATCCCGTTTGAAGAACAAGTGTGCAAATAGGTTTTGAATATTTAACATGTAGATGCAACAGTCACAAGTTCAATGCTTTAACTCACAATAAATAAGTTGGCACACCGTTTCTAATCTCCTCCAGTGGAAGAAAAATGAAAGAAAAAGGAGGCAGAAAAATCTAAAGATAATGTTCCACTTGAAAATAAATAAATCAGATTTAACTCAGCCACTTAAGGCCGTTAACATTTTTCAGAAATGCTTGGATGATTCACAGAAGGCTGCAGGGCAGCTTTATTAGCTTCCAGTATTAAAACAATATTTCTGTCAACTGACCACAAATTAGGTATTTGTATTTCATATGTACAATAACCTGGTTCTTATTTTAACTATTAATCACCATTGCTAAATAATCCCTTGAAACTTTACCACAGCTATATTTTTAATTCTGCATTTAAAATTATAGTCTGAATATTATCATTTCACACAATGAAAATATTTAGGTTTTGTTAGTGGAAGCACTCTTTCTCAACTCTTATAGCCTTCTATTTCTGACTGGCAATGCCACCTTCTAAAACTCCTGCACACAAATTTTAAACAACATTTATAACTTCAGCTGCTTTTCCGCCTGACCTTTATTGACCAGTAGAAACATACCAACATGAAAAATAAAATGGGATCTGAAAGATCGCAATGTTTGCCTACACTACAATTCCCTCTTGGAAAAATTGTCTGCTATTTCAAATCACATTAGTCTGCACACTTTTAATTGTTCCGTTCAAAAATATCAAGCAGTTCCTTTATTAAGTTAGTCCTCAGCCATCCCCCAGCAAAATGGCAACTCACAATGGGATACTATCACCAATATAGTTCCCCCACCTGGCCATTCATTCGAGCTCAAATAGTACATAGACATTACTGCCAAATCCAATCCTATCCTCAAGCATGCGCTTTCCATTTGGGCTACAGAACGACAAACTTGCAGTTGGAGGCTGGGCTACGTTTTTGCCCACATATTAGCTGGAGAGACATTGGTCATTTTTTGCATGTTCCCCCGTCTCAGTTCAAACCAGCAAATCCAGCACAAGCCTTGGATCAAACTGGGATCTGCCTGGTCTACACAGTTTAAGTAGACCAGCCAATGAATTTGATGGAGATTTCAGCAGCTGCCCCATTTGAATGGACTAACATGATTATGCAAAAAGGGTGGATATTACTATCGCGGTCAGACTAATTAATATACACACAGGGTAATATATTCTGACCAGTAAAATAAAAGCAAAATACCCCGGATGCTCGGAATTGGGAATGAAAACAGTAAAATGCTGGAAAAAACACAGCAGCTCTAGCAGCATCTGTGGAAAGAGAAACCAAGGAAATGTTTTTGAGCTCATATGACTCGTCTTCAGAGTGACAAAGTCATACAGACTCGAAACGATAACTCTCTCTCTCTCTGTAGATGCTGCCGGACCTGCTGAGTTTTTCCAGCATTTTCTGTTTGTATTTCAAACACTAAGCAGTGTTAGTGTAAGAGGCTGTCGGTGATAACTGTTGTTAGTATTTTGTTGATTGGATAAATAGACGTCAAGCTTTGAATTGGAGCTGATCTTTGTCTGATGAAAAAGGGACTGAACGTAGGAACACTGTTAGACCACTCAGCATCTTGAGCTTATGCCACCAGCCAATTAGATCACAGCCGATCTGTGTCTCAACTCCATCCACCCATCTTGATTCCATACCGTGAACACCGTTGCCTAACAAAAATGTATTAGTCTCAAATTTGAACTTTTCAACTGACCTAAAAGGAGAAATTTCCACTTTTCTACAGCTTTTGCATGACAAGATGCTTCCTGAACTCACTTCCCAACAGGCTAGCTCAAATGTCAAGGTTCTGGCCATTTTTCTGGACACCCATCACCAGAGGAAATAGAGAAGAGGAGTGAGAGAATCATCTTCAATGCCTCAACTACATCAACCCTTAATCTTATATACTCAAGGGTTACATGCTTGGGTCTATGCAACCTGTGCTCCTAATTTAACTATTTTAGCATGAGTACAATTCTGATTAATCCATACTGCACCCCACTCAAAGGCAAATGTATTATTCTTAAAGTGCAATGGTCTTTTGAGGAACCTTTGCACCTTTATCAGCTACATCATTAGTCATAAACAAAATCTATCAGTCTCAGTAAATTTATAACTAGCTAATCACCTGTAACCGAGTTTTAAAAAAATCATCAATACACTTCAATTTCCAAAAAATGTTGGGTCTATTCTGTCAAATTAGCTAGCTAAAACATAGATCTTCCTACAACCTTTAAACAAGTGTACATTTTCAAATATTAGTGAACGCTTTCAAGCTGTCAGTTAATAGACAAAGTTGTCATAAGAAATAGATCAGTCTAGATCCAGATCAGAGAGAAATTCAGAGACCTTTAGTACATTCAAAGCTGTTTCCAGGGATTTCAGTTTTGCTACATAGAAACTCCTGCCAGCAAATAAACTGCAAATACATGAAAGGAACTTTTGGATAATAATATCATTGAAGTTCTTCAAAAATATTGGTCACAAAAAAATGCACCAAATTCTCACTTACGGCAACTTAAAACTGCAGAGTCCACTTATCACAAAGAAACAGTCTTCATAATCTTTCCATTGTGCAATGCAGAACCAGCATTGTAAAATATTTAAAATTAAAATGCCCAAAACAGTAGCATCATTGAATATCGATGAACTGGGGTTATGCAATGCAGTGTAACCTGCAGTATGTTCCTCTGTATCACTTCGAACCTGAATAAACCCCGTACTTTTGTGTGTTCTACTTCGCATTCTCATTTTAAGTAGTCCTCCAAGAGCGAATAATGAAAGGAAAAGTCTGGCAAAGTCATAATTTCACTGAAAGATAATCAGTGGCAGCATGCATGACAGTTCAGATAACATTCAGGAACTGTCTACATGAAGGGGTTAACTGTAAATCCTATACCATGCCGTCAAGCTTCACTTCTACCCCATTGCTGGAAATGTTCTAGTCCAGAGTACTCAGCCGTGTCCACATTCTCTATGGGTAAAAAACTTTTTGAAGAATACATTCAAAATATTCTCACAGGGAGTCATAAGGTAGTTCTGGATAGGATGTTTCCTCTGGATGCTGAGTCTAGAACCAGAGGACACTGTCTCAGGATAACAGGCAGGCCATTTAAGATTGGGTTGTGGAGGAATTTATTTACTTTGGAGGGTGGTGAATCTTTGGAATTCTCTAAAACAGAGAACAATGGAAACTCAATATTGAGAATGTTCAAGAAAGAAATCGATAAGATTTCTGGATGTTAATGACATCAAGGGATAACCTGGGAGGTAGTGTTCTAATTGAATGGCAGAGCAGGTTTGACGGGCCGGATGGCCTACTCCAGCTTCTACAGCCATATTTCAATAGTGGTGCTCATCTACATGATTGTGCCCATCTTAAGCACCTATGTCAAATTTAACCTGCTCAACTAGTCATTCCTCTCAGCCCGAACATAGCCTTGCTAAAGTGTCTTTCTGCTCAATGCCATCCATCCATCACTCTTGGTGACCTCAGAACTTCCTTTCATCCTAGTCAGGAATAACACTACTTGTAAGCCTGTATTCAAATTCTCACAATGAAAAAAGGTAATCATTGCCACAAACTCTCTCAAGCATGTCTAATAAACCCCACCCTTGTCCAAGCCAAGTAAAAAAAAAACTGCAGCCCATACCCCACCTCCCCTCACCACAGAATAGCTCACCCTGATTCTCCCAATTTAAGGCAAAGCACACTTCTCCACAAAATAAGGCATCAATGCCAATACCAGAGAATATGCGTACAAAAAAAAGCCTACTCCTCACAGCTGTATCTAATGTCACAAAGCTGCAGTTAATATGTCTTTCTAAACTTATGTTTAGTCACCCTGCTGACTTTCAATCAAACTATATTATTCAAATTCTATTAAAACTTAGTTATAAATAGTCAACTTAGTACAGCAATTCAATTTTGAGACTCCACCGCCAGCTCGATTCCCAGCTATGGTGTCACAGTGGTTGACTAAATTACGGGTTTTGAACTCGCTGCTTTACATCCCATAATTTAGAGAGAAAACGTACCTAATATATATTTTTTTTTTTTCTTCTTTCAGAGATGTGGGCACCACTGGAAAGATCAGCATTTGCTGCCCATCTCTAATCGCCCTTAAACTGAGTGGCTTGCTGGGCCATTTCAGAAGGCAGTTAAGAGCCAACCACATATGATGGAATGGTGAAAGCTAAAGTATGGCGTGCATTCCATGTCAATATCATTCCGAGACTTAATTAATACTCTCAGATTTATTTTTTAGATCCTACCTCCAACTTTTGACAGTCTTACCCTTAAAACATAGGAATCTGCATGCACAATGTAATTGAATATTCTAACCTGGATAGAGATAAAAGAATGAATCAATGTCTGATTTCCACAAAGTGCTGCAACTGTTTTAAATAAATGATCAGAGATATAAGTGAAGTGAAATCATTCCTCAAGCAGCAGTGACCAAACTCAAGTGGAAGAGATTTTTATAATTTCTTCATAACTTTATAGGCATAAAATACCAAAATACCATTTAATTAAGAAAACAGCAATGAACCAAGATAGAAAACACAACAACTATGAATCATCCTCGAACAGAGACCTGAACAATTCCCATCTACCACCACTCTCCTCCGTCTGACTGAACTTGACCTCCCACTGAACAATTTCTCCTTTAACATATCTCATTTACTCCAAATCAAGAATGTGGCTACGGGTATTTGCACGGGTCCCAGTTTTGCCTGTCTCTTTATGGGGTATTCAGAACATTTCTTGTCCCAGTCCTACTCGGCCCCATCCCACAACTCTTACATGGATGACTATTTTGGTGCCGCTTCATGGTCCCGTCTGGACCTGGAAAAATTAATTAATTTTGCTTCCAATTTCCACCCCTCTATCACATGGACCATCTCGGACACTTCCCTTCCTTGACCTTTCTATTTTGAGTGTAGATTGTCCTCTAATATTATAAACACTAACTCCGCTACCTTGACTACACCTCTTCACACCCTATAAGAACTCCATCCCGTTCTCCCAGTTTCTTTGCCTCCATCGCATCTGTTCCAATGCCACTTTCCAAACCGGTGCTGCTGACATGTCTTCATTCTTCCTTAATTGTGGTTTCCCACCCAATATGGTCGACAGGGCTCTCAACCGTGTCCGACCCATTTCCTGCACCTCTACTCTCACCCTCTCCCTCCCAGAACCAGAATAGGGTCCCCCTTGTCCTCACTTTTCCCTCATCAGCCTCCGCATTCAAAGAATCATCCACCACCAGCTCCAGCATGATGCTACCACCAAACACATCTTCTCTTCACACCCCCCGTCAGCATTTCGCAGGGGCCATTTCCTCTGGGATACCCTGGTTCTCTCCTCCATCACCCCAACACCTCACCCTCTTCCCACAGCATCTTCTCATGCAATTGCAGACGGTTAAACACCTGCCCTTTACCTCCTCCCTGCTCACCATCCCAGGGCTTAAACACTATTTTCAAATGAGACAGCACTTCACGTGCATCTCCTTCAATCTGGTCTTTTGCATTTGCTGCTCCCAATCCAATCTACTCTGCATAGGAGGGACTAAATGCAGACTGGATGACCACTTTAATAATAATAATCTTTAATGCCACAAGTAGGCTTACATTAACACTGCAATGAAGTTACCGTAAAAAGCCCCTAATCGCCACATTCCGGCACCTGTTCAGGTACACGAAGGGAGAATTCAGAATGTCCAAATTACCTAACGTCATGTCTTTCAGGACTTGTGGGAGGAAATCGGAACACCCGGAGGAAACCCACGCAGACACAGGGAGAACGTGCAGACACCGCACATTGACCCAAGCCTGGAATCGAACCTGGGTCCCTGGCGCTGTGAAGCAACAGTGATAACCACTGTGCTACCGTGCCACCCGTGCAGAACACCTCTGGTCCAGCTGGACCTTCCTGTCGATGGGATTTCAACTCATCACCCTGCTCTCACGTCCACGTGTCCTTAGCGCACTGTTCCAGCAAAGGCTGTGCAAGCTGGAGGAACATCTCATCTTCCAATGAGACACATGACAGCCTTCCGGAGTTAACATTGAGTTCAACAACTTCATACTGTGAACTCTCTCCACCACCTTCACCCCATTTTTAATTTCTTCCATTGATCCATTTTTCCCTCACCATTGTACCCCCTCACCCCACTTGGGTCCTGTTCCAAGTTCTCTTTCGACACACTATGGACCTTTGTTCTGCCATTCACCTCTAATCTCTGTATGTGCCACTTGCAGCACCATTCTTAGCCTTAATCATCTCCATTTACATTCCTTTTGTCTTTCTGTCCACAACATCTTTGTCAATCTCCACTATCGCTGGCCCCCTATCCAGCCCCATCACTCCACACCGCCCCCGCCCCCCCAACAGTATAAACCTGACCCTCTTTCCAGTTCTTTCCAGCTTTGACAAAGAGTTATCCAGACTCGAAAGGTTGGCTCCCTTCTCTCTCCACGGATGCTGTCAGACCTGCTGTCATTGTGCAGCATTTTCTATTTTTGTATGAATCATCCTGTTATCTGAGAATTTGACAGCAACTCAATAATGTAATCACAGTTTGCATATTACCTAATTACATTTAGGCCTTGTAAAATACGTATTTAGCAAGAACTGCTCGAGAATATATTTTCAAAGTTCGGAATAATTCTTAAGTTATTTTAAGAGTCTTAAATCACCCATTGGATAGGAACTTGTGATCATGTTGACAGCATCGATCAAAATCATTTCAGGACAAGTTGTTCCCACTTCGCACCTGCGAAGATTAGGACATTTCTTTACCACAGAAATGTAGGAATATCTTTAACACACACACACAACCAGAATGCCCCCACACCCATAAAAACACCGGTGTGTGAAACAGCACCAAATGCAGAAGGACAAGAACTCTCCCAGGAAGTTCAGAACTGGTGGGAACCCCCCTCAAAGTGGTGGAAGAGTTCAAGTTTCCAAATGAAACTTTAAAAAAAAACTCAGTTAAAAGTACTGACATTGAAGTTCTATTTGGTCCTGAAATGAAAAATTGGCCTCCATCCTAATTCCTGTTACAAAGCAATCGCCACAAACAATGCTTTTGATTACCTAATCGGAGTTTTCATCAGCAAAATCGCATTTATCCCAAACCATCGCCTTTCAGCGTATGTATTAAAGCACACAATTTATTTTTTTGTTAAACCAACAAACCTGCAGTTCGGTGGTGGATCCAACGTGATATCAGCCAGCTCCTTCTGGATCCTGTGAAACATAAAACATGGATAATTTAATAAAAACTCAGAGCATAACTGGGAATCAGCACACTGCGCCCCTGTCATATTGTCCAGAGATTTCACGACTAAAAAGTTCCAAAATTAAGTAAAAATAAAGCAAAGACGTTGACCTCTGCTTACGAGAAAAAAAAACATGGCCGCTTCTCGTAGCTCCAAGAAGCTAATACAGTAAAATTTTTCAACTCAATTTCTGGACTTCTAATGCTAACTGATCCCACAACAGCCAGACGAGTGGAAACTAGTTGGCCGTAAGAATGCAAATTTGGGGAAAGGGGGTCAGAGTATGGTGCTGTTTATTTGTACAAAACGATTTTAGCTAATATGCAAATGAGTCTCTGGTATTAAAGAAGTCCGGCGTGTCGCGAGGGAGGGGAGATAAAAGGAGACGACGAGAGGGGAGCAGGCAAGTCCTGTGATTCCCCCACCACCAGCGCAACCCCCGGGGCTCATGCCCGGCCGGCCCTGGAATGTTCCCCGGAGCTCGTGGGCCGCCTGCCCCATAATGTTCCCCCGGAGCTCTTGCCCGGCTGCCCCTGGAATGTTCCCCCGGAGCTCGTGCTCGGCTGCCCCGTGTTGCCCCTGGAATGTTCCCCGGAGCTCGTGGGCCGCATGCCCGCGCCATCCGCACTCACCTCTTGGCGCTGGTGGTGAGCAGTTTGGGGTTCTTGCTCATGGTGTTGTTCTTCGCTTCTCTTTTCCTCTTGCTGCTGCCTCCGCCGCTGCCGCCGCCACCACCACCACCGCCGCCGCCGCTGTGGTTGTTGTTGTTGTTGCTGCCGCCGGTACTGGTGGCGGTGATGGTGTTGTTGTTGTTGCTGGTCGTCTCTTTCTCGGCTGCTTGTGAAGAACTTGAAGACGAGGAGGAGCTGGTGCTGGCTCTCGAGTCGTCATCCGACATCTCCACCGCTGGCTCGCTGTCACACACTGACTGCACTGAGACGACAGTGTCTCACCACCCCCCACCCCCAAACACACACACACAAACTACACACCGAAACAACAGAACACGGAAAAAAAAAAGAATTAGGATAAAGAACTGAACATTTTTTTAAAAAATGATAAAAGTAAACACCCAGACATCAGACTAAAACCTAAAGAGACAAGAGTATAGAGAGAGTGGGGGATACAATGTCAGTAAGAGTGAGTCACAGTGTATCTGATGTAGTGTAATACTCACAGCAGCAACGCACTGACTGACACTCACTCACCGAGCAGTCACCCCCGGCTGCTCTGTCAGCCTGAGCCTCCTGAACCACCCACCCCCGGTCGAGGGGAATGTCCTCACAATAATAACAAACCTGACACAGTCGATACTTTGTGGTTTTATTTGGGGGGGGTTACGGATTTGAAGAAAAAGCCACCTGATGGTGGTTGACTTCTATACTTTTAGTTTTTCTCCTCCTTTTACTGTATTTCTATCTTTGTTGGATTGTTTTACTATTTTGCTTCTCTGGTGATCTGAGGAGTGATTGTCGCCGACCTGGCGGCTGCCTGGGCTGGTACAGGATCAGACGCGTGTCTCAGTCAGACAGACACAGAAATGGGAACGGAAGTACACCAACCACATATGCAGGGAGGAGACCGGGCTGCTCTGGGACTTTCACAAGGTACAGTCGTAATTTCACAGCAAATTGCGGCCTCCAATATTTTTAAAGCACGTTGTCTAGTTTGGGATTAAATGGGGTTTGGTTTCTTGGATTTCAGACTATATTCTTACTTTCCCACTGGACTTTCCTAAAGGAGATCCTTCATTCTGTCTCCCATAAATTGTTCAAACGACGTTTGTCATTTTATTGAATGAAATGGGCGCATGCTTTCAGATATGTTTTGGTGGTGCAAAGACGTTCTGAATTTATTGCACAGGAAAGAAAATAAATAACCTATATTTATGGGAAATAAGTAACCTATACATATATCGCACCTGTCACGACCCCAGAGGCTAGCGCGTCCCAAACAGCCAAATCAATTAGTGTTGTAGTGTAGAAAGATGGGCAGCCAATTGGCCATCAACAAGGTGATAATGCTCAGATGGTGAGGAACTAGATATTGGCTCCACCGCCAGACAGAATTTCTCTCTTTGACATTGTCATAAGCAAAATAACAGAATGCCGAAAATAATGGCACTAAACAGTGTCAGATTCCAGGACCAAGTGGTTTCCAGGGAGTGGTAGTTGCTGATGCCGGACCAATACTTTTCCAATGTTCCCTCGATTTGTGAACCATTCGTTTAGATTGGAAAATTGCACACCAATTGGTTATTTAAACTGAGAAAGGAAAATCTGAGAATTCTAGACTAGGTAACATAACACCCGTTCTGAGAAAGGAAAATCTGATAATTATAGACTAGGTAACATAACACCTGTTCTGAAATTCTGAGTATCTCTAATTAAGGATAAAGTGATTAAATGCCTTGAAAGTTTTCAACTGATCAGAAAAGGCCAGTTTGGATTGTAACGGGCAGGTCACATGAAAATGAAATTAAAATCGCTTATTGTCACAAGTAGGTTTCAAATGAAGTTACTGTGGAAAAACCCCTAGTCGCCACATTCCGGCGCCTGTTTGGGGAGGTTGGTATGGGGATTGAGCCCGCACTGCTGCCTTGGTCTGCTTTACAAGCCAGCTATTTAGCCCACTGACAAACCTGATTGAATTTTTTGAAAAGGTGACTTGTGTAGTAAGGAGAGGAATACCAATGGATGTTATTTATATGGGGTTCCAGTGGACATTTATTTGATAAAGTCCCTGGTAAGAGATTGTTAGCTAAAGTTGAAGTTTGAGGAATTGAAAACTAATGATTGACCTGGTTAGGGTATTGGCTGAATAGCAGCAGACAGTAGGGAAAATGGGTATTTCCTCTAATTGCCTGATGTGGCTAGTGATTTCTTTTGGGGCCTCGTTGATTTCTGTTGGGGCCTCATTAAGATAATTTTGCAGGGCTTCCAGTGGCAGTTATGCAGCAGTAAGCCACACATGCGGGAGCTCCCGTTTTAAAGAGATTTTTCGGCTCTTTTGAGAGCCCAAAACGGAAATTTTTCGACGTCTCCCGGTGGGGGAAGGTGTGCTGAACGACTTTCCCTGCAGTCCATGACTCGAACTCGGAGTGGAAAGGTGGAAAAAACAGCAGCAGCTCCTCAGAAAAAACGGGGGAAGGGATCCAAGATGGCCACTGACAAAGCTCCAGAGGGGTGGAGACTCTGGGCCCAGAAACAACAAACTGATCTCCTGCGCTGCTTTAAAGAATTCAAGGATGAAGTACTGAGCTCTCTGCAGGAAACAAACAGAAGGCTGTCAGAGATTCAGTCCACCCAGGGTGCTGCCATCAAGAAGTTGCAGACGCAGGCCATTGAACGAGAGGAGGAGGCCGTGGTCCTCGTGAGTAAGGTGGAGGGGCACGAAGCACTCCACAAGAAGTGGCAGGAACGCTTTGAGGAGCTGGATCACCGCATGAGGCGGAAAAACCTGCGGATCTTGGGCCTTGCAGAGGGGCTGGAGGGATCGGACCTGACAGCCTATGTGGCTGTAATACTGAATTCGCTAGTGGGGGCCGGATCTCTCCATCTGCCCTTGGAGCTGGAGGGAGCGCACAGGGTGCTGGCCAGGAGGCCCAAGGAAGATGAACCCCCGCGTGCGGTGCTGGTGAGGTTCCACCGGTTCAGTGATCGGGAGTGCGTGCTGCGCTGGGCCAAGAAGGTGAAGAGTAGCAATTGGGAGAATGGGGAAGTGCGGATCTACCAGGACTGGAGTGCGGAGGTGGCTAAGCGGCGGTCTGGATTTAATCGGACGAAAGACGTGCTTTATAGAAAAAAGATAAAGTTCGGAATGTTGCCGCCCGCGCGCCTGTGGGTAACTTATTCGGACCGGCATTATTATTTTGATTCCCCGGAGGAGGCGTGGGCCTTCGTGCGGACGGAGAAACTGGACTTGAACTAGGGGTTGGGGGTTGCGAGGTCGGCTGTAAGATATTAGTGCTGGATTCTGCTGTTGCTGTGTTCTCTTTTTCTTCTGTTGTTTTCTTCTTGTTTTAATACTTTTGCAATTTTGATATGGTTATTTACGGAGGGGTTGTTCTGCTATGTTTTTGTTTTTGTGCTGTGGGACATTGTCTGGGCTGTGTATCTTGAGGGGAGGGTCGGGGGGGGTATGTTGTATTCTATGCCGGAGTGGGGGTATGGAGTGGGGCTGATATTTCGGAGCTGCGTCAGAAGGGTGTGGTGGGGCAGTGCAAAAGCGCGGGCTTTCCTCTGGTTTCCCGTGCTGCGGGGCTGGGGGGTGGAGATGGTGACGGGGGAGGCGGGGCCTTAACTGGTTCTTCCCCGCGCTGGAGCGGTGCCAGGAGGGGGGATAGATTGGGGGATGATCCCACTTCGGGAGGGGTCGGGCTATTGGCGGGAGTTTCCGGGGTCAGCAGAAGTTAGCTGACCCACGGAAGTACAATGGAGGACGGTTCGCGGCTGGGAGGGTTCCTAGCCTGGGGGGGAAGGGAGGGGGGGAAAGGGGAATACCGGGTTGCTGCTGGTAGGGTCAAGAAGGAGCTGGTGGGGGCTGGGGGGACAGAGGTGAGGGGTTGTCGCTATGGGGACGGGGTCGAGCAGGGGGTGCTGGCCTGGAGCGGGCAGTCAACGGGCTATGGCTAGCCGACGGGGGAGGGGGGGCGGGACGCCCTCTGATCCGGTTGGTCACCGGGACGCCCTCTGATCCGGTTGGTCACCTGGAATGTGAGAGGGTTGAATGGGCCGGTGAAGCGGTCGAGGGTACTGGCTCACCTGAAGGGGCTAAAGGCGGATGTGGCAATGCTTCAGGAGACCCACCTGAGGGTGGCGGACCAGGTCCGCCTGAGGAAGGGATGGGTGGGGCAGGTTTTCCACTCGGGGTTGGATGTGAGGAACCGGGGAGTGGCGATTCTGGTGGGGAAAAATGTGTTGTTTGAGGCATCGGAGGTGGTGGCGGATAAGGGGGGTAGGTATGTGATGGTTAGGGGCAGGCTACAAGGAGAGAAGGTGGTACTGGCTAGTGTGTATGCCCCAAATTGGGACGATGCGGGCTTTATGAGGCGTATGTTGGGACGGATCCCGGATCTGGAGGCGGGAGGTCTGATCATAGGGGGGGACTTTAATACGATGTTGGATCCTTCACTGGATCGGTCCAGCTCTAGGACGGGTAGGAGGCCGGCGGCGGCCAAGGTACTGAGAGGGTTTATGGACCAGATGGGTGGGGTGGATCCATGGAGGTTTGTAAGGCCGAGGGCACGCGAGTACTCTTTCTTCTCCCATGTACATAGGGTCTACTCTCGGATAGATTTCTTCGTGGTGAGTAGGGGACTGATTCCGAGAGTGGAGGAGGCCGAGTATTCGGCCATTGCAATCTCCGACCACGCTCCGCATTGGATAGAGTTGGAGATGGGAGAGGTGCGAGACCAACGTCCGTTGTGGCAGTTGGATGTGGGGTTGTTGGCGGAGGAGGAGGTGTGTAGGAGGGTCCGGGCAAGTATTGAGGGGTACCTTGAGGTGAATGATACGGGGGAGGTTCAGGTGGGGATGGTCTGGGAAGCCCTGAAGGCAGTAATTCGTGGGGAGCTGATATCCATCCGGGCACACAGGGAGAGGAGCGAGAGGAGTGAGAGGGATAGACTGGTGGGAAAGATGCTGGAGGTGGACAGGAGGTATGCAGAGGCACCAGAGGAGGGACTGTTGGGGGAGAGGCGCAGCCTGCAGGCTAAATTTGATTTGCTGACCACTAGAAAGGCGGAGGCACAGTGGAGGAAGGCACAAGGGGCAGTGTACGAACATGGTGAAAAGGCGAGTAGGATGCTGGCTCATCAGCTCCGTAAACGGGATGCGGCTAAGGAGATTGCTGGAGTGAGAGACAAGAGTGGGAATGTGGTGCGGAAGGGGGTAGAGGTGAATGAGGTCTTCAAGGACTTTTACGGGGAACTGTACCGGTCGGAGCCAACGGGGGAGAGGAGGGGAATGAAGAGGTTCCTCGACGGGCTTTCTTTCCCGAAGGTGCAGGAGGAGAAGGTGGAGGGGTTGGGTGCACCGATTGAGCTGGAGGAGCTAGTTAAGGGGATCGGGCAGATGCAGTCAGGGAAGGCACCGGGGCCGGATGGGTTCCCGGTGGAATTTTATAAAATGTTTGTGGACCTAGTGGGCCCCTTGCTGGTGCGGACACTCAACGAAGCGTGGGAAGGGGGGACTTTGCCCCCGACGATGTCACGGGCACTGATCTCGTTAATTTTAAAGAAGGACAAGGACCCCCAGCAGTGTGGTTCATACAGGCCCATATCTCTCCTCAACGTGGATGCTAAGGTGCTGGCAAAAATCCTGGCCACCAGGATAGAGGACTGTGTGCCAGGGGTTGTGCATGAGGACCAGACAGGTTTTGTGAAGGGAAGGCAGCTGAACACGAATGTGCGGAGATTGCTGAATGTCATTATGATGCCGGCGATTGAGGGGGAGGCAGAGATAGTGGTGGCGCTGGATGCGGAGAAGGCCTTCGATAGAGTGGAGTGGGGGTACCTATGAGAGGTGTTGGGGAGGTTTGGATTTGGTGAAGGGTTCATTAGATGGGTAAGGCTGCTATATGAGGCCCCGATGGCGTGCGTGGCCACGAATAGGAGGAGGTCGGAGTACTTCCGGCTTTACCGAGGGACCAGGCAGGGTTGCCCCTTGTCCCCCTTGTTGTTTGCACTGGCAATCGAGCCGCTGGCGATGGCATTGAGAGATTCAGAGAGGTGGAGAGGCTTGGTGCGAGGTGGAGAGGAACATAGGGTGTCGTTGTATGCCGACGACCTGTTACTGTATGTGGCGGACCCGGTGGGAGGGATGCCGGGAGTGATGGAGTTACTAGCCGAGTTTGGGACCTTCTCAGGTTATAAATTAAACTTAGGCAAGAGCGAGGTGTTTGTGGTGCACCCTGGAGACCAGGAGGAAGGAATTGGTAGGCTCCCGCTTAGGAGGGCAGGGGAGAGCTTTAGGTACCTGGGGGTGCAAGTGGCCAGGGACTGGGGGACTCTCCACAAGCATAACTTTACCAGACTGGTAGATCAGATGGAGGAGGAGTTCAGGAGGTGGGACATGCTGCCATTGTCGTTGGCGGGGAGGGTGCAGTCCGTCAAAATGACAGTGCTTCCGAGGTTCTTGTTCCTTTTTCAGTGCCTGCCCATATTTATCCCCAGGGCCTTCTTTAGGAGAGTGACCGGCAGTATTCTGAGCTTTGTGTGGGCACATGGGACTCCGAGAGTGAGGAGGGTGTTCCTGGAGCGAGGAAGGGATAGAGGTGGGCTGGCGCTGCCCAACCTTCTGGGGTACTATTGGGCAGCCAATGTGTCAATGGTGCGTAAATGGGTGATGGAGGGGGGAGGGGCGGCGTGGAAAAGAATGGAGATGGCGTCATGTAGAGGTACGAGCCTGGGTGCCATGGTAACGGCACCGTTGCCGCTCTCCCCCAAGAGGGTTACCACGAGCCCGGTGGTGGCGGCGACCCTAAGAATCTGGGGACAGTGGAGACGGCATCGGGGGGAAACAGGGGGCTCGATGGAGGCTCCACTGGGTGGCAACCATCGGTTCATCCCGGAGAACACAGATGGGGGATTCAGGGGTTGGCAAAGGGCGGGCATCAGCAAATTGAGGGACCTGTTTATTGGCGGGAGGTTTGCGGGCCTGGGGGAACTGGAAGATAAATTTGGCCTTCCCCAGGGGAACATGTTCAGATACCTGCAGGTAAAGGCGTTTGCTAGGCGACAGGTAGAGGGATTCCCTTTGCTGCCCTCGCAGGGGACGATGGACAGAGTGCTTTCGGGGGTGTGGGTAGGAGAGTGGAAGGTGTCTGACATCTATAAGGTAATGCAGGAGGTGGAGGAGTCGTCAGTGGAGGAGCTGAAGGCTAAATGGGAGGAGGAACTCGGGGGAGCAGATAGAGGACGGGACTTGGGCGGAGGCCTTGGAGAGAGTCAACTCTTCCTCCTCATGTGCGAGGCTTAGTCTCATCCAATTTAAGGTGCTGCACCGGGCCCACATGTCCGGGACTAGGATGAGTAGGTTCTTCGGGGGTGAGGACAGGTGCACCAGATGTTCGGGGAGTCCTGCGAACCACGCCCATATGTTCTGGGCATGCCCAGCACTGGAAGAATTCTGGAAGGGGGTGGCGGGGACGGTGTCGAGGGTGGTTGGATCCAGGGTCAAGCCAGGGTGGGGACTCGCGACTTTTGGGGTTGGGGTGGAGCCGGGAGTGCAGGAGGCGAAAGAGGCCGGGGTCCTGGCCTTTGCGTCCCTAGTAGCCCGTCGAAGGATTCTGCTACAGTGGAAGGATGCGAGGCCCCCAAGCGTGGAGACCTGGATCAGTGACATGGCGGGATTTATAAAATTGGAAAAGGTCAAATTTGCCCTGAGAGGATCAACACAAGGGTTCTATAAACGGTGGCAGCCTTTTCTGGACTTCCTGGCTCAGAGATAGGTAACTGGGTCAATAGCAGCAGCAACCCGGGGGGGGGGGGGGGGGGGGGGGTGCATTATTGTAGTGTTTATTCTGTAACTTTATAGTCTGTTAATTTGCGTTGTTGTTAAAATGCTGGGTTCATGGGGATGGGGCGAATGTATATGATTGTTAATATTATTGTTATTTTCGGTATTTTACTAAGGTGCGTTATTGTTGTATAAAATCAAAATTTCTCAATAAAAATTATTTAAAAAAAAAAAAAGATAATTTTGCAGATGGGATTGAGAACTGCATATCCAAGTTTGCTGATAGCCCATAGATGCCACATTGGAAGCAGCAAAAATGGAAGCATAGTATTACAAAGAGAAACTGAAGATTAAGCGCTGGGCAAAAACCTGACAAATGGGTTTTACTGTAGGAAAATGTGAGCTCATCCACTTTGGATCCAAACAGAATGGATCAAAGTACTTTCTAAATGGTGAAAAGCTAGAAACAGTGGTGGCCCAAAGATAGGTCAATGTAATTGATTATTAAATGCCATGGACAGGTACAGAAAATAATCAAAACAGCTCCTAGAATGTTGATTTTCAATCTAGAAGACTAGAATACCAGGGGGTGGAAGTTACAAACCCTGGTTAGGCGATATCTGGAGTATTGCTTTCAGTTCGATGAACCACACTGGAGGAAGGATAATAGTCTTTATTCGTGTCACAAATAGGCTTACATTAACACTGCAATGAAGTTACTGTGAAAAGCCCCCAGTCGCCACACTCAGGCGCCTGTTCGGGTACACAGGGAGAATTCAGAATGTCCAATTCACCTAACAAGCAGTTCTCTTTCTGGACTTGTGGGAGGAAACTGGTGCACCTGGAGGAAACCCACGCCAACACAGGGAGAACGTGCAGACTCTGCACAGACAGTGACCCAAGCCAGGAATTGAACCTGGGTCCCCGGAGCTGTGAAGCATAATGCTAACCACTGTGCTAGATATTGGCTTTGGAGGTACTGCAGCATAGAATTTAACAGAATGACACTAGACTCCCAAGAGTTATATTAGTGAGAGAGCAATTGTTGTAATCATTGGAATTTAAAAGTTTTAAGGGATGATTTAGTAAAAGTTTTTAAGATATCGAGGAGCACTGATAGGGTAGATAGAGGGAAACCATTTTCATTGGTTGTGGTTCCTAGAACTGGAAGACATATCCTGAACATCAGAGCCAGGGTCTGTCAGGAATTAAGTTAAACACTTCAACACGCAAAGTGTAGATGTTTGGAACTCTACTACAAACTGCGGTTAATGGTAAGACAATTTCTGTCAATTTATTAAGGGATATGGGGCAAAAATAGGAATACAAAGCAAGCTAGAAATCCAGTGAGCATATTTAAGGGTGGAACAGGGTTGAGGGCTAAATGGGCTCACTTGTGTTTCTGTGAAATAATGCCAATGGAACTTTTCAGCTCACCTCACCAGAGGGTAGATATTTAACATCTCATCTGAAAGATGGCATCTCTAACAGTGCTGCAGTCTAGCTTACGCGTTCAAGCCACTGGAATGTGCATGCAACCCAAGACTCTCAAACTCCGAGGTGCTACCAACTGAGCAGAATAACATCAAGCTTGGTCTCTAAGGCAATGTGGAATATGTAGCAGTGCTCCCTCAGTACTGCACTGTGGTGTCGGCCTACTTTTTGTGTTCAAATCTCTGGAGTGGTACTCTCAACCTTTGAGGTGAGAGTGCTGAGTGCTGACCACAGCTGACACTGGAATATCTAAAAGTAATTGATACATGGATGACATTAGCATCCTGATTCAAAGCATGATACTGGCACCTGGCTGATATAACTGAGTAATATAATTTTACTTCAGATTAGGGATAAAGCTTACATTTCAGTGCACCTTTTATTTACTTTTTCTGTTACTTTTAAGAACACAATAAGACTGCACTAAAGATTGATTCTGTTCCTCAAAAATGTGGCGATTTCATTATATGTCCTAGCACCAGTGTCAGACTACTTGGTGTATACACCCCTGGACTTACTCTGTTTCCTTTTAAATATAGGAATAACAGTAGCTGTTTGCCTTTATGTTACTATTCTGACACTCCTCCCTTTTCTAATAAATATATAAATGTAATAGTGTCTCAGCTATCTTTCCCTGAGATGCTTTTAGTGTATGTGGATATAATTCAATTGAACTGATAGTTTTAATGTCTCCAAATTTAGATAATTTATCAATTATCTCTCCTCCTTTTCTGTGTTAAAAGTTTAGATTTTTTTTGCCTTTTAATATTGTGTCTTTGTCTAATGTTGTCAATTTTATACTAAAATCACAAAGCATTTTCACACAAATGGTAGGCCACATTTGGTACCCCCTCGTCTAATGGGACAACTAACATTTTCAAGACAAAGACTGATAATTTTTGATTAGATAAGGATGAAGAGGGTTAGAAAGAGGCTTGTGGGGAGTTTAAACATGGGCCAAGGCCAGTTTGGCAGAATGACCTGTAGCTATGCTGTAAAATCCAGGTACTTAATTCTGCGCATGATCTTGAGGAATATGAATCAAAGGCAAAATAAATGGAATGATACACTACATGATCAGGCTGCAGGGATGATCAGGTTGCAGGGGCTGATTACTACTCCAGTTTCTATATACCTGACAAGTAATTCTTTGGGGGACTCTTCTGAGATACTTCAATGCAATAAAGTGTTACACAATTGTTTATTTGTATGAGCCTATTTCCTAAAATATTGAGATGTTTGATGAAAATATAGTTTCCTTTTCTTGATGCACATGCTATTTTGGCCTGGGACAGTTTTATTTTGTTATTTCCTTTTTAACGTCCGAATGAGTCAATGGAGGGGGTCATGTGGCAGGGTTTCTCCTTGTTGCTTGACTTTTTAATTTTGGTTAATTATTTAATTGTGGCTTGTGGGACCTTTGCTGTGAGCAGATTGCCTGCTCGGTTTTTCTTTCCCAATTAAGGGGCAATTGAAATGAAATGAAAATCGTTTTTGTCATAAGTTGGCTTCAAATGAAGTTACTGTGAAAAGTCCCTAGTCGCCACATTCCGGCGCCTGTTTGGCGAGGCTGGTACGGGAATTGAACCGTGCTGCTGGCCTGCCTTGGTCTGCTTTCAAAGCCAGCTAGCGTGGCCAATTCACCTACCCTGCACATCTTTTTGGGTTGTGGGAGTGAGACCCATGCAGACACAGGGAGAATGTGCAAGCTCCACACGGACAGGGGCCCAGATCGAACCCGGGCCCTCGGTGCCGTGAGGCAGCAATGCTAACCACTGCGCCACAGTGCTGCCCAATTGCCTGTTCTGTGTCCTTTTGTATTGCAGCAGTTGCTACAATTCAAAAGTATTTCATTTCGACTTCCGGTGGCATAATGTAGGGGGAACACATGCACGAGGTGGCTCCCATTGGGATACTGTTCTTTTACCCCTTTTTGCCCTAGTTCTGTGGGTATTTTTGTTTAAAAAGCCTTGTGTAATGGAATAAGGTGTCCACATAGAGGACGCCTACAGTGCAGTGCACCGACAGTGCAGTGCTCTGAAAGAGCACCCTATCTAGACGCACTGTTCCATCCTATCCCCAGAATTCAGTAACCCATAACTCCGTAACCCCACCAAATCTTTTTGGATACTAAGGGACAATTTATCATGGCCAATCCACCTAACCTGTACATCTTTGGACTGTGGGAGGAATCGGAACACCTGGAGGAAAACCACGTAGACGCTGGGAGAATGTACAAACTCCACACAGTCACCTAAGACTGGAATTGAACCAGGATCCCTGACATTGTGGGGCAGTAGTGCTAACCACACATTTGGGATGTTTGGGGAAAATGGTAGGGGAGGGTGGACCCATGTCTCCACCCGAGCTGGACAGAGCCAAACGGACAGTCCGACAGAAGCCCCATCCCAAGAACCACCGCGAGCAGTAATTGTAAAGTTTCACAACTTCCAAGAAAAACAGCGGGTCCTGAGATGGGCAAAGGAGCACCACGACTACAAATGGGAAGGCTATGCCATGAGATGTGGGAGCGTAGCTGTCAAGAAGCTGGCAGCATTCAACAAGGCCAACGCCGACCTGTATGAAACCATTTTGGGATGGTGTACCCAGCGTGGCTAAGGGTGACTTTTATGGGGAAAGACTTTGCGTATTCTTTTGTAAAATTGGGCTGAGCGGGGTTGAGTTTTTTTGAGGCTTTTTGGATGTTGGGATTAGGCATGTGGATACGGAGAGTTGTTGGGGTTCCTTGTTTGTATTCATATTTGTACTTCTTTGTCCTTGTGTGGGTTGAAAGTTGCGTAAGTTGGACTTGGGTCGGGGTTTTTAATTCTTTGGGGTGAGTTTTGATCTATTTGTTATAGCTGTTAAAATATATAGCTCTCTGTTGAAGTACTATGTTTTAAGGCGTTTTTATACTTTGTCTCATTTTTCTGTTAGCATTTTACTTCACTCTCGGCGGGAGCTGCCTTGCTAACTGACGAGTTGGCTAACAGGAGTGGTACAGTGGGGGTGACTGCCACACATTATATTAGGTTTGTTTAAGAGAACTTTAGTATTTTTGTTCTGTTTGTGGTTAGGGTTACTAGGTTTTTAGTGGTTTTTGTTCACCTTTGTTTTTTTTGTATGTATACTTGGGTGTGATATTGTTTGAGGGAGGGTGGGGGGGAGGCAGGCATAGTTTGCTAACGGTGACTGCAGATATTTCTTTGTTTAGTCCTGCCAGTGAGTTTGGTGGCCATCGCGGGTGCTGTACTTGTTGGATAATCACTCTCAGTGGGAATGGCTGACTCCAGATTGAGAGGTGGGTGGGAGGTCTCCAATTTGTTAGGTCACCTGGAATGTCGAGGGTTGAATGGCCCAGTAAAAAGGTCGAGGGTATTTGCTCACCTTAAAAAGTTTGAACGCTATGTGGTGTGTCGCAGGAGACATGTGCGGGTCTGAGACCAGACAAAGTTGCGGAAGGAGTGGGTGGGACATGTTTTTCATTTGGGCTTTGATGATGGGGCCTAGGGCATGGCAATTTTAATCAATAAAAGGGTTAAATTTTCTGCCGCTAAGATCTTGGCGGACCCCAATTGTAACTATGTTATTGTTTGTGGTCTCTGCTGGGCACTGGGTGGTCCTGATTAATGTCTACATTCCAAACTGGGCAATATGGGTTTATTAACAAGCTGATAACCTCTATCCTTGATTTGGATTTGCATCAGCTAATCTTCGGGGCGGGGAGAAGGGGGTGTGCGGGGGGGGGGGGGGGCGGAGGCAGGCATAGTTTGGGAGGGGGGAGGGGTGGACTTAAACTGTGCGCTGGATCCCAGGATGGATTGATCGATGCCGAAATCTCTGATTCCATCAGGGGTAGCAAGGCATTGTTGGTTTCATAGAGCAGGTGGGAGGGGCCAGATCCACGGTGGTTTTTGCACCCGGACGATAAAGATTTTTATTTTTTCTCCCATACCCACCAGGTGTGTTCATTTATTGACCTTTTTCTGGTAGATGGGTCTCTCCTCCCTTCGGTGGAGAGGGCGGGTTACTTGGCGATCAGACCATGCCCACATTTTGTGGATTTGACACTAGCCTGTCCCTCCCAATGTTTGGATATGGCAATGTTAGTGGACATAGATTTTGTTCATGCATGTCCCCCGCCATTGGGGAATATATTAAATTTAATAAAAGTGTGCTTATCTCTCCTACATTGTGGGAAGCCCTTAAGGTGGTTATTGGGCAGCACGGTGGCACAGTGGTTAGCACTGCTGCCTCATGGCGCCGAGATCCCAAGTTCGAGCTCTGGGTCACTGTCCGTGTGGAGTTTGCACATTCTCCCTGTGTTTGCATGGGTTTCGCCCCCACAACACAAAGATGTGCAGAGAGCGAGCCCACAAAGCAGTGGGAGTTCAGAGACAGAGAGAGCCCATAAAGCAGCGGGAGTTCAGAGAGAGAGCACATAAAGCAGCGGGAGTTCAGAGAGAGAGAGAGAGCCCAGAAAGCAGCGGGAGTTCAGAGAGAGAGAGAGAGAGTGCCCATAAAGCAGCGGGAGCTCAGAGAGAGAGAGCCCAGAAAGCAGCGGGAGTTCAGAGAGACAGAGAGAGCCCATAAAGCAGCGGGAGTTCAGAGAGAGAGAGAGAGAGAGCCCATAAAGCAGCGGGAGTTCAGAGACAGAGAGAGAGCCCATAAAGCAATGGGAGTTCAGAGACAGAGAGAGCCCATAAAGCAGCGGGAGTTCAGAGAGAGAGAGCCAGAAAGTGGCGGGAGTTCAGAGAGAGAGAGAGCCCATAAAGCAGCGGGAGTTCAGAGAGAGAGCACATAAAGCAGCGGGAGTTCAGAGAGAGCCCATAAAGCAGCGGGAGTTCAAAGACAGAGAGAGCCCATAAAGCAGCGGGAGTTCAGAGAGAGAGAGCCCAGAAAGCGGCGGGAGTTCAGAGAGAGAGAGAGCCCATAAAGCAGTGGGAGCTCAGAGGGACACAGGATAAGAGAGCAGCGGTGAGTCAGTGAAAGAGCGCGAGGGGACACATTGAGAGCGGGAGAGCGGCGGGGTGCCAGTGGGAGCAAAGATAATATAAGGCGGGAACCGGAAGTACGGCCTGCGGACTTCTGGGAAGGATTTTCCCCTAGCCAATAAATTCTGGTGGAGAGGAAACCCGAGACACTACACGTATAGTGTCTCCCATCCGCCCTCCTCCTCTAACCTAATAATAAGACCCATTGGTGTGAGCAGGTAAGTGCTATATTATATTATTATTTTTTATTTATTTTATATTTGTTTACCAGAACTTGGTTGAAATTAAGTGGGATGGCAGGGAAGGCAGTGCAATGTTCCTCCTGCAGGATGTTTGAGGTGAGGGATGCCGTTAGTGTCCCTGCTGATTTTACCTGCAGGAAGTGCAGCCAGCTCCAGCTCCTACAAGACCGAAGTTATGGTACTGGAGCTGGAGTTGGATGAACATCGGATCATTCGGGAGGCAGAGGTGGTCATAGATAGGAGCTTCAGGGAAGTAGTTACACCAAAGACTGGAGATAGATGGGTAACTGTAAGAGGGACTGGGAAGAAGCAGTCAGTGCAGGGAACCTCTGCGGTCGTTCCCCTGAGTAACAAGTATACAGTTTTGGATACTTGTGGGGGGGACGACTTACCAGGGGTAAGCCATGAGGTACGGGACTCTAGCACGGAGTCTGTCCCTGTTGCTCAGAAGGGAAGGGGGGAGAGGAGCAGAGCATTAGTAATTGGGGACTCAATAGTCAGGGGCACAGATAGGAGATTTTGTGGGAGCGAGAGAGACTCACGTTTGGTATGTTGCCTCCCAGGTGCAAGGGTAAGTGATGTCTCGGATCGTGTTTTTCGGGTCCTTGAGGGGGAAGGGGAGCAGTCCCAAGTCGTAGTCCACATTGGCACTAACGACATAGGTAGGAAAGGGGACAAGGATGTCAGGCAGGCCTTTAGGGAGCTAGGATGGAAGCTCAGAGTGAGAACAAACAGAGTTGTTATCTCTGGGTTGTTGCCCGTGCCACGTGATAGTGAGATGAGGAATAGGGAGAGAGAGCAATTAAACACGTGGCTACAGGGATGGTGCAGGCGGGAGAGATTCAGATTTCTGGATAACTGGGGCTCTTTCTGGGGAAGGTGGGACCTCTACAGACAGGATGGTCTACATCTGAACCGAAGGGGCACCAATATCCTGGGGGGAGATTTGTTAGTACTCTTTGGGGGGGTTTAAACTAATTCAGCAGGGGCATGGGAACTTGGATTGTAGTTTTGGGGTACGGGAGATTGAGAGTAGAGAAGTCAGGAGCACAGATTTGACTTCGCAGGAGGGCGCCAGTATTCAGGTCGGTGGTTTGAAGTGTGTCTATTTCAATGCCAGGAGTATACGAAATAAGGTAGGGGAACTGGCAGCATGGGTTGGTACCTGGGACTTCGATGTTGTGGCCATTTCAGAGACATGGATAGAGCAGGGACAGGAATGGTTGTTGCAGGTTCTGGGGTTTAGGTGTTTTAGTAAGGTCAGAGAAGGGGGCAAAAGAGGGGGAGGTGTGGCGCTGCTAGTCAAGGACAGTATTACGGTGGCAGAAAGGATGCAAGATGGGGACTCTTCTTCCAAGGTAGTATGGGCTAAGGTTAGAAACAGGAAAGGAGAGGTCACACTGCTGGGAGTTTTCTGTAGGCCACCTAATAGTTCTAGGGATGTAGAGGAAAGGATGGCGAAGATGATTCTGGAAAAGAGTGAAAGTAACAGGGTAGTTGTTATGGGAGACTTTAACTTTCCTAATATTGACTGGAAAATATATAGTTCGAGTACATTGGATGGGTCGTTCTTTGTACAATGTGTGCAGGAGGGTTTTCTGACACAATATGTTGACAGGCCAACAAGAGGTGAGGCCACATTGGATTTGATTTTGGGTAATGAACCAGGCCAGGTGTTAGATCTGGAGGTATGTGAACACTTTGGAGACAGTAACCACAATTCGGTGACCTTTACATTAGTGATGGAAAGGGATAAGTATACCCCGCAGGGCAAGAGTTATAGCTGGGGGAAGGGCAATTATGATGCCATTAGACTTGACTTAGGATGTGTAGGTTGGAGAAGTAGGTTGCAAGGGTTGGGCACACTGGATATGTGGAGCTTGTTCAAGGAACAGCTATTGCGTGTTCTTGATCAGTACGTACCAGTCAGACAGGGAGGAAAGGGTAGAGCGAGGGAACCGTGGTTTACCAAAGAAGTGGAATCTCTTGTTAAGAGGAAAAAGGAGGCCTATGTGAAGATGAGGCGTGAAGTTTCAGTTGGGGCGCTTGATAGTTACAGGGAAGCGAGGAAAGATCTAAAGAGAGAGCTAAGACGAGCAAGGAGGGGACATGAGAAGTCTTTGGCAGGTAGGATCAAGGAAAACCCAAAAGCTTTCTATAGGTATGTCAGGAATAAAAGAATGACTAAGGTAAGAGTAGGGCCAGTCAAGGACAGTGGTGGGAAGTTGTGTGTGGAGGCTGAGGAGATAAGCAAGATACTAAATGAATACTTTTCGTCAGTATTCACTCAGGAAAAAGATAATATTGTGGAGGAGAATGCTGAGACCCAGGCTATTAGAATAAATGGCATTGAGGTGCGTAGGGAAGAAGTGTTAGCAATTCTGGACAAGGTGAAAATAGATAGTCCCTGGGGCCTGATGGGATTTATCCTAGGATTCTCTGGGAAGCCAGGGAAGAGATTGCTGAGCCTTTGGCTTTGATTTTTATGTCATCATTGGCTACAGGAATAGTGCCAGAGGACTGGAGGATAGCAAATGTGGTCCCTTTGTTCAAGAAGGGGAGTAGAGATAACCCCGGTAACTATAGGCCGGTGAGCCTCACGTCTGTGGTGGGTAAAGTCTTGGAGAGGATTATAAAAGATACGATTTGTAATCATCTAGATAGGAATAATATGATTAGGGCTAGTCAGCATGGTTTTGTGAAGGGTAGGTCATGCCTCACAAACCTTATCGAGTTCTTTGAGAAGGTGACTGAACAGGTAGACGAGGGTAGAGTAGTTGATGTGGTGTATATGGATTTCAGTAAAGCGTTTGATAAGGTTCCCCACGGTCGGCTATTGCAGAAAATACGGAGGCTGGGGATTGAGGGTGATTTAGAGATGTGGATCAGAAATTGGCTAGTTGAAAGAAGACAGAGAGTGGTGGTTGATGGGAAATGTTCAGAATGGAGTTCAGTTACGAGTGGCGTACCACAAGGATCTGTTCTGGGGCCGTTGCTGTTTGTCATTTTTATAAATGACCTAGAGGAGGGCACAGAAGGATGGGTGAGTAAATTTGCAGACGACACTAAAGTCGGTGGAGTTGTAGACAGTGCGGAAGGATGTTGCAGGTTACGGAGGGACAGAGATAAGCTGCAGAGCTGGGCTGAGAGGTGGCAAATGGAGTTTAATGTGGAGAAGTGTGAGGTGATTCACTTTGGAAAGAATAACAGGAATGCGGAATATTTGGCTAATGGTAAAATTCTTGGTAGAGTGGATGAGCAGAGGGATCTCGGTGTCCATGTACATAGATCCCTGAAAGTTGCCACCCAGGTTGATAGGGTTGTGAAGAAGGCCTATGGTGTGTTGGCCTTTATTGGTAGAGGGATTGAGTTCCGGAGCCATGAGGTCATGTTGCAGTTGTACAAAACTCTAGTACGGCCGCATTTGGAATATTGCGTACAGTTCTGGTCGCCTCATTATAGGAAGGACGTGGAAGCTTTGGAACGGGTGCAGAGGAGATTTACCAGGATGTTGCCTGGTATGGAGGGAAAATCTTATGAGGAAAGGCTGATGGACTTGAGGTTGTTTCGTTAGAGAGAAGAAGGTTAAGAGGTGACTTAATAGAGGCATACAAAATGATCAGAGGGTTAGATAGGGTGGACAGTGAGAGCCTTCTCCCGCGGATGGAGGTGGCTAGCACGAGGGGACATAGCCTTAAATTGAGGGGTAATAGATATAGGACAGAGGTCAGAGGTGGGTTTTTTACGCAAAGAGTGGTGAGGCCGTGGAATGCCCTACCTGCAACAGTAGTGAACTCGCCAACAATGAAGGCATTTAAAAGTTTATTGGATAAGCACATGGATGATAAGGGCATAGTGTAGGTTAGATGGCCTTTAGTGTTTTCCATGTCGGTGCAACATTGAGGGCTGAAGGGCCTGTACTGTGCTGTATCATTCTATGTTCTATGTAGGTGGATCGGCTGCGCTAAATTGCCCCTTAATTGGAAAAAATGAATTGGGTACTCTAAATTTATGAAAAAAAAGGGTTGTTATCAGGGTGGAGATAATTTCCTTCAAAGCACGCTTGGAAAGGACTGCGGGGGTGGAGCGGCAGAGGCTGGTGGACTCCATCCTTGAGGTGGATCATCAGTAACCACGTGCCCCAACCATGGAGCTGCTGGCAAGCAGGAAAAAGCTGCAGACACAATTTTAATTACCATCAACGGGTAAGGCAGTGGGGCAGCTGCGACGTTGAGGGGGGGTATTTTATGAACATGAGGAGAAGGCAAGTTGTCTTTATAGTTCATCAGCTGAGTCCCGGGAGATTGTGCAGTTAAGGGACTAGGCAGTGTGGCTTCAGCCCCGCTTAAGGTCAATGTGGCTTTTGAAACATTTTATTGGATTGGATTTGTTTATTGTCACGTGTACCGAGGTACAGTGAAAAGTATTTTTCTGCAAGCAGCTCAACAGATCATTCAGTACATGGGAAGAAAAGGGAATTAAACAGAATTCAAGAAAATACATGAGAATACATAATAGGGCAACACAATATATACAATGTAACTACATAAGCATTGGCATCGGATGAAGCATACATGGGTGCAGTGTTAATGAGGTCAGTCCATAAGAGGGTCATTTAGGAGTCTGGTGACAGTGGGGAAAAAGCTGTTTTTGAGTCTGTTCGTGCGTGTTCTCAGACTTCTGAATCTCCTGCCCGATGGAAGAAGTTGGAAAAGTGAGTAAGCCGGGTGGGAGGGATCCTTGATTATGCTGCCCGCTTTCCCCCGGCAGCGGGAGGTGTAGATGGAATCAATGGATGGGAGGCAGGTTCGTGTGATGGACTAGGCGGTATTCACGACTCTCTGAAGTTCCTTGCGGTCCTGGGCTGAGCAGTTGCCATACCAGGCTGTGATGCAGCCCGATAGGATGCTCTCTATAGTGCATCTGTAAAAGTTGGTAAGGGTTAATGTGGACATGCCGAATTTCCTTAGTTTCCTGAGGAAGTATAGGCGCTGTTGTGCTTTCTTGGTGATAGCGTCAACGTGAGTGGACCAGGATAGATTTTTGGTGATGTGCACCTCTAGGAATTTGAAACTGCTCACCATCTCTACCTCGGCTCCGTTGATGCTGACAGGGGTGTGTACAGTACTTTGCTTCTTGAAGTCGATGACCAGCTCTTTAGTTTTGCTGGCATTGAGGGAGAGATTGTTGTCGTTACACCACTCCGCTAGGTTCTCTATCTCCCTCCTGTATTCGGACTCGTCGTTATTCGAGATCCGGCCCACTATGGTCGTATCGTCAGCAAACTTGTAGATGGAGTTGGAACCAAGTTTTGCCATGCAGTCGTGTGTGTACAGGGAGTAGAGTAGGGGGCTAAGTACGCAGCCTTGCGGGGCACCGGTATTGAGGACTATTGTGGAGGAGGTGTTGGTGTTCATTCTTACGGACTGTGGTGTGTTGGTCAGAAAGTCAAGGATCCAGTTGCAGAGTGGAGAGCCAAGTCCTAGGTTTTGGAGCTTTGATATGAGCTTGGCTGGGATTATGGTGTTGAAGGCGGAGCTGTAGTCAATAAATAGGAGTCTGATGTAGGAGTCCTTGTTTTCGAGATGCTCTAGGGATGAGTGTAGGGCCAGGGAAATGGCGTCTGATGTGGACCGGTTGCGACGGTATGCGAATTGAAGTGGGTCTCTGTATATAGATTAGGAGCCTCCAGCGGAGAGTTCAGCCATGATTGATTTTTTTCGATGGGTTATTCATCCCAATGGCAGAGAGGGGGAGGCGGAAAGAGTTGGAATCCCCATTGGGCCTACAGGAAATTCTGAAATGTATTGGGTTGATGTAGATGGCTAAAGCTCCTGGCTCTGACGGCTTCTGCACTGAGTTTTGTAAGAAGTTTGTGGAATTATTGATCCCTCTAATTTTAATGACTTGTGCAGGACTCTATTTCCATGACACTTTTGGGAAAAAAAATATATTTTTATTAAGGCATTTGTAATTTTAACAGTTTTCAAAAAACCCAAAGTGAACACCACATACCCAACCAGCAACCAAACCCAGCCAACATGGCTTGCATACTCAATTCCCCAATCCCAATTCCCCACCTAATCCAGCCTGAGAAACCCAGCCATGTCACTAACCCATACTCCCGATTTCGGGGGGTTCCGAGTCCCTCCATGCCAATAAGATCCGTCTCCGGGCTACCAGGGGTCAAAGGCCAAAACATCAGCCTCTCTCGCCCTCTGGACTCCCGAGTCTTCTGACACACCAAAGATCACTACCTTAGAACCACCCTTACCTTCAATACCTTGGGCATGACGTCGGCGAATCCCTGCCAAAATCCCCTAAGTCTCGGACATGGCCAAAACATATGGAGATGATTCGTGGGCACACCGGCCACACCTGTTCTTCACCTCTTCAAAGAACCTGCTCATCCAAGCCACAGTAATGTGCGCCCTGTGCACCACCTTAAATTGTATCAGGCTAAGTCTGGCACCTGACGAGGACACAGTGATTCGCCTCAGGGCATCCTCCCATGCCACGACCTCCTACCCTGCCCAGTTCTTCCTCCCACTTTTGCTTAACCTCACCTATCGGGGCTCCCTCCCAATCCATGAGCTCTTTATAAATTTCCGATACCTTCCCCTCCCCCACTCCCGTTTTCGACACTACCTTATCCTGTATGCCCTGGGGCAGCAGGTGCAGAAACGTCGAAACCTGCCTCCGCACAGAGTCCCTCACCGGCAAATAGCAGAACCCATTACCACCAGGCAGCTCGAGCTCCTCCTCCAATTCCTCCAAACACGGAAAGCCCCCATCCATAAACAGATCCCCAAACTGATTGATACCAGCTGTTGCCACCCCCGAAATCCCCCATCTAGCCCCTCCCCCAGCGCAAACCAGTGGTTGCCACAAATCTGTGCCCACGCAGACACCTCCTCCACCCCCAGATGCTTCCATCACTGCCCACACCCTCCGGGCAGCCACTATTACCGGGCTTGTTGAGTGCAGAGGCGCCGTTAACAGTGCCCTAAACTCGTGCCCCTACACGAAGCTGCCTCCACCGGCTCCCACACGGACCCCTCCTCCACTACCCACTTCCTGACCATTGCTAAGTTCACCATCCAATAATTTATAAAGTTCGGAAGGGCCAGCACCCCCCCCCCCCCTCTTCCCCCCCCCCCACACACACACGACCACCATCTGCACCCTCCCCGCCAGTGATAACGGGAGCATATTTCACCTTCTAAAGCCCCCCTTCATCTGCTCCACCAACCGAGTCAGATTGTGTAGCTGCTCCCACTCCCGTGCTACCTGGATGCCCAAATACCAAAAGCTCCCCCCACTACCTTTACCGGCATCTCTCCCAATATTTCCTGCCCTTTCCCATATTCAATTTATACCCTGAAAACCGGCCAAATTCCTCTAGGATCCCCATAATCTTCACTTCCTAGCGGATCCGAATTATACAAGGAGACCCTGTGCTCCACCTCCACCCCCACACTATCCCCTGCCAGTCATATCCCCTGCTAGTCCTTCGACGCTCTAGGCGCCATCGCCAGTGGCTCTACATCCAAGGCAAACAACAGTGGGGAGTGTGGACATCCCTACTTTGTCCCCCGATGTAGCCTAAAATAGTCTGAGCTCACCCGGTTCATCTGCAGACTTGCCACTGCTATCTGGAATAGCAACTGGACCTAGTCCACAAAACCCTGCCCAAACCCAAACCGTCTCAGGACCTTGTGGTGCTGTATTATATGTATTATGGTCAGACACATATACTAGAGGTACATGGGTAAATCCCTGCCAAGTAGGCGGCGTATAAATGTGTGTGCTCGCCGGTGCTGCAGCCATTCTGGTGGCAGCTACAGGAGGCACAACATCTTTGCTCAATAAATCCTCGATTATTCCACTACTCTCGTCTTTGTCATAATTGATAGTGCATCAATTTATTGAGTAAATATTTTTAAAACAATGGATCTTTGCATCAAGCCTGATTGCCTGCAGCTGAGCCCTCAAGCAGCCAGCGCTACGTCCGCTTTTGACCACTGGCTAGTCTGCTTCGAAAGCTACCTCCGACCATCTGCTGAGGAACCCTCGGATGTGCAGAAGCTCCAAGTCCTTTATTCACGGGTGAGCCCTGACATTTTTCCTCATCTGGGATGCGCCCACTTACTCTGAAGCAATGGAGCTCCTGAAGAGACATTACGTTCAGCCAGTCAACCAACTGTACGCCAGGCACCTCCTGTCCACGAGACAGCAACTCCCCGGTGAGTCCCTAGATGATTTCTGGCGTGCCCTGCACATTCTGGGTAGGAACTGTGACTGCCAGGCAGTTTTGGCAGTCCAGCATACAGAACCTTTAATCCAAGACACCTTTGTTACGGGCATGAGGTCTACGTACGTCTGCCAGCGCCTATTGGAGGGGGGGGGTATGCTTGATCTTGTGGGAACCAGGCAGCTCGTGAACTCGTTAACAGTGGCCTCCCATAACATCCAGTCGTATGCCCCCGACCGCGCGGCACCCTCATGGGTATCATGGGCCCCACCAGCTACCGACTCCAGCTCACCACAAGCCTGTGCCGCGCGGCAGCCAGCCAACCCCGGGGGCCCAAATGGTATTCCTGCGGGCAGAACAAACACCCCCGGCAGCGTTGCCCAGCAACCTGCAACAGATGCGGAAAGAAGGGATACTTTCTTTCTGTGTGCCAGGTCCGGTCGGTCGCCAGTGTTTGTACGCCCAGCGTTCCTATAGCCCCCACGCGCGACCATGGGGTCCACCAATTTCCTCCTCGCAAGCCATGTGCGGCCCGTGGGTGCCACCATCTTTTTCCCTGCAGGTCGTGGGCGCCGCCATCTTTAATGCTGCCCGCCATGTGCGCCCCGTGGGTGCCGCTATCTTCGGCGCCATTGTGAACGGCGCCTCAGGACCCCTGCTCGTCTGGAAGCTCGTCTGGCCATTCATCGCCTGCCACTACCTCCACCACCGCTGGCCAGCCCGGGGCCTCCCAGCATCTGCCGTAGATCGCCTCGATCACCCTGGACCAGTCCCGGCCCCGCAACCTCGCGACCGCAGTGACAACGGTGAAAATCGATGGGCACAAGACGTCCTGCCTTTTTGACTCCGGAGCACAGAAAGCATCATCCATTCCATGATGGTAAGGCGCTGCTCCCTCACGGTACACCCCGTCATCCAGAAAATCTCCCTGGCCTCCGGATCGCATTCCGTGGAAATCCGGGGGTACTGCATTGCGACCCTCCCCGTCCAAGGCGTAGAGTTTAGCAACTTCCGGCTCTACGTCCTGCCCACCTCTGTGCTGCCCTGTTACTCGGTCTGGACTTCTAGTGCCAGCTCCAAAGCTTAACATTAAAATTCGGCAGACCCCTACCCCCCCTCACCGTATGTGGCCTCACGACCCTTAAGGTCGATCCACCTTCCTTGTTTGCGAACCTCATTCCGGATTGCAAACCCGTCACCACCAGGAGCAGACGGTACAGTGCCCAGGACAGGACCTTCATCAGGTCGGAGGTCCAAAGGCTTCTTCAGGAAGGCACCATTGAGGCCAGCAACAGCCTCTGGAGAGCCCAAGTGGTAGTAGTAAAGACTGGGGAGAAGCACAGGATGGTCATTGACTGCAGTCAGACCATCAATCGGCACACGCAGCTCGACACATACCTCCTCCCACGCATATCTGACATGGTCAATCAGATTGCACAGTATCGGGTCTTTTCCACAGTGGATCTGAAGTTCGCCTACCACCAGCTCCCCATCCGCCTGGAGGACTGCCAATACACTGCGTGTGAAGCAGATGGCCGCCTCTATCACTTCTTCGGGTTCCCTACGGCGTCACTAATGGGGTCTCCATCTTCCAACGTGAGATGGACCGAATGGTTGACCGGTACGGACTGCGGGCCACCTTTCCGTACCTCGACAACGTCACCATCTGCGACCACGATCAGCAGGACCGCGACACTAACCTCCTAAAATTTCTCCAGGCCGCCAAGCTCCTTTAATCTCACATACAATAAGGAGAAATGAGTGTTCCGCACCAACCGTTTAGCCATCCTTGGCTATGTCATGGAAAATGGAGTTCTAGGGCCCGGCCCTGACCGCATATGCCCCCTCAGGGAGCTCCCCCTCCCCCACTGCCCCAAAGCCCTGAAATGATGCCTGGGGTTTTTCTCCTACTATGCCCAGTGGGTCCCTAATTATGCGGACAAGGCCCACCCACTCATACAGTCCACAGTTTTCCCCCGGCGGCTGAGGCCCGCCAGGCCTTCAACCGCATCAAGGCAGACATCGCCAAGGCCACGATGCACGCGGTCAACGAGTCCCTCCTCTTCCAGGTCGAGAACGATGCATCGGACGTATCTCTGGCTGCCACCCTCAACCAGGCGGGCAGGCCCGTGGCCTTCCTTTTCCCACACCCTCCATGCCGCCGAAATTCGGCACTCCTCTGTCGAAAAGGAGGCCAATGCCATTGTGGAAGCTGTGCGACATTGGAGGCTTTACCTGGCCGGCAGGAGATTCACTCTCCTCACTGACCAACGATCGGTTGCCTTCATGTTCAATAATACACAGTGGGGCAAGATCAAAAACGATAAGATCTTGAGGTGGAGGATCGAGCTCTCCACCTATAATTACGATATTTTGTATCACCCGGGGAAGCTCAACAAGCCCCCTGACGCCCTATCCTGCGGTACATGTGCCAGCGCACAAGTGGACCGACTCCGGGTGCTCCACTATGACCTCTGCCACCTGGGGATCACCCGATTCTTCCATTTCATCAAGGCCCACAACCTGCCCTACTCCATTGAGGAGGTCAGGACTGTCACCAGAGACTGCCAAGTCTGCGCAAGGTGCAAGCCACACTTCCACCGGCCAGATTGAGCGCGCCTGGTGAAGGCCTCCCGCTCCTTTGAGCGCCTCAGCATGGACTTCAAAGGGCCCGCCCCTCCACAGACCGCAACATGTACTTTCTGAACGTGGTCGATGAGTATTCCCTTTTCCCTTTCGCTATCCCGTGCCCCGATATGACTTCTGCCACGGTCAGTAAAGTCCGCCACAGCATCTTCACTCGGCTCGGTTTCCCCACCTACGTCCACAACAATCGGGTATCCTCCTTTGAGTGATAAGCTGCGTCAGTTGCTGCTTAGCAAGGGCATTGCCTCGAGCAGGACGACCAGCTACAACCCCCGGGGAAACGGGCAGATGGAGAGGGAGAACGGGATGGTCTGGAGGGCCGTCTTGCTGGCCCTGCGGTCTAAAAATCACCCGGTCTCCCGCTGGCAGGAGGTCCTCCTGACGCGCTCCACTCCATCCGATCGCTCCTCTGCACCGTGACTAACGAGACTCCTACACGCGAACCCGCGGTACGCCTTCGTGGCATACCCCGTCGGGCGCCAGGACACAGTCTCCCTCCGGGACCCGGCACCCACTGGATCCCCACCCACGGCCCCCGACCCGACACCCCAACCACCACCCCCCCCCTCTGTTGCCTCATTTATCTCTGCCCCACTCCCCCCCCCCCCCCCCCTCCCCCCAGCGAACGTCACGCAGCCCCCGCCCCAGGAGGATCCGTCCTCCCACTGTTTTCACTCTGGGGTGACGAAGACGAGGACATCACGCTCCCGGAGTCACAGGTGACCAAGTCAGCGCCACATCACCACCAGGACTGAGGCGATCACAGAGGAGGGTCAAGGCCCCCGACAGACTGAACTTGTAAATCTATTTTGTCCACCACCCCCGCTGGACTCTTTTTTTAACAGTGGGTGAATGTGGTAGTGGTAGTCACCACTAGCTGTATTATATGTATTACGGTAAGATACATATACTAGAGGTACATGGGTAAATCTCTGCCTGCTGGCTCCGCCCAGTAGGAGACATATAAATGTGTGTGCTCGCTGGTGCTGCAGCCATTCTGGTAGCAGCTACAGGAGGCACAACATCTTTGCTCAATAAAGCCTCGATTATTCCACTGCTCTCGTCTTTGTGGTAATTGATAGTGCATCAGACCTCCCAGAAGTATTCCCACTCCATCTGATCAAAGACCTTTTCCGCATCCATGGCGACCTCCACCTCTCATCGCTTGGGCATCATTGTCACATTTAACAGCCTCCTGATATTTCCTGCCAAATGCCTCCCCTTCGCAAACCACGTCTGGTCCTCCCCTATCACCCCTGGCACACAATCCTCTATTCTTGAGGCCAAAATCTTGGCCAGTAGCTTGGGATCTACATTTAGAAGGGAGATTGGCCTGTACAACCCACACTATTCCGGGTCCTTTTCCCGCTTCAGATGAGAAGAATTGAGGCCTGCAACATCGTTGGGAGGACCACCCCTTGCTCCCTAGCCTCATTAAACGGCCTTACTAACACTGGCCCCAGCACTCCCGAGAATCTTTAATAAAACTCCACTGGGTACCCGTCCGTGCCCAGGGCCTTGCCCGACTGCATAGCCTCCAGCCCCTCCACCACTTCACCAGCCCAATTGGGGCCCCAGGCCCTTCACCAGCTCCTCTTCCACCCTTGGGAACTCCAATCCCTCTGGAAACCACCTCATCCCCTCCACCTCTTTTTTAAAGAGCGAGTCACTGTCAATTGTTAAGGGGTTTAGTTTAGTGGGGGGAGGGGGGGGCCTTGGTCAGATGGGGCACCTGATTGTTTATTGTGTTCTTTTTGCATTGTAACTTAAATTAACTATTTTTTTTATTATTTTGTTTATAATTTAAAATGTTCAATAAAAAATATATATTTTAAAACTGTATAACCGACTCTTATAACCTGCTGTAGAAGTCCCTAAACACCCTTTCACCCCCTTCCGGTCCAGGACCGTATCCCCCCCTCTTATCCTTCACTTTTCCAATCTCCCTCGCCGCTTCCTCAACTGGTGCGCCAGCATCCTGCGTGCCTTGTCTCCATATTCATACACTGCCCCTCTCGCCCTTGTCTGCTGCCCCACCGCCTTCCCCGTAGATAGCAAACCGAAATCTACCTGCAGCTTCTGCCGTTCCTTCAGCAGTGCCACCTCTGGGGCTTCCGAGTACTTCCTGTCCACCTGGAGAATCTCCCTCACTAATCTATCCCTCTCCACCTGCTCTGCCTTTTCCCTGTGTGCCCGTATCAAGATATACTCCCCTCTCCACTGCCTTCAGCACCTCCCATACCATGGCTGCTGAAACCGTCCCCATATCATTTATCTCCACATACCTCCGGATGGCCTCCCTCACCCACTCAAACACCTCTTCCTCGTCAACAGCCCTACATCAAACCTCCATTGTGGGTGCTGGCCCATCCCTTACTCACCAGCAAGTCCACCCAGTGTGGGGCGTGATCTGACACCACAATCGCCGAGTACTCAGCATCCACCACCCCCGCCAGAAATGTCTTATCTAAAATAAAGAAGTCAATTCGGGAGTACACTTTGTGCACATGGGAGAAGAATGAATATTCTTTCGCTCTCTGCCTCCCAAACCTCCATGATCCACCCCCCCCATGTGTTCCATCAACCCTTTTAGCTTCTTTGCTACTACCGACACCCTCCCTGATCTCTAGCTCGACCGATCTAGCCGTGGATCTGTGACCATATTACAGTCTCCCCTCCCTCATAATCAGCCGATGCTTGTGCAGATCAGGGATCTTTCCTAACACTCGCCTCATGAATGCTACATCATCCCAGTTCGGAGCATAAATGGTCACCAGCACCACCGGCATCCCCTCCAATTTCCCACTCACCATAACCTACCTCCACCCACATCAAAAGCCACCCACTTGTTAATCTAAATCGCTATTCCCCTTGTTTTGGAATCTAGCCCCGAATAAAATACCTGCCTTACCCACTCTTTCCTCAGCCTAGTCTGATCTACCACCCCCAGGTGTGTCTCCTGTATCATCGCCACGTCCGCTTACAAGCTTTTCAAATGTGCAAACACACGGGCCCCATTGAACGGTCCATTCAACCCTCTCACATTTCATGTGGTTTCTCTCTCTCTCTCTCTCTCTCTCTCTCTCCTCTCTCTCTCTCTCTCTCTCTCTCTCTCTCTCTCTCTCTCTCTCTCTCTCCCCCACACACACACACACAGATCAACCATAACCCCAGTCTGCGTCCCGCACCTCCTCGGGCCCGCCCTTGGGTGCTCACCATCATCGACCCTCCCCTGTCAGCAATTCACCCCGCCTCCACCCCCCCCCCCCACCTGCCCAAACACAAAATAACACCCACCCTCCCCCCACTAACCACCTGCTCACCTTCCACTGCGCTTCCATGAACTAGTCCGCCCAGCGAGTGGGTAGTCCCCAACAATGGCGCCTTAGAATCCTACCGCCCCCCCACCCTATTCAACCATCCTCCCAGTGCAAACTTAACAACCCCCACCAAATACAAAGAAAAGAGCAACCCACCATCCCACATCAGGAAAAAAAACAAACCCAAAACAAAAACACTGGACCAAACACAGTACAAAAGTGACCAAAACAAACCTCAAAAGAACAGAACGGGAACATCTCCTCCAGAGTTCAATGTCCTTTTTTGCCAGTTCATTGTCTCTGACAAAATCCATCGCCTCCTCCGGCATCCCAAAGTAGAGTTCCAGACCATTATATGTTACCCACAGGTGTGCCAGATACAGCATGCCAAACCTCAGCCCCTTCTTAAAGAGGGCCGCCTTCATCTTGTTGAAATCTCCTTCTGCGCAGCTCCGCATCCAGGTCCTGATACACGCACAGCTCACGACCTTCCCAGGTGCAGCGCCTCAACTGTCTGGCCCACCTTAAAATCCGTTCCTTATACAAGAACTGATGCAGGCGCACCACCATCACCCTCTGCGGCTCGTTCCTCTGTGGCTTCCTCATTAGTGCCCTGTGTGCCCAGTCCACTTCCAAGGGCCAAACAAATGCCTCCTGTCCCAACAGCTTCTCAAACATACGCACTGGCATCCACTCCCTCACTCTGGCAGGCCCATTATCCTTAAATTCTGTCTGCGCGATTGATTCTCTAAATCTTCGATTCTCCAAATCTTCCACTTTCTCCTGCAGCCTCCTTTGTTGATCCCGCATCAAGTCCATCTCCACTGCCATCGAGGCAAGCTGCTCCTTGTGTTCCCCCACCACCTCCTCCACCTTCTGGATCGCCTGGCTCTGTGCCTCCAGCCTCGTCTCCATGCGGTCGATCCCCGCCTTTATTGGGTCCACCACCCTGGCCAGGTGTTCCAAGTTCTCCTTCCTCTGCTGGGCAAATTTCTCATGGAAGAAGCCCACTCACTGCTCCATCGACCACTGAGCAGGCAGGATCGGTCTCTGACCCTCCGTCATCTTCCCCTGTGTCGCAGGCACCACACCAGCTTTTGACAATTGTTCGCTCCTTTTTTGATCACTTCTTGTCCACAAATCCATGCACCGGAGGGATACTCCTTCCTTCTACCCGTCCTGCACCTTTTACAATCTCTCAGCCCAGCTGTTAACTGGGGAAAAGATCCAAAAGGTCCACCACGAGCGGGAGCCACCAAATGTGCGACCACTCACACCATGGCTGCCACCGGAAGTCTGATTTCCATGATACTTTTTTTTTTATAAATGTTTTTTATTCAGTTTTCATGTTTTATATTGAACAAATTACAAATTGTTAGAGAGAGAAAAAAAAACACGCAAAAATTAACATATATATTTACAGGTGAGCATCTTTGTAGTAATAACTGGGGCCTCCCCCTCTTTGCTGGCATACATATTTTACATTCCCCAACATGTTTATTGGCATTTATTTAGTTTGGTTTTGGGCCTTAGCTAGCCATCAAACCCCCGTAACGAGCCCGTAGCCCCCCCCCCTCCCCGCCGGCTACCTTCCCCCGACTATTCTTCCTCTTGTACGTTGGCCACAAACAGGTCCCGGAACAATTGCATGAATGGCTCCCACGTTCTGTGGAAGCCGTCGTCCGACCCTCGGATGGCGAATTTGATTTTCTCCATTTGGAGAGAATCCGAGAGGTCGGACAGCCAGTCTGCAGCTCTGGGCGGTGCTGCTGACCGCCAGCCAAACAGGATTCTACGGCGGGCGATCAGGGAGGCAAAGGCAAGGGCGTCCGCCCTCCTCCCCAGGAATAGATCTGGCTGGTCTGAAACCCCGAAGACCGCCACTATCGGGCATGGCTCCACCCTCACCCCCACCACTTTGGACATAGCCTCGAAGAAGGCTGTCCAGTACTCCACAAGTCTGGGGCAAGACCAGAACATGTGGGCGTGGTTGGCCGGGCCTCTTTGGCACCGCTCACATCTGTCCTCCACCTCCGGGAAGAACCTACTCATACGGTTTCTCGTTAAGTGGGCTCTATGTACCACTTTTAGTTGCGTCAGGCTGAGCCTTGCGCACGTGGAGGTGGAGTTGACCCTATGCAGTACTTCGCTCCAGAGTCCCCATCCTATCTCCATCCCCAGGTCGTCCTCCCATTTCCTTCTTGTTGCGTCCAGTACGGTGTCGTCCCTATCTACCAGTCGGCCATACATGTCACTACAGTTCCCTTTCTCTAGGATACTTGCGTCCAGTAGGTCTTCCAGTAGTGTCTGTCGTGGCGGTTGTGGGTACGTCCTTGTCTCCTTTCGTAGGAAGTTTTTGAGCTGCAGGTACCGTAGCTCGTTCCCCCCAGCTAGCTGAAATTTCTCTGTCAGTTTGTCCAGTGTTGCGATCCTGTCGTCTGTGTATAGGTCCCTGACTGTCAGTGTTCCCCCGTCCTGTCTCCACCTTTTGAAGGTGGCGTCAGTCAGTGCTGGTTTGAACCTATGGTTGTTGCAGATGGGAGCCTTGTCCGACATTTTGTTCAGGCCAAATTGCTGCCGCAGTTGGTTCCAGGATTGGAGGGTGGCTGTCACCACTGGGCTGCTGGAGTGTTTTTTGGGTGGGGATGGGAGTGCTGCCGTGGCGAGGGCCCGGAGGGAGGTCCCCATGCAGGAGGCCTCCTCCGCACGCACCCACTCGGCTTCTGGCTCCTGGATCCATCCCCTTACTCGCTCGGCTGTTGCCGCCCAGTGGTAGAATTGTAGATTCGGGAGGGCTAGCCCCCCCCTGCATTTTGTTTTCTGTAGGACCTTCTTTGGGATCCTAGCATTTTTACCCCCCCCATACGAACGCCATGATAAGTTTGTCCAGCGCTATGAAGAAGGCCTTGGGGATGTAGATCGGAATGGATCTAAACAGGAAGAGGAACCTGGGCAATACGTTCATTTTGATCGTCTGGACTCTTCCTGCGAGGGAGAGTGGGAGTGTGTTCCATCTTTGCAGGTCCTTTTTTACTTCCTCCGCCAGGCTGGTGAGGTTCCATTTGTGGATCCCTTTCCAGTCATGGGCTATTTGGATCCCCAGGTAGCGGAATTTATGCCGGGCTTGTTTGAATGGCAGCCCCTTTAGTGCTGCCCCCCCCCCCCCCCCCCCCCCCCCCCCCCCCTGCTGGTGTACTGGGAAGATCTCGCTTTTGCTCATGTTGAGTTTGTAGCCCAAGAAGGCTCCAAACTCTTTCAGGAGCGCGATGATTCCGTCCATGCTGCTTTGTGGGTCCGAGATGTAGAGGAGCAGATCGTCTACATAGAGTGAGACTCTGTGCTCTCTGCCTCCCCTTCGGATCCCCCTACAATTTTTTGCTGCCCTGAGCGCAATTGCTAGCGGTTCGATTGCTAGTGCGAACAGCAGTGGGGACAGTGGGCATCCTTGTCTGGTGCCCCTGTGCAGCTGGAAGTATTGGGAGTTGGTATTGTTGGTCCGTACACTCGCCATGGGGGCGTTGTATAGGAGTTTTACCCCCGCGGTGAACCCTGTTCCAAGCCCGAACCGCTCCAGTACCTCTATGAGGTATTTCCATTCGACTCTGTCGAAGGCCTTTTCTGTGTCCAGGGAGACGATCACCTCTTGTGTTCTCTCCCCGGAGGGGGTCATTATCACGTTCAGCAGGCGCCTGATGTTCGAGGTGAGCTGTCTACCTTTGACAAAGCCCGTCTGGCCCTCTGTGACCACCTCAGGTACACAGTCTTCTAGCCTTTTGGCTAGGATTTTGGCCAGTATTTTGGCGTCTGCATTCAGCAGAGATATGGGTCTGTATGACCCACATTCCGTTGGGTCTTTGTCTTTCTTAGGTATCAGCGAGATTGAGGCCTGTGCTAACGTGGGTGGCAGTGTGCCCCTAGCTAGCGAGTCTGTGAACATCTCCCGCAGGTGCGGGGCCAGCGCTGTCGCAAATTTTTTGTAGAAGTCCGCCGGGAATCCGTCCGGTCCCGGCGCCTTCCCCGTCTGCATGGAGCTGATACTGTCCATGATCTCTCCCAGTGCTAGTGGTGCTTCCAGGTCCCGTTTCCTTCCCTCTCCCACGACTGGTATGACCAGTCCATCAAGGAACCGGTTCATCCCAGCCTTCCCCGTTGGGGGCTCTGAGGTGTACAGCTCTTGGTAGAAGGCCTTGAAGGTTTTGTTAATCCTCTCTGGTTCTGTTTCCAACATGCCTCTGGTACCCCTGATTTGCCCAATTTCTCTGGTGGCTGCCTGCTTTCTCAGCTGGTGTGCCAACAGGCGGCTGGCTTTGTCTCCGTGTTCGTACAGGGTCCCGCGTGCCTGGCGGAGTTGGTGCACTGCTTTCCTGGTGGAGAGCAGGTCAAAGTTCCTTTGTAGTTCTTTTCTCTCCGCCAGGAGCTCTACGGTCGGGGCCTCGGAGTATTTACGGTCTACCTCCAGTATGGAGTCGACCAGCTTCTGCCCAGCCACCCTTTCCTCCCTATCTCTTTGCGCTTTGAAGGCAATAATTTCCCCTCTTATTACGGCCTTAAGTGCTTCCCAGAACTTGGAGGATGATACCTCCCCGTTTTGGTTGTTCTCCGTGTACTCCGCTATGGCCCGCGCTATCCTTTCGCTGAAGGCCTTGTCAGCTAGTAAGGCACCGTCCAACCTCCATGTGGCGCGCTGGGCCCTTCCCGTCTCCAGCCGCACGTCCATGTAGTGTGGGGCGTGGTCTGATATCACAATTGCGGAGTATTCCACCTTGTCTATCCCTGGAAGCACCGTTTTCCCCACCACAAAGAAGTCAATTCTGGAGAACACGTTGTGTACTGGGGAGAAGAAGGAGAATTCTTTCTCCCCCGGGTGGGCGAACCTCCAGGGGTCCACAGCTCCCATCTGCTCCATAAAGTGACCGAGTTCCCTTGCCATGTTTGAGGTTTTCCCCGTTTTGGGGTTTGATCTGTCCGTCTTTGGGTCCTGTACACAGTTGAAGTCCCCCCCCATGATTAGTCGATGCGTCGCTATGTCTGGGATTTCTGCCATGGTCTTTTGGATGAAGCTCGTGTCGTCCCAGTTGGGCGCGTACACGTTGACTAGGACTACCGGCGCCCCATCCAGGGCCCCGCTGACCATGACATATCGCCCCCCTGGGTCTGTAACCGTCTTTGTCGCCCTAAACATTGTCCTCTTGCCGATCAGTATCGCCACCCCCCTGGCCCTTGTCCCATAGCAGGAATGGTAGGTTTGTCCCACCCAGCCCTTTCTTACACGCAGTTGGACCTGCTCCCTCAGATGCGTCTCTTGGAGGAAGACTATGTCGGCCCTCATATTTCTGAGGTGGGTGAGGACTCTGGATCTCTTCACAGGGCCATTAAGTCCCCTATTTCCATGATACTTAACAAGGACTAGGAACGTACGGAATGTGGGTCGTTTCGACCTATTTCACTTTGAACACGGACGCTAAGTTACTCACAAATTGCTGGCACTGCGGTTGAAGTCCTGCCTCACAGAGGTGATCTCCGAGGACCAAATTTGCTTCATCAAGGGTCTGTAATTGTCGGCCAATATACACCAGTTAATAAATGTTGTTTTCTCCCCTCTTCAATAGCTGAGCCGGAGGTGATTGAAAAGGCATCTGTGGAGATTCTTAAGTAGGATGTTCTTTCCAGGGGCCGGTGCAGACTCAATGGGCCGAATGGCTTCCTTCTGCACTGAGAATGCTACGATTTCCTTTTTTAAAGAGCTAGTCACCGTCAATTGTTAAGGGGTTTAGTTTAGTGCGGGGGCCTTGGTCAGATGGGGCACCTTTTTTTGTTCTTTTGGCATTGTAACTGGAATTAACTGTTTTTTATTATTTTGTTTCTAATTAAAAATGCTCAATTTAAAAAAATATATATTTTAAAACTGTAAAGCACTTGGGATGACCTGAGGTCATGAAAGCTGTTTTGTAAATGCTAGTTCTTTTTTCTTGTTTCGTATATTGGCAACAAACCCATTGTCTCAGCTGATTGTTGATGTACCATCAATTGGGCGCGAGGCACGATGAAGGTCCAAACTTAGGCTTTAATCAGCTAGATGTTAGCCCGGTGGTCGACTACAGAGAAAGGCCGACCGCCGTGAACTCTGGGTACTTATACCCCGCCTCGGAGGCGGGGTCTACTTTCCTCTCGACCAATTGGTGAACAGTCACATGACTACACCCAGCCAATCAACCGAGAGGTACATGACCAGGCAGAGCCAATGGGAAACCAGTGCTCTGCACCAATGGCAGTGCTCCTATCCATACCACCACAATTGTTTAGGTGACCGGTAGGCAGATTTCAACACCGGGTTGTGCGTCGTCATGCACTTGGAACAAAGAAATGATAATGGCGGAAGTATTGCTGAGGTCCTTCTTAGTCCTCAGCTGGGGCCCTGTGCTCAGTTCTGGGCACTGCACCTTCGACCCAGTATAATGGTCTTGGAAGGAGTGCAGCACAGATTCACCAGAACAGGAGAGAGGACATAAATCAGGTTTATATACCCTGGAATGTTTCAGGTTATGGGATGGATTGAGTGAGATTTTAGCATTTTGAAAGGAATTGGTGGTGTAGATAGAGAGAACCTCTTAAGGGAGCATGACCTTAAAATCAGAGGCCATTTAGAGAGAAAGGAAACGCTTTATCACACAATTGTGTGGAACCCCCCCCACACTCTCCAGAAAACCAATGCTAACTCAATTAATTTGAAATTGATCGATTTTTGCTAGCCAGGGCTACTAAGAAACATTGAAGTGAGGGTAGGTATGTGGCATTAGGATACAGATCCGTCGTGATCTCTGAATGGTGAAATAGGCTCAAAGCCCACATCTGTTCCTGTGTTCCTAGTGTATGTGGGCCTCTTTAGGGACCACAGAGAATCAATACATCACTGTATTGCACTATATGCAGGGAAATTAGGCTGTTATGAATATTTTCTTTTAATAAAGACAAAACAAATATTGTCAATTTTCTCCAGCAGCTTAATTTAATTTTTTTAATGAAAATTTGACTTTGAATTGTCAGGGGCAGACTGTATTTGGAAAGAGTAATTATAGTAATAGTTTTAGCAATAGGTGTTGCAAACTGTTTTGTTTTGTTTTATTTTCTAAAGACCTGTGATCAGAATTGGAAAATGTTAAACATTTAGCCAATACAGAGGTGGAGAAACTGTGTGAGGATGGGGCCAGCAGAGTGTGGATGGAGGAGAAAGGAAAGAATAAAAGAAAGTAGGTTTGTGATACGATGGGCGACAGAAATGACGATGGGGACAATGGTGGTTGTCAGAAAGGCGGGGTAAAGGGCAAGTTATTGTGAGAGCTGTCTCACAGACTAGTCAAACGACAGACTGACATAGTCATACTCACAGAATCATATCTTGCGGACAATACCCCAGACACCACCATCAAAATCCCTGGGTGTGTCCCGTCTAGACCCATCAGAGGCATAGTGGTATACAGTCGGTACGGAGTTGTCTTGGGAGTGTTGAACATCGACTTTGGACCATAAGTCTCATTGCATCGGGTCAAACATGGGGTTACAAGGTAACCTCTTATTCGTTACCCCCTACCGCTTCCCCCCTCAGCGAATCGGTGCTCCTATATGAAATGAAATGAAAATCGCTTATTGTCACGAGTAGGCTTCAATGAAGTTACTGTGAAAAGCCCCTAGTCGCCACATTCCGGCACCTGTCCGGGGAGGCTGGTACGGCAATCGAACCGTGCTGCTGGCCTGCTTGGTCTGCTTTAAAAGCCATCGATTTAGCCCAGTGTGCTAAACCAGCCCCTATATCCTGAATGCCATTGTTTAAAAAGCACTGAAAGTAGCAAGGGCACAGAATGTCACTGGGTGGGGGATTCCATGTCCATCACCGAATGGCCCAGATGTGCAATTATGGACTGAGCTGGTTGAGTTCTAAAAGACATAGCTGCTAGACTGGGTCTGCGGCAGGTGTGAAGGAACCAACAGAGTTTGACCTCATTCTCACTTATCTACCTGCCGCAGGTGCTTCGGTCTATTACAGTATTAATAGCTGTGACCTCGTGAAGTCCCGTCTTCACATTGAGAATACCCTCCATCATGTTATGTGGTATCACCACCTTACTAAAATCGATTGCTAATTTTGAATTGATCTAACAACTCAAATCAAAACTAGGTATCCAGAAGGCACAGTGGGCCATCAGGAGTAGCAGAGTTGTATGAAACCACAATCTTGAACCTTGTGACTGGGCATACCCCTGCTCCACTATTACAACAAGCCAGAGATCAACCGTGGCTCAATGAAGAGTGAAGGCGGGCATGTCAGGAACAACTCATTCAGTCATGGACAGTTAAGGAATAACCGAAGGAGGAGGCTCCAACAATATCCCCATCCTCGATAACGGCGGACCCCTGCATACCAGTGCAAAAGACAAGGCTGAAGCATTTACAACAATCCTCATCCAGATGTGCTGAGAGAATGATCAATCACTGCCTCCTACTGAAATCCCCAGCTTTTCATGTATCAGTCTTCAACCAATAATATTCACTCCATATGATATCAAGAAATGGCTGAAAGCACTGGATACTGTGAAGTTTCATGGCATAAGGCTAATCTTCCTTTTAAATGGACACAAAAAACCTTAAAGATGGCTGCAAAAGTCATGACCTTTGTCATCCGTACAGTGGTCAAGCTCTAGAAGGCTGCCAAGTGGATTGCAGGTATGCATATCCAGAAATGCAAAGACATTTTGCATTTAATTTGCAATTCCATAAGAGTAAATGGAAACTCATTCCATTTCCTCGAGGTTTGAATAACTGTCCTCTCTCTTCAAACCTAGGAGAATGGGAAACATTCAAGTTAAAGGTTGAGACATTTAAAAGTTTAATTTCCTCAGATAAAAAGACAATGGATGAGCACCCCCCCCCCGCCCCCCCACTCTGCAGGCTGGGACTCATCCAATACCTAATATTGAAGCATGATTTGACAGTTTGGGATAGCAGCCATTTTAAGTTTTGGAACTCTATAAAGTCTGTTTGAGAACAGCTCTTTTACATGCAAACTGACAAGAAGAACTCTGAGAAACATCATCAGTGAGGGTGATGGAACCATCAATTCAGCGAACACGTTTAGTTGTGTCGAAATTCTGTGGCTTACCCTCGCGTGCAGTAGTTTTAGCGGTGCTGATCTCGGCCAGGTAGGCCTTAAAACATTTCAGCCAGTGGCAGAAGGTTTCTTTCGCCTCTGCATCCTGCGGATCGAGTTCTAGACGTCCTGGTTTTAGAGCGGATTCCATGCTTTACTTCGGCACCTTCTTCCAAAGATGTGCGGGTTAGGTGGATTGGCCATGCTAAATTGCCCGTAGTGTAAGGTTAATGGGGGGATTGTTGGGATACGGGTTACGTGGGTTTAAGTAGGGTGATCATTGTTCGGCACAACATCGAGGGCCGAAGGGCCTGTTCTGTGCTGTACTGTTCTATGTTCTATATGTTCTTCTTAAGTGTATTAAATTGATGGAACCATCAATTCAGCGAACACGTGTAGTTGGATCTGAACAGAGGCTTTAATACACTTACGACAGAGCCAGCCTATTCGTCGTTGAACTCCAGATGACTGCAGGCTGGCACTAAGGCACTGATCTTTACACATCGGTCCCAGGGGGAGGAGTCCTGGGCGGAGCCAAGGGAGGATCCCAGTACAAACTCTCGCGTGCTCCCAGAACGACTCCCCCTGGTGGTCGGATAGTGCAACTGCACTTACAATGGTGGATAGTGAACATATATACACGGAGTTATATTGGCAACTATATACAGCATTGATCTTACAACGGGTAGATAACGAACATATATACATGGAGTGATATTGGCAACTATATATAGTGTGAATCACATTCCCACATTCACCCCCTGTTAACAAAATCAAGTCCGGCGGGAGTGATGGCTCAAAGAGTCAGTCTGTCCGGCGGACGAATTGTCCGTTTTGATCTGCGGAGCACCGGGGTTGCAGCCTCTTGCGGTGGCTGGGCGGGCGTCGAGGTCTGGGGTATGGTTGCCGGCTCCGGGGCGAGTCTTGTCCGAGCCTCATACACCACCTGGTTAAATGGAGGCGGGGGCGGGCTGGTGCTGCCGATCGGGACTGGTGGGGTGAGCTCGCAGAATCGGGGGCGCAAGGGGGAGGCCGCATAGGGAACGGGGAAAGGAGTTCCTCGGTGGGGGTAGATGGGGGTCTGGATCCAGCGGGTGCCAGGTCCCGGAGGGATACTGCGTTCTGGCGACCGTCCGGGAACTCAACAAATGCGTACTGTGGGTTGGAATGAAGCAGGCGCACCTTTTCAACAATGGGGTCGGTTTTGTGCGCCCTGACGTGCTTCCTTAGGGTAACCGGGCCTGGCGTCCTCAGCCACGCCGGAAGTGAGACCCCTGTGGTAGTTCTCCTGGAAAAAATGAAGAGCCGATCGTGGGAGGTTTGGTTGGTAGCTGTACACAGGAGGGATCTAATTGCGTGGAGCGCATCAGGGAGGACTTCCTGCCATTGGGAAACTTGGAGCTTTCTGGACCTGAGGGTCAGTAGGACGGTCTTCCAGACCGTCGCGTTCTCCCTCTCCACCTGTCCGTTCCCCCTGCGGTTGTAACTGGTAGTCCTGCTCGAGGCGATGCCCTTGTCGAGCAGGTACTGACGCAGCTCGTCACTCATAAAGGACGCACCCCGGTCGCTGTGCACGCAGCTGGGGAAACCGAACAGGGTGAAGACACTATGCAGGGCCCTAATGACTGTGTGGGAGGTCATATCGGGGCATGGGATGGCGAAGGGGAATCGGGAGAACTCGTCAATAATGTTAAGGAAGTAAATGTTTTTGTTAGTGGAGGGGAGTGGCCCTTTGAAATCGATCGCAAGGCGTTCAAAGGGCCTAGAAGCCTTGACCAGGTGGGCCCTGTCTGGTCTATCGAAGTGCGGTTTGCACTCCGCACAGATCGGGCAGTCCCTGGTGACCGCTTTTACCTCCTCGTTGGAGAAAGGCAGGTTTCGGGCTCTGATGTAGTGGACAAGCCGGGTGACCCTTGGGTGGCAGAGGTCATCGTGGCTTTTAGGCGGCTGATTTGCGCGCTGGCGCATGTCCCGCGGGATAGGGCATCCGAGGGCTCTTTGAGCTTCCCCGGTCGATATTTGATATCGTAATTGTAGGTGGAGAGTTCAATCCTCCACCGAAGAATTTTGTCATTTTTAATTTTGCCCCTTTGCGAGTTGTCGAACATGAAGGCGACCGACCGTTGGTCGGTAATGAGGGTGAACCTCCTACCTGCGAGGTAGTGCCTCCAGTGTCGGATAGCCTCCACGATGGCTTGTGCTTCCTTCTCGACTGAGGAGTGTCGGAGTTCTGAAACGGATAGGGTACGGGGGAAAAATGCAACGGGCCGCCCTGCTTGGTTTAAAGTGGCTGCTAGCGCTACCTCTGAGGCGTTGCTCTCAACCTGAAAGGGAGTGGATTCATCCACCGCCCGCATGGCTGCTTTGGCAATGTCGTCCCTGATGCAGCTGAAGGCTTGGCGCGCCTCAGCAGACAGGGGAAATAGTGTGGCCTTGAAGAGTGGGCGGGCTTTGTCCGCATACTGAGGGACCCACTGGGCGTAGTACGAAAAGAGCCCCAAGCACCGTTTGAGGGCCTTGGGGCCATGGGGGAGGGGGAGTTCTAAGAGGGGGCGCATGCAGTCCGGGTCTGGGCCCAGGACTCCGTTCTCCACGACGTAGCCGAGGATGGCTAGTCTGTTTGTGCAGAACACGCATTTCTCCTTGTTATATGTAAGGTTTAATTTTTGGGCCGTCTGGAGAAAGTGGTGGAGGTTGGCGTCGTGGTCCTGCTGGTCATGGCCGCAGATGGTAACATTATCCAGATACGGAAACGTGGACCGCAGCCCGTACTGGTCTACTATTCGGTCCATTGCTCATTGGAACACCGAAACCCCGTTAGTGACGCCGAAGGGAACCCGGAAGAAATGGAAGAGGCGGCCGAACGCCGTGTAGTGGCAGTCCTCCGGGCGGATTGGGAGCTGGTGGTATGCAGACTTCAGATCCACCGTGGAAAATACCCGATATTGGGCGATCTGGTTTACATGTCTGCAATTCTGGGGAGGGGATACGCGTCTAGGAGCGTAAAGGGATTGATGGTCTGGCTATAATCGACGACCATGCAGAATTTTTCCCCAGTCTTGACGACCACCACCTGAGCTCTCCAGGGACTGTTACTGGCCTCTATGATCCCCTCACTGAGCAGCCTTCGGACCTCCGTTCTGATAAATACCCTATCCTGTAGGCTGTACCGCCTGCTGCGGGTGGCTACCGGTTTGCAATCCGGGGTGAGGTTGGCAAAAAGGGGGAGGGGGGGCGATGCGCAGCATGGCGAGGCTGCAGATGGGGCTGAGAGTGGGCGCAGGGGCCCGCCGAAGCTGAGGGTGAGACTCTTGAGATTACATTGGAAATCCAAGCCTAAGAGAAGTGGCGCGCAGAGGTCGGGCTAGACATACAGTTTAAATTTGGAATAGCTAGCGCCTCGCATCGTTAGCGTTGCTGTAGTGCGGCCTTGGATTTGGATGGAATGGGCGCCCGAGGCGAGGGCGATAGTTTGGTTGACGGGATAAATAGGGAGGGAACAGCGTCTTACCAGCTCTGGGTGTATGAAGCTCTCTGTGCTCCCGGAGTCGAAGAGGCACGACGTGTTGTACCTGTTGATCTGGACCTCCGTCATCGAATTTCTCAGATACGTGGGGCGAGATTGGTCGAGGCTGACCGCGTTGAGTTGCGGGCCGCGTGGTGGGTGCCCGGGGGAGTCGAATTCTTCCGACCGGGCGTCCTGTCGAGTAGATGCCGCTGCGTTCTGGCGAGTTTGATGCAGGAACACTGCGCTGAGTTGCGGGCCATGTGGTGACTGCCCGGGGAGGTCGTACTCCTCCGATGGGCTGTTTGAATCTGGGGATGCAGCTAGGGCCTGTGGATTGCATGTGGAGGGTGGTGATGAAGATGGCATCCAAGATGGCGGCCCCCATGAATCGCACGTGGCCGGCCGCATGGTGGAGGTTTGCCAAGATGGCTGCCCCCATGGATCGCACGTGGCGGGAGGGGGTGGAGCCTGAGTGTAGGCCGCAGCGTTATGGGCCCCGCGGGCCTGCTGGCGCTGGGGGCGATGTTTTTGGACTGTTGGGGTGTTGAGGGCTGGGGCCTTCTGCCGAGGCACACTCTAACATAGTGGCCTTTCTTCCCGCAGCTGCTGCAGGTCGCGGATCGGGCTGAGCAGTGCTGCCGCGGGTGCTGGCTTTGTCCACAGAAGTGGCAGGCTGGAGCAGTTGAATAACTGGTTTGGGGAGCTGAGTAGTGGCAGGCTGGAGCAGTTGAATAACTGGTTAGGCGAGCTGAGAAGCTGGCTGGGGAGCTGAGTAATTATCTGGAGCAGCTGGCTAGCTTGAGTAGTTGACTTGGACAGTAGGGCAACCGGCTGTGGCAGCGCGATAGCTGGGGGGCCTTGCGGCACAGGCTTGGGGGGTCCTCAGGTCGGGGGCCCATGCGGGGTTAGTGGGGTCCGCGGGAAACGAATTGAGGCTGCGGAAGGAAACTTCCATTGTGATAGCAGCCTCTACGGTAGTCTCTAAGCCCTGGGCCCCATTTTCTAATAGTCTCTGGCGTACATAGTTAGATCGAAGGCCCGCTACAAAAACGTCCCGCACAGCAAGCTCCCTATGTTCAGCCGCGGTTACAGCCTGGTAATTGCAGTCATTTGAGAGATTGTTCAACTCGTGTGCAAATTCAGCTAAAGTTTCAGTTGACCGTTGTCGGTGAGTCGTGTACACATGGTGGGCAAAGACCTCGTTCATGGGCCTAATATACATTTTGTCCAAAATCACCAGCGCTGCGGTGTAGGAACCGGCTGGATTTAGTTGTGTCAAAATTCTGTGGCTTACCCTCGCGTGCAGTAGTTTTAGCGGTGCTGATCTCGGCCAGGTAGGCCTTAAAACATTTCAGCCAGTGGCAGAAGGTTTCTTTCGCCTCTGCATCCTGCGGATCGAGTTCTAGACGTCCTGGTTTTAGAGCGGATTCCATGCTTTACTTCGGCAGCTTCTTAAGTGTATTAAATTGATGGAACCATCAATTCAGCGAACACGTGTAGTTGGATCTGAACAGAGGCTTTAATACACTTACAACAGAGCCAGCCTATTCGTCGTTGAACTCTAGATATCTGCTGGCTGGCTCTAAGGCACTGATCTTTATACATCGGTCCCAGGGGGAGGAGTCCTGGGCGGAGCCAAGGGAGGAGCCCAGTACAAACTCTTGCGTACTCCCAGAGCGACTCCCCCTGGTGATCGGATAGTGCAACTGCACTTACAATGGTGGATAGTGAACATATATACACGGAGTTATATTGGCAACTATATACAGCATTGATCTTACAACGGGTAGATAATGAACATATATACATGGAGTGATATTGGCAACTATATATAGTGTGAATCACATTCACCGCAGAGGGTTCATGCCCAAATGAAGGACAGAGTGGAGAGTATTGAGAAATCAATTGCTGGAAGAATCCAGGCAATCAAAGTGCTGTAACCGCATAAGGAGGAACAGGAAACCATCTCCCTCTCCCAAAAATCTGCTGAGTTCACCTGAAAAGGCTCTCCATAAATGGTCCTCCAGAGAGGTGTGGTGGACCTTGAGGGCTTGGAAGGGGACAGCTCATGCGGGCTTGAACAGGAGGTAAGAGAGGAGGAGGAATTGGAGTCCGAGAGAGGTGTCCTTGTTGCACAACAAGGTGGCCTCCTGCTACCTTTCAGGAAGAGGACCTCCCTCCTTCCCCCTCAGGACCTCCAGCATTAGATTTTTTTTTGTTGTTGATGGATGTGGGCATCACTAGCTGGACCAGCATTTATTGCCAATCCAGAGGGCATTGCTGTGGATCTGGACACGTAGGCCAGAGCAGGTAAGGACAGCAGATTTCCTCCCCTAAAGAACCCAATGGGTCTTTACGACACTCGACAATGGTTTCATGGTCATCATTAGACTTTTATTTCCAGATTTTTTGAATTCAAATTTCACCATCTGCCATGGCAGGATTTGAACCCTGCTGTCCAGACTCTGGGGCCGGGATTCTCCAATCCCGCGGCAGAGTGTCCACGGCGTTGCAAACGCCATCACGTTTTACGACAGCGGGAACGGGCCGCTCCCACGACTAATTCTGGCCCCTACAGGGGGCCAGCACAGCGCTGGAGCAGTTCGCGCTGCTCCATCTGCCGATCCTGGCACGAAATCTGCACCGCGGGATCCGCACATGCGCAGTTGCGCCGACACCAACGACGACATATGCAGTGGCGCCGGCGCCAACGCGCACATCCGTAGTGGCCTCCTTCAATGCACCGGCCCCGACACAACATGGCGCAGGATTACAGGGCCCGGGGGCAGCACGGTGGCCTAGTGGTTAGCACAACCGCCTCACGGCGCTGAGGTCCCAGGTTCAATCCCGGCTCTGGGTCACTGTCCGTGTGGAGTTTGCACGTTCTCCCTGTATCTGCGTGGGTTTCACCCCCACAACCCAAAAATGTGCAGAGTAGGTGGATTGGCCACGCTAAATTGCCCCTTAATTGGAAAAAATAATTGGGTAATCTAAATTTATTAAAAAAAAGGATTACAGGGCCCGGCGCATAGGAAAGGAGGCCCCAGCCACAGAGGTTGGCCCGCTGATCGGTGGTCCCCTGATTAGGCCACATCGGAGGCCGACCCGGGGTTGGACCCCCCCCCCCCCCCCCCCCCTCCCCCCCCCCCCCCTCCCAGATATCGGTATAAGTGAAAATAGTCCTCACGGCATGGGGAATGAGGGGTCTCTTTAGGCAGGCTTCTCATCCATTTGCAGAACAATGCAGCTTAAGACCATTCATTGGTAGTGACAACCTGACAATTCTGAAGCGGGTAATGAAACCCCTCTGTTTTACCTATTCACCTGCCTGTGTTCTAATGGTTTGGGAGTGGGCATTCGCAAAAGAGTGGTGTGAATTTAGATTTTTCAATAATTTAGTCCTGCCCATACAGATCGCGCATTCACGATCGTCAAGTTGTAGATGTATCCAACTAATTTGCTAAAGAGGCAGCCAGCAACTTACGACTGAGATTTAAACTGTTTCTTGGATTTTTAAAAATTCATTTTTATGGGATGTGGGTTTCACTGGCTAGGTCAGCATTTATTACCCGTCCCTAATTGCCCTTGAGAAGGTGGTGGTGTGCTGACTTCTGGAACCGCTGCATTCCTTGATGAGTAGGTACTCCCACTGTGCTGTTCGGGAGGGAGTTCCAGGATTTTTAACCCAGCGACAGTGAAGGAACGGCGATATATTTCTAAGTCAGGGTCGTGAGTGACTTGGAGGGAAACCTCCAGGTAGTGGTGTTCCCATGTATCTGCTGCCCTTGTCCTAGATGGTAGTGGTCTTGAATTTGGAAGATGCTTTCTAAGGGCAGCTTGGTAGCACTGCTGCTTCACAGCTCCAGGGTCCCAGGTTCGATACCTGGCTTGGGTCACTGACTGTGTGGAGTCTGCACGTTCTCCGTGTGTCTGCGTGGGTTTCCTCCGAGTGCTCCGGTTTCTTCCCACAAGTCCCAAAAGACGTGCTGTTAGGTAATTTGGAAATTCTGAATTATCCCTCTGTGTACCCGAACAGGCGCTGGAATGTGGCGACTAGGAGGTTTTCACAGTAACCTCATTGCAATGTTAATGTAAGCCTACTTGTGACTAGAAAGATTATAAAAAGGAACTTTGGTGAGTTCCTGCAGTGCATCCTATAGATGATACACATGGCTGTGACTGCGTTGGTGGTGGAGTGAGTGAATGTTTGTGGAAGTGGTACCAATTAAACAGCTGCTTTGTCCTGGATGGTGTCCAGCTTGAGTGTTGTTGGAGCTGCATTCATCCAGGCAAGTGGGGAGTATTCCATCACACCTCTGTCGGTGACACCTTTGTAGGTGACAAACGGACTTTGGGGAGTTAGGAGGTTGAGTTGCTTGCCGCAGGATTCCTAGCTTCTGATCTGCCCTTGTAGCCACAGTATGGTTAGTCCGAGTCTCAGGTTCATGATAACTCCCAGGGTGTTGATAGTTGGGGATTCGGTGATGGTAATGCCATTGATTGTCATGGGGCAATGGTTTGATTTTGATTCTCTCTTTTTGAAGATGGTCATTACCTGGCATTTCTGTGGCACGAATGTTACTTGTCGCTTGTCAGCCCAAGCCTGGATATTGTCCAGGTCTTGCTGCGTTTGCACTTGGAATGCTTCAGTGTTGAGGAGTCGTGAATGGTGCTGAAAACCTCTGTTGGAAGGAAGGTCATTGATGAACAGCTGAAGATGGTTGGGCCCAGGACATTACCCTGAGGAACTCATGCAGTGATGTCCCGGGACTGAGATTACTGACCTCCAACCATCTTCCTTTGTGCTAGGTATCTGTTACAACCCCCACAGAGGCTTGCACCTGCATTGTATTGGATTCCCCTCCTACATCTTGGAATACGAGCTCCCCAGGTAACTATGGGGCAGAGCTTCCTCCCAATTGGAGGATCCCCACAGGATTATAAACTACAGCCTGGGAACAGGTCAGGGAAGTGAACCGTGAGGGGGAGTGAAGAGTGAGAGCGTATTATATTGAGGCGTAGTAGAATCAACCCAGTTTTATCCTGTCCGACTGGCTACATGTGGAGTCCTTGCCTTCGGTTGCAACAGTATGACTCCAACCAGTTTTCACCTTGATTTCCATTGACTCCAGTTTTGCTAGGGCTCCTTGATGTCATACTCGATCAAATGCTGCCTTGATGTCGAGGGCAGTCACTCTCTCCTCACCTCTGGAGTTCCACTCCTTTGTCCACGCTTGAGCCAAGGCTGTAATGAGATCAGGAAGTTTTCCCTACTTCTCAACTTTGTGCATGAAATAACTTTGGGGTTATTCATTCTTACTCCCACCTTCACAGGTATCAACAACTGCAGACTTGCCCCAACTTGTCTGAAAACAATGCATGTGAAGGCATTGATTCATTCACCAGATGATGTTCATGAGTTATGTTGCACGTTTCAAGGCCGCCTTTATCTGAGGGCAACCACAGCACTGCCAGAAACTATTGTCGTCATTTTGGTTTGAATTTGCTTGCCTTCAGCAATTTCCAGGTTTCCACAGGTACATCAACAATATCAGAATTGCCAGTGAACAACTGGGATCAGCATGAGAAAGCGGTTGAATTCCCTAGGCTTTTAAGTGCACAAATACTTCCATTGATTATATGTATGTATGTAGGTTTATGCACAATAGTAGGTCCTTTGTAACCAAACATTTTACTAATGTGCAGCTTTTTTCCTACTATCTTAACAAACTCCTGTAGGTCAGTGCTTCTACACATGACTTTCTCCATTCGACCGGTAAACCTGTGTTGAGGAGGAGCAGATTGTAAACCCAAGGCAGGTACAGCAGTAGTCTGAGCATTACGCAAAACAAATGTATTATCCTCATCTTGTTAATGGGATTTTCATTGCAAAAGTCTCTGAAGTTAGTTCACATGCCAAGATTGATAACAATGTTTCTATTTTACGCATTAGTACAGCAGATGGAATCCTCCACATTTTCCATCATGTTCTTAAAAACTGGTAGGTGCTTTCAGCAATTATTCCAACCATCTTTCATCCTAATGAAGAATTATTGTTTTACAAATTGGGCCCCAGGGATTAGAATCTCTGTCCTCAAAATATGGGGGAGTACAATCTCTCCCTCTGGCATTCTGCTTCTTGCTCCTCCTGTATCACTGCCAAATGCTCCTGAACACTTGTCCCTGTCTTTCAACCAATGTAACTATCCTCAGCTCACTTTCTTGGTTCTTCGTAGTGAAAGGCTTGATGATTTTACTTGACAGGTAAGATTTAGTAAGATGATGTCCTGTGAATTTTTGTTCTAGTCACTTGCCCCTGCCTCAGCTTCATCCATTAAAGCAAAAGTATCACAAAAGATTTTGCACCATCGCCTAACCCTTGCCATGTGTCTGCAGTACTGTTTTAACATGTGTTTTGGTTTAGTGAATGTTATGGGCCCTGATGTGGAGCCAGAAATCCTAATCTTTATTTTAAGCTTCCTCTTTTTTAAGTCCCATGCGATAAGACAGTGCAAAGTGATTCCACAGCCAATGAATCAGATCAAATCTCTGCAGCCCTGTCAGATGCAGTCAGGAATGGTGGTGGACAATTAAATAAATTAACGAAAGAGAAAATGCTGAAAAATCTCAGCAGGTCTGGCAGCATCTGTAGGGAGAGAAAAGAGCTAACGTTTCGAGTCCGATGACTCTTTGCCAAAGCTTCAACAGCTTTGACAAAGAGTCATCGGACTCGAAACGTTAGCTCTTTTCTCTCCCCACAGATACTGCCAGACCTGCTGAGGTTTTCCAGCATTTTCTCTTTTGTTTCAGATTCCAGCATCCACAGTAATTTACTTTAATTAAATAACAAACGCAGACTGGGTGACCGCTTTGGTCCATCTGCAAGCAGGACCCAGACCTTCCTGTTGCTTGCCATTTCAACTCACCATCCTGCCCTCATGTTCACAAGTCCGTCCTTGGCCTGCTGCAAATCCCAAAGTAAACTGGAGGAACAGCACCTCCTCTTCCAATTAGATACATTCCTGCCTTCCGGACTTGGTTCAACAAGTGTGAACTCTCCCCTCCGCCTACACCCCATTTTTATTTCTTTCTCTCAATTTTTCATTTCCCCCATTGCTTTGTTTTTTCCCTCACCCCTCCCCACCTCACTTGGGCCACCTGTTCCCTGTTTCAAGTTGTCCTTTGACACACTGCTTATGTCTGTTAGACATTTACACATTCTTATCTCTTAAAGTACCACTATCAGCACCCTTCTTGGTCATTATCACGACGAATTACATTCTCTTTGTCTTTTGTCCATGACGTCTTTGTTAATCTCCACCTATCACTGGCCATCCATCCAGCCCCACTGCTCCACGCCCCCCTTCACCCCCACAATGGTATAAATCTCATCCTTTCTCCAGTCCCCTGTAGCTTTGACAAGGAATCATGCAGACTTGAAACATTAGCTCTGTTCTCTCTTCACAGACGCTGTCAGATCTGCTGAATTTGTCCAGCATATTTTGATTTTTGTTTTAGGTTCCACAGGGAATTGGGGAAATTTCTCACTTGGTTGGAGAGGTACCACCTTCAGGTGTTTCATTAATTACCTTCTCTCCATCATAAGGCCAGGGGGCATATTCACTAATAGCTACACAATTTTCAGTACCAAAGCAACTCCTTCGATATTGAAGGAATCCATGTCCATATGCAGCAAGACCTAGTTAACATTCAACGTTGGACTTTTAGTGGCAAGTGATATTTGCGCGACACAAATGTCAGGCAATAACTATTTCCAACAAGAGAGAATCCAACCATCTGGGGCAGCATGGTAGCACAAGTGGATAGCACTGTGGCTTCACAGCGCCAGGGTCCCAGGTTCGATTCCCTGCTGGGTCACTGTCTGTGCAGAGTTTGCACATTCTCCCGTGTCAGCGTGGGTTTCCTCCGGGTGCTCCGGTTTCCTCCCACAGTCCAAAGACGTGCAGGTTGGGTGGATTGGCCATGATAAATTGCCCTTAGTGACCAAAAAGGTTCGGAGGGGTTATTGGGTTATGGGGATAGGGTGAAAGTGAGGGCTTGTGGATCGGTGCAGACTCGATGGGCCAAATGGCCTCCTTCTGCACCGTATGTTCTATGTTCACATCCGCAGTAATTTGCTTTTATTTTATTTGAACAAACCAGATGTATAGGCTTTACAAATATCCCCATCCTCAATGATGGAGAGCACAGCATGTCATACAAGAGACCAGGCTGAAACATTTGTAGCCAGATGTGCCAACAGGATGATTCCACATCAAACATCCTCCTGCAATCCCTAACATCACGGATGTCAAGACTCAGTTAATTCAATTCACTCTGTGATAAGAAATGACAGAAGGCACTGGATACTATGAAGGCTGTAGACCCAAACAATATTCTGGCAATATTATTGAAGACTGTGCTTCAGAATTTGCCGTGCCCCTAGCCAAGCTGTTTCTGTACAGCTACAACACTGGCATCTACCCAGCAATGTGGAAAATTACCCAGCTTTGTGTTGTCCACAAAAAGCAGGACAAATCCGACCCAAACATTTACTGCCCCATCAATCCGGTCTCTATTTTCAGCAAGGTGATGGAAGATGCCGTTGACAGTGCTATCAAGTACATTAATAACCATCTCACCGAGTTATTTGGATTCCGACAGGGCCCCTCAGCTCCTGACCTCCATACAGCCTTGATCCAAACATGGACAAAAGAATTAAGATTAATAGATGAGGTGAGAGTGACCGCCCTTGTCATCAAGGCAGCATTTGACCACGTATGGCATCAAGAATCCCTAGCAAATTTGAAGTCAATGGGAATTGGGGAAATTTCTCACTTGGTTGGAGAGGTACCACCTTCAGATGCTTCATTAATTACCTTCCCTCCATTATAAGGCCAAGGGAGCATTTTCACTGATAGTTACACAATTTTCAGTACCAAAGCAATTCTTTCGATATTGAAGGAATCCATGTCCATATGCAGCATGACCAAGTTAACATCCAATGTTGGGCTTTTAGTGGCAAGTGATATTTGCGCTACACAAATGTCAGGCAATAACTATCTCCAACAAGAGAGAATCCAACCATCTTCCCATGACATTCAATGGCATAATCATTTTGCTTTTATTATAATGGCATAATCATAGTTGACTTCCTCACAATCAACATCCTGCGCATTACCATTGATCAGAAACTGAACTAGACCAGCCATATTATTACTGTGGCTACAAGAGCAGGTCAGAGGCTGGGTATTTTGTGGCAAGCAGTTCAACCTCCTGACTCCCCAAAGCCTGTCCATTGTCCACGAGTCAGGAGTCTGATGGAATACTCTCCACTTGACCGGATGAGTGCCGTTCTAACAACATTCGAGAAGTTTGACACAATCCAGGACAAAGCGGCCTCCATTGACTGCCACTCCCTCCACCACTGACGCACAGTGGCGATAGTATACACCATCTACAACATTCACTGCATGAACTTGAGGCTCCTTCGACAGCATTTTCCAAACCTGCAACCTCTACCATCTAGAAAGACGAGGACTGCAGATGCGTGGGAACTCTCCAAGTTCCCCTCCAAGCCACACAGCATCCTGTCTTGGAACTATATATTTCACTGTCGCTGGGTGCAAATCCCAGAACTCCCTAATGGCACTGTGGGTGTACCTGCATCATGATAACTGCAGTGATTCAGGAAGATGGCTCACTATCATCTTAAAGGCAATTAGGGGTGGGCAAAGAATTCTGGCCTAGCCAGTGCATCTACATCCTGGGAAAGAATTTTAAAAATGGAGTTTGTTCCTCACAAATTAAGAGAGCAGGTGCTTTTTTAATGTGTTCTATTCCTGCCAAAATAGTTGCATCCACTGAGTGGTTTATCTAGGTAGTCTATGGTATCCATAGGGGTTGGAAAAACAAAAATCTAGGTTCAACCAGAACGATTATTTATTTTTATACACTTACGAAGAGAACTAGCAGATCTATGTACAAACAAAGTTACTCGAGTTTCTAGGGAGCTACTCTAGGTGCAACTGTCCTACTATCCATACTATCACCAACTGCCGAGTTGTGTCAGTCATGTGATGCATGTCTGGCGCCACCCACTGGTAGGAGGCCATACCTGTAACTATATACATTGATAAATGGCTTATACAGATATGCATGTACGTATATCACCACATGGAGGAAGATGTTGGCTGGGGAATGTACTGTGGGATGTTGTGTCATTTATTGGTAAGTGAATAATATAGTGGGATTGTGTGGATCCACATTTAGGTTGATCCAATTGGAAAAAGTGGACATCCTTCCCCTGTTGCCTCACTGCAGTGAGGCCTATTATCTGCTCTTGAAGCTATGGTGCCCTTCTGCTAGTACAGCTGTTTCCATATATTTTCCTGTCCTGACTCCAATATGTCAGAGTAAAATTCAATAAACACTGTTGTACCCTTGAGTGGCACAAGTGGTTTAATATTGCAACAGTGCACAGATTATCATCATTGAACAGGAAGAATGAATTACACCTGGTGTTTGTTGAACACATTCAATCCAGCTGGGTTCATCAAATTTCAGGTTGTTCATGTGGAAGCTCAAGAGTACAAGAAAGAAGTGTGACAATTTTCCTCTGACTCCAACCACTGTCAATTCTAGGGCTGAGTCACACGTATCTATATTTTGACTCAAATAAAAACAAAATGCTGGAGATGCTCAGCTGGTCAGGGAGCACCTGTGGAGATGGAAACAAACCTAATAGGGGAGAAAATCATTTATTTTTTTACTTCAGCAGAGAGTGTTACGGGCTGCTACCTGCATGGCGTCTTTCAATGATATTAATGAAGAAACCAATGCGGAAACACGATACAACGAGGCCCATGCAGCAACCAGGGGTGTGGTGGAGCGCTGCCTTGGCCCCCTGAAGATGAGATTCAGGTGCCTGGACCGCTCCGGAGGGCTGTGTAGGTCGGGGCTCACAGTTCTTCTTATTCCAGGGAATTGACCTAAATATGTACGGTGCCACTACAAGTGGTGCTACGTGAATGGATTTCTTCGCCCAAGGTTTCAGGCCTATAATTTTCTGTCAACAACTTTGGCAATATCTAAAATTGGATGGAGTGAAATTTATACATTCTTAGTTCAGTAAAGCTTGTAAGCACAACTTATTTCAGAGTGTGCGGTCACAAGGTCTATATTGTCAAGCTTTCACTGTTAATGAAGCAGAAATTAAACTTGAAAATCTGGGGTGGGACTCTCCCAGCCCTGGGTCGAGCTGGAGAATCCCTGCATCCAGGCCCCACCGCCGGCACGCGATTATCCGCAGAGCAGAGAATCGGCGCCATTGGCGCTGGCATGGTTGGCGCGTCGATGGTCGCGGGCCACTCTACGCGGCCGGCCCGCCGATTCTCCGGCCCGGAGGCTGTAAGAAAAAAAGAGTCCCGCCGGCGCCGTTCTAACTTGCTCTGAGCAAGCGGGACCTTGGCATTGAAGGGTCGGGTGGCAGCCTGTGGTGGGGGAGGGGGGTGTCCGACCCCTGGGGAGGCCTCCGATGTGGCCTGGCCCATGATCGGGGCCCACCGATCGACAGGCCAGCCTCTCTGGCTGGGGGCCTTCTACGCACCAGCCCCTGTAGTCCTGCGCCATGTTGCACGGGGCCGGAGCATTGAAGGAGGCCACTGCGCATGCGCACATTGGCGCCGGCACCACTGCGCATGCGCGGATCCCACAATGCACAGTTTGCACCGGGATCGGCAGCTGGAGCGGCGTGAACCACTCCAGCGCCATGCTGGCCCCCTGTCAGGGCCAGAATTAGTTTTGGCAGCGGCCTGTTCACGTCGTCGTAAAACACGACGGCGTTTACGATGGTGTGGATGCTCTGCCGCGGGATTAGAGAATCCCGCCCCTGTTCTTTATAGTTGATTCATCAAACAATTAATCACTCTAAATTTTTCCTCAATCCCTTCCTTGCAACCACTGAGCTAAATTTGGGATTCCTATCCTTTTTGGTTTTCCTTCTTATAGAATCAGTGCAGAAGGAGGCCGTTCGGCCCATCTAGTCTGCACTGGCCCTTGGAAAGAGCACCCCACTTAAGCCCACGCCTCTACCCTATTCCCATAACCCAGTAACCCCACTTAACCTTTTTTGACACTAAGGGCAATTTATCATGGCCAATCCACCTAACCTGCACGTCTTTGGACTGTAGGAGGATACCAGAGCACCCGGAGGAAACCCACGAAGACACGGGGAGAACGTGCACACTCTGCACAGACAGTGGCCCAAGCCGGGAATTGAACCTGGGACCCTGGAGCTGTGAAGCAATTGTGCTAACCACTATGCTACTGTGCAATGCCATACATCGTACGCAAAAGTGCAAATGTACACTTGTTTCCATCTGTTTTGATGTTGCCTCAGCCTACCTTGTGAGTTCAAGTGTGATTTACTTCAGATCCTTCTTAAACATTTTTCATTTGTTCTGTTGATGTTCCATTTGGATGATATGTCCATTACGCAATCTGTTTGGATAAAGTAGATGGAATTTAAACAAGAAAGCTATTAAACTAAAAGAAAAGTCCAAGGAACCATCCCAGAATAGAAACAGTTATCAAGAATCCTGTTGGATTTAATACCCTTGACAGGCTGGCTTACTTAAACTCATGCACATGTTTACGATCTAATGCCCCAGTAGTTTTCATGACCACTTGTTTAACAGTTAGCTTGGACCTAGTTGGGCCTTTTATGCAACTTGTTTTGTGCACATTTCTACAATTCAATAGGCAGGACAAGAAGGATCAGGGTTTTTGATGGTTCCTGTAACCATTTAAGATTATTAGTTTCTACTGTTATGTACACAATGTGATCATTTACCTTCATTGTAAATGGGTGCCCACACAGATGTATGATTACTCAGTTTATGCAATGCCTTCAACATACACCATCCTAAAAAGGTGCAGCACGGTAGCACAAGTGGCTAGCACTGTGGCTTTGCAGCGCCAGGGTCCCAGGTTCGATTCCCCACTGGGTCACTGTCTGTGTGGAGTCTGCACGTTCTCCCTGTGTGGGTTTCCTCTGGGTACTCCGGTTTTCTCCCACAGTCTAAAGACGTGCAGGTTAGGTGGATTGCCCTGGAAGTGAGGGCTTAAGTGGGTCAGTGTAGACTCAATGGGCCAAATGGCCTCATTCTGCACTGTATGTTCTATGTAACCTATGGTTGGTTACGTTTATCTGGAATAACAAAGTTAATACTAAATAAAGATTATGCAATTGTTTTGTTTTAATTTAGTCTTAAAATTAGAATGTAGTTTGAAATCCAGGAATCAAATTAACCACTTTGTGCCCTGGATGAGCTTATTTGTCTGACATGACTGAACAATAACTTTGTAGTGTTCATCTGGTTTAGCTTTTGTGGGTTCCAGGAGCTTGAACATGTGAGGATTTGGAAATGCAGTACAGAGTGGATGCTATATTGTCAGAAGTGCCTTCCTTTCCCTGAAATATTAGTCTGAGGTGCACTTTATTTGTTTTTGAGTATCAAAGTTACCATGGCACTAATAACAGAGCAAGGAATTTTCTCACCAACCTGGACAACATTCCTCCTCAACTAACGCCACCCAAACCAGTCGAACTGCTTGTTCATCCTACTGATCTTTCGTGGGCTTTGCTGTCTGCAAAAAGGTTTTTGCCTACAGAACAACTGTCATTGCACTGAAAAATAATTTATCGCATCTAAAGTGTTTTTCTAAAATGTTTACTTTCATTACATATTTTTGGGTTGTGGGGGTGAGACCTACGCAAACACAGGGAGAATGTGCAAACTCCACATGGGCAATGACCCAGAGCCGGGATTGAACCACTGTGCCACCATGCCACCCTTCTCTATAGTTATAGATGATGTGGATTTCGATATAGAGAAAATAATCTCAACTCTGGCTGTCAATACTGATGCATGAGGTTTTGCAAAGCGTGAAGAAGTCTGCAAAAGACTTTAGGAAGATATAGATAGGTTAATAGAAGAGAGGAAAGTGCAAAATACAATTTAAAGTGGATAACTGAAGTTTCACCTTCCAGACCTGCCGACATATTAAATGGATACTGGGACTGCAGCCAGTCCTCAAACAAGGCTCTCAGTGGTGGAGCCTGGACAATGAGACCGCGGTCTCACTGGGGCTATGTTGGCAGGCCACTGCAAAGGAAGGGTGAGGGTGGTAGGGGCTCGGCATGGATGTGGCTAGGTAACACTGGGGTGAGTAAACCTTAGGGATGGGAGCTAGCTCCACTGAGCACAAGTGCCCCACCCCCCCATCAATGACTGGTCACCAGCCAGGTACTGAAACCTGCCAAGCTGCCTCTCTCTCACTGTGGTTGAAATCCCAGCAGTTTTGGGAGGAGGCCTTTAAATGGTCATTAAATATACACCAGAAGGCGTCAATTGGCCCACAGAGCCTTTCCCACCCAAGAGGCGGGTCAGACCGGGAAGCTTTAGTAAGAGCGCCCATGGCATGGCACTCAATGTTTTGTGCCCGCCCCCCTCCAGCCTGCAAACACCCCTCGCTCCAGGGGCCATAAAATCCATCCACCCCATAGAGAATCTATGGAATAAATACAGCATAATCATCCCAGAGATAGGAAACAACAGTTATGAGAAGAAACTTTAATTACCAGGACTATTTCTAGTGGAGCAGCATAGGCGAAGAGGAAGTTTAATAGAATTAGAGTAAATAATGTAAAACTATTTACTCTGGTTGGGGAGACATCAGTTTAAAATCAATACAGTGAGGAGAGAATTTTGGATAACTTGGTTTATGCAGGGGCAGCATGGTGGCCTAGTGGTTAGCACAACCGCCTCACGGCGCTGAGGTCCCAGGTTCGATCCCGGCTCTGGGTCACTGTCCGTGGGGAGTTTGCACATTCTCCCCGTGTCTGCGTGGGTTTTGCCCCCACAACCCAAAAATGTGCAGAGTAGGTGGATTGGCCACGCTAAATTTCCCCTTAATTGGAAAAAATAATTGGGTAATCTAAATTTTATTTTTTTTTAAAACTTGGTTTATGCAGTTGCATGGAGCCTCAGCGCTGTGAGGCAGCTGTGCTAACCACTCAGCCACCGTGCTGCCCTCATTTCGGCAATTTCTACTGAAGAGCTTGTACAGACACAAAGGCCAACAATTACATCTGTGCTGTAAATATTTATCCTGAATGCTCTTTTGTAAAACAATTAGAAAAATATAAACTAACTAATTGAACGGCCCTTAAAGAGTAGCAAATATTGGTGCTATATTTTCAGTGATATGTTAAGGCATACATGGATACAGGTTTTGCTTGTTTGTTCAAATCAGCAATGGTGTTTACTGTTTTTGCATGTAAAGTTCGACATTGAATTGTTTGACATTTGTAAGGGGAAGAAGGGATTTTTTAATGCGTGTATTTGCAGATTAGAATTTCCATGGGGGCTGCCCGATATTCAATTATAACTCGGGTAAACACTGGAGAAACTGCTTGAAATGGACATTTACACTTTTTCTCCAGGATTTACACAGATGTGGTGATTGTGTGTGTGTGTGTTTGTGTGTTTGTACCTGTCTCTCTCTACAAAAACAAGGGAGAGCATCTGACTGTACAAACTAAAACCTTACTCTCCATTGCAGGCAAATTCTTAGGCATTTGATTATTTAAATTATTTATTAGCCCAAGATGGCACCACCTCCAAAGTCAGGCAGAGAAAAGCTGGTGAATTTCATGGTGGGCCAAGGGAGAGGGATCTCCAGCTCATTTACTTTAGCTCTGAGAGAAGAGCTTAAGAAATCCTGGGAAAATGGCATAAACACCAAGAACGTACAGCTAAAGAAAAATTGGGACCAGAATTAATGTTTAGTGTCTTAAATATTTATTTCTGTTTAGTGTGAATACAATTAACAAAGTATTCATAATGTTTGCCTTCAAACTACAGTAATATTTGTTTCTGTCATGCTGTGATTGCTCAAATTAAAAGAAAAATTGCCTGGCCCAGGTAAAATACAAATTTCCAGGACTGCATGTAATCTAAATGTTGACATAAACAACTGGCATTTATATTGCACTATGAAGTGCCTTGGGAGTTTCTAGTACATTCACAGTTACAAGTAATGAAAGAGGAAGTTCAGAGGAGCACTGACTAAAATAAATCAATAAAATAAAAGCAAGTTCAAACGGTTTGAGTGGTTGGCGGCAGATGTAAGAGACATCACCCAAATGATTTTTTTCTGCACCAGATTTTTTTGTTTTTAATCTAGTTGTGGATGAGATCGTAGAAAAGCTCTCCTAGATTGGCCAGCATGACCTAATCAGTCTTGACATTAGCAAAGAGCTCCCTAACTGACCTTGCTTCTGCTGGCCTGGGTACTGGTGGGGAAAATTCAAGACATGACTCCTGTTTCAAATATACGCTATAACCTGTGTTTTAGCAAGTCAAGGGCCATAATGGCTGCGAGAGTCAAAAACCAATCAACAAATTGTCTAGCGTGACAAGTTAAGAATAATGGTTAGATCAGATGCCCTGTGGTGAAAGAGAATTTTATTTTCTGGTCGATTAGTTGTGTTTCATATATGTTTCCTAAGCATTGCAGTAAATATTACTTGTGGCAGTCTGTAATAACTGCACCTATTTGTTTTAAGTATCAATAGATTTATGATGGTATTGTTTATGGGCAGCCTGGGACTGGAAAACTGCTGTGATCCTTGACTTCTATCCTAGCCTTTTCGTTTAAACCTGCTACCCAAGTTCTCCTTTCTGTTGCCTAGGTAACTGTAGCTCCTTGCAATTATACATAATTGTAGCTGAGGTGAATTATAGACCAGAACTGTGGCACATTGACAGCAGTCTTGCCTCTGAGTCAGAAGGTTGTGGGTTCAAGCCCACTGCAGAGAATTGGGCATAATTGAGGCTAATGTTGATATGTATTACCAAGGAAGGACTGCAGGTGCTCTTGTATTAAATTGAGGTCCGGGGCACCATTTGAAGAGGTCTGAGAATTTTGAGTGTCCTGGTCAAAAACATTGTCAGATTTCCTGGAAGATCCAAGGAGCCATGGGTATACCCACTTCCTTGCTCAGTGCCACTACATTAGTGAACAGAAAACATAAACTTGAAGAATTGTCTCTTGCTAAAGTACAGTTTCACAGGCACTTGGAGCCCTCAATCCAAGCATTTGGACAGTGCGCCTTTTCAAGCTTTTCAACCACAGAGGGCAATCATCCACCACAAATGTGCACTTTGTAGCTGGGGTCACATGAAAGCAGGGGTTTGTTTTCCTCTTCCTTGACTAGGATGCTGTGACCAATTGCAGCAGCCTGGCTACCATCTCTGCTTTGATAAGCAGAAATCAGCGATTGAAGCTAAGGCTTTCCTGTTTGCATTGCTTAGTACTTCTTTGAAAGGTGTACTTATCCACCATGTGATCAGATAGCATATGTTTTTATTTAACTTCGATTTATTTTAAATGAATCTTACATAGAACTCTTGTGCCCAGTTGTTTACATAAGGATAATCAATGTGGAATTTCTTTGAGTGACGTGGGCTGAAGAGGTTTCGCTTGCACCAAACATTTCTTTTAAAAATAAAACATGTTTTATTTATAATTTTTTTGTTTTATCCCATCCTAAAGTTACAAAGCCAATGTGCAGAGTAGACATAATCCATTTCATTGCTTGCTCCAAAAACCAATTCAAATTCAAATTGACGCTAATTCGTGGTCACCATATGAGAGACATACAAGATCCAAGCTGATAAGAAAAGGCATTGCACCTCCTTTCGCACTTGATCTTAGACAAAAGGCTGAGAAACGATGAACCTAACAGTAGCACTGGATTAATTTATGTAGCTCTTTTAGAGACTGATTGCAAGCTGGGTATTTTGTTTCTTCATACTGCTAAGTATTAACTAATGCTAACTAAAGATAAAGTCGCCACACTCTCAGATGACCACAGGCTGCTTTCCCCTTTGAGGGTGATTTAACCTGAGGATCACCACACCTCTGGCAAGGGCAAAGTTGAGAAAGCAAGGCCTTCATGAATAACCTCAGCCGGTACAGAAATTGAACCCACGCTACTGACCTTGCTCTGCATCACAAACCAACTGTCCAGCCAAGTGAACTACACTGGCCAGTAAAGAGATAGAAATGCTAAGGAATAATGAAGACATTGTTCCCAGAAGTGTGGAGCAGATATAAATGTAAATCCACTTCTCTCATGCTCTGAGTGGGGAGCCATGTTGTATGGTACTGAATTGTAACCCTACAGTCCTTTCCAACTTGGTTCCCCACTGAATGCAGGAACATTGAACTTACCCCATCTTGTAATATGCTGATGTGTTACTCTTATGCTCTTCTTTAAGCCACTTCCGCATGGTGTATACGGAATTTATGAAAGAAGCTCGTTGATACTTAAACCGGTATGTGTTAAATGGGTTTAAGTCTATCCTACATCAACATGACTAGACAGTTTCATCCACTGTTTGATTTATTTAAATAGAATAAAGAACAAAAACAATTACAGCACGGGATCAGGCTCTTCAGCCCTCCAAGCCTGCACCAACCATGCTGCCTGTTTGAACTAAAACCCCCTACCCTTCCGGGGACCATATCCCTCTATATCAATCCTATTCATGTATTTGTCAAGACGTCCCTTAAAAGTCACTATTGTATCTGCTTCCACTACCTCCACTGGCAGAGAGTTCTAGGCTCCCACCATCCTCTGTGTAAAAAAAACTTGCCTCGTACATCTCCTTTAAACCTTGCCCTTCGCACCTTATACCTATGCCGCCTAGTAATTGACTCTTCCACCCTGGGAAAAAGCTTCTGACTATCCACTCTCTCCGTGCCCCTCATAATCGTGTAGACTTCTATCAGATTGCCCCTCAACCTCTGTCATTCCAGTGAGAACAATCGAGTTTCTCTAACCTCTCCTCATAGCTAATGCCCTTCATATCAGGCAACATCCTGGTAAATATTTTCTGGACCATATCCAAAGCCTCCACCTCCTTCTGGTTGTCTGGTGACCAAAATTGAACATTAAATTCCAAATCCGACCTAAGGTGCTATAAAGCTGCAAAATGACTTGCCAATTTTTAAACCCAATGCCCTGGCCAATGAAGGCAAGCATGCCGCGTGCCTTCTTGACTACCTTCTCCATCTGCAAGGCCGTATCAGTGACCTGGGTACCTGTACATCCAGATCCCTCTGCCTATCACTACTCTTAAGGGTTCTGCCACTTACTGTATATTTCCCATCTGTATTAGACCTTCCAAAATGCATTACCTCATGTTTGGAGTAGCCTGGATAATTTCAGATATTTACCAAAAAAAGAGCAATTCTGTGGACAATAGGACTCACTTTACCAAACAATGGAACTGGAATAAATTTATAAAATCAGTTTCTCATCTCGAATAAATTCAAAATTAAATGGAAACGTTAGAAGCATCAATAACCCAAGATTTTTCCGATGCTGGAGTTTGCCTTCCCATTGTCCAAAGAGCTGGCGGTGAACACTACCCTGTCAATACTGGCTGCCCCACAGGCATTTAATGCACCGAAAAGCATTAATTGGCTGGAGTCGAGAAACCTGCCCCTCACTTGGGAGTGTTCCTGTCCGGGATTCTCTGAAATCCCGGCCAAGTGTTGATGCTGGCGTCAAAACCAGCGCGAGCGACTCTGGCGTCAATGGACCTCTAGGCTCAGGCATTCACCCCTTCCTAGGGGGCTAGTATGGTGCCGGAGTGGTGTCCGTTGCTCTGGCGCTCGATAGCCGGTGTGCCACGGCCAGGTCTGTACATGCGCGAGGTTGCCGTCTCCGCGCTGGTCTCCGGGGGAACATAGGCCCCCACCGGAATTAGCCCGCCCGCCAATCGGTAGGCACCGATCGCAGGCCTGGCCACCATGGAGGCCCCCCCCCCCGAAGTTTGATCGCCCGTCCTCCCACCAGGACGGACTCCGCAGCCAGAACTCTGAGGTCCCGCCTGGCAGGACCATGCGTAAACCACGCCGACGGGAGTCGGCCCGTCGAGGTGTGGAGAATCACCGGGAGGGGTTCTTCCAAGGGCACCCGACTGGCACGGCGGCGACCGTGATTGGTGCCGATTCTCTGGTCGCCGGAGAATCGGTGGCCCGGCGTCGGAGTGGTGTGATTCTCGAGCTCCCTGGGTGAATCTCCGATCTCAAGCAGTCCCCAGTGTCTAAGCTCTGGGAGTCCAGGACCAGGTAGGTTTTGGGGGAAGGTGAGATGAAGGACAGGAAACACCCACAGTGGCCAGACCATTTGAGGCATAGTACCCGATATTAAAGTAGGCCAGTGATTGAAGTGCCTCCCTTACCTTGCCAAACCCTGAGCAGGGTTATTTTTCAGATAGAATCCATTTGGATTGGGTCAAGAAATAGGAAGAAGAAATGACAAATCCTGGTGTACAGTGCATGCCACCAAACAGTGGAGATGAGATAGAAATACTAATCTGTGGACAGTTCAGAGATGTAACTACTGGACTGTAACATTGGGTTAATTTAATTATCTCAGGGTGGGGTAAATGGAAATACATGCGGTTTAGGGAACAGTTTATGAAAAATATTTCTCAGTTGAGTGTGTTCCATGTCTCAACAAAAGAGGATTGACCAATTTTCATACGAGAAATAGAACAGATATGAGAGGAAACAACTGGGAAATAGTGACCACAACATGAGAATGGAAAGGGATATGGAGAATAAAAGATAAAGGTGCTAGACTGAAAATCTCTAAGAGAGGATCTGAATCAAATTAAAGAGGTAGAAAATGTAGCAATTTTATTGATTGACAAATCAACAGGGGACAATCTTCAAATACGAGATGCATAGTGCATAGCCAAAGTGTCTCTGAGTCAGAAGTTCAAGGGTTCAGGTTCCACACCAGAGACTTGAGCACATAAGGTAGCCTGACATTCCAGAGGGCTATTGAGGAAATACTTTGGTAAATTACATAGTGAGTACTTATCAAACATAATTAATAGGCTGCAAGCATGTTGGAAAGCCCCGAGGTTGTGAATGGTGCTCTATAAATGCAAGTTATTTTCATTTATAAATTAAATATATTCTTGAAAAAGAGGTGCATCAACGAACAGAACTTTGTGGATAAATGAAGTGATTAAAACAAAATTAAAGCTAAATATGAGGTATATGCAAATTTTAGGGAGAACAATATTAGAACAGAGAACATAGAACATATAGTGCAGAAGGAGGCCATTCGGCCCACCGAGTCTGCACTGACCCACTTAAGTCCTCACTTCCACCCTATCCCCGTAACCCAATAGCCCCCCCTAACCTTTTTTGGTCACTAAGGCAATTTATCCTGGCCAATCCACCTAACCTGCACGACTTTGGACTGTGGGAGGAAACTGGAGCACCCGGAGGAAACCCACGCACACCCGGGGAGAACGTGCAGATTCCACACAGACAGTGACCCAGCATTGAATCGCATATGGGACCCTGGCGCTGTGAAGCCACAGGGCTAATCACTTGTGCTACCATGCTGCGCACAAAATTATGAAAGATAATCAGCAATATAGACCACTTAGGGAGGCGAAGATGCTGCTTAGAAGGGCTAATAATAAATAGGGGTCAAAATGTAAGATTAAAAAAGTGAGAGCTGCCACGAACATAATGAGCAAAAGAATAATTAGAGATGCGGGAGCATTCAGATGAAGGGAAGGGTATAACTGGAGAATGAAGATAAGGCAGAAATGTTATGCAAGTCCTTTGCCACAGTATGTGCCAACGAAAGTAAATGTGAGATCAAGTAGAGGAGGATGTGGCACAATTGACAGAGATAAATATGTCTTAGAAATTGGCAGAATTTGGGTTGAGTATGTCACTGGTCTCAATTATCCTGCACACTCGTCAGAAAAGATGAGATGATGAGGTCTTAAGAAAAACTTCTCAAGTTTAATTTAATATGCAGCTTGTTATGTGGGATGATGCAACATTTTCATTAAAGAAGTGTGAGAAAGACTAATTGCATAATTTGAGACAAAATTAATGTAATATCAGTTGTGGGAAGATTCTTTAGGGCATAAGCTTTCTGACAAACTTTTTTTTCAGATGTCAGGACCATTACGACATCAGCAATCCACACTGATGTGGTGATATGCCTGTGCACAGTTTTGTACATAGTTAGTAACGTGACCTCCAACCAGCTGGTGGCATCAGACATCCTTCACGTGAGTTGTGATACCCGCCAGTTGGTAGTGGTATGTAAAATTGCACAGTAGTTCCAGTAGAATTCACTGAATTCTGTTAGTTACCTTTCCATGTGTTTGTCAATAAATCATCTTTCTAGTTAAACAACTAGATGGTCTGTGTATCTCAATACAACGGCCATATCACAGAACACAACATGGTACCAGGTATTCGGAATGTTTAAAGATAATGTCAGAGATGACGAGGTGAAATAGGCCGCAGAACAAAAAGAGAAGATTCTTCTGCCGACCTGATGAACTACGGGTTATTTGAAACTCAACACGACAAATGAAGGTGAAGTTATAGATGGTGGTTTAAAGGCACACCACCATCTTCACATCTTGGGTAACGCAGATGAAAACTGGCAGGTTTTCAAGCAACAATTTAGACTGTGTTTTAGCACTTGGCATTGCTGCTCATGTTGGCAGGTCTTCCAGCAATAGAAATATACAATACCTTCGCTTTTGATAGTGAAGAGGAAAGCAAGAGCTACGATGAGCTGATAAAGTACTTCGATTGGCATTGCTCTCCGAAGAAAAACGAAAAAGATCAGTACACTCAGCTTGAAACATTTTTTCGCCAACAGGGAAGAAGACGCTAGCGCCTTCAGCACTGTGACACAGTTCAATAAATAACGTGGTCTCAGTGCAGGCGGCCAATTTAAGTAGCTGATCGGGTTTGCCATTTTATGCCAGAGATGTGGCAACCGTCATGGGCCTCGGCAATGTCCAGCACATGCTCGAAGTGTACCGTATAAATCATTTTGCAAAACAATTTTTTTCGTGTCTGACAGTGGACCAAACGGGGTCAGTCAATGCAATTGATGAGATGCCCCTTGAAGAATTATTTTTCATTGATCTGATTTCAACCAAGGACACATTGAGTCTGAACATGACAACTGAAGATGCCTTCCTGACCAGTTGGCACGATAGTGATGATGAAGCTGATAACATAGAAAACAGATGGGCAATTCCAGTGATTTTGAACGACACATTGATAAAATGCAAGCTCGACATGGTTGTGAGGGCCAACCTCCTCATTCTGTCTAACTTGCATGGGCTGTGGGTCAAACTGCATGTCATCAATCAACCGAGACTGCTGATAGACTACAATGGGAATGGGATTTGGACGCAGGGCGTAAGAGAACTCGAAGCATTGGTCCACAACAGAAGTCACATTGTTCCATTTACCATTGTGGACAAGAAACGCGAGTCCATCATAGGAGTGGATGCATGTGAGACCCTGAACCTAGTTGATTTTGATTTGATTTATTTTATTGTCACGTGTATTAGTGTACAGTGAAAAGTGTTGTTTCTTGCATGCTATACAGACACGCATACCGTACGTAGGGAAGGGAGGAGAGACTACAGAATGTAATGTTATAGTCATAACTGGGATGTAGAGAAAAGATCAACTTAATACGTGGTAGGTGTATTCAAAAGTCTGATGGCATCAGGGAAGAAGCTATTCCTGAGTCGGTTGGTACGTGACCTCAAACTTTTGTATCTTTTTCCTGACGGAAGAAGGTGGAAGAGAGTATGTCCAGAGTGCGAGAGGTTCTTAATTATTCTGGTTGCCTTTCCGAGGCAGCGGGAATTATAGATCGAGTCAATGGATAGGAGGCTGGTTTGTGTGACAGACTGGGCTACGTTGACAACCTTGTGTAGTTTCCTGCGGTCTTGGGCAGAGCAGGAACCATACCAAGCTGTGATACAACCAGAAAGAATGCTTTCAATGGTGCATCTGTAAAAGTTGGTGGGAGTCGTAGCTGACATGCCAAATTTCTTTAGTTTTCTGAGAAAGTAAAGTCGTTGGTGGGCTTTCTGAATTATAGTGTCGGCATGGGGAGACCAGGACAAGTTGTTGGTAATCTGGACACCTAAAAACTTGAAGCTCTCGACCCTTTCTACTTCGTTCCCATTGAGGTCGAAAGGGACATGTTCTCCTCTAAGCTTTCTGAATTCGATGATAATCTCCTTTGTTTTGTTGACATTGAGGGAGAGATTATTGTCGGCACACCAGTTCACCAGATTCTCTATCTCATTCCTGTACTCTGTCTCATCATTGTTTGAAATCTGACCCACTATGGTGGTGTCATCAGCAAATTTGAGAATCGAGTTGGAGGGGAATTTAGCCACACAGTCATACGTGTATAAGGAGTATAGTAAGGAGCTGAGGACACAGGCTTGTGGGGTACCGGTGTTGAGGATGATCGTGGAGGAGGTGTTGTTGCCTATCCTTACTGATTGTGGTCTCTGAGTCAGGAAGTTCAGGATCCAGTCACAGAGGGAGGAGCCGAGGCCCAGGCCACAGAGTTTGGAGATGAGTTTCGTCCGGATAATAGTGTTGAAGGCTGAGCTGTAGTCAATAAATAGGAGTCTGACATAGGTGTCTTTGTTATCTAGGGGTGATCCAGTGTTGAGTGCAGGGCCAGGGAGATGACATCTGCTGTGGACCTATTGCAGCAGGAGGCGAATTGTAGTGGATCAAGGCAGTCCAGGAGGCTGGAGTTGATTCGTGCCATGACTAACCTTTCGAAGCACATCATAATGATGGATGTTAGAGCCACGAGACAATAGTCATTGAGGCATGCGCTTGGCTTTTCTTCTTGAAGCAGATAGGGACCTCAGATTGTTGTAAAGAGAGGTTGGAGATGTCTGCGAATACTCCCGGCAGCTGATCCGCGCAAGACCTGATTGCTCGTCCGGGTACCCCATCTGGGCCAGTGGCTTTCCATGGGTTGACCTTTGAGAAAGCTGCTCTGACATCTGCAATGGTGACCTTGGATACAAGTTCATCCAAGGGAACCAGAGTGGAGGGCATTCTCTTGCTGACCTCTTGCTCAAAGCGGGCATAGAATGCGTTGAGCTCATCAATGAGGGGTGCGTTGGAGTGGGCGATTTTTCCATGCCTTCATCTTGTAGCAAGTTATGTCCTGCAGAGCTTGCCATAGTCGGCGGGGGTCCGTGTGGCTAGCCTGGGACTCGAGCTTGGACCGGTACTGTCTTTTGGCATCTTTGATGGATTTCCTCAGATCATATCTGGCTTTCTTGTATAGGTCAGGGTTGAATGCCTGACTTGAACGCCTCAGACCTAGACTTCAGCAAGCAGTGAATATCTCTGTTCATCCAGGGTTTCTGGTTGGGAAACATGCGGATTTACTGTAGTAGCGTACTCATTCAGGCTGGTTGCAGATTTAAAAAATACTGACCAGTTCACTGACTCTAAGCAGTCCCGTAGGAGATCATCCGATTCTTCAAACCAATATTGCACGACTTTCTTTGACGGATTCTCCCGCTTCAGTTTTTGCTGATAAGACGGGAGCAGGAGAGCCTTGTGGTCAGATTTGCCAAAGTATGGGCGGGCGATATGCATGTTTGATATTTGTGTAGCAGTGGTCCAGGATGTTTGGGTCTCTAGTGGAACAAATGATGTGTTGGTGGTAACTTGGTAGTACGCTCTTGAGCTTAGCCTGACGTTCCAGCGGCTGTACATTCCAGACTGTGAAGCAGCAGAAGATTACTGCGACTCAAAACGAGATAGTGGCACAGTTATCCAATAAGATACAAGCGATAGTGAAAGTGAGGAAGATCAACCAGAGGCAGAGATGGAGGGTCCAAAGCAAACTCCAGAGCTCTGGTTAGTGGTCTTCCAAAATGAGGATTTGCTCAGTGACATGATACAGGAGCATGATGAGCCTTTCCTGGAGCAAGGCTACAAGATGTAGCCGTAAAGTTTTCAGTACTGGGACAGCCAATGAGCTTTACCCTGGAGTTTAAGTTTGAACTGAATGAGTACTTCATAAATGAGGTACTCGCAAAAACATATCAGATGGCATCATGGCCTGATGTGTCGGACTTCTTCGTATTTACAATCACGGGGTGCACGGGGTGCCAGATCGACTGGAAGAAAGGAGCCAATGTCACACTGAAAACCATCAAAATGAAGCTAACGTATAAGGGTCGGGATACTCGTAAAACATTTATGAAAACTGTACTAGATGATTCCTTCTTCAATGTTTTCACTCCTCCCGAGGTTCCAGAGCATTGAGTGTTAGATGGAAGCTCTGCAGCAAGACTCGCTGCCGACTTGAAAATCGGCAATTTCATCTTACATGAACACATAATTCCACAAGCGGTGTTATACTTCACGGAAGACAATATTGCATACGATGATGCTGAATACGATATTGATCATTACAACGATGAAAACTACGACGACCACGAATACGATGAGGAAAATGAGCCAGAAGGGGACGACCATGAAATGCCATTTTGTGGTTTGGCGAGAGTGACAAGGTGTTCACCAGGGACGCCCAGTCTACGCAGGACACTGAGAAGTGTGAAAGCTTTAAGATGGCTCAAAGACTGAAAGTGAGATTGCAAAAGCAGACACTTCAGATGAGAGCAACTCAGCTCCAAACAGACTGATAACGGAAGAAATTATTCCCATCCTGGTGAAACTGGCTCCAGACGCATGCGGTGAATCATCTCGGCCCACAATATGGTTCCGGTACTGGATTCCCCAATACTCGAGGCCACTCCACCAAAAGACATGCTAGAGGGGCAGATGGCTGTATCTATATGCAGCTCTACTACAACAGACGATGCATATACCATACTACTAGACGAGGATGAGCCACTACTCGGCTCTTCAGGAAAGGATGACCCATACAGTATCATATCGAGTGATGATGAGCCATCACTTTAAAAAAAATAAAATAATCTTTATTGTCACAAGTAGGCTTACATTAACACTGCAATGAAGTTACTGTGAAAAGCCCTGAGTCACCACATTCTGGTGCCTGTTTGGGTACACAGAGGGAGAATTAAGAATGTCCAATTTATCTAATAGCACGTCTTTCGCGACTTGTGGGAGGAAACCGGAGCACCATCAAACACAGGATGAAGGGGCAATAGTCAACGTTGGGGGCGTGGATCAAACCCAGACACCAGAGTCCGAGGCTCTGCAGATCCAGACTTGACCACGACCATGCAGTCCCTCATAAGTATGCCGACAGTGGACATCTCAACAGACGATACACAAGCAACCACTCCCATGGCACACTTCAGCGGCAGGACGGGTGCAACCAAAACCAAACATAAAAAGAGATGCACTCACAGGATCTTTGCAAAAAAAGAAGAGGAATAGAAGGTGAGTGGGGGACATGGTGAATCCCACCTGTGATACTGAACAAGGAGACATCGACAATGTGGCCAACAGGCCAGAAAGTGAAACTACACAACAAAGCAGAAAAAAACATTGCATTAAAAATAAAAGAAGCTGGCGACGCAGGCAATGCGAGCAAGGAAACCGGTCTTCAGGACCCATTGAGTCAAGAGGCTAAACCAGGTGTTTAAAAAAGAATAAAGACCTGCAAGAAAACTGGTATTCCAGAAGCAAAAGCAATGGCGGAAAACTGATAAGAGCGCAGAAGATCAACAGGGCGATACTGTCACAGATGTGCAATAAGTTATGCACCAGGGATACGGCATATCATGTTGTTTGAAGCACAGTTATGTATATATAATTTTATATTTAGACATATTTATTTATATATTTATATATAATATATTTATATATATATATATATATATTTATGTATTTATTTATGTTTTATATTTTTTATTTGTATTTATATATTTATTTATATTTATTTATTTGTATTTATATGTCTATGTATTTTATATGTCTTTATGTATTTATGTGTCTTTATGTATTTATTTATGTATGTTTAGACATGTGTAAAATAGTAATACAGATATAGTTAAATATAAACATTAACATTTCCAAAGGAAGGGGGATGTGGTGATATGCCTGTGCACAGTTTTATAGATGGGTAGTAATGCGACCTCCAACCAGCTGGTGGCATCAACCATCCTTCATGTGATCTGAGATACCCGCCAGTTGGTCGTAGGGCATATGAGAGGATAGTCGCATTTAGAGTAGTTCAACTAGAATTCACTGATATCATTTAGTAGTTATTGTCCGTATAGTAATCTGGTAGTTAGCTTTCCACATGTTTGTAAATAAATCATCTTTCTAGTTAAACAACTAGATGTTCTGTGTATCTCATTACAACGGCCATATCACAGACAACATGGTACCAAAACTTTCGGAGCACAGACATCTTCACAGCTGCACCCACCCCATCAGTGACAGTGGAAGCACGTCCCACCTCTTAAAATCCCCCTTCATTTGCTCCACCAGCCGGGTGTGAGAACAGTCATCTTCACGGACAGCACCCACCCCGTCAGTGACAGCGGAAGCACGTCCCACCTCTTAAAATCCCCCTTCATTTGCTCCAACAACCGGGCCAGATTCAATCTGTCTCACTGCTCCCACCCGCACACCACCTGGATGCCCAGATACCTGAAATCCGCCCCCACTATCTTAAACGGCAGCTAGCCCAGCCTTCTCTGCTGCCCCCTCGCCTGGATCGTGAAGACTTCACTCTTCCCCATGTTGAACTTGTACCCCGAGAACCTGCCGAATTCCACCAAAATGTCCATGATACCTCCAATACTTTCCAGTGGATCCGACATATATAGCAATAGGTCATCTGCTAATCGCAAAACCCTCTGCTCCCCCCTCCCCCCGGCACACTATCACTCGCCAAGGTGAAGAGCAACAGGGAGAGTGGGCATTCCTGCCTCGTCCCACGATACAGCCTAAAATATCCCAAAATCACCCGATCGTTCTAACACTCGCCACCGCTGCCTGGTACAACAATCAAATCCAATCCACAAACGCCTGCCCAAAACCGAACCGCCCAATCCTCCCACAAATACTTCCACTCTACTCAATCAAAGGCCTTCTCCGCCACCTCCACATTCTGTCCCCGAGGGCATCATTATGATGTTTAACAAACGCCTAATGTTAGCCAATAGGTGTCTCCCTTTTACAGACCCCATCTGGTCCCCCCCCCTATCAGCCCCAGCACACCTCAATCTGCGAGGCCAAAATCCTAGCCAACAACTTTGCATCTACATTCAATAGTGATATTGTGCGATAGGACTCGCACTGCTCCGGGTCCTTATCTTTCTTCAGGATCAGAGATATTGAGGCCTGCAATAACATGGGGGGGAGCTCACCCTTCTATCTCGCCACATTAATTTCCCTTTCCAAGTGGGGCCCCAGGTCCCCGAAAACATTTAAATAAATTCTACTGGGAAGCCATCTGGGCCCGGGGCCTTCCCTGCCTGCATCACCCCCCGTGCTCTCCATCACCTCCCCCAGTCCAATGGATGCTCCTAGCCCCTCAACAGGCTGTCCTCCACCTTGGGGAATTCCAGCCCTTCCAGAAAATACTCCCTCCCCTGGCTCTCCGCAACTGCCCTGATGTCTTCCTTGTGGACACAAGCCCAAACTCCATCTGGAGCTTCTGCCTCTCCTTCAATAATCCCGCCTCCGCGTACCTCCTATCCACCCGCAAAATCTCGTCCACCAACCTTGCCATCTCTGCTCGCTCCTCCTTCCTGTGCACCCGAATCAATATAAACTCCCCCCCAATAACTGCCTTGAATGCCTCCCACAGTGTGGCAGCTGAGACCTCACCTGTGTAACCCGAGTGATGTTTAATAGCGGTGTTTATCGGCACTGCGAACACTGGGAAATACACAACTAAACACCCATAGGGCGCAATTCATCCAAAAAATGACGAGTCATTTTGGGCGAATTTGGTGGGGTGTTTCCTGCTGGCTTTTTGGGTGAGATCCAAACCTGTATTTACCCACACGTGGTCAATCTTTGGGGGGTTTATGGTGCTTCTCACCAGTTAAGCCCCCCACAGGAATTCTCCCTGCAGTGGGGAACTAAACTCGCCAGCCAAAGCCGCTCCTCAAAGCTTGGAGTGCCCTTTTAAAAGGGTGCCCCAACGCAAAGAGAGATTGAGGGTCCCCTACACCCTAATCCATGGACAATACAACCCGTCACCCCATCAATAAAAGTGAATATGTGCCCCCCCCCAACCATCCAAACATGAGGGTGACCCTGCCCCACGCACATTTATCCTTGTGGCATCAGAGCATCGCAGACCCCCCCCCCCCCCCTCCCCCAAGTGAGCAAACCCCGCTATGGCGTCACTGATGGCCTCCCCCTTTAGGGCCCCTCATTCAAGATCCCCCTTCACCCATCCCCCCACCTTCATGATGCCCGTTCAACCTCGCCCTTTCATGGGAATGTCCCCTCAGGCCCTGCCCCTCAGGAATGCCAAGTTAGCAACCCGGCCTGCCTGCTTCCCCTGACAGTGCCAGGTTGGCATTTCCTGGGTTCCTGCCCTACCCTGTCCCAGACCACCCAGGGGGCTCTAATGGCATCTAAGAACCCCAGAGTGGCCATCAGGCCTGGTCTCCGTTTGTAGAGACAAGTAGTAATCCCGGGTGAGCCTTTGCCAGTGGGGTCGGTGACTCCTGGGAACTGGGAGAATGCGGCCTCAACATGGCTCTACATATTTAGATGAACCTAGTGACTCATTTGAATCATTATCTGGGTCACGCCCAGGGAGGGTGTGATTCAGAATGCGCTGAGGATTGGATGACTCGTGCCTGGTTTTGCACCTGGTGCGAAGCCTGCTTTGGGCCTCTCCCACAATGCTCCTGGTGTAACGGGATTAGCACAGGGTGCAACGTGGTGGGGAAAATTACACCCATTATGCTTCATTGCTCTCATAGAGATAGCAGAGCCATGGCCTCCTGTGGCATAGACCTCTGTGCATCTGTAAACCTTTTTGCTGATTAATTAATTTCTACCCACTTACCTTCTCTGTACTCTTGCAAAAACTACCATTTTCAACCCAAGAGGACAGGCTACCCTTTTCAACCCAAGAGGGCAGTCTAAGGACCTGTTCTCAGTAAAGGTTCATAAGAGTGACTGAGAGTATTTCTTTGTTTGGAAAAGGCCTGGTTATCATTCTGTATAATGGTTATATTGAGGTATTAATTCATTGTATTAACAATGATTGGCATAAACACAGCTCCTTGTAATCCGTGACATAGAACATTTGAGATTCAAAGCACAGCACCAACTATAAATCGCACACAGAAATTGTTACCAAATAATAGTGGTAAAAGTTGCATTGATTGTACTATCGTATGGGTGTGGGAGGTAAATTTGCTGATGACATAAATGTAGGAGGATGAGAAAATTGTGAGGTCTGGTTAATGACCAGGAAGATGTAGAAATGTTGGTACAGACAAGTGGAAGATGCAATTTATCATAGATAAGTCTAAGGAGTACATTTTGGGAGGAAAAAGAAGGAATGAGGGTTACCACTTAATGGAAAATGTGGGAAACAGGGAGATGTAAGGATTAAAACAAATAATTCAATGTACAAGTAGGTAAAGCAGCCACCATTCACATTATTGGGTGGAATGTCAAGAGAGGGCACCAAGCAGGGGCCGAGGGAGATGAGCAAATTTGAAAGGTGAGTCACCCGGGGCTCCTCACTTTTACACCCTAGAAGATTGTTACAGAACAAACGAGGGAAGAAAAATACTTTTAAGCACAAGAAGACCTTCCCCACATACAACAATTGCTTTTTAAAAAATTTCAGCTATTGGAAACACATTTATTTCTCCTATCTCAATTTATTTAGCTCCCCGACACACTGCAATGAAGAGGGGGTGTGGATGTCATAATCTCTGCAATTGGAGCTTCAAAGTCTGCCAAAACAGAAATAAAAGGGGTATTGTACATTTTTGCTCTTCTCTGATGTAACATTCTCTTGTTCTTTACGGTGCCCCTGGTAGATTTGAAAATTAGGGCAGCAACCTTTTGAATTCAATATTCTAAAACAAAATGTAAGTTTCTATACATTTTCAATGCTTTTATACTGAACCAAATTTAAGGGTAATTTTCCAGTTCTGATCTTGAGTTGAAAGGACCGTAATAAAAGTGGGAATTACAGTTGCTGGTTTTTGGAAAGACTGACCTTGCACAATCTGCACGGTAGCACAACGGTTAGGACTGTTGCTTCACAGCGCCAGGGACATGGGTTTGATTTCCGACTTGGGTCACTCAGTGTGGAGTCTGCATGTTCTCCCCGCGTGGGTTTCTTCCGGGTGCTGCGGTTTCTTCCCACAAGTCCCGAAGGACTTGCTTGTATCCTTGGGTCACATGCAAAGCTCAGACAAAAAAAAATATTTTTTTACATATTCATCTAACACCACAGCATGAATTTACCACCAAAAGAATACTCTTAACTGTCTGTTCAATTGTTCAGCACAGATAGAAATGCAGGACGGACATTTGGATGCTAATATCAATGCTCTGAAAATTGCCAAGCTGAACAATGATGCTGTGTGACATGAGGGTACAGTGATTCAGCTGATTTCAGACGACCACTCTCACAATCCTGCAACTCACTGAAAAACGGATGCAGCTCAAAATTGAAAAAAAGAACAGGCTGTGCTGACATGCATCCTAAAATACTGAGGAGTCAGAGACAAAATACAGTAGTAGCGATTTTGATCACAAATCGCATCTACAGAAATGGAAGCTATGCAGGTCTGGAAGGTTGTTAATATAACACCTCATTTTAAAAAGGAAGAGGCGTTAATCCCCATAAATGGAGATGAATCAGTCTCCTATCAGTATCTACTGGAGACGAGAATATTGTCTCACATTGATACTCACTGAGAAACACGTTGGCCGCAATTCAACCGAAAAAAATCTGTGGGCGCAACCTACTCAAGTGGGATCAGAGTCCCATCGCGATTAGCTGGGTGTTTCCCAACGCTTGGACCACCATCGATCAGCCATTCAGGTAGATCGAGGGCCTCAACGAGGAACACATGGCCGAGGACTTGCTCCGCTCCACTCGCTGGAACTCCTCCGTGCAAAGACAAATTAAAAAATTTTTTTTTTTAAGAGCACCCAATTCCTTTTGTCCCAATTAAGGTCTAATTTAGTGCGGCCAATCTACCTAACTTGCACATCTTCGGATTGTGGGGGTGAGACCCACTCAGACACGGGCGAACGTGCAAACTCCACACAGACATTGACCCGGGGCCAGGATCAAACCTGGGTCCTCGGCGCCTTAGACAGAACCCCCCCCCCCCCCCCTCCCAAGCCCCAACAAGGGGGAAGGGGGTCCTCCAGCCGACACAGGGCACCCCTAAGCCCGGTGTCTGTTGTGCAAAAGCAATTCTAGCTTGCACCTTGGCAGTGCCAGCCTGGTACCCTGGCAGTGCCCCTGCCAGCTAGCAGTGTCACCTGGGAACCTTGATAGTGCCACTCTGCCCAGAAGGCAAGTACTTTGAGGCCTCAGATCCCCTGGGAGACCCCCATGAGTGCTGTTCAGTCTGGACCCCGTTTGTGGGAACCAGCACTTGGATGGTGCTCGCCGAGGTCTCCAAGGCACGGAGTTAGATCCTACGCCTTGGTTAGATCTCGGGAATGCATATTAGAGTGAGACTAGCTGTCTCGTTCAAATATGCGGATTTGCCAGAAAGTGAGCACGCCCACAATGGGCGGGATTCACATCACAACAGATCTTGTGAGGCACGGTGAACACGGCTGATCCCGGAAGAGGGATCTCCTAGCATCTACCGGTCACGCCACGCTGCTTTTCGGGTGCAACGCGACCGGTAGATCTCGCTCAGTGTCCAGCTTTGGGTGCGTTTAGTGGAGCTGTAGCACCAAGAAACACTCCACTATTCAACGGTACGTCGTTGTCATTTTTGGCATTGGGGTTTCTCTCTGGCTGAGGGTGCACTTGAGTCATTTCCTGATGGTGAGCCCACCATTTTGTCTGGCTGCCCTGATCACACACCCCCCACACCCCTCTCCCCCCTCCATCTGGTGAAGCCCAATCGCTGGTAGTGCTAACCTGGCACCCAGGTACCCTGACAATGTCCCTGCCAGCCTGGCAGTGCCATCCTGGCAGCACCTGGGTGGCACGGCCAATGGCAAAGTGCCCGGATACCAGAGGGAGTCCTATGCTGCCCTGTCCCCGACCCCGACCAGTGTCTCTAATGGCCCGGGAGATGTTCCCCAGGGTGCCACTACGAACCGAATTGCTCATTTTAATATGCAGATCTGGATCATGCCAGGGAGCCTCTCGCGCGAGTTCAAATGCCTCGTACCGACTCCACTTGAGGTGTCTAAATTGTGCCCATGGGTTAAATTAGGATAGCCAGCATGGATCTCTAAAAGGCAGTTTTTGTCTGACAAGTTAGGACAGCTTTTCAAGGAAATAATGGAATATATTGATAAAGGAAATGTCGTGAATGTTGTGTCTCTGAAGTTTCAAAATAATTTGCTATGGCGCTGTAGAGGAAACATCTTAATAAATGAAGGCACATGAGATGAAAGGAAATTTGGCAACGTGGATAAAAAGCAATCAGTAAATGGATGTTTTGCAGATTGGAGGAATGTAAACAGCGATGCATCACCCTGCCAGAGTTGGAACCATTGCTCTTTTGTGTGAGTCTGAAAATCCAGAGTATGAAAGTTTAAGTTGCACCATATCGGTTTAAGAAATTCATTTCAGTTTTTTCAACCGAGAGTTAAAAAATTGGTGGACTGCAACCTCTCCAGTCTGGAATGCTTGTTACCAAGTATTTTTTGGATTCGGAATTTTCGGATTACAGAATAATAGTAGTGTGTACACAAGTGTGCAAACCAAAAAAAAAAACTAAATAGTTACCTGAAACACAAAACGGCGATAAAACGTCATAAAGCAGTAATAAAAACTGTTTTGCTGAGCCAAATATTGTATCTTGCATATTTCTGCTCCCAAAGAACTGTACTGATATGATGCTGATGACATTAAGGTTCTGCTCAAAAAATGTCCAGGTGTTTCTGAACAAGAAGGGCGGGATTCTCCGACCCTCCGCCGGGCCGGAGAATTGCCAGGGGGCGGCGTGAATCCCGCCCGATGCCGGCTGGCGGATTCTCCGGCGCCAGTTTTTCGGCAGGGGCGGGAATCGCGTCGTGCCGGTCGGAGGCTGTTGCCAGCGCCCCACCTGCCGGCGATTCTCCGCCCCGCGATGGGCCGAGTGGCCGCCCGTTTTCGGCTGGTCCCGCCGGCGTAAATCAAAGCAGGTCCGTACTGGCGGGACATGGCTCTGCGGGCAGCCTCTCGGTGGGGGGGGGGGGGGAATCTGGCCCCATGGGCGGTCCCCACGGTGGCCTGGCCCGCGATCGGGGCCCACCGATCTGCGGGCAGGCCTGTGCCGTGGGGGCACTCTTTCCCTCCGTGCCAGCTGGTGTAACGGTCCGCCATGGCCGACGCAGAGAAGAACACCCCTGCGCATGCGCTGGGATGACGTCAGTACACGCTAGTGCTCCCGCACTTGCGCCAACTCGCGGCAGCCGGCGGAGGCCCTTCGGTGCCGGTTGGCGCGGTGGCAAGCACTTAGGCGCCGGCTGGCACAGCGCCAACCCTGCCGCCGCCCCTGAGGATTCTGCACCTTCAGGGCGGCCAAACGCTGGAGTGGTTCACGCCACTCCTCGGCGCCGGGTACTGCCCGCCCCGCCGGTTAGGGGAGAATCCCGCCCTAGATTTCTGGAGTGGAGAAGTTACAGCGCACCAGTAGAAGTAGTCTCTGTAGTCGCCTTGCAAATGAGAAAGTTGTTTTGGATTAGCATGAAAATAGCATATGGTGAGAGACAAGATTGAGTCTATTCGGGGCAAAGTGGGTTACACAGGCTTGGAGGCATACGACAAGGCCAGAATACGAAATGAGTACTTTGTATCAGTGTTCACAAAGCAGATGCTGACAAAGTATTGGTAGAAGTGGAGAGGGTAGAACTTCTGGAAGGTTGGCTGTACTTCGAATGGGAAAGTTACCTGATCTGGCTGGTTTGCACCCAAGTTGCTAAAGAAAGAGGGGGTGGAGAAGAGAGGCTTTCTAAATCATCCAGTTTTCTCTTGATAGGGGAGAGTTGCCAGAGCATTGGAAAGTGGAAAATGTTCAAGGAAGGGCGTAAGGACATTCCTAGTAACTATAAGCAAGTGAGTTTAACATCAGTGGTGGGTGAGGTTTTAGTCAACAATAATCGGGGAGGGGGGGGGGGGGGGAATTAACAGGCACTTGGAGAGATTTATAGACATAGACATAGAACAGTACAGCACAGAACAGGCCCTTCGGCCCTCGATGTTGTGCCGAGCAATGATCACCCCACTTAAACCCACATACCCCTAACCCAACAATCCCCCCATTAACCTTTTTACACTACGGACAATTTAGCATGGCCAATCCACCTAACCCGCACATCTTTGGACTGTGGGAGGAAACAGGAGCACCCGGAGGAAACCCACGCACACACGGGGAGGACGTGCAGACTCCACACAGACAGTGACCCAGCCTGGAATCGAACCTGGGACCCTGGAGCTGTGAAGCATTGATGCTAACCACCATGCTACCGTGAGGCCCCGCCTCAAAAAATTTGAATTTTTTTTGTGTACCTGTGTGTGCGCGCACACACACTACATTTCCCTTTTGGGGAACAGTGGTAAAGTGGTGGAAGGATTCCTGAACTGATTATCAACCCATTAAACTGCATTATGAACCCTTCTTTCATGGCCAACAAGTCCTGGCATTGGACTTGAACTTGGAGCTTTTGGTCCAGAGATAGGGGCACTACCATTGTGCCGCAAGACCTTCATTTATGTAATCATACCTTACAGACAATGTCCATACCACACAGACACCAACAGCACCATCTCTGCCGATGGGACAGGACAGACCCAGCAGAGGTGGTGATAGTGGTATACAGTCGGGAGGGAGTTGCTCTCGGAATCCTCAACAGAACTACGCATAGACCCCATGAAATTGCATGCCATGAGGGCTGCCACCTAACCTCCTCCGCCCTATTGATGAATCAGTACTCCTCCACTTTGAGCACCACTTGGAGATAACACTGAGGGTAGCAAAGATACAGAATGTACTCTGGATGGGGGATTTCAATGTCCATCGCAAGAGTGGCTCAGTATCACCACCACATACTGAGCTGGCTGAGTTGTAAAGCACGGAGCTGCTAGACTGGACTGTGCCAGGTGGTGAGGGAATGAATGAGGGGGAACGACATACTTGACATTATCCTCCTCTATCTGCCTGTTGCAGATTCACCTGTCAATGACGGTATTGATAGGAATGACCACCGCACGGTCCTTATGGAGACAAAGTAACATCTGCACATTGAGGACACCTTCCATTGTGGTTGTGTGATGCTACCAACATGTCAAATGGGATAGATTTTGAACAGATCCAGCAACTCAAGTCTGGGTTCAATGAAAAGTACAGGAGAGCATGCCAGGTGCATGCCCTAAAAATGAGGTGCCAACCTGGTGAAGCTAAACACAGGACTACTTATGTGCCAAACAGCATGAGCAGAAAGCGATAGAGCTAAACAATTCCACAACCAATAAATCTTTGCAGTTCTGTCACACCCAGACATGAATAACAGTGGAGAATTGAACAATTCATTGGAGAAGGAGGCTCCACCAATGTCCTAGTGATGGGGCAACTCGCACGTCAGTGAAAAGAATAAGGCTGAAGCATTTGCAACAATTTTCAGCCAGAAGTGCTGAGTGGATGGTCCATCTCTTCCCATAGTCCCTGCTTCACAGAAGCCAGTCTTCAGCCAATTCGATTTGCTCCAAGTGATCTCAAGTAAGGCACTGATTAGATTATCTCTTGTTGGAGATGGTCATTGCCTTGCACTTGTGTGGCACACATGTTAATTGACACTTGTCAGCCCAAGCTAGGATGTTGTCCTGGACTTGCTGCATTTGGACATGGACTGCTTTAGTATCCCGAGGGAAGTGAATGGTGCTAAACATTGTGCTATCATCAGTGAATATTCCCACTTCTGATCTCATGATGGAAGGAAAATCTTTGAAGAAGCATCTGAAGGCACTGGATACTGCAATATTCTGACAATAGCACTGAAAACATGTGCACCAGAACTTGCCGTGCCCCGAGCCAAGCTGTTCTGGTACAGCTTCAACACAGGCATCTACCCAGTGGGGATTGGTAAAATTTCCCATGTGTGTCCTGCATACAAAAAGAAGGACAAATCCAACCCAGCCAATTATCACACCATCAGTCTACTCTCTGTTATCAGTAAAGTGATGGAAGGTGTCATCAACAGTGTTATCATGCGGCACTTGGTTAGCAATAACCTGCTCACTGATTCTCGGTTTCTGTTCCGCCAGAACCACTCCGCTCTAGACCTCATTGCAGACTTGGTTAAGGCATGGACAAAAGAGCAGAACTCCTGAAGTGAGGTGAGAGTGACTGCCCTGACTCAAGACATCATTTGACCAAGTGTGGCATCAAGAAGTCCAAGCAAAACTGGAGTCAATGGGAATCATGGGGAAAACACCCCTGGTTGGTGTCATACCTAGAGGAAAGGAAGATGGTTTTGTTTACTAGATGTCATTCCTCTCAGTTGCAGGACATCACTGCAGGGGTTTCTCATGGTAATGTCCTAGGCCCAAACATCTACAGCTACTTCATCAATGATCTTCTTTCCAGCATGAGATCAGAAGTGGGAAAGTTCACTGATGACTGCACAATGTTTAGTATCATTCACGATTCGGAGTTACTAAAGCCGTCCATGTCCAAATGCAGCAAGGCTTGGACACATCCTGGCTTGGACTGACAAGTGGCAAGTACCATTTGCATCACACGGTGCCAGGCAATAATCATCTTCAACAAGAGAGAATATAATCATTACCCCTTGACATTACCGTCACTGAATCCCCCAATATCAACATCCTGGGAGACTTCTGGTGGCGGGCATGGAGTGAGTGCTCCCACACAGGGCGGCTCCGGCTTGAAGGTGTTGGTTTTGGCCATTTTCACCCGTGTTTTGGGTAGATACAACAGAAACGTGGAGCAGATAGTGTAAGGGAAGAAATTCTCCCCTGGATTGGCATGCTTACTGGCTATCAGACCCAGCAGAGGACAGTGTGATACCTGGCTAAGGGGTTGGAGGAGACTTGTGACGCAACACCAATTGTGAAAATGGCGGAGGGGGAAGAGCCGTCGGCGGCAGGAATTCCCCAGATGGCGATACTGATGAGCTTCATCAAGCAGGAATTGCGGCAGCAAAGGAAGGAGATGCAGAGTGACTGGATTAAGTCGATTGAGGGGGCAGTGACACCTCTTAGCGGGTCCCTGCATAAGGTGGATAAGTACCTCGAAGCGCAAGGGCGATGATCTGGGAGGTGGAAAAGGTGGTGTCCAACCAGAGTGAACTGGATTGTGTCTTTGGAGGTGGAGGTGGAGATCTTGGGAGATCTATGCAAGTCCCTGCCGTTGAAGGTGAAGGAGCAGTAGACGGGTCCAGACGACATAACCTGTGGATTCTGGGTTTGCCGGAGGTTGTGGAGGGAACGAACGCCACAAATTATATTTCAAGGATATTGGCCAGGTTTGTGGAGGAGAAGCTGTTCGACAACGCCCCAGAGGTGTACCGGGCACATAGGTCTTTGAGGCAGAAGCCGAGAGCAGGGGAGCCGCCGCAGGCGGTAATGTATGGGTGCACATGTTTTTGGATGAGAAGATACTTAGGTGGGCCAGGGCGAAATAGATCTGTGAATGGGAGGCGATCAAATTTGGATTTACCAGGACATTGGATCCGAGCTGCCTAAAAGACGAGCAAGATTCAACAAGGCCATAGTGGTGCTGTACAATGACAGATTCAGTTCGAGGTGTTGAACCCGGCCAAACTCTGGGTAACTTATGATGGCCGGAAATATTACTTTGGGACACTGGAGGAGGCAAATTACTTTATCAGGGACCAGAAACTGGGGGAGAGCTGAGGAATGGTATGGGATGGAGGAGTTAAGTCCGTGAAAGTTGGGAGTCGTTGTTCTGGGTTGCTGATGGGGGAGGATTCTAAGAATTTGTAAGTTTGTAAGCTGGGGGGGGGGGGGGGGGGAGATCGCTCCCCCTCCCTCCCACTTTTGGATTTTGGGAGGTTTTTGTGTTTTATTTGGTGTTTTTTCATGCAAGAGGTGTGTTCTGTGGGGATCTTTGGGTTGTGTTGACGGTTCTTATGTTTTTTTGGGTGATTGGGGGCTTGTTGCACAGGCTACGGGGGGTTTGTAGGAGGAGGGGTGGGCTAGTATGTAAGGGGGCCTTCGGGTGGGAGTCGCTACCCTAGCAAGCAATGTTCGTGAACGAGAGTGTGGCGGGTAGGAGGCTACGAAGGCTGGCCAGTATTGGGGGGGGGGGGGGGGGAAGAGATATAACAGGGCAGATACGGAGGATGGTCATGGGCGGGGTGTGGGACCATGTTGGATGGGCCTGGTTTCGAATGGGTTTGGGCGAGGTGGAGCGGAAGGGGGGTGATGGCGAACATGAGAGGGTGTGTAGGCATAAGCCTCCGGTAAGAATTGTGACATGGAGTTTTCTGCGGATTAAACAGATCAGTTAAGAGGTCCTGGGTTTTTGCACAGGAAGAGTCTGAAAGTGGAGATGATTTTCTTGCAGAAGATTCATCTCCGGGTGAAGGATCAGATTAGGTGGAAGAAGGGATGGGTGGGACAAGTATTTCACTCCAGGTTTGACGGGAGCGTGGGTCCTCAAGGCCCATTTTTTTGTTGAACACGGAAGTGAAAGTACTGGTGATGGTGTTGGTGTGTAGTTTGGAGGGTATGGACTTTGTGAAGGGTAGGCAGCTCTCCAATAACATTAGAGGGCTGCTGAATGTAATTATGACTTCGTCAGGGGGCGGGCACCTGAGGTTATTGTATCCATGGATGCGGAGAAGGCTTTCATCGGGTAAAGTGGAGGCATCTTTGAAATTCTGGGAAGGTTTGGGTTTGGGCCGATGTTTGTGGTGTCGGTTCAACTTTTATATGCGTCCCCTGAAGCTAGTGTGTGTATGAATGAGATGGGTTCGGGTATTTTGGGTTGCATACGGGAACGTGACATTATCATTTGTTATTTGTGTTGCCGTTGAGCTCTTGGTAATGTTCCTTCGGCACTCAGCTGAGTGGCGAGGGATTGCAAGGGTGGCGCAGTTGGGCAGCAACAATTGACGCCGTATGCAGACCTGTTGTTGTTTGTGTGTCGGACACGTTGGAAGTATGGACAGAATTATGGACCCGTTGGAGAGATTTGAGGCCTTCGCCAGTTATAAATTGAACGTAGGGAAGAGTGAAGTGTTTCCGGTGAATGCAGCGAGGCGGGGGACAAGTTGGGGATGCTACCATTTAAGGTGTCAAGAGAGCTGTTCAGGTATTTGGGGATTTAGGTAACGCATGAGTGGGCCACAATGCACAGGGAACATGACAGGGTTAGTGGAAAAAGTTAAGGGGGATTTCAAGAAGTGGGATACTTTGCACTTGACATTGGCAGAGAGGGTGCAGGTGGTAAAGATTAATGTGTTGCCAAGGTTCCTGTTTGTCTTCCAGACTCTCTCGATTTTTCTCTCTAAGACCTTTTTCCGGAGGGTGAAGGCACTGATTTCAGAGTTCATATGGGCGGGGAAGGTACTGAATCTGTAGAGGGCTCAGCCTAAAGCAGAGAGGCAGAAAGGGGGGTTGGCGCTTCCAAACCTGATGTATTATTACTGGGCTGCAAATGTGAAGAATGTGAGGCGTTGGTGGAAGTGGTGGGGGGGGGGGGGGGGGGGGGGGGGGTGTGGTGGTGGTGATGGGGGGGCTGATGGTGGTGGGTGGGGGGTGGGGTCGATTAGGTTGAAGGAGGAGTCCTGCAGGGGTTCTAGTTTGAGGGCTCTGGTGATGGCCACATTGCCGTTAGCCCCAGGGAAGTATACGCAGAGTCCAGTGGTGGAGTCGATTATTAGGATATGGAACCAGTTGAGGAGGCATTTTATGTCGGATAAATTGTCGGTGTTGACGCCACAATGTGGGAACCATGGGCGGGATTCTCTAATAATGGAGCTATGTCCCCACGCCGGCGTGAAAAGCGGCGTCAACGCTTCCCGAAAGTGAGGAATTCTCCCCTTCCTAGGGGGCTAGGTTGGCATCGGAGTAGTCCCCGCAGCTCCAACCAGCGTGGAACGTACAGCGCGGGTTCACGCATGCGCAGAATGGCCGGCGTATTTTCACGCTTGCGTGGGGTTCCCTTCTCCCCGCTGCCCCCCTGGCAATATGGCGGAGCCCTACAGGGGCCCGGAGGAGTAAAATAGGCCCCGATTGCGGTCCAGGCCACTGTGGGCCCCCCCTCCTCCCCCCACCCCGGGTCAGATCCCACCCCCCCTCCCCCCCCTTCTCCTGGACAGCTCCCGCAGACTCATCTTCCAGGTCCTACAGTGTGGGCCCTGAGTAACCCACGCCAGTAGGACTCGGCCAAACTCGTTGGCCATTCGTCTCATCAGGCCCGGAGAATCGCCGGGTGGGCCGCTGTCAACGGCCCCCGACCGGCGCGGGGGGAATCCTGCAGGCGCCCGAGAATTGGCGCCAGAAAATGGGGAAGCCGACGGCGGGACACGATTCTCACGTCCTCCTGGGGATTCTCCGACCCATACGTTTAGGCCGGGCGGGGATGGATGGGATGTTTGGGAAGTGGAGGGATGAGGGACTGCAGCGTGTTCGGGATATATTCTCAGAGGGGAGGTTTTCTGGGCTGGATGAGCTGCGGGAGAAGTTTAAGTTTCCGAGGGAAGTAAATTTAAGTATGTGCAAGTGTGGGACATTGCGCAGAAGGAGTTGCTAATGTCTCCTACTGTTGGTTATTGGAGCAACTGCTGCTCTCTGATGGATTCGGGACATATACGGCTGGCTGGGAGAGTAGGGCAAGGCACTGGTGGTAAAGCGTAAGTGGGAGGAGGAGTTAGGGAGGGAGATAGGATGGGGACTCTGGTGTGAAGCGATGCAGCAAGTGAACTCAACCTCCTCCTGTGCTAGAATAAGCTTGATTCAGTTCAAAGTGATACACGGTTCTGACTCGGGCTAGGATGAGTGGATTCTTCCAGGGGGGTAACAGATGGGTGTGAGAAGTGAGGGCGGGGGCCGGAGAATCATGCTCACATGTTTTGGAGCTGCGAGAAGTTGGAGAGTTTTTGGGAGACGGTGTTCGGGACATTATCCAGGATAATGGGGGCCAAGATTAAGCCGGATCCTATTGTGGCAATCTGTGGGGTCTCGGAGGAGCTGGAGTTGCTGGTGGGGAAGGGGCTGATGTCATGGCCTATGCCTCCCTGATTGCCCATCGAGTCTGCACCAGCTCTTGGAAAGAGCACCCTACCCAAGGTCAACACCTCCACGCTATCCTCATAACCCAGTAACCCCACCCAACACTAAGGACAGTTAAGCATGGCTAATCCACCTAACCTTCACATCTTTGGACTGTGGGAGGAAACCGGAGCACCCGGAGGAAACCCACGCACACACGGGGAGAACGTGCAGATACCGCACAGACAGTGACCCAAGCCGGGAATTGAACCGAGGACCCTGGAGCTGTGAAGCAATTGTGCAAACCACTGTGCTACTGTGCTGCCCAATAACTGAGCCTCCACAGCCCTCTGGGACAGAGAATGCCAAAGATTTACTACCTTGCGATTGAGGAAATTCCTCCATCTCCGTCATCAGTGGCCTACCTCTTAATTCTGAGACTGTGTTTCCCTGGTTCTAGACCCCCCAACCAGAAACATCTTGCCCTGCATGTTGAACCTTGTAAGAATTTTGACACTTCAATGAGATCACCTTTCATTCTGGAGTGCCATGAATCATTCCTCATAGGATAATCCCACTATCTGCATGTTTCGTCTGGTGAACGTTAATTGCACTCCCACTTTGTGCAAATATCCTTCCTTGGTAAGGAGACCAAAAACATGCAGAATAGTCCAGATGTCATCTTACCAAGGTTCTATGCAACTGCTGTAATATATCCCCCAACCCTATCCCCTGCCTCCCTTCCTGCCTTTCGAGGGTTCATAAAATTTAGTCCTATAACTCTTATAAAGCCAGCCTAACCAGGGAGTTTCCCATATTCACAGAATACATTAAAATAAATTGTTGGGGTGAAATTCCACTACTTAACACCAGCATTGTGCTTGACATAGAACTCAGCTCCTGACCCCGCTGAGGTTTGTTTGGAAAAAAACCTAACAAGCCAAGGTACTCCTATCAGCGAGGCTTTTAGATTAATGTCTTTATACAGTGCCCTGGAAACACGCTAAAAACATGAACTACTGTGAATAAGATGAAGGTGATGGAAAGTATAGCCTCAACATGACTGAAATGGAAATGTGTTTGCGAATAACAAAGGTTATGTCCTATGCACCCAACTGTGAGAATGTTTCCCCCAGCCGCTTCAAATAACAGGCAAAGTGAGCAAAATTCTCACAGAATGCAACTCTGACCCATTTTCAGATTTGTATTGTCTAATTTAAGCTAGTAAAATGAATGGTTTTGGTTGGAAAATCAAAACCACTGAAATTTCATGAAATCTACATTGGGAAAGCCTGCTGCAAATCCATTTATTTGAAATATGGCATGCAGTGTAAACTGTGCTGTGTTATGCTGCTTCGGAAAACACAGGTTGCTACTTGATGCAGTCTTAACTAAAGGATGCTCCAGACTCTGAAATTAGTTCAACGTGTTTATTGAACTATGAACACAGTTCTCAAATGAGTTCGACTCTCTGCTAATCTAACTGTGATGTGGAGATGCCGGCGTTGGACTGGGGTGAGCACAGTAAGAAGTCTTACAACACCAGGTTAAAGTCCAACATGTTTCTTTCAAACACTAGCTTTTGGAGCACTGCTCCTTCCTCAGGTGAATCTAACTGTAGTCACTCAGTCTAACTGTACCAGCTTGCTCTCAGCCACGTGCTGGGGTGTGATGCTGCTGATCAACCCTGTCTAACTCTCCAGATGTCAGTCTGTGGAAAGAGGCAGGGTGTGAATGCGTCATCCCTTTAATACGTGTCTGCCGGGGATAGCACGTCCAGATCGGTAGCATGTGCATCATAGCCCTGCTTCTGGCTGTTGCGAAGCTGCTGCATCTTCTGCAGCACCGGGAGGTGATCAAGGTTGGACAGGTATATGGCTGGAAGCATCGTCCGCAGGTCCCTGTTCATCAGGAGTTGAGCTGGCGACATGCCAGTGGACAAGGGAGTCGCCCGGTACGTAAGTAGCAAAGGTGTATGTTGGAAGCGGAGTCCGAGGCCTTGAGGATGAGCTGCTTAATGATGTGCACTCCTTTTTCAACTTTGCCATTGGACTGTGGATAGTGCGGATTGGAGGTGACATGCCTGAAATTGTAGCTCTTGGCAAACGTGGACCATTCTCGACTGAGGAAGCACGGGCCATAGTCGCTCATGACGGTGTTCGGGATGCCATGCCGTGAGAATGTCTCTATACACGCTTTGATGACGTGCCGTGAGATGAGGTCTGGCAGCTTCAGCATCTCAGGATAGTTCGAAAAATCGATGATTAAGATATAGTCGCGACCATTCGGGTGGAATAGGTCAATGCCAACCTTGGACCACGGAGAGGTCTCTAGGTCACGTGGTTGGAGTGTCTCCTTGCTCTGCGCTGGTTGGAACCTCTGATAGGTTTCGCAGTTCAGGACCATGTCCGTGATGTCCTGGTTGATGCCGGACCAGTAGACAGTTTGCCAGGCCCTGCGTCTGCACCTTTCTATGCCCAGGTGTCCCTCATGAATCTGCCGCAGCACCATGCTCTGGAGACGTAGCGGGATGACTATCCTGTCCAGCTTGAGCAGGATGCCGTCGATCAGCATCAGGTCATCCTTGATGTTGTAGAATTGAGGGCATTGTCCTTTCTACCAGCCATTGCTGAGGTTGTGGATGACTCACTGCAACAGGGGGTCTTTGACCGTCTCTCCTCGGATGAGAAAGATCTTCTCATCTGTTGCCAGGAGAGTGCTTGCACACAGTTATACCTGCAATCCAATGTGCTGGATGATCTCCAGTGATTCGGTGAGTTGACGGAGCGGGATAATGTATCCGCGATGATGAGCTCCTTGCCAGGCGTGTACACCAAATTGAAATCATACCTCCGGAGTTTGAGCAGAATTCTCTGCAAACGAGGCGTCATGTCGTTCAGGTCCTTTTGGATGATGTGGACCAGAGGCCTATGATCCGTCTCAACAGTAAATGTTGGCAAGCCAGAGACATAATCATGAAATTTGAGGATGCCGGTTCTCAATCTGCTCATATCAGGTCTCCGTGGGTGTCATTGCCCGTGACGCGTATGCTACTGATACGCAGGATGACGTGTCATCTCTTTGAAGCAACACCGCCCCAATGCCATCCTGACTCGCATCTGTGGATATCTTGGTCTCTCTGACTTGGTCAAAGAATGCAAGGACGGGTGCAATGGTGAGCTTGACTTTCAGCTCCAGCCACTCTGTTCAGTGCTCCGCCTTCCACTGAAAGGCGGATGATTTTTTTCACCAGGTTGTGTAGGTGTAAGTGGCCAAATTCGGGATCAACTTGCCAAGGAAATTGACCATTCCCAGGAAGCGCAGTACTGCCTTCTTGTCCTCAGGGACTTTCATTGCCTCGATGGCTTTAATTTTGTCTGTGTCCAGGTGCACACTGTTGTGAAATCTGATCGCCCAGGAACTTCAGCGTGGATGGCCCAAAACAGCACTTGGACCTGTTTAGCTTGAGGCCATGTTCATGTACGCATCGGAATACTTTCTTGAGTCGTGATACATGTTTCTCTGGGGTTGTGGACCAGATTATGATATCGTCAACGTAGACATGAACCCCTTCTATTCCCTCCATCATCTGTTCCGTGATGCGATGGAAAATCTCTGATGCCGAGATGATGCCAAATGGCATTCGGTTGTAGCAGAACTTGCCAAAAGGTATGTTGAAGCCTTCTGCTGGATTCTTCAAGTTGGATTTGCCAAAATCCTTGTGATGCGTCCAATTTTATGAAGAAGCGCGCGTGTGCATCTCACCCGTGATTTCTTCCCTCTTCGGGATGGGGTAATGTTCCCGCATAATGTTTTTGTTAAGATCCTTGGGGTCAATGCAGTTGCGTAGGTCCCCCGAAGGCTTCTTTACACACACCATCGAGCTGACCCAGTCGGTTGGTTCACTAACCTTGGAGATGATGCCTTTTTGTTGTAGACTTGTGAGCTCGGCCTTCAGATGCTCTCTCAGTGGAACAGGGACTCATCGTGGTGTGTGGACCACGGGCTTGGCATTAGGCCGCAGTAGAATCTTGTACTCGTATGGCAGCGTGCCCATCCCGCTAAATACATTTGGGTACTGGGTTAGGATGTCGTCGATGCTGGTTTGAAGATCCAAATGGGACGGCGTTGTGGTGTAGACCCTTTGAATGAGGTTCAGTTGCTTGCAGACTTGCGCACCTAGCAGGGACGCCCTGTCTGGTTTAACAATCTTGAAGAGTGTAAGTTTGCTTGTGTGTGTCGGCTGGACACCAGCGAATGGCAGGACCCCAGTACTTTGATTGCATTTCCATTGTAGTTCAGGAGTTTACAGGCAGCTGGAATGATTGTTGGGGGCTTCTTGATTCTCTTGAAGTCCACCTGCGAAATCAGGTTGGCCGAGGCACCTGTGTCCAGTTTGAACTGGATGGGGCAGTGGTTGACCTTCATCACTGCATGCCATTCGTCTTCTGAATCCACAGCTTGGATTGATTGGACTTGCGATGTTTCCAGTGTGGCATATTCGCACTTTGTAATAATGCCCACTCGGTAAGTGTTGTCCCGGTATTCATCATCTGGATCCGTCGCACTGCCTGGATCAGAGTCATGCATTCGGTGTTGCACACTTCTGAAAATGAAAAATGAAATGAAAATCGCTTATTGTCACGAGTAGGCTTCAATGAAGTTACTGTGAAAAGCCCCTAGTCGCCACATTCCGGCGCCTGTTCGGGGAGGCTGGTACGGGAATCGAACCGTGCTGCTGGCCTGCTTGGTCTGCTTTAAAAGCCAGCGATTTAGCCCAGTGGGCTAAACCAGCCCAATGATGCGCCGCTGTCGGAATTGGGTACGCTGGCTCCTGACTGGTGGTGCAGATCTGCACAGGGCTGCATAGTGGTTTGGTTTCCTACAGTTTAAACAGCGTTTGCCTCTTGCAAGGCAGTTTTTTAAAAAATGGGCGGTGCCTCAGTTCTCACACATTGACGTCATGACGCTCAGTGCGCCGTTTCGCATGTGCGGTGCGGTTCTCGGACGTCTGCACCTGCGCAGTGCTGTTTTCGGCGTTTCGTTTTCCCGATTGCATTGCGCATGTGTTGGGCCCCGGGAAGAGCGCACAAAATAGCCGCTTTTCGTCAATGTTGAGGCACTGCATTCCGGAGATGGCATGAACACTCTCCACCTCGTGGGAGGCTTGTTTTTCACTTTCTGCCGTTTTGTACTGTGAATAGCGATTTTTAGAGTGTTCATCCACAGTACACGTTTCAATCGTGACTGGCAGGGTCATGTGCTTGATTTTCAACAATTGCTCTCGCAGAGGATCAAAGTGGACTCCAAAAACCATTTGGTCTCTGATCATGGAGTCAGTGATATCACCAAACTTGCAGGATTGCGCTAGCAGTCTAAGGTTAGTTAGATAGGAGCTGAAGGATTTGTCTTTACCTTGCATCCTCTGCTTGAAGATGTAGCACTCGAAGACTTTGTTGGTGTCCACCTCGCAGTGGCTGTCAAAATTGTCCAGGATGGTTTGGTACTTTGTTTTGTCCTGCCGTTCGGAAAAGTGAAAGGAGTTGAAGATCTCTATCCGCAGTGGTGAGTAGCAGAGCTATCTTCTGCGCATCGGTCGCGCCATTGAGGTCTGATACTTCCACGTCTAGTTAAAATTTCTGCTCGAGTGATCGCCAGTTGGCACTAAGATTGCCTTTGGAAGGGCAGCACGGTGGCGCAGTGGGTTAGCCCTGCTGCCTCACGGCGCCGAGGTCCCAGGTTCGATCCCAGCTCTGGGTCACTGTTCGTGTGGAGTTTGCACATTCTCCCCGTGTTTGCGTGGGTTTCGCTCCCACAACCCAAAGATGTGCAGGACAGGTGGATTGAACACGATAAATTGCCCCCTAATTGGAAAAAAAATTAATTGGGTACACTAAATTTATTTTTTAAGAAAAAAAAAGATTGCCGGTGATCCTGAGCTGATGAGGAGCCTGAATCTTGTCCATTGTGCTTGTATGCAGTAGCTGGTTTTCACGGATCTTGCTGAGTTGAACTAAATAGATTGAACAGTCACTCGTGGTATCATGTTTTGTTATGCTGCTTTGGATAACACAGGCTGCTACTTGATGCAGTCTTAACTAAAGGATGCTCCAGACTCTGAAATGAGTTCAACGTGTTTAGTGAACTATTAACCCAGTTCTCAAATGAGTTTAACTCTCTGCTAATCTAACTGTAGTAACTCAGTCTAACTGTACCAGCTTGCTTTAAGCCACGTGCTGGGGTGTGATGCTGCTGATCAACCCTGTCTAACTCTCTGGATGTCTGTATGTGGAAAGAGGCAGGGTGTGAATGCGTCATCCTTTTAATAGTGTTTTTGTCATGCCCCCTTGTGATGATGCCACCTCTGAGTGTCCTGACTGCCCATTGGTTGTGTCTTATTCTGAGTGTTCATTGGTTGCATGTTTGCATATCATGACAAACTGTTACGTGAGCCATAGTATCAAAGAGATGTTAAGTGGAAATGTTTGGATTTTCTGCTTCAGATCACACGTCAGGAAATTCTGCACTGCCAGCCTGTGATTTTCAGACCATTAAAATTAGTGGTTGGAAAATCACCGGGTGAGAGTGCGGAATATTCTGATAAGTGATCCCAGAAAATGCCAGGAGCACTGAACTCGAAAATTCTTGCCAAGATTTATAGGTGTGGTTATATAAATTACCCCTTTACTTCATGTATCCACCACAACAGTCCTAGGAATTGTAGTTTGCGAATGACTCTAGATTTAGTTAATCTGATGTATTTAATATTATCTGGCTGGGAAATACCTTGTTGTACCAAAATTACTTTGCCAGAATTGTAGCGGAAGCCCTGTTTACGCCTGCAGATGGAAGTGACCACCTGTTCGACATTAGAAAGGATGAGCTCCAAGTTTTGTACTGGACTTCTTGACATTGGGCAGGATTTTCCGTTGCAGAGCGTCCAGCAATTATGAAATGAAATGAAAATCGCTTATTGTCACGAGTAGGCTTCGAAGAAGTTACTGTGAAAAGCCCCTAGTCGCCACATTCCGGCGCCTGTCCGGGGGAGGCTGGTACGGGAATCGAACCGTGCTGCTGGCCTGCTTGGTCTGCTTTAAAAGCCAGCGATTTAGCCCAGTGTGCTAAACCAGCCCCAATTATGAGGGGGTTGGACAGTTAAATAGGGAGAAACTGTTTCTGGTAAAAGGATCAAGAACAAAAGGGCACAGGTTGAAGGTGATTTGCAAACAAAGCCAATGTGATGTGAGAAAACACTTTTTCACAGAACGAGCAGTTCAGGTCTGGAATGCACTACCTAGAAGTGTGGTGGAGGTAGGTTTGATTGAGACATTCAAGGCCGGCACTGTTAGCACAGTGGTTAGCACTGTTGCTTCACAGCGCCAGGGACTCCGGTTCGATTCCCGGCTTGTCCACTGTCTGTGCGGAGTCTGCACATTCTCCCCGTGTCTGCATGGGTTTCTTCTGGGCGCTCTGGTTTCCTCCCACAAGTCCCGAAGACGTGCTTGTTCGGTGAATTGGACATTCTGAATTCTCCCTCAGTGTACCCGAACAGGTGCCGGAGTGTGGCGGTTAGGGGATTTTCACAGTAACTTCATTACAGTGTTAATGTAAGCCTACTTGTGACACTAATAAAGATTATTATCATTGTTAGGGCATTAGGTGATTATTTGAATAGAAACAATGTGCAGGGGAACGGGGAAATGGTAGGGGAATGGCATTAAGTAATGATACTCATATGGGGTGGTGGTGCATACACGATGGGCCAAATTGCCTCCTACTGCACTGTAACAGTTCTGTGATGTTTCAAGGTTGCTCTGTCTGTAGGCAATTTCAGCATTTTTCAATACAGCAAAACTGGCTGCTGTCGCTGTTCTGTACAGGGCAAGTGATAATTCCATTGCACTTTTGAAATCTTGTTATCATCTGCCTTGTTCAAAAGGGCCAAGACTTTTCACTTCTTGAAGTCCTTATCAATTACTGCCTTTGGGTGTGATTTGGCGACCCTGTGTACCTGGCGTGGATCCGGGCGCAGTGGGTGAATCGCGACAGAGCCCCAAATCGTGCTCCGCGCTAGGCGCGGTCCGATTGCAAGTCGCCCGATTTGCTCCGCTGGACAAGACCCAGATCTGGATATTTGAATCAGCCAAATGGATAATTTAATTGCCCTTACGTCGGATTCACTTGGCGCCCGGGCGCCGTTTAGTACTGGTCCACACAAACGTGGACCAGGCGTTACAGCATCTCTGAGGGTCTTGCAGGCCATTGGAGACCCCGGAGTGGTCGTGGACAGAGCAGGGTGATATTCTGGCACTCCCCTGGCACCTGGGCACCATGGCACTGCCATCCAACATGCCTGGGTGGCATTGCCAGGGTGCCAGGCTGCCAGTGCCAGGATTTGGGCCTTTCAATTGGAGGGGGTTGTGGGGAGTTCCCAGGGGCCTCGACAAGGTGGGAGAGGTGAGGGGGGTTGAAAAAGTGAAGGGGGGGGGGGGAGGATCGGGCTGCTGATCAAATCAAAATGGCACCCCAATCTGCGAACAGCTGTTCCTGCGGGCGAGATCAGCTCTCCAGCTAGAAATCACTCTAAGTGCGGCCCTCAGCGAGGAGAAACATTCTGAGGCCAAAGAAAATTGGCAAAATGCCGTTGAATAGCAGGGCGTTTCTCGGCACTGCAGCCGCCTGGAAATGTCCCGGTAAACGCGCCCAAAAGCAGACATTAACATTTGTCTGCTGAATCGCGCCCTTTGTGTTTGAACACTCACTGCATTTCAAATGTCTTTTGATATCTGGGAATATTTATAATCCACTTTAATCCTTCTGGAAACTTAACAAACATTGCAATCGTAAAAAGAATTCAGGTTACTCTTGACTGCCATTTTAAGGACCCCCATGCCCATTTCTAAAAGAGAATACAGTTTTTTTTTTTAGAAACCTGTAACATTGTAACTTCACACCATAACCGTGTTAATGGGCGTGATTCTACAGATCGGCAACTAAGTGCTCCTACCAGCGTAAAAACTGAAGTGATTCCCGCGATGTGCGACCCTTATGTGCCATGTAATGTACTGAGAAAATATTTTACCCTCAATTGGGTTTTCAGTGCCATTTTTAAAAGGTGCCCCAATCAGGATGCTGAATTGCCTTCTGTGCTGTCTCCAACAACATTCCACAATTCACCAGGGTGTTAAAAGCTTGGTCTGAAGCTGCGACAAAACAGCTAATGAGATATCCACTGTCACAAATGATCCAGAAAAAGGGGAAAATGGGCAGCAGCTTTAAATCTCCCCACCAACCTGACATACAGGAACATAAAGCAAAAACAAATGAAACCATTTAACTCCGCTGTCCATAGAGTCGCAATAAAGATATTTAAAGCAATTTGAGATAAAAAGAGAATGAACTTTTTCCATTTATTTTTGACAATATTGGTAACATATCACTCAGACAGATAGCAAACACGAATAGGTAGCTTGAATATTTTTTAATGCTTATTTTGAGAGCATTTTACTTTCTAAGACTTCCACCTTGCTCCCCACTCTATTGTTCTCCAAGGCTAACACAGTAACTATTCAAGGGAATGAGTGGGATGGGTTCCAATTTCACTCTGGCAGCTTGTTCAAATTGAAATTGCGTGCAGTAACTTGCCACACAACTGGAGCCAATTTGACATCCTGTGATCCATTCCATCACAGACCAATTATGGAAAGTTTCATAGTTATATTCTGTGGTTACCATGATGGAGATCTGAACACGCACAAGCAGCTGAACAGACCTTCACCATGGACTTTGGGACACTAACATCAACACCCAGTGTGGATCTTGAGCACACATTTGCCGGGAGTGATACTGCCACTTGGTTGTTTGTGGAGACAGCCTCCTAATTGACTGCCTCCATGCTCATCATCCAACAAGGGACAATGGACTGATGCTGTTGGCCCCATCAGAGAACTGGCAGCTCTGAAGACTCAGCAGCCCCATGGGGATAGGTGGGCACTACTGAGGCAGGTAGAAGGTCCAGAGGGCACAAAAAATGGAGGTGCCCTTCAAGGCATGCAAATTCTGAAATATTCCTGAGGGACCAAGCAGACAAGCCCCTCAAACCGGAGGGGAAACCACTCGGGCTGGAACGGCTGCAGATGTGGCGTTTTCTGCTGTCAGCCTCTCTTTGGGTGATAGAATCTCCAGCACCAATGCTGCTTCTAACTCCCCTCTCAGATGCCTGATGGAGGAGGGCAGCACGGTCGCACAGTGCTTCACAGCTCCAGTTCGCAGGTTCAATTCCAGCTTGGGTCACTGTCTGTGTGGAGTCTGCACGTTCTCTCTGTGTCTGCGTGGATTTCCTCCGGGTGCTCCGGTTTCCTCCCACGAGCCCCGAAAGACGTGCTGTTAGGTCATTTGGACATTCTGAATTCTCCCTCAGTGTATCCGAACTGACGCATGAGTGTGGCCACTAGGGACTTTTCATAATAACTTAATTGCAGTGTTAATGTAAGCCTACTTGTGTCAATAAAGATTATTATTAAGTTGGTGGCCTCTCAACTTGGATGGGGTACCGCACTGCAGCTAACAAAATGCCGACAAGCGGAACAACTCCCTCCTGAGTGGAGCCTTAATTGCTTCAATTAACTGCCTCTATTGAGTGTGCAGCTGATTTGCCTGCCAGTCCATTGTTGGAAACTTCCCTGGCAGCGGGAATGGGTTCGGGAGTCATCTTGATGAAGCTTCGCACTATTCCCTCGGCACCTCTCGTACCTCCAAGCCTGCCACTCATGGAAGTGATCACAGCCCAGTCTACCACGTGATCTGCCTCCCATCCATTGACTCTGTCCATACCTCCTGCTGCCTTGGGAAAGCAGGCAGCATAATCAATAAACCCTCCTACCTGGGTTATTCTCTCTTCCATCAGGCAGGAAGTACAAAAGTCTGAGAACACGCACTAACAGATTCAAAAACAGCTTCTTCCCCACTGTTACCATTCTCCTGAATGACCCTCTTATGGACTGAATGGATCTCTCCATGCATCTTCTCTACTGAATAGTACTTAATGCCATATGCTTCATCCGGTGTCTATGTATTTATTGTGTATCTATTGTACGTCCTTTGTTTTTTCATGTCTGCACTGCAAGCACAACAATACTTTTCATTCTACCTTGGCACATATGTCCATAACCTCAAATCCAAATTCAGTCCCTTGTACCTCATGAGTATCTACAGGGTGGGTTTCACTAGATCTAGGAGGACACTAATAGTGTTTTTTACCCATTACCCTACAAAAGAATAATCAAAGATTTTTAATGTCGGCAAAGTAAGTACGGACGCGGTCGAATGGCCATGCTGCCCCTGAAAAGCAGTGCACCATGGTGCAGCTTGGCCGATAAAAGTCGGGAAACCCTACTCCCAGGATCTACCTGGTTCGTATCGCCTCGCAGGATTTAATGCAATCTCGCGGAACGTTGCGATGTGAATCCCACCTTTTAGCAAATATCCGTATTAAAGTAAGACAGCTAGTCTCACTTTTAATGTGCAGATTCCCGAGGTGCCCAAGGCGTGGGATAAATCTAGACATCGGGCGAGCTCCGTTCAGTACTGGTCTCATCAAATGGGAGCAGACGGAACGGCACTTGTGGATGTCTCCCAGGGGATCAGGTACATACCTTGGCATAGCTGGTGCCACCTGGGCACCCTGGCAGTGCCACCTGGGTGCCAGCCTGGCACTGCTATCTGGCAGGGGCACTGCCAGGGTGCCATATTGGCATTGCCAAGGTACCATGCTGCCATTTTGGGTGCCCTGCGTGGGTGTTGGGGTGGAGGGCGGGGGGGGGGGGGGGAGAGGGCGGGTGGACAGACGGTGCCCCTCCAATGGTGCGTTGGGGCTTTGGGGGGGGGGGTTGTTGGGTGCCGCTTCAGGGGCCTCCGAGATCAGGACGCCATTTTTAAATATACAGAGCTTCTCAGTGAACAAAACTGGGCCATTGAGGCCTCTTGTCAACGCGTGTCACATGTTATAGCCTTGTGTTTCTTGGTGCTGCGAGGGCTAAGAAACACGTGGTTAAATGTGCTCGCGATGGGACTTGATCCCATTTAGTTAAAGCGCACTCGTGGCCTCATGTTGAAAAGCAACCCTCCTCAGATAGTAGAATAGAATATGCAAATTCTGGCACTACAGACATAGAAGAAAAACTTTCTTTCATCCCGAGTGCAGATTAAACATTTAACTTCAATATCCTCCGAGTGCAGATTAAACATTTAACTTCAATATCCTTCAGCATACTGTGAGAAAAGTATTAAAAAAGCCAATGAGAAAAGTGAAAGAAAGAATGGAAGGTGAGGGCGGCGCGGCGATGCAGTGATTAGCACGGCTGCCTCAAGGCACTGAGGATCCGGGTTTGATACCAGCCCTGGGTCACTGTCCGTGTGGAGTTTGCACATTCTCCCCATGTCTGCGTAGGTCTCACCCCACAACCCAAAAAGATGTGCAGCATAGGTGGATTGGCCATGTTAAATTGCCTCTTAATTGAAAAAAATAATTGAGTACTTTAAAAAAAAATTTTAAATAAAGAATGGAAGGCAAAATGGACAAAAAAAAGCTGAAAAGAAATTATAGGAAGCCTGGAATTTCAGTAGGGTTCCCTCAGTTTCCTGCTATAAACTTCAATAGAACCCTCAGAGAAAGAAATGTAGATATCACTTTTGGCAATTCTCCAAGACGTTACTGCCAATCTTCCACTTAAGTTCCAGTGAGAAATCGGGAGAATCTGTGATTTTAGTTTGTCCATAAGTGCACATAAAATCAACTACATTATGTAATAAAATATAATGGATTACAGGGTCACCAAATCCTGTTAATATGAAACAGTGTATCCTTTAACATAACCATGAGCAATGCCCTGGGATATCCACTAATAAATCATTTCCTCATTCTGCACAGATGACTCGCTCGTTCTGAGCACTGCTTTTCACTTCAGGGAATTAAATCATTGTGGTGTCTAAGAAGAGGGTGGACTTTGACTCAGGAAATTGCAATGCAATTAAATAGTTCATTAGAACTATTAGTTCAATACCTGAGGCGCATAATAGTGTCCGGATGACACATTAGGGCCAACCACGCCTTCCAAAGCAGAAATGTCCACAGGACAGCTCATGAAAAGGTGCAAGAGATCAGTGCAACAATCTGACAGCAAGGAAGCAAAGCATGTCAAGGTTAATGATCAAAGGTTCAAGCCTCAGCCCTTCTGGTTGAAGAGATCACAATGTCACAATTAAGGATATGGGACACTGAAAAAGTGGATGTTGCAGTGTAAACTGGTTTGCAACACATGTGGGCCCAGTTACTCAAGGCTGAGTCATCAATCTGTATTTTTTGCAAATTCCTTTGATACTGGTAAATGCTTCAGTTCAATTTTGGGCAATAGGCTCCCAGTGTTTACTAAATCTAGATGCCTTATCCCAGCAGGAGAATTAGCCCCAGTTTTTTGTGTCGTCTTTTAACTCCTGGCAGGAAGCTGGTGCAAGAAAACAGCATACTTGTTCTGGAGCTTGAGTGCGTGGATCAACAGATGTTGTCAGGTGTGCCTGATTTGAGTGCTGCTGGTCAGCTGCTGACCTATTTTCGGTAGAAAGCAGCAAGAGACTGGCAGATGGGCAAAAAGATAGGCGGGCTTGAAGACCATGTGCTGGTTCGAAGGAGATAGTTGCTGGCAGCCAAGTAAATCTGGGGGTAAGCAGGATTCTGAGTGTCGCAGCCGTGGTGGGGACCTGCTTTTCGAGGACAACTTTGACCAAGGGTTCTCGTAGGACCTAGAAAAGGAGTCCTGTTCCTCTGGTCTCACAAAAGAAAGTTTCTTTGCTTATCTTTAATGGCCTCATTTGCAACCCAATATCTTTATTGCCACTGATAACAGCTGTAGTTTGTGATTTTAACATCATACGGAAACAAAATGAGCATTTTAGAGCTACAACCATTTAACATAAACTTAAAGCTGAAACATATCAATGACATCTTTAGTAAATTAATCATTCTGTGTAAAGAAAAAAAAAATTCTGAAAATTGTACATTTTCTCCATTGTCGTATAATGCTACAGCTTCACTCCAGTGGTTTATGACACTAGAGATCCTCAATCATGTTACAACTTTGTACTATAGTCCACGGGTGTGGGAGAGCAATTGTGATTTATTTTCCTTGGTAAATATGTACAGTTGCTGCCTGAACTACTTTTCAGCACATGCACACTCCTAATGACAGCTATAAACCATTGTACAATATCTAACTATCAGGGATATCCCAGTATGGAATGAAGGAAATTAGCATGCACTTGTATCTAACAGTCTACTCTTCAAATTGCTTAATTCAAATTATTTGTTTGAGGAAACTGAAGATGTGCAAATAATGCCTGCCATTGAACGTCTTGATTCTTATTGGTTAATTCAGATGTTGACCACTGAAATGGTGTACTAATTTTGAATTTGACTTGCTTAATACTGGCTGTAGCACATATCTGCTTTGGGCTTTACCTTGCTAAGAAAAGTGAATGAATTCACTGAAATGTTTGTAACCAACCCTGTCTCTTTATCATGGATCAGCCATTTCAAAAACCATCATGTAATCATATCAAGTTCACACTTGTCAGACCATCCAAACACTGGACAGGGAAGGGAGCAGATGCCCTGACCTTTGCCTCACTGATCACCAGGTGGAGACTTCTGTTATGCTGGAAGTCAGCAGCGCCACCTAGGGCTTTGGAGTGGCCTTCAGACCTGGCCGAGTTCCTGAATTAAAAAAAGATAAAATTCTCGATCTGGGGATCCGAGGGGAAATTTCACGACACTTGGGAGAAGTTCACAAACCTCTTTGAGGACCTACTCGCAACCAGCAACTAATGAGGGGAGCAAGGGGGAAAATGGGAAGGGGGTGGCAGAAAGGAAGTGGGGGGGGGCGGTGAAGAGCTGGGAGGACCGTCGGGAAAGAAGGGAGTTTGCGTGCAGCAGATGAGAGACGGCCATTAGCCGGCCGGTGGGGGGTACACACACAAACACCACCCCCTCCCCAACACATGGAAAACCGGGGTGGGCGGGGGATTATCCTAACCTCCCTCAAAAATACAATAGGTAAAGAGGACGTCCCCCATCAGAACGAGTGCAGACATAATGAAAGTCAAGAGTTCTGGCATGGGCTGTAACTATGGATGTAACTAACAGAATGCGAGCATGGGAAACTTGGTCATGTGCAAAGTCACAACTGTTTGTACAGATGTATATGCAACTATTGCTACCTAATTTCTTCATTTATGTATTTGCCAATAGCGCTGTTTTGCTTTCTTATATACACAAATCTTTTTACTAAATGTTAAAATCCCAATGAAAATATATTTAAAAAAAATAATGTTCACACAAAAGATGAATACTTTCATTCCCATAGAAAATAGGAAATTAGATTTTGCTATAAACCCAAAGGTAGCTTTGATGCTGATGAAGCTGATCTTTTTTACGAGCTACACCCGAGCAAGTGCTCAACTGCAAATAAAAATTAAACTATGTTATTAGGGCCATGGTTTAGTCTGAACATTAAAAAGCTGCTAGTCATTGGAAAATCTAAAAATATTTGATATATTCATGGGATTGTTACCCTGATGTACCTACAGAAACAACAACGAATTGGAAAGCATCATAAAGCAGAAAGGTTGTCTTTTTTAGTTGACAAATTAAGGGCGGTATTTACTGGCTCGACTTGGTGACGTGGCCAGGCCGTTGAATTACGTGAGATTTACGACGCCTGAGATTCAACCGAACCTCACAAGAAGTCGTGATCTGGTTCTTGCCCTCACTGGGTGTGATCCAGATCATCACATTTAAATAAGCTATTAGGCTCATTTAAATATGTCTGTGCCGTATTCTTCCATGACCCAGGAACTAATGGCCTCCACAGCGAGGCCTCGACCAAGAGCCATTTGAAATGAAAAAAAAAATGAAATGAAAATCGCTTATTGTCACGAGTAGGCTTCAATGAAGTTACTGTGAAAAGCCCCCTGTCGCCACATTCCGCCGCCTGTCCCGGGAGGCTGGTACAGGAATTTAGTACTGGTCCACGCAAATGTGGAATAGTTGTAATGGCACCCTGGGGGGGGGGGGGGGGGGGGGGGGGGGTCCCAGGGTCTCCCAGGGTCTCCCAGGTCATTTGAATGTCAGGGAACCCTGGCACTTCTGCTGAAACCTGGGCATCTTGGCAGTGTCACTCTGGCATTGCCAGGGTGCCTGGGATGGCAATGACAGGCTGGCAGTGCCAGATTGACCGTGCCAGGACCAGGCCCGAGCTGCCTTGCCCTTAAGAGGTGGGGTGACGGGTGGCTCAAGGAGATCGGAAGAAGTAAGTTGGGTGTAGTGTGGGGTCCAGAGGCTGCGGGGACGTCACTGAGGTAGGTCAAAAGATCCGGGTTGCCTTTTAAAATGGCGCCCCAATTCGTGAGTACTCTTCCTGCACTGACGAGCTGAGCTCATCAGTGCAGGAAATGATGTAAGTCCAGTCTCGATGGGCGTTCCTCATCGAGACCAAAGAAAACAGCAGAGTGCCGTTGAATGGCAGGGTGTTTCTTAGCGCTGCAGCCACCGAGACGCACCCCACTAAACGCACCCTGTTTTTTCCCATTGAATCGCACCCTAAGTAGTTCATTAGGTGTAATGTCTGAAGAGCATAACAATGTCCTGATGACACGTTAAAGACAAACACATTTTTAAGAGCAGAAATGTCCACTGGACAGCTCATGAAAAGGTGCAGGAGATCTGTGGAATAATCTGATGACAACAAGGAAGCAAAGCATGTCAATATTAATGATCAAAGATTCAAGCCTCAGCCCTTCTGGCTGAAAAGATTGTTGGATCACAAGGATTTAGGATACTGAAAAAGTGAAAACTTCCATGAAATCCCTATATTGAAAAGCAGAATCCTTTGCCAATTTCTTTCAGTGCTGTAAATGCATCCCATCAGCAGAGGCAGCAGCTGCGTCTGGCACATTTGGAGATCCCACACAGGCTTGACCAGTTGATTCTGAATTAGTGACTATCTTAAAAGCTTGAATTCTTTGCTGTGAACTGTCATCAGACACAAAGAGGTTTGAATCCATTGCCATTTCCGATAATCCTGATGCCCAGATTGCTGGTCTGGCATTGTGAGAAATGTACAGAACCATAAGGGTTAATGTTATATCCGAATCAACCACTAGAAGGAGCTAGATACAGAACTATACAGAGCATTGATGCTAAGCCTTCTGGGAGAGTGTTGAGAAGGCTAGAGGAAATACCGTAGGAAAGCTAGTGTGAGTGAGAGCAGATCATTATTGTATTAGTGTAGAGATTAATGGTAGATGAGTGTAGATTGTATATTTATTGTCAATTGTTTATTATATAGAAGCAAGAGTCAAATTCAATTAAGTAGTGTAAATAAATCTTTAGCTTTGTTTGATGCAAAAGCTAGTTGTGGTCTTTGTGAACACTACGTCAACCATCTGAGGATTTGAACCACAAAGAACACCACAGCTGGCTCACACAGATTGTTGCTCCTGTATTGAGGTTTGCTGTTTGCCAGTGGGAATGAGGAAGAGGCCCACGCCAGTGGATCCACAGATCAGGTGAAGTTGTAGGAACCAAGTCCATCATGTCCTGATACCTTGTACATGTGAATGCTGTGGAGTGATTGACAATTAAGAAATGTCCCAGTGGCACTTTACTAAGTAAATGCTTAATTAAACAATTATGGACTTTCAAAAGACATAAACTGCCTCATAATAGAATTGTTAGCCTAATTATGCCTAATGGGATGAAATGGGCAGTGACAGCGGGATACGGAATAATGAAGTTGTTTTTGGATTGAAATTGTGCAGTGGTATATCCTTGGGGTTAGTGTTTGGACTACTGCTCTTTTTGATATATATATATTAATGATATAGAATTGTGTATACAAGGCATAAATTTTCAAAGTTTGCAGGTGACAAGAAACTCTGAACTGTGGTAAATAGTGAGAAGAATAGTAATAGATTTAAGGAGGATATAAATGAACTGGTGAAATGGGATGGCCCATGACAGATGCATATTAATATCGAGAACTGTGAAGTGTTGCATTTTGGTAGGCACTCTGAAGAAAGGCAATGTAAACCAAACTCAAAATTGTAAAGGGTATGCAGGAACATTGCACGTCACAAATGTTATTAGGTAGCCGGAAACGTTCAGAACGTTCTTTTTGAAACATTAATGGGCAGGTTGGCTTTAGGGGCGGCATGGTAGCACAGTGGTTAGAACTGTTGCTTCACGGCGCAACAGTTCCCAGCTTGGATCACTGTCTGTGCAGCGTTTGTATGTTCTCTCCATGTCTGCGCGGATTTTTTCCGGGTGCTCCAGTGTCCTCCCACAAGTCCCGAAAGACATGCTTGTTCGGTGATTGGACATTGAATTCTCCATCAGTGTACCCGAACAGCGTTCCCCCCCCCGCCCCGCCCCAGGTTGCGTTAAGATTGGTGGGGGAGGTCAGGGTTTTTTTTTGATAAACAATTTTATTTTATTTTTATAAATGTTTTTTATTGGATTTTTGCACAGAGTATATTTTGCCGTTATGTACACAGGATATGATATATCTATATATATGTAAATTGGCATCCATTTGTGCCAGTGAGGCACTTCTGGAGGGCAATCTTCGAGTGGGTCTGGTGCCTTTGTTGCCCCTTGCTCCTCCGGTCGGATTTTGCCGCCGTTGTCTTCTCTTGATAAATAATTTTATTGAGGCATTTTGGCATAGTAAACAACAACAATACAAAACAGCGTGCAAAAAACAGTCAACATAGTGCAAAGAACCAGCTCCCCTCCTACAATGACCCGCCTACTACTCCCCTAATCTACGTTGCCCTAACCTCCCCCCACTGACGATTAATTTTCCACGAAGAAGTCGATAAATGTTTGCCACCTCCGGGCGAACCCTGACAGTGACCCTCTCAGAGCAAAATCAATATTTGCCAGACCGAGAAAGCTTGCCATATCCAAGAGCCAGGCCTCCGACTTCAGGGGCTTTGAGTCCCTCCATGCCAGTAGAATTTGTCGCCGGGCTACCAGGGAAGCAAAGGCCAAAACGTCAGCCTCTCTCTCCTCCTGGACTCCCAGGTCCTCCGAAACCCCCAAAATTGCCACCTCTGGACTCATCACCACCCTTGTTTTCAGTACCCAGGCCATAACATCCGCGAATCCGAGTTTTGGACATGCCCAGAACGTGTGGACATGGTTCGTTAGTCCTCCTGAACATCTGGCGCACCTGTCCTTCAATCCAAAGAATTTACTCATCCGGGCCACTGTCATGTGGGCCCGGTGGACTACCTTGAATTGAATCAGGCTAAGCCTAGCGCATGTTGCAGTCGCGTTAACCCTGTTCAACGCCTCCTCCCATAAGCCCACTTTTATCTCACCTCCGAGCTCCTCTTCCCACTTAAGCTTCAGCTCCTCAGTCTGCGACTCCTCTGCCCCCATAAGTTCTTTGTATATATCTGAGACTCTCCCCTCCCCCACCCATCCACTGGACACTACCCTGCCCTGGATCCCCCTAAGTGGCAGGCGTGGGAAGGATGGAAAGTCCCACACCTGCAAGTACTGAAATGATTCCCTCTCACCAGCCCAAATTTCTCCTCTAGCGCCCTCATGCTCGGGAAGCTCCCTTCCAAGAACAGATCCCCCTTCCTCTCAATCCCAGCCCTCCGCCATGCTCGGAACCCACCGTCCATATTCCCCGGGGCAAACTGGTGAGTGTCGCAAATTGGAGACTAAACTGACGCTCTCACTTCCCCCACATTAGGAATTCTTTTGAGGGCCTCGGAGATCAGGACGCAATTTACAAATGGCGTCCCGATCTCTCGTTATAATGGGGAGTTCCGGCGAGCGGAGCTCCCCATTTTATTAACGGGGCTATACTTTAAACATTTGGACGAAGGAATTGCATGCAGTATCTCCAAATTTGCAGACGATACTAAGCTGGGTGGCAGTGTGTGCTGTGAAGTGGATGCAAAGAGGCTCCAGTGTGACTTGGACAGGCTGGCTGAGTGGGCAAATACTTGGCAGATGCAATATAATCTGGGGAAATGTGAGTGAGATACCCTCAATCACGACACAGGAGAGAAGATAGATGATTCAAAGGCTTTAATCATCTGAGAACTGTACAGCAGCCGAGAAGTGTGCTCATCACATGTTGCCTGAGTGAGCCTTATCTTATATACCGTTTCCTGGGAGCGGAGCCAGAGGCGGAGTCCCCCAGGGTTCCAAGCCCGTTCTTAAAGGGCCAATGCATTAAAGGTAAGGTACCATTATATCAGCTACTGATAACATTCATCACAGTGAGGTTATCCACTTTGATGGCAAAAACAGGAAGGCAGATTATTATCTGAAAGGTGGTAGTTTAGGAAAAGGGGAAGTGCAACGAGACCTGGGTGTCATGGTGGAACAGTCACTGAAGGTTGGCATACAGGAACAGCAGGTGGTGAGGAAAGCAAATGGAATGCTTGCCTTCATAGCGAGAGGATTTGAATTTAGGAGTCGGGATGTCTTGCTGCAGTTATACAGGGCCTTGGTGAGGCCACACCTTGACTATTGTGTGCAGTTTTGGTCTCCTAGTTTGAGGAAGGACATTCCAGCTAATGAGGGTGTCCAGCAAAAGTTCACCAGACTATTTCCTGGGAGGCAGGACTGACATATGGATCGACTGAGCTTGTAGTCACTGGAGTTTAGAAGAATGAGAGGGGATCACATAGAAACATATAAAATCCTGATGGGACTGGACAGGCTCGATGTGGGAAGAATGTTCCCAATGTTGGGGACGTCTAGAACTAGGGGTCACAACCTAAGAATAAGGGGTAAGCTATTCAGGACTGAGATGAGGAAGAACTTCTTCTCTCAGAGGGTTGTGAACTTGTGGAATTCTCTACCACAGAAAGCTGTTGGGGCCAGTTTGTTGGATATATTCAAGAGGGAGCTGGATGTGGCCTTTGTGGCTAAGGTGTATGGAGAGAATGCGTGAGCGGGATACTGAATTTGCATGATCAGCCATGATCATATTATCATGATCATGGTGGTGCAGGCTCGAAGGGCAGAATGGCCGACTCCTGCACCTATTTCTATGATTCTATGTTTCTATGTGCAGCCTCTGCTGCGCGTTTTCTGTTCAGGCCCCTTATTCAAAACAAGTCGCGTTGAGTCGAGACGAGTCGAGTGCCGGTAAACACGTTGCTAAACCCGCTCGCTCAGGGACTTTGTTTCTTTTTGGGAAGATCGCGCCCTTAGAAATTATTTGGGTGAATCGCATCCTAAATGTTACATAGCCATATTTCGCAAGGTTGCAGTTTTATTTCAGTCAAAATTCGGCACTCTCCTGTTAAATTGTGCCCTGTGTCTATTCTGTCAGTGTTCCTCCAGAAATGGTTCTTTCTTAAGTTGTTTGGAAATTATGTTAAAAAATTAAATTTTTTGGATGCACATGCTTGTGATGGGGAGCCTGTAGTTAAGGTATACGCAGCAGGGCGAACTGAAGTTCCAACATTCTCAGCACCACAACGAGGTGAAATATGAGTTTGAATTCAAGTTCCCTTTATAGCTTAGATATCAATTTTATGCTGCTGGAGCAGGGGGCTGGAGGTAGTCAAGGCCACTCCAATGGATTTCCTGGTATACCCAGCCTGCATCAACAGTTGGAAGCAGGTTACCCATCCTTACCCAACCAGCCAATAAATAGACTGGAAAAATGTGGAAAAAATACTTTGCTGCACAAAAAACCCCACTGATTTTACTTACTACAGATGATTGATTGTTCTTCAGTTGAGGTGAAAGAGGAAATTATGGTAGCTGGCGCCAAGCCAATTGTACTAAAGCTGTGAAATAGCAGCCAAAAGCAAAACTTAACAGTTTGGCAGTAGTTTTTCCAATTTCACATTACTGTATGGAACTATCTCAAAGTGTGTTCACAGGCATTTGTCTAGGATCATGTAAAATATATTTATAAAATTGAAAAATCATTAGTTAGAGATGATAGCACAAGTTAAATGAAATATAAATTAATAGAAAGATTTCATCGTGGTTTACTGTCTGTTCGGGCATGAAAATCCATTACTTAATGTTGAAATAGCTATATTTTTGTGTCTGAAATTGTTTTTCATCATGTCACAGAAAAAAAAGCTATCTATTTCTTTGTCTTTATACATGATGGATTGGGTTTCTGCCACTCCTGCTATTAACTGTGTAGACACAGCCTGAAGACAGCAACAGAGCAGTAAAACAATTCATCATATATAATTCTCAGTGCAACTAGAAAGTCTCTGTCAACAAATCTGTCTGAGAAAGAGCTGGGATGAATATATAAACATCAGTTGAATGGTTATCTAACTGTGCATATTAAGTAGCATAGTTAATAGAATATCTACTTTATTTCAGAAGTGAATAAAACGTGCCTTTGCTAGTTATTTGGAATCAAAACTCCCATAATGGGGGAATAAACTGAGTAGTACATTCTTGATGATTATGGGCCCGCCATAAAAACAGCATTTTGGGGACAATCATTATATCGAATTAGCTGAGGGAATTATAATTCTTTGGGGCAATGAAGAAGAATTGAGAGTGAAAGGGTTCTCCACTCTTACATTACCTCTTAAGCTCTGAAGAAGTCATAACGGACTCGAAAGGTAAACTCGGTTTCTCTCTCGCCAGATGCTGCGGACGTGTTGAGTTTTCCAGAGTTTTCTGATTTTATTTCAGATTTCCAGCATTTGTATTATTTTGCTTTTAATTCGGTTCCAATCTACAAAGCGATTATAGGAACATTGTCCTGAGATATACGTCAGGATTCTCCGGCCTCTCAGCTGCCTCTTTCTCGATGGCAGGAGGCAGAGCACCATTTGCAGGCAGTGGGATTCTCTGCTGCCACTGCTGTAAATGGAATTCCCATTCAAGCCACCCCACGCCGCCGGGAAACCCGCGGCGGGGATGAACTCCTGGCGAGGCCAGAAAATGCCGCCTCCAACGAACGGTCGGAGAATTCCGACCATAGCCTGGGTTTTCCTCTTTGGGTGGGAGTATGTCCGCCTGCTCTTCTGCATCTGTCACAGCCCTGGTCCATTTTTTTTGATACATAGTGGGCTCCCATCATGTTGCTCGGTAGCAAGAGCGAACTTGCCAGTATCAGTGAGAAACCTCCAATGATGCTGCAGTGGGAGCAGTGCTGCCAAGGTGCCTAACATTAGACACATCCGAAGACCAGTAGGAATCAGCGGAGAAAGAGGCATTCTGCCACTAAGCCTCTGAATAATCTGGAGGGAGTGGATGCTGCTATAAAGCCCTCTCTTAATGTGGATATTTACATCAGCCTTCAAGGGCTGGTGTGGCAGAGACCAGGAAAATCTGCTTGGATCCTGGGCCCCTTATATTCATTTTCATTTGGTGGGCAGGGAATGAGCAGACAGCAAGTTCTCACCTTATCTGAAAATGAGGGTGAGCCTTGCATTAAGTGCCAGTCCATATGGGCAGGTGCCAATTGTGCTGTGCTCTGTTGCCAGAATGGTGGCAGATTAATAAACAGAATTGAGATATTGGAGAAAAATTACCTGTCTTCAACATTGCAAGGAGGAAGGACCTCACTTGAAGTGTTTCTGTACTTGTATGGATTCATCTTTGTCATACACAAAATGTAGAAACACTTTAAAGAAGTGATCAGAAAGGTGAGTTCGCACCTGGAATGAACCGTTGTAGCTGAGGCTAAGCATAAGCAAAGCATGTCTATGCATCACAAACCTTTCCGTACTTCAGCAGGAAGAAGGCAGCGAGGGAAGAGGTAAAACCCTAAAAAACACAAATGGCTTGCAAGTGAGAATAGGCATAAAACAACCCATTGTTTTCAGACGGCAGAGTAGAGATCTTGGTGCAGGAGAGTGGGGATATTCTCATCCCCTCAAATGGATGCTGTATTCCAGGGAAAAATATGGAAATGGTAAATATTTACCGAGTAATAATTTACTTTAAATGAGGTGGAAATCCTAGACAGGCTGACTGGGTTCAAAACAAACACAATTCCAGGGTTAGGTGGTATTCTTTGCAGAGGGAATTGATGGATTCATAGAATTTCATAGAATTTACAGTGCAGAAGGAGGCTATTCGGCCCATCAAGACTGCACCGGCTCTTGGAAAGAGCACCCTACCCAAGGTCAACACCTCCCCCTATCCCAATAACCCAGTAACCCCACCCAATACTCAGTGCAATTTTGGACACTAAGGGCAATTTAGCATGGCCAATCCACCTAACCTGCACATCTTTGGACTGTGGGAGGAAACTGGAGCACCCAGAGGAAACCCACACAGACACGGGATGTGCAGACTCCGCACAGACAATGACCCAAGCTGGAATCGAACCTGGGACCCTGGAGCTGTGAAGCCATTGTGCTATCCACAATGCTACCGTGCTGCCTGAGAGGATAAGTAGATTGAAAACAAGCTAATGCAGTGCTTATATTCAAATGGTGAAAAAATAGACACAAACTAGATACCAATTATTCTTCCTTCCATTCCATGTAAAATAATTAAATCTAATATCAGGAGTAAACTTGAGCATTGTCTGTACAACAATTAACTAACACTCAGAAGGAGACGATTCTGCTTGACCAGTCTCCTCACCTTTGTGGAAATGATGAGCAAATGTAGTAGATTTGTCTATGATGTTGTCTCCATTAAAGCCAACGGAAATGAAAATCAGCAGAGGTGTATAATGGTCAGTAAATCTGGAAACTCCCGTTTTGCACAATCACCCAAAGTCATAATTACCCCAATTGATTATCTTTCTCCCGTGCGACCCCCAACTGAGAATATGCTGTTAACATTAATGTGATTGATGAGCTCCCAACAAGCCTCTTCTCTAATCTCTGTGGGATACACCATCCATTTGAAGGGATGAGACCTGGTATTGTTTCTCTCTTGAACTAGATCACCCAAGTTTTCCACTCTTCCCATTTGAAAGTCAAGTGGTCTGCAGCAGCTTGTGATATCCTATCCCATATAATTGAACTGCCAACCATGGGCACATGTTTGGCTGGGCAAATGGCCTACTCCATCTCCTAATTCATATGTATGGTGATGCTTTCAGCTTGACTGGAAATGAGGGTGAACCTTCAGTTAAATGCAGGTCCATGTGGGCAATTGCCAAAGTGTTTTCCTCCCTTGCTGCCAGGGCTCCACTGACATACTGAATGATCTCAAATTACTTTTACAATGCAGGCAACATTTAAGAAATGTATTTCCTCAGTTGTAATGTTTTGTATCATTCCTTCTCTGTCACTCTGTGGCCAAGGCAATTACACAAATGGCACACTCTATTCCAGGGGCGCAATTCTCCCATCGGGAGACTAAGTCCTGACGCCGGAGTGAAAACCGGAGTGTTTCACTCCGGTGTCAGAGGCTGCTCCCAGCCCCCAATTCTCCCGCCCCCCCGGGGGGCTAGGAGCGGCGCCGCGTTATTTACGCGCGCCGGGCCTTGGCGCCGCGTAAACGTCACCCGCGCATGCGCAGGTTGGCCGGCGCCAACCCGCGCATGCGCGGCTGCCGTCCTCTCCTTGGCCGCCCCGCAAGAAATTTCGGAATGATCTTGCGGGGCGGCGGAGGAAAGGAGGTCCTCCTTCAGAGAGGACGCCCCGCCGATTGGTGGGTAACGATCGCGAGCCAGACCCCTTATGAGGACCCCCCCCTCCGGTGCAAGAACCCCCCTCCCCCTCCCATAGGCCGCCCCCCCCTCCCAGCGTTCCCACGCTGTTCCCGCCGGCAGCGACCAGCTGTGGACGGCGCCGGCGGGAACCTGTCGTGCTGGACAGGCCGTTCGGCCCATTTGGGCAGGAGAATCGCTGCTCGCCCGTTACGATCCCCCCCACCCCATGGTATACCCATCCACACAACACCCCTCTGACTGAACACCCCTCCTGACAATGCCCAGGCAGTGCTAGAGATGATGATGCCAGAGGGCATGCTCCTGGACAATGCCAGTGCCCAGGCATGACCAACTTCCCCCTCATGCATGGACAATCTAACTGGGGAAGATTATCAAGTATAAAGGCCTGATAATGATATTTAAATTTATTCACGGTTCGGTTCGGTTCGAATCGCTTATTGTCACGAGTAGCCTTCAATGAAGTTACTGTGAAAAGCCCCTAGTCGCCACATCCGGGGAGGCTGGTACGGGAATCGAACCATGCTGCTGGCCTGCTTGGTCTGCTTTAAAAGCCAGCAATTTAGCCTGGTGAGCTAAACCAGCCCCTTGCTCAATGTTCTGTCATTGCTATGGGGTGGGGGACAAATGATCCAGGAAAACCCCCAGAGTAAAAGCTTATTTTGGGACTCCCATCGGATTTACAGGACCACTGCCATTCCCACCACCTGAAAACAGGAGCAGAAAATACCCCCTATATTTTAAACTTACATTGGCGCAATTATGAGGGCATGAAAGCAGTGCTGGAGACTTCCGGTGGTGGCCATGGAGTGAGTGGTCACACACAAGGTGGCTCCGGCTCGTGGTTTTGGCCTTTTTCACCCGTGTTTTGGGTAGATTTGGCAGTAAAGTGGAGCAGAGAGTGTCAGGGAAGACGTTCTACCCTGAAATGGCATGTTTACTGGCTATCAGATCCGGCAGAAGATCGTGCGGGACCTGGCTAAGGAGTTGGAAGAGACTCGTGGTGCAGCACCAATTGTGAAAATGGCCGAGTGGGAAGGGTCGGCGGCGACATGAAAGACTCAGATGGAGCAACTGATGAGCTTCATCAAGGAGGAATTTCGGCAGCAAAGGAAGGAGATGCAGAGTAACTGGTTGAAGATGATTGAGGGGGCACTGACACCCCTTAACGGATCTCTGGATAAAGTTGAAAAGTGCCTCAAAGCACAACGGGCGATGATCTGGGAGGTGGAAAAGGCGGTGTCCAACCAGAGTGATCGGATCATGTCTTTGGAAGCGGACGTGGAGATCCTGGGAGATCTAATCAAGTCGTTGTAATCTAAGATGGAGGAGCAGGAGAACAAGTCCAGACGATAGAACTTGCGGATTGTGGGTCTGCCGGACTTCGTGGAGGGAATGAGCGCCATGAATTATGTTTCGAGGATGTTGGCCAGGTTGGTGGAGGAGAAGGTGTTGGACAGGGCCCCAGAGGTGGGCCGGGCACATAGGTCCTTGAGGCAGAAGCCGAGAGGCAGAAGAGCCAAAGCGGACGGTGATTGTATGATGCACAAGTTTCTGGATAAGGAGAAGATCCTTAGGTGGGCCAGGGTTAAATGGGAACGGGAGGGAATCAAATCCGGATCAATCAGGGTATTGGAACGAAGCTGGGTAAAAGACGAGCAGGATTCAACAAGGCTAAAGCGGCGCTGCACAGATTTGATTTGGGGTATTATACCCGGCCAGATCCTGGGTAACTTATGATGGCCGGGAATAGTACTTTAGGACGCTGGATTAGGCAAATTACTTTACCAAGGATCATAAACTGGGGGAGAGCTGAGGGATGGTATGGGAAGGAGGAGTTAAGTCCGCGTAAATTGGGATTTGCTGTTCTGGGTTGCTGTTGGAGGAGATTCTAAGAAGTTATAAGTTTGTGTGGTGGCGGGGGGGGGGGGGGGGGGGGGGTGGATGGGATTGCTCCCTCCTCCCACCTTTTGCTTTTTGGGATGTTGTCTTTGTGATTATTGGTGTTTTTGTCATGTAAGGGGTGTGTTCTATGGGGCTCATTGGGTTGTGTTGATTGTTTTGATGGTTTTTAGGGTGGTTGGGGGCCCATTGCGCATGCTAAGGTGCGGCTTGTAGGGGAAGTGGTGGGGGAGTGTGTAAGTGGGCCTTCGGGAAGGAGTTCCACGTTAGCAAGCAATGCTAGTGGACGGGAGTGTGATGGGTGGGTGAGATGGGGAGGGGGGAAATGAGACATGGCAGGTATGGAGGATGAGCATGGTACGTGGGCGGGGTGAGGGCCATCTTGGATGGGCCTGGTTTAGCATGGTTTGGGCAGGGCGGAGGCAAAGCGGGTTGATGACGGGCAATAGAGGGGTGGTGGAGGCATAAGCCTCTGGTAAATATTGTGACATGGAATGTCTGCGGGTTAAACGGACCTGTCAAGAGGTCCTGGGTTTTGGCAGGAAGAATAAAAAAGAAGAATATCATCTAAATGGTGAGAGATTGCAGAGCTCTGAGGTGCAGAGGGATCTGGGTGTGCGAGTGCATGAATTACAAAAGGCTAGTGCACGGGCACAGCAAATAATTTTGAAATCTAATAGAGTGTTATCGTTTATTGCGAGGGGAATTGAATAAAAAATTAAGGAGGTTATGCTTCAATTGTACAAGGTCCTGGTGAGGCCACATTTGGAGTACTGTATTTGCTGGAGTTTGGAAGAGTAAGAGGTGACTTGATTTAAACATATAAGACCCTGAGGGGTATTGACAAGGTGGATGTAGAGAGGATGCGTACTCTTGTGGGAGGTCATCCATTGAAAATTGAGATGAGGCAAGATCTTTTCTCTCAGAGGGTCATGTGTCTTTGGAATTCTCTACCTGAAAAGGTGGGGGAAGCAGAGTCTTTGAATAATTTTAAGGCAGAGGTGGATAGATTCTTGGTTGTCAAGGGGGTGAAAGGTTATTGGAGGTAGGTGCGAGTGCAGATTTGAGGTTACTGGAAAATACATCAGATTCGAGGAAATCTCTACTGGCAAACCTGCAAAAAATTTTTGGAAAGCGGTCAGTCAGCTTTGCCATTGAGATCAACACCTGGGCAATGATAAGGCAGCTTTCCTTCACCCATCACTACCATGACAGAAAAGGTAGGATTCTACTCTGCCTTGGAGTAGCAGTGAGGTAGGACTTTCACTTTTTTCTCTGACCCCAACTCATTTTCCTGAACTGCTGAGTGTGACATTATGTGACATTTCAGAACACGAGGGGTTAATGTCATATCATAATGAACCACTAGATGGAGGTAGATGCAGAACTATGTAAAGCACTGACTCACAGACTTCTTTTTTTTAATATAAATTCATTTTTTCTAATTAAGGGTCAATTTAGCGTGGCAAATCCACCTAGCCTGCACATCTTTTGGGTTATGGGGGTGAAATCCACGCAAACATGGGGAGAATGTGCAAACTCCACACAGACAGTGACCCAGAGCCAGGATCGAACCTGGGACCTCGGCGCCATGAGACAGCAGGGCTAACCCACTGTGCCATCGTGCTGCCCGACTCACAGACTTCTGGGGCAGAGCTGGAGAGAGCGGAGGAAGGCTGGAGAAGAGCAGTGTAGAGTACAGTTATAGATAGAGTGTGGAGACTAGTGTTAGTAGAGTGCAGATTGTAGATTACCAGATTATTGTTTAGGATATTGTTCAGGAGTAAGTGGTCGAGATTTAATAATACCAATCAATCCAGTCGAAACAGCAGTTAACAAGAACTGTGGTTTTAATCAGCTAGAATGTGCTCACCAGTAGCTCCTCCCACACTGAGAGGCTGTCCCGGATCGATGGGTTATATACCTTCTCAGAGGGGCGGAGCCACAGGCGGAGCCAACAACAACATCAACGCAACAACAGTAACAGTGAGTAAATACAATAATGTATACAACAGCCATACAACTCATCACATTCACCCCCTATTACCTCCCCATCTACCCCATCAACTACCCATCAAAAAAGTCTGGCGGGGGTGAAGTGGACTCACAGGTTCAGTCTTACAGGAGGGTGTATTGTCCTCTGTGAACGTCGCAGTGTAGGCGCTGGCGTCGAGACCTTCGACTCCGGGAGCACGTCGTCCTCACAACAGGGTCCCGGACAAGGTGACGGCGCAGGGGTGGTGCTAATGGACCCCGGATGAGTTGATGGGGTAGATGGGGAGGTAGAAGGAAGCGGTGAGGTGATGGTGGGCACAGGGATACCAGTTGATGGGGTAGATGGGGAGGTAGAAGGAAGCAGTGAGGTGATGGTGGGCGCAGGGGTACCCATGGAGGCCAGGTCCCTGAGGGAGACTGTGTCCTGCCGCCCGTCGTGGTGTGTCACGTATGTGTACTGAGGGTTCGCATGGAGGAGGTGAACCGTCTTAACCAAGGGGTCGGCCTTATGGCTCCTCACATGCTTCCAGAGGAGTACCAGCCCAGGAGCCGTGAGCCAGGTAGGAAGCGAGACCCCGGAGATCGACGTCCTGGGAAAGACAAATAGACGGTCGTGAGGGGTCTCGTTAGTGGCAATACACAACAGTGACCAGATGGAGTGGAGCGCATCAGGGAGGACCTCCTGCCAGCGGGCGACTGGGAGACTTCTAGACCGTAGGGCCAGAAAGACGGCCTTCCAGACGGTAGCATTCTCCCTCTCCACCTGCCCGTTTCCCCTGGGGTTGTAGCTGGTCGTCCTGCTCGAGGCAGTGCCCTTACTGAGCAGGTACTGACGCAGCTCATCACTCATGAATGAGGAGCCCCAATCGCTGCGAATATAAGTGGAGAAACCGAACAGGGTGAAGATGCTGCACAGGGCCTTGAGTACTGTGGCAGAGGTCATGTCAGGGCATGAGATGGTGAAAGGAAAATGTGAGTACTCATCAACAACGTTGGGAAAATACACGTTACGATCAGTGGAGGGGAGTGGCCCTTTGAAATCCATACTGAGGCATTCAAACGGGCGGGAGGCCTTCACTAGGTGGGCCTTCTCTGGCCGATAGAAGTGCGGCTTGCACTCTGCACAGACCTGGCAGTCCCTGGTCATGGCCTTGACCTCCTCTGTGGAGTAGGGCAGTTTGTGGGCCTTGACAAAGTGGAGAAGCTGGGTGACCTCCAGATGACAGAGATCGTTTTGGATAGCCCATAACTGGTCAGCCTGCACGTTGGCGCAGGTGCCACGGGTCAGGGCATCTGGGGGCTCATTGAGCTTCCCAGGATGATATAAGATGTCGTAGTTATAGGTGGAGAGCTCGATCCTCCACCACAAAATCTTGTTCTTAATTTTGCCCCGCTGCGTGTTGTCGAACATGAAGGCAATCGACTGTTGGTCTGTGAGGAGAGTGAATCTCCTGCCGGCCAGGTAATGCCTCCAGTGCTGCATAGCTTCCACAATGGCTTGCGCCTCCTTTTCAACAGAGGAGTGTCGAATTTCGGAGACATGGAGGATACGGGAAAAAAAGGCAACAGGCCTCCTTGCCTTGTTAAGAGTGGTTGCCAGGGCAAAGTCAGACGCATCGCTTTCCACCTGGAATGTGATGGATTCGTCCACGGCTTGCATCGTAGCCTCGGCAATTTCGGATCTGATGCGGTTGAAGGCCAGGCGGGCCTCAGCCATCAGGGGAAAAGTGGTGGACTTAATGAGTGGGCGGGCTTTGTCCGAGTAGTTGGGGACCCACTGGGCATTGTAGGAGAAGAACCCCAAGCACCTTTTCAGGGCCTTGGGGCAGTGGGGGAGGAGGAGTTGCAGGAGAGGGCGCATGCATTCGGGGTCAAGCCCTCGGACTCCGTTTTCCACGACATAGCCGAGGATGGCTAGCCGGGTTGTGCGGAAAACGCATTTCTCCTTATTATATGTCAAATTAAGGAGTCGGGCGGTGCGGAGGAATGTTTGAAGGTTGGCGTTGTGGTCCTGCAGGTCATGGCCGCAGATGGTGACATTATCCAAGTATGGGAACATGGCCAACAGCCCGTACTGGTCGACCATTCGGTCCATCGTTCGTTGGAAGACAAAAACCCCATTAGAAACGCCGAAGGGGACCCTGAGGAAATGGAAGAGGCGGCCATCTGCCTCAAAGGCAGTGTATTGGCGGTCCTCCCGCTGGATAGGGAGCTGGTGGTACGCGGACCAAGTCCATCGTAGAGAAGACTCGATACTGTGCAATCTGATTGACCATGTCAGATATGCGCGGGATGCCGTACGCATCGAGCTGCGTGTACCGGTTGATCGTCTGACTGTAGTCGATGACCATCCAGTGTTTCTCCCTGGTCCTGACGATCACCACTTGTGCTCTCCAGGGGCTATTATTGACCTCAATGATCCCTTCCCTCAGGTATCGCTGGACCTCTGACCTGATGAAGGCCTTGTCATGAGCACTGTACCGTCTGCTCTGGGTAGCGACGGGCTTACAGTCTGGGGTGAGGTTCGCGAAGAGCGAGGGAGAAGTTGGACAAAATGGCAGCCCCCATGGATCGCACTCGGCGAGTGACGCGTCAGCAGTGGGCGCTCCGGGCTGACACGGTGCCACGCTGCGGGGTCCGTGAGTCTCAGACTGGGCTTGACAGGCTTTTGGTTTTTGATTTTTAGGCTTAGCTAGGCATACCTTAGCGTGGTGCCCCTTCTTGCCACACTCGTTACACGTAGAGTTGCGAGCTGGGCAATTCTGCCTGAGGTGCTGGCCCTGACCGCAGAAGTAACAGCATGGTCCTCCGGAGCTGGACGGCTGCTGCGCGGCGCAGGAATGAGGCACGCCTGGGTCGGGTGATGGCTGCGCCTCCGACGTTCCCGAGGATGCCGCGTGGTCGGATGGGAAGGCATCCAGGCTTTGGAAGGTCATTTCCAGCGAGGTAGCCAGCTTCACAGTCTCCTCAAGGTCGAGGGCCTCCCTTTCTAGAAGCCGCTGCCAGATGTAGCTGGTCAAACACCTGCCACGTAGGTGTCCCGGACCATCAGCTCCACGTGCTCCACCGCTGTGACAGTCATGCAGTTACAACTGCGGACGAGTACTCAGTTCATGCAGATATTCAGCCAGTGACTCACCCTGGCGCTGACGCCGCGTGGTCAGGAGGTACCAAGCGAGTACCTCGTTCACCGGCCTCACAAACTGTCGTTTGAGCAGCTCCACTGCCTCTGTGTATGAGGCCGCGTCTCTGATGAGCTGGAAAACCCTGTGGCTCACCCGGGCGTTGAGGAGACGCTGTTTAATTTCCGGGGAGACCTCGACGGTGATGCGACCATCAAATCACTCTGAGACACGAGTTGGAGTAAACTGTGGCTTTAATCGGCTTACAACTGAGCCTGCCTGCGACTGCACGATACTGAGGGCAGTCTCGCAGGACCGCAGCACTTATACTCCCTAAAGGGGGCGAAGCCCTGTACATGCTCCTCATCTCCCCCTGTGGGCAGAGTCGCACAGTGACTCACAGATGGGGCCCACAGGGACAACAGTAAGGTACAGTGTGAATTACCAGTCATACATTCACCACATTCACCCCTTGTTAAAAAAATTAAGGCCGGCCGGGGTGACGGGTTTACAAGTTCAGTCGGTCCGGCGCCTGGATTGTGCGTTGCTACCGACGAAGCACTCGTGTTACAGCCGTTTCGGATGGCTGTGGAAGGATGTTCAGTGCGGGTCCGGGGGTGGACTCTGGGGACGGCTCTTCCTGAGCTTCGTTCCTGCGGACTGGTGTGCCGGGTGGAAGGGAGCGCGGGAAGCAAATAGGTGCGGGGGCGTAGGGCGTGGGAGGTCGAGTGGGGTGTAGTGTGGGGGCTGTATCGGTGGTAGTGGTGGTAGAGCCTGCGGGTGCCAGGTCCCAGAGGGAAACGGTGTCTTACCGGCCATCAGGGTGTTCAACATACGCGTAAATGGGGGTTCGACTGCAGGAGCTGGACCCTCTCTACCAGGGGGTCGGTCTTATGTGCCCGAACGTTTTTCCGAAGGAGGACAGGGCCCGGTGGCCTCAACCAGGATGGAAGCGAGGCCCCGTTGGTAGTTCCCCGAGGGAAGACAAATACGCGATCATGAGGAGTCTGATTTGTGGCCGTACAAAGGAGGGACCTAATAGCATGGAGCGCATTGGGGATGACCTCCTGCCAGTGGGAGATCGGGAGATTCCTGGACGTCTTCCAGTCTTCCAGACCGTCGCGTTCTCCCTGTCCACCTGCCCGTTCCCCCTGGGGTTATAACTGGTAGTCCTGCTCAAGGCGATACCCTTGCCAAGCAGGTACTGATGCAGTTTGTCGCTCATGAAGGACGAACCCCTGTCACTGTGAGGAGTGTCGAAGTTCCGAAACGGAGAGGGTTCGGGAAAAGAACGCTACTGGCCTGCCTGCTTGGTTAAAGGTGGCAGCGAGAGCGACCTCTGATGAGTCGCTCTCCACCTGGAATGGGACGGACTCGTCTACAGCACGCATGGCGGCTTTGGCGATGTCCGCCTTGATACAGTTGAAGGCCTGGCGAGCCTCGGCTGGCAGTGGGAAGAGAGTGGCCTTAAATAGTGAGCAGGCTTTGTCCACATACTGGGGCCCCACTGGGCATAGTATGAAAAAAATCCGAGGAACCTCTTGAGGGCCTTGGGACAGTGAGGGAGAGGGAGTTGTAAGAGGGGACACATACGGTCAGGGTCGGGTCCTAGGACCCCGTTTTCCACGACGTAGCCGAGGATGGCTAGCCTGGTAGTGCGGAAAACGCATTTTTCCTTATTGTAGGTGAGATTGAGTTTTTGGGCGGTCTGGAGAAATCGGTGGAGGTCGGCGTCGTGGTCCTGCTGGTCATGGCCACAGATGGTGACATTATCCAAGCATAGAAAAGTTGCCCGCAGCCCGTACTGGTCCACCATTCGGTCCATTGCTAGTTGGAACACCGAAACCCCGTTCGTGACGCCAAAGGGAACCTGGAGGAAATGGAAAAGGCGGCCGTCTGCCTTGAACGCCGTGTAGTGGTGGTCCTCCGGGCGGATTGGGAGCTGGTGGTATGCAGACTTCAGATCCACCGTGGAGAACACGCGGTACTGTGCGATCTGATTTACCATGTCTGCAATCCGGGGGAGGGGGTACGCATCAAGGTGCGTGAACCGGTTAATGGTCTGGCTGTAATCAACCACCATCTGGAGCTTTTCCCTGGTTTTGATGACCACCACCTGAGCTCTCCAGGGGCTATTACTGGGCTCTATGACTCCTTCACACAAAAGACGCCAGACTTTGGATCTGATAAACACCCTGTCCTGCAGACTATACCTCCTGCTGCGAGTGGCCACTGGTTTGCAGTTGGCGGTGAGATTAGCGAAGAGTGGAGGGGGACAATTTTCAGAGTTGCTCGGCTGCATATAGTGAGTGGGGGCAGGGGTCCGCCAAAGCTGAGTGTTAGGCTCCTGAGGTTGCACTGGAAATCAAGTCCTAGGAGGAGAGGGGCGCAGAGGTCTGGAAGCACATAAAATTGGAAATTAGTGTAATCGGTGCCCTGTATTGTCAGAGTCGCTGTAGTGCGCCCCTGTATTTGAACTGAGTGCGACCCCGAGGTGAGGGAGATTGTTTGCTGTGTCGGGAATATCGGGAGCGAACAGCGTCTTACCAGATCCGGGTGAACGAAGCTCTCAATGCTCCCGGAGTCGAACAGGCACGATGTCTCATATCCGTTGATCCGGACGGACATCATGGAGCTCTTGAGGTGCTTTGGCCGCGACTGGTCCAAGGTGACTGCGCTGAGCTGCGGGTAGTCGGTGGCGTGGTCGGCGGTGCTGGAGCGGCCCCATGATGACTGTCCGCGAAGGTCGTAATTTTTGAGTGGCGTAGCGGGTGATGGCCAAGATGGCGGCCTCCGTTGATCGCACGTGGCGGGCGGCGAGGAAGATGGCATCCAAGATGGCTGCCCCTATGGATCACACGTGGTGAGCGGCGAGGAAAATGACGCCCAAGATGGCAGCCCCCATGGATCGCACATGGCCGGCCACGTGGGGGAGGATGGCCAAGATGGCGGCCCCCATGAGTCGCACATGTTGTGTGGAGGCGGAGTTGGCAGACACGCTGCCACATTGCGGGGTCTGCGGGCCTGAGAGTCGGAGGAGCGAGTGTTCGAGTTAGGGTTTGAGTTTTTTGATTTGTCCAGGCAGACCTTAGCGAAGTGTCCTTTTCGCCCGCAGCTGCTGCAGTTTGCGTTGTGGGCCGGGCATTGCTGCCGGGGTGTTGGGGCTGGCCACAAAAATGGCACGATAGTCCTGCGTGGTGGGCAGGTGGCCGTGTGGCACAGGCCTGGGGCAGCCTTTGGTCGGGGGTCAACGATGGGGTCGCGTGATCGGCCGGGAATGCAGTTAGGCTTTGGAAAGCGACCTCCAATGAGGTCGCCAGTTTTAATGTGTCCTCCAGGTCCTGGGCCCCTTTCTCAAGGAGACGCTGCCGCACATAATTTGATCGGACCCCCGCAACGTACACGTCTCGGACGGCGAGTTCCATGTGCTGAGTGGCTGTCACGGCCTGGTAGTTATAGTCGTGTGCTAGGGCTTTGAGGTCGCGCAGATAGTCATCTAGCGACTCCCCAGGCACTGGCGACGAGTTGTGAAGATGTGTCGCGCGTAGACTTCATTCACGGGCCGCAAGTACAGGCGGTCAAGTATCGCGAGGGCCTCAGTATAAGAGTTAGCTTCATCAAGTTGAGTAGAAATACGATGGCTCACCCGTACATGGAGAAGACTTAGTTTCTGTTCATCTGTAACGGAGGAGGTCGTCGACGCAGCCAGGTCGGCCTTGAAGCACCGAAGTCAATGCAAAAAAATTTCCTTTGTCTCTGCGGCCTGTGGATCGAGTTCCAGTCGGTCAGGTTTGAGGGCTGATTCCATAGTAGTTCTTTCAGTTGATTAAATTAATGCGACCATTAATTCACTCTGAGACACGAGTTGGAGTAAACTGTGTCTTTAATCGGCTTACAACTGAGCCTGCCTACGAGTGCACGATACTGAGGACGGTCTCGCAGGACCGCAGCACTTATACTCCCTAAAGGGGGTGGAGCCTAGGACAGAGCCCTGTTCATGCTCCTCATCTCCCCCTGTGGGCAGAGCCGCACAGTGGCTCACAGATGGGCCCTCAGCGCCAACAGTAAGGTACAGTGTGAATTACCAGTTACACATTCACCACAGATGGCGAAGGAGCTAAGGTAGGACTAAAGTAATTGAGCCAATGCTCAAATATTGCCGTAGCCTCAGGCGCCTGCGAGTCAAGGTCGAGGCTTTCTGGTATTAAAATGGCTTCCATCATTTAAAAAAATTTAGCTGATTAAATTGATACAATCAATCCAGTCGAAACGGTACTTAACAAGAATTGTGGTTTTAATCAGCCAGAATGTGCCCACCAGTAGCTCCTCCCGTACTGAGAGGCTGTCCCGGATCGATGGGTTATATACCTTCTCAGAGGGGCGGAGCCAACAACAACATCAATACAACAATCATAACAGTGAGTAAATACAATAATATATACAACAGCCATACGTGGCTCACCACAAATAAGTAGTGCAAATAAATGTTAGCTTTGTTAATGAACTTAGCGTCTGTGGTCTTTGTCAACACTACAACATCCATCCTGATAACAGAATCACAAAGAACACCACACTGAGAGCGCAGCACTGCAGGGGAAGATGGCTGATTGTGCTGCTCAGAGCTACTGCTAAAGAGGTTGTGAGGCAGAAGATGTCAGATGTCAAACATATCAGTCACTTTCTGCCAGTAACCTCCAACTAACAATAAGAAATTTGTTTTTAGGTTAAAGGAAAGATTTTGGCCATAGTACCAGGATAAATTCTGCTTTCCTTCAGATCATTAACACTAATTTAGATCCTTTAAAGTTGCAGTTTAACATATTGTCCAAAGGGCATATCTCTAACAACATAGCATCTCACTCTCTGCTACACAGGAGTGTCAGTCTTGATCATGAAGTCAAATAACGATATAAGGCTTAAATCCGTGACCTTCTGACCCAGAAGAAAGCTGACATGTATGTTTATACCCTACAGGAAGGAAATGTGTCAAATAATATTTCAGTCTGCTCCGATTAGTCTTGTGTCTTGTTATTTTTTGAAACATAGTGCAAATCTGTTATCATTTTGGCCAAGATAGAATATGGTCATACTTCAAGAATAAATATTCTTTTGTTATCCAGCACATGGTTGCCGATAATACAGAGCCTTGAGCTACAACTGCAGTGTTAAACGAGAAGCAGATGTAAATTCTAAATTTACACTACAACTGTCTTAATCACCAAGATTTTGTCCCTTGAGAACAAAGAGTATATAGAGAATATATTAACTGTTAGGAGAAAACAGACCGGTGGGTAATGCATACCCACTCCCTCCGACTACCCATCCTTTTGCAAAAACATCCTACAAACCCGAGGAACCTTACTAGCCCAAACGAAAGTAGATGTCACTTTATTAACCCTGTAAAAGAAAGAATGAGAGGCACTGGAATAAAAACAAAAATCTCAGGAGAATATACATCTCCGACTAAACCTTTCCGTTGTCAGGGGGAGGGCATCCCACCTTTTCACCCCATCCACCAGACTGGAAAAGGTACATTTATGGAACATGGCCCAGTCTTAGACCATCCGTATGCCCAGATATCGAAAGCTAGTCCTGGCTGGATGGAACAGCAGCCTCCCCAGATCCTCGGGGGGTTCACTGGAAAATATTCACTCTTCTGCCTTCTCTCCTGCTCCACCTCCGGGAAGGTTAACCCATATGAAAATTGCTTCATTGATGAACCACCCCCCGCCAGGGGCTCTGGCTTATATAACCGATGGTAGAAGGCCTGATACACCTCAATAACATTCTCCAGGGCAGAAACCAACCCACCACCCGAGTCCTTAACCTTCTCTATCTCCCAGGAGGCAGCCTGCCGTCTCAGCTAATGAGCCAACATGACTAGACTTCTCACCATGCTCATAATAAGCCCCCCTCCCCCCCCTGAGCGCCGGAGCTGGCCCACCGCCTTGCCCATTGACAACAACTCCAATTCAGTTTGCAATTTTTTTTCTGCCCGCCAATAACTCCAGTGTCAGGGCAATTGAGTACTGGCGGTTCACTTTGAGAATGGCGTCCACCATCCTCTGTCTCTACACCTTCCCATATTTATCCTTATGTGCTTTATAAGTGATTACCTCCCCTCTGCTAACCACCTTCAGGGCTTCCCAGAGGGTAGAAGGCGGGATAGCCTCATTACTGTTGAACTCAACGTACTCCCCAATGCAGAGGATACACACTCACAAAATCCCTTCTCCGCAAGCAATACTGTGTCCAATCTCCACGGGGATTGCTGAGAATGGCCTGACTCCAACACCAAGTCCACCAAATGTGGAGCATGATCTAAGATAACGATCACTGAGAACCATGCCCCCTTAACCCCAGGGAGAAGAGACCTACCTACCACAAAGAAGTCAATCCGGGAGTAAACCCGATGGATGTGGGGAAAAAACTCCTTATCATATCATTCGGATATTAAATCTCCATGGGTATGCCACCCCCCCCCCCCCTCCCCCCCATCTCTTCCATGAAAACCAATAACTTCTTTGCCACCCCAGTTGAATGCAAAGACTTGGGATTCGACCTATCCAACCCACAATCTGAAACACAATTGAAGTCCCCAACTCCCAGATTAGCCGATGTGAGTCAAGATAGATGCCAGCAACTTATTAATAAATACAGAGTTATCCCAATTTTGTGCATACACGTTACCAACACCATGTTCATATCCGCCAATGATCCACTAATGATTACATACCTGCCACCTGAGTCTGCCACTACATTACCAGCAAAGAAAGCCACCCTCTTATTAACACACCAGTCCCCCGTGCCTTACAATAAAAACCCAAGTGATACACGTGCCCCACCCAACCCTTCCGCAACTTTGTTTGATCCTTGATTTTCAAATGAGTCTCCTGTAGGAAACCATATCTGCCGTCAAACTTCTCCAGGTGCGCACACATCCGAGACCTTTTTAACCGGGCTATTATGCCCCCTCACATTCCGGGGGACTTTGATCCCCACCCCGACTCAGGATCAGTCATAACCTCCCCATGAGGCAATCCAGCAGGTGCCCCAACCTGCACCAGCTCCGGGCCCACCAAAGATAGCCGCCACATCCATGCAGCCATTGCAAAAACAAAGGAACCGTCACCGTCAGCAGTCTACCCTTCCTCCTTCCCCAGCCCCACCCTACCCCACCCTTAAAACCAAACAAACCAACACAAAAACAAAAAACCCTCTCTCCTCCCTCTCTGTCCCCAAACCAAACAGAAACAAAAAGTCTAAGCTTGTTAGCTTAAAAAAAACACAGACCTCACACCCCATGGTAACCAGCTGCAGACATCTCCCCGTCTCCGCTCCTGTTAACTAGCTATGCTACTAGTAAGGTGACCCTCTCACAGGGTAGAAAACAACGTCAATTAAACAGTGGATCAACGATCAACCCCCTTATCAAAACCAAACTTTAATACAGAACAATAGAGGAAAATCAACACCCAACTCCCTTCCCCAAAAAAGAGAAACTCAAATACTGCAATATACAAACTCCAACTTTGCCCAGAAAAAAGCACACATCAACAAGCCTCGGCACACCCCCAAGCACTCTCAACATTATAAAAATCCCACCAAAAGTACAAACACAGATGAACTTAACAATTAATAAACAACAAACTCCATAGTCCATAAGCACTTTAGTTCACATCCAGTCCATGCTTCTTGATAAAATTATTTGCCTCCTCCGGCGCATTGAAATAATAGTCTGTCCTTGAAAGCCATCTGAAGATGAGCTGGGTGTACCACACTGAATCTCATGTTGCTCTTCGACAGTGTGGCCTTGGCCTTATTAAACACTGCATACCTTCTTGCCAACTCTGCCCCAATGCCCTAATATATTCTAATGACATGGCCTTCCCATTTACAGTCTTTAATTAAGGGGCAATGTATTGTGGCCAATCCACCTACAGTGCACATCTTTGGGTTGTGGGAGTGAAACCCACGTAAACATGGGGTGAATTTGTAAACTCCACATGGATAGTGTTCCAGAGCCAGGATCAAACCTGGGACCTCGGCGTTGTGAAGCAGCAGTGCTAACGATTGCGCTACTATGTTGCTCCCATCTACAGTCTTGATGGTCCTTTGCCCACCTCAGGACCCACTCCTTATCCAGATATAAATGAAAACTGACTATAATCGCTCATGGTGATTTCATGGTGGCTTCCCATATCTGGGCTTCTGCCTCAGCGATCGATGGGCCTGGTCCAGCTCAGGAGGGGTCAGGAAGACCCCCTCCCCCACCAACATTTCAAACATCTTGGACATATAGTCTGTAGAACTCGAGTCCTCCAGCCCCTCTGGCAATCCAACAATATTTTTTGCTGTCTGGAATGGTTCTGCAGTTCATCCTCTGTTGTCTTTAGCCCTTTACAACACCAGCAACGGCATCACTGCCTCCAAGGAGACAATCTGATCATTTTGGTCAGCAGGCACCTTCTCCACCTTCTGTATCTTCGCCCCTTGTACCACTATCCACCAGTCCATGTTATCCAAGGCCGTCCGAATAGGGGTCAAAGCCTTCTCCAGGTCCTGAGTGACCACCTGTCACTGCTTCTTAACTGCGTCAGTCAAGAAGCTAACCAACGTCTCAGTCGACCACTGAGGGGGCAACGACACAGCAGAAACCTTCGCAACTACCCTAATTTCCTTCAAAAAATCACCCTTAAAACTGGCAAAAGGGGCATGAAACAAAGTACCTTAGCTGGAGACACTGCATGTACGACTGCTCACCACATAGATGCCACTGGAAGGCCAAGCTACATTTTTAGTTTCTTTATCCCCAAGGATCAGCTGGTTTCCGAGTATTTTTGATTTTGGCTAATGCTTTTAGTAAACCGTGCCCTAAAAATGTAGTATATGTATGTGATGGTGCGCTGTTCAGTGACAATTAGGCAAATTTAATGCATCTTTTACTTTCTTGACGTATCATAAATCACATTCTCATTAAGTGCCACAACTAGCTGACAGCATTAGAATGTAGCCAGATGAAATGAAAAAATACTGACAATGCTGCATGGGTGAGAGAGAAGTACTGTTAAAGATTCCACAAACAGTTCTTTTTTTTTGTTGCTTTTTTAAAAAAATAATTTTTATTGAAATTTTTTACAGAAAATATAACAACAAACAATGAAAAGCAACAATAAAACACCATAATAACTGTAACACCCCCAAGACCGTATCAACGCATGTATCTCACCCCCCCCACCCCCCCAAACCCAGTAAACAACAAGAGCCAAAAACAGTTCTGATTAACAACCGTATTCACATTGAACTTGCCAGGTGTCTAAATGTATGCTCCCACTAAGCAATAGTAAGTAAAAAACTGAGCATTAAAGGAATATTTATAAATTTCTATTTGCTGATACGGGTGGAAGGCAATAAGAAATGTATTTCCCATATGGTGGAACCATCAATTCACTAGACACGTGCTTTAAGATATGAACAGTGGTTTTAATCTACTTACAACAGAGCCAGCCTGTTCCGCGTTGAACTCTCGATGAACTGAACGACTGGCTCTGAGCATTGGTATTTATACAGCAGTCCAGGGGGAGGAGTCATGGGCAGAGCCAAGGGTGGAGCCCTGTACAAACTCCTAAGCATTGCCAGCGCTACTCCCCCTAGTGGTCGGGCAATGCAACTGCGCTTACAAATGCATGGTCTCATGTATATACAATACAGTGTGAATTACGGAGTTACATTCACCACACCTTATTTGATTTTACAGACATATTTACTTGAGAATGTTCTTCCAGTTTGCACCGAAGATGAACTCTCTGCTTCTCTAACCTAACCAAATGTGTTATTTTTAGGATTTACATTGAGAATGCCATCAGTTTTCCTTGTGATGGGTTATATCCAGTTAATTGACTTATCTTGTTGTTTGTAAGTGGGTAGGGCTGCTTCCCACGATAGTGGTTGATTTCAGTACAAGGCAACTGTTCACAAATTGCATCACACATCTCAAATCAGAATTACGGTAAACTATGTAAACTGAATAATTACCAACTCAAATTAATCGTGAGAAATAAATAGTTACTCCATAGTATATTGTGAGTAAAAAAAAGACAATCTTTGACCAGTTCTTTAAGTAGCCATGGCAATTAACAATTTGGTAAAGCTGAGATTTCCTGAACACTTTAAAAAGTGTATCTGGGCCTAAAAATAATTAGCACTGTCTAGTTAATGTCCTCCCTTTCTGATCTGAGATAAAAGCAGTCCAGCCATTTTGTCGATATGTGTGGAAACTTATCACAGATCTCTGGATTTTGGTTAATTTTTAAATGCCACTTTTAATCATGTTCATTAAAGAACCTGCATTATACTTAGCACTTATCATTCTCAGGATGTTCAAAAGCACTTCACAACAGTGGCCTGTTTTTGCAGCATAGTCATTGTTGTTATCTAGACAGCCCATTTCAGTACAGCATGTGAGGTAAATAACCAGGAAATCTGTTTGAATGATGTTCATTGAGCAGATATACTGCCCGTGCTACCAGGAAAATTTCCTATGTTTCTTCAACAGGTGCCACCGGACTTTCCCACATCTGCCTCATTATGACAATGGGATTTCATGTTAACAACTCAACCAAAGGATATGGCTGGATTCTCCGTTCCTGAAGCTAAGTATTGGCGCCGGGGCAGGATTTTTGGGCTTCCACGACAGCAAAACTGGTGCCGCACCTGGACCAATTCAGCGACTATTAAGGAGCTAGCACCGGTGCCACGTGGAACACAATCGATTCCAAAGGGCAATGGTGCCAGATTCGCGATTGATGCTCAGGAGGCTGACAAGCTGCAGCCGCATAAACACACTTAATTCCCCACGCTTCATCCCAGCCATAAGATGGCACTGGTTGCGCTGGAGCAAGGCCATACCGACTGGGGCCAGAGGGCACCTAGGAGGGTGGCCTGGGGGGATCCCATATGACCCGTGGCCCTAAGTTCACAGTGGAAAGTCAGCGACATGCGCAGCTACATGGTTATCTGCATCTGTCCACACTAACCCAAAGCCCACCTACTGGCCATCCCCCGCTATTCACCCCGGCCCTGGCAGAAGCCAGCGTCACAACTGTCAGCAAACTATGGCGATGTTGTACACTTTCCGTATCCCCTTTCCCTCCCTCAGCAGCCACAGAATCTGCTTCATGATTTTTAAAAGCACAGGTGAACCTCGCCACTGGGAATTCAGCCCATTGGAGGCGGAGAATGGCAGAGGCCACGGAAAATACCTGGTCAGGCCCACTAATGATATGCCAACAGCGTTTACTGTACGTACATTCTGGAACGCATTTATACTGCTGTCGAGGCGATGGAGAATTGCGACTTGATGTGAAATCAGCGGCCGCTGCGGTTTCGGTGTCGAACGGATTCTCCGACCAATCTCGTTTCCCAATTCCAGCTTCGGCAACAGAAAATCCTGCCCGTCACCACTGGCAATATTTCAGGACTGCTCAGAATTGGTAACCCAGGCTACAGTCCTGGGGAAGAACTTGTGAACCCACTCGCTCAGAGGTAAGAGTACCACCAACAAATGAAGGCTAATAAGCAGGGCGTGATCTATCGGCCTCATCGCACTCTCGCTTGAGTGTGACGTGGCCGTTAGATCACGGGGGAGGCCAAAATCGGGAACCGCGCCGGGCGCCGATCGGTTTGTGATCTAACCAGCCACTCCCGTTGGCGTAATCAGAAACCAATAATCATCAATTAAAGTCAATCTCCATATCATTAACAGGAAGGACCCCCTATCTAATTGGCCTCCTGTGATCTAACCGCAAGCAGTCACTTGGGTGCCGATTAGTACACCTTTTTCAAAACGTGATGCTGGCGGAGTGGCTGCTGTGGGATCCGAGGAGGTGAGTAGCCATCTTAAAGTCGGGTAATCAGCCCTAGGGCACTGGGGTTACTGGCCCAGTGTTCAGGGTGGGGAGGCGGTGGGGTGGAGAACCAGACGATTGGCCTTGGTGGAGATGGGGGGGGGGGGGGGCACCTCTTGGCTGGGGGGGGGGGGGGGAGGGGGGGTGCCCTAGTGCCCACGGGTCCACCATGCCACCCCCTGGATCATCTGTACTGATAATGGGGGCACCTCCAGCTACTGCCTAACTGTCCCACCATTTTGAAATGCCATCCTGGTCTCTTCCTGCGCTGAGGTGTTCCGGCGAGCAGGGCTCCTCAGTGCAAGAAACGGGACTAAGAGCAGCCTCGGATAGGCGTTCCCTGCTGTCGCCCCAAATTGAAAGAGTCCCGATAGATAGCGTGGTGTTTCTCGGCCCTGCGAGCACCAGGAAAGACCTGGCTAAACATGTTCGTCACAGGATTCTGTTCTAATTTGGTTACTATGTACTCAATATATTAGAAAAAATTATTGTAGATCATTTTTCCTGCATGATTCTAGAGATTATTTTGGATTTATTGTTTATATTTGATTAGCTCATCCAGAAATTGTTTCTGGTTGTAGACGTGGCGAAACAACTGTAAAGAAATTATTTTCAGAACATGAAGATTCTTAGAAAGGAGGAGCTCCATATGATTCCTGCAATGCCAGATTTCAAAGGCATCTATCTATTAGCAACAATGTCCCATGCAATTGGCGAGGCAATATGCCATCAACCATATCTGCTGCCTCTAGTGCAGTTAATTGACAGTGACAGGAGAGCAACTTGTAAGTGTTTCATGTCAGCATGGAGCCTATTGTATTATTATTCTGTGTACTGTTGCATGGACAATCTTAGTGAACCTCCACGAGAAGGAAGCCACTGTCAGATGGGTAAGGTTCCCCACTCAACTTTTATTGGCATCTCTAGATGTCTTTTGCAATCTTCACCAATATGCTACCCACACGTGCATAAATCAGATAAGTGACGCACCAGTTAGCATTGCTAGCAATTTCGTCTCCTTGCCTATTCACTGGCATCGGTTACATGGCACAATATCACGGCATATCTCTAAGTCCCAAAGTAGAAGGAGTTACTGATGGTAACCTTGAACTCATTTAGAAGGAAGGTTGGTGCTCCTCCTCTGCCACTACCACTTCTTCTCCTGTGCTCAAAATCCACCCAGTGCTTTCTTCACAAGCTCACTAATTGCATTTTCTGTACATATTGGTATTTGTGAATGTTGGCCTGATGAATACATGATGCTGTGATGAGTAACTAATAGTACTGGCAAAATGCTCCACTAAGTCTGTAAGTATAGAAAAAGGACAAATGTTAAAACCCTGGCTGCAAGACAAACCTTCAAACATAGCTTGCATCACTAGACACTGATGTTTATGTGGTTTTGTGTCTGCGTTTGTGGGAGTGAAAGGCAAAGTCCTTGATTTAATATCCTTCATGTGGCTGAAAACAGGAGGGTAGGGGATGGCAACAGTTAAAATGTGTTGTGCCAGCAGAGAAGCAGTCTTGATATGTTGCTAGTTGAAGGAACTCATGGGCTGGGGAAAAAAAAAACATGCGCCAAACCTGCAGATCATCCTGTGGGCTGGTAAGTGATTGCTCATTATGCAGCCGGGCTGTGCTGTAATGTTTTTACATATGCAGCTGTTTTGAAAATGTGAGCCTTCCAAGTTTTTGAGCTGTAAGTTTCAATGTGATGTCTGGATTCAAGTCTGGATATGCATTGTTAACAAATAATGAGTTGTAACCTCATGGCTGAAATTTTCCACTCCATAGACCAAGTGCGATGGTGGGTGTGAAAAGCAGCACGTTTCCAGCTGGCCAGCGTGGCGGGTTTGCACACAGATCGTCTGCTTTTTAGCTCATTATATATGCATGACCATGAAGCAGGTTGTCTCCCGTAGTGGGACAGGCTGGAATTTATCAGCCCCGCCACAACCTCATTGGATCATCTTTCAGGGCAGCACATCTAAACTGCACCCACGCACGCCATTCACTGTCTGCAGCCAAGGACTGTCCGTGGCGAGTGGTGGCTCAGAAAGGAAAGAAGTTCACTGCCCCCAAGTTCTGTAACACTGCGCTGGGAACACTTCTGGATGCCGTGCAGGCACACCAGGGCATCCTTTACTCCTGTAGGCAGAAAGACGTCCACCAATCTCACCATGCCAGCTTGGGAGGATGTTGCCAGAGCAGTCAGTTCCAATGCTCCTCACAAGAGGACAGCCATCCAGTGCAGGAAGAGAATAAATGATCTCATCTGCTCCATTCTGGTAAGTCATCCTTCTTCACTCTCAACTCACACTTTCATAAGCCCATCAGACATTCACAGGCTCACAGTCCACAGGGCACACTATCAGCACAATGGACATCGCCATTGACTCTCTCACACACTTTGACACCCTCATACCTTCTCAATTCCTGTGAAACTCATGTTCTCAGCCTTTACACTGGTCCATTCAGCACCCACCTTGGCATCGTCCTGCTCACAAGGGCTTCCCCTTTGTCTTTATATCAGAGAATATCACCCACAACAAAAGAGATTCTAGACCAGAGTGGGGATGTCTGAGCTCAGAGCCTTCTCTTATATGAAGAGTACAGCAGAGCTGGGTGGCAAGGTTCAAGACCTCGCCTGCACTGAGGGTGAGACCAGTGTCTTCCAAGTCGGTGAGAACCCTTCAGAGGCCCATTGCTCACCCAACGAACCCAACAAAACTGTGAGTGTTTTGTAATATTATTGACAATGCAGCCAATCACTAATTAATTATTTCTTCTCTCTTTGACAGGCACCAGAAGTAAAATGAAGAAGCAGCCAGCCCATCAGCCCCAAATCCACACATCACATGAGGATCCTGAGGACACACTGGATGAAGACCCACCACAGCATTCACCCGCACCTTTTACCAGCACAGAGACACACACCTCAGTGGAACCTAGTTGTATAGCAGGCTCAGGGTCACAACATGGTGATCACAGCATAGATTCTGGCAGAGACAGGAACATCCTGCACTTGGAGGACTACCGAGGCCAGGCCTCTGCGGAGTCCGAATCAGATGATATGTGAGATACGTGGGTTGATATTGTTGTGCTGTTGCAAGGTCCCCTTAAGAGTTCAGTCTCGTAATGGTCTGTGATGTCATCGGTTACTTCGCTGGCTTAGAGTCAGTCTAGACCAAGTCTGTGTACAGTTAACAATCATCTAATTAACCTCTGTTGATTATTGCATTCAATCCATGTGCTTCAGCAATTCCTGTCTTTTATCTTGCAAGTACTATACACAACAAGAAGCCTCTGGACTTAGTCCTCACACAGATGTTGCAGCTGCAAAGACAGACACAGCAACATCTGTCTGGTTGACTGATGCTATCATAATGGAGGAGTCTGTCCACATTCAGTCTGATGTCATAGTCCTGACATGCCAGTGCACTGAGGTCAACACTGGTAGGATGGCGACTGCCACAGAGAACCTTGTCTTGGATATTACAACTGAAAATCACCAAGACCTGTACTCCATTTCTCTAGTCATAGGTGGGATCCAACAGAGTCCAGCTGAGAGGGGAAATGGGACAATCCAACCTCGCTACAGGTGCTCCTTCTCTTCAAGGAGTCAGGCCGGGGCCCTTTGGCACCCATAAGGAAGAGGACCATCAGCTGTTCATCCTGGGGTCATCCATCCAGATGACTTCAAGAGTGTCCAGCTGATCACAATGTGTGTGATGCCATCAGCTGCAGCTCCACAGGCTGAGGCGGAATCACTTGCCCCACAGCAGGAGACTCAAAGCAGGCCAATCAATGAGTGTGCTGCAGAATGAGCATCATTATACTTCTCTGAGGAACTTTGTGGCTGCCAAATGGGTGTCATCAACTGTGACCTTTGTCACCAAAGAGCCAACTCTCGGTGTGCTGAAGGCTCCCAAAGATCTGGGGCACCTACCAGTGCCTCAAGGTATACGAGTCCTGCGAGCTTCCAGGACAACGTGCATATACTTGCAATAATTGCTTCTGGTGGTTGCAGACTAGCTGCGCATTGAGAGAGTTCAACCCTTTCTTGTTGAAGAATTGGAGTGGCTGCTGCCAGGGAGTTCTTAAATGCACATGAGTATAGTCGATGGCATGCTGCACATGTGGGAATCTGGAGATTGCTGTAAATCCTACTGGTCTGGCTGCCTAACTAACTTCATCTGGGAGAACTGGACGTAATTGTATGCCTGGCCAAATAGGATGGCCATAACCTCTTGAATGCATTTGAGAGCAGATGCTTGGGAAATCCCACATTGGTCCACAGTGGAGTCCTGGAACGTGCCACTCGCAACAAAGTTCAGAGCAGCTGTCACTTTTAGAGACACTGGCAATGGGTGACCTTTCAGTCCCTGCAAAGTAAATTCCTTGTGGCAGATATGAGCCACCACGTCCACGTCCCTAGACATACAAAGGCATCTACGTTACCGTCACTGACCTGGAAGGTATGAGAGGCACCTTTATACATCCTAATCTTGCAAGATCAATGGCCCACTCACCCTCAGCTTCTGGCTCTTGAGATGGCCTCACTGGCCCTTGTTCATCAAGGTAAGGCTCTTCTCTTAGCCCAGCCTGGCAGTGGGAGATCCTTCTTCTCCTGCTTATTGGTTGCCAGAATAATGCAGTGTTGTCTGCTCCATCTATGAGGCACTTATGCTCATGGCTGCAGAAATATTGAACAGAAACATGAATGAGCATAAATCTGCAATGGTTACTTTTCTAACTTAGGGACTCAGTGTATAGCCCATGGGTCAATTTCATCCACGCTATGACATCCCCACTTATCCTTTGGAGTGGTATTACAGCCTTTGAGATCACCAGTAGGGCACCAGCAACCCCCCCCCCCCGAAACAAATGACACAGGCACGACAAGATTTTGTGACAGGGTCTGACTGAGTTCCACCAGGTGGCAGAAACCTCAGTCAGGGCACGCCACATTGTATCCTATAGATCGCACAGCATGTTTGCTCTCATGTTGTGAGAGATTTGTGGTGGAGGGGCCTTCAAAATCTTAACCTGCCTGCTGCAAGATTTAGAGTTGCTAGCACCACTATGCATATGGCTTTTGGCCTGTGGACCCTTCTCAGCTGGTTTCTTCTGACACTTGGAATTCCCCACGAGGAGAGACAAAAGGTCTTTGGAAGCAAATCCTTCAATGGCCCCGGTTGGGTTTATACTCTTACAAGAATGTGCAGCATAGTTTAAGGCGCCACATTCCTTCAATTGGCAATCGATTGTTTCAAACATGTCTCAGCTGTGCCTTCCTCTCCATTTAGTAAAGCGGTAATTAGTATGGTACTCCCTCAATCAGCCCACAAGTGTAGTAGTCAACTCTTCCCTGACAGTCCTCCCCTGACAATTTATTTTATAGCTTTTTAACTGCATTATTGGATCAGCTTGACAAATGGTGGTGCTGAGGTTTTCCTAAGACCAGTTTTCAACCCCTTTCCTATCATGCTGGAGGAGCATCATGTGCATGTTTCCCTCCCTTCACTCACTTCCTCTCCCATCGTTATAGTCATTGATATCCTGTCCTCCCTTCTGAACTGTTTAATGTTGATGTCCCGATGCAGACCATGTAGACCTGGCTTCTCCCCATTTTGAGACCTATTGTATGATAGAAACCTCGTCCTTCCCCCATAGACCATCAAGTTCCCCCCCTCCTACAGTCTGCAGATGTCTCTCCTGACTGTGACTGTGACATTTGTGGCCCAGTATCAAACCACCAACCCCCAGGACTGATGTTTGTGAGGGACTTATCACATCCTGCGCACCATGCTGGGCACGGCTGACACAGGACTGACAGGCCGTCCCCCTCCCTGAACTAGGACAGGGACAGATGTGCTAAGACAGCCCTGTAAATTGTGGTGCAGATCTACAGGACTAATGATTTGTAGCCCCGATTGTCTATTGCTCTGTTGTCCAGGACTCTATCTTTTCTGGTCCTGACTAATTTCACGCCCCCCCAGTCATGTGTCTCTCTGCTCAATCGTTCCTCCACTAGTTGAATCTTTGGCCTCTTGACCCTTCTCTTGCCTCTGTTTTAGCTCAGCTCCATCATCACCTCCACCCCACTTCCCCACCCTCCAAGCCTTAAACCTCTATCCCCTTCCACTCACCCCACCTTCCTGCTTGTCTTGCATGGTAAGCCTTGGCTCTGATCCCCTTTGTGTTCTCACTTGGCTTGCCGACACAGCTGTGCCACAAAGTCGAGCAGTCATGTACTCAGCACAATGAAAGGTAGGCAAACATGCCTCAAGGTCACAAGTGAAGTGATGCTCGCCAGATATACATCACTTGTACCTTGCTGTGGATCACACTGGTCGAATTTGCTGCTGGTGTAGCCATTTGATTTGGAGTGGGGTTGTGATTCTAGCGAGCTATTTTTTTTTTCAAGTTTTTTTTATTCCAAATTTTCATCATTTTTACAATTTACAACAAACACAAAACGCAGCCAAGACATTAAAGACCAACCCCCCCCCCCCCCCCCCCCATATCTTCCCCACTTCCTCCTTCTCCCCAGCCCCTCCCTCAGCAGCTAACAGTAACTAACTCCCGAAATGCAAAATGAATAAACCCCAACTATGGTAGAACCTTAATGCTAGGATCACAGAGAAGGTCCTACAAAAAACAAAATCAAGGGGAGGGCTAGCCTTCCCAAACCTACAATTCTACCACTGGGTGGCGACGGCCGGGCGAATAAGGGGATGGATCAAGGAGCCAGAAGCCGAGTGGGTGCGCGAGGAAGAGGCTTCCTGTAAAGGGACCTCCCTCCGGGCCCTCGCCACGGCGGCACTCCCATCCCCACCCAAAAAACACTCCAGCAGCTCGGTGGTGATCGCCACCCTCCAGTCCTGGAACCAGCTACGGCAGCAATTTGGCCTGACCAAAATGTCAGACAAAGCTCCCATCTGTAACAACTATAGGTTCACACCAGCACTGACTGATGCCACCTTCAAATGGTGGAGACAGGACGAGGAGACACTGACAGTCAGGGTCCTGTACACCAACGGCAGGGTCGTGACACTGGACGAACTGATGGAGAAATTCCAGCTGGCCAGGGGGAACGAGCTAAGGTACCTGCAGCTCAGAAACTTCCTACGAAAGGAGACAAGGACTTACCCACAACCGCCATGACAGACATTACTGGAAGAGTTACTTGACGCAAGCATATTAGAGAGGAAACTGTAGCGACATGTACGACCGACTGGGAAGGGGCCGACACCGTACTGGATGCAACAAGAAGGAAATGGGAGGAGGACCTGGGGATCGAGATAGGGTGGGGACTCTGGAGCAAAGCATATATATCATATCCTGTGTGAATAACGGCAAAATATCACTCACACACACCCACCCCGAGCAAATGTCACTTTTTCTAGAGCCAAAATATCCAGCTCGTCCCCCTGCCACGTCGAGCACAGGATAGAGCAGCTGACCTCCACCCCAGCAAGACCCGTCTGCGAGCAATCAATGAGGCAAAGGCTAAGACATCTGCCCCTGCACCCGTCTGCAACTCCGGACTGTCCGACACCCCGAATATGGCTTCTAGGGGACTGGGCTCCACATCAACATGCAGAACCCCCGAGATGGTGTTGAAAAATGCCCTCCAAAACCTTTCCAACTTCGGGCAGGACCAAAACATATATACATGGTGTGGTAGTATGGCTAGAGAGATCATATTACCAGAGAACCAAGCTGCCATTGGTACAGCAGCCTCGCTGCCCATTAACCCAGTCAAATGCTGCCAAAACTGCCTCCAAATCTTCAGCATGGCCCCACCACTGAACTCACCAAAGTTTTCCATCGGGAGTGGAGCCGTTGTCAGCGCCTGCAACCCCGGTCCCAGCGCCTGCGACCCCGGTCCCAGCGCCTGCGACCCCGGTCCCAGCGCCTGCAACCCCCGTCCCAGCGCCTGCAACCCCGGTCCCAGCGCCTGCGACCCCGGTCCCAGCGCCTGCAACCCCGGTCCCAGCGCCTGCAACCCCGGTCCCTACATGATCCCGCCTCCATCCTCACCCACAGAGCCCACGCCTCCCTATTCCATCCCTGAACCTTCTCTACATTTGCCGCCCAGTAATAATACATCAAATTAGCAAGGCCTAACACCCCTGCTTGCCGCCCTCTCTGCAGTATCACCTTCCTTATCCTGGCCACCTTCTCGCCCAAACAAAGTGATCAACCTGTCCAGCCCCTTGAAAAATGCCTGAGGCAAAAAGACCGGTAGGCACTGAAATAAAAGCATGAATCGCGGCAAAATATTCATTTGAAGGCCTGGACCCGAATGGCCAACGACAGAGGAAGATTATTATCCCACTTCAACAAATCAGCCGTCACCCTCCCCACCAAACTAGTGAAGTTGAATTTCAGGAGACCTGCGCAATCCCCGGACACCTGCACCCCCAGATTCCAAAAGTGGAATGTAGCCAGACGGAATGGCAGCACCCCCCACCCCAGCTTCCATCCCTGGAGAAGAAACCACAAAGTACTCAGGTTTTCCCAAATTCAACTTATACCCAGAGAACGTCCCAAATCTCTGAGGCATTACGTCGCCCGGCCCTGACATATATAACAAGCCATACCCCCCCCCCCCCCCCAACTATCCCCTTCCACAAACCCAAGCTCCTCATCGCAATGGCCAAGGGCTCTATAGTCAATGCAAACAGAAAGGGTGCTCTGCAAAGTACCCTGAATTCATTTTATTCATATGCATGCTCGTCATCGGCTCCTTATACAGCAACTGCACTCATGCCACAAACTTTGACCCAATCTCAAATTGCTCCAACACAGCCATCAAATACCTCCACTTCAACCAATCAAATGCTTTCTCCGCAACTAAAGCCACCATCACCTTCCTTCTGCTGGAGAAAGCATCATATTCAGCAGCCTCCTCACATTTGATGACAGCTGTCTGCTCTTGACGAACCCTGTCTGATTCTCTGCAATCACTTGCGGAAGATACATTCCAACCTTAACTCCAGCACCTTTGCCAATATTTTGGTGTCTATTTTCAGCAGAGATATGGGCCTGTACGACCCACACACACTAGATCCTTATCCTTCTTAAGCAGCAATGAGATTGATGTCTGCCCCATCATTCTCGACAAGACTCCCCTGTCTATCACGTCCTCAAACATTTCCACCAACAACGGCGTCAGCTTATCTTTAAATCTTTTATAAAATTCGACCGGGAACCCATCTGGCCCCGTCGCTTTCCCCACCTGCATCTTCCCTATTGCCACCTTCACTTTCTTTACCCCCATCGACTCCTCCCGCCCTGCCCTCTCCACCTCACCCAACCTTGGGCACTCTAACCCCCCAGGAACACCCTCATCTCCCGCTTATCCACTTGTGGCTCCGACTTGTACAAGTTCCTATAAAACTCCTCAAATACATTGTTAATCTGATCCGGAGCTGCCACCAACTCCCATGTTTTATCCTGAACCCAAACTATCTCCCTCGCTGTGGTCTCCCTGTGAAACTGACGTGTCAACATACTCCCTACCTTCTCCCGTTACTCATAAACACCCCTCACCCTCGCCCTTTCCCTGTGAACAGTAGGTCGAACCTCGCCTGCAGCTCCTTCCCCTGTGCCAGGAGCCCCGGGTCTGGATCCCCAACATACATCCCATCCACCTCCAAAATTTCTTCGATCAACCGTTGGCGTTCATCCTTCTCCTCCCCATCCACCTTAGCCTTAAACAGGATCTCCCTCACCATTGCCTTCAGAACCTCCCAGACCACCGATGGCAAAACCTCCCCTTGAATTGAAAGCCACATACTCCTCAATCACCTTGCCTATCTTGTCACAGAAGTTCCGATCTGCCAATGACCCCACATCAATTCTCCACCCCGGCCTCTGTGCTGCACCCTTCTCCAGTACCACGTCCATCCAATGCGGAGCGTGATCCCAGATCACAATTGATGAATACTCTGCCCTCTTAACTCCGGCCATCAACGCCCTCCCCACCACAAAAAAGTAAATGCTTGAGAACATCTTGTACATCAGGGAAAAAATGAATACTCCTGGTCCCTCGGGTGTAAAAATCTCCCTCATGAGCCCGGCCAATGCCTTCAAGATCATACTTGGTAATATATAGAAACATAGAAAATTGGAGCAGGAATAGGCCATTTGGCCCATTGAGCCTGCACCACCATTCAATATGATCATGTCTGATTATGAAAATTCAGTATCCTGCTTTCTCTCCATACCCCTTATTTCCTTTAGGCGCAAGGGCCACGTCCAGCTTCGTCTTGAATATATCCAACAAACTGGCCCCAGCAGCTTTCTGTGGTAGAGAATTCCACAAGTTCACAACCCTCTGAGAGAAGAGGGGCGGGATTCTCCATTTGCCGGCGGCGAAATCGCGAAACGCGATTGGACGCAGAATAGCTTCCGAAGCCAAAATCGCGGTAGGCCCTGGTTTGACTCCAATCGGGATGCTCCGGCACCCTGTAAATGGCGTAAATGTGTCGCTCGCCACGGGCGGTAAAAGTACAGTAGGCATGTCATTAGCAGGCCTGACACCCTATACTCCGGGGCTTTGAGATTCATTGCCGCCGATGGGACAAGTTACCGATGGCGTGGTTCACTTGTGGTCTCAAAAGTCGTGAACCTGGCGTTGTGGCTGCTGAGCGAGAAAGCGGAGGTAGGATATGGCGTGGAGTGCCTGTGGGTGCCGGCCCGGACATCGGCCATGCTGGCTGCGGTGGGGGGGTCCTGCCAGGACAGGAGGAGGGGGGGTAGGGAGGGTACAAGCCTGGCAGCCACTGTCCCCCCCGGGGGTGCCCGGGCACCGACCGCCATTATGATGGTCATCTTGCGGCGCACCCACTGACCACCCACCTCGGCCCCTGGTTCTACACAGTGACACCAGCCGTATGGATGCGCCCACCCCCGCCACTGCTTACCCCCCCCCCCCCCCCCCCCCCCCAGTCCCCAAACACACCGCCCAACCAATCGCCACCCACCGGCAGACCAACCAGGGCAACACCCATGGCAGCCCCAGCCAACAGTACCCCTGGCAGCAGGGACAGGCGTCAGGACCGGGGGAAGGGGTGGGGGAGGGCATGCGTGGGCGAGGCCCACAATGCCAACCGGAGCCACTGTGTAACCCAGGGAACCTGGCTGGGCACAGTAGCGTGCACCATGCTAACATGTTGGCCTTTCACCCCCTGCAGACAATGGCATTTGGCGTTCAACTTGCAATGCTGGCCGCCGTGACGATGGTCGCAGCCCTGCAAGATACCCTGCGACCGCATGAGTGGGGGCCGCTTGGAGAGTTTCGGGAATCTGCAGCAAAGGAGTGGTCAGCAGCAGAGTGGGCAGCAGCGGAACGACCAGCAGTGGACCGGGCTGCAGAGGAACGGCTGCAGAGGGGCAGGTGGCGACCGCACAGGTTCGAGGGCCGGCCGCCCAACAGGACGAGGAGGAGGAGGTGCCATGAGGCCTTGTGTGTACCGGCACCGCCTGTCATTCGAGTACCTGCCGGACCGGGCATGCCGTCGGGGACTACGGCTGAGCAGAGAGACAATGCGACACATCTGCAAGGTGATGGTACACCGTGCACCCCGGGGGTATGTTGGAGGACACCTGCTCGATGGTCGCCCTGAACCTCTATGCCACTGGGTCCTTCCAGTCGCCGAGTGGGGACCTGTCCAGGGTTTCACAGGCCTCGGCACACAGGTGCCCTGTATACCCAGGTGCCTCAATACATCCTGTTCCATGTGAACCAAGCCCACCAGGATGGGATATTATAGCTATTACTGAAACATGGCTAAAGTTGGGGCAGGACTGGCAGCTCAATGTTCCGGAGTACAGATGCTGTAGGAAAGATGTACCAGGAGATAATAGAGGAGGGGGAGTTGCCCTTTTGATTAGGGACAACATCACGGCAGTACAAAGAGAGGATATATCCAGGGATTCGCCCACTGAGTCTATATGGGTAGACCTAAAAAAATAAGAAGGCTGAGATCACTTTGATAGGACTGTACTATCGGCCCCCAAATAACAGGAAATCGAGAAGCAAAAATGTAAGGAGATTACAGATGGCTGCCGGAAAAATAGGGTGGCAGTAGTAGGGGACTATAACTTTCCCAACATTAACTGGGATAGCCATAGCATTAGGGGTTTGGATGGAGAGAAATTTGTCGGGTGAATTCAGAAGGAATTCCTCATTCAACATGTGGATGGCCCAACCAGAGGGGGGGCAAATCTTGACCACCTCTTGGGGAATAAGGAAAGGCAGGTGACGGAAGTGTTAGTGAGCGATCACTTTGATCCAGTGACCATAATTCCATTAGTTTTAAGATAGCTATGGAGAATGATAGGTCTGGCCCAAAAGTAAAAATTCCAAATTGGGGCAAGGCCAATTTTGAGGGTATTAGGGAGAAACTTTCAAAAGTTGTTAAGGGGGGTTTTCAGGCAAGGGGACAGCTGGTAAGTGGGAGTCTTTGAAACGGTGTTAATCAGGATTCAGGTTGAGCACATTCCTCTTAGACTGAAGGGTAAAGCTGGTAGAAGTAGGGAACCCTGGATGACTCAGGATATTGAGGCCATGGTCAAAAGGAAGAAGGACGCATATGACATGCATAGGCAGCTGGGATCAAGTGGATCCCTTGAAGAGCTTCGGGCTTATTGGAGTAGAGTTAAGAGAGAAATCAGGAGGGCAAAAAGGGGACATGAAGTTGTCTTGGCAGATATGGCAAAGGAAAATCCAAAGAGCTTGTACAGATACATAAAAGGCAAAAGGGTGACTAGGGAGAGGGTAGGGCCTCTTAAGGATAAACAATATCATCTATGTGCAGATCCACAAGGGATGGGAGAGGTCCCAAATGAATATCTCTCATCAGTATTTACTGTTGAGAAAGGCACGAATGATAGGAAATTGCGGAAATAAAAAATGTCTTGAGGAGTGTACATATTACAGAGAAGGAGGTGCTGGAGGTATTAAAGTGCATCAAGGCGATAAATCCCCGGGACCTGATGAAATGTACCAGGATGTTGTGGGAGGCTAGGGAAGAAATTGCCTGCCCCCTAGCTGAGATATTTGAGCACAGTAAGAAGTCTTACAACACCAGGTTAAAGTCCAACAGGTTTGTTTCAAACACGAGCTTTCGGAGCACGGCTTCAGGTTTCACCTGAAGAAGGAGCCGTGCTCCGAAAGCTCGTGTTTGAAACAAACCTGTTGGACTTTAACCTGGTGTTGTAAGACTTCTTACTGTGCTCACCCCAGTCCAACGCCGGCATCTCCACATCATGAGATATTTGAATCATCGACAGCCACAGAAGAGGTGCTTGAAGTTTGGAGGGTAGCAAATGTTGTGCCCTTGTTTAAAAAGGGCTGTAGGGATAAGCCTGGGAACTACAGACTGAGCCTTACTTTTGTAATGGGTAAGTTGTTAGAAGGTATTCTGAGGGATAGGGTCTACAGGCATTTAGACAGGCAAGGGCTAATTAGGAAAAGTCAGCATGGCTTTGTAAGGGAAAAGTCATGTCTCACAAATTTGATTGAGTTTTTTGAAGGGGTAACCAAGAATGTAAATGAGGCCTGTGTGGTCGATGTTGTCTACATGGACCTTTGCAAGGCCTTGACAAGGTACCACATGGTAAGTTGTTGCAAAATGTTAAATCTCATGGAACCCAGGGTAAGTTAGCCAATTGGATAGAAAATTTGCTTGGCGGCCGAAGCCAAAGAGTGGTTGTGGAGGGTTGTTTTTCACACTGGAGACCTGTGACCAGTGGTGTGCCTCAAGGATCGGGGCTGGATCCACTGTTATTTGTGATATATATTAATGATTTGGATGAGAATGTAGGAGGCATGGTTAGTAAGTTTGCAGATTACACCAAGATTTGTGGCATAGTGGACAGTGAAGAAGGTTATATAAGATTGCAACAGGATCTTGACTACTTGTGCCAGTGGGGCGATGAATGGCAGATGGAGTTTAATTTGGATAAATATGAGGTGATGCATTTTAGTAGATCAAATCAGGGCAGGACCTACTCAGTTAATGATAAGGAGTTGGGGAGAGTTACAGAACAAAGAGATCTAGGGGTACAGGTTCATAGCCCCTTGAAGGTGGAGTCACAGCTGGACAGGGTGGTGAAGAAGGCATTCAGCATGCTTGGTTTTATTGGTCAGAATATTGAATACAGGAGTTGGAACATTCTTGTTGAAGTTGTACAAGACATTGGTAAGACCACACATGGAATACTGTGTTCAGTTCTGGTCACCCTATTATAGGAAGGATATTGTTAAACTAGACAGAGTGCAGAAGAGATTTACGAGGATGCTACCAGGACTTGATGGTCTGAGTTATAAGGAGAGGCTGGAGAGTCTGGGACATTTTTCCCCGGCACGTAGGAGGCTTAGGGGTGATCTTATAGAGGTCTATAAATTAACGAGGAGCATAGATAAAGTCAACATCTTTTCCAAAAGGTAGAGGAGTCTAGAACTAGAGGGCATAGGTTTAGGGTGAAAGGAGAGAGATACAAAAGACACCAGAGGGGAAATTTCTTCACACCGAGGGTGGTGAGCGTTTGGAACGGACTACCAGAGGCAGTGGTAGAGGCAGGTACAATTTTGTCCTTTAAAAAGCAGTTGGACGGTTACATGGGCAGGATGCGTATAGAGGGATATGGGCCAAATACGGGCAAGTGGGACTAGCTTAGTGATAGAAACTGGGCGGCATGGGCAAGCTGGGCCGAAGGGCCTGTTTCCATGCTGTAAATATCTATGACTCATTGTCGATTGTTGTGAAAACCATCTGGTTCACTAATATCTTTTAGGGAAAGAAACCTGCCATCCTTACCTGGTCTAGCCCACATAGGACTCCAGATCCACAGCAACGATTTGCCAGGACATTGGTTTCAGCACGATTCAAGTGGAGCTTCTCTTAATGGAACAGCTCCCTCTTTCCCCAGTACTGGTACCAATGCCCCATGAATTCAAACCCATTTCTCCCACACCAACCTTTGAGTCTCATATTTACCTTTAATCTTATTGATGCTATGCCAATTAGCTGGTGGCTCAGGTTGTAATCCATTACTTTTATGGTTCTGCAATTTAATTTAGCACCTAGTTGCTTGTATTCCCTGTGTAGAACCTCAACCCTTGTTCTATCTCTATCGTTGGTACCTACATGGACCTCAACAACTTGATTTTCCCCCTCCTATTCCAAGTTCCTCTGTAGCCCAGATAAGCTAACCTTAACCCTGGCAACAGGTAGACAACACAACCTTAGAGACTCTCGATCCTGGCTACAGAGAAGTGTCTTTTCCCCTAACTATACATCCCTGACTACATTTCCCTTTTCTGCCTCCACATGAATGACTCCCTGTACCATGGTACAATGGTCAGTATGCTCATCCTCCATACAATCCCTGCTCTTGTCCACACAGGGAACATGAATCTCAAACGTGTCGGATAAGGACAAGAGCTGAGGCTCCTGTAGTGCTACCTCTTGGATCCCTCTACCTGCCTTATCTTGGAGTACAGGTACACAGATCACTGAAAGGGGCAACACAGGTGGAAAGGGTAGTCAAGAAGGCATATGGCATGCTTGCCTTCATTGGCCGGGGCACTGAGTATAAAAATTGGCAAGTCATGTTGCAGCTGTATAGAAACTTAGTTTAGCCACACTTGGAGTATAGAGTTCAATTCTGGTCGCGACACTATCAGAAGGATGTGGAGGCTTTAGAGAGGGTGCAGAAGATATTTACCAGGATGTTGCCTGGTATGGAGGGCATTAGCTATGAGGAGAGGTTGAATAAACTTGGTTTGTTCTCACTGGAACGAAGGAGGTTGAGGAGCGACCTGATAGAGGTCTACAAAATTATGAGGGGCATAGACAGAGTGGATAATCAGAGGCTTTTCCCCAGGGTAGAGGGGATAATTACTAGGGGGCATAGGTTTAAGGTGCGAGGGTCAAGGTTTTGAGGCGATGTACAAGGTAAGTTTTTTACACAGAGGGTGGTGGGTGCCTGGAACTCGTTGCCAGAGGAGGTGGTGGAAGCAGGGATGATAGTAATGTTTGAGGGGCATCTTGAAATACATGAATTGGATGGGAATAGAGGGATATGGACTCTGGAAGTGTTGAAGATTTTAGTTTAGACGGGCAGCATGGTCGGCATGGGCTTGGAGGGCCGAAGGGCCTGTTCCTGTGATGTACATTTCTTTGTTCTTACTCACAGTCACACCCTCCTGTTCCTGACCACTGACCGAATTCAAGGTACAAAGAATAATAAAGCTCAGGAACAGGTCCTTAGTTAAGTTAAGGGGTGCGACTGCCTCCTGAAACACAGCATCTAGGTAACACTGCCCTCCCTGATGTGTCGCAATGTCTGAAGCTTGGACTCCAGCTCATTACCTCTGAGCCGAAGTTCTCGAGCACCCAATATATGCTATAGATGTAGTCGTTATGAACCACAAAAGGGGCCAATCAGCTCTCACATGTTGCAGCAACATCACCTGGCCCTGCATCCATATTGTATTTAATTAGATTTTCATTTTGTTTGAATTTTACTGCTGCTGTTTAGTTTTCACTCTGTAATTTTTCGCACCTAGTCTTCAATCTCAAAACAAGTCAGAAAAGGTAGAAGAGAAAGATAACACCTACTAATTACTTGACTGTGATATCACACGGGTGTGTTCACTCTACATTGTAGGACTGCTGTGGCTTATCTCCCAGCTCTCTGGCCTTGGTCCACTGATATGTGAACATAGTAAGGGAAACAAGACACCAATACCTCTGTCCCCCACTTCCCCAAACTCTCACACTTACCTCAACTCCCAATCTCCACTCTCTGCAGCTAGCACTCCTTTCTTTTGCCTCTGCACTACATTGCACATATCACCTTTCAAGCATTCAGGTTTTCTAATGGTACCTATGCAGATTGTTGTTAGAATCAATAGAATCCCTACAGTGCTGAAGGAGGCCATTTGGCCCATCGGGTTTGCACTGACCTTCTGAAAGAGCACCCTACCTAGGCCCACTCCCCTTCCCTTTCCCAGTAACCCCACATAACCTGAACATCCCTGGACACTGAGGGGCAATTGAGCATGACCAATCCACCTAACCTGCACATCATTGGACTGTGGGAGGAAACCGGAGCACCCGGAGGAAACCCATGCAGACATGGGGAGAATGTGTGAACTCCACACAGACAGTTACCCGAGGCCAGAATTGAACCCCGAATTGGCACTGTGAGGCAACAGTGTTAACCACTGTGCCACCATGGCAGTTGGTCATCTGGTGTCTCCCAGTTCCTGGAATGATTATGCCTCTCTGAGGAATGCCATTGTTGTTGCAAGTATTGCTGCTGCTGTTGCATTTGGTGGAAAACAGTTGACCCCCTGGGACTGATCATCTTTTTAATTGGCAAAATGAACTTTTCTTCATCAGGTGCCTGCTGTGAAGCAGCAACGTCTCCAGTTTTGTATATGTCTGTGGTTGTGACAATATATCTGGTTGTTTACTTTCACTCTGTACAATCAACGTGACAATTGCTTTATACGTATTCCAAGACTTTCGTTGAGTGCATTGAATGTTTTCACCCTGAGCGGCTCTCTAACACTCAATGCTGTCCATTAATTTGGGTGCTTTATCCAAGTGAAATTTGGCTTCTGTCATTTCACTTTGATGTTTACATTCACTCCTATTACTACATGTGGCTTCAGTAGTTTTTTAGCTGTTGGAAAAGTAGTTTAGGTGTGGTGTGACATGAGTCACTAATCTGGACTACTTTCCATGACTTCATTCGACATATCTGTGTTGGACCTACACAGTTTCCTTGATGATCCCTTTGGCAATTTCCAACGCTGCCTCAGCCTTCCCATTTGACTGGGGATAGTGTGGAGATGATGCTGAAATTTCCAATCATTCATTAAGTGTCTGAATTCTTCACTCGTGAACTGAGAGCCATTGTCAGTAAGCACAATATCAGAAATACTATGACGACTGAAGTGTGCTTTCAGGCTTTGAATGATCTCACTGGCAATCATTTAAAAAAAAATGTATTTTATTAGAAATGTATATAAAAAGTTATAACACAGAAACAATTCGGGAAACAAGCTTCCCACCAAACAACTATACATTTTGTACAAAGTTTTCCCCTTTTTCACCCACCCCACCCCCCCCCTCCTCACCCCCCCCCCCCCCCCCCACGACAAAAAACTCAAATACAGTCATGAACATCCCCCACCTCGCCTCAAATCCCTCCACTGAACCCTTTAACTCGTATTTGATCTTTTCCAGCTTAAGAAAGTCATGGAAGTCCCCCAGCCAGGCCGCTACCCCCGGTGGTGTTGCTGACCACCGCTCCAGTAAATTTGTTGCCGGGCAATCAGAGAGGCAAAGGACAGAACGTCGGCCTTCCTTCCCTCCATCAGCTCCGGCTTCTCTGATATCCCAAATATCACCACCAAAGGATCCAGCCTAACCTCCTCCCCCACTATCTTTGCTGGCGTCACAAACACTCTAGCCCAGAATCTCTCCAACCTTTCGCAGCCCCAGAACATATGCGTGTGATTCTCTGGTCCTCACCCACACCTCTCACACTCATCTGCCACCCCCTGAAAGAACCCACTCAACCTTTCCCGAGCCATATGTACCCTGTGTACGACCTTGAACTGTATAAGGCTCATCCTTGCATACGAGGAGGTCGCATTTACCCTTTGTAGTGCCTCACCATACTCCTGTATTTTTCCACCCTCCCAGACCCCCTTCCCATTTCTCCTTAACCTTCACCACCCGCTCACCTCCCTCTTCTCCCAGCCACCTGCATATGTCTCCAATCTTACCCTCCCCTTCCATATCCGAAAGCGACAGTTGCTGCAGCAGGGTGTACCTCAGCAACCTGGAGAACGCCTTCCAAACCTTCCGCGCGAACTCCCTTACCTGCAGGTACGTAAACTCACTTCCTCTCGGGAACTCTACCCTCTCCTTCAATTCATCTATACTGGCAAACCCTTCTTCCAGAAATAAATCCCTCACCTTAACCAGCCCCACTTCTCTCCATTTCCTATACATGCCATCCACCCCGCCAGCTCAAACCCGTGATTTTCACACAACAGCATAAACACCGACATATCCTCTATCCTAAAGTGTCTCCTCAGCTGGTTCCAGATCTTCACCGTGGACTGCATCACTCAGGGATACTCCCTGAGTATCTGCTCGGCGCCATTGTCAACGCTGCCGTCACCATAGCCCTTAAGCTGGATCCCTCACAGGATTCCTCCTCCACCCTAACCCATTCTACTCCTCTCCTTCTGACCATCGCCTCACCTTCTCCACACTCGCCGCCCAATAGTAATGAAGCAGATTCGGCAACACCAACCCTCCCTGCTGCCTCTGCCTCTGTAACAGGGTCCTCTTAACCATTGGCACCTTCCCTGTCCAGATAAAATCCAAAATAATTGTGTCTAGTTTCCGAAAGAAGGCCTTTGGTAAAAAGATCCGGAGTGTCTGGAAAATTAACAGGAACCTCGGCAGAATGTTTATCTTCACTACTTGGATCTCCCCGTCAAAGTCAATTGCAGCATGTCCCACCTCTTGAGATCCTCCCTAGCCTCCTCCACTAGCTTTATTAAATTCCACTCATAAAGCATCGCCCATTCCTCGCTACATGAATCCCCAGGTGTCTGAACCTATATCTAGCCACCTGAAATTGGCTCACCAACCCAACTCATTCACTGGGAACCCTTTGCTTTTCCCTACATTTAACTCATACCCGAGAACACCCCAATCCTCCCCAAAGGCCCATGATCCTCTCCATGCTCTCCAGTAGGTCCGAAACATACAACAGCAGATCGTCAGCATAGAGCGACACCCGATGCTGCCTGAGTCCCCTCATAATGCCTTGCCACCCTGCCCATCCCCTAAGAGCCATTGCCAGAGGCCCTACAGCCAACGCAAACAGCAGCGGCGACAGCGGGCACCCCGGCCTTGTTCCCCTGTGTAATTTGAAGCTCCATGAACCCATGTCATTGGTCCGCACACACACTGTCGGTGCCATATATAATATGCCATAAATTTGGCCCAAACCCAAACCTCCCCAGGACCTCAAACAGGTATCGCCACTCCACCCGGTCAAATGCCTTCCCCACAGCCATGGACACCACGACCTCCGGTACCTGGGCTCTTGACGGGATCTTAACATCACATTTAATAGCCTCCTAATATTGCTGGAGAGCTGCCTGCCCTTTCCGAAGCCTGTTTGGTCCTCCGCAACCACCCCGGGACACAGCCTACCATCCTTCCTGCCACTAACTGAGCCAGCTCTTTCATGTCTGTATTTTTGAAATGAAATGAAAATCGCTTATTGTCACGAGTAGGCTTCAATGAAGTTACTGTGAAAAGCCCCTAGTCGCCACATTCCAGCGCCTGTCCGGGGAGGCTGGTATGGGACAGCGATAAGGGCCCATACGACCAAAATTCCAACGGGTCCTTCCCCTTTTTTTATATTAATATGATCGTTGCCTGTGTCATCGTATCCGGCAGCTCCCCATTCTCCAACGCTTCATTAAACGGCCCCAAGAGATGTGGTGCCAGATCGATCGCAAACTCATTATAAAATTCCGCTGGGTAGGCATCGAGACCTGCTCGGAGCCTTCCCCGACTTCATACCCCTTATACTGTCCAACACCTCCTCTAATGCCTGCTTCTTCTCGTCCTCCCACGGCTCTGACACCACATCCCCTGCCCCAGTCCATATCTTTAACATTTCCCTTTACACAGCCTGCCTGCGCAGCTGATGCGCTAACATTCAACTCACCTTCTCCCCGTATTCGTACTGCACCCCTCTTGCTCTGCACAGCTGTCCTGCCGCCCTCCCTGTTGTCAGCCTATCAAATTGCCCTGTAATTTTTTCCCCCTCGCCAATCCCTCCGTGGTGGGCACCCTCAAGTACTCCCTATCTACCTCCACTATCTCATTCATTAGCCGTTCATGTTCCTCCCTCCATTTCCTACCCGCATGAGCCTTGAATGAGATAACCTATCCTCGGACCATCGCTTTTACTGCTTTCCAAACGTGGCCGCCGACACCTCCCCGTTTTGGTTCAATTCTACATAATCTTTAATCACAGCCTGCACTTCGTCACACAACGCTCTATCTGCCAACACCCCGAATCGAGCCTCAACCCCGGCCTCTGCTCCCGTCCCAATCTAAGCCAAATCTCAAGCCAATGGGGCACATGGTGTGAGATTACTCTTCCCTCTCCACCCCAAAATCTCCTGGCTCACCACAAAATAGTTATTCTGGAATACACCCTGTAAACATGCAAAGAAAAGGAATACTCCCCTCTAGGATCTTGAAGCGCCACGGGTCCACCATACCCATCTTTTCCATAAACACACCCAACTCCTTTGCCATTCGTATCCTGCCCATTGACCTGGGGCTCGATCTATCCACCCTGGGCTCTAGGACACAGCTAAAATCGAGTGTGGCCAAGTCCGGGATTGCTGTCAGCAACCCCCTCATAAAACCTACATCATCCCAATTCGACGTATACACATTCACCAACACCACCGCCGCACCTTCTAATACCTTCTAATACCCCACTCACGATCACATATCTCCCACCCGGGTCCCCCACTCCCTTAGCACTCAGAAAACCCATTTTCCTACTCATCATAATTGCCACTCCTGCGACTTTTCCCGAGTGGAAAACCTGACTCACCCACCCCTTCCTTAGCCTAACCTGGTCCATCACGCGGAGGTGCATCTTTTGCAGAAAGACCACTTTTAAGCTTCTGAGGTGCACAACAACCCAAGATCTTTTCACCGGTCCATTGAGCCCTCGCACGTTCCACGTTATCAGTCTTACTGGGGCCTTATGCCTCCATTTCTCTCTACTGTCCACCATCCTCCCCTTTCGGTTCTAGCCCTGTTAATTTCACCCTCTCCCTGGCCCATCCAAGATGGCTCCTTTCCCTTCCCCAATCCTGTTTCTCCTCCCACCTCACCTCATCACGTCGCCCTCCCTATCCGCTCCATCGCCCCTCCCCCCTGTAGTGAACCACTGTGTACACCTGTATTAGGGGATGTAAGATAGGACCTGTACTACAGGTTCGCCGGTAGCCCCTGCCGGCTGGCTCCGCCCACTAGGAGCTGTATAAATATGCGTGTCCTCCACTGATCTGCCATTTCGCCAGCTGCAGCAGGAGGCCACACATCTGATTGCAATAAAGCCACAGTTGTACCCAATCTGAGTCTTTGTGCAATTGATCATGCATCACCCCCCCACGTCCACCTCTCGTGGCCTTCTCCCCTGATATGCCATCAATGAACACACGACGAGTGGTGAACATAACTGAGGCTTTAATAAACTAAACAGAGAGCCTCCTGTCCTCGGATGCTGAACTGAGGCAGCGGCAGAGACTAGCCACCTTCATACCGAGCCCGAGGGGAGGCGGAGCCAGCAGGCAGTAGTTTACAACATTACATATAATACAGTGGCAGTTTACCACAATACACATATATACTACAGTGGTTCGGACCCAGCAGGGACAAGCCCAGGCATGTAACAGTACAACGTACAATACCACAGTGGTTCACCACATCCCCCACCTCACTTCCGTTCACCAACAATACTTGCCAGAGTGGCAGCCCCTGCCCAAAGGCTTCCAACACCGTTCTCCCCCCTCCCCCCACCCCCTCCTGCCCTCAACTCTCTGCTCAGTGAAGAAGGCTTCCTGCTGACCTTACCTTCCCCCACCCAAACAGAGACTCACCTTGAATCACAGGTCACCTTCCCCAAGAACAAACAAACAGAGAAACAAAACACAGAGAGCCCCAGGCAGCAGGAAGGGTGATGGGGACGGCCATCCCCGTGTAAACTTTCACCCCTGCTACACACTGCCAACCCAACAGTAAATAAAAAAAACAAGAAAAATCCCTCTCCGTATTGGAAGAAAAGAAACCCCCCCACTCAACCCAGTATTCCCAATTATTTCATAGTGCCAGCACTTCAGTTTCCCAAAGTTGTTCAATTCAGTTCTCCCACAATTTATGCACCTTGATCAAGTCATTGTCTGCTTTTGGGGTCTCAAAATAGTATTCCTGGCCTTCACACGTTACCCATAGTTTCGCTGGGTAGAGCACCACAAACCTGATCTGCCATCAATACAACACCGGCTTGGTTTTGTTGAACCCCACACGCCGTTTCGCCAGCTTGGAACCAATGTCCTGGTATATTCGGACCTTGTTCCCCTCCCATTCACAGTTGTGCTTCTCTCTGGCCCACTGCAAATCTACTCTTTCTCCACAAACTTGTGGAGCTCACGATGACCGCCCATGGCGGCTCCTCTGCTCTAGGCTTCTGCCTTAGAGACCTGTGTGCTCTGTTTACTTCAGGGGGCATATCCATCACCCCCTCCATCATCAACCCCACCAGCATCCTCAAAACGTATCTCATGGCACTTGCACCTTCCACTCCTTCAGGAAGGCCCACTATCCGCAGATTCTGCCTTCTCAAACTATTTTCCTGCTTCTCCACCTTTCCTTATAACGTCTTGCAAAGATCTCCTATGAGCTCCACCTCCAATTCCACCACCACCACCCGATCGCTGTCATCCAACATCACCCTCGCAATCTCACGGATCTGCGACCCCTGCGCCTCCAAGCATTTCTCCACCCTCTCCATTGAGCCCTTCAGGGGTACCACAGCCCCTTCGAATGCCTTCGAGCGATCCTCCTGCATCTCCTGCCTCTGCTGGCTGAACTCTTCCTTGATGAAGGCCATCAGCTGTTCCAGCTGGGGCTTTCCGACTTGCACAAGCCCTTCCCCCTCAGCCATCCTTCCACTGGCTGCTGCGCCAGAGGTCCCTTCCAATTCCTTGGCCAGGTCTTTCACCTTCTTCTGCCGGGTTTGGTAACCAGCGGACATACCACTCCCAGGGGGAACTACTCCTCCGACTTTCAACTACACCTTTCTGTCGAAGTTACGCCAAAGTTAAAAAGAGCTTCCGCACCCAATTTAGGAAGAGCTCTTTTCTATGCCTTCAAGCAGGAGCTGCCCTGTGTGCGACCACTCACACCATGGCCCTCACTGGCAATCATTGACTAGCACCCGGTAATCTGAATAATAGTCAACAGTTAGTCAGTTCCAAACGAAGTAAAGCGATCGACTCCAACCTTCATCTATGGTATGTTTTGGATGTCATTAGTGGCTCTTTAGTTTGCTTAGCTTGATGATCATTGCTGGTGTGGTCTTTATTCTCATTGCTCATGTTGGCCAGTAGGGCACCACCTCTCTTGCATTTCTCAGATTATACTCGATTTCTTGATGGATTTCAAGGATGTTCTTCTCATCTCCTGAGGAATGATGACTCTAGTTTCTTTTTTAAAATGCTACTTGGGCAATCACTTCATTTATGTATGCCCAATATGACTTTATAGCAACAGGTGTCCTTGTTGGTTTCAGGCCATTCTTTCATCACTATTTCCTGAAGCAGCTAAAGAGTTGTATCTCATTGTGTAGTTTGCTAATGTGAGCAAGGTGCTTTCTGTTGGATTCACTGTCTCTGTTCATCAATGACTTCCAGAGCATATCGTGCCGCTGCTTTTCATTGAATCTGGAACATTTCATGCTCTGGGGCGGCACTGTGGCACAGTGGTTAACACTGCTGCCTCACAGTGCCAGGGACCCAGGTTCAATTCCGGCTTGCGTAACTGCCTGTATGTAGTTTGCACGTTCTCCCCGTGAATGCATGGGTTTCCTCCGGGTGCTCCGGTTTCCTCCCACAGTCTAAAGATGCGCAAGTTAGGTGCATTGGCCATGCTAGATTGCCCTTTAGTGTCAATCATGTGCAGGTTCGGTGAGGTTGCGGGGATAGGGTGGGGGAGTGGGCCTGGGTGATGTGCTCTTTTGGAGGGTCGGTGCAGATTCAATTGACCAAATTGTCTCCTTCAGCACTGTAGGGGTTCTATCACTAGCGTCATCAACTTCCTTCAAAGGGAGTGTGGCTCTCTACAGCATGACAGCAATGGTATCTGCTTTCCTCTCTTGTACTTCCCTTCCAAATCATATCTCTGCAAATGACGTAACATCCTTTGCAGATGCTTTCCTACAGATAAAAGCAGTTTGAGAAAGGTTTTTTTTAAGTGGCTTGTGGTCACACTCAACTGTAACTTTGTCTCTCCCAAACAGGTACCAATGAAAATGCTTCCATGCAAAACCAGTAGCCAGTCTTTCTTTCTCAATCTTGGCATAGCATCATTCAATTTGCATTAACGCCCTGGATGCAAGCACAACTGGTTTTCCTTGCTGCATGAGGATTGCTCCAAATCCTGTTTCGCTGGCATCATGCCACAGGATGACTTCATCATTGACACCTTAGCACTGGCATTGTTATCACTAATTATTTTCTGGGATTGAAAGTACGTTTGTTCAGTGCCCCGAGACCACTGAACATCCTTTGCAGTGAGCTTGTGTAAATATTCACACTTTGAAGACAAGTGGCAAGAACTTTGCAGGTTTTATGAGGGCCACGAAGGATCCAACACGAGTTTGTAGAATCAAAAGAATTAACTTTATTTACAATTACATACATACAACAGCAGTAGTACTCCACCACTCACTGCTCACTCCTCTCTAGCTGGTTCCATACTGGCCAGCTCTATTTATGCAGGTGACTCTGCTAATGATTTCTCCGCCCTCTCATTGGGGAAGCTCATACTCACCAAGGATTGTGGGATTGGCAATAGTCCTCAGTCAGTAGTAATCAGGCAGGTTACAACATACCCCCCCTCCACCCGCCCCCCCCCCCCCCCAAAGTCCAAGGAATCCACCGAAGACCCTGGCGGAGGACCCGTTTAGCCACACACTGGACACCATTTGCACAAGGCGCTGGATCAGGCAGCTTGTAACAACAAGGAGAACAGTGCTTCCGCGATGAACAGCGTGATGCACGATCAATGACTACTAAAGCGAGGTTGTAGTCCAACTGAAGGCTTTAATAAGCTAGATGTTTCCCCCAGCAGCTCAGGTACAGAAAGGAAGCTGCTGGGGCGGCACGGGTTCTTATACCCCGCCTTGCAGGGCAGACCTACCATACAGGATCGGCCAATGGAAAGCATACATTATCTACCAATGGTGTTCCAGCATTACTAGGTACCATAATACCTCTACACAGACGACCACATTCACCCCCTGTTAAAAAAGAGTCCGGCGGGGGTGGTGGCTTGGTATTACAACATGGTAAAGTGGTAGAAGTTATGGTTATGGAGGTACCGTAATGCCTCCATACAGCGTTTTGCCTTATTATCGTAACTATTTACAATTTTACAATTAACTATATACACGTTAAAATGAAACAATCAGTCAATCGGGGGCCCTGGTCGTCCTCTGTGTTCGTCGAAGCTTCGGTGGTGACGCCGGTGGAGGTTCGGGAGTCAGTGACTCCAGGAACATGGTTTCGATCTCTGTGGCAGCTTCAACACCCCGAGACAGCGCTGGTGAGGGAGCTGATTGACCCGGGAAGGGAGCGTCTGCAGGGTGCGTCGGTGGGAGGGGGGGGGGGGGGGGGGGGGCCTAGACGGGGCCGGTAGAAGAAACGATCCTCCTGGAAAGGGGCAGCTGTAAGGTGCCCCGGTGGGATGGGGGTTGAGATTGGTGGCGGGGGTGTGCGCGGGGATCCGGTGGGCGCCAGGTCTCGTAGGGAGACCGTGTCTTGTCGGCCGTCGGGGTCCGCCACGTAGGCGTTCTGGGGGTTAGCATGGAGAAGATGGACCCTCTCGACCAACGGGTCTGACTTGTGCGCCCGCACGTGTTTTCGGAGCAGGCTGGGTCCGGGGGCTGCTAGCCAGGTCAGGAGCGAGGTCCCAGTGGAAGACTTGCTGGAGAAAACAAGGAGACGTTCGTGAGGTGTTTGGTTGGTCGTGGTGCAGAGCAGTAACCGGATGGAGTGGAGGGCATCCGGGAGGACTTCCTGCCAGTGGGAGACTGGGAGATTTCTGGACCATAGGGCCTGTAGGACGGTCTTCCAGACCGTTCCGTTCTCTCTCTCTACCTGTCCGTTAACCCGGGGGTTGTAACTGGTCGTCCTACTCGAGGCAATGCCCTTGCTGAGCAGGAATTGACGCAGTTCGTCGCTCATAAAGGAGGTACCGTAATCACTATAGGTACCCCTATCACTATGTATGTAAGCGGGGAACCCGAACAGTGTAAAGATGCCATGGAGGGCTTTGAGGACAGTGGTTGCGGTCATGTCGGGGCAGGGAATGGGAATCGGGAGTACTCGTCAATCACGTTCAGGAAGTACGTGTTGCAGTCGGTGGGGGGGAGGGGACCTTTGAAGTCCATGCTGAGGCGTTCAAAGGGACGGGAAGCCTTTATCAGGTGCGCTTTCTCTGGCCGGTAGAAGTGCGCTTTGCACTCCGCGCAGATTTGGCAATTCCTGGTGGCTGTCCTGACCTCCTCGATGGAGTTGGGCAGGTTGCGGGTCTTGACAAAATGGAAGAAGCGAGTGACCCCCGGATGGCAGACTTCCTCGTGGAGGGCTCGGAGGCAGTCCACTTGTTCGTTGGCACATGTGCCATGGGGCAGGGCATCAGGAGGCTCGTTTAGCTTCCCGGGACGATACAAGATCTCGCAGTTATAGGTGGAGAGTTCGATCCTCCACAGCAAGATCTTATCGTTTTTTATCTTGCCCTGCCGTGCATTATTGAACATGAAGGCGACCGACCGTTAGTCAGTGAGGAGAGTGAATCTCCTGCTGGCCAGATAATGCCTCCAATGTCGCACAGCTTCTACTATGGCCTGTGCCTCCTTTTCGACTGAGGAGTGGCGGATGGGTCCCGGCGTTCTGCGGGCACGGGAATACCTTGCAGCGCATTTGGGTCCTCGCGCGCGGTCTCTGCCATTTCGGGGGTCCTGGGTCATGGGTTGGGGCTTCCTTGGGCAGGTTGGGCTGGGTCCCATGGTCTGTTTCCTCCCTGGGCGCTCCTGGGGTCGGATCTTGAAGTCGGCACGGTTTTTTCTTTCTTCCATCACCAGGTAGGTCGGGTTGCTGGGCTTGCCTCTCTGGGTCGGGTTGCTGGCCGGGTCTCTCGGGATTGCGTTGGGCCGGGTCTTGCCGTCGGGGGTCGGGTCGGGAGCTCCGGGGACTAGGCCGGGCGCTCTGTGGGCTGGCGTCGGTAGTTAGGCAGGGTTTGGAGCTCCGAGGCCCGGGTCGGCTCCAAATCGAGGTCGGGGCTTCACTTCCGGTTTGGGCCCGATCTTCTTCCAGTTCACGGAGGTCAGGTCGGGTCGGGTCAAAAGGTCTCCAAGGGCCTTGGAGGATCTTCAAGCCTGCAAGAGAAGATAAAAGAGAGAGGTTAGTAATAATTTTAGCTTTAGAATTAATTTTTAAAAGATTAGAACGAGTATAAGTTAAGTAAAAAGTGGATCTGTTGGGGAGAGCTTGCAGAGAGTCGCCTCGCTCCGGTGCCATCTTGGATGCATCTAGCTTATTAAATTGATGCATGATCAATGACTACTAAAGCGAGGTTGTAGTCCAACTGAAAGCTTTAATAAACTAGATGTTTCCCCAGCAGCACAGGTACAGAAAGGAATCTGCTGGGGTGGCACGGGCTCTTATACCCGCCTTGCAGGGCGGAGCTACCATACAGGCTCGACCAATGGAAAGCATACATTATCTACCAATGGTGTTCCAGCATTACTAGGTACCGTCATACCTCTACACAGACTACCACACAGCGTAAAGGTTGTACATCCACAGGCTGTGGGACCGAGGACTCCCCCTTGGAGGCGTCTATGTCTCCACCTCGGAGTCGGAGTCCATGCCTCCGTCATCTTGGCGTCCCTATCTCCATGCTGTTCTGCAACGGCCTGCGCAGGCTTTGAGTGCGGCGCCAGAGGAAGATCGTAAGGATGATCCTCCACTGTGTCTGGTCTCTGCGGCTGGAGAAGGGAATCTTTGGAAAAGGCGGCCTTCTGGACCGAACGCGGTCTACATGCTTGCACTGGAGATGACCCTGGACTTGCACCTGATCAGAGATAGGGCCCATTCGTCGAAAGATAACGCCAGGGACCCACTGGACACAGCAAAATTTCGAACGAATGCCGGGTCACCAGGCGCAAACTCCAGAATTGGCCGATGCCGAGGAAGGCCATGCCACTGCCGTTCTTGAGTGCAGCGTACTTTTGCGGCAATGTCCAGGGAAGCCATGCTAAGGTGGGTGGGAAGTCTCTGGCCCGTTAGGAGTTCCGCGAGAACTACCCCAGTCACCGCATGTGGAATGGTCCTATACAAAAACAAAAACTGAGGGCGTCGACACCATGGTGCAGACATCAGTGAGCCGCCAGGGCTGGCAGAGCCAAATGATGCAGAGGAGCTCGAACCAGCACATTTCATGCAGGTGATGGGTGTGAGCAAGCACTCAGCAGACAGACAGGAGTCACAGTAGCATAGATTGAGGAGCACTGGCCAGTGGAAATTAGAATCCTTAAGTCAATGGAAATCATGTACTGAAATCAAAATAAAGAGAGGGAATGAAAGATAGGATTAAGAGAGAGATAAATGAGACAGAGAGAAAAAGTAAAATGTATTTTAATTTTCAATAAAAAAACTCTAACAATAATTAAGTTCTGAAAGAACTGAATTTAATTTTTCAATGCCAGAGAGTTTTGTTTTGGCAGTCATTGAGGTTTATTACTGGGCAGCACGGTGGCACAGTGGTTAGCATTGCTGCCTACGGCGCTGAGAACCCGGGTTCGAATCCTGGCCCAGGGTCACTGTCTGTGTGGAGTTTGCACATTCTCCCCGTGTCTGTGTGGGCTTCACCCCCACAACCCAAAGATGTGCAGGGTAAGTGGGTTGGCCACGCTAAATTGCCCCTTAATTTGAAAAAATAATTGGGTACTCTAAATTTATTAAAAAATTAAGGCTTATTACTCCAGTAAAATTCATTCAGACCTGACTATACCAGTTCCAACTTTTTCTGGCATGTTTAATGGATGCCTAGCACAAGTTCACATACTTCATATTTAAATTCTGAATCTCTTGGTCAGGCACAGTTGTAGCGAAGCTTGCAGTGGAGCTGGGAAACTCGGAAAGCAACTTTGTGATTACTTTGCTTCAATGTACATGTGCAGATGCCGGAAGTTTTAATTTACCCCATAAAAGCAGTGAGATATTGATTATTGATAACGTCAGTTATTCCTATCACAAAAATACAGCCAATGTATCTCCACAACAAATCACGTTGGCTGGAATTCTCTGGCCATTGTGATTCACTTTTCCTGCCGGCATCGCACCCCTGCCCATGGCTTTCTCGGTGGCGTGGGGTGTCTTCAATGGGAAATTCCATTGACAAGCAGCAGGATGACAGAATTCCATCGCCAATGAATGGCGTGCTGCCGAGAAACACATGGTGCGGGAGCCGGAGAATCTAGCCTGTTGGCTTTTTGTCTCAGTTCTTTACTGACTGAATTTGTTTGATTGTTTTGGAAATAGTGCATTTGGCTTGTAGTAACTGGAGCTGATATGAAGAGAATTATCCCAAATGGAACTCTTGCAATGGTTCATCAGAATAAAGTAAACTCTATCATAAGTTTTTTTTAAATAATCTTTATTGTCACAAGTAGGCTTACATTAACACTGCAATGAAGTTACTGTGAAAAGCCCCTTATGCTTATTTGGTTGATAAAAAATTATTATGGTTTTGCTGAAAAACAAGGTTGTTTTTTCCCTTATGAAAAGTAGTCCATATCACGTTCTGGTGGCGGCCATGGTATGGGTGGTAGCACACGGGGCAGCTCTTGCTCAAAAGCATAGAACCAAGCTCTTTGCACCCAAAAACAGCAGACATTTTGACGGAAAAGCCCAGCTGAATGTTGGAGGAGAAGTCTGCTGGTTACCAAACCCGGCAGAAGAAGGTGAAAGACCTGTGGTGCAGCAGTTATTGGAAAGGTGGCTGAGTGGGGAGGGCCGGTGCAGGTTTGAAAGCCCCAGATGGAACAGTTGATGGATTTTATCAGGGAAGAGTTCCATCAACAAAGAAAGGAAACGCAGGCGATCCGATCGAAGATCATCTAAGGGGCTGTGGCACCACTGAAGGGCTCGATGGAAAGGGTCTCAAACTTTCTGGAGGCACAGGGGTCCCAGATCCGGTAGATGAGAGGGCACTGTCGGGCCACAGTGATCAGGTGGTGGCATTGGAGGCGGAGGTGGGGCTCCTGTGAGACCTTTGCAAGATGCTAAGAGCAAAGGTGGAAGAGCAAGAGAACAGGTCGGGAAGGCAGAACCTGCGCATTGTCGGCCTGCTTGAAGGAGTGGAAGGCACGAGTGTCACAAGGTAAGTCTCGAGGATGCTGGCGAAGGGGGTGTTGGGCCAGGCCTCAGAGGTGGATTGAGCGCACAGGTCTCTAACACAGAAGCCAAGAACAGGGGAGCCATCGCAGGCGGTGATCGTAAGACTCCAAAGGTTTGTGGAAAAAGAGAAGTTCCTGCAGTGGGCCAGGGAGAAACGGAACTGTGAATGGGAGGGGAACAAGGTCGGAATATACCAGGTCATTGGAGCCGAACTGGCAAAATGGCATGCTGGAAATAACAGGGCCAAGGCGGTGCTTTATCGATGGCAGATCAGGTTTGCGGTGCTCTACTCTCCAAAACTGTGGGTGACCTATGAAGGCCAGGAATATTACTTTGAAACCCCAGACGTAGCCAATGACTCCATTAAAGAGCATAAACTGGGGGAGAACTGAACTTTATTGGGAGATGAAGGAACCAACACTTTGGAGTACGGCAGATACGGCTAGAGTGGGAGATGGAGGCTGGCGGTGGGGGTTCATTTCTTCCTGGGTGGAGGGTTCTTGTTGGGTTGGTTATTTGACGCAAGGGTAGTAAGTTTGTAATGCGTCAGCTGTCTCTACCCTCCCCCCTCCTGCTTCCTGTGGTGGTGTTTATTTCCCGGAGGAGACGACCTGTGGTCTGGGATGTGTCTTTGTTTAGGTGGGGGAGGGGGAAGTCCATGGGGAGCCTTCTACACAGAACAAAGAGGAGGGGGTGGGGGAGTAGTGAGGGGGTTAGTAGGAGGGACCTTCGGGCAGGAGTTGCCACGCTGGCAGGTAATGTTGGTGAATGGAAATGAGGTGGGGGAGAATGCCACAAGAGATGGCCGAAGGGGGAGGGGGCGGGGTAAGGGAGATTCGACGTGGCAGAGTTAGAGAAGAAGCATGGTCATGGGCGGAGAAGGGGGCCATCTTGGATGGGCCCGGTACAGGGCGAAATTAGAGTGGGTGGAGCTAAAAGAGGAGGATGGCAGACAGTAGAGAGGAATGCAGGCGTAGGCCTCTGGCAAGGGCTCAATGGGCTGATGAAGAGATCTTGGGTCTTCGCGCACCTCAGGAGTATGAAGGCAGGGGTGGTCTTTTTGCAGGATACGCACCTCGTGTGAAGGACTGAGAAAGGGGTGGATGCGTAAGGTGTTCCACTCGGGGTTTGATTTGAAGTCGCAGGGGTTGGCCATTTTGATGAGCAAAAAGACGGGGTTTGTGCGTGTGATGGAAGTGAGTGACCCGGGTGGGAGATACATGATGGTGAGCGGGGTATTAGAGGGGACGCTGGTGGTGTTGTTGAATGTATACATACCGAAATGGGATGATGTGGGGTTTATGAGGGGGTTGCTGACAGCGATCCCAGGTTTAGCCACGCATCAGTTGATTATGGGAGGAGGCTTTAATTGCGTGCTGGAGCCGAGAGTGGAAAGGTTGTGCCTCAGGTCAATGGGAAGGCTGCTGATGGCAATAGAGCTGGGAGCGTTCATGGAAAGGATGGGAATGGTGGACCCGTGGCATTTTAATAACCTGGGGTGGAGGGACTACTCCTTCTCGCACGTAAATAAGTTATACTCCAGAATTGATTTTTTTTGTGGTGAACCGTGAGGTGCTGGCAGGGGTGGAGGGGGCAGGGTGCACAGGGATAGTAATTTTGGATCATGCGCCCCACTGGCTGGAGGGTCAGCTGAGATCAGGACAGAGACAGGGATGGAGGTTAGATTTGGGGTTGCGAGCAAATAGAGGATTTTGTGATAAGGTGTGGTCGGTGTTTAAGGACTATGTGGTGTTGAACCAAAATGGGGGAGGTGTCGGTGGCCACATTCTGGGAGGCACTGAAGGCGGTGATTCGGGGGGAGATTATCTCATTCAAGGTGCATGAAGATGGGAAAAGGAAAGAGGAATACGAACATTTATTAGCGAGATAGTCGAGATGGACAGGTAGTATTCGAGGGCGCCCATCGTGGACGGATGGGGAAGAAGGAAAATGCTACAGGGACAATTCGATAGGTTGATGATGGGAGGGCGGTTGGGCAGCTGTGCAGGGCGAGGGGGGTGCAGTATGAGTATGGGGAGAAGGCAAGTCATATGTTGGCGCACCAGTTGCGGAGCAGGTGGCGTCCAGGGAAAGTTTGAGGGTATGGACAGAGATAGAGGAGGTGGTGTCGGAACTGGGGAAGATAAACGAGGCGTTTAGAGAATATTACAAAAGAACTGTACAGGGCAGACCCGGGGGCGAAGAGGGGGACAAGGGGCGGTTCTTGGATGGGTTGTTGTTCCCACAGCTGGAGGAGGAGAAGAGGCAGGCACTAGAGAAGTCTTTTGGGCTGAGGGATGTAATGGAAAGCATAAGGAGGATGAAGTCCCTGGGGCCAGATGGTTACCCGGCGGAAATTTATGAGTTTGCGGCGGAACTGGCACCGTATCTGCTGGGGGCGTTTAGTGAAGTTCTGGAAAAGGGGGAGCTGCTGGAGACGATGATGTAGGTGACGATTTCGCGAATACCAAAGAAGGGGAAGGACCCGTTAGAATGTGGGTCGTATAGGCCCATATCACTGTTAAACATAGAAATGCTGGCCAAGCTGGTGGCAGGGAGGATGTATCCCAGGGTGGTTGTGGAGAACCAAACAGGCTTTGTAAAGGCCAGACAATTCTCCCGCATTATAAGGCGATTGTTGAATGTGATTATGACCCCGTTGAGAGGACAAGCACCAGAAGTGGACGTGGAGAAGGCATTCGATCAGGTGGAGTGGCGGTATTTGTTTGAGGTCCTGGGAAGGTTTGGGTTCGGGCCTAAGTCTGTGGAATGGGTGCGTCTGTTGTACGTGGCCCCAGTGGCGAGCGTACGTACCAGTGAGATGAATTCACAAAGTTTCGGGTTGCACAGGGGAACGAGGCAGGGGTGCCCACTGTCGCCTCTACTGTTCATGCTAGCATTTGAGCCTTTGGCAATGACCCTTATGGACTCGGCACAGTGGCAGGGGATTAGGAGGGGGAGCAGGGAGCACTGGGTGTCGCAGACAACCTGCTCTGCACTGAATGTGTCGGACCCGCTGAAGAGCATGGGGAGGATTATGGGCCTAATAGGGAGGTTTGGGGTTTCTCAGGTTATAGGTGAACATGGGGAAAAGTGAGGTGTTCCCGTTGAACGAGTTGGGTGAGAGAGCCTGGGATAGGTTCAGGTATTTGGGGATCCAAGTGATTGGAGAGTGGGCAACGCTGCATAAATGGAATCCAGCAAAGCTAGTGGAGGAGATTAGGGAGGGTTTTAGAGGTGGGATATGCTGCATCTGACTCTGGCAGGGATGGTTCAAGTGGCGAAGATGAGTGTCCTGCCAAGATTCTTCTTTGTATTCCAGACGCTCCTGATTTTCATACCAAAGGCCTTTTTTCGGAAATTGGATACAGTCATTTTCGAGTTCATGTGGGCGGGCAAGGTGTCAAGGGTACGGAGGACCCTGTAGCAGAGGCAGAGGCAGAAGGGAGGTGTTGGCGTTACCAAACTTGATGCGCTCTTATTGGCCGGCGAAAGTGGAGAAGGTGAGGGAGAGGGGCAGAATGGGTTAGGATGGAGGAAGAATCCTGTGGGGGATCCAGCCTGAGGGCCATGGTGACGGCAGCATTGTCGCTGGTGCCAAGGCGTGCCTGGTTGTACAGTCCACGATGAGGATGTGGAACCAGCTGAGGAGGCATTTTAGGATAGATGGGATGTTGGTGTCAATGCCATTATGTGAGAACCATGGGTTTGAGCCAGGGGAGGGGGGACGGACGGATGGCATGTATTGGAAGTGGAGAGAGGTGGGGCTGGTGAAGTCGAGAGATTTGTACGTGGAAGAGAGGTTCGCAAGAGTATAAAATCTGACGGTGAGGGTAGAGTTCCTGAGAGGAAGTGAATTTAGACTGTGCACGGAAGGTGTGGAAAGGGTTTCCCAAGTTGCTGAAGTATGCCCTATTGGAACGATTGCTGCTTCTGGACTTGGAAAGGGAGGGCAGGATTGGGGACATATATGGATGGTTGGGAGAGCAGGCGGGTGAGCAGGTGGTAAAGATTAAGGAGAAGTAGGAGGAGGAGCTGGGAGGGAAATACATTGGGGAGTATGGATTGAGGCATTATGCAGGGTGAACTTGACCTCCTTGTGTGCGAGGATGAGCCTGATACAGTTTAAGGTGGTATTTAGGGTACATATGACTCAGGCAAGGATGTGTCTGTTCTTCTGGGGAATGGAGGCAAATGCGAGAAGTGTGGGTGGGATCCGGCAAATCACGTGCATATGTTCTGGGGCTGTGAGAAGTTGGAGAGATACTGGGCAGGAGTGTTCAGGACACTAACAAAGATTGTGGGGGAGGAGGTTGGGCCGGATCCTATGCTGGCGACCTTCCGGTTATCGGAGTGGCTGGGGCTGATGGAGAGGAGGAAGGCCAATGTCGTGGCCTTCACCTCTCTGAGTGCCCGGCAGTGAATTTTATTGATATGGCGGTCGCTGATGCTGCTGGGGGTGCCGGCTTGGCTAGGGGACTTGTAATGAAGTATGAACCGAGGGGCTCAGCGGAGGGTTTTGAGACAAGGTAGGGGCTGTCTGTGGCCATGTACAAGGAGCTGTTTATCGTGTGTGGGGGGGGGGGGGGGGGGGGGGGGTGAAATGGGAAAAAACTTGTACAAACTGTAAAACTGTGAGAGGGGGAACATGTTCCCCAGATTATTTACGTTTTGTAACTGTTTGAATAAGTTTGGAATAAAATAAATTTTTAAAAAGAGTTCTGTAATAAAGATTCAAATAAAATTGCCTGGTTAGTTTCTTTAATTAAAACCCCTTCATATATTTTCTAGATTCCTTTTATTATATCGCACAATATCTCACCTATGCTGCTGGCTTCTGTAGATATAGCACTTGTGCTTAATATGAAAAGTGATGGGTGAGGCTGATATTATCCACCTTGAAGTGACATTACCTGTAATGTATTACTGTCAACTAAGTTTACAATGAGGTGTATTTGCTTTCTAACACTCTATTGTTCATGTAATAAATGTGGAAGCTTGCATTTCAGATAGTCAGGAAAACACCTTTTTCTCTCGAAGCTGCCATAAGTGATGCAAATGAGGGAAACATATTAGCAGCAAGCTTAAAGCAGAATACATGTTACAAAAAGTTATAAATCACTCTACAGCTTTGTCACAGAAAATTATTTTAAAGATGGATTTGAAAATTATGATGATAGAATACCAGGAGTGTATATGCACTGATTGATAAAGAAGTCGATAATTTATATAAAAAGAAACTGTGTGTACAGGAATAGCCAGATAATGGATTGCATAAATAAAACATAATTCATGTCATTCCAATGATGCTTGTCAATATCCTGGCAGAATCAGTCTTTATGCGGAGCAGATAGTGACATCGAATTAAAGGTAAACAATTAAAAGCTAATTGGAGGTGGATGTAAAATTAACACCAGTTACCACTGGTACTAAAAAGTAATTTTCTTTAATGGAAGACATGTTCCATCCCAACTGAGATCAGCTAACTTAGCATAAAAGAGGATTGAAACCTGAATGCTGCACCAAGTGATGTCTTAATCTACTTAGCCACTGGGAGCCTTTTTAATTAATTTTTGAATTCTGATTTGTATGCAGACGAAGTAAGGAAGTACGTGAGCAGAGTGGAGTATTGAATGGATTATTGTCCTTTTGATTTGGATGTACAAATGATACCACAACCTTCAAAGGTTTTAATGCAAGTGCTGCTACCAGGTGCTTGAGTGATTACAAAAAGCATTTTCCTAATCATGTTAGCTTCCTAATTATTTTATGTTGTAGTTTAATGCTCAAGACTTATATTTTTTCCTCTGAGTAATCAAGGAAGCCTGCACTTACTGATTATGCAGAAAACATGAAAAAGAATGATAACACTACGTTCACGTTTGTGCTAATATTTTACAATGATTTAGTTCTACAATTTAATTTTTAAATTGAGATGTTGATTAGGCATACTTTACAGACTGCAATAATATTATGTGGTGTGTGGCTGATCACTCAAGGAGTCTGGGTTGCTGTGGCAACATTCACTTTTACTTGTATTTTGTAGTCAGGAGTTAAGGATGATGAGGGTCATGTCTCCAACTTCCTTTCCATCATAAAGCCAACCAGCATTCTCTCCCACTGTTACCAATTGCCATTGGCGTGGGTTGGGAGGATTTGCAAGTTGGTAATAAACCTGTTTGGCCATGTTAACAAAGCACTTTCCTTGGCCATCAAGTCCCGGGGAAAGATTTGAAGCAATGGCTTCTGAACCTGAGGCAGGGACGCTAGTATTATGAACCCAAGTAAAAAGTGACATTTTGTCCTAAATGTCTGTTGTGGCTTGTGGATGGAATGAACTGGTGACAAAGCAAAGCATTTCTGAGCACTGACATTAAAGAGACCGACATGTACCGTTTTCAGTTGTGCTTAACTTAACCGATGTGTCTCAGCTGCAGAATTTATGAGGTAATAAATGGCTATCAGCTACGGAATAGCTTACGCAGACACAGGCTCTGGTTTGTCCAGTAAACACTGCATCTCCAATGCTCTTAGCTGTCATACTATACAGGGAAGCACTAATTGAAAATAAATCTGTTTACCCAATTGATTTTGCAGTTTCCAGCAGACCATGTACAATAATGTAAGTGTGGACTCTCACTAATTTGTAACAGTAAAGGATTACGCCAGGTAACTGAAACACACAAAAAGTTTTTAATTATGAAGTTTAGCTCTACCATTTGGATGTCCCTAAGTTCAAATAATTTTAAATGGATTTGTATGGCTTGTTTTGTCTTAATGGACGCGATTTAATGGAAACATTTCTAAGTGTAATTTTGGGAGCGATTGGCAGGGTTTTACTCGACGGCTGGTTTGGCGAGATCACCGCCAAATGGTACTTTGTGACAAGCTTCTCGCCATGACCGGCTGTCTCGCCGTCTGATTCTCCAGACTTGGGCCTCAGCGTCTCACCACTGTCGTGTTATTCACCCTGGGGTAACACAGACTGCAACTGGATACAGTTGTAGTTCAATATGTTAGTTCAATATGTTTTATTGAACTTCTGGAGCAGTGCACACAGCTTGCTGTGGGGTTGACACTCTACTAATCTAAGTGTGCTAACTATAACTAACTAGACCAGACTAGCTCTGAGCCAGGTGTAGAAGGTGCTAATTGATATATGCACTCTGACTGTCACTACAGTTGTCACCAGTGGAAAGAGGCAGCGTGGTGATGCCTCGTGTGTTTTATAGTGGGAAACCCCCCTCTAGTGTTCTGCCCGTTGATTGGTTGTGTTCTGTCCTGTGTGTTGATTGGCTGTACTGGGTGTCTGTCACTGCCTGTCTGTATCTTATTATGTACATGCGTGCATATCATGACAACCGCTAACAAGGGAGAGCAGCTGCCTCACCACTCACTCCCAGTCAAAACACAAGCATGGCAGCGCAGAGACCTGGTCATTGATTTTGGGATGACGACCTGGCCAGGATTCTCGACACCACTGATGCGAGGAAGTACATCCTGTTCCCTGTAGGGGTGGGGGAATGGGTTGGAAGATGAGCAGCAGGGTCATCAATACCGCCTGGGAAGTAGTGATCGTGGCTGGCAGCAAGACAAGAGGACTTACGTACAATTTTGGAAGAGTACCAACGACTACCACTGAGCTGCAAGTTGTCACCTCTCTCCTGCCATCAGTTCCGCTTGCCACCCCTCAAATTCCAGACCCTCCCCACAAATCACTGGCTGGTACATTGCACCCTCACCACATCCAATCTTCGAGCTTACTCCTCAAAACCCACTGGAACTCTACAGGTACGGTGCCCACATATGCCACCTGCTCTAGACCCCCGACCCCTCAAGCGGCAGCTCAAAATGCCCTCGCTTTGTCCCCGCAGGCGAAGATAGCCCATAATAGTCAGGAAAGAGCTATGATGGGGGGGGGGGCGCAGAGTACCAAAGATTCGAGTCCTCACCCCGTACGAGGAAGGGTGCCTGGAAATTGCAGGGTTGACTGAGGAGAGAGCAGTCACAAACAACGAGACTGGCCTGCACCACAGAGGTGAGGATCCACTGTTCCTTCACCCAGAGCATGGCCCAGTCACTGAGGACCATCGCTAAGGGCGTTGACACCATGTTGCAGTCAATGGGGAGCTACCAGGACTGGCAGAACCAGATGACGCAGAGGTCTCTGGAGCTCACTCCAACTGCCTCTTTTTCCTATGGAGACCCCCAAGGCTCTATGGGCGCCGTCAGAGAGGACAAAGTGCTGGGGCATTTCACCAAGGAGATTAAGGCGATCGCCAGTCCTTCCAAGTCCCCTCTTCCTGACACCGGCATATCTCAAGGGCAGCAGGCAGAACAGGGTGGCACATCAGTGCCAATAACAACGGTAATACGGCCAGAGCCCTCCGGCCCTTGGCCATCCACAGGACGTTCATTAAGGGCATCTAAGGTTACAGGGTACAGAAAGTAGCAAGCTGCGCCCACCTCTGATGTGCATCCTGGGGGCACACCTAGACAAAGCAGTAGACCATGAAAGATCAAGAAGAGAGAGGATCACTGTTAGTGGGGGAGGCGCACTATCTGTAGCTAGGGTAAATGGAACTGTCAAATGTTCACAATTAAAACGCATGATACACATGAAGCCCCTGTCACGTCAATCTTCAGAGGGGGCCTGCCTGTAGTGATCTGCATAGTATTTGCTTTAATTGGAAGACTACGGGTGTTAATCAACATAGAGTTAAAGATCATCCTGGCAAGAAGCAAATGTGTAGCATATATTGCATAAATATAACATGGTACCAGGAAATTGACTTCAAGAAAGATCAATAGATAGATTAGATGAGAATTAGAAAGAAAAAAAGAAAATTTGTACCGACTATTCGACTTTGGAAGGCTTTGCAGCATTTGGATCCCTCAAAAAATAATCGACTCAATGGACCACATTAAGGTTCCACATCAACTAAAAACTACCGGTAATCTTAACCTCAAATTGGAAACTTTTCAAACAGCAATTCCAAATCTTTCTAGAAGCACATGATTTGACCACCCGCTTCTGAAGCTCGAAAAATAGCTCTGCTTTTATCCATGGCAGGATAGCAGGCTACAGAAATATACAACTCTTTCATTTACTCTGAAGGGGAGGACTCAATCACTAAGCTTTGCAATGCAGATCCACAGTGCAATTTCAAACTCCGAAACGAAAACAAAGAAACATTAACTTTCGCAGTGTGGATTCATCGGAGCAGAAAAAATCCGTAGATAATTATTCTTCAGCAGAGGATAATTTCTCATTAGAAAACATGTTTTTTGTGGGAACAATTGAAAAAAGTGAGGAACTTAAAGCAACAACCAACACTCCTCAACCGGTCAATAAGATTGACTCTGGCAGTGAATGGACTTCAACAGTGCAAGTTAACCATTTTCAAATATTGTTCAAGCTTGACACTGGGGCTTCAGTCAATTTACTGATAAGCAAAGACCTCAACTCTATTCCAGGAGACCATGACATGATATCTGCTGCATGTTGACTGAAAGACTACAATAGCAATCAGATCACATCAATGGGATTGTGCCATCTTCAAGTCAAAAATAAAAAGATAAAGAAGAAGCTACGATTTGAGATCGTGGAAAACGACAAATCACCACTGAGGCTTGCAAAGACTTGAGGCTTGTTCAAAGAATCCATATGACTCCTCAGGACACATTACGCATGGAAGATGAAATCCAGCACATCCGCCAACAGTACCCTGATGTATTTAAAGGTACGGGCACCTTACCTTAACAGTACAAGATCTTACTAAAAAAATACGCAAAATCTGTAATTCATTCGCCTCGGAGGGTTCCAGCTCCTTTGCGAGAGAGGTTGAAACGTGACCAACTACAATCACAAGGCGTCATCTCTCGAGTCACGCAACTGACTGACTGGGTCAGCTCTCTAGTATGTGTTACAAAACCATCTGGAGATCTTCGAATCTGCTTGGATCTGCAGTGTTTAAGCAAAAATATTTGTAGGGAACCACTATCCTATCCCTAAGCATGAAGAAATCTCATGCGAGATGGCGAATGCTATATCTTCACAAAACTCGATGCTTCGCAGGGATTCTGGAAGTTGCAGTTTGAAGACTCGAGCAGGTTGTTGCGCAAATTCAATACTCCATTTAGATGCTTCTGCTTTAACCACATGTCTTTTGGAATAATCTCTGCTTTAGAGGGTTTCCATAGGATAATGGAGCAGAGAACTGAGGGTATCGATGGTGTAAGAGTCCACCATTCGCCACGCTCTTGGGGTTTCTGGGCATAGGGCTGCTGGGGGATCCCCTGTAATCTGTCATTTAATAGTATGCGGTGGTGCTTCGCCAACTTAGGATCTCGTTGAGCCCATGTGTGAAAGTGAACAGCCATCATTGGCAGAGTATTTAGAAAATTCAGGGTCGCCACACCTTCATCCACCATTGCTGGGGGTCGGGGACTCAGGGGCAGCAGAAGATGATTAAGGGCATCAGTGTGGGCTGTGTAACTGGACGGTGTTGAAACGAGTACTCATATGCAGCAAGCAAAAGTGCCCAACGCTGAATCACGGCCGGTGCAATGGGGGGAATTCCCTTGTCCTATTGAAAGAGGCCCAGCAAAGGCTTGTGATTGGTCATAATGGGCAAATGCCACCTGAAGACATACTAATGGAACTTTCTGGCACCGAATGTCACTATCAAGCCTTCCTTCTCTATTTGGACATAGCATCAGTCCGCGTTTGCCAGAGTCCTCGAAGCAAAAGCACTCCGTGCTATTGTCCCATCTGTCCCGATGCCATTGGGGGGTTGGTGGTGGTGGTGGTGGGGGGTGGGGGGGGGGGGGGGGGGGAAATCACAAGTTAGGATTAATATTCGAGCTGGGTCATAATGGTTGAGGCAAGGATGATAGGTGCTTCTTCACCCCAGCGAATGCTTCTTTCTGTAAAGCACCTCAAACACCATTCGGTCCTTCTTAAGGAGTATGTGGAGGAGTGTCAACAGAATGGCCAAATTTGGGATGAATTTACCATAATAATTTACCAGGCCCAAGGAAGGACCCGAGTTACGTGGTGTTCCTTTGAGCTTTTTTTTTAATTCATTCATGGGATGTGGGCATCACTGACTGGGCCAGCATTTATTGCTCATCCACATTGCTTTGGATCTGCAGTCACGTGGAGGCCAGACCAAGTAAGGATGACCGATTTTCTTCCCTAAAGGACGTTAGTGAACCAGATGGGTTTTTACGAAAGGTTTCATGGTCATCTTTAGACTTTTAATTCCAGATTTTATTTTTATTGAATTCAAATGTCATCACCTGCCATGGTGGGATTCGATCCCAGGTACCCAGAGCATGACTCTGGGTCTCTGCATTACTAGTCCAGTGACAATACCACTACTCCACTGCCCCTTTTATGGTGAACTTTCTCCTCCACAAGGTGTAGGCTATCTCTGACCATCCTTTACCCCAAGGACGTTACCGCCTGTGCCCTGAACATGCATTTGTTCATCTTCAGTCGGGCGCCAACCTGGGAGAATGGTATCAGCACTCCTCCAGATTTTCCATGTGCTCCTTATCGGTGGCACCCGTGATGAGCATGTCAACTAAGAATACAGCTACTTCTGGTAGCCCTTGAAGAATACCTTCCGTTACACTTTGGAAGATTGCTGGAGCTGATGACACTCCGAATGGGAAGCAAGTATACTCAGGTAACTCTGTGGCTGTTTATAGTTGCGAATTTCCTGGATACGGGATCCAGTTCCACTTGCAAATCGTCATGGTTCATACCGAGCTTTGTAAAGGAACACCCTCCAGCCAGTTTCATGTATAAGTCTTCCACTCTAGGCATCGGGTAGTGGTCCAGATGTGAAGCCGTATTCACTGTGAGTTTGTAATCTCAGCAGAGTCAGACAAACTTGTCCAGCTTCATAACTGGTACTATGGGTTCGTCCCACTTCACAAACCGTAGTCGGTATATGATTCCCAGATCCTTTAGGTGCTGCAGCTCTGAATCAACTTTCGTGAGTAAAGTGTAGGGAACAGGCCTTACTCTAAAATATCTGGGCTAAGCCTCTGAGTCCAAGTATGTACAAGGCATGGTTCCCTTCATTCTGCCCAGACCCTCCTGAAATACTTCAGGGAACTTTCCCAGGACTTCATCAAGTTTCCGGTGCCCATCCGACAAATTTGTTGTCAATCAATACAGAGGGCTTGTAACCAGTCATGCTCCAACAGATTAGGTCCTGGTCCCTGCACCACAGCTAAGGGTAGCCTGACCGTTTGCTGTCCGTGTGTTGCCGGGGTCAGAGTGGTCCCCACGATGCACCTCTATAGGTTGCCAACCTGGCCTTGGTGTCTCGCAGCGTTAGTGGTAAGATCCCTGTATATAGCCAGCGAAAGGCCTGTTGGTCCATGATGGAGACAATAGCTCCAGTGTCTATCTCCATCACAGAGGATGCACGTTCACTTGCAAGTGACTCAGATCGACGCCACATTCGGGGCCCTAACGCAGTTCAGCTGCATCATACCGTCTTCTTCTGGTGGGGCCACGTGCAATACCCTGGCTCATGGTGAACTCATCGGCTGCCCTGGGCAGCATCCTCTTCACCGGTTCTGGCATCCCTGAACACCATGTGTTCTCGGTCCACACATCTGGCAATATGGTTGGCCCTCTCCTTTGTCCTTGGGGAGGTATCCCGCAGGTCTGCAGTGACTCCTGAGTACTGGGCCCGACTGCAGAATTGTGCCTTGAGCTGCCTCTTGGGAGGTGATCTGGCCATTCTGGCACTGCCCTGTGATGTTGCAGCATTCCTATATGGAGGGCAGGTCAATATGGACCCTTGAAGTTCCTGTACCCTTTTCTCCACATTTTGGCAGGCTAGTGATAACTCAGTGGCAGAGGCGGCATGATGGTGCAGTGGTTAGCACTGCTGCCAACACCACTGTGGACACGGGTTCGATCCCAGGCCGGGGTCACTGTCTGTGTGGAGTTTGCACATTCTCCCCGTGTCTGCATGGGTTTCACACCCACAACCCAACGATGTGCAGGTTAAGTGGATTGGCCATGCTAAATTGGCCATGTTAAATTGCCCCTTAATTGGAAAAAAATAATTGGGGACTCTAAATTTAAAAAAAATCAATGGCTGTTTCAAATCTAACATGCACTCCGTCAACAGCTTCCTTTGTGCGGCCATCTTACTTATTCCATAAATCAGCCTTTCCCTCAGATTTCTGAGAGGGACATCCTGAACTCGCAGTGCTCCATCAACCGGCTAAGGCGGGTCAAAAAGTCAGTTACCGACTAACCCGGAGACTGCAGGCTCATTAGAACCCCAAAAGTCAGGGCCCCACAGGATGGCAGGAGAATCTCTTTTTTACAGTCTTCCCCCAAGATACCGTTGGCTTGAAAGAAGTACCTCATACGTTCTGCATATTGGCCCCAATCTTCCAGGCCCACGTCAAGCTTACTAAACAGCGGCATTTTAAAACATACATCTTCACGTTTCTGCACGGTAGTAATCCAGGGTGGGTGGGCATTTTGAAAAGCGAGTCTGGACCCTCCTCTTCGTCAATTTAATGACCAAGGAAGCCAGCGATAGGCAGGAAATTATTTATTTTACTTTTAATGACCTGCCTATGGGATAACCAATATGCCAGTCCCTGCTCGTCCCTCTTTTATTCTGGGTTCTAACGAGGCCCAGCTAGGTGACGCTCCGCCCCATACCTGCGAGGCTCACACTCCATGAACCCCACGGGAAGATTGATAATGGTTTCCCTGTGAGCCTCATGGAGGTTCTGACAGTTTGTGAGGAAATGTTAGGAAAATGGAAAGAAAATTTGAAAATGGCTGTACACCATCATCTCCAAACTAAAAGAAAAATGCTTTTCAAAATGTAATCGAAGATAAAAAGTAAAAAGGTAGAAAGTTAAAAGTCAGAAATATGATATGTGGTGTATTTCCGTTAGAAACGTGAAAAAAATCTGTTGGATTGAACACAAGCTGTGAAAAGCAACAGGTGCACTGAAATTCAATGTAGTGGAAAATAAATTAAGCCCTCACCTCAGTAACGTAAGCAGCCAAACAGTATGAATGGTAAGCTGCTCTTTGGAGTGGGCAAATTAATTGTCTATAGACTGATGTTTAATTTTTAAAAATCTATTTCTTTTTTCATCTTTCTACTTCTTATTGCTTTGTGTTTTTAAAAAAATTAATCCTGAAAGCCACTATATGAAACATATTTCAAATTCCCTGGCAAGAAACCAATGAGCTGTGTTTCTGGAAGAATTATGAATAAATAATCATACCACTGGCCTGCATCATAATTGAACCTAATACATTTTGTATGAAGGAAACAGTTTTATTTTTGACATCGGCTAATGTATATAAATTCTCTGCTACATGGCTTCTTCATCATGGCGATGGTGCAGACTGCATTATTATGCTGTAAAAATCAAATTTTTGACTGATGAGATTTGCTGTATTTTATGGTGATGAATTGCTTTGATTATTTTGCTTTGTTAATGTAATAAAATTGTGAATAAAACAAATGATTTAAGGTAGCCATATGTTATATCACATTTATATTGTACAATTGCTGCACAATTATGTTAGGTCAGCTGCAGTTCTGGATTTGTCCTGTATACACTGCAGGACAGATGCCTGTCTGACACCAAGAAAACACTGACACCAAGAAAAGCACAGCTGAGCGTGTAAAAAAGCTCCCACGTGTATTTCCTCACAATTCACTTTAGCAATTTTACGATTCTGTCAGTGGCAAGTGATCCATGAAAACCTGCAATGTAAAACCCTATTGCGCTCCCCGATAGATACGCTGAAAAATAGTGGTCACGCAGCCAGCAGGAAGATGGCAGCCATTTACTTATAATAATAGTAATCTTTACTGTTACAAGTACGCTTACATTAACACTGCAATAAAATTACCGTGAAAAGCCCCTAGAAGCCACATTCCGGCACCCGTTTGGGTACACGGAGGGAGAATTCAGAATGTCCAAATTACCTAACAGCACGTCTTTCGGGACTTGTGGGAGGAAACCGGAGCACCCGGAGGAAACCCACGCAGGCACAGAGAGAATGTGCAGACTCCACACAGACGGTGACCCAAGCTGGGAATCGAACCTGGAACGTGGCGCTGTGAAGCAACAGTGCTAACCATTGTGCTATTGTGCTGCCCATAATTTCATTACAGGATTAGGGTTCAGCCAACAGTTCTTATTGGTTTCAAATTAGAAGATCAGGAACTTGTTTCACAATCTATGTTATTTGTAGAGCACTTTTTCATGTCCACAAACAATGGACAAACTTTGATATGCAGCCAATATTGTGTCAATAAATAGAGCAGTTAAAGTTTGCACAACAATGTATCATAAACAATAAATGAAATGAATGACCAGTTAATCTGGTTAATTGTTTGCCAGGACACATGGAGAAGACTTTCGTCTTCATCAAACAATACCATGGGATATTAATAATCACCTGAACAGGTGGGCAGGATCTTGGTTTAACACTTCATCTGAAGGAAGGCATGCCCACCAATACAACCTTCCCTCAGTTCGTAACTGAAGTGTCAGCCTGTAGACGTGTTCAGTGTTGCAGCGGGATTTGAATACACATGCTTCATAAATTAACGCAGAGAATTTAATTAATGGACTCCGTATACTTCTCATCCGGTCAAAGCCAAGATGGATTTACCGCAAAGCGTGCTGGCAACAGTTCGCTGACCAGCTCAAAAAGTCTGTTGCCTGCATCCCGATCAAACAGATCCTAATCAATGAGACTTGGACACGCTTCATCGAGGTCATCTTTAAAGCTTCCAAAGCAAACATTCCACATGGATTTCATCCAACGTACATTCCTTGGCTTGACTGTGAATGCCAAGAACTCCTCAAACAATTTAAAGAATCTGGCGATCCAGATATTGCCCAGCATCTAATCAAATCTCGAAACAATGGACCCCGCGCTGTCTGGCAAGAGCTAACTAGCAACCTGGACTGCACTCACTCCAGCCAGAACGTTTGGAGACTGATCCAGCAACCAGCTGCTGGGCAGCAACTTCCAACCGGAGCTGCATCCCGCCGAGTGCAGTGGCCAGGCACCTTGTCAAAGATGGCAGAGCTCCTACTAGAGCCAGCCATAGATGCAATCATAGAATCCCTACAGTCCAGAAAGAGGCCATTCAGCCCATCGGGTCTGCACTGGCCCTTGGAAAGAACACCCTACTTAAGCCCATACCTCTACCCTATCCCCGCAACCCAGTAACCCCACCTAATGTTTTGGACACTAAGGGACAATTTAGTTTGGCAAATCCACCTTACCTTTGGACTCAGTAAGCAGTCTCACAACACCAGGTTGAAGTCCCAACAGGTTTGTTCACTAGCTTTCAGAGCGCAGCTCCTTCATCAGGTGAGTGAAGAGGTGGGTTCCACAACCACATATATAGACAAAATTGTTTGAAGGCAAGTAATGGGGGTGTGGGGGTGGACTTGGCAAGATGTTCGTCTTCATCAATGACGTGTTGAAGGCTGCAAAGAAGGTGTTGTAGTTTCTCTGCTCCGGGGTTGTAATGAATGATGAAGGGTACTCTGTCAGTTGTGTTCTGTGTTTGTCTTCTGAGGAGGTCGATGCGTTTTTTTTGCTGTGGTGCGTTGGAACTTTCGATCGATTTGTCGAGCGCCATAACCCGTTCTTATGAGGGCGTCTTTCAACGTCTGTAGATGTCTGTTACGTCCCTCCTCATCTGAGCAGATCCTGCATATATGGAGGGCTTGTCCAAAGGGGATGGCTGCTTTAATATGTTTAGGGTGGAAGTTGGAGAGGTGGAGCATCGTGAGATTATCCGTGGGCTTGCGGTAAAGCGAAGTGCTGAGGTGACCGTCCTTGATGGAGATGCATATGTCCAAGAATGCAACCGATTCTGGAATGTAGTCCATGGTGAGTCTGATGGTGGAACTTATTGAAGTTTTCGTGTAGTTGTTTCAGTGATTCTTCGCTGTGTTTCCAAAGGAAAAAAATGTCATCGATGTATCTGGTGTATAACGTCGGTTGAAGATCCTGTGTGGTGAGGAGGTCTAGTTCGAACTTGTGCATGAAGATGTTGGCATATTGTCGTGTGAATTTGGTCCCCATGGCTGTTCAGTGTGTCTGGATGATGAACTTGTTGTCAAAGTTGAAGACGTTGTGATCCAAGATGAAGCGGATAAGTTGTAGAATTGCATCTGGCAGTTCTGGCCTCCACCCTGTTCAATCTGTACATAAATGACCTGCCAGGAACATGCAGCCACAAGTTTATCTATGCAGATGACATCTGCTATGTTTACCAAGCGAGGGCAGCATGGTGGCGCAGTGGGTTAGCACTGCAGCCTCACAGCGCCGAGGTCCCAGGTTCGATCCCGGCTCTGGGTCACTGTCCGTGTGGAGTTTGCCCATTCGCCCCATGTTTGCGTGGGTTTCGCCCCCACAACCCAAAGATGTGCAGAATAGGTGGATTGGCGACGCTTAATTGGCCCTGAATTGGAAAAATGAATTGGACACTCTAAATTTTTTTTTAAAATGTTTACCAAGCGAGATATTTCAAGGACATTAACAGTGCTCTTAATGATGACCTTAGTAAACTCTCTGACTACTATCAAAACTGATGCTTCAAATCAAGTGCTGCCAAAATCAAATCATGTGTCTACCACCTTGACAATGCAGGAAGTCACCAAGAAGTTGACCTCTACCTAAATGGCAGCTGCATCAAACACCACCCTACACCTACCTGTCTTGGTGTAGTTTCAGACCCGCACACTGATCTTCAAGCCATACCTCCAGAAAGTCTCAGCTAAACTGAAGGCGAGCAACAATTTCATCAGCAAACTAGCAGCAGCCTCTTGAGGAGCCAACACGAGAACGTTAAGAACTTCCTCCTTGGCTCTCTGCTACTCAGTAACTGAGTACTGTGCTTCTGTTTGGACGAACTCTGTGCACTGCAAACTGGTAGATGTCCAGCTGAATGACACCATTAGGAACATCTCAGGAGTAATCCAGTCAACAAGCACAAATTGGCTACCTGTGTTCTGCAACATCGCACCACTACAAATCCGCGTGAAGAAAGCACAGCACAATTATTAGAAAGAGGTAACAAAGCTGCAAATCTACCACTTGTAGACGACATCAGCCACCCAGCAAACGCCTAATCTCAAGGTAGCCAATCTGGATCAACCTACCTGAGTTAAGCAATTCTGTTGCGGACCTGTGGGAGGACCTATGGCATAACACCAGTAACACAGCCCAGAATCAGCACTTGGTTGAGGATCCCACGTTGAGACTCCCAGGCTTCGAACTCCTGCGTGGCAAATGGGTCAAGATGAACAGGTTTTGCACTGGAGTCAGGCCCTGCCGCAACAACCTCTCCCATCTGAGATACCATGACGTATCCCTGTGAAACTGTGATGAAGTGTAAACCATGGTTCACGTAATCCACAGGTGTCCCAGCCAACGCTTCAGTGGCAGTTTCAATGCCCTCCATCAGGCCGATGAGGAGGCTGCCAGTATTTAACTGGATAAACCTATGGAACAGACTGCCAATCAGTCCAATGAATGCAGATTTAGTTAAAGTAAGGGTTCTAGTTGGACAGAGTTGAGGAATGTGGAATTGTTAATAGACCAAAAAAGATGTGCACGGTCTAAAATAAGTTCGCTTCAGAGGCAATAGGAAATTAAAATTCACCTCAATGCCTCAGGGCTGAGTTCGGTGAAGAAGAATTGGTCAGACTTCTGACTTCTTGGGCATAACCTTAGCTTTTTTCCAGAATTTGGGACCCTGAGTATAGCAGACCTGGTTGTCCTTTGCCAGAGTAAAATAATTAACAGCCCACCTCGAGGCTTCCAGGCCAAATAAAGAGGGCAGAATTATCCAGTTATTTTGTCAAGGATTTCGGCTTAAAGCGGTCACAGCTTGTTTCAGCAAAGTTCATCAGGACTTGAGCTCTTTAGGTTGCAGCACCCACAGGAACTGTGAGGAGGCCCGGGAAAGCTGGATCTGGGTTTCTCACCCTTACCTAGAGGTACAGATGAGGGAGTTGAGGGGCTGCAGTGAGATGTGCTCCCCCAAAGGCAGGGTGAAGAGGAAACCTTGTTCAACAAAGCAAGGGTAATGGAAGTGACCAAGGATGTGAGCAGTGGCAGAGTGGCCCCTCCAACCTGAAGACCATGTACCAGGAGCATCCAGGACTTCAGGAGAGTATGGCAGGTGAATGTCGCAGCATTGTAAGGGGCCAAGCCCCCCACTCTGAATGACAAAGCATTGTCCTCCATTGCACACTTCAGGTCAACTCACCTTGTAGCTCCACTCATTCCTCTCTCTGCAGCCACCTCATATCCCCAGAAGCAAATACTCACACTGGCCCTTACCCTATTGCCCTCTCGCATCCATCTCTCACAGTCCCTATTCAGAAATGTTCTCCTTCACTCCTCTGAACACAAGCCATTCCTAACACTCCCACCCCTATGCTTTCTCTACTTCCAGGTGAAGAGTTCAAACAACTTGAAAAGAGTTAGAGATGTGGGGTTATGGAATGCAGTGGGGCATGACATGCACCTTCAATGACTGACACCTTAATGAGAACTGGCAATGCATCCCTGGTCAACTGGGAAGGGGGTCTTGTACCATGCAAGAGGGCATACATGCCATCAGCAACGTGCCATGAGAACCAGAGCTTCTAGAGGCACTGGTGCCGGGATAGCTGGTCCTCTCACTGCAGATCCCTGGAGGTCTTGCTTCCTTCCACCTCAGTGACAACCCCCTCTTCCCTCTGGAAGGCCATGTGGCTGTGGAAAAGGCAACTTGTGCTGCTGTAGGTGTTGCAAATTGAAACATGTTGCGATAAAATCCACGCTCTAAAACCTTAACAGAAGGGCACAGTGCTGCATAAGCTACCACTTTGAAGGCTGGCAGCTGGGAAATACAACTGAAAATGGGTTAATTACTGGTCAAGTGAAATGCCTCCCAGTCAGTTGGCCTGTCAAGACATGGTAGCACTTCCTGGCAGGAAGAATAATGTGCAAGGCAGCCTCTCAGCCTGCCATGTTTGCAGCTCTTCATTGCAGCTGGAGGGAAGGGTCGGAAAGTTGACCAGGATCTTAAACTCAAAACTAAGTTGATTGCTTAATGGGCAGCACAAGTGATTCCATGCTGCTATATGCTTTGAAGACTTAGATAACCTATAGTAGGCACCTGAAAACACTGGAGACCAACCATCAGTAGGGCCTTCGCTAAATTCAAGAAACCCGCTTTGATGGGCAGGACATACCATGTGCATGCCTGACTCCCGAAGCAACTGCACTACTAACAAATTCAATACATAGGATATTTCCCAAAGGACAGCTTTAAGAAATGTCCTCAAAGGATCCGCAAAGAGGTCAAAATTCCCACTGACTCTTGGGAATATCTGGCCTTTGACCAACCAAAATGGAGATGGTTCATTTGGGAAGGTACCAAACACATCAAGAGACTTCATCAGAATACACAGAGTCAAAGTCAAGGCATTGGAGAGAGTGCACAAACCTAAAAAAAAACCTAATCTATTCGACCCTTCAAGCACCACCTGCTCCCCTTGCGGCAGAGCCTGTTGATCGCGCATTGGATTTATCAGCCATCTCAGAACCCATTGAACCAGAGTAAAAGCAAATATCCTCAATCCCGAGGGACTGCCTGAGAGAAAAACAGGGAAGGAAATTGACGGGGGCGGGGTGGGGGAGGTGTGCTTGGTGCAGTGGGGATTGATATATTTATACATACTAAATATTTGAATTTGGAGAGAATATTTCTCTAGGTAGTTAAAAACTATGAGGATACACAATTAAAAAGCAAGCCAGTTAAAAATGGATAAAATTCAATTGACAGTTACTTGCTGATGTGCTAACTGTTCCCTCCTGCTATGCACAGATTCAGAATTTCATCATTTCCTCCTTTAATGCAACAATAAACCATTGTAGGCTTGGCCTACTTTTTCAAAGGTAAATTATGTTGCATGATTCTTAGTTTAATTGCTAGTTTAAACAGCATTAGCTTAACTTTGTTAAATGTTCCTCCTGGTGTTTATATGGATGATATTAAATTGTATAAAACTTTGCTAAACATTTATTAAAAATATAAATTTGAGACACAGCAATCTAATTACTGTTGTAACTACTAAATTAATACACCAGCACCTCCAATACCTGGTATATTCTTTCTTACTTGCTGAGTAAGCAAACTATAAAACCTAGAGGTTATATATATATATATATATATGTGTATCTTTCCTTGGAGCACACAATAGTGGAATTTAATCGGTGGTGTGCTGTTCCACACGGCGGAACAGAAGTGGGCACTGTGGTAGTATGACTAGGGGGATTACGGTACCTTCAGAGGTGAGCTGCCATTGGTGCAGAAGACTCGCTGCCCATTGGCCCAGGTAAGTCATGTGCCTCTCAGCCGATTGGCTGAGAGGTAGGTTGCTCCGCCTACAGGGCGGGATATAAGAACCCCGGCAGTCAGCCATTTCTTCTGTACGTCTGCTGCCGGGCATACATCTTGTGTATTAAAGCCTTTTGTTTGGATCGCATCTTCGCCTCGTGTTGAACTGATGGTGCATCAGGCACCACTTGCACTTTGGTGTTGGGAGTGGCATCCACACAATTTGCATGAAAACATAAAGGCGCAGCGACAGGCACATGAAACATGTGCAATTGTGTGTTGGGACTGTCTTTCCGTTGGAGGATCCCCTCCTCAAGTCACTGTTTAGCAGGTCTGGGCGGGCCCCAAAATATTTTCCAAGTCGGGCAGGGAGGTTTTGCATCAAGGCTCTAACGTTTTGCCCACCTCCTATGGGGGAAAGCGGGATTTGGCTATTGAGTTGGATGATCAGCCATGATCATAAAGAATGGCAGAGCAGGCTCGAAAGGCCGAATAGCCTCCTCCTGCCCCTATTTTTTTCTATGTTTCTCCTCTCTGTCAAAAGTCTGAGCCATTTTATCTGTGCATCCCATCATCCCTTTCAGTCTCTCAAACCTGTGGCCCCATCACCACCCCCCCCCCCCCCCCCCATATTAATCTCTATTGGCCTGGGAACCCTCTATCATATCCAAGCTGCTTACACAATGCTTTGGAAATGTCAGGGCAAAGAAATAGGCCAGCCCCAAAGTTCAGTGATGCCTCCCTGTAAATGCGCCATGAGGGAATGGCGATGGCAACAGGAGACCCTCCCTGATGACCAAGGTAGCCTGGACAGAGATGCCGAGGATGTTAGAACCCATGGGGGTCCACCAAAGATCATGGATGCAGTGCCAGATAAAGGCTAATGATCTCTTTTGGTCCGCCTGGGTGTGGGCATCAGACGATGTAATATCTTCTAGAATCTAGAATCCCCACAGTGCAAAAGGAGGCTATTTGCCCCATCGAGTTTGCACCGACCCTCCGAAACAGCACCCCACCTAGGCCCACACTCCTGCCCTATCTCCGCAACCCAGTAACCTCACCAAATCTACAAACCCTTGTACACTAAGGGGCAATTTAGCATGGCCAATTCACATCTTTGGACTGTGGGAGGAAACCCACATAGACATGGGAGAACGTGCAAACTCCACACAAACAGTAACCCAAGGCCTGAATTGAATCCGAGACCCTGGTGCTGTGAGGCAGCTGTGTGAACCACTGTGCCATCTAAGTATTTGTGGGAGTACGTGACTAGGCTGGATGGGTGAATCAACGGGCCAGCATATGTGATGGAGATTCGTGAAGACAAGGGGGTCAGTTGGCATTTGTCAAAGTCACTAAATCTCCACTTTCTCCTGCAAGACAAGCAAACCCATAACCAGAAGGAAAGTGTCAAGGTGGGTGGAGGGGTGCCCCAACTCAAGGTCTACACCCCTGCTGAGGAAGAAATCATCCAGACTGCTGGGGAACAGGGAGACTGATCCATTGCTGATGGTGAGATTGGAGTGGCAAGGCATTAGAGTGAGAATGGATCCACCCTGGGCTGTCCTAATGGGTGCTCAGGACTATGAGAGGAATTGAGCTCTGTTCATAGACTCTGTGGTACCTCAATGTATTTCTTTTTGTTCTCCTTTACAGGTGCCCGCAATACAGCCCAGGCCTTAGCCACGCCAGGAAACCTAAGACTCCATCTCTGCGCCAGTATCACCAGTGACCCAAAGGATGCACAGGACCAGCACAGCTACATCTACTTGGATCATGGAGTGGTTGCATTTATATTCAAGCCCACATTCTGGTGAGCATAGCAAGACAGGGCCCAGTAACAGAGGGAGGCTATGACATCCAAGGTCCAGACACTTGGAGGACTGTTGCAAAACAAGCCCCCGTTGAGCCCCAGACTGATTGTCATGGCCTCTGGACATGACCATAACAATCCTGCTGGAAACGCAGGAGAGGTCAGGGAAACATATGGCAAAGATGGCAGGGGTTATGCATAACTTTGTGTAGATTTAAGGAGGAGTCCATGCATGCCATGAGTTCTGCCATGTCTCAGGTTTACAAATGCATGGTTTACTCCTTGGAGAGATTGCCGATCGCTATGGAGAGCCAGGTCGAGAAGCTCCTGCCCATTTTGAATGAGCATCAACTGTAATTAGAAACATACATTCTTCAAATGGACCTGCGTAATCAATGTATACCCATTGCCAAGCTTCTTTGGCCATTCCCATGGATGCAATGGTGTTAACGGTGACAGATCTCACACCTTCACGCAAGATTAACACATTCCTGCCTTCTCTTTTTCAACGTCTAATCCAGGCCACTAGAAATAGCTCCTCTCTATCTCCTTCATTCTTACAGTTCGACAATGGCCTTCGTGCAAACAAGTTTTCTGATATACGCTCTGACTTGCACGCTGTGTACCCAGATGGGAGGAGAAGCACTTGCCAGCTGTCCCGGAGTTCTCCCAGGGTGAGAATCCCTACCTCCGGAGAATTACGGCCTATATATTGTTTTCACTTCATTCATGTGTGCATCATTACCCCTTTTTGAGACTTGATTAGTCAGAGACCTAACCATAATGTCATGCATACTGGCTGGCACTCAGTATTGGCAGCAGGGCAATGTTAGAAATCTCCTTTAATGTATCGGAGACTGTGCTATGTTGTGTTTACGATCAGTCAATATTTAATTTTCATGTGGGTCATTCAGATCTTTGTCAGTCAGTAGGTGATAGGGGAACACATGGGTTCTGTAGATTCACTAATATATGCAGTGTCAAGGAGATTGTTTGAGATTATGTTCCACAGGGAGAGTTGAACTGCCTTTTGTGAAGTCAAGAACCTGCAACGATGGAGCATGTTTTGAGATCTTGGTCATAATAGGCCTCTTGATGTATGACCGCTGGGTAACAGTCTTTCATAGAGAGTGTGTGTGAGACAGACATCCACTGCCCTTGTTATTCTAGGTGGTAGAGGATGTAGGTTCATAAGAACATAAGAACATAAGAATATAAGAACTAGGAGCAGGAGTAGGCCATCTGGCCCCTCGAGCCTGCTCCGCCATTCAATTAGATCATGGCTGATCATTTGTGGACTAAGCTCCACTTCAGAGGTAGCTCCTGGGGGGAGGCTGGTCGGGGTTGGGTGGAGATCTCTTTTGTGTATTTGCAGCCATGATGTTGAGATGCCGGCGTTGGACTGGGGTGAGCACAGTAAGAAGTCTGACAACACCAGGTTAAAGTCCAACAGGTTTGTTTCAAACACTAGCTTTCGGAGCACAGCTCCTTCCTCAGGTGAGAAAATTCAGCTCCTTTAAAAGATACCAGATCTGCACCTGAAGCACTGTAACCTGCTAGGCTACGGACCAGGTACAGGAAAGTGGTATTAAAAGGAGTAGCTAGTTTATTTTATTTTCTCTTTTTAGGCCAGCACAGACACAATTTTTTGAATGGCCTATTTCTTTTCTTCAATAAATGTAGGGCGAGTGGGAGAATTGACGGGGCGCTGCGCGAATTGCGCCACGCCACCCTGACCCCCGCACAGGATTCTCCCATCCCCCGAAACCAGCGCCGCGCGAATTGCGGCAGGTCCTTGGAGATTCGCCGCATACGGCGAGCGGCGATTCTCTGGTTCGGATAGGCCGAGCGGCCGTGCGTAAACGGCCCAGTCGCGCCGGCGGCCGCCCACACTTGGTCACTGCCGGTGGGTACTCGTCGCGTAGGCTTGGGGGGCGGCCTGTGGGGGGGAGGGAGAGGGGGCTCCGTTCCCGGGTGGTGGGGGGGGCCTCTGGAGTGGCCGGTGTTTTGCGCATGCGCGCCGATGATCTGGCACGCATGCGCAGTGTGGCCACATTTTTTTTTTACATGTTCGTGGCCATTTTGAAGGCCGCTTTCAATCGCCGTTTTTAACAGCCGGCTGCTGTGGTTGTTGCGCGCAGATTTGCGCGAATGGGAGCGCCGCGACGGACGGCTCCGCGACCCTCCCGAAAGCTGCCCGCTACCCACCCAGAGGTCGCGCCCCCGAGTTTGACCATGCCTGCTGTAACCTTTTTAGTTGCAATATGAGTGTGGTAAATTACTTCTTGCAATCTTGGGAAACAGGCAATGGCCACAGAGCGCATTGCCCTGGCTGCCTGGCTGATATCCTTTGCGGTGAACCCGATAAACCCATTGGCATGATGGAAGGGGACATTTGTCACCTATTTGTGGCAGCCTGCAAAATTCCACACATTCCATCTGTGGAGCACTGAAAACAACTTGTGGCAAAAAAGTTGAGCGACGCAGTCACTTTGAAGGCCATAGATATGGGGTTGGCACCAAATCCATGTGGCTGCATGACTTGCTGTAGGTTTGATAAACTTTCGGTGACCACTTCCCGGGGCAGCCTCAGGAGCCTTTGGTGTTGCCTTGTGGCTTCAATTGTTGACCTGCCCTTCTTTGTTGCATCCGCTCCTTCTACTCCCAAGGTTGTAAGAATAAGTCCACAGGCTGGTACCTCCGTCGGCAAATCATCTGTTTTGCCCGCAGTGCACACACATGCCCATGGATTTCCCGACGCATGGGGGTTGCTCCAATGGGAAACCCCATTTGTTGGCTGCCGGGACGGAGAATGTCGCTGCTGCCGGGACGGAGAATCCTGTCCCATGGGTTTCAGTCTTACAGCTGCTGAGCAGTGAGATTTTCTACTCTCATTGTCCACACCCAAAACTCCACCCATCCTACAATTGTAGCCTCCCATTTGGATCTGTACCCCTGGCAGCTACAAGTAAGGCCTTGGACATGGACTGTTATGCTGTGCAATTGATCCTTGATTTGTAAGGCTGACTGTCCACCCTTCCCTTGTCACCTTCAGCTTTGTTCCACAGACCTTGACCCTCCCAACATTACTGTTCGCCTTACCTCTGTAAGACTTTAATCTCTACCATTACCGGGACCTTTGAATGTCTCAACCTTCACCCCCTTGCCAATTGAAATCCCCCTGTGACAGTGAAAGCTCCCCGTGCCAGTCAGCATCCTGAGTTTGATTCACAGAACCAAAATGTGGACAGTGTTGACCCACCCTTTAAGCCCTTCATTATCATCATATTCACTTCCTGCTCCGGATTCTGGATCCTTTTCACTGCACACTTCCTGAGTCCACCTGCTGTCCTCTCTTGAAGCCTTCTTGATTTCCCTCCATGCCTCCACCCAAATCCCCCATCTCCTTCTCACCCCTGGCTCGCCCTTGGTGGTTCTAACCCTTCACCAAGCCACCATTCTCCTATTACCCTGCTTTGTGCCATGGAGTTTAAAAAAAAGACAACCTTAAACAGTTTCCCAAAGCCAAGTGGTGCATGCCACCTTTACAAGAACGTGAACATGGTGCCATGAGTTTCCCATGCACCGCTGCCTTTCTCTTGAAGGTAGAACTTAATTCCAATAAGTTTTAACACAATGTGTATTCATGGCATGCAAATGTATTACAGATAGCAACCTGACACACTGCCACAGCGCATTCCAATTTTTCATTCTGAACCCACCATCTTAATTTGGCAGCGCTGCTCCTGAATAATTAACTCACTCTGCCTGTCACATCTTCCGCTCCCAGAATCTTAATGAAATTCCAATCAATGTGTGGCTCAGAATTATTAATCAGTGACAGGCTCCTTGGGTACCCCACCCAAGTGAGTATTCTTCACGAAGCTGATTTGATGTCCTGAAATTGGGTACCGACAGGCAAAATTGCATGTGTTACTGGTTGAAGATAAGTCCAACCCGATCTCCGCCTGTATAGTGCAGATTTGCTTTTTCCATGCGCTTAGAATAGGTGGGTGGCAGAGAAGCAGGAGTTTTATTAAGTTTTATTAAGAACCTTATAAATGGATAGGTTAGGACAGTGGGCCAAAATGTGGCAGATGGAGTTTAACGTGGATAAGTGTGCGGTCATGTATTTTGCTCAAAAAAAATGAAAACATAACTTATTATCTAAATGGGGACTTATTATCTAAATGGGGACTTATTATCTAAATGGGGAGAGTGTTTGGGGTGCTCCGATGCAGAGGGATCTGGGTGTCCTCATGCATGAGTCACAGAAAACGAGCATGCAGGTGCAGCAGATAATAAGGAAAACAAATGGAATGTTGGCATTTATAGCAAAAGGAATTGAGTATAAAGGTAAGGAAGTGTTGTTGCAACTATACAAGGCATTGGTAAAACTGCACCTGGAGTATTGTGCACAGTTCTAATCCCCTTATTTGAGGAAAGATGTAGTGGCATTGGAGGCAGTTCAGAGGAGGTTTACTAGACTGATTTCAGAGATGAGGGGTTGTCATATGAAGAGAGATTGAAAAGTTTAGACCTATACTCTCTAAAGTTTAGAAGAATGAGGGGAGATCTAATTGAGGTATACAAGATGCTAAAAGGTATGGATAAAGTAGATGTGGAGTGGTTGCTTCCTCTTGTGGGGCATTCTAAAATGAGGGGTCATAATCTTACAATAAGAGGTACCAAATTTAAAACCGATTTGAGGAAAAACCATTTCTCCCAAAGGGTTGTGAATCTGTGGAATTCATTACCCCAGAGTATGGTGGATACAGGGACAGTGAATAAATTTGAGGAGTTAGACAAATTCTTAATTGGTAATGGGTTGAAGGGTTATAGAGAACAGGCAGGACAGTGCCTTTGAGGCCAGGTTGGGATCAGCCATGTTCCCATTGAGGGTGTTAGGCTCGGGAGGCTACATTACCTACTCCCGCTCCTAGGTCATTAGGTCATGTGTTCTAGGGAGGAGATGCTTTGGCTGATTTCGCAATCCAGCCCTTTCCCATAATATTGTAGGTAGCAGATGAGGAACATATCAGCCATGATAAACTGTCAGAGCAGACGCAATGAGCCGAATGGCCTAATTCTGCTCCTATCTTATGAACTTATATGAAGATTTGGAAAGGGATGTTCTGCACGCAATTTACCCACATGTGGGTAGGGAGAATGTTCAGTGAGAAACATGGTCTGGAACCCAGGCATCCAGAGTGGTTGAGGACTAGTAACAGGCTGCAGTAATTCAAATTGTTAATTTTTCAACTCTGAAATTATCTGAATCCTTACCTCCAGGGTCCACTTTTTGAAGGAGGTGAGGATTCTCAAGTCTGGCAGCCAACCCCCAGTCTGGGCCCTCTCCCGCCGATTATGGATGAGTTTTTCCCAAGGGTCACTGAGAGAGCATCATTACCAACAGGCGTGGTTCACGGTTGTGGGAACAGGTGTGAAGGGAGGGTTGGGATGGAGGGAGAGTTGAAGGGGTGGGTGGAGGGAGTGGGACGTTGGTGTCTAACACTCGTGCTGCCCGGTGTAGGTCGTTGACTTTCTTCCGACACTGGAGGCCAGTCCTCCTGGCCACACTGCTTGAGCTGACTGCTGCCACCATCCTGTCCTAAGCAGCATTGGCTGCCTTGTGGCTCAGCCTCCAGGACCCTGGGAGGAACAGGGCATCTGTCCTGGCCTCCACCGCGTCCAGGACCTCTCCAGGTCAGCATCCTCAAGTCTTGGGCCGGTCTCCTCGGTGCCATTGTTGTGAGCTGGCTGGGGTTGCCTGAGCAAATGCAGTTAAGTGCTGCTCGACGTTGTTAGCGGGGGGCTGGCGAGCGCGGTCCTGCCGAATCAGCCGGCGAGCCACATTCGGGGTGGGAAGCCTGTGAGGCCTCGTTCAGTGGACCAATTAACATTGCATAGCATTGTCTACCTCGCTGGGCTGACACCGGGAACCTCGTGGCAATTTCCGCCCGCTACAGTACTTGGAAATTGTTCCAGAAGATCACGCTCATTGGCACCAAAGAGCTGCTCTTTGTGAATCCTCCTATCCAAGGAGACAGCGAGAAGGGGAAGTTTTTGGAAGGATAGTAGGGGAGTCAGATTGCACAGAAGATGCTGAATGCTCATCTGTAAGTGCCAAAAGATCTACATCTGCAGTAGAAGCGAAAATCTCTTCCTTTAATAGACAAGAAGTATAGGCGGAACTCCTGTTATGAAATGAAGCAGGAACAACACTCAATGGCACCTCTGAAATATATAAATATCTGACTAAGAACGTTGTTTTTTACCTGCTTGAAAGCACCTAAATTCAGTGCACTTTACCAGTGATACTATGTGAAAGAAATCATATGGTGATGAACAGCCAACATCGAATTATTTGATAAGTTCACTAACCACCTTTGCAGAACTTGGCATATCCACCTGGTAATGATCAAGGGAAAGTGTTTACATAGATCCTGAATCACATGGGAGGCAGATGCAGAGTAGTGTCACTTTCTGCTACGGAGCCTGCAGCTATTATACAGCAGAGACTAAGCAGAGTCAATGCTTGTAACAGCTGGGGCTTGTAAATTGGTTCACTTCCTTGAAAAAGTGCTATTTTGAGCTTCGAGGGTGCGGCTGCAGAGTGCCACTGTCTCCATTTCAGTACTCATCATACAAGGGGGCAGATGGTCTACCCCTCAATGTAGCCCCCAATTCCTGGTGTGAAGTAAAACATTGTGACAGGAGGAACATGGCCCCAGGGTTAGTTCCATGGTTCCATTATGTGAATAGATTGGAAAAACTGGTTTTGAGAAGAGAATTTTGAGGGGAGATTTGATAGAAGTCTTCAAAACCAGAGGATTCTAGACAGAATAGATAAAGAGAACTTGTTTGGCAGAAGGTTTGAGAACAAGAAGTCACTGATATAAAATAATTGTCAAAAGAACCAGTGATGACATGAGAAAAAAAATCTTTTTTACACGGCAGACGGTTGGAATCTGGAGTGCAATTTCTGACAGATTGGTGGAGGCAGATATAATCAGTAGTTAAAAAGGGAATTGAATATGCATCTTGAAATAAAATTTGCAGGGCTACAGGGAAAGGGTCGGGGAGTGGCACAAGCCGAGTTGCTCTTGCAGGGAACTGGAATGGACACAGTGAGCTAAATGGCTTCCTCTGAGCTACAACCATTATATATTCATGAATCAATCTGTGCAGAGCAGTCCACTCTTTCCATGTAGGATAGATGAATGCTAAATCCCACAAGATATAAAAAATATCCCAATGCAAATTTCAATTAAAAAGCCAAGGTTAGTCAAAGAATATATGAATGTTTTCCAATTTTTCTAACATTGAAAGCTTGGATTGAGAGCTGTAATGAATATCTCCGCTTATAGAACAGTACAGCACAGAACAGGCCCTTCGTCCCTCGATGTTGTGCCGAGCAATGATCACCCTACTCAAACCCACGTATCCACCCTATACCCGTAACCCAACAACCCCCCCACCTTACTTTTTAGGACACTACGGGCAATTTAGCATGGCCAATCCACCTAACCCGCACATCTTTGGACTGTGGGAGGAAACCGGAGCACCCGGAGGAAACCCACGCACACACGGGCAGGACGTGCAGACTCCGCACAGACAGTGACCCAGCCGGGAATCGAACCTGGGACCTTGGAGCTGTGAAGCATTTATGCTAACCACCATGCTACCGTGCTGCCCTTATGCTTGATGAGGTGTCTGTTAGCTTGCTTTGCTACTCATGTATCCTTCTTCAAATTATAACAAGTTATCCAAGACAAATCAATCACTAGTTTTCAGTAAAATATTGAATGCAATGCCATTGTTTTCGTTGGAAAGACGGAGGTTGTTGGGGGACCTGATTGAGGTCTACAAAATTGTGAGAGGTATGGACAGGGTGGATAGCAACAAGCTTTTTCCAAGAGTGGGGGTGTCAATTACAAGGGGTCACGATTTCAAGGTGAGAGGGGGAAAGTTTAAGGGAGATGTGCGTGGAAAGTTTTTTACACAGAGGGTGGTGGGTGCCTGGAACGCTTTGCCAGCAGAGGTGGTAGAGGCGGGCACAATAGCATCATTTAAGATGCATCTAGAGAGATACATGAATGGGCGGGGAACAGAGGGAAGTAGATCCTTGGAAAATAGGTGCCGGGTTTAGGTAAATGATCTGGATCGGCGCGGGCTGGGAGGGCCAAAGGGCCTGTTCTTGTGCTGTAATTTTCTTTGTTCTTTGTTATTAACTACCACCTAAAGAGGCAAAAAAGAGGAAGTCAGACACAAAGTTCAACTAATTAGCACTAATTTATTTAACAGCATATATACCACAATTACAATCATTGCTATATTGAGCATTGCAGTAAAGTAATGAGATATTTACTGACAATCAATAGATAACAAACTATCATTGGCATGATAATTTTATCACAACGCATTAACTGTATTGACAAGTTCCAGTATTCAAGTTGTTCTCTGTGATTGAAGGATGGTTTTTCCTGATCTTTACTCCAGAGAAATCCCCATTTCCTCAAGTTTAAAGATCCGAAAAAGGGGGAAGTGACCTGTTTCACCAGATTGCTAAACCTTTTCTGTTCCTCTGGGATTTATTTTTTTTAATAAATATTTTTATTGATGTTTACGTTTTTACACTGTACAGATGACTGAAATGGTTATTATTTACAATTTACATGGTGTTCCTTTTTGACACCCCCTCCCCCCCTCCCCTTTTCTATGATTTTCGGGCCGTTTCTTAGGCCCTTTCCTGCACCATAGATGGTTCACTTGTCGCTCGTTTTGGTCTTACAGCTTTGTGGAGGGCCTTCTGGCCCCCATGTTGGTCTCTCCCTGGGTTTTTTTCATAGAATTTACAGTGCAGAAGGAGGCCATTCGGCTCATCGAGTCTGCACCGGCTCCTGGAAAGAGCACCCTACCCAAGGTCAACACCTCTACCCTCTCCCCATTACCCAGTAACCCCACCCAACACTAAGTGCAGTTTTGGACACTAAGAGTAATTTAGCATGGCCAATCCACCTAACCTGCACATCTTTGGACTGTGGGAGGAAACCGGAGCACCCAGAGAAAACCCACGCACACACGGGGAGGATGTGCAGACTCCGCACAGACAGTGACCCAAGCCAGAATCGAACCTGGGACCCTGGAGCTGTGAAGTAATTGTGCTAGCCACAATGCTACCGTGCCGTCCTTTCTGGCGGTTCCTTCCTTGGGTCTTTTCCCTGTTTCCCCCCCCCCCCCCCACCCTTGTCCCTGTCTCCTTTCTGTGGTCTCCATGTGTTTACCCCACCTTCCCCCCGCTTTCTATCCGTTGTTGGCTTCAAACAGGCTCAGGAACAGGCTGATGACTGGCCCTCACGTGTTGTGGAAGCCATCGTCCGACCCTCGGATGATGTACTTGATCTTCTCCAGGTGGAGAAACTTCGATAGGTCTGCAAGCCAGTCTGCAGCTGTGGTGGTGCTGCTGATAGTCAGCCGAGCAGAATTCTCTGGCGGGCGATTAGGGACGCAAAGGCAAGGGCGTCAGCCATCTTCCCCATGTGAAGATCTGACTGGTCCGATACCAAGAAGACCGCTATCCTTGGGCACGGCTCCACCCTCACCCCCTAAACCTTGGATATTACCTCAAAGAAGGCTGTCCAGAACCCGACAAGTCTGAGGCATGCCCAGAACATGTGGGCGTGGATGTCCGGGCCTCCCTGGCACCCTTCACATTTGTCCTCCACCTCCAATAAGAACCTGCTCATTCAGGTTCTTGTCATGTGTGCTCTGTGCACCACTTTAAGCTGCATGAGGCTTAACCTTGCGCAGGAAGAGGTAGAGTTGTACCTACTTAGTGCTTTGCTCCAGAGTCCCCACCCTACGTCCATTCCTAATTCTTCCTCTCATTTCTGCCTTGCACATTTCAATGGTGATCTTGCCCTTTCGAAAACTCGGCCGTATATGTCCCCGCAGCTCCCTTTTTCCACACTGTCCACGTCCAGTAGCTCCTCCAACATGTGTCTCTCAGGGCTCTAGAGTACCTTGTCGTCTCCTTACGGAAAACGTTTTTGAATTGAAAATGTCAGAGTTCCTCTCTGTTCAGTAGTTCCAGTCTCTCAGTCAGTTCTTCTAAGGTCGCAATTCTGCCCCCATGTAAAAGTCCCTGATCACTAGCGTTCCCCCGTCCTGTCTCCACCTCTTAAAGGTGGCGCCTAGCATGGCTAATGGGAACCTATAGTTGCTGCAGATGGGGGCCATGGTGGACCTCTCGGTTGTCTCTTCTGGATGTGTGTTTTTCTGGCAGGGATGGGAGCACTGTCATGGTGAGAGCTCGGTTGGTCATTCCCATGCAGGAGGACTCCTCCATCCTCACCCGTTCCGCGTCGGTACCTTAGCCATCCTTCTGTGGCTTCCCCAGACTAGCCAACTCATGCAAAATCTTCACAAAACGCACTCAGTAAAATTAAGCCAATCTTGTGATTTCATAGAATTTACAGTGCAGAAGGAGGCCATTTGGCCCATGGAGTCTGCACCGGCTCTTTGAAAGAGCACCCTACCCAAGCCCACACCTCCCACCCTATCCCCATAACCCAGTAACCACACCCAACACTAAAGGGCAATTTTGGACATTAAGGGCAATTTAGCATGGCCAATCCACCTGACCTGCACATCTTTGGACTGTGGGAGGAAACTGGAGCACCCGGATGAAACCCACGCACACACGGGGAGAACGTGCAGATTCCACACAGACAGTGACCCAAGCTGGAAATCGAACCTGGGACCCTGGAGCTGTGAAGCAATTGTGCTAACCACTATGCTACCGTACTGCCCCAGAGAACACCAGTTGGAAATTTTATAAACATGTTAAGCTCACCCTAACTCAGTGTGAAGGGCCCGGCCAAAGAAGTCAGAGCTTGGGGCTGGAATCATGTCCTTTCTATCTAGCTGCAGAGTGTCAGTTCCTGGAAGTTTACAATACTCTGGCAGTCACCCGTGATTGGCAGATTGTTTTTTGTTTGTTGATTTGAGGAAGCATTTGAAAACCCTCAAGCGGCAAGAATCAAAATGTGCAAAGACTCCGTTCAAGGACCTGAAATGGTCAAAAAATCTGGGATGAAAACAAGAAAATTCTGTTTGCAAACTTACAGCACAAACATGTGTTTTTGTTAAATATTTCAGAACAGCTTGAATCTGCCACTTTGATTTAAAATACGCTTTTCAAGTTTTGGCTTTTTATGGTTCTGTGAATTTAATAATAATAATAATAATAATCACTTATTGTCACAAGTAGGCTTCAATGAAGTTACTGTGAAAAACCCCTAGTTGCCACATTCTGGCGCCTGTCCCGGGAGGCTGGTACAGGAACTGAACCCGTGTTGCTGGCATTGTTCTGCATTACAAGCCAGCTGTTTAGCCCACTGCGCTAAACCAGCCCCTAAGATAATGCCACTGTTAAAAAAAATGGTAACACTTTTTGAAGTCTGATCTCATGCAGGAGAAAGTCAATGATACCAACCCATATTAGGCAATATAACAGCTATAATGCCCCCTTTTATTTTTGTAATATTGGTACAATTGAACAGTTCATGACTTAAGATGCAGTTTTGAAACTATTTTGAAGCGATTTTGCACCCGCATTCAGCGCCACCAAGAATGGTGACACGGGTGCGAAATCCCACAAGAATCGGAAAACGTGATTCTCGGCGATGAGTTCTCATTTCCCACATTGGTGACATAACAAGTGCGGGAACCTCATTTAAATACGTTTAATGATAATCAAATTCATTCAATGGGCTTACGTGTCACATGGTCGCCCTCACCGAATATACAAACCTTGCCAATATTACTTCATGTCGGCAAAGTTCACAAAAGCTTTATGAAGACTTGAAATAGTCAAGGGGATGCCATAGTAAATATAGCCCCCGGGGGAGAGGGGCATGCCCTCATGTCAACCTGGCAGTACCAGCTTGTGCCAATCTGTGACAGGAATCCGTGCCGGGGGCTGGCCTTCTGGGAAGCCCAATTGGGGGGTGGTTCCCATTATGTGTGGTGGGTGGGGGAAAGCGTGGAGGCCTTTGAAGTGGGGGACCTGGCAGCGAGGGGTGTGATCTGGCATTGATGGCGGCACCTGGCATTGACAGGAGGACCTGGCACTGAGGGGGGGAGCTGGCATTGACAGGAGGTGAGGAGACACCAGGCACTGAGGGGACACCTATCAGTGAGAGGAGTGAGCATCAGCGATACAGCAACAGTGGTTGTTGGGGGAGGGGAGGATGAGCCCACGATAATTATGCTGTTGGGGAGGGAGAGCCCCTATAATTGTGCTGAGGGGGTGAGAGCCACTGATGATTGTGTCACAGTGGGGGGGGGGGGGGGGGGGCTCCCCCAACACCTTTGTGGCTGGACTCGGGGAGGGGGGGGGGGGACTTTCACCTCAGTTATGATCAGAGCACCCTTTAAAGAGATGTACAATCTCTGTGGAACTGGCCTTGCCAGCTCTCTCAGTATAAACCACGCCCCTGATTCTTTCTGTCAAAATGGCTCAAGATAAAACTCAGCCGTGCGCCTGGAGAGATACATGCATGTTTTCAGTCAGAGCCTGACACTGACAAGTTATGGGAAAATTCTGCCCTATGAAAAAAAATCACAAATTAAAGGAATAAAATCTACTGTCCATATTTTGGATATCACTGATTTGACTTGTTTGATGGTTTTATGGCTCTTTAAAATATGGTGGCTTTTTAAACATCCTGTGACATCTGAATAATTTATATAACTATTTAGATGTTCTGAAGTTATGAGAATGCAAGTTTTTTAAATTTCTAATTGTTGTGTAACAGCTGGCAATGTTTTCCTGAGAAATATCTCTTAGTACAAGGCATGTGTAAGCGCTGAGATGCACAGCAATTCAGGTGATAACAGGCTGGAGTTTTAAATCATTCTTGAAATGTTTTATTGGTCATTGTGGGGTGGCACTGCTGCCTCAGCGCCAGAGAGCCGGTTTCAATTCCGACCTCCGGTGACTGTGTGGAGTTTGCACATTCTCTCCGTGACTACATGGGTTTCCTCTGGGTGCTCCAGTTTCTGCCACAGTCCAAAGGTGTATAGGTTGGTGGATTGGCTATGCTAAATTGCCCCGAGGAAGGGTTACGGGTATGGGGATTGGGCCTAGGTAAAGTGTTCTTTCACAGAATTTAGTGCAGAAGGAGGCCATTCAGCTCATCGAGTATGCACCAGCCCTCGGAAAGAGCACCCTACTCAAGCCCATGCTCCACCCTTTCAGAGGGTCAGTGCAGACTTGATGAGCCAAATAGCCTGCTTCTGCACTGTAGGGATTCTATGCTATATTTTTGTTTGTCCTTGTCTCATTCCAGCATATAACTTTGCTTGTAGGTTGTTTCTGTGTATTACTGTTAAACCTGGACGGTTTTGGGACGCAGTGGGTAGTGTTCCTGCCTCTGAGCCAGAAGCACCATGTTTAAGTCCCTCCCAAGAATTTGATGGCCAAGGAAGGTGCGTTCATAATGCGGCAAAACAGGTTGATTATCAACCTACAAATCCTTGCAACACCCACCAATGGCAGGTGATAGGAGTGGCAGAGATTCCTGGTCAGCCATGTGATGGAAAGAGAGTCGGTGACTCGACTCTCACCATCCACAGCTCCAGACTACAGTGTATCTTGCCACAGCAACTTGGATTCTCTGAGAGATCAGTCACACCACCACTGCTATACTTTTCACTTTAGTGCAGAAAATTGAGCTGGTAAGCTAACAGCTATAATACACTTTTCTTTTGTTCATTTAAACAATTAATCTCTCTTAATCTTACAACTTCTCTGCTTAAGCTATCAGTTTCAAAATTTTCTACTAACTGACCATTTGAACAGAATAAACACAAGCTTGGTTAATTTAACTGTTGCAAAGGAAACTCCACTCAAGAAGCTATGATTGCTTGGTTTAATTTGTTTGATAAGGAACTAAATGTGCACTTCTTTCCTTTTTTGGTGTTTCAATATAAAATCAGGAAGATCAGTTTCTGACATCAAATATTTTTCAAGATTAATTCCAGCTTGTTAATGGTATCTGTTTGAGGAATGCAGTGCATGAGCTAGTTTTAGCCTACCAATCTCAATCAGACCCTGTTTCAAATTGGTACCAGTTTTAATTTGGTTATTCTAAGATATTTAAAGTTTTTGTTCATTCATTTCCCTTAATTGATGGATTTACCGTTTTAATGTATTCTGCACAGTGTACAGGATGACTTGCTCGACATATGCATCTAGAATTTCCCTGACTTTCCTATAAATAAAATAAATTTGAAGCAGTTGTAAATGCAGTTGCAGTATCTGATGAAGCTGCTCAGTAATAGTGAAACAACTGACACGATTAGGCAAAAGAGAAATGCCAAGATTGAATTACCTTGTAGGCAACACGTCAAACAAGTCAAAGTTGATTTGTGGTGAATTGATTGTATGACAATTTTATGGAGACAAACATTCTAAAGATAGGAATCAATGCCCAAAGTCCAGGGAGATAGGTATCAAGTGTACCTTAAAAGTAATTAAAGTCCCAATTCGAAGACAAGGAGGCAGGAAAAGGAACATATGTGCACAGTAGGGGCAGATGATCAAGCTAAAGAATGTGTGGATACAATTGGAGCAGTAGAAGATATGGATAAAACAAAGATACTGCTTAGCACAGTAAAAATCAATGACAGATTGTGGTTGCATGGAATGTAATCCCTCTCCAGTACGAGGGCTATGGAAACTCCAAATGCCCCAATTTCCAAAAGAGTTAAGACCATCAATAATTGTGCAACAGGTCTGTTGTGTGCCTAGGAAGCAAATGTAAATTGAGAAGGAATAAAGCAGCAATATCTTGGGAACACCATCACCTCCAAGTCCCAATATCCAACCTTGACATATATTTCTTCAGTATCACTGCATCAACACCTTGTATTTCCCCCAATGTGGGACCAGGATTATCACAACATCACCAGCTGTTCACAGAGGAGTCCCAAGGCAATCCCCAGGACAATCATTGATGGCAACAGACGTGGCCTTCTCAATGTTGCCCACATCTGGAAATGTTGCACCAGACCAAGGAGTTACATACAAACTTGATTTCAAGTTGTAGGTTAAGAGGTTAAGGATCTATAACCTGAAATAAAATATAATCCGGTACACTGCTGTTTAACGGTATCTTCATCACATTTGCAGCTTGGTAAGTGAAGCTCTGTCCATTGTGTAAATACGGATGCACAGAGCTTTGCTTACCTTAGCAAACAACAATGTGAAGCTGCCAGCTTCTACCCTGCTATGGAAGATTCTTAGAATCAAGTGAGGAGGGATAGAATGGCCCCCTCTTTCCACTCATTTCACTGCAACACGTTTTTCTTTTTAAAAAAATATATTTTATTTCAAACACCCTCAAAAAACATCCACATAGCACCAACAAAACATAGTACATACAGTTTGTTCAATTTATCCCCCTTTTAATCCCCCCCCCACCTTCCTCTTCCGCAAACACATCCTCAAACATGGACAGAAACAGCCTCCGCTGTATTACAAACCGCTCCACCTATCCCCTGAGGATAAACTTCATTTTCTCCAACCTGAGGAACTCATAGAGGTCCCCCAACCATTCGGTGACCCCCTCAGCGATGCTGCCAACCTCAAATTTAAGAGAATCTGTCATCGGGCAATCAGAGAGGTAAAGGCCACAACATTGACCCCCTTCCCCTCCTGCACCCCCGGCACCTCCCACACCCGAAAAACGCTACCTTAGGGTCCGGTGTCAGCTTCACCCCCATAATCCCCGACAGACTCTCGAACACCGCCCCATCAGAAGCTGTCCAATTTTGTACACCTCCTAAACATGTGGGAATGGTTCCCTCCCACACCTCTCGGACACATCCACTACTCCCAGGAAGAACCCACTCATCCCTGCCCGAGTCATATGGGCCCTGTGCACCGCCTTGAACTCATCCTTGCACAGGAGGAGGTTGAGTTGACCTGGTGCAATACCTCGCGACCCACCCCATCTCCATCCCCAACTCCTACTCCCACTCCGCGTGATCCCTTTCACAAAGGCCACTCCCTTCTTTTCCAGTCACTCATATATATCCCAAATCCTTCCCCCCCACACACATCCGGGAGCAACAATGTCTCCAGCAGCGTATACTCCGGCACCCAGGGGAAAGTGGGCAGTTCCTTCTTTGCAAAATCCCCCACCTGCCAATACCTAAACTCACTCCCATAACTCCTCCAACCCCACAAACGTACCCTCCACAAACAGGTCTCTAACCCACACTATCCCTTCCTCCCGACATTTTCTGTACATCCCATCCATCCTCCCCGACACAAATGTATGGTTACCACAGAGAGGGGCCAACACCAATATGTGCCTAATTAAAGTGCTTCCTCAGCTGTTCCAGATTCTGATTAATGATTCCTCCACTGGGCTACCCGTATACTTTCCAATAAGAATGCCAGGGCCCTCAGACTCATCCCCTTACACTAGTCCTCCCCCAGCCAGACCCAATCTGACTCTTCCTCCCCCCTGCCCATCGTTGCATCTTCTTGGTATTTGCCATCCAATAATATAGCAAATTCAGGAGAGCCAGCCCCTATCCTGCCTCTGCCTTTACAACAGGCCCTTAAGAACCCTCTGCATCCTGCCCGCCCAAACAAAAGCTGATATCAGCTTATCCTTCAGGAGAAAAACTAGGAGGGACTGGAAGATGAACAGAAATTGCGGCAGTACATAAATTTTTACCACTTGCACTGTCCCTGGAATGTCAAGTGCGGGGCATCCCACCTTTGAAAGTCCCTTCCAACCTCCGCTAACAAGCCCATTAGGTTCCATTTGTCCATAGTGACCCAGTCACGTGCCACCGGAGTCCCCAAATACCTGAATCTGACCCCTGCCGCCTTCAAACGGCAGAGCCCCCAAATTTGTCCTGTGTGCGGAGGCATTTACCAGAAAGACCTCACTTTTCCCAACGTTCACTTTATACCTTGAAAAGGCCCCAAATTTCCCCAACAGGTCCATAATCCTCCCTATACTCTCCAGAGGGTTTGACACAAACACCAATAAGTCATCAACATACCCTGTGCTCACTACCGCCCCTCACAATCCCCTGCCACTCAGTGGAGGTACGCAAAACTATTGCCAGCGGCTCAATCGACAGCGCGAACAGCAATGGCAAAAGTAGATCTCCCATCCTCGTCCCCCTATGCAACTCACAACATCCCAAATTCATCTCATTTGTCCTCAAATTTGCCATGGGGACACATACAGTAGCTTCACCCAAGCAACAAATTTCGGCCCAAGAATCCCGCAGTCATTGCCATTCTCCTCGGTCATGGGTCTTCTTCACATCCGTTGGCACGATTACCTCCGGCTCTCGTCCCTCCGAGGGGGTCATCACCACATTTAACAGCCTGCTGATGTTACTGGAGAGCTGCCTCCCCTTCAGGAAACCTGTCTGATCCTCAGAGACCACATCTGACACACACTTCTCCAACTGTGTCGCCAACAGCTTGGCCAAGACTTTTACATCCATATTCTGCAATGCGATGGGTCTATGGCAGTGTTCTTCAAACTTTCTTTCGGGGAACCCATTTTTACCAACCAGCCAACCTTCAGGACCCAACCCGGCCGACCTTCGCGACCCATGCCGGCTGACCGTCGCGACCCACACCGGCCGACCTGCGCGACCCACCATTTTCTCTTACACTGTTTGCTGCTGACAAAAATTAAGAAAATGGTTTTGGGTCCCTATGGCTCTCGTACACGCTCCTCCAATGGAACCTGTTGGATGAAGGTGAAGCCTTCCGGTGTCGGAAAGTATGGAGTTTCCATCTGTCCAAAGTTCTGCATTTTTTTCCTGTAAAGTGTTATCAAATAACACCCCCCCCGAACTTGTAAAAAAAAATGAATAAAATAAATGGAAAAATATAAATTAAATGAATAAAGCAATTGAATAAAATGAATAAAACCTCCCTGAACTTGTAAAACAAAAAGCTGCAACCATTTAAAAAAAGGCAGCCGCACTGCGCATGCATGCCAGATCATCGGCGCTCATGCGCAAAACGATGCGCATGCACGCCGATGATCTGGCACGCATGCGCAGTGCGGCCGCATTTGTTTTACATGTTCACGGCCATTTTAAAGGCCACTTGCAGCCGACGTTATTAACAGCCGGCTGCTGCGGCTGTTGTGCGCAGATTTGTGCGATCGAGAGCGCCGCAACGGACAGCTCCGTGACCCTCCCAACACCTGCCCGCGACCCACCCGAGTTTGAATGCCTAGTCCCGTGGGACCCATATTCCATCGGGTCCTTCCCTTTGTTTGTGATCAGCGTAATGGATGCCTGTGTCAGCATAACCGGTAACTCCCCCCCTCTCCTCCACCTCATTAAACAAGTTCAGAAGATAGGGAGCCAACTCCGCCACAAATCGCTTTTAAAACTCCACCGGGAAGCTATCCAGCCCTGGTGCCTTTCCCAACTGCATCTTGTCAATGCATTCCATCACCTCCTGCAATCTCCAGTGCCTGCCGCTTCGCCTCCTCCAACTCCGAGAGCTCCAACCCATCCTGAAACTGATCCATATCTGCCTCCTCCCCTCCAGGCCCGGCTCTCCCGCTCTTGATAGAAGGCCTCAAACATCTCATTGATTCTCTCTGGCTCCGACACTATCTCTCTCCCTGCTGACCTCCCTTGATTTCCCTTGATGCTACCTGTTGCCGCAACTGGTGGGCAAGCAGACAACTTACCTTCTCCCCATTGTTGTATTGCACCTCTCGTGCCCGCCGTAACTGCCCACCTACCTACGCTGTCGTCAACCGATCAAACTGCCACGACAACCTCTTTCTTTGCGCCAGTAACTCCCTATTGGGGTCCCAGAATACCTCCTTCCACCTATAGTATCTCCTCCAGCATATTTGCCTCTCTCCCCTCTCAGTGCTATCCCTGTGGGCCTTAAACCAAATGATTTCCTCCTGAAAAGTACAGTAGCATTGTGGATAGCATAATCGCTTCACAGCTCCAGGGTCCCAGGTTCAATTCCGGCTTGGGTCACTGTCTGTGCGGAGTCTACACATCCTCCCCGTGTGTGCGTGGGATTCCTCCGGGTGCTCCGATTTCCTCCCACAGTCCAAAGATGTGCAGGTTAGGTGGATTGGCCAGGCTAAATTGCCCTTAGTGTTGGGTGGGGTTACTGGGTTATGGGGATAGGGTGGAGGTGTTAACCTTGGGTTGCTCTTAACAGGAGCCGGTGCAGACTCGATGGGCCGAATGGCCTCCTTCTGCACTGCAAATTCTATGTAAATCTATCTATGTAACCACTTGCTGCAAAACCTCCCAAAATATGACGATCCTCCCACTCCACCATTTTCTCAGCTCGTGCTGCACCCAGTGTCTCCTCCAACCTCTGGGACATAGCTCTGACCATCTTTAACCAGGTCTGGTATCCCAAAGACATCCCTGTCTAGGAGAAAACAAAGCACCCTCAACTCTCATTACAACTTTCCACCAAATCCCCACAAATCGCGGAAAAAGGTCTAGCGCCTCCGGGCAGGAGACATCTTGGGTGCGATTCTCGCAACGGGAAACTGAGTGCCGACGCCGGTGTGAAACCCGGAGTGTTTCACTCCGGCGTCGGCGGCCGCTCCTCGCACCCTATTCTCCCCCCCCAGGGGGCTAGGAGCAGCCATTCGTGAATCCCGAACGCCCAGCCTTGACGCTTGCGTCAAAGCGGCGTGCCGGGAATGACGCGGCCGGCGGCGCCAAAGTGACGTCAGCCGCGCATGCGCAGATTGGCCGGCTCCAACCCGCGCATGCGCGGTTGCCGTCTTCCCCTCCGCTGCCCCTGCAAGACATGGCGGCTTGATCTTGCGGGGCAGCGCAGGGAAAAGAGTGCATCGTTTACAGACGCCGGCCCGACAATAGGTGGGCACCGATCGTGGGCCAGACATCTGCTGAGCACGCCCGTGGTGCTCGATCCTCCCTCCGCCCCCCACAGGCCCCACACTCACCTGTCGCGCTCTGTTCACGCCGGCAGCGACCAGGTGTGGTTGGCACCGGCGTGAACCAGTCGGGTTCGGCAGGCCGCTCGGCCCATCCAGGCCGGAGAATCGCCGGTCGCCGTGAGAAACGGCGAGCGGCGATTCTCCGAGCGGCCTGTCGAAAAACGCGACATGCCATTTTTGGGGGGGTGGAAGAATCGCGGGGGGTGCCAGGGCGGTGTGTCGTGATTCGCCCGGCCCTCCCGCGATTCTCCCACCCGGCGTGGGGAGCGGAGAATCGAGCCCCTTGTGTGCAAACAATCAGACCATGGCCGCCACCGGAAGTCTCACATTTTTCTTTTTAAAGGATATGCTTGCAAAGTCAATGAGTGTTTAACTATTTATGCGCTGTGACTGTTAAAGACAGGTTTCCTTGGATCTAACGTCATGACAACTTAAATATGTTGATGGACCATTCAAATCCGATCTGGTGGAGTCAACAGTTGCTAGGTTAATTCTTAAATCACTGCCTGTGGCGGGTAGATAGTCAATCAGCAGACAGGGTTCAAACTTGGGGTGGGGTGGAGAGAGAGAGAGAGAGAGAAAATGGCCTTCTCAAGGATCATGCTTCTCCAGCATCTCTTTGGCTTCTGTTCCTTATGGCTGGATAAAAAGCAGTTCTGAAACACAATAGGATTGATTAGCTGGATGGTTACATGATCCCCTTTCTTCAACTGACCATTTAAACAAATATAGTCATAGCTAGTGTACTCCAGATCTATAGTTTACATGATTAGATTATGGCTGGATGAATTCCTTTCTCAGCTCATTGTCTGAGTTAGTGTAGGCCCCACCCAGGTGAATACACCAGGTGTTTTAACATTGCATTGCACATTTACACATTTCAATATGAAAATGTAGAGGGAAGTTTTAGCTCTGGATCATCATGCACCTCGAACATGCAAACGTAATGAGCTGAACAGCATGAGGTCACAGGGGACCAGCCATCCCACCCCAGAATGAAAACCACTTTCATTTCTGCCCCTGTTACCCAACTTACACCAAAACAGAAGATACCATTCCTGAACACTTTATTGGCTAAGGCTTTTAAGCTGTCTTAAAATACTTCACCCTGTATGAAGGTACTTTCCTCGACTGTGGGCATAAATATTCTAGCGCTGCAAACCACAAGAAAACAGGTAGAGAAGCATTTAAATACTTCTTGGGATCAGTTTGATTTTCCACTTCCACTTTCTTGTTTGTCTATGGGTCTGATGATGAGCACAATCCCCAAATTTCTATCATGATCTGGTTAGAAGGGTTAGAAGGGCTCTCCTTCTTTCCCACTCCTCGTTTGACTGCAGCATGGTTTTTAAAGGATGTTTAATGTATATTTAACTGTTTATGTGCTGTGACTATAACAGACACACAGGTAAGTTGCTTTGTAAATTTTTAAAGACAAAAGAGAATGATATTTATTGTACTTAACCCAAACTAAGTAAATATAATTATCCTACTTTCACACACACACACATGCATGTATACACACGCACCTATAAGTTATAGAGCGGGAGGATAGATTAAGCAGTCATTTTAGAGTCAAATAAAAGTTAAAGATATCTGGACCTTGTAGGCAGCTGAATTGGATGGTTTCAGGCTGACCTTGGTGATCCCTCCCGATCCACCATTGAGACAATTTAATTATGTTGACAGACAATTTATTTCTGTTCTGGTGGAGCCAGCAGATGCTGGGCTAGTTCTTAAGTCACTGTCTGCAATGAGTGCATGGCCATTCAGCAGACAGGACATACGTGCAGGCGCCATGGAGAGAGGAAGAGTGGTCCACTCAGGTGTCCTGCTTTTCTGGCATCTCATTGGCTTCTGTTGCCCGTGGCCTGGAGATCAGCAGTTTCTTAAACACAAATGAGGGTTAACTGGCTTGTCACATGATCCACTCTCTTCAACTGAAACCCCAAATGATCATGGTTAGTGGATTCCAAATCCACACTCACTCAGGGTTTTTTTTTCTGCTGGGGTTTGAGACAGATTGACTCCACTTTAATGGCTGTGGAATGTGTAAGGTGCAATAATGCAAACATTCAGCCATCTTAGAATCTGCTGTTTTCAATCATTTGAATGTGGTTCAGTCCTTTAAAACTCAGTGGTTTTCAACCATAACGTCATTTTCGATATAAAGCATGCCTATATAAGATTATCTACACTTTAACAACACTTAAAGAAATAGGTAAAAAATGAAAGCCTGAAAAGCTAATGAGATGACAACATACAAACAGAAAAAGCTGTGTAACTACAGGTATTCAAGAAATTGGAATAATAAAGAGCAATGGAACTGTCTGGAAGGGTGAGGAAAGAGTGAAAATAAATTTTATATTTATTAAAATATGTAAAAAGACAAGCAATGACCACAATTCAATGGAATGAAATTAAAATGTAAAAATATCTTTAATATTCATTCCTTTTACAAATGATTTGTATTTAATTCAGGTTCATTACATGTTGATGGAAATCTCTACTGTTGTTCAATTTGTGTAATGGGCATTCTGTCATCTTCTCGCATGGTTATACCCTTGAATAAATGACAGTAATAATATGACATTAGCGTTACTAATTCTACTCAGATCACATCAGCTAAAATCACTGTTGTGTTATGCTGCTTTCGATAACACAGGCTGCTACTTGATGCAGTCTTAACTAAAGGATGCTCCAGACTCTGAAATGAGTTCAACGTGTTTAGTGAACTATTAACACAGTTCTCAAATGAGTTTGACTCTCTGCTAATCTAACTGCAGTAACTCAGTCTAACCGTACCAGCTTGCTCGAAGCCACGTGCTGGGGTGTGATGCTGTTGATCAACCCTGTCTAACTCTTTGGATGTCTGTCTGTGGAAAGAGGCAGGGTGTGAGTGCCTCATCCCTTTTGTAGTGTTTATGTCATGCCCCCTTGTGGTGATGCCACCTCTGAGTGCCCTGACTGCCCATTGGTTGTGTCCTATTCTGAGTGTTCATTGGTTGCATATTTGCATATCATGACAATTACTTGCTCAATTGTGTGTTTAAGAAAGACCTTCCTATAGTGCACGTAAAGTAAATGGATCCTGAAACTCATGCCTTTTTACCTATCTTATTCACAGCTGTAATTGGCGTAGACAGTTAGATCTTGATATCCAGAGAAGACACACAATATTAGAAAGGAAGCTGTGGTCAGGTAAGTAGTGGGAATAGGACTTAAGACTGCTCTATTCAGAAATCAGTGATTTATAAGGGGAGTCCTGAATCTATTCAGTTTAATCTTTCAGCTTCAATGCTGATGGATTTTTCCCATAGAATTCAGGTGTCTAGCTCAAGTACTGGTGATTCATGAAACATTCCATCCTCAAAAAAGAAAAGGATCTGCCCTACAATAAGCATGATATCCGCCAGCCATCAACACTGGACATGAAATGAAATGCTGCACTCAGTTCTACAAAAGTTCCTCCAATTTACAGAAAGGAAAGTATTTTATGAGAATCTGCAGCAAAGTATGAATGTGAGACTAATTTTGTGAAGTTGCCAATCTTTTGAAATATCTTGGCAACTTAATTCCAGTGCACTGTGCGGTCTGGAACATTTCACTCAAGTAAAGAAATGCGTGGGTGAATTAAGACAAGGAATTAAACATAAACAGAGAGGAAAGCAGTGTAGAAAGAAAGCAAAAAAACCCCACAAAAGTAAAAACACTTTGAAATATTCATTTCCTGTATATACATGCACGGTCACTGTAACTATAGAATGAGGAAAAAGAAAAGAGGACATGAAAAGACACGTGGATGTACAGTAAAATGTTTCATAATATGGGGCCATAAATTACTTAATCTTTCTTGATTAAATGTTTTTAAAAATTTTCTTTCTTCTCACTGGCTCACTGTGGGATGTGAGATGGGATTTTGTTTTTGCTAAACAATTTTATTAAGGCATTTTGGCATATTAAACAACAATACAAAACAGTGTGCAAAGAACAATCAACATAGTGCAAAAACCAGCTCCCCTCCTACAAGGGCCCACCTAACTACCCCCCTAATCTACGTTGCCCTAACCCCCCCGCCCCCCACCAACGATTAATTTTCCGCAAAGAAGTCGATAAATGGTTGCCACCTCTGGGCGAACCCTGACAGTGACCCTCTCAGAGCTAACTTAATTTTCTCCAGACTGAGAAAGCTCGCCATATCCGATAGCCAGGCCTCTGACTTCGGAGGTTTTGAGTCCCTCCATGCTAGCAGAATTCGTCACTGGGCTACCAGGGAAGCAAAGGCCAAAACGTCAGCCTCTCTCTCCTCCTGGACTCCTGGGTGAGAGATGGGATTTTCACATCCGCGCTCGATGTGTAGGCGTAAAAATCAGCGTTTCTCCTGGCGCGTTTTAATGCCGTAGTGTCCGCTACTCACCTAATCCGGAGTGGCCAAGGCGGTCAGCGTCAATTCTACACAGGGGAGGTCAGCCATCCAATGCAGAAAGAGACGAATAAGCTCATTCATCTGCCAGGGTAAATCAATCACTTAGCCACTCTCAACTCACAAACTCTCTGGCCATAAGACATTCATTGGCATTTTTGCATACTGCAAGCTCAAGTGACCTCACCACCCACACACACACCTTCACATCACTATCTGACTCTGTAGCTTGCATCCTCATCCTGCCCATGGCTCCATTCGGCACCCACATGTGGCACATATCCTTATGAAGTGCTCTGGCATGCGTCTTGCTCAAACTCTCTCCATCTCTCTTTATGCAGGACAAGCTCGTACACAATCAGAGGGAGAGATCCCAGACCTGGGGGTGGAGTGGCCGAGATTAAAGTCCTCACTCCCTATGAGAACCAAACCATCATGCTGGCCAAAGAGGACGTGGACCATTCCTGCAATGATGGTGAGGAGAGCGACAATGACCCAAGTGAGGATCCAGCACCAACTCATCGCTCTCCCTCAGACAACCATACTGTGAGTGGCACTTTTTTGGAATCGCCTGCCATGCACTACTTTCCTTCATCTCTGCCAAGCACCTAAGATTCTCAACCACGTAGGCCCTCAGTTCAAGCCCTGAAGACACCTTGAATAAGGATCCTGAGGAAAGCACAGGTGAAGACTTGTCACAGCGCTCACCCACTCTCTTCACCAGCACAGACACACACATACCTCAGTGAGATCTAGATCTAGAGCAGGCTTGGGGTCACAATATCGTGAGCGCAGCACACAATCTGGCCGACAGCAGGTGAAGGCAGGGATATCTGAGAACTGCTGTAGGCCAGGAATCTGCTGAAGTCAGATGACAAGCCTCCAGATTCAGTCCTATCTCAGAACTTCATCAATAATTACAGGAACATCAGGAAGGGATGTCAGCTATATTCCTCAGATATCAAGGCATGGTGAAGGACTCCATTCCTGTTCAGTCACAGTTAATAGCACTGATATGCCAAGGCACTGAAGTCAACAATAGTAGGATGGCAGCCACCATGGAAACCTTTGTCCATGACATAGGTCCTGCACTGTGCTACGTGAGAGTGGGGGGGGGGGGGGCACTCTATCTCATGCCAGCTGGCTTTTTAATGAGTAAGCCAGGGGTCCTCAAGCACCCACAGGGATCAGGAGCACCAGCTAGATACCCTGGGGACATCCACCCGGGTGACTCTGGGGTGGTCCAGCCAATCTCAATCCCCTCTTCCTGTGGCTTTAGTTCCACATGCCGAGGAGGATCTACCTGCCTCATAGGAGGAGAGCCAAAGCAGGCTGGGGCCCTCTAAGTCTCGGCCCTCCAGAGGACACCTGGCAAAGTCAAAATGGACTACAGGGCACAGTGATGCAGTTGACTCTTAACTGCCCCCCTCAAAATGACTGAGCAAGCTACTCAGTTCAAGGAAGGAATGGGCGACAAATGTTGGCCAAGCCAGCGATGCCCACATCCCAAGAACAAATTTTTTAAAAAGTCAGCAGGCTGCCTCCACCTGCGAAGCACCAAGGTGTCCCAGAAGGATCAGGAAGGCAAAAGAAGATGAGGATTGCATTGGCGGCATGGGTGTTAAACACGCGTATATTGTGTTCACAAATGTAAAGAGAATTGCACTTATTTCATATATCCTCTTGTGTCTGCCTCTTTATGATCAGCTGTGTTGTTTTAAATCATGTGTGACACCGGGGTCTGCCCTTCCCTTTATCGCAAATATTGCTCTCATGTGCTTCTGGTTAATGGTGTAGCTTCCAACTTACCACGCTGTGTGCCCCTTCTGAGATTGTTTCTGGTATCAATTAGGCCTCAGCCTTAAAGTAAAATGTGCTTGTGGAAGGGAGATCATCCTCTCACTTTGCCTGGTCATGTAATATTAGATCTGGGCTGTGTAAAATTGAAACTGAGGCATTCAGCCATCTCCTCCTAATTGAAAGCTGAAGGTTTGGTGTGCAAGGAAAAATATTGAAATGCATTCAGGACATTCATACATACTGGAACTTTATATTCGCTCTGTCATACAACAGGGTTTTCAATCAATGAGCCGGAAAACGCAGCCAGCACACACTATTGCCTGCCTTAAGCATTGTCCACTCTCTAAGCGTACATCTGATAACCTCACCCATAAGTGTAACCACCTGTCCAGCTCAAATGTGCTCAAACTCTGCCCCTTGCAGCCACATTATTATCCTGGTGCTCGATGTTACAACCGTGAGCTTTTCCCACGTTTTAGTTGTCTGCATAGTCCCCAGAATGTTCTTGACACAATGTAAGGAAGCAGCACTGTGCTGGACATAGTTTAGATGAAGGAGCACAACACACAATCACGAAGATCAATGATCGTGTGTTGCAGCCAATGGCACTTTTGAGCATTCTCTCAATGTGCACATGTCACCTTTTGAGAATAGATGATTTAAAAATTTAGTTTTTTTGAGATTATTGTGTTATACTGCGAAGAAGGCTGTATGTGCCTGTGTGTGTGGGTGTGTGTTAATGGTTTAATTATGCTGGGGAAAAGTTACCAGAGACATGTCAAGGATGTTTAAGGCATGAAAGAGTTAAGATGCTAGATGCATGCATTTGTAATGAGACTTTCCTGTGGTGTACTTTTAAATAAATAAGCTAGTTTTAGGAATTTACATTAGGAGATACACAGGGACCAGCTTTCTCAGCTGTTAAATTTCAAATATAAGGAACATGTACAACTTGCAAAGGTTTCATTGGTAAATAAGCAAAGGTTATTAAATATTATTTTAGTCAAAAGTGAGGGCCATAGGAAACCATGAAAGATTTTTATATTTTGGAAAAAATGAGTAAAGAAATGCAGAGGACAATGGAATTTGAGATGAAAGAGAAAATTATGTTTGTGGAGAAATATTGAGTTGATTTGTGGTTGGTTGTGTAAGGAAGACATCCTGGGCTGGGAGAAGATACAATTTGAATCAGCCAACCAATTAAGCCAGAAAAGTCTTGTGTCGCAAAGAGTAATCTTGTTCTGAAGCCTTAGATTTCCACAACAGAGTGGAAGCGAGATTGCGTGGTATGTCTTTATTAAAGCTTCAATAGTTTGCAGTACTAATATTACTGGACTGTTATAGTTAAACATATAAGGGAGTGTTTCCTGGAAGGTGTTGTATCTGTCCAATTCAGATACTTCATCCAGCTCTTTAATTAAAGTTTACCCAGGTGTCTTTATTTATGAGGAGAACAAAGTAGGACACAGGTATAAGGCAACACACTTTGTTAAATATAGTTAACCCATAAATTACCCACTATACATACAAGAAGGATTTGATTAAACTTACCGTAAAGGTGGTTTGGTAAGCTGCAGATCCGATCCCAGTCCCTCTGGTTCCTCTTTGTAAAGGTGATTCTCGCTGGCTGTTCCTTGCTTGCTTCCTTTCTTCTGGTCTGGTCAAGGTCACCTCACACACCAAGCTTTGAGTCTTTGCTTCAAGTCTTTTGCTTCCAGTCTTGGCTTCCAGTCCTTTCTCTCCAGATGTCTGGAAAATGCTTATCTTTTATCCCCCTGTCACCACCCACCTCCTTTCTCCACCTGCCCTTGTCCTTCGGCCAATGGAGTCTCAGGAGGCAAGGTCTCAGTGCCGAATGGTCTGGTTGATGACCTGTTCACAGGACACCTCAGCCCACCTTGGGAGGAGCGATGATTGCTTGATGGGTTATAGGAACTGTGAACAATAGGCCAATGCATCTTAAGCAGGAGTGACTATCAGTTGATGGAATATCAGGAACTGTGGACAATAGGCCAGTGAATCTCAAGTAGCAATGATAATTACTTGATGGGTTATTCAGGAGCTGCTTCAGACAGACCCCAGCAGCTTGTCTTGAGTTCTGTGTATTTGGATTCTGCAGGTTTCTGCAGACTGTAGTTTTTAAAGTGTCCAACTCTTTAATTTAAGATATCCAATTTAATCGGTCTTAAAATTAGGCCCTGATTCTTACTACAAAGGTGTTTACTTGTGGGTCTGACCAAATAGGGAGTCTTAAGTTTTCATTTCTTCTTGTCGAGTGTGAGAGCCTGTGCCTTCCAAGCTCTTATTTCTGTTGATGAATAGTGGACGACTGTGGGTTCAAGATGTTGGGTCCAGTGCTAAAACCTAACTATCACTGAAAACCTGACCTGCGCATGGTACTTTTCATGATGGTTCCCCCCACCATCAGCCATTACTATGACATTACTTTGACCAGCTGCTCGGATATACTGCTTTCAGGCCTGTTGCTGGGATCCTCATTTACTGCACTCCCAGACTAGACACTTTGAAAAGACATAAGGGCAAGTGTTTAGAAAGGATGTGCGACAATTTAATGTGGGGCTGAAGCCTCTCATCTGGTCAGCTGCCAGCCATTGTATTCTGAGTTCCTGTGTTTAAGACGCAGCTCCAGCTTGTCCAGTAGCCCAATAGCCCTGTACTTTGTTCTGGCTCTGGGGAATTTCAGCACTTAGAACAAGGGGTTAATACAAAGAGATCAATTGGTGCCAGGAATAGCGATCCATCTCGCATGAATGCACCTTAGTGCTTAACTCTCTTACGTCCCTGCATTGTCGCTGACAGGTGCCTAACATGTCTCAGGTGTGCCTCTCCCCTCCTTTGGTGAAACACAATTCAGTTGGGTGCCCCTTCAATTGGCTTCCCAATGCAAAGCACCAATCCTTCGATTAGCCCTCAGAACCCTCACTATTAGAGTCTCACTTCATTTTAACTTGGAGTGGCACCATAACTTTAGGTTGGAAAATGGTGATGCTCAGGTCTCACACTCAGACCAGCTTGAACCCTCCAAATGTGACTGCAAATCCCTCCCATTGGTCTGGAGGAGCTCACTTTCTAGGTTTCCCTACTGTGTTTATGGTGGAAGTCCCTGTATTGCCCACTGAATCTTTGAAGGTGAATGCACCTGTGCCTTGCGTGGATCTTACCCCTTCTCATTGTGATGCTTCCTGACCAGCGAGACATATAACACAACCCTCCCCAGAGCCCTCCAATTCCCCTGTACTACCTTTTCCTCATCTACAGGCTTCAGATGCCTCCTCAACTTAGAATGTGCTACCTGCGGCCCAGTATATTGCCCAAAATTCCAATCCACCTGACCGAGGCAAATGGTTTTGCAACCAATCCCTGTGCGCAACATTTTGGCAATACTGAATGTGGACTGATTTGCCACCACTCTCCTTGTATTGGGACAGGGATAGCCTTTGAAAGATCAGCCATGTAAACTGAAGTATTTTTCACACCACCATCCTCCTATTCGGGCCCCAACTCGTTTAGGTCTCTCTGTAACAACCCCTGCCCATTTTGGCCTAGAGGACACCTTCCCCCTGAAACCCACCAAGTCATGTTTCTGAGTTGAACCTCTGACAACGATTGCCCCCTTACAGGTGGGGGGCCTTAAGGCCTTCTGGCCCCTTCTATAACCTCTCACCGCTTTCATCCCTTCCCCGTGAAGACCTTGCCCTTCAGCCTCTTCCGCAATCTCTCACCACTACTGCCACCAGTGGGGGCCTTGGCCTACGGCCCCTTCCACAACCTCTGACTACTATTTCCCCTTGCTGATGGAGGCTTTGCCCTGTGGCCCCTTCCACAATCTCTGAACTCTTGTCCCCCCCCCCACCCCCCCATGGTGGAGGCCTTGCCCTCTCACCTTATCGCTCATCTGATAGGTACAGCCTTGTCTGTGATACTTCCCTGAGAGCAATGTGGAATTGTCTTCAAAGTCTGGCACTGAGTCAAGGTGCCGTGAGTGTGACGCAATGAAAAGTAGGGAAACAAACATTGAAGTCACGAGTGAAGGCCAGTTATCAGGTACATGTTGCTTACACACCATTGTGAAACACGCAAGTCTAATTAGATACTGATGCTACCTTTCGATCCAGCATGGGGTTGGGGGAGGGGTGGGGATCATGATACCTGCAAACAGACCTTATAATGAATTTTCATAACATTTAAATGCATTCAAATGGCCTTCCCGACATTGGTGGAGCGCGTTTCCCAACACCCATTGAGGTCTGGAGTTGCACGCAATATAAATTGTTTTCCCCGCCAACATAAATCAGATTTTTTTCATCTCCTAATATTTTCCACTCCCGGCTGCCATGACAACGGCCGTGGGTGGGAGCTGAAAATCCAGGCCCTGGTTGCAAGTAGCCATTCTTCTTAAGTTAGTTTGGATGTCTGCAGGTTAATTAATCTTGGGGGGAGACAAAACTTGCCAGACATCCAGAGAATTACACTTTCCACCCGAAGTTGCTGCATTGTGACCACGAGCCCTCATTTAGTTTACTTCCCTCTTTCATTCCTAAGACAAGGCTAAGACAAGGCAGTCACATTGAATTTGTGTTAACAATTGGTTCCACCGTCATTGGAACATCTGAAGCAATTCTGGACATCTCATTCTAAGAAAGAAATGAGAGCCATGGAAATTCTACAATGAAGATTATTTCGAATTCGAGCAGAAATGAGAAATTGCAGCTCGGAAGAAAAGTTTGAAAGAATTACAGCATATTCACTGAATCAGAAATGTTGAGGGTGGGGGTGGGATCTAATCGAAGTTTTCAAAGCTATCGAAGGCTTTGAAAAAAAACAGTGAAAGGTTGTTTCCATTGGATGTTGAATTGGTAGAAAGGGGAGTAAACTCAGAATTATCTCTCAAAGAACAGAGAAATGAGCAATTATTTTCCATACAAAATATACTAGAATGTGAAATGCAAAATAACTGCAAGTGGTTTTGGAAGTAGAGATTCCAACATCGTTGAAAATGAAAGTAAAAAAACATTAAATTGGAAGAATGTAAAAGGATAATGGAGTCTGTAATGAATACATACGCTTGTGCAGTGAATTGCACTTGTCACCATATTGTGCTAGCTTTAGAACGTGCAACATAAACATCTGCCAGAAATATGTAGACCAGACACATCATGCTACTTACAGATTCTTTGCTACTTTATTTCTCCTGGTCACTGTCATAAATCTCCACGTGTTAGGTGATTTTTCTTTTTACTTGTTTCAAGTTGCTGAAGTCTACAGAAGTCGTATGTCAGGTGGTGAAAAAACCCTTTGCTCACTTCAGGTTCCTGCACCAACCATTGCTCCCAGGCATGATACACTAATAGGCATTCCTCTTGGAATACAAAATTATTTGCAGCCTTTTCTCTCCCGATCTGTCATTCTTCACTCTTGTCGAGGCCAGTTTCTCTTCAACCACAACTCTCAGCACCTGTTTCAAACAAAATGTTTCTCCCCTTTAAGAGGTGCAGGCTGATTTTAAACTGTGCCAGCCACTTATGATACTGGCCCCATGCTGATGCATCCAGCCAATGAAGAACATTGTTAGTGCTGGCTGGATGCAGAGATCATTCAAATGAACAAGCAGCAAGAAGTTCTTGCATTCAAGGGTTCTTGCATTCCAATCAACAAATGAGTAAATATTGATGGACACATGTTACTCATTATATTTCTGTCCAGCAATTTGGTCTTGTTATTTCATAAGGTCTTGAGGTAGGGCTAGAAAGGGCATTGTAGTTCACCGAGGAACCATTCTTCCAGCCCACTGCTTTCTTTAAGTAATCGGTAACACAAAATTGCAAAAAAATTATAAGTCATATTTGCTACTATGGGAATTTGCCTAATGTCTTAAACTTTAGTGGAGTGGAATCCTTTCTTCTCATGAAGGTAATGGGATTTATGATAAAGGCCTGGATGACTAATGTGTGACTTCTAGAATAAACGTGAAGAAACCTGTTATGTGCAATGAATTCTCGTGCTGCTTGCAGCTTTCCATGAGCAAGTGATGAAAGATGTCACTTGACCTGCAAACTCTGCTATCAACTATGAGATTCCAAAATGGTTTCGCAACTGCATGCTTTCAGGCGTGCCTCAAAGCAATATGTCACAGAGTTTCTCTGTGAATTAGCATCCCTGCTATTTGACTGCAGCAAACAAACTGATGTATCCATTTTTATCAGTAGCATGTCAACATTATCCTTTAGTGAATAAATCAGTGTTTCAGTAGTATACTTTAAATTATGTTAAATTACCAGATCTGTCATTAACATAACAGAACAAAGGAGTTGATTAATGGAGGTGCTGTCAAGTGAAACTATTTAATTTGACTAAACACAATCAAGAGCAGTTGCAACGAGAAACGTCAGCATACTTCAGGTTTATATTTTTCTTCAAAAAGTACATTTGAAGTAGCTGCAAGGGAGATGGTGGTGTAACGGCTATGTCATTAGCCTCATAATCCAGAAGTCCAGGCTGATCCTCTGGGCATGGGTTCAAATCCCACCATGGCAGCTGGTGGAGTTTAATTTGTTTAATCTGATTCACTAATGTCCTTTAGAGAAGGAAATATGCCAATGTGACTCTAGATCCACAACAAGGTGGTTGACTCTTAACTGCCTTCTGAAGTAGCCTAGCAAGCCACTCAGTTCAAGAACAATTAGGGATGGGCATCAACTGTTATGGACAGGATTTACGTGGCCCCTCCCAGTTCATAAGCAGGATGTGTGTGTGTTTATATTGTTACTGAGAGAGATTTTTCATAATTTAAAATACATTCCAGCAGCAGGCTTTCTGGTTATTTTTTTTAAATTTAGAGAATGTCATATTGTTGCAACCTTTCCCCAAATGTTTGAACACAACATTTCAATCACTTGTTTCAATCACACTGTCATACATGTAGATACAGGTGAAGTTAAAGTCGTAATTATAAAACTGGAATTTGCAACTTAGTATTTACATTTTTTTAAAGTGTTTTTATTGGGTTTTCACATTTTGTATAACATGTGGTATATGTTACATTTTACAAAACTTCTCCTACTAGAGGGGGAAAAAACCCCCAAAACGAGCAAGAAATAAAAGGAGGTAAAAAGACAGGCAGAAGTCAGATCAGAAACTTACCTACAATTGCTTTCCCTCCTGCTGTGGCCGTGACCCCTCTTTGATTGCCGTATCTTTGTTGCAATTCCCAATTTTGCCCGAGTGCAAATTTACAGATGTCTATCTCCAGTTTTAGTCCCTTGTCCCTCTCAATTTCTTTGCTTGTCCTCCGTTCCCCCCCCCCTCTTTCCTTTTATCATTATCCTGTGACTCCCCCCCCCCCCTCCCCCGCCCCCTGCCATTCATTCTATTGGTTGCTGGTTACAAACAGACCTTGGGACAAGTTGGTGAACGGCGTCCACGTCCTGTGGAAACCTTCTTCCAACCCTTGGATGGCAAATTTTATTTTCTCCAGTTTGAGAAATTCCGCCAGGTTGGCTGCCAGTCTGCAGCCTTGGGCGGTGCTGCCAATCGCCAGTCTAGTAGGGTTCTCTGGTGGATTTAGCTGCGTTACGCTGAGCCCTGTGTCTGTGGAGGTGGAGTTCACACTCTGCAGTGCTTCGATCCAGAGTCCTCCCCTATTTCTATGCCTAGTTCCTCCTCCCATTTTTCCCTTGACTCATGCAGGAGGGAACTTACCTCCTCCAGCAGTGGCCCATACAGGTACCCACAGTTCCCTTCCCTAAGTTGCCCATGACCAACAGTTCTTCGACTAATGAATGTCCTGGCATAGTTTCCTTATGGAGGAAGTCTTTGACTTGTATGTGTCTTAGCTCATTTCCTTTTGGCAATTGGAACCTCCCTGTGAATTCTCCCAGGGCTGCTACTCTGTTATCTGTGTATATGTCCCTAACCTTCAATGTCCCCTCGTCCAGTCTCCACCTTCTGAAGATGGCGTCCATTATTGCGGGAGTAAACCTGTGGTTGTTGCAGATGGGGGCCATGGTGAACATTTTGGTTAGACCGAGGTGTTGCCTCATTTGGTACCACATCCGGAGCATTGTTTCTGCCACTGAGCTCCTTGAGTGTTTGGTTGGGGGGATGGGAGTGCAGTTGTGACGAGGGCTTGGGGGGACGCCCCTATGCAGGAACTCTCCTCCATCCTCACCCATTCTGCTCCCTTTTCCTTCACCCAACCCTTCACTCTTTCTGCTGTGGCCACCCAGTGGTAGGTTTGGGAGGACCAGGCCTCCCATGTTTCCTTTCCTTTGTAGGACTCCTCGGATTCTTCCCCCACCCACACAAACGCCATTATTAATTTGTTCAAATTATTAATTTGTCTACCATGTTGAAAAAAGCCTTGGGGATGTAAATCAGGAAGAACCTGGGCAGTACGTTCATTTTGATCATCTGTACTCTCCCTGTCAGAGATAGTGGGCGAAATTCTCCGACCCCCAGAAGGGTCGGAGAATCGCCTGGGGCCGCCGAAAATCCCGCCCTCGCCGTGGCAGAGATTCTCCGCCACCCGGGAAGTGACGGTGGCGGGAATCTCGCCACTCCGATCGGCGAGGCCCCTGCGGTGATTCTCCGGCCCGGATGGGCCGAAGTCCCACCGCTGGGAGGCCTCTCCCACCGCCGAGGTTTGAACCACCTCCGGTGGCGGCGGGATCGGTGGCATGAGCGAGCCCCGGGGTCCTGGGGGGGGGCGGGGAGCGATCGGACCCCAGGGGGTGCCCCCACGGTGGCCTGGCCCGCGATCAGGGCCCGCCGCTCAGACTCCGGGCCAGTGCCCTGGGTGCACTCTTTCTCCTCCGCGGCCACCACGGCCTCCGCCATGGCGGAAGCGGAAGAGAAACCCACATTGTGCATGCGCCGACTGGCGAAAGCCTTTCGGCCAGCCCCGCTGCCGGGGACGCCGGTTTTTTGCGCCAGTCTTCTGGTGCCAACTGCTCCGGCGCGGGGCTAGCCCCCAAAGGTGGGGAGAATTCCCCACCTTTGGGGAGGCCCAATCCCGGAGTGGTTGGCGCCACTCCCCTATGCCGGGACCCTCCGTCACGCCGGGTAGGGGAGAATCCCGCCCAGTGGGAGTATGTCCCACCCCTGCAGGTCCCTTTTGACTTCCTTCATCAGACCCGTCAGGTTCCATTTGTGGATCTGTGTCCAGTCATGGTGCTATTTGGATCCTCAGGTAGCAGAATTTGGTTTGGGCTTGTTTGAATGGCAATCTCTCCAGCTCTATCCCTCCCCCCTTCGGGTTTACAGGGAAAGTCTCGCTCTTGCTTAGGTTAAGTTTGTAACCCGAGAAGGCTCCAAACTCCTTTAGGAATTTCATTATCTCTTCCATGCTGGTTTGAGGATTCGCGATGTAGAGGAGCAGATTATCCATCTAGAGTGAAACTCTATGCTCTCTGCCCCCCATGGATACCTCTCCAACCCTTCGCCATTCTGAGGACGATCGCCAGAGGCTCGATTGTCAGCGCAAACAGCAACATGGATATCGGCATCCTTGCCTTGTGCCTTTGTGCAGCTGGAAGTATTCAGAGCTGGTGGTGTTTGTCCTTACACTCGCAATGGGAACGCTGTACAGTAGTTTCACCCAGGAGGTGAACCCTTGTCCGAACTCAAACCATTCCAGTACCTGTATGAGGTACTCCCACTCGAAGGCCATTTCTGCATCCAGGGAGATGATTACTTCTAGTGTTCTCTCCCCAGATAGGGTCATCATCATGTTCGGCAAGTGCCTGATGTTCGAAGTTAGCTGCCTGCCTTTGACAAAGTCCGTCTGGTCCTCTGCGACTACCCCGACACACAGCTCTACAGCCACATTGTCAGGCTGTCTGCATTGAGCATTCTAATCCCTTCCATTGCCTCACTGGTGATGGAGGGGGGCCAAGGGAATTGGTTGTATCACCAAAACCTCCGCATGGTGGGGCTGCCGGAGGGCACCAAGGGCAGGAACCCAACGGAGTAGGTGGCACAGATGCTGGGCAAACTTGTTGGACTGGAAAGCTTCCCAACATCGTGGGCTGAGGGGCCTGTACTGTGCTGTACTGTTCTATGTTCTATAAACCGCAGAAGGGGACAGAGCCCATAGGTCACTCCAGCCAAAGCCGAAGGCCGGTGAGTAGCCGCGGGCCACCATCGTGAAGCTACACCGGTACCAAGGCCAAGAAAAGTTCCTGAACTGGGCAAGACATACACGGTCCTGTAAATAGGAGGGACACTTGATTCGGGTGTACCAGGACATTGGGGCAGACCTGGCCAAGGGCCGGGCGGAATTTAACACAGCCATTTCTGAGAATAATGTGCGGTTTGGAATGCTGTACCCCGCCAACCTCTGGGTGACCATTTGTGGGGGACTGAATCACCTCATCTTCAAGTCTGACATTGAATCCCAGAAAGGAGGGGGGGTGAGAGCATGAGAGCAGTAGGATAAAGGAGGGGGTGAGGAGGAGAAAAAGGGGAAGAGGCAGGGGTAGGTATAAATCATAGAATTTACAATTTACAGTGCAGGAGGCCATTCGGCCCATCAAGTCTGCACCAGCCCTTAGAAAGAGCACCCTACCCACATCTGCACCCTATCCCAGTAACCCCACCTAACCTTTTGGACACTAAGGGGTAAATTAGCATGCCCAATCCACCTAACCTGCACATCTTTGGACTTTGGGAGGAAACCGGAGCACCCGGAGGAAACCCACACAGGGGAGAAAGTGCAAACTCCACACAGATAGTCACCCAAGGAATCGACCGCAGGATGGGGGACACCACACTAGCTGGTGAGATAGCACAAAGACGTACAGCGAGGGGAGGGCCATGCCACATCGGGGAGAGAATATTCTAGGTGGGGCGGGGTGGGGAGGTGGGGTGCAATAGGGAGGGTAAACAGAGGGGAAAAGGCTGGGGGGGGGGGAATTGTAGGGATGGGGAGGGAGGGGAGGCGACAGACCTGGGGGAAAGCCAAGGGACGATGGTGGGAAAGGTACTGGGCTGGCTATGGCAGATCGCATATGGTGGCAAGGAAAACAAAGGGCCCTCAAACAAAGGGACACCCTGGAGTGCAGGGACATATCCGCCTGACGTACACAAGGGTGGCGAATATGTTTGATGGCCCCTGGACAAAGGGAAACCGCAGAGGCGCAGCCACAGCCACATGGTGAGTGCAGTGAGCACAGCCATCTTGGATGGTCCCCTAACAAAGAGTAACCCCGGGGTGTAGGGCCACATCCACAAGGTACACAGGAACACAGGCATTAGGAGACGAAGTAGGAAAATTAACTCTTCAAACCGAGCCCTTCACGAGGACCTCTGCCACCCGGGGGTCACTCGCTTCTTCCATTTTGTCAAGACCCGCAACCTGCTCTACTCCATCGAAGAGGTCAGGACAGCCACCAGGAATTGCCAAATCTGCGCGGAGTGCAAGCCGCACTTCTACCGGCCAGAGAAAGCGCACCTGATAAAGGCTTCCCGTCCCTTTGAACGCCTCAGCATGGACTTCAAAGGTCCCCTCCCCTCCACCGACTGCAACACGTACTTCCTGAACGTGATTGACGAATACTCCCGATTCCCATTCGCCATCCCCTGCCCCGACATGACCGCAACCACTGTCCTCAAAGCCCTCCATAGCATCTTTACACTGTTCGGGTTCCCCGCTTACATACATAGTGATAGGGGGTCCTCCTTTATGAGCGGCGAACTGTGTCAATTCCTGCTCAGCAAGTATTGCCTCGAGCAGGACGACCAGTTACAACCCCCGGGGTAATGGACAGGTAGAGAGGGAGAATCGAACGGTCTGGCAGACCGTCCTACTGGCCCTACGGTCCAGAAATCTCCCAGTCTCCCGCTGGCAGGACGTCCTCCCGGATGCCCTCCACTCCATCCGGTCACTGCTCTGCACCACGACCAACCAAACACCTCACGAAAGTCTCCTTGTTTTCCCCAGGAAGTCCTCCACTGGGACCTCGCTCCCGACCTGGCTGGCAGCCCCCAGACCCACCCTGCTCCGAAAACACGTGCGGGCGCACAAGTCGGACCCGTTGGTCGAGAGGGTCCATCTTCTCCACACTAACCCCCAGAACGCCTACGTGGCGTACCCCGACGACCGACAAGACATGGTCTCCCTACAAGACCTGGCGCCCACCGGATCCCCGCGCACACCCCCGCCACCAGTCCCACCCCCATCCCACCAGTGCACCTTACAGCTGCCCCCTTCCCAGGGGGATTGTTTCTTCTACTGGCCCCGTCTAGGCCCCCCCGCCCACCGACACACCCCGCAGACGCTCCCTTCCCGGGTCAATCAGCTTCCCCACCAGCGCTGTCTCGGGGTGTTGAAGCTGCCACAGAGATCGAAACCATGTTCCCGGAGTCACAGACTCCCGAACCTCCACCGGCGTCACCACCAAAGTTTCGACGATCACAGAGAACGACCAGGGCCCCCGATCGACTGATTGCTTCATTTTAACGTGTCTATAGTTAATTGTAAAGTGTAAATAGTTACGATAATAAGGCAAAACGCTGTACGGAGGCATTACGGTACCTCCATAACCATAACTTCTACCACGTTACCATGTTGTAATACCAAGCCACCACCCCCGCCCGACTCTTTTTTTAACAGGGGGTGAATGTGGTAGTCTGTGTAGAGGTATTATAGTACCTAGTAATGCTGGAACACCATTGGTAGATAATGTATGCTTTCCATTGGTCGAGCCTGTATGGTAGGTCCGCCCTGCAAGGTGGGGTATAAGACCCCGTGCCACCCCAGCAGCTGCCTTTCTGTACCTGAGCTACTGGGGGAAACATCTAGCTTATTAAAGCCTTCAGTTGTACTTCAATCTCACTTTTGTAGTCATTGATTGTGCATCAGCTACCAAACAAATGACCAGGCAATCATAAAGCATGCATGCTCTGTATCCGAACAAATGGATGCAGGTTATGTGGACATTTTGCTTACTGCATCCATTTTAGTGCCTTACTGAAAATTTCCTCTGGTTTTTCTGCCATGTAGAAACAGCTTTGAACTCACATGCGAACCATTTAAGTTGAGGAGAATAGGTTCAATTACTGAATGTGAGGGCAACACAGTGGCACAGTGGTTAGTACTGCTGCCTCACGGCACCGAGGTCCCAGGTTCGATCCCGGTTCTGTTTCCTTGGGTTTCGTCCCCACAACCCAAAGATGTGCAAGTTAGGTGGATTGACCATGCTGAATTGCCCCTCAATTGGAAAACATGAATTGGGTACTCTAAATTTAAAAAAAAATTACTGAGTGTGCAATGAATTGAACAATGACTTATCACATATACCAAAGATACTTTAACAGAATTAAGTAAGTAGTGTGGTCAAATTGTTCAGTGTACTTTCTATTTAAAACCCTCGACAAATATTTATCCCTCAACTAATAGGTTATCTGGTCATTATTTGTTTGGTATTTGTGAAACCTTGTGAAAAATTGGCTGCTGTGTTTCTCTACAACATAACAGAGACTACATTTTAACAGTACTTGGTGCTGTTTAAATGCAAATTCTTCCAGGATGTTTCAGCATTTATAAACTTTTTAAAAAATCCGTTAAGTGTTAGGATAGTTAACATTATATTGTGATCCAGTATGCAGCATCACACAATATTAAACTTTACAGCTTCCTTGACAAGAATGTGCTCATCAAACCATTGAAATTCATTGAAAAGTATTGTTGTATCAGTTACTTCTAAACTTTTGCTCATTCAAAAAGAGATTTTATTTGATATTCAAAATTCTGTTTATGGGCCAGCTCTTTTCTGTGCTAAGCAACTGCTGAGGAGAGCTAAGGCACAGATTTCTCCCTCTCTCTTGCTGCTTCCATGATTTCCTGATTCCAGTCAGCATGGAGTTTGGTGGGTGTCTCACACTTTGCCCTCAGTAGGCGATGGAAAGCTTAGACAATCTTCTGCAGTCCTATGCATTATGTGCCAATCAGCGGAAGATTGTCATCAAAAGATTGAGCAATGAGGTATAACATGCAGAATGTCCAATTCATCTAACGTCTTTCAGGAGGTAGAAATGAGTAATGTATGAAGGGTGGGGGAGAAAGAAGCTACCCTCACCAGATCATCAGTGAATGTGGTGAAGAAAGGAAATGAGTGGAGGAAGTGGTTGGTTTGACTGCTGCTAGACCTAAAAATCCCCTTCAAGAATCGGAGGTCAGTGCATCTGTTTATTCAGTCACATTTTTAAAGGATCCAAAGCACAAAGATACTTATATTTAATCAGTTCTCTTGAATAATACGTAACTCTACCATATCAGGCTTTGCCGTTGTTATATGTAAAGCATTCTATCTTAATGCAGCAGTAATTTAAATCTTGCCGATTATTTTTTAACATCAGTGTGCCTTTCAGGATTTTCAAAACTTTGATTTATTTTCCTTTTACTGCATTTTAGCACTTTTTTCTCCACCTGTGCCTGATTTCACAGGCTACTTTGGCCAGTTAGGTTCGGTTCTTTGATTCAGTCTGTTTTTTGTGTTTATGGGGACGGTTTTATGGTCCTGTTTTCGGCAGGGGTCATGTAAAATATAACAGATGGCTAGCCACTGCCTTCCCACCCACGCCAACCCGTTCCCCATAATCCAGCGGGTAGAGGTGCCCATTAGACCAATGTTTTTCAAATTTATTTGCCCAGGATCTACTTTTACCAACTGGCCGACCAACACCATTAATAATAAACTTTATTAGTGTCACAGATAGGTTTACATTAACACAGCAATGAATTTACTGTGAAAATCCCCTAGTCGCCACATTCCAGTGCCTGTTCGGGTACACAAAGAGAATTCAGAATGTCCAATTCATCTAACGTCTTTCAGGACTGTGGGAGGAAACCTGAGCACCCGGAGGAAACCCACACAGAGACGGGGAGAACGTGCAGACTCCACACAGACAGTGACCCAAGCCAGTAATTGAACCCGGGGCTCTAGTGCTGTGAAGCAACAGTGCTAACCACTGTGATACCATGCCGGCAATAGCTTTAATGTGACAGATGAGCCTGCTTGGTCCTCACAATCTCACTTGCTTTGTCATTCAATGTTACATTTCTGCTGAGGACTTCAGCTGACGATTCAGGTTCTCGCTGCATCCTTTGAAAAAATCAAGAGGTGTGTTCTCGAACTTGCCTTTAAATGCCTTTGAATTTTGGGGAGTTTTAAACTTTATTTACCAGTACTTCCCTGCACATAAGACCATAAGGCAAAGGAGCAGAATTAGGCCATTTAGCCCATCGAGTCAGCTCTGCCATTCGATCATGGCTGATATCGTCCTCATCCCCATTCTCCTGCCTTTTCCCCATAACGCCTGATCCCCTGTCCGGAATTGTGCCTGAGGTGCTGTTACCTACAGTGCTACAGACCAAGAGCTGGAAGGTGGAATCAGACAGAATAGTTCTTTCTTAGAACATAAGATCTAGGAGCAGGAGTAGGCTATTTAGCCTCTCAAGCGTGATCCACCGTGCAATACGATCATGGCTGATCTCATCAAGGCCTCATCTCCACCATCCTGCCTGTTCTCTGTAACCCTTCAACCCATTGTCCCACAAGAGGAAGCATTCAGTCCATGCCGACTTTATCCATACCTTTTATCATCTTACATACCTCAATTTGATCTCCCCTCATTCTTCTAAACTCTAGAGAGCATCGGCCTAAACTGTTCAATCTCTCTTCATAAGACAAACCCCCTCATCTCTGAAATCAGTCTAGTGAACCTCCTTCCTGGCATGCTCATGGACAACGCATGTTTCGATGGCGATGGAGAGGGTCAACTGTTTGATTTTGCTCCCGCAGGGAGTCGGCCTGGACCCCAAAAAGGATCTGATCCCAGATCATGGAATCAGCCACGAGTCATAATTACATGACTGCGCTAGGAAGTGGAGATGGATCAAGAAGGACTGAAAAGGTTCATCCTTACCCTGAACCCTCTGTTGGAAGATGTACCGTTCAAAGCTCTCATTCACCTCAATGTCGCAGAGGTTGTCGAATTTCAGCAGAACCGTCTTGAACTTTGTCTTGTCTTCGCCATCGGCAAATGTGAGCGATATTAGATGTGGATGGCATGGTCCCCCGCAGTCGACAGGAACAGCGCAATCTTTCGGGCATCCGATGCTGCCTTGAGGTCAGAGGCCTCGATATACAGGAGGAACTTCTGTTTGAAGAGGTTGCCGGAGATCCGGAGTTGCGGAGGAGGTTGGATCTTTTCCATGCCGCTGGATGGCTGCGTGCTGGTCGTTGCAGATTCACTTGAGGTAGGTTCGTTAGAGTTAATAGCTCTCTGGTACCATGATGTGTTATCTGTGTTGGTCTAACATCGACTGCAACTGGATGCAGTAAAACGGAAAATAGGCTTCCGACACAGGAGATGGTCCAACACTGTTTTATTGAACCTGTTGATTGCTGTACATAATCTGCTGTGGGTTGACACTCTATTAACCTAACTGATAACCTCCTACTGGCTTGACCAGACTAGCTCTCTATCACATGGTGATGATGTTCATTGGCCTGTACACTGTGACTATCTCCCTGGCCGTGTCCTGTGAGAGAGAGAGAGCCTTCATGCCCTGTGGGCTTTATAGTGGTGGTGTCCTGTCTGGTGATTGGTTGTTCTGTGTCGTGTGTGTTCATTGGTTATCCTGTGTGTCAATCACTGCCTGTCTGCATCTCATGATATACATGAGTGGATATTATAACACTCTGAACTGCCTCGAATGCCACTACATCTTTCCTCAACTATGGGAAGCAAAACTGTGCAAACTATAACACACATGGGGCATGATTCTCCGCTCCCAAGCGGCATCGGGAAGGCCGTCATGAACTCGGCCGAGTTTCACGACTGCGTCGGAGGCCGCTCCTCGCACCCTATTCACCCCCCCTAGGGGGCTAGGAGCGGCGTTGTGAGAAACTCGGACGCCGGGCCTTGACGCTTGCGTCTAAGCGGCGCGTCGAGAATGACGCGACGGCGGCGCCTAAGTGACGTCAGCCGCGCATGCGCAGGTTGGCCGGCTCCAACCCGCGTATGCGCGGTTGCCGTCTTCCCCTCCGCTGCCCCGCAAGACGTGGAGGCTTGATCTTGCGGGGCGGCGGAGGGGAAAGAGTGCGTGTCTTGGAGTCGCCGGCCCGATGATCGGTGTGCACCGATCGTGGGCCAGTCCCCTCCCGAGCACGGCCGTGATGCTCAATCCCCTCTCCACCCCCCACAGGCCCCAAACTTACCTTTCACGCTATGTTCACGCCGGCAGTGACCAGGTGTGGTTGCCGCCGGCGTGAACAGATCGGGAACGTCAGGCCGCTCGGTCCGTCTGGGCCGGAGAATCGCCAGTCGCCGTAAAAAATGGCGAGCGGCGATTCTCCGAGCGGGGGGTGGGAGAATCGTGGGGGGTGCCAGGGCGGCGTGTCGTGGTTCGCCCAGCCCTCCCGCGATGCTCCCACCAGGCGTGGGGAGCGGAGAATCGCGCCCATGGGCTTTGCATCCTGATTTGCATTGGCACAATTAACAAAGCCACATCTCAAGAAGTCATTTTTATACTGCTTTGTTCCCGATTTCAGTTTTTTCTTTGCTGGTTGTTCACCAGAGGTCTTGGAGTTCTGCATACAGCTCACACCAGCACACAGCTTTCTTCTGCTGTGGACTCTCCTGTGAAGCTCTTTCCAGCAGATCCAGTTGTGAGATTCTGGCTTGTTTGTGTCTCTGGCCCTTTCTTCTTCATTACAAAGTGACCCATATTCAGTTCTTCACACAGTCCTGTTGCTTGCTTGCTGGCAGTTACAAAATGAAGGAATCTCACAGGGTGTGTGATGTCAGTGTATGTGCCGGGCACATAACCTATTCTCTGCCACTGGCTTTAGCTGGAAGACTTCATCGTTCGTGTTTGAAGACTGATTGCGGCCAGCATTCTTAAATGCCGGTACGCCATGACCGATCGCTCCACAGCCCTCCCAACACCCACCTGTGGGTTGCGACCCTGAATTTGAAAAACCTAGACTATCCACCCTTCGGTATGTTGAGGCCCTTAAGTACTCAAATAATTGGCAATTAAGGGTCTTTTTGTATCTTTCCAATTCAAATACTTCAACCAGCTCCTCAATTAAAGTTTACCCAGGTGTCTTTATTTACGAGTAGAATAAAGTACGGATACGGATATAATGCAACACACTCTATTACATGTAGTTAACCCGTAGAATATCCACTATACATACAAGAAACACCCAGGTTTTGAATATACCTCCTGCAAAGTTGGTTTGGTATGTTGTAGATCTGATCCCTGAGCCCCTCTGGTTCCTCTTTGTGAAGGTGGTTCTCGCTGGCTGTTTCTTGCTTGCTTCCTCCTGGTCTGGTCAGGATCACCTCACACACCAAGTCTTTGCTTTGAGTCTTTGCTTGTATTCTGCTCGTCTTCTGCCACTGGTGTGTCTGAGATGCATACTTTTATCCCCCCTCCACTCGCTTTTCCAGAAACCTCTCTGGCTTCCGGCCAATGAGGTCTAGGGAGGGGGTCCCAGCAGCCAATGCGCCGGTTGATGACTGTTTGACAGGCCACCTGAGGCCGCCCCAGGTGTCCCATTTCTGGTGGTGTGTGTCATAATATACATCTATGTATATAATGGAGTGCAGACAGGCAGTGATTGACACACAGGATGACTAGTAAGCACACAGAACAGAGCAGCCAATCTCCAGACAGGACACTACCACCATAAAGACAGAGGGCACCAGTTTTCCCGCTCTCTCTGGACCCAGCCACTGAGACAGTGAGAGTTTGTGAGCAGCAACCAGTGCAAACACCATGCGGTAGCTAGTAAGTCTGGTCAGGCTAGTACTAGGTCAGTATAGTTCAGTATAGTGTCAACCCACATGTATAGTTGAACATATATAGTAGTTAAGACGTTAAATAAAATCGTGTTGCATCTCATCCAGTGTTGGAGGTCTGTCTCTCGCTACACTGCATCAAGTGCAGTCCACATCGACCCAGCCTGCCCAACACATCAGTGTGGGCTGCACATGACCTGTTCCCATATAAGGTAACAGTAGATACTCTCGGTGACGGAAATGTCAGGCTCGATCTGGGCTACGAACAACAGACTTTCTGAGGTTTGACTGCGGTATGATTTTAAAATGACCGTATTCCCTCCTCTTGATCCAGTGAGTGTCAGCGAACCGGATCACACAATCCTTACCAAACCATCTCAACGAGCAAGTACCCCAAATCCGGGTTTTACAGTATCATCCCTAACACACCATAATAACAACAAATTAAAAAAAACAATGAAGAAACAATACATCAAGGTTCTTGATTGTTGAGTCCAGGTGTTGGAGGAATCCCTTCTTCCACCGGGCGAATTTGGGCGATGGGATACACTGCCATAAGTAGGAGTCCAAATGTGACAGAATGTGGTTCTGGGAGATCAAGGTAATACCTGTTAATTCTTTTGATTCTTATTAATATCTGATTCCCTTTTCCCTTTTATTTTTTTTATTTTTAAAAATAAATTTAGAGTACCCAATTATTTTTTTTCCAATTAAGGGGCAATTTAGCGTGGCCAATCCACGTAACCTGCACATCTTTGAGTTCTGGGGTTGAAACCCACGCAGACATGGGGTGTTGACTTCTTTATTTTTATGTGAACCACGTGCTGTTTCTTATATTGACCGAATGACCACACAACCAGTATATTAGTTCAAAAGACAGTTTATTAACAAACACAAGACTTATTTCTATATGCAATGATTCACGCGGCTACGCACTAAACTAGACCTAATAACTCAGATGACTTTTACTTAACTTCGGGGTGACTGGCTCTGTGCAGGAGATAAGGCCTTGATCTGTGCACGTGTGGGTCGGTTGAAAGTCGTCAGGTTCGTCTCGGCTGAGCTCCTCCTTCAGGTAGCGATCGCGGGTCCTTGAACTTGGCTAGTTGATATGCTGCAGTTGGTCGCACACAGGCTGGTCCAAAAGAGGCTGATCCCTAGTGTGCAGGGCTTCTTATCCTTCGTCTCTTTTGCCCCCTTTTGGTCGGTCCTAACTCCAGAGCCAATGGATCGATAGGGTTTCGATCACCCTCATTGATCCTGGCCAATTAAGGGGTGGATACCTCGGTGGCTGTGCGGGTCTCAGCTATCATTGTCCTAGGCACGTAGGCCTTTCCAAATAAGGGAAGTGGTGCCGGTTAGTCTGCTACTGTTGCCGTTCCTTGATTCGAGTTCTATTGTCCTGGGGGAAATGGTGATTGACTTTTAATGGGTGCAAGTTTCTGTCAGGTCTGGCTTCTTTGCACAATAAACAGAGGCTGTGTACTTGTCTGTGTCCAAGTTGACCACAATTCCCATGGTCCTTTGCAGGTGGCCATTGTAGATGGCTACAGGGGAGAATGTGCAAACTCCACACAGACAGTGACCTAGACAGTGGCCGGAATTCGAATCTTGGTCCTCAGCGGCGTAGGCATCAGTGCTAACCATTACGCCACGTGCTGCCCTCTCTTTTCCCTTTATTTACTAGAATGTCGTATGACCCTTTTAAAAAAAAACCCAAAGAAATAAGTAATTGAATAATAAAGGCCCAATAGTCATACGAAGGGTTGATCAGTAATCAGTAACATTACAATTTTTTCACCCCACAAACAAACTGTGGTGTGCCGGGAGATCATGGAAACAATACAATGTGGGCGGATAAAAGCCCTTTCCAATTGGGTGATGCGTGGAGTGGACGGATAAATCCATTTACAATTTGGACCGTGACATCCTGATTCCTCCAATGTAGCCATCTAAGATGGACACTGGGCTACAAAATGGAGAACTGCTAAGACTGCAGGGAAAAACAGTCATAGTGAGGACAAACAGCTTGCAGAAGACTGTTTTGCATTTTGCACATACAGAAACCAGTTTCTAGCCAGGTGCAGAGTTTCAGCCAAAGGTGCAAATGGGAAACAGATCTGCATAGTAATGAGGTGATCCAGATCCAGACCCCGGACAATAGAAACATTTAAGTATCGATGGATACTTTTCCATAGACGCCCAGACAGAATGGCGCCAAAGCAACCAACACAAAGAGCCGTAGGGACCGCCCCACCCATCGAGGAATGACCCTAGGATTGGGGAGTTTGAAAGATATCGATTGGGAAAGACCCAATCGATGAGGGAGCCGCCCCAAGGGGGCCTGAACCTCCTGGGACCTATAAGAGTAGGTCCCGCACATGGTTCGGTCTGTTTTTGCTCCGGCCCAGATCTGCTGTTGCTCCCAGATCTGTTTGCTCCAACTGTTGCTTCCAGACTCCGGCCCAGATCTGTTGCATCGCATCCTGACCCCAGTTTCATCGCCGGCCGTTGAGCATCAGCCATCGAACTGTAAGTGCCAACACAACGATCGCTACGTGATCCAGACCTTGCTATCCCTTGACAACTTTGCCGAATCAGAAAGTTACAGACCAAGAAAGGGACGAAGGCCTTGCTCCCTGACCTTGCCTGTTCCTGTCTAGATAAGTATTTAGTCGTTTAGTATTAGAAGTAAGTTAGTCTCTTTAGCGTATGCATGTGTATTTATTATATTTGTTATAATAAACACCAATCGTTTGGACTTACTAATCGGTGTATGGATTTATTACTTTGAACCTGACCTTGATATACTTGTGACGGTGTCTGTTACGGCACCTGGCGACTCCGAGCATAATTACACATACAGAGCCATAGTAGTGTTAAGCACACGGCCTTTAAACGGAGGCATGTTAATCACACTCCAGTAAAACGAGCAACATTTAGTGGCGACATCCTGACGGGACGCGGTTACAAGTGGCACCCCCACTCCGTCGAGGACCCAGAAATTTGATTTAGAAATCCAATTGAGAAAAATGAAAAATCACAAGTAATCAAGGTGTTCAAACCAATAAAGATAATTCGGAAGTGTGTTTTGTGCATGCGTACTAACAGGGTTGTAAGGTTAACCTGAGAGCTTTTTTTGTTGCGACAAACTGTCGGGAGTTTTGTGAGCGGAACATAGCGAAAGCCTTACCCGTCTTGTAAAACATTACCTCAACACCCCCTGTCCTAAATTAAGAGAGAAAGAGAAAATGGCCATGCAGGCAATGGAACGCCTCATCAACCCAGAACGGTTTGTGGTCGCAGCGACCAGCAGTAGCCGAGTAGGTCAGTGTCCCATGTGGGAGCTGGAACTCCGCAAGTATCTGAAAGGAAAGGGATGGCCCCTTTGGAACGAGTTCTGTATGAATGAGGAGACAGGTCCCGGAAGTATAGGACATACTTGGTGGGAGAACCTCTCTCAAATTCATAAGAAAAATCCGAGTAAAGCACGCAAGCCGATGGCAATCGTGTCCTGTTTGGCACAGTTGCGAGGCACTGAGGAGGTCGTTCAGACGCTCCGAGCAGAGTTAGAAGAGAGAAATAGGATGAGCAAAGTTGATGTCAGGGAAATAGAAAAGGAAAACATGGAACTAAGAGGGAAGCTGGCAGAGAAGGGTAGAGAGGTGGATGATGCCAAGAGGGCACATCAGTTGTGTCTAGCCCATCTGAGCAGTTCCCAGACCCAGTATGAAAAAGCCTGTCAAGATCTGCAACGTGCCGTCCTGATAAGAGAGGAATCAGAAAAGCAGGTAGAGGCATTGCAGAGGCAATGCTCTGACCTTAAGGCAGCGTTAAGAGCACTCCATGCTGCCACCACAGAACAAAGACAAAGCACAGTGGATCATGCCAAGTGTAGGAAGCAGATTGCGGAGCTGCAATCGCTGCTTTCAGTGTAGAATGGGTTCCAAAGCACCTTTGGAACGCAGTTAGATGAGGAGAATGCCCCAGATTGGCAGGAACTGAGTGAGACAGCGCAGCGCTATGTTCAAGGAACATGTGCGCCAGCAGCGCAGCAGAAAAGGAAAGCACCCCAACCCCCCACAGATCAAATAGCTACCGCACCTATGAATCCAGTCACCACCCAAAGGAAAGCGACCACAGAAGGCACACCCGATATCACCTACACCACCCCCTTAACTGTAACGCAACTCAGGGACGCGTGTGAGAAGATCACTCCGTTTCTCCCCACCGCAGACCCCCACCAATTTTTCGCAAATGTTAAACAGCAGGCGACCATGTACGGCCTGGACGATAGAGAGCAGGTTAAGCTCACGGTTCTGAGCTTAGACCCATCCGTAGTAGCAGCCCTCCCCGACCCACAGAACGTTGGAGGAGGCACACTAGAGGAAATGCACACCTCCATTTTAGATGCAATAGGGTATAACAGAGGAGACCCAGTTGAAGGACTAAATAAATGCAGACAAAAGAGAACAGAGCATCCCACAGCATTTGCAGGAAGGCTGTGGATCCATTTCACGGCAGTTTTCGGCGAATTAAACCGAGCGCATTTGAACCGTGACAACATGGTTAAATGGACGCGCACCATAATCTCCCATGCCACAGATGCAGGACAGAGTGCTTGCAATAGTTACGACCCCTCAGAAGAGGCCCATAATGAAAAATGGGTCTTGAAAAGATTGTCCCGCGTTTGGCAGCAATCCGTCCACAATAAAACAGCATTTATAAATCCCGAAGAAGAGCAGGCAGATGCAGACATGAATCCAGTTAAAACACATCAAAACCCCGCATGTGTAAATGAGGGAAGGAACAGCCCGGAATGGCGAGCAACACTCCTCAGCGGAGGAAACCTATGTGGGCGGGCTTTGGCTGCCAGGTACCCACTGCATTACCACCTCTGGTAGTGAGCGCCGGGTCAGGTGATTCTGTGGGTCTCTGTACCATGGACGTCATAGCAGGTGAAATTTCTAGTTCCCCAGAGTCCTTTTGGTCGAGGTCCCCTCAGATGAGGCCTTCTTCCTGACGTCTGGTGAATCGGAGCTGGGATCAGGCAGGCCGGAATTGATTCCGGAGGTATAGCGTGGAGGTTTGGGGCCTGGAGTACAGGGTGTGGGTTAAGCAGTTCTGGGAGCTTGAAGATCCCCGCTAGTGTGACGTGGTCTTGGTGAAAGTTCTGCTGAGAGCCAAATGCCTTCATCTGGTTGATATGATATGATCCAGCTTTCTTGGAGCCCACTAATACCTTGTATACAGAGGGGTGGCCTTATTTGTCACCGGATAGGGTCCAGCATACTTGGGGGCTAAAAAAGTGCCTGGCTGGAAAACTCAAAGCATTACCTTTTGTTCCACCTCGTACTTGATGGGACTTACTTTCCTGTTGATGTAGGCCTTGCTCTGCTGTTTTCGTTTGCCCACCTTAATCGCTGTGGTCTGTTTAGCTGCCTGTAAGTTTTGTATTATCTCTTTGATGGCATTCTTGTGGGTGAGGGCCGTGACTTCGGGCCCTGGTAAATCCAACCCCAATAGAGGCTCAATTCCCCGCATCGGTCACCCGGTCATTAAGACGTGGCGAGTGAAACCGGTGGAACTCGACACAGTGGGCGCAATTCTCCGCACTCACGACGGTGCGGAGAATAGCGGAGGTCGTAAATTTTTACGGCCACGCTAGTCCGACGCCCTCCCGCTATTCTCCCCCCCCCCCCACGCCCAACTCCCGACACAAATCGGTGCCGCCGTTTTTTTACGGCCAGCAGCGATTCTCAGCTGCCGATGGGCCGAATTCCAAGCCCTTTACGGCCGTTTTTACGAACGGCAAACACACCTGGTCTGGCCGTTCGTAAAAACGGCCGTAAAGTCCCGATCTTGGCAACCATGGCACCGATTGGCACGGCAGTACCACGGCCGTGCCAAGAGTGCCATGGGCCCGCGATCGGTGGGCTCCGATCACGGGCAGCGGGTCCGATTCCCGCACACTCTTTGTCCTTCCGCCGCCCCGCTGTATCACTTCGCGGGGCGGCTGAGGGGCATCCCGGCCCGCGCATGCGCGGGTTTCGCGCAAATGCGCGATGACGTCATCCGCGCATGCGCGGGTTGGAGTCTTCCAATCCGCGCATGCGCGGCTGACGTCATGTGATGCGTCAGCCGGCGCAAACTCTGGCAAGCGGGCTTAACGAAATTCGTTAAGCCCGCGATGCCGGAGTTCACAGCCGCGACATACTAGCCCCGACCGGGGACCAGAATCGGTTCCCGGTCGGGGAGGGGGAGGCTGGCGTCAAACCCGCCCGGTTTTGACGCCAGCCTTACGATTTCTCCCTGTCTGGGAGAATCGCGCCCAGTGTTTCTCACAGCCATGAGTACAAAGGGCATGACTTTATTCCAGGAATAGTTGTTCTGCTGAACATCTTGCGGATCATGTCTTTCTGAGTGCGGTTCATTCTCTCTACGATGCCACTGGATTGGGGGTGATATGCTATGTGGAATCGCAGTTTTACTCCAAACAGTCCCAACACCAGCTGCATTGCCTGAGCTGTGAAGTGAGTGCCCTGGTCAGAGTCAATGCTGCAGGGCAGACCCCACCTAGTGAATAGGTGTTGCACTAGGATGCCAGCCGTGACCTTGGCAGTGTTGGTGCGGGTTCGAAAAGCTTCCACCCACTTGCTAAAGGTCTCCATGATGACCAGGATGTACGTGTAACCCCCTGCACTGGGTGGTAGAGGACCGATGTAGTTGACTAGGGGCTTTTCACAGTAACTTCATTTGAAGCCTACCCGTGACAATTTTCATTTAATTTGGAGGTTTGTCCAGGGCCCCTCTACTGGGCGGGCGTGTCTGAGTTCTGCCTTTTGGGCATACTTATCAGGGTTATTTTGGGAGCAGATTATACAACATAATGTCGCACATCCTGTTCTAGTGCTGGCCACTAGCACAACCCTAGGATTCATTCGCTTGTGGCCCCCACTCCCTGATGGCCCTGGACATCATGATTTAGTAAAATAATTCACCCCCATACATTTTGTTTCTTTTGTATTGCTTTCAATGATGGGAAATCAGGCAGAGAGAGAGAGAGAACAAAAACCAATCACTGCAGACTCTGGGATCTGAAACAAAAACAGAAAATGCTGGACAATCTCAGCAGGTCTGACAGCATCTGTGGAGAGAGAATGGAGCTAACGTTTTGAGTCTGGATGACTCTTTGTCAAAGCTAGGGAGAAGCTTCTCTCTAGCTTTGCCCAAGAGTCACCCAGACTCAAAACGTTAGCTGTCTTTTCTTTCCACAGATGCTGTCAGGAGGGAGAGAAGTTGGATGTTTAAGAGATAACAGAGAAGATATCATTTAACATAAACAGAGCCACCAATGATGTGAAGTTCATGCAAAATGAGAATGCTAGTATGTTTGAATGTTAATCATGCACTGTGCAATAACACCCAGAGAGACTCTGACACCTGGGGAAAGGAATCAGTCATCAAGTGAATTAGGTTGCAGAGTGTGTAGCCTCAGGGAAGGGATCAGTCACAACTAAGCTGTGAGTTAGAGACTAGCCAGAAGTAATCAGTTAAGGCTCTTTTACACTGATGCTTGTTTAGTTCTGATCCTGTAAAACAGGTCCTGTGCTTCAGTTGCTAAATCAATCTGTCTTCTGATGGCAGAATCATCTAACCTTATCTTTTATAGGTCTGACATTCTCCTAGTAGAATAAGGGAGCTGGATTTAGGAATAAGGGAGTGTAATTACAGGGAGCAGACTCATACTCTCCCATTATCCAAAATAAACAAACTTCAGTGTCAAAGTGTTTTCAGAGAGGTTGGAGTACAAAGAACAAAGAGAACAAAGAAAATTACAGCACAGGAACAGACCCTTCGGCCCTCCCAGCCTGCGCCGATCCAGATCCTTTATCTAAACCTGTCTCCTATTTTCCAAGGTCTACTTCCCTCTGTTGCCGCGAGAAGGGACCCAAGCAAAGAGAGAATCTGTAGCTCGGGAAGAAATTAGTCACACTGCAAATGAGATGTGCAGGGGAACGTTTACATTTAGACTTCTCTCTGGATAAGGGAAGGAATTGGTTTTAAGAGGACGTGTAGACCAGTTAGGGCCAAATGGCCTGTTTCTGTGGTGTAGATTCTATGTTAGAATAAATTACTATGGAAAGTGCATTCTGTGCAGCTCATTCATGCATTTTATGTCAAATAAACCAAGTGTTGGTTTAAAGCAGTATTTTTCAAATTTCTTTTCCAGAGACCTGTTTTGACCAACCGGCCGACCTTCGGGACCCACACAGGACGACCTTTGCGATCCAAGCTGGCCGACCGTCGTGACCCACCATTTTCGCTTACCTTTAATGCAACAGGTGAGCCTCCTTGGACCTCACAATCACACTTGCTTCGTCATTCAATGTCACATTTCTGTGTGGGTTGTTCATTAGAGGTCCTGGAGCTCATACCAGCACTGCTTTCCCTGCAATGGACTCTCCTGAAAGCTCTCACCAGCAGATTCAGTTGTGAGATCCTGGCCTCTTCGTGTCGCTGGCCCTCTCTTCCTTAGTCCAAAAAGTTCCATCTTCAGTTCTTCACACAGTCCTGTCGCTTGCGTGTTGGCAGCTGCAAAACAGAGGAAGCTCTCCTCAGTAATTTCATTTTAATAAATTTAGAGTACCCAGTTATTTTTTTTCCCATTAAGGGGCAATTTAGTGTGGCCAATCCAGCTACTCTGCACATCTTTGGGTTGCGGGGGTGAAACCCACGCAGACATGGAGAGAATGTGCAAACTCCACACAGACAGTGACCCAGAATCGAACCGGGTTCTCAGCAACGTAGGCAGCAGTGCTAACCACTCAGCCACTGAGCTGTCCTCTCCTCAGTAATTTAACACCCAGAGGACATGACGTCAGTGTACCGGGTGTATGACCTGCTCTCTGCCGACACTTCTAGCGGGAAGACTAATCGATTTTAAAATAAACTGACGTACGGAGGAGGCGTCTGCCCTGCTGGGTTCCGGGCCTACACACCGCTCCATCTGGCCGAGGGGGAACACATGCGTAGCGCAGGATGGCTGGCATTGTTGAAAGCCCGTCGCAAGTGCATTTTTAAAAGCCAGTCGCAGTTGTTGGGCACTTACGTTCGGGAATGCGACGAGCGATCGCTCCACAACCTTCCCAACACGTGGGTTACGACCCTGAGTATGAAAATGACTGGTTTAAAGTTAGCTTTAACATAGAACATACAGCACAGAACAGGCCCTTCGGCCCTCGATGTTGTGCCGAGCAATGATCACCCTACTTAAACCCACGTAACCCGTATACCCGTAACCCAACAATCCCCCCATTAACCTTACACTACGGGCAATTTAGCATGGCCAATCCACCTAACCCGCACATCTTTGGACTGTGGGAGGAAACCGGAGCACCCGGAGGAAACCCACGCACACACAGGGAGGACGTGCAGACTCCACACAGACAGTGACCCAGCCGGGAATCGATCCTGGGACCCTGGAGCTGTGAAGCATTGATGCTAACCACCATGCTACCGTGAGGCCCCAATCCAATCTTTGTAAAAAGGGGAGAATCACATGTAATATTTCTATATCCAGGAAGGGTTTTCTCGTCTACAGATCATAATATTGTTTAATTAAATATTGGACAAAACAAACGATTGTCTGTACCATAAGGAATGTGGAGTTTTTTTAATTGCAATTATCTGAATACTGTATCAAGGCGAAATAAGCAAGGAGGCACCAATTTTCAGGCTTAATGAACAGTGGACATTGGATAGTAACTGTTGGATCCAAGGAAGCGACTACTCAGGAGCGTAAAGGATACAAAGGTTTATTTAAGTATTGAACAAAAACTCTATACACCACCACTTCCCGAAGGGACTCCTGCGACCCACCCACACCTTGGCTGGGTTCTTAAGTCCAGGTTTGTTCCCTGCGAACGAGGGAGCTTGGCTCCCTCAGCGGGGTAACTCGTATTCCTCCAGAGTCACGGGGAACCTAATTGGCCGGTCCGTTGGCTGTCATATAGGTTAGAACAGTAACAGACTGGCCAAGAGAGGCAAAGCGAGGCAGACCTGGGGCTGGATTTTCATGGAGTTGGGCCAACACCCTTTGCTGGTGCAGGTTAAGAGTGCGGGTAAGGAGCATGCATCTTGCACTCCTGGCATAGCTGGTTCTGTGGCAGGGGTGGGCATCTCTTACCCACATCACATCCCACCTCTCTGGCAAACTTTATGGTGCGCAGCCAACTTCTTGAGGACCCGTACTTCATGGTGACACAGAGGTGGTGTGAATCATCGTCTAGATTCAGGAACCTTTCAAAAGATATATTTAAAAGGTTGAGCCACGTCCTCACCATGACCCTCATGGCCTTTCCATGACCTCCATTGCCTGACACTTGTGTGCTGCGTATATTACTTGCCATTAAATGTTATCAAGGTCTAGCTGCATATTAGCATGGACTGCTTCAGTATCTGAGGCGTTACAAACGGTACTGAACACTGTGCAATCATATAATGAATAAATATCCCTACTTCTAACCTTATGTTGGAGGGAAGGTCACTGGTGAAGTAGCTGAAAATGATTTGGCGTTTGGGACCGTACCCTTAGAAACTCTGCAGCGATATAACCTATGCCTCTGTATTACCGTACACCAGTAGTCAGGCTCCCAGATTTTTTCAGGTCCTTAATTTGGAATCAGCTCTCTGAGTTCTAGTGTTGTTACTATCTGGATGCTACTCTTACTGAGTTTTTGTATGTGTTTCCTACAGTTTTCTTCCCTCTTTTCTGGCTCGTTATCTTTGTTCATATGGAAGTGTTGTAAGGTTTTTTTTCATCATTCATGATATTACAGCCAAAATCAAACTATGTCTGTCTAATACTCACACATGGGAATGGTGTTTGGCGCGATTGGCAGGATGTTTCTCGTTGGTCGCGTTGAAGAGATTGCGGTTCATATTTAACGGCATTTAGTGCCCGAAATGAGCCCCCATAAGATTCTTGCCACTACTGACTGTCTCGCTGTCTGATTTGTTGATTTCACCCCTCAGCGTATCAACGCTAACAAGGCAGATCTGCTTTTAGGCTCTCCCTCACCACTCCCAGTTAACACACAAGCATGGCAGTGCGCTGACCTGCCCCTCTAACTTTGGGGATGCCGACCTAGCCAGGCTTCTTGACGCTATCAGTGAGAGAATGGGCATCCTGTTATCCTGAGGAAGTCAGAGGACCATCAGCAGGTCTACCAATACAGTCTGGGAGCCTCTGGCAGTGGCTGTAAGTGTGGGCAGCAAAGCATGGACAACCAGCATCTAATATGGAAAAAAAATCAATGACCTCCATCAAGCTGCAAGGGTAGGTTACCACCTCTCTCCCGGCATCAGTTCCACTTGCCACTCATCAGTTCCCAATCCCTCTCTCCCACAAATCATTGGCGGACACCTCGCATCCTCACCTCGCGTCTTCATGCTTACCCCCTGGCACCCACCAGCAAAATCCCTTCATGTCCAGTTGCAGTGGCCACACATGCCAACTACTATAGACCCCCCCCCCCCCCCCCCCCCCCCCCGATCCATCAAGCCCACAGCTCACAAAGCACTCTCTTTGTCCCTGCAGAAGATAGACCATAATAAATGGGAAAGGGCAAAGATGGAAGGGGGGTGGAGTATCAGAGATCAGAGTCCTCACCCTCGAAGAGGAGCAGGCCCTGAAAATTGTGGGGTTGTCCGAGGAGAGAGCTGTCACCATCAGGGATATTGGCCTGTATCACGGAGGTGAGGATCCACCATACCTTCACCAGGATGACCGGTCTCAAGTGAGTTGTTCATGTCAGGCAAAATGATCCTTCCTACTCACATGTCCATTCTCTCCCATTTAAAGGGACCGGGCCATCTTGTGTTGTTCTCCCCCCACCACCCAAGAGACCACCTTGGAGGAGAGCTCCGAGGAGACCACCATCGAGGCATCACAGCTATCACCCCAATTTCCCTCATACAGAGACACTCACCTCGGTGGTGACATTAGTGGACAGGCTTCTGAGGCATAACCTGGTGAGCACCACACCGTTGCTGATGCACATCAGGTAGAGGCAGGAACATCTATGGGAGTCAGCAATCAATGGACTGCTGGATCCCAGGACCCGGCTGAGTCCCGGTCAGATGCCGAGTCTCTGAACAATGTTATCCTTGAGCTGATGCAGATGCTAGGACATGACCGTGTGATTCAGGAGAGGATGTCAGCAAGTGCAAAGCTGATTGGAGGAGTCCCAAAGGCTACGGACGCAGGAGATGATGACAACAATGTGGGCAGCGTCTTGATGGTGCTGTTCAAGGCATGGCTAAGTCCGTGAGGATCATGGATAAGGGACATGTCCCAGATACAGGTGGACATTGCCGAGGCACTCCAGAGCTTGGCCCAGTCACTGAGTACCATCGCTGAGGATGTCAACGCCATGGTGCAGACAATGGTGAGCCGCCAGGACTGGCAGAGCCAGATGATGCAGTGGCTTCTGAAACTCATTCCAGGTGCCCCTTTGTGCCATGGAGACCCCCAGGGTGCGACAGGACTATCAGGAAGGAGGAAGCGCTGGAGACACACCCGATGGCCTGCCAAGGAGTCAACGATGGTCTCAAGTTCTTCCGAATCCTCCTTCATGACACCTGTGCATCTCAAGGGCAGCGGGCAGAACAGGGTGGCATGGGAAAGTCAGTGACACCGGAAAGTCGGTCAGGGCCCTCCTGCTCCAAGCCCTCCAAAGGACGTCTGTCAAGGGCATCAAAGGCCACATGGCAAGGAAAGCAGCAGACTGCCTCCACCTATGATGCGCATGCTCTGGACACACCTAGATGTAACTGTAGACCATGTACGCGGAGAGGATTGAGGTTCATTCCTCAATGGGGAAGAGGGCACTATCTGTAGCTAGGGGGAATGGAAATGTTAAATGTTCACAATGAATTCATGTCACACCTGATACACGTGAAGCCTCTGCCATGTTAATCTTCACAGCGGGCCTGCCTACCCCCCCACATCCTGTTGACCTCCGATCCACCCACACTCGCCTCCCGGGCACAGTGGTCCAAGATCAAACGCCCCCGATGCAGACCCTGCTTAGAGGACTTTGGCATAAACTGAGAGCACCAGAGCTAACCTCACAGGGAGTAATCATCACTCTCCTGCCTTGTATGGTTACCCACTGACAGTGCTGACACAGGCCCATCACCCTAGTGTGATGTTACACAGACCCTGGCAAGGTGGAATATGGTAGTCACATGTGGGGGTGGGGGGGGGGGGGGGAGGTGGTGGGAGAGACACACGTTGAACATTTAGGGTATAGAACCCCTCCCTGTTAAAGAAGGGAACTCCCTGATGCCCCGGTGCATGCAAGGTGAAATGTTATCAATTACACACTGGGCCTGAGGCATCCTGGCGATGGCAGAGAATTCTGCAGCACGGGCATCCTGGTGGGCTTGGTTCAGCTCACATTTAATATGGTCTGCTGCCTGGGCATACAGGGCATCCGTGATCTCATGGATACGCTTGAGGGCTGTAACTTGTGATATGCTGTACAAGTCCCTGCTTGAGCCCAGGAATAAACCTGTGGCATAGCTGTTCAGGGTTGTGGTGGCCTTCATGGCCACCGGGAGTTGATGTCCTCCTACTCCACAGGGTGCCATGTCCACAGGTGTCTCTTTGTTGAGATGGAGTCTCCTGCGGCACGTGCGGTCCTTCATCTCCTCGAAAGATCAACAACGTCTGTACACCTTGGGCCGTCGCTGTGACCCCCTCTAGGCTCTTCCTCAGCCTGATCTTCAGGGTGTGCGGTGACCCTCTGCACATGTGGTGCCGCCTCCAGCCAGTGTTAACCTTGCTGCCCTCTCCACTGTCTGGCCGCCTGGGCTGCCATCAGCACCTTGAAGACATCCTCTGCGGGACCGACGTCACCATCCATTTTGGTCTTTGTACGGAATTGGAGATGGAGATGGACTGACAATCAGTTAGGGCTTCCTCCCCATGACCCTCAAATCCCCAAGCCTCCCCCACCCTGACGTCTCCTGCCTTCTCCCAGAGTGCCATCCACCAAGGCAGTTGTGCTGGAGAACCTTGCTCTGCACACTCACCCACGGCGGGAGTCAGACTTTGGCATAAACTGAAGAGCACCAGAGCTAACCTCAACAGCGAGTTATCATCACTCTGCTGCCTTGTATGGTGACCCGCTGACAGTGCTGACACAGACCCATCATCCTAGGATGATGTTACACAGACCCTGGCAGAGTGAAACAGGGTAGTTGGAGCGTAGGAGGCACTGGGAGTGGTGGGAGGGACACATGTAGGAGCCCCTAGAACCAGACTCCTGCTGGGAAAATTAGGGAGACCATGCTCAGGTGCTTTCCCAGTTCCACACACTCACCCTCTGGTCCTGAGGATATCCCCAGTGCTGAAGTCCAGTCTGGAGTGTTTGATTGTTGGCTGCTGCCTCTATGGTGCTGACGCTTCGAGAGTTCAGGCAAACTGTTCAGGCTTCAAAGTTTGTTTGAAATGAGATGCAATAATCATCATCTGAGCCATGACACATGTACAGACGAGAAGCCACTTGAGCTCTTTTGAAGTGTTCCCACAATTAACAAGGCAAATTCCTTATTAGCAATACCCTGCAGCTGTGAAGCTAGAGACGACTCACAGTCAAAGGGAGTTAAAGTGACTGTCAGCATAGAACCAAGAACAGGGCTCTGTCCTGGAAGTGTTTGGTCAGACAGACAGGCACCAGCTATAGTTCCCCCTGTTATGGGTATCCACAATATTTAAAGATGGCTTGAAAGCCTCGCGGGTAAAAAGGCCCTCGCTACACTCCCCACCCGGCAACCCCTCACCCCTGACCCAGGTGCGGCCCCCGACCTGGAATGCTTCACCCCCCCCCCCAACCAAGCCCGACCCCGACCCCCCCTGTGGGGTTCCCCCCATCCCGAGCACTGGAGCAGCAGCTCCAGCATGCCCGAAAATGGAAATGGCTACTCACCTCCTCAGTTCCCCTCAGCAGCTATTGCGCCAGCTTCACATTTTTAAAATTGAGTACTCAATGATGACCACATGATTTCTCACTGGGGAGCCGATTAATTCCCAGGAGGCCATTACATTCAACGCCAATCTCGGTAATGAAATTGAAATTCATGCAAATTGGGGATAATGATATGCTTCCCACATTTGGGCGTGATCTGGAATTTGCCATAGGGAGCGGGCCGGTTAGAAGCAAACTGATTCATACCCGGCACAAATATCAATTTTGACCTTTCCCGCTATTTAAACAGCACACCCAGATATGTGCCAAGCGCAACGTGATGATGAAATTGTGCCCTTTACTTCAGTTCTTGGGCCAGGAACAGATAATTAGCTGTAGCGGCACAAATATGGTCTAGATTGAATTCGAAATAGGGACAATATCTAGTACCTGTGAATCAGCCATTTATGGCATTGGGAAGCTGCTTTTACATTTTTATCAAATAGTACATCCTGATAGGACATTACGAACTTAATTAAGGCAATGCTTTTCCCGCCAATCACATAATCGCCACAGGAAATTCTTTGTTGAATATCTAAGACAATGAAAGGTGGAATATCTCAGTCCTGTCAGTTTGTGGCAAGCGGGGGCACTTAAATTGATGGGAGGCATAAAATCTGTTTCCTGATGATGGAAAGGCAAGTTAAGGCAAGTAAAGGGTGGATTGAATTTCCCAGTAAATGATGTCAGGAACTCCATTTGCCTTGATTAGTCTCTCATGCATGTTCATTAAAAAGCCCACTTCACTGGAATTAAGTTAGGCATCCCACCAGCAAGAATTTAGAATGTTTAGTTTTGCGATTGTACAAAAGTGGCTAAAACGCCTATTTTGCATAACTTTGAGTTCATTAGATGTTTCTTGGGGACTTGCATACCTTCACTCATGTTAAGTACCAGGAGCAAAGTTTGCACCAAGGTTAGACACGGGAGGCAGGATTGGGGTAGGTATGGGGTGTCGGGTGCAAGGATAGCCAGGGGGGAGACAGGCTTACCAGGAAGGGGTAGAGGGGGGGTAAAAAGAGTGTCCAGGGAAGGGGTGGCGAGGGGAGAGATGGTCTGTGGGAGGGGGGAGTATCATAGGGTCAGTTGTGTCAATGGTGTGGTCATGGGGGTGAACTCAGGGTATTGGTAATAGGAGGGAGCAATCACAGTCAGGGGTGGGAGGAGAGAGATGAGGTTGTAATACGGACAAATAATTTAAACAACACTCATTTCTCCTCTCACCAGCCGTCTGTAAACCACTTCCCCTTTTATTGGCAGTGGTGTATTTCCTAAGCGCTCGGTTTTGGAGTGATGTAATTTCTATCAATAGCCCTACAGCAAACCCAAGGCAGGATAAACTTAATGGGTCAGTTTATTTGTGCACACTCAAAATGCGGGAGGAAGTTCGGAATGTTGCCTCCTTGGCATTCACATAATAATAATCGCTTATTGTCACAAGTAGGCTTCAATGAAGTTACTGTGGAAAGCCCCTGGTCGCCACATTCCGGCGCCTGTCCGGGGAGGCTGGTACGGGAATTGAACCCATGCTCCTGGCCTTGTTCTGCATTACAACCCAGCTGTTTAGCCCACTGTGCTAAAAGAGCGATTTATAGTACGGTGACCACTGGGAAAATGAATATTGTTACACATGGGTTCCAGAGTCCAGAATCAAAGTCCAATTAAATATTCCTTTGTTAAACTGAAATCCAAAGCTGTATCACTCTAATTTCCAGTGGTGTTGAGTTGACATCCTGGGGGTTACCATTGACAAGAAACTTAACCGGACTAGCCATATAGATACTGTGGCTATAAGAGCAGGTCACAGGCTAGGAATCCTGAGGCGAGTAACTCACCTCCTGACCCCTAAAGCCTGTCCACCATCTAAAATCAGGAGTATAACGGAATACTTTCCACTTGCTTGGATGAGTGCAGCTCCAACTATACTCAAAAAGCTCGACAGCATCCAGGACAAAGCAGCCTACTTAGTTGAAATTCCTTCCACAAATATTCACTCCCTCCACCACTGGCGCACGGTAGCAGAAGCGTGTACCATCTACAAAATGTATTGCAGGAACTCACTTAAGCAGCACCTTCCAAACCCATGACTACTACCATCTAGGAGGATAAGGGCAGCAGGTACGTGAGAACACCACCACTTGGAAGTTCTCCTCCAAGTCACTCACCATCCTTCTCAGAAATATATTATCGTTCCTTCACTGTCACTCGGTCAAAATCCTGGAACTCCCTCCCTAGCAGCACTGTGGGTGTACCTACACCTCATGGACTGCAACAGTTCTAGAAGGCAACTCACCACCTTCTCAAGAGCAATTAGGGATGGCCAACAAAAGCTGACCGAGCCAGTGAAGCCCACACCCTTTAAAAATTAATTTAAAAAAATACATGTTGAAATAGGCATGCAGAGATGAATCACTCCTGTCGGTGATGGGACAGGCTTTCTAATAAAAGTAGTGTAGATGGGATCAGGTGTCCAACCTGGGCCAGAGCTCCTTGTTTGTTATCCTGCCAATTAGATGGTAAAATGGCAGACTGAGGCTTTGCATTTCCACAAAGTGGTTTCACACACTGGAGGCCCCTGTCACATGACCCCCACCTCTTCACACTGTCTTTGACAAAGGATGTGTATCCCATGTCTGGATCCCTGTGATTGTTGAATGTTTCGACATTAAGAATTGAAAGGAAGATCGAAGCCTTTGTCGTTGCATTCAAGCAGACTCCTGTTGGTCAACCTGGGTTATGAATGCAGACGACCTTTGAATTTGGTCTGTGCAGCCCATAATGTGACGTTAGTGGTTCTTCAGAGATAACGGTGTATGGCTTTCCCTGACACTATCCGATAGTTTCTTTTGTTTGGGGGGGGGGGGGGGGGGGCACAGACAGACATAGATTCAGCCATTTTAATGTTCAGTTATAATTTTTTAGAGATAACATTGAGTATTGCTCTATACATTTTATTTAAAAAATATACAGGGTGACGTCTTAGTCCCTCACAGTAGGGTGGTAGGACCAGAATGAAAGTTTGTTAGGTGAATCATTGAGGGGGACAAGACAAGTGTCTTGGATAACAGGAGGGGGTATGACCAGGGTGGACTTAGGGAAGGTAACAGGTGTTGGTTGTGAGGGGAGGGAAGGCATTTAGGGGTAGATCGTTGGCGGGTCTAAGATAATGGGGGAAGGCACAAGTGTGACAGAGAGGAGAGGGATGGGGATATTGCATGGGTCAAGGCTGATGGGAGGTATTTGGTGGGTGACGGGGGTGGGTAGAAGGTGATACAGCTAGTTTGAAATGTGACGTGCACCATTTTCCCAAACTACCATGACAATGCACTTGATCAGTCAATGAGATCCCTTGAGGTGGGAAAGAGGGTCTTTTCAGGTAAGTGGAGTTCAAGGTCAGCACAAATGGCCGACTAAAGGGGCAAACTAATAATTATGAGACAACTGCATGTCAATCATGTTTAATTGTGGTGAAGACTGCAAGACAGCAGGTTTGTTACTGATTCACGAGTCTTAGAACATTGAGGTCACAGCAAGGTCTGGAGCTACCATTTGCCATCGGCTGAAATCAGAGTCCGAATGAAGGGAGGGAGGTGGATGCCTCTTAAGGGTTCCGGCTGCCAGAACAGCAGCCAACTCTCTACTCCAAACTTCTGTCCTCCTGGATAAATAGTCATGGCTGAGGAGGGCTCATGCAATTCGCCTTTCTATGCTGCCAAGACAATGTCTTTCTGTACAGTCTCGAGGGTAGTGGAGGCAAGCGGAATAGTGTCAGAGGGAGTCTTCTTGCACATAGCCCTCATCACCCTGGCCACAGAGCAATGTCTCCATATGCAGCCATGTATGAACAGGGGGAACATCCATCTCTGGTCCTCCAGAATGTCCTTCACTTGGGAAGGGTGGGGTGGGGTGGGGTGCCATGTCTAGGTGGAGGCCAGGCAGAGGGAATAGCAGTTGCCTGCTGGCATTCAGATGGCGGGAAACTTGTAAAGGACATGCTCACAAAGTGTATTACTTCAATTTGTTCATACACCCACTGAGGTGTCGATGATGCAGACTGCAGTCTACCATGCCTTTGTAATCGCTTTCATCCAGGCAAAGAGAAGGAGGGCCCATGTAGTGTGGCAGAGGGTCAGGAGGAGCAAGGGCCTGAGCAGCAAAGGTAGCTGGGTGTCTAGAAGATCAAAATGCTGGCAAACATGGACCACTGGAAAGACAAACATTGACCTGACCATGAGTATATTGCCAACGGTGTTATTGCCTAGACGTGAGTGAAAAGCAATGCCGGAAGTGGCCTCATATGTCCCGGCAGGTGGTTACTCGCATCTGCCAGCTTCTCCAGTATGAGCTGCGGCCACAAGAGCTCTGGAGGTGTAATGGCCTGCTTTGGGTGAATGGCTGTCTGGGTACCCTTTAAGATGCCAGGACGTTTCACCCCGTGAGGTGACAGTGTAGCTGGTGACATTCTGCCTCCCCACCACCAAGATTGGCTGAGCTGTCCGTGAATGCATAATTAATGAGCGGAACAGTGGAAGGTCACTCATGTTCAGCCATCCCACCAGACAGCAGGAATCACGCTGAATTTCCCACTCCACCGGACTCCAGAACGGTCCCGAGTTGCAAAAATTACAGTCAAAGTGGAAAGCTCTGGATGTTTAGAGGGTTTGAAAACCAATGGCCCAGTTGATCAGATTTTAAGATTAGTTATCTATACTCCTGACTTCCCACTTCTCCTTTTTCCTTTTTATTTTGATCAGACCTCGAAAGGGATTTCCTGAATCTGCCAGTTCTGTAAAAATATCGGATTCAAAGTAGTAATTTGTCTTTTTTTCAAGTATTGATCAACCAACATATTTTCAACCTGAATGTCAAATTTCTGCAAATCTGCTTTTTCTCTCCATAGTCTGAAGCAACTTCTGCACCAAAAGCTGTCTTGGCGCAAAGCTCTGGAATTCCTTTCCCAAACCTCTTTGCCCCTCTACCTGTCTCTCATCATTTATCAAGTTACTTAAACTTACCTCTTTGACAGTTTTGCCAACACTTCGGCTTGGGGGCAGGGCCAAGGGAAATGCCGATTCGGGGGAAGCGCAGATTTGAGCCAGGGAAGTGGGATGGAAATTTTCAGAGATGGGAGGAGAAGGGGATTTAGACACTAAAAGATTTGTTTCTTGGGGGTTGGTTTGCAGGATTGAACGAGCTGGGAACGAAGTATGGGCTGGAGCAGGGGGAAATATTTATACATGTAAGTTCGAGACTTTGCCAGGAAGGAGATACAGAGCTTCCCGGTGGAGCCAGCCTTTGCTGGAGGAGGTGCTGTTGGCAGGGGGATTGGAGAAGGGGGTAGTGTGGGCAGTTTACGGGGCTATCTTGGAAGAGGAGATGGTGCTGCTAGAAGGGATCAAGGCAAAGTTGGAAGATGAGTTGGGAGAGGGTATGGAGGAGGGGTTCTGGTGTGAGGTGCTCCGGAGGGTGAACACCAACACCTCGTGCGCGGGCTTGGGGCTGATTTAGCTGAAGGTGGTATATAGAGCACACCTCACAAGGGCGAGGATGAGCCGGCTCTTTGAGGGGGTAGAAGATGCATGAGAACATTGCTGGGAGGGGGGGGGGGGGGGGGGGGGCGCAAATCACGTTCATATGTTTTGGTCCTGACCAAGGCTGGAGGATTACTGGAAGGAGGTTTTTAGGGTAACCTCTAAAGTGGTGCACGTGAAACTGGACCCGGGCCCTCTGGAGGCTATATTCGGAGTGACGGACCAGCTGGGCTTGGAAACGGGTGGCGAGGCAGATGTTGTAGCCTTCGCTTTGTTGATCTCCCGAAGGCGGATCCTGTTGGAATGGAGGGCAGCCTCTCCACCCTGTACCCTGGCGTGGTGGGGGGACCTGTTAGAATTCAGAACTCTTGAGAAGGTTAAGTTTGAACTGAGGGGAAGGACGGAGGGGTTCTACAATTCATGGGCGTTATTCATTATGCACTTTCAAGAATTGGATTACATTGTACATTAGTGGTAGTGGTGGTGGTGGGGGGGGGGGGGGTGATACATATACATGTGTTAATGGTGACTATGGGTGATTCCTGATTCCTTTTTGTTATTTGTTTATGTTAACATGCTGGCTGCTGTTTGGGTGTTTGGTGGGAGGATGGGATTGTTGTTGTTGATAGGGAGATTGGCATTATGTTCATTCCTGCTTATTGTTTATTGTTGGTGGGTGTAAAATTGGGAGAAAATGTGAAAAAGGAGGAGAATAAAAATATTTTTTAAAAAACCGACCTCCTTGACCAAGTGTTTGGTAAGCTGTCCTAATGTCTCTTTCTTTGTCTTGGTGAACCCCTTGTTCTCTGCTCCACTCTACCTCTGTGTCTTACTGTACTGCACATGGCGAGTACAGCCTGAACTCCCCGGAGTGCCGATTTAAAATCAGTCCAGTCTCTTCCTTTGAATTTTTTCCCCTAAAACCTTTCCCGGTTCCAATGCCAGGTGTAATTTCTGACCTTCTGTTAATCTGCTTGATTGATGGATCTTCTCTTCCACAGCAACAATCAAACCGCAGCTTTTCATTTTCTTCTGAAAAAGATTTTTTTTTGATTCATTCCTCGTCGCCAGTTTTCTATTTGTAAACTGTTGTATCTTTGGACCAACAGTACAGAAGAAATAGATTGCTAATGCGTATTGTTGGACGCAAGATCAAGAGAGGTTTATTAGATAGGTCTTCACTGTACAAGGAAGGGCAAATTACATATCACATGCCACCTGACTCCCTTCTTAAAGGGACATTTCACACATTTCACAATGAAACAGATCCTTGGTGGCTTACAGGAGGTACCGTGTGACCTAGATGATTTATTGATAACCAGCACATTTCACATAACCCACCTGCCTTTGAAACTAGCAGATGTGATCTTGAGGACCTATAGTGAGGAAATAGGGTGTCTGAGAGGTTACATCACAGCCAAGGTTGCGTCAAATGGACAAACTGCAGGACTACTGCTTCATGTGGTCCAAGGATGTTTTCCAGCTCTCTTTGGTCGCTCTAGGCTGGAAAGGATTAAACTGAACTGGAGCGCAGTAAACAGCTTAGTTGACTCAAAGTCGGACTTACAGACCATCATGGAAAAATACAGCAGTGTTTTTGAAGAAACACTGGGGTCCATGAAAGGAGTCCAAATGTCCTGGAAGATTAAGGAAAATAGCCAGCCAAAATGGCTCAAGGCTAAAGCAGTAAGTACCCTATGCTAAACATCCAAAAGTAGAATCTGAACTACTGAAACTTGTGGAAACAGGAGTCTTAGAACCGGTCACAGCTATTGTACCGGTCATGAAGCAGGGTACAATTCGTGTCGATGGAGATTTTAAGACAATGATTAATCAGGTTCTATATGCGGATCGTTAGCTGCTACCACTCATTGAAGATTTGTTCGCAAGCCTCGCACAAAGACAGAAGTTCAACATGTTTGACCAATCGCAGACCGACTTGCAAATGAATGTGGCAGCTGAATCTCCATCTGCTCACCATCATCACTCACAAAGGCTTAATGCCCTACAAGAGATCGCCTTTTGGAATAGCGTCAGCACCAGCTTTATTTCAACTCTCAATGAAACAGATCCTTGGTGGCTTACAGGAGGTACCATGTGACCTAGATGATTTATTGATAACCAGCACAAATGAAGAACACTTACGATACTTAAAAGCGACACTGAAACACCTTCAGGTTCATGGGTTCCGTGTTAGGAAAGATAAATGTGATTTCTTTCAGACATCCACACAACATCTAGGACACGTAATTGACAGTAAGGGTCTACACAAAGCAATCTAAAAAGATGGAAGTTGTTATGGAGGCTTCACGATCTATGAATGTCACTGAACTCAGGTCAATCGGAAGGTTAGTTGTCCAGGGCCGGGATTCTCCCCTACCCGGCGGGCGGGGGGTCCCGGCGTGTCGGAGTGGCGTGAACCACTCTGTCGTCGGGCCACCCTAAAGGTGCGGAGAAGGGGCCAAGCCCTCACATTGAGGGGCTAGGCCCGCGCCGGAGTGGTTCCACACTGGCGGGAAAGGCCTGTCAGCTGTGGGACTTCGGCCCATCGCGGGCCGGAGAATCGCTGCAGGGGGCCGCCGACCGGCGCGGTGCGATTCCTGCCCCCACCGAATCTTGGGTGGCGGAGAATTCAGGACACGGTGGGGGCGGGATTGGCGCTGGCCCCGGGCGATTCTCCGAGCCCCCGGGTTGCATACATTGTTGTGCACAAAACAGGCATGGCAGTGGACAAGCATATCAATCTCCAAAAGAAGCACTGAAGAAATCTGAATGTTGGTACATTTCAACCTGAAGTTATGATTACAACTTGTCTGTGATGCTTCACTGTACGATGTTGGAGCCGTGGTGTCACATATACTACCTTCAGAGAATGGTCTTTACCACTAGCTTCACATTCCTACAAGGTCAAATACCATCAATCTAAAATTATGCTATGCAGCTGCATTATCACATTTGCCTTAACCAGCTGGTCAACTACTACCTAGTCATGATAATATTTTTTTTATTGTGCACAGATTGAAAATGTTCCAGTGTCTGCAGCTTAAGTCCAAAGACAAACCAGAAATTATCCTGTGATGGGAAAGATACTGGAAATGGTATTAAAAGGTGAGGATAGTAGGAAAACATCCTGAATTTTACCGTACATTGAAATGAATGAAGATCGCTTATTGTCACAAGTAGGCTTCAATGAAGTTACTGTGAAAAGCCCCGAGTCGCCACTTTCCGGCGCCTGTCCGGGGAGGCTGATACGGGAATTGAACCGTGCTGCTGGCCTGCCTTGGTCTGCTTTCAAAATAAACATTTCCAGGAGACTCGAGTTAACAGTAGAGAGCAGTGTCAATTGTGGAGGATGAGAGTAATTATTCCTCCAAATTAGGAGAAACGTTTTGAGAGCAGTTACATGAAGGCATAGTTCAAATGAAGGAACTAACACAAAGTTACTTTTGTTGGCTAGGAATTGATGCCCAAATAGAAGAAAAAGTAAGACTGTGCCAGTCATGTGCGCGGATAGAGAACACACTGCCGTTGTCCCCATTGCATTCATGGGATTGACCAATGCTGTGGCAGCATTAATATGTTGACTTTGCTGGTCCGTTTGAGGGGCACATGTTCATGGCCATTGTCGACCCACACTCAAAGTGGCCTGTGGTGGCCCTGATTAAGTCAACCACTAGAGAACAAACAATTGAGAAACTCGATGAGATCTTTCCAAGGTTCGGAAAACCAGAGCAGATCGTGCGCGACAATGGGCCACAGTTTACAGCATAAGAGTTTGAAGACTATTTAAAGATGTGTGGAATTCAACATATAAAGTCAGCAGCTTACCCCTCCCCCATCCACAAAGAATTTAGCTGAAAGTTTTGTCCAGTCCTTGAAGCAGGCTCTTAAAGTTTCCAAGGACCAAGGTTCACTACATCTGACTGTGTCAGTTCTAGTTCATTCACAGAAGCAGAGATTGCATCAGAAGTACCTGCTACTACTCATCTTCCATCAGAAAAAGTGACCGTAATACCTTCCAAGATAGGGACAGCCACTGGAGAACCGGAAACTACATCCAAGGTCGCGAAGAACAAAGTCCTGGAAGTGCGCAGACAGCCAGTGAGAAATAGACACCCACCTGATTGCCTTTTACATTCAACAAACGTGCATCAGCAATCTATTTACTTTGTACTGTTAATCCAAAGATACAACACTTTCCTCCTTCCAGGGCAAGAGGAAGAGAGAGAGATATAAGACAATGTTGGCTTCTTTCATTAATGCCAGCGATTCATTTAAATAAGAAGCTGCATGTATCGAAGCTGCCAGTTCCTCATCAGCACTTGGGCTTTGTGACTTATTGACAGGATAGCAATTAACCTGGACACATATTTCTCCCATGTTCAGGTGCAGCATGCACCCTCAGGCTGCTTAACTGGTGTGTATGGTGATGGCTCCTGTCTGTAGTCCTGTCATCGGGGTGTCACATTTTACTCCCCTTGTTAGAAGGAGAAGGTAATTAAACTTCTTGAGGCACTGGAACCAGGTCTTCCAGGTGGCACTGTGGCTGCTGACATGCTCTGTCACCTCTGGCTAGGCCTGCTTAGTTGAGCAGGGTGACCTTCTCCTGCCACCCTCTGAGAACAGGACCCCTTGTTTTTTGGACAATGCCCCCAGCAACACCTCAAGGGTTACATCAGTATACTGTGGGGTAACGGAGTGATGCACGATCAATTGCACAAAGACGAGAGTTGGATACAACTGAGGCTATATTGCTCTAAGATGTGTGGCCTCCCACAGCAGCTGGCGAAATGGCTGCAGCATGGAGGACACACACATTTATACTCCGCCTACCGGGCGGAGCCAGCAGGCAGGGACTACCGATGTACCTGTAGTATAGGTCCTACCATACATCACCTAATATAGGTGCAACAGTGGTTTACCACATCCACCCCCTGTTAAAATTGAGTCCGGCGGGGGTGGTGGACAACTATATATAACAAATGAGTTATACATTTACAATATTGGAGAGAAGAAAAATGTCTTTTGAAGTCCAGTGGACCAGTTAGAGGTTTAACCGGTCCGGGGCCTTGATATGCCGCTGGGAGCGACGCAGTTGTGGCGGCGATGCCGATGCTGGTCTGATCTTCGGTGACTATAGGAGCGTGCTGAAATCCTCTTCATCCTCGGGCATGGACAGGGGGAGAACGGATGGTCCTGGAGGGTTGCTGCTGGGAGCGCCGGGGGAGGGGGGGGGTGGCGCCGGGCCGGAGGGATGTGTGTTGTGGTGATCACAAGTTAACCAGATGCAACACAACTGAGCGACCACTAGAGGGAGCACGGGAGAGCCATATAAATAGATCAGGACAGGAAGTGAGGACACACTCTTCACAGCAGGCGGGCTGGCAAGCAGGACACACAGCAAGCAAAGCTGGTAGTTAGCACTGGAAGGTAGTTCTAGGTCGAGCTCTGGAAACTGAACAAACTCACAATAAAGCATCTTCTCCACATTTGAGACTGCGAGCTTTATTAAGACACGAGGAACAACACATGGTACCAGCAGTGATTTCAGACGCTTACTACAGGACAACTCAGCTGCAGATACAGAAAGCACAAAATGGCATGGAAATCTCCTACTGGACATTTGACTGGGGAAGACATCGCTAATTCGAGGATGTGGCATGGATACCCACCTCAGCTGGACACGACTGGTAATGTAAGAAATGTCTGGAAAAGGTTTAAACAAATGTTCGATTTTTATCTCATAGCTAATGATGTAGCAGACGCCTCAGACAAAATTAAAATAGCAATTCTCATCGAAGGGCCTGTCAATAGGAAAGTGTATAATGGATTTAAACACTCAAAAGGTGAAGACAGGAACAGCTTACAAACGTTACTAAACAGATTTGAAGAGTACTGTGAGAAATTTGAACAGCAAGGCATGCTCACAGTCCAACCTGCACAGAGACTGAGTGATGCAAGACTTAAAAAATCACAAAAAGATCAGGAAATCGCGAATGCACAGTACAGATCAAAAGAAGAAATAACATGAATTTTTCACAAAGCCAAAACGCTGAAATCCAGTCCAGATCGGAAAGAAAAGGTAACTTACAACTTTTAGAAAGAAAAAACGCTGAAATCCGCGATAAAATGGCGTCGGAGCACATTTTGCAGTCTCTGGTAAGCAAAGAACTACAAATCGCGTCTGCGCATGCGCCGGAACCGGAAGTCGCGCATGCGCCGGAACCGGAAGTCGCGCATGCGCAGTTTACAAAAGATCGCGGCGCCGATCGTTATGCGCATGCGCAAGCCGCGCATGCGCAGTCAGAAAAAGTCTTCGTCGCGGACCGTCATGCGCATGCGCAAGGCGCGCATGCGCAATGGACACCGAACCGCACAAGGAAAGAAAGCCGATTTGCGCATGTGCAAGTCGTTCCTACGCGTGACGTCATGACGTCTGAGAATCCTGACCACGCCCACTTAAAAGGGAAATGCCCGAAAATTGAAAACAAGACACTTAAAGTGGTAAAACCAAATTTTCTTGCCTCAGAACACAAAAAAACGCCTGAACTTAAACCAACAGTGAAAAACAACTTGCACAAAACCTTGGAAAAAGCTGCCTTCACCACACACAGTGAAGCGAACAAAAAGAATTCCGAAACAACAAAAGATGATTTGTTTTTCGACGATTACCTCTCAGACCTGACTGGGTCAGTCGGATATGCTTATCACAGCATCAGCGACACGGTCGCAAAGTACAACACGAACCAACTCGTGGTAGATGAATCCAACCAAGATGATTTGGTTTTCAAAGAATACTACTCAGACATGGCTGAGTCAGTCGGATATGCTTATCACAGCATCAGCGACACGGTCGCAAAGTTCAACACGAATCAACTCGTGGTAGAAGAATCCAACCAGGATGATTTGGTTTTCGGAGAATACTACTCAGACACAGCTGAGTCAGTCGGATATGCTTATCACAGCATCAGCGACACGGTCGCAAAGTTCAACACGAATCAACTCGTTGTAGAAGAAGCCAACGAAGATGAAATGGGTTTCAAAGAATACTACTCAGACATGGAGGAGTTATTTGGACATGCTGATCACAGCATCAGCGACACCGTTGCAAAGCTCAACACGACTCTACTCATGGTGGATGAATCCAACACCATGGTGCCATGGCAGCTCGTCGATACATTGGATGACAGCAATACCCAAGACGAAGACGACGCCACACAGAGAGCACAGGAAGACTCCACGGAGCGAGCGATGACAGGCTCCACAGTGCGAGTGATGAAAGACGCCTATAGGGATGCCAGCAAACACTCCCGGGCGGACACCAAGCATGAACAAGACCATGAAGGTAAACCCGCTGTACCTGAGCAACCGCAAGCAAACTATGAAAGTCTACCAAGCTCACAGGAACAAGAAGAAAGAGCGGACTATGAAAGTCCAACACGCTCACAGGAACAAGAAGAAAGAGCGGACTATGAAAGTCCAACACGCTCACAGGAACAAGAAGAAGACAATGCACCTCTGCCCACTGCATGCGAAGACAGTGACAAGGTGATCACACTCAACGTACAGGATCACAGTGAGACTGACAGTTCTCAGCTTGTCTGTACCGAAGCACAGAGCGAAAACAGTGACAAGGTGCTCGCACTCGACGTACAGGATCACAGTGAGACTGACAGTTCTCAGCTTGTCTGTACAGAAGCACAGAGTCGGGCCACCCAACAGTCCAGAGAGACGATGCCGAAAGAAAACATGCAGATTTTGACTCCAGAAGAGGAGCACCTGGAGCCCAGAGAGACAACGCCAAAAGAAACCATGCAGATTCTGACTCCAGAAGAGGAGCACCTGGAGTCCAGAGACATCAAACAAAAAGAAACCATGCAGATTTTGACTCCAGAAGAGGAGCACCTGGAGTCCAGTGAGATAACATCAACAGAAATCATGAAGATTTTAACTCCAGAAGCGGAGCACCAAGAGTCTAGAGAAACCACGTCAACTGAAATCATGCAGATTTGGACTCCAGAAGAGGAGCGCCGAGAGTCCACAGACACCGCGTCAAATGTAATCGAGAAGACTTTGACTCCGGAAGACGAGCACCAAGAAAGCAAAGATGCGGAATCCAATTCTCCACAACTGATTGATGTCACCTGCACCGATGCAACATCAGATCATTCGCACCACTCGCGAGAAGACGAGCACCAAGAAAGCAAAGATGCGGAATCCAATTCTCCACAACTGATTGATGTCACCTGCACCGATGCAACATCAGATCATTCGCACCACTCGCAAGACGGAATGCTCAATGACTCAAATTATCCACTCGGGACACTCATAGAGTATAACAAGAAAAACAAAAGTCAAAAGAAACACAGCAAGAACAAAAACAACATGAAGCGCGACAAGACCAACAACAATAGCAAGAAGCACAGCAGAAACGAGAACGACAACAGCAAGAAGAAAAGCAACATGAAGCGCGACAAGACAAACAACAATAGCAAGAAGCACAGCAGAAACGAGAACGACAACAGCAAGAATAAAAGCAACATGAAGCGCAACAAGACAAACAACAACGTCAGGCACAAAGATAGCGACAACGACAGAGGCAGAAACAACAAGAATGGCAACAAACACAACAAAGTCAGGAACAAAGATAGCGACAACGACAGAGACAGAAACAACAAGAATGGCAACAAACACAACAAAGTCAGGAGCAAAGATAGCGACAACAACAAAGACGGAAACGACAAAAACAGCGACAAGTACGGCAACGGAAACAACAAAAACAGGAAGGACAGAAACAACAGCAATGAAACAACGACTTGTACACAATGGCAAAGCACACCAGCATCCAAGGCGGATGAGACAATAAATCAACACCACAAGCACAGAAAAAAGTCCATGCCAGTCAACATCAGTGATGTGACCATGCAGACACCTCGGGATGACGCATTGGGTACTTAAGATAACAAGGAACACCAACAACATTCACAGCGGACTTGCAATATCAATATCACCACGTCATCAACAACAAAAAGAAAAAAAAAAGCTCTGAACAAATTCATCAAGTTTGGACTCATAAATGTTTTTATTAAGATTGGACATATAAATACATTGGCTTTGTTAACTAAGGCAATAGCATCATCACTTGTATAGATACGCATATCATAAGTTACTGTTTTGTATAAAATTACTTTAATGATGTACAGAAACTATGTAATGAGAAAAAGGGGGATGTGGTGATCGTAGATTGACCAGATAAAAAAAAACAACAGAGCAAACACGAGCGGGAGAGCTATAAATACACTGGGACAGGATGTACAATTTTCTTTAACGATGTTCAGAAAATATGTTAAGAGAAAAAGTGGGATGTGGTGATCACAAGTTAACCAGATGCAACACAACTGAGCGACCACTAGAGGGAGCACGGGAGAGCCATATAAATAGATCAGGACAGGAAGTGAGGACACACTCTTCACAGCAGGCGGGCTGGCAAGCAGGACACACAGCAAGCAAAGCTGGTAGTTAGCACTGGAAGGTAGTTCTAGGTCGAGCTCTGGAAACTGAACGAACTCACAATAAAGCATCTTCTCCACATTTGAGACTGCGAGCTTTATTAAGACACGAGGAACAACACATGTGTGTGTGGAACCTGCTGGTGCCAGGTCTCTGAGGGAGACAGTATCCTGGCGGCCATCGGGGTACGCCATGTAGGTATACTGGGGGTTTGCATGGAGCAATTGCACCCTCTCCACCAACGGGTCCGTCTTGTGGAGGCGGACGTGCCTCCGGAGAAGGACGGGTCCTGAAGCTGCAAGCCAAGTCGGGAGCGACACCCCGGATGTGGACTTCCTGGGAAAGGTAAAAAGACGTTCATGGGGTGTGTTGTTAGTGGCAGTGCACAATAGTGACCGAATGGAGCATAGTGCATCAGGGAGGACCTCCTGCTAGCGGGAGGCCGAGAGGTTCCTGGACCGTAGGGCCAGTTGGACGGCCCTCCATACTGTCCCGTTCTCCCTCTCTACCTGTCCATTTTTCCGGGGGTTATAGCTTGTCGTCCTGCAGGAGGCAATACCCCTGCTGAGCAGGAACTGATGTAGCTCATCACTCATGAATGAGGATCCCCAGTCACTGTGGCTATAGGCAGCGAAGCCGAACAGAGCAAAGATTGTGTTGAAGCCTTTGATGACGGTGGCAGAGGTCATGTTGGGGCATGGGATGGCAAAGGGGAATTTGGAGTACTCATCGACCACACTGAGAAAATACGTGTTCCAGTCGGTGGAGGCCCTTTGAAATCCACGTTGAGGCACTCAAAGGGGCGGGAGGCTTTCACCAGGCGCGCACGGTCCGGCTGGTAAAGTGCGGCTTCCACTCCGCACAGACCTGGCAGTCAGTGGTGATTGTCCGTACTTCCTCGACGGAGTAGGGCAGATTGCGGGCCTTTATGAAATGGTACAACCGTGTGACTCCCGGGTGACAAAGGCTGTCGTGCAGGGCCCGGAGTCGGTTTACTTGTGCGCTGGCACATGTACCTCGGGATGGGGCGTCTGGGTGCTCGTTGAGCTTGCCGGGGCGATACAAAATCTCATAATTGTAGGTGGAGAGTCATTCCATCAGTATATCCCATCTGTTAATCCTTTATACTACAGCCCCCCCCAAACCCCCCAAAGTAGCCAATCCTACTTTTTCACAACATGAAACTATGACTGGGATTTTCTGGCCCTCCCGGCACTGTGAGGATCCAGTCACACTGAAAGTCAATGGACTTCTGTCTGGGCCATCAAAACCCCCCCAGTGGGTTCCATCACAATCGGGTTGTAAAATACTGGCCTCTGCCTTTAACTATTTACATTGCAATTTTGAAACTTCCTTTTTGCAACTACAGATTCTACTCAATTCCAATTCTTACCCTTTCCCTCTCCAGGTCACAGTTCTGGGGGATTTAATCTCTCTCAGTATTCTTAGCCCTTAGGGACATGCGAGCTTTCTTCTGCATCTGGTAGGTCATCATCATCTGAAGAATAGGACAACATTTTTATCAGCATTGCTGTCCCGATAGCTGGGAAACTGAGTGTAGGTTTCAAAATGAGTGAGCAGCAAGGGCAACAAAACCTTTTCAATGAAAGGCTGATGCAAAAGAGAAAGCTGAAGGGAATCGAGCTTTGGACCCTTTGGGACAAGGAGAGAAGAACTCAGGCCATTCTGAGGAACTTTTTGCTACCTGAAAGTATTCTGGGGGAAGCTTTAGCAGAGAAATTGGGTGGGATTCTCCGTTCTACCAGTCCCGTTTTCTGGCGCGGTGTAAGTGCGCTGCCGGTGGTGCGGAGGATCCCGTCATCAGCGAATTCTGCCCAGGATCTTCAACTCTTGGGGAGACTGTCACAGCTGTGTCATCCACTGCTGTATCAAAGATTGAAAAGGTATTGAATATCCAAGACTGAAATTAACTTAGACGATGAAGACTGCTACAAGACTGTCATGAAAGGAGACGAGATGATTTCTGTTGTGTATCAGAGTAACACCATTGGCTGGTTTAATGTTACATGTTATGCAATGACGTGATTGGAGCATTTTGCGGGTTTTTGTGCAGTTCACCACTATACACTGTTTGAGCAACATCTTGTAAATAAGCCTCTTGCACTGTTATACAAACTCTACGTGTGCCACCTCTGATTTTTTTTCTCTTTGTGGCTATAAAGAACATAACAATTTCCCAGTGATTTTCTGGGAGGACCATTTACTTTCAATCGGTAGTGGTAAGAGAACCATATCTGTGTGACGGTTATTCCATTATGGACATAGGGAAGAATTGCTGAGGATATGGAGACAAGACAGGTTCATCCTATGTAATGACAGACATTTCTTGTGGCCAGTCAGCTCTGGGGCAAGATTGTTGTGCAGAATTCACAGCTCCAGAAATGCTAAATATTCTGCCGCAGCTTCTGTGCTGACCCCCAGCTCTGAGGGGACGAAGACTTTCAGCTGGGACTACAGTGTGGGCGGCAATTGACTCTCACCCTAGGAAGGTACCAGCCCTTTAGCAGTGTGATCCTCAATGAACTCTAACCTGGATGCAGGTAGAGCATCCTCAGTGGAACATCTTCATGAAGAACAGGAGATAAAGGGCGGGATTTTCCGCACCTCCCACTGCAAGGCAGCCTGCCGTTGACCAGCAGCAGGATCTTCTGGTCCCACCACTGTCCATGGGATTTTTCTGTTTTATCCATCCCCCACCACCAGAAAACCCATGGCAGGAGTCCGCTGTCGACGGGACTGGAAGATCTCACCAGCGGGAGTGACCGGAATATTCCGATTAATGTAGGCAATACTTTGGTAGATTCCAAATAGAAAATGCTGGAAAATCTGAATGCTGCTCAGCCACTATGTTCTGGGGGATTTAATCTCTTCCAAAAAGACAACAGAGACGCCTTAAGGTGACCATTTTGCAGGATCTCAAGAGATCACTCAGTACCGCAAGGGATTCTTCGTTCTCTGGGAAGAGCCAATTTAGGACCAGCAGGACTGAATGGGGAAAGTTACTGTTTGCTGAGGTGCCTTCTGTAACCGCCACCTCTGGCCTTACTTCATGAAGAACTGAGATATTCATAACTTCCTTGTCGGCCCTGGGTCTCGTGGATGGTGTCTCTGTGGAAGAAAGGGACTCACTGCTCAGTGTATAAAATTCTCAGCATTTGAAGGCTACATTTACACAGCTTCTAAATAAATGGTTCAAGACAGATGAGCATCATATGATTTTCCCAAGATGCCTAGAATGCCAACAGCACAACTAAATATGTACGTTGATTATGAAGAACAGAGAGAATCAGCGCACTGTCTCTCCTTGTCGCTAAGAGAAGCAATAATCCTGCCTTTGATTGAAAGGTCTGTGCTGGCTGGACTTTGTAGCTTGATATCTGATGGATAAAGGGTCACTGACTGAAGCTATTTGAGGTCATCTGCTGGAATGTTAGTAGCCATTCTAGTATCAATTTTAAAAGAAGTATCAAAACCCTGAACTTGTACTGTAACCGACCAATAAAGACTTTCTACTTCCCTGAGGAACTCGAAAGGGTCATTGTTTTCTGGACGTTTCCTTTATTAGAAGGAATGTGTTTGTTAATATTTGCTGGTCTGCAGCATCGATTAAAATGTCTGGAATTACAGAAACACTTAAAATGTCACTTTTTTGCTACATTTGGAGCTGTCTGCATCCCCTGCTGGCCAGTCTTGACATCTAAACTGGATTTTCACACCACAATGCAAGCATCTCAAAATGGCTCCTGGTGTGGAGTTTCCCACCATTTTGATTTGGTTGACAGGCTTTGAATGGGGTGGTTGCTTATGGGCTTAGCCAATCTAGGAAGTTATGTGAAACCCTGGAATCACCACAAATTATAGCCCAGTTAAATGCTCTAAGCTCGACCTGCCTCTCACACTGGATCGCCTACTCCAATATAAGATCACCTTTGGTCTGCAGAAATTAGGAGAGTTTCTTATCCCTAAAACCCGCAACTATGTCATCATGGGTCATCTTGTCCTCCTGTGTTCCATAACCGCAAGAACTAGCCAGCCGATATAGGTCAGTTCGGAATAATTCAATCGATTCGTGCGGGGCTGATGGGGTGGAGGGTGGAGGTTGGAATGCGGGGGTTGTGAGGTGATGGGTAGGGTGGTGGAATGCGGGGGTGGTGGGGTGGAGAGTGGGGCATACGGCCAGGGTCACTCTGCAGAACTAGTGGCCAAGGTGGGATGGTCAGTGGGGTGCGCAGCATAAGGTTGCCTTGCAGGCGGCGGCAAAGGCAGTCCGTACCTTGACACCGCCCCAGTCCCATTGGGGGTCACCCCGGCCCCGCAGCCCATCTCCCCATTTCCCCCCACCACCACCCAGCCCTGGCAGGGAACCCTCCCCCCCACTCCTCCCAGCTAGCCTGGCTATTGTCAGGACCAGCAGCCCACAGTCGCGCCTTTCCGTGTCCAACCTCCTCTGTCTCCGACATCAGCCAAGGCACCTCTTTCCCGATTTCTAAAAACACAAATGAACCTCACTGTCGGGAATCCCCCAGCGGAGGCAGAGAATCGCAGAGGCCCCAGAGAATACCGGGTCAGGGCCTCTAATGATATGTCAACGTCACTTATTGTATGTGCAGAGTGGAATGCATAGACACCACTGTCAAGGCCCCGGAGAATTGGGATTTTCTCTGAATCCGGCCCCCGCCACGATTTCGGCATCACGTTTCCCGATTACGGCGTCGGCCGACGGAGAATCCTGCTCCTGATCTCTGACTTATTTTTCACATAACTCACTAATCAGCTAACCCAGCACAGATTAAGACTTTAAACTCGGCATTCCTGGTTTGTGTGGCCTAGTGCTACAGTGGGTGCCACATTTGCTCACTTAGCTGCTGAAGGAAGACGATGAATTGCTTTACCTTCGTAGCCTCTAAGAGACACTCATTAGCATTTCTCTTTCTCTGGCACAAGTTAATAACTTTATGCTTCTGAGGGTTGTTCTGTTATTTGATTCACAAAACCTGAATTTTAATTTTGGCAGTATTATTATTTTTTTTAAAAACCTCAGGAGCTGTTGTCAGGTTTAGAAAGTTGGTGATGTTGGTTCTAGATGTGGGAAGAGTTGTCTAATCATGTAAGTAATGCTTTAGTTTAAATTATGTATTTACTCAGGTGGGCATGTTTGCACAATGAGTAATATCGCCTTTGTTCAGTTGGGCAGGTTTTTTCCCCTCCCTCTGTATGTCTGATGTATTTGAGTCTGTAAATCTGTAGTCATGGGAAAAGTGGGGTGTATGTCGCATATGTGTCACTCAAGTAACACTGACACAGAGCAATGTACCACATGATTATGAATAAGTAGAACATCTTAGATGGCATCAGCCAGCAGCTGTGTTGTCTGCGGGATGTACAAATCTTTCATTTTCGGATTCAGCTCACATGTAGAAAGATAAGAGGAAGAAAATCAGTATGCTTAACTCAAGTAAACCATAAGGCTTAAATGCTCCATTCAGGGAGTTTTGTATCTGTATAACCAATGCAATAAGGCCAGCAAGTGGTTAGTTATATTCTATTTGTTATTTATTAAAGGTGCTGTGTGAACTGACAAATTGCTGCTCACAATTTCAGTGGTTTGGAAAACAAATGGACAAACTGTTTGATCGGTAAGGCAAGGAGCTGAGGGAGTCCTTCAAAGCTACCATTGAGGAAGCATTGGGCCAATCTAAGAACAGTTGGGAAAGACGTTGAAAGCTGTGCGGGAGCGAGGTGAAACGCTGAAGGGTGTTGAGTTAGTCTTGTTGCAACATGATGAGCGGCTCGTCTCATTGGAAGCAGAGATACTGCTTGTGGAAGAGAGGATCAAGGGCCTGAGAGCAAAGGTGGAAGACCTGGAAAATAGGTCCAAGCGGCAGAACCTTAGGATAGTGGGGTTGCCAGAGTGGAAGGCCCAAGGCCAAGGGAGTACTTTTCAGATTGATGCCCTCCAGGTTGGTGGGGATGGACGAATAATCATAACATCTACTGGGAGGGAAACACAGTTTGAATTTATTAGGAAATCAGAGCCAAACTAGCCAAGAGGCCTGCTGCCTTTAACAAGATGAAGGCTGCGCTATACAAGAAAGGAGTGGGGTTCGGGGTGGTGTACATAGCGAGACTGCGAGTCACAATGGAGTCAAAGGTTCACTACTTCAACACGCTGGAGAAGGCGGAGGTCTTCATTAAGGAGAAAGGACTGGGACTTAGCTGAAGAGAGTCGAATAGGACTTATGAAGAGGAGGACGGGAATGGTTGATTAGAGACCTTATGGTGCGGTGTGTTAATTCTTTAATTTCTGGACAACAGGGGGTATTTTCATGGGGTGAGAGCTGGGGGAGGCAAGGTAGTTGGGGGTAGTAACTAAAAACGTAATCTGTGAATTGAAGGGCCTCCGGTGGGAAGTGGAAAATAGTAGAATTGCTGGGGCTCAGGCATTTGTGCAGAGAGGACTGGTCAGGGGTTTATTTTTGTTTGTTTTCTGTTGCCTTTTGGTTCCTGTGAATCTCACTAGCAAGAAGGTGCAGGCTAGTGAACAGGAGCAGAGTGGGGGAGGGGCTGCAATTTGTTGGACCTGATCAGACAAGGTTCAATGAGTCTGTTTGTTAGGTTGGGGGAGGTGGTTAGCAGGAACGGCAGTCACTCTACGAGCCCACGGTGGAGAAGAGTCAATGGCGGGGGGGGGGGGGGGGGGGGGGGGGGGGGGGGGGGATGCAGGCGAGGCTCAAAGAACCAACAGTGACAAGAGGAATTTCTTTGTCCCATCCTTTGGAGGGGGCTGGAGGCTAACTTAGATGCACCTTGGACCGGGGGATCCGCAAGGAAGCCGGGATGACTCAACATGGTGGAAATGGCTGATTTAGGGTGTACAGAAATAGCAGGCCAGCGGCCAAGTGGGAATTGGTGGAAAACCCTACTTTTACATTCTCAGGCAGAGAATTCTACTTTTATCTCAGTGAGACTGAGAGCCAATCTGGTGGAGGTCAGTCAAGTGAAAGTGACTCCCCTGAGGAAATTCTATAGTATGCAAATTCTAATTAAAGGCATAAACCGTACGTCGTTGGAGTAGTCAAGGGTCAAAGATCTCAAAAAATATTATGAATTATATGCTGGAATTGACCGCACACTAGCCCAGCATATCATAATAAAGGGTAAAGGGGGGGGGGGGGGGGGGGGGGATGAGAGCCCCTGACGAGACTGAAATGTGTGAAGTCTGGGGGACCTGTGAAAAAGATGAGATTTTATCTCATGGAAAGAATCTCGGGGCCGATGTGATGGTTTTACAGGAGACCCATTTGCAGTTGCAGGGCCAGACCAGGCTGCAGAAAGACTGGATGATTCAGGTATTCCACTCGGTCTTTGAAAGTATGGCCCGCGGGGTGGCGATCTTAATCAATAAGGGGTTCGCTTCCTAGCAGAAAGGGTGATAGCTGATCAGGATGGTAGATGTGTGAAGGTCATGGGTAAGCTGCAGGGTAAGTCGGTGATCTTGGTAAACATGTATGCCCCGGGATGGCATGATGTTTATAAGGCAGCTGTTGGCCACACTATCAGATCTAGACACTCATCAGCTGATTCTGGGGCAAGATTTAAATTGTGTCTTGGATCTGCGACTCAACCAATCCAAGCCAAATTCGTTGGGCCCTTCGGAGGTGGCGAAGGCGCTGTTGGATAGTTAGGGGTGAAGTGGAACATAGGGTGTCCATGTATGCAGATCATCTTTGAAGGACCCGGTGCCCACCTTGCGGGGTATAATGAGGATACAGAAGAGTTTTATGTCCTTTTCTAGATAAAAATTAAATCTGGAGTAGAGTGAGTATTTTCCGTTCAGCACCTCGTGGAATGAGCCGGTCTAGGGGTACATCCTTTTCGATTTGCCAGGTCCAGCTTCCGATATCTGGGTCCAGGTGGTTTGAGTTTGGGCCCGACTCCGCAAGCTGAATTATATCAGCCTGGTGAATAAGGTCAAATCTGACCTACAAAGTTGGGACAACCTTCCTTTGTACATGACGGTTAGGGTTCAATCAATTAAAATGAACATTTTGCCAAGGTTTCTGTTTCTATTTCAGTGCATTACAGTATTTCCTCCCAAATCATTCTTTAGGGGGTTGGAACGGTTAATAGCCTTCATAGAGGTGGCAAATCTCTGAGGATTCGGAGCATTGTTCTACAGAGGGATAGACAGTCAGGAGGTCTTGCGCTTCCGAACTTCATATTTTATTACTGGGCTGTTGATGCGGAGAATGTGTTCTTTTGAATCTCCGCCTCCTCTCACGCTCAACGGTTTTTGAACTCAACGGTTCCTCTTTCCCTCTTTGGATTTTTGGATGTTGGCTTCTGCCTCTGTGGTTTTGAACCTCTGGTGTTCAGGCAGAATGTCCAGGCCTCAGAGTCTGGTTGGGATGCAAGGCACCTCTACCCACAGGAATCAGCGCCTATATGATTGCTTGTTGGGGAGGCGGTTAGATCACGGGAGGCCGTTAGATAGTTAATGGTATGGAGATTGGCTATAATTGGTGATTCTTGATTTCTCGCCACGCTGTGGAGGGATCCTCATCTTGCTAATGGATGCGGGCTGTTGAGATTGCAAAGCCCTTAGTACCTGGTGCGGTTCCAGATTTTGGCCTATCCCACGATCTAACTGTTGCGTTTCGCTTGAGTGAGAGCGTGGCATGGCCGTTAAATTGCACCCTGTATTCTTGTGATCATGTCTGTGACGTTAAAGTCAAGAACAGTGACAAGGTCAACAAGACATACACATTCATAGATCCAGAAAGTACAGCAACATAAAGCTCTGATGAGACAGCTGAATATCGGAGGCAGAAGAACTGAGATTCTTCTGTTGACAATTTTGTTGTCCCAGATTTGGAGGTGTGCAGCTTAGAAGGCAATATTTTTATTGAACTACCAATTGTGTACACATTTGTGAGAAACTCTTGTCACCAGGGAAAACATTCCAGTGCAACAGGACGTAAGAAATGGCTTTACCTCAAAGGAGTTCACCTCTCTCAGATTGATGCAGAAATTGGATTGCTAATTTGCATTAATGCACCTTGGCATGTAATTAACAGTCAATGAACCTTATGCAATGGAGATTCTGCTTGGCTGGTTGTCAATGTTCCACTAAATGGAAGTAGGGACAGCCAGAAGACACACAACTGTCCATGTGTCACAGCTGATGGTATTTCAGTAGCAAACCTGGAAGAAATAATAAAACAGTAGTTCAACCATGACTTTAATGAATGCAGTACCGTTGAAAAGGCAGAGATGTCAAGGGAAGATTGTCAGTTTATGGATGCAGTATCGAGCACTGTGAAACATGTGGACTATATTACACAGCTGCCTTTCGGGAACAGACAAACAAACATGTCAAACTGCTGACAAGTGGCAGAACAATATGCTTTAAGCCTTAAGAGGAAATTCAACAAGGACAAAGACTGTAAAGGATTCATGAATGTCCACATTGACAAGCATTACACACGGAAAGTTTCTCAGGAACGGTTAAGCCGCGATAATGCCAAGGTGTGGTACATACCGCATCATGGCGTGTATCACTCAATAATGATAATAATCTTTATTAGTGTCACAAGTAGGCTTACATTAACACTGCAATAATGTTACTGTGAAAATCCCGAAATCGCCACACTCCAGCACCTGTTCGGGTGCACCGAGGGAGAATTCAGAATGTCCAAATTACCTATCAGCACGAGCGGGAGGTTCCAGCGGGACGGTGTGGCATGAACCACTCCGGTGCTGGGCCGCCCCAAAGGTGCGGAATCCTCCTCATCTTCAGGGGCTGGGCCCGCCTCGTAGTGGTTGGAGCCCCACCGGCCGTCGGGAAAGGGGCCTGACGCCACGCCAACCGGCGCTGAAGGGTCTCCGCCGGCCAGTGTGAGTTGGTGCATGCGCGGAGGGATTCACTTCCACATCGACCATCGCGGAGGACCACAGCAGCCGATGTGGTTGTGGGCATAGGTCCGCCCGTAGATCAGTGGGCCCCGACCACGGGCCAGGCCACCGTGGGGGCACTTCCCGGGGCAGGATCCCCCCCACGACCCCCCCAGGAACCCCAGAGCCCACCCGCCAGGTCCCACCGGTAAGGGACCTACTCTGATTTACGCTTGCGGGACTGGCTACAGGTGGGCGGGACTTCGGCCCATCGCGGACCAGAGAATTTGGGCGGCCCCAGCGCCCACTGAGTTGTGCCGGACCCTGCCATTCTCCGAGGCGGGTGGTGCGACTCACGCCGGGCCGGTTTTTGGGGGGGGGGCGGGAGAATTAGGAGGACGGCGGGGGTGGGATTCACGCCGACGCTCGGCGATTCTCCCAACCGGATGGTGGGTTGGAGAATCCCGTCCCACATCTTTCGCGACTTGTGGGTGGAAATCCACGCAGGCACGGGGGGAACCTGCAGACTCTGCACAGACAGTGACCCAAGCCGGGAATCGAACCCATGGTTGCGCCTCTGCTTGTCCTACCTTCTCTCGCTCCCTCATCAGCCACGGGGTCTGTTTCCCGATTTTTAAAAGCAAAAGTGATCCTCACAGTCAGGAATTTCCCCCGGTGGAGGCAGAACATGGTGGCGGCCCCGGAGAATACTGGGTCAGGCCTGCTAATGATATGCAAACGGTGTTTACTGTACGTGCAAGTGGAAAGCATTGACACCGCTGTCGAGGCACCAAAGAATTATAATTCAGCCTGCCACAATTTTGGTGTCAAAACCGATTCTGCGCCCAATTACCTTTCCCGATTTCAGCGTTGGCCGATGGAGAATCCCACCCAAGGTGTGTCATTGGCTACAGATTTGATGACTGAATGGGTGCAGGGTGGGTAAGGAATAGCTGTGCTGTATTAACAGTTATTCCAGAAGATGAAAGAGCTATGGAGGTTAATCTGGGCTTGAAGCAGGATTGGCTTCCCCAGAAAGGGCTCCAGAGACTGAGTGGATTTGCGACCCACTGTCAGGTTCTTACCATGATGGTGTGTGGGAAAGACAGATACAAAGTTTGAGAAAGGTTCTTAGTGCTGTCCTAAGACTATAAATGCCTGATGATGAGGCTCTTCAGAACGTTCTTTGTGAAGTAGAAACCATCATTAACGATTGTCCAATAACAGCAATCTCAGATGAGCCTAATGACTTGGAAGCTATCACACCAAATCACCTGCCACTGATGAAGACTAACCTTGTGCCCCTCGGTTTGTTCAGAAAAGAAGGTGTGTATCCTTGCCACAGATCAAAAGAAGTTCAGTATGTGACGAATCTGCTTTGGAAAAGGTGGACACATGAGCATCTATAGTTGTTACAGGAACGTCAGATGTGATTGCACATGAGAAGAAATGTCATAATGGGAGACATTGTCCTGATAATTGAAGACAAAGCATGAATGATGGGAAGAGATGTGGAAACTATACCAGATCAGATGGGAATTATCCAACAAGTTTGAGTGTGGACCAAAGGCAGTATTCTGGAAAGACCCATAGACAAGCTTTGTCTACTTCTTGAAATCGTGGGCAAGTGACTCTTCCAGAATTGTAAGGCAGCGCTGATCATCTGCCAAACAAAATACTTTAATACATGCTCTTTGTTTTACTTGTATAAACATGTAAGTTTATTTTAACTTGGCTCTATGAAAAATTATGTAATTGGAATGCTTTATGCTTATAATAATTAGGGACCAGAATATTACAGATAAAGGAATGATAACAAAAAAGAAAGAACATTACCCTATCACAGAGATCCAACTTTGATTAAAACATGTATTAAAAACTATTCCAATGCATTAAACTAATGAGTGCATATCCTCATCCAAACATCAAACTCATGCTAAAAGTTCTTGTGGTGAAGGGCACAACTGAGTTCAGGAGTTGATTAGTTCTGCATCTGAGGGATTAAGGCCCTTCCCCTGCATGCAACCAACAGTAGTATTGAAGGCAGGGGGTGATTCTCGTTATTCACGATAAACTTTACTTCTGTCAAAATTCTTGAGAGCAGATTTTTGTCAAAAAAACATGTTCATCAAAAACCCTGAGAACATGCACGAACAGATCAAAACCGGTTCTTGCTCTCTTTAACAGACTCCTAAACGACCCTCTTATAGACTGACCTGATTAATACCACAATCCTGTATACTTCACCCGATGCCAATGTCTATATATTTACATTGTGTACCTTGTGTTGCCCGATGATGTATTTTCTTTTTATATACTAAATGACCTGTTTGAGCTGCTCGCAGAAAAATACTTTTCACTGTACCTCGGTACACGCGACAATAAACAAATCCAATCCATTCCTCAGCCAAAGGTGTCAGGTAAGACATTCAAAAAAGATAAATCCAACGACAACTGTATATAAGAGTTTAATGACAAAGCACCATGTTTAATGATGGTAAAGGTAAAGACACTGCAGTCCCAGGTGACCATAGGCTGCTTTCCCCGTTGAGGGAGAGAGTTGACTGGTGGTGATTTAACCTGAGGACCGCCACACCTCAGGCAAGGGGCAAGGTTGAGAAGGCAGGGCCTTCATGAATGACCTCAGCTACAGTAGTACAGGAATTGAACCCACACCGATGGCCTTGCTTTACATCACAAACTAGCTGTCCAGCTAACTGAGCTAAACCAGCCACCATGATTGTAGGTGCTACTCGAAAGGAGTTTAATTTTCTGAGCTGGTATACTTGGCTACCACATCTGAACACTGTTCCCTCCAATGCAACTTATCAACCCATAACCTTCAGGTTTCCCAGCATCGCATTTTGGGGGTACCCCTATGGTATGCTAGGAATCCGTCTAGGATAGTAATTGCCCAGAAATGCTATACTTCTTCTGGACTATTGCGTTGGTTGGGAGCCATTATATAGAAATGATTTAAATCACTAACTTTGGACGGTTCTGCCAGTTTTACCCTGATAGTTACTCTGAGCGAGTTAGATGGGGGTAAAAAAACCTTCTAACTCCTGAATAGCTATGATTAAACAAACCCATCCCCAGCCTTGCACAATCACAACCCCCATTGGGACCCACCACACCACCCCCACACCTGACCCGACTCTCTCCCCCCCTCCGGCCCGACCTGACCTGACACCCCCTCCTCCCCACCCATCGTTCTGACCCGGCCCAACCATAAAAAATGGGAGTGACTTACCTCCTTGCGCCCAGTTAGTCCATGATGATCCTGCTGGGGGCGCACTTCACTGCTCCTGTCTCACCCAGCCTGAGTGAGGGAGTTGGATTGGATTGGATTTGTCACGTGTAGTGAGGTACAGTGAAAAGTATTTTTCTGGGAGTAGCTCAAACAGATCATTTAGTACATGAAAATAAAATTTAAAAAAGAAAATACATAATAGGGCAGCACAAGGTACACAATGTAAATACATAGACACTGACATCGGGTGAAGCATACAGGAGTGTAGTATTAATCAGGTCAGTCCATAAGAGGGTGGTTTAGGAGTCTGGTAATAGCGGAAAAGAAGCTGTTTTTGAATCTGTTCGTCGGTGATCTCAGACTTCTGTATCTCCTGCCCGATGGAAGAAGTTGGAAGAGTGAGTAAGCCGGGTGCGAGGGGTCTTTGATTATGCTGCCCGCTTTCCCCAGGCAGCGGGAGGTGTAGATGGAGTCAATAGATGGGAGGCAGGTTTGTGTGATGGACTGGGCTGTGTTCATGACTCTCTGAAGTTTCTTGCGGTCTTGGGCCGAGCAGTTACCATACCAGGCTGTGATGCAGCCAGATAGGATGCTTTCTATGGTGCATCTGTAAAAGTTGGTAAGAGTCAGTGTGGATATATGGAGTATGGAGCTGATGCTCTTCATGACCAACCTCTCAAAGCACTCCATTACGATTGATGTCTGGGCCACCGGATGGTAGTTATTGAGGTATGTTGCCTGGTTTTTCTTTGGCACTGATATGATGGTGGTCTTCTTGAAGAAGATGGGGACCTCGGAGTGGAGTAGGGCCAGGTTGAAGATGTCCGCGAACACATCTGCCAGCTGGTCCGTGCAGGCTCTGAGTGCACGACCAAGAACCCCGTCTGGACCCATTGCCTTCAGGAAGGATGATCTGACTTCGGAAGCTGTGATGCTGGGTATAGGTGTGTTTTGGGCTGCTGGGACACTCAACAGCAGATCTCAGGTTTCCTGCTCAAACCGAGCATAGAATGCATTGAGTTCATCGGGGAAGGGTGCACTGCTGCCGGAGATACTGCTTGGCTTCGCTTTGTAGCTCGCTATGTTTAGGCCTTGCCAGAACCGACGAGCGTCTGTAACACTAGTCTGTGATTCTAGCTTGGTCTGATATTTTCTCTTGGCATACCGGATGGCTATATGGAGGTCGTACCTGGATTTCTTGTATAGGTCAGGGCCACTCGACTTGAAAGCCTCAGACCTGTCCTTCAGTAGGGAGTCAATCTCATGAATAAGCCATGGTTTCCGGTTGGGGAACGTACATACTGCTTTCTTCAGCATGCAGTCGTCCACACATTTGCTGATGAAGTTTGGGCGAGAGGGCTTTGGAACTACAGCACGGGTAAGTCTGGCGAGAGTGGCAATCTGACGGAGATTGCCTGAGGAATCTGAGGAAGCTACAGGCCATTGTCTACTTTGATTCCCAGATACATGTATTTAGTAACTTTCATTGCCAACATCTTCAATCTTCACAGGAACAATATCATTAACTGGCTTATCATGAATAGCAACATCCTTGTAAATCTTTTCTGCTCCCTCTCTAAAACATTGACATCCTTTGTAACGTATAGTGCAACGTATATAACGTACAGAATTAGACACAATTTACTAATTAAGACAGAACCACTATTTTATGAAGGTTTTCCATAATTTCCTTGCTTTACTAGTCTGTGGACAGAATGTTTTAGATGCTGGAGTTTTAATGCCTGCTAACAAAGAGTCAGAGGGGAGTGGATCCCGAACAACCACAGCAGCCACATAGCCATTTAACACTCAGTTGAGCATTAATCAGATTGACTTGCAGCTCTGTAATCCCAGCAGTGACAGTGGCGTCCAGGAACTGGGACCACAAGCAATCTCCAGAAAGCCCCAAAGTCCAGAATGAGGTAAGTGTGGGAAGACTCATGGTATCCTTCACTGTTACACTGGCAGCAGCATCCTCTTCTTTAGTAAAGACAGATGCAGATTATCATTAAGTACCTCAGTCTCCATAACATGGATCTCCTTTTGGTCTTTAATCATCTCATGACTACACTTTTATTCTCTCCAAATTGTTATAAAATAATTTTGGATTTCCTTTATATTATCTGTGGATATCTTCTCATATATTCTCAGTGGCGCTCAAATTTATGTTTTCAGCTCACCCTGTACATTTTACCCCCTTGTTCTGGAATGTCCCAGAAGAGAAAACGTCCTTTCCGCAACCACCCTGTCAAGACCCCTCAGAATCCTAAAAATTCCAATCAATGTTTCTTTTACTTTTTAGGTAATGGTCTCAGTGCATCTTTGCCATTGGCCAGTGACAACTCAGGGCTGAATTTCTGCTGCCACAGCCTTTTATTTTACTTTTGTCAGTATTTCTTTCCCCTCTCCCCTGAAGATCTGACACTTTCAGCCTGTTGCTACTACATGTAAGCAGTCAATGTTCATGTGTGAGTCTAACTAATTAGTATTGGTAGCTTATTTGATTCTGTAGAACATCAATAGTTGATGTTGCGCTTTTGAGATTGCGCATAGTGTTAAAATGACATATATTCAGCAACCTTTTTTAAAATGCAGGCCTGGTGAGGGCCAATCCCCTTAACTCCTCAGCTGAGTGAAAAATGTTAGCTGGCCTTCATCTTCCACATAGTTACCACCACATGCTTCTCTTCAACTATGCTTTGATTCACTATCTAAATCCTTCAATGTCAACATATCTGTGTTGGTGCTTTGAGGTAAATGGACTGAATAATGCAGGGTCTTTTGAAGTGCTGATTCTTTTGCAGCCTAGTGAGCTGGGGCTGTCTTTTGGGCAATACAAAGAAAGAGGGCTTATGTCAGAATACTGGCTGAATGCTTCTGATGGCAATATATTGTTTATCCATATGCTTGCTGGGAATTTCCTTCGAGGAGAAAGCTACCATTTGGGAGCTGTTATTCTGAAACAAACCCCAAATAGACTGAAGCACATGTGAGGAAATTCCTGGTGGATTGTGTTTTGGGTATGACAAACATAAGAGTGGGTACAGAGGTAATAGATAACAGGAAAAGAATAGTACTAACCCTCCCATTGAATCCCACTAATGCCATCCTTTCACTCTTTGCTTATCCTCTCAAACTCAACAATTTTCAAGCAGCCTCCACAAAATACAAGGGCTTAAAACTGAAGGACTATCTCATCTCCTGTGTGCTTCTCCTTCCTCCTGATATGTGCTACTCCTGCAAGTAGCCAGGTGGTGTTATTGAAAGTCGAGGGACAGTAATATTACTAAGATACATTAATATCCATTGAGTCTCTAGATATGTTTTTTTTGAATAAACAATTTTAATGAGGTATTTTTGGCATTGCAAACAACAACGGTATAAAAACAATGGGCGCAATTCTCCGACCCCACGCCGGGTGGGGGAATCGCGGGAGTGCAGAGTGATTCCCGCCACGCTGCCCTGGCACCCACACTCGATTCTCCCATTCCCCCCAAAACGGCATGCCGCGTTTCATGACAGGCCGCTCGGAGAATCCCCGCTCGCCGTTTGTAGCAGGCGAGCGGTGATTCTCTGGCCCGGATGGGCCGAGCGGCCTGCCCAATCCGACGGGTTCACGCTGGCGCCAACCACACCTGGTCACTGGCATGAACAGCGTGCGAACGCTGCGTGTGCGGCCTATGGGGGGGGGGGGGGGGGAGAGGGAGGATCGAGCACCGGGGGGCGCTCAGAAGGGGTCTGGTACGCGATCGGCTGGCCGGCATCTCTAAAGGACGCACTCTTTTCCTCCGCCGCCCCGCAAGATCAATCCTTCATGTCTTGCGGGGCGCCCGCGGGGAGGACGGCAACCGCGCATGTGCGAGTGATGTCATTTACGCAGCGCCGGCCGCGTAATGTATGCAGCACCGCTTTCATGCGGCGCCAAGGCCCGGCGAGCGTAATTGATGCGGCGCCGCTCCTAGCCCCCTGGGGGTGGGAGAATAGGGGGCTGGGAGCAGCCTCTGACGCCGGAGTGAAACACTCCGGTTTTCACTCCGGCGTCTGCACTTAGTCTCCCGATGGGAGAATTTCGGCCAATGTACAAAGGACAAGAAACAAGTCCAATCACTGACTCCCATCCCACCAAGACCCGCCTAATTGACCCCCTATTCTACGCTACCCTAACCCCCCTCCCATCCCCTGCTGACGATTAATTCTCCGCAAAGATGTCGATGAATGGTTGCCACCTCCGGGCGAACCCTAACTGTGACCCTCTCACAGCGAACTTAATCTTCTCTAGGCCGAGAAAGCGCACCATGTCAGTTAGCCAGGTCTCCGACTTCGGGGGCTTTGAGTCCCTCCAAGCTAGCAGTATCCGTCTCCGGACTACCAGGGAAGCAAAGGCCAGAACATCTGCCTCTTTCTCCTTCTGGATTCCCAGGTCTTCCGATATCCCAGAAATTGCCACCTCTGGACTCATTGCCATCCTTGTTTTTAAAACTCTGGACATGACGTCCGCAAACCCCTGCCAATATCCCATAAGGTTTGGACATGCCTAGAACATGTGAACATGGTTCGCTGGTACTCCCTCACATTTTACAGCCTCTAGATATAGTTGAAAGAAACAATTGCAGGGCACACTTTTAATAATATATATATTTAATTTTATATATATATATAAAAAAAACAAGAATAACAGTGAACTTGAGATGAAAGTAAAATAACAGAAAAGTAACAAAGCTAACAGGCACCAAAAGGAACAAAGGTGAAATTTGCCCAGTAACAGGGGGCGGCATTCTCCCCTACCCGGCGTGACGGAGGGTCCCGGAGTAGGGGAGTGACGCCAACCACTCAGGGGTCGCGCCTCCCCAAAGGTGGCGAATTCTCCCCACCTTTGGGGGCCAGCCCCGCGCCGGAGCGGTTGGCACCAGAAGACTGGCGCAAAAAACCGGCGCCCCCGGCAGCGGGGCTGGCCGAAAGGCTTTCGCCGGTCGCCGCATGCGCCGGCAGTGACGTCAGCGGTAGCTGGCCGCTGACGTCACTGCCGGTGCATGCGCGATGTGGGGTTCTCTTCCGCCTCCGCCATGGCGGAGGCTGTGGCGGACGCGGAAGAAAATAGTGCAGCCAGGGCACTGGCCCGGAGTCTGAGCGGGGGGGCCCTGATCGCGGGCCTGGCCACCGTGGGGACACCCCCCGGGGTTCGATCGCCCCCCGCCCCCCCAGGACCCCGGGGGCCTGCTCGTGCCGCTGAGCCCGCCGTTCCAGAGGTGGTTTAAACCTCGGCGGCGGTAGAGGCCTCCCAGCGGCGGGACTTCGGCCCATTCGGGCCGGAGACTCACCGCAGGGGCCTCTCTCCGATCGGAGTGGCGAGATTCCGCCGCCGCCACTTCCCAGGTGGCGGAGAATCTCTGCCACGGCGGGGGCGGGATTTTAGGCGCCCCCAGGCGATTCTCCGACCCTGCTGGGGGTCGGAGAATTTCGCCCAGGATTAGCCAGAGTTTTATAGAATTTACAGTGCAGAAGGAGGCCATTCGGCCCATCGACTCGGCACCAGCTCTTAGAAAGTCTTTGGATTTGGATTTGTTTATTATCATGTGTACCGAGGTACAGTGAAAAATATTGTTCTGCGTACAGTTCAGACAGATCATTCCGTACATGAAAAAAAATACATAGGGCAAATATTAATACCCAATGGAAATACATAGACACAGGCATCAGGTAAAGCATACAGGAGTGTAGTACTACTCAGTAGAGAAGATGTGTGAAGAGATCAGATCGGTCCATTAGAGGGTCGTTTAGGAGTCTGGTAACAGCGGGGAAGAAGCTATTTTTGAACCTGTTAGTGCATGTTCTCAGACTTTTGTATCGCCTGACGTTGGAAGAAGTTGGAAGAGTGAATAAATTGGGTGGAGGGGTCTTTGATTATGCTGCCCACTTTCCCAAGGCAGCGGGAGATGCAGACAGAGTCAATGGATGGGAAGCGTGTTTGCATGATGGACTGGGCTGTGTTCACGATTCTCAGTAGTTTCTTGCGATCTTGGGCAAAGCAGTTGCCATACCAAGCTCTGATGCAGCCAGATAGGATGATTTCTATGATGCATCTGTAAAAGTTAGGAAGAGTCCATGTGAACATGCCGAATTTGAAATGAAATGAAATGAAAATCGCTTATTGTCACGAGTAGGCTTCAATGAAGTTACCGTGAAAAGCCCCTAGTCGCCACATTCCGGCGCCTGTCCGGGGAGGCTGGTACGGGAATCAAACCGTGCTGCTGGCCTGCTTGGTCTGCTTTATAAGCCAGCGATTTAGCCTTGTGAGCTAAACCAGCCCTTAGTTTCCTAAGAAAGTATAGCCGCTGTTATACTAGGAATAATATACTAGGCACACCTAGGAATTTGAAGCTGCTGACCATCTTCACCTCGGCCCCATTGATGCAGACAGGGGTGTGTATGATACCTTGCTTCCTGAAGTTAATGACCAGCTCTTTAGTTTTGCTGATATTGAGGGAGAGATTGTTGTTGTTGCACCACTCCACTAGGTTCTCTATCTTCCTCCTGTATTCTGACTCATCGTTGTTCGAGATCTGACCCACTATGCTCATGTCGTCAGCAAACTTGTAGATGGAGTTGGAGCCATATTTTGCTACACAGTTGTGTGTGTATATGGAGTATAGTAGGGGGCTAAAATACGCAGCCTTGCACGACCCAGGTATTGAGGACTATCATGGAGGTGGTACTGTTGTTTATTCTTACTGATTGTGGTCTATGGGTCAGAAAGTTGAGGATCCAGTTGCAGAAGGGGGAGCCAAGCTAAAAGTTTTGGAACTTTGATACTTTGAACTTCTTTGGTGCCGGTATAATGGTGGTCTTGAGGCATTGATATGCGAATGGCCACATCAAAAATATTGGTTACCAGAATCACTAGGGCTATACAAATGATAATTTCCAAACGCAAGGAATTTGAGCAAAGTTGACATCTGAACCCATGGGGGGAAATTTCAAAGAGATTTTATTCCGGACCGGACCCCAATATTTCCCAGGATACTGGACAGGAACCTTAATACTTTTTTTAAATTTGTAAAACGGTGAGGAAAGGATCCGTCCAGGAGTGATTCCACACAAAAACAGGGATGTGGTATATTGAACAAACTTTATTATTAACACAGTATTATACAACCTTAATATCACAGAAATATAGATTGAATTATACAATTATGTTAAATAATGCTTAACAATAAAAGGAACCACATTAACTTCTGACTGATAGCTTCTATATCTCCAATCAAACAAAACCCATCACAGGTCAAAAAACACCTTTAATAGAGTTAGTAAACACAAGATTAATTGCCAATCTTTGGATAGAGATCTTGGGTGTGATTTAACCAAATGGGAATGATGTGCCATAGCGAGCGCGTTTAGCCACGTGTTTCCCGGTGCTTGCAGTTCTGAGAAACACAACGCTATTTAACCTGACTCCGGTTAGATATGGGGCCTCATTGGGGAATGCACTGCTGAGGCTGCACTTAGTCTAATTTCCTGCACTGGTGAGCCCCACTCCCCGAAAATCCTCATAAAGGGAATGATCGGTATGCCATTTTAAAATGGCGTCCTGATCTCATGAGCCCCCAACATAACCCCCAACCTCCCCGCACAAGCATGAACTCACTGTAACTGGCTCCCCCACACCCCCCTACTCACCCTCCATATGTACCGTCTGGTGTACATTGATTAGATGGTGGACACCATGGAAGCTATTTTATGCTTTCGCCATGGTGAGTTAGGAAGTGGAGAGGGCTTTTAGTCATGAGGGTTAATTGTGACTTGTGAATAGCCTTTTCTCATCTGCCTTAAGGAGCAATTAATGCCACTGCTAGTATTAACTCAATGGCAGATGTGCCTGTTGCCACAAAGAGAGCATAACAAACAAACTTGTGTGGGTTGCTTATGGTATCTCAGGAGGGGTCTCCAGTTTGAAGTCACTCCATATCTTGGTGAGGACCCGGCATTGGGAAGCAGGGAGCCCGCTGTGAGCCACCCTTATGTCCTTGCTGTCGGCTGTCCCACACCCCGTCCCTGGGTTCCCCAACCTGGTCTCTGATTGGCCGAGAGCTTTCAGTGACCAGGACATCCTACCACTGGGGTCGATGATTCTGTGGAAGGCCCACTGGTGACTTCTCAACTGCCTGATTGGCACACATTAGTGGCAGGGGTTCCTGGAGGAGGCAGTGCAGGTCTCATGTTGGTTCTCCAGCCGGTGGCCAAGAAACTGTAAAATTTCATTACTCCCCCATCTCAGATGAGCTGCATGTGTTTCCTATGGGAAGACAGCTTTTAAGCACTGAACAGGACAATTCACTTGCAGCATAAGATCAGTTCTGAACCTGTGAACAGTGGCGTTTTACCAAACACAGTTTCACTTTGGAAACCTCAGTGTGTACCCCTTTATAAGTGTACTCTGTGGATCTACTTTTAATTGAATGTTGTAGCCCTTTAACCTGCTGCACATGTACATTCCACCCAAATGAATGAGCTTCCACGCAGCAGTGCATTCAAAGCACACCATGAGTTCATTAAATACATGTAATGAACTCCAAATTGGAAATGAGGGCTTAATGGGATAAACTCAGTTTGGCTTTGTGAAAGTCATATGGTAACTTATTCCAGTTGGCCCCTGATCAGAGAGGAAGTTCCAATCCATGTTCCCCACTAATATTCTGAAATGCATAATTCCATAGTTTTCTCTTCTGGTGTTTTTATATGATCTCATTACACTTTAAAACAATGACATTTGAGTGGATTGTTTTTAAAGGAAGGGACACGTAGATAAAATGTAAGCAATAATTCAGCCATAGTGCTGTTTTATTGAGTGCTTCAATAATGCAAGTGTACATCAAACTGTTCCAGTCAGAAATTGCAGGTACCTCAAAATTCACACACATTTAAAAGTAGATATTCTGTAAAGTACACAAATTGGTGCGTTTTCAACAGCCTATTTGAGGAAAAAAAAAACTCCAGGCTGGTGATAAGGACAGTCATCATTGTAATGACAGTGATTGTTGATTTAAGCTCATTACAAAACTTTTAAACTATTAGCATGCACCTAACATGATTAACTTCGGTACAAAAAAACTCAGTTCTAAGCACTAGCTATATGAAGAAATAAGATATACTCTATTATGTTTCAAGGACCCCATGAAAGGAGACACACTTATACAAAGCGATGTAACAATAAAGCCCTCTACTTGTACAAGTTGAATATTCTTTCCTTTGTAGACATTCAAACCTACCCATTGTAAAAACAACAAAGTCTCAAGTTGTTTCGAGTCATCGGGGAACAAATGGACATTTTGACACAAATATTCCATTAAAAATGGAAATCAAGCTAGAAATAGGGGATGGGCTGTTGTTGAACTTAGTGAATGTGCTTTCCCAGGGATCAGAATCTACTGTAGCAAGTTGTTATGTGGCATATCTCTTGGTCCACTGCCTGGCTATTCTGTCATGTTCTGCCCTGTTGGTAAGATACTGAGTAGCTATGCTTCCAACCAAAGGATCAGCTGCAAAATTAAAAATAGCGTTTACAGATTTGAATATAATAATAGGTACATTATACCGTTACACAATTACTATATCGCAAAGTGCCTTAATTACCAGACTTAAAATATTGTTTTTGTTCGACACTGATTAATTTCTGGTATCCAGTATGCTTTAACATTTTAAAAATTGTTCACAGTATTTATAGCTTTCTAAAAGATCTGGGTTTCTGAAGTTTTTAATTACTAAAATGTATTAAAATCAATTTACACTTTAAATGTTTCAAGTTTTCTTGACTGGGTCCAAAATCATAGGGCGAAATTCTCCGACCCCCACGACGGGTCGGAGAATAGCGGGAGGGCCTTCCCGACATTTTTCCCACCCTCCCGCTATTCTCCCCCCCCCCCCCCGCCCAACTCCCGACACGAATCGCTGCTGCCGTTTTTTTACGGCCGGCAGCGATTCACAGCTGTTCGATGGGCCGAAGTCCCAGCCCTTTACCCTGTTTTTACAAACGGCAAACAGACCTGGTCTGGCCGTTCGTAAAAACGGCGGGAACAACTCGCTTTTTATAACCATGGCACCGATTGGCACGGCAGTACCACGGCCGTGCCAAGGGTGCCATGGGCCCGCGATCGGTGCCCACCGATCGCGGGCAGCGGGCCCGATGCCCGCGCACTATTTGTCCTTCCGCCGCCCCGCAGTATCCATTCGCGGGGCGGCTGAGGGGCATCCCGGCCCACGCATGCGCGGGTTTCGCGCAAATACGCGATGACGTCATCCGCGCATGCGTGGGTTGGAGTCTTCCAATCCGCGCATGCGCGGCTGACGTCATATGACGCGTCAGCCGGCGCTAACTCCGGCAAGCGGGCTTAACGAAATTCGTTAAGCCCGTGATGCCGGAGCTTGCGGCGTCGGGCTGCTAGCCCCGACCGGGGACCAGAGTCGGTTCCCGGTCGGGAAGGGGCGCGCTGGCGTCAAACCCGCCCGGGTTTGACGCCAGCCTTACGATTTCTCCCGTTTTGGGAGAATCGCGCCCATAATACCTCAAAGTTTCAATATCAGCAATTGTTACAGGTTCACAATGACTGAATAGTGACATCAAAATAGTTATAGTCAAGCAGGCATATTTTAAAAGACAAATTGGAACAAATAATAAGGAGTGGATTATCCAAAATGTACTTTGTGATACAGAAGAGGTAAAATGCTAAGAAATGTAGATATGAGTCCAGATGGCTCAATGGATAAGTCTCTAATTTAATTTGCCACAAACTCATGCAAACCCAGAAGATTCCATGTTTGATCCGACTTGGTGTTGGGCGAGGTTGTTGAATATCGGGAGAAGCCTCTCGTGAGATTTGCGATGCTTGAAACATCTTGCGAGATCCAATGGTGCACACAAATGTGGACCAGGGGTAACATCACCTGGTAGGGTATCCCAGGCCATTAGTGACCCTCGGGTGGTTGGGAACAGGGCAGGATAGTACCCTGGTACTCTTGCACTGCCAACCTGGCACTCCTGCAGTGCTACCCTAGCATTGTCAGGGTGCTCAGGTGGCACTGCCAGGCTACTGCCAGGGTGCTAGACTGACAGCATCAGAATGCCAGGTTGGCAATGCCAGGGTTTGGACCTGAGGGGCCTTACTAGTTTGAGGGAGTGAGGAGGGGTTGGGCAGGTTCCTGGGGGTCTCCCCAAGGTTGGGAGGGTGGAGGGGGGAGGGTCAGGAATGGGGGTAGGATGACCTGAAAGGGGGGGGGGGAGGGAGAAGATCGCAGCAGCCTTCCAAAATGGCGTTCCAATCTGCGAGAATCATTTCTTGCTGGCGAGCTTCAGGGAATCACTCTAAGTGTGGCCACGGTGGAGAAAGTCTCTCTGAGGTGAAAAAAACAGCAAAGTGCCGTTGAATAGTGATATCTTCTCGGCGATGGAGCTGCTGCGGAACATCCCGCCAAATGCACCCGAAACATAACATAGAGATTTTTTGGGGTGAATTACTCCCATGGTAACTGAACTCAGCTGGGTGCTAAAATTGTCCCTGCTGCTCGGAGCTAGTGAGAGGAGATAACAGCGAGTGTACACATTCAAGAGAGGGCAGGCGGTAGAAGAGACGCCAGAGTGGTTCTCGCCACTCCGGTACGCCGGGACCCCCCGCCCCGCCGGGTAGGGGAGAATCCCGGCCCATGAGTGCATTCCCAACATCGCAGACAGAGCCAAGAGGAGAGGCAGGGGCTCAGTTGGTGCAGGACCAGCAACTGAGCCTTTGTGGTTAGGGTCGCCATTGTGAGTCCTATTGGAAAATTGAACTTCAACCCCAATGCTCCTCCCCTGCTAATTTTGTGTCCTGCTGCAGGCTTTGGAGGCCTGAAATATCCCTGTCTTTGTCACCACTGGAAGTAATTGAGTTTGTCACTACTGGGGGAAGCCTGTTGAGGATTCAGGAACATTCAGACAGGTAACTATTAATTGTTTTCAAAACTTCAGATGTCATTGATATATGCGGTATTATAAAACGCATCACTTTAACTGCAGTAATTCATCATGGAACTCTAATTACAGATAAGCCTATTACGAATGCTTTGCTGAGTTTAAAAATGTCCAGAATCACTTTTCTAAGCAGGGAGCTGGAATTACATTATGACTCACAGTTTTAAGAGGTTATTAAAGAATTACCTGTTGTAATGGTAAATTAATTTGTTTTTATAACAGATTAACCATTTGAGGGGATCACATTTTTTCAATGACTTTTCTAAATGAGTTTTTTCTTCAGTTTGAAGTGCTTTTGAATGATAGCTCAATTTTATAGTTATCAGTTTTGTTTAACGTCCACTTCAATGATGTCCTGAGCTTTGCCCATTGAGATACTGGTGTGTGGTTATGGAGGATACATAGAATCACAGAACTGTTCCAGCGCAGGAGGCCATTCAGTCTCTGAGCTCTCTGAGTGAGCAATTAACTTAGTGCCATTCTCCCATTCTTCTTCTTCAGGTAACAGTTTAATTGCCTTTTGAATTCTTCCGTTGGACCTGCCAGCACCACACTGTTAGGCAGTGCATTGCAGAAATGATATACTTGCTTTGTGAAAATGTTTTTCGTCATGTTGTTTTTGCTTCTTTTACCAATTACTTTAGATCTGTGACGCGTCGTTCTTGATTCTTATACGAGTGGGAACAGTTTCTCCCTTTCTGTTCTGTCCACATACTTCATGATTCTGAATACTTCTATCAAATCTCCTTTCAGATTTCTTGGGCTGGATTCTCCGCAGCCTGCTGCCGAGATTGGGGCCGGTACCGGGGCGGAGAATCCATTTTCCCGTATGGAATCGGGACCGGCGCCGGTTCCCTGATTCTCCGGGCCCCGAAAAGCGCTGCGTAGCGCCTACCTGCGGTCATTGATTGAGGACCATCCGCCCATTCTCTGCCCCCGACCGGCCAAAGTACAGAATGTGTGGATCTAACATGGTCAGGCCGGTTGGGATACTAGCGTGGCGGCTGCGGACTCAGCCCGCGGCCGCCATGATGGGGGGTGGGCCGATTGGAGAGCAGGGTGGGACTTATGTGGCACCACGCTAATTTTGGGTTGGCGTTCCAGGCCAGGCACATGATCGATCCGTGGCACTATTTGGAGGGTCCAGCTCCGCGGTCTGAGTCGGCCATGGAGCACAGCGCGGCCGCTGGAGGCCGCCACTGAGCACATGCGCGGCCTCTGACCTGGACGTGCGGGGGCCCATATTTCATGATGGATCATTGCTAACCCTAAATCTGGCGTGTAAGACCACAGTTTGTACGACGCCGTGGGGACATTGTTCCAAAAACAGAGAATCCAGCCCCTTTTCTCGAAGGAAACAGTCCTCACTTCTCCAATCTATCGTCAGAACTGAAATCTTTCATCCTGGAACCATTCTTGTGAATTCTTTCATGCATCCGCTCTATTGCCTTCACATCTGTGTAGCCACCTGGGGTGACCACTGCCCAACACAAAATGGAAGATTGCAAAGAATGCAGGAAAAATGGACATGTTGGAAAGCAAGCAGCTTGCAAGGCGATTGCGTATTGGGACGACTGCAGAAACTGGTTTTGACTGCTGCAGAGACCAGACAGCACTGTGAAAGAAAACCCATTAACATACTAATGAGGCAATACCGGGCGATTCCCAGATACAATGGACACAAGTTAAACACAGATTGATACATTCTATGGAAGGCCAGACCCAGTGGCGCCAGAGAAGCCCAAAACAATAGGTCCCAAGAACCGCCCCAGCAACCAAGGAACTGCCCTATGATTGGGGAATTCAAACATATCGATTGGGAAGAGACCCAATCGATTCCAAGCAGGTAAGGGAGTCCGCCCAAAGGGGCGCGGACCCCCTGGTACCTATAAAAGAAAGGTCCCATACATGGTTCAGTCTCCTGTCTCCGGGCTCCTGTCTTCTACTCCAGCCGTCGAGCAGCAGCCACCAACAAGTAAGTGCCTAACGATGACCGCTACCAGAAATAGGCACTCCTGACACCCTTTGCAATTGATAACAATCCGAAGTCTGCAGACCAGAGCAGAGCAAGAGGCCTTGTTCCCTGACCCAGCAGTTCCTCCGAGATAAGTATTAGTTGTTTAGCGGTAGGAGTAAGTTTAATCCTTTAGCGTGTGCATGGGTAGTTATTATAATTGTATTATAATAAACTCTAGTTGTTTGGACTTACTAATTGGTGTACGGTTTTATTGCTTTGAACTTCACCTTGAAGCTTGTGGCGGTGTCTTAACGGCACCTGGCGACTCCAGAGCTTAGAACGAGAAACAGAACCAAGGTGGGTGTTAAGCACACTCACCCAGAACGAGAAACATTTAGTGGCAGACTCTGCCGGGATTCGATTAGAAGTGACCCCCCCACTCCGAGAGAACCCAGAAATTTGAATTGGAAAAAGGAAAAACCACAAGTGTTCAAGGAGTTCAAATCAATAACGATAATTCGGAAGTGTGTTTTTGCATGCGTAACTAACAGGGTTGTAAGCAGCGGCGTGCAGAGGTCTGGTGATGCCCGGGGCAAATCTTGATTGTATGCCCCAAAGACTCAAGTATAAGGCCTAATATACTGAGAAATATTATGAGAAAGGAAAACATTTTGAATATATAAACACAGATGAAACATGAAATAAACGCTTTATTCGATTTTAATATTAATCAATCAAATTATTAAGTTATTTTCCCCAAATGATACCTCCTGTCACAAAACACCTGAACTACTTCACTTTTTACATCAGCTGTGAGAAATTTTTTTTCAATGCTTATTAAAGCCAGGTTGGTCAGTCGCTCCTGTGACATAGAAGACCTCAGATATGTTTTTATTAATTTCAGTTTTGAAAATGACCTTTCACAGCTTGCGACTGAAAATGCGATTGTAAGCAGTAATCTGTATGAAGCACACAGCGTCGGAAAGACATCCCTCCCATACTGCAGTAAAGACTCCAGAGCATCTTTAGGATCAGGGGAACTCTATTCCCTCCAGCTCGAAGGAGCATCACAAAATCAATAATTTTGTCATATAACTGAATTGCAACCACATCATTGTCATAATAATTTGCAAAGTCTGAACATTCCTTTTTTAATTTCTCTCTTTCTTGTTCATCTTCAATCACTACTGAATTCAAGTTCAGAAGAAAAGAAAATCGGTCACTGAGTCTTTGAAGACGGACACTGCGGTCTTCAATTTCAGTTTTTAATCTGTTCACAATCTCTACCATTACTCTATTCATTTCTTCTTGTGCCGTCAGTCCACTATCTCTTGCTGACTCTCCAGGCATTCTTCTTCTTCTCCTTGTTCGTGCAATTAGTATTCCCCAATTTTCACAATATTCATTGGCTAAATCTATTGCATTGTGGATAATTTCGTCATTCTTCAAATTCAAGATATGAATAAGTCCTCTCAGATCACAAGAAGCTTCATGGAACCCCATTTTCGGATCCTGCAAACGTTTTGAGACTTTCTCCACTGATGATAAAACTGAGTACCAAAAATTTAATAAAGCTATAAACGGGAACTGTTGAATAGAGTTAAGTAGCGATCCTGCATCAGATTTAGTTTCCCTTGAAAATTTTCCTTCCAGCAGGTGTTGAAGGCTTGCAATAACGTTGTCACACTCTTCGTGGATTACTTGCACAGCATCATGGCTGGAACTCCATCTTGTGTCACACTGTCTTTTCACAGTCCGAGTGACAAATGATTTTAACACTTCCCAACGAGAAGTAGATGAAGAAAAAAAAGTAAAGAGTTTTTCTAGAATGCCAAAAAATGTAACAACAACAGGTTGCACCTCACTTGCATGGACACAGGCCAAATTGAGGCTGTGGTTCTCGCAGTTCACAAACACAGCTTTTGGGTTAACTTCAAGAATTTTTTGTTGAACACCTCCTCTCACTCCAGCCATAACTGCTGCGTTATCATATGCTTGACCACGACAGTCATTCATGGAAATTTTGTCTTCTTCCAATTTTTCCTGAATTTTATTTACCAGGCTGACTGCATCTTTCTTGTTGACTTGAAAAAATCCCAGAAAAGTCTCCTTTATTTCTACTTTTCTGTTTTCATCAATATGAACGTAACGCAGAATTTCAGAAACCTGATCTTCATGGGCAATATCTGGAGTTGAATCCAGCATTATGCTAAAATATTTTGCGTCCTTAATTTCGGAAATTATATTTTTCTTGACAGTTTCACCAAGAAGATTGATTATTTTGTTTTGAATTCTGTTGGACAAGTAGGTGACACTTTTTGGTTTCTCTTTCCCTCTCTGCAAGTGTTTTGCTAAGATGTCATCATATTTGGCCAAAAGTCTGATTGTTGCTAGAAAGTTTCCTGTATTTTCACTGACTGTCTCCCCTGGCTCTGATAACCCAGATATTCCTTCTCCTCGATGTCCACGATAGGCCAGATTCTGTTTTGCCAGAAAGGATATAACCTCGACAATCCGTTCAGTTATAGCTTTCCATCTTTTCTTTTCAGCAGACATTTGCTGTTGAAGTTCAGCATCTACCGTAGTTGAATGATGGAGTCGAACTACAAGGTTCAGGTATTCCCTCATGTGAGCTCTATGAGAAGGGCTTTTCTCATGGTCAGGTATTGTTGGATTTAATTTTCTCCAAGTGGAGAAACCGTCTTCCTTTCCAAAGTTTGACACAGACGACAAATGCTCCTTTGAAAACAAAAAGCAAACAAAACAGTAGCATGCTTTCCGATATGGAGAGTATAACAACCATTTTCTCTCCACAATTTCTCCGTTTGTGGAAACTTTATCAAACCACTGTTCGGAAAATGATCTCCCATCCTTCTCAGCAAATGGACCACTTTTATTCTGATATCTTTCAGGACCATGTTGTAATATTGTCATCTTCAAATGATCTGGAATCGGTTTCTTCAAACAGCCAAAATCGCTTCTTTGCAAAAATATGCAAATATCTTCTTTATTTTCTTCACATAGATCATCATCCTGACAACGAGACTGAGGAGAGAGAGTATTATGTTCTGACCGAGCTGAATCCGTATCAGAAAATTCCTTCTCTGCACCCACATCATCTTTTACTTCTCCAGGTTCTCCTACTTCTTCTTTACTTCTTTTTATCCATGCATCTAATGCCCCTCTTTGATGGGACTCTTCTTCGACTCTGGCCCTCTTTTTTTTCCTGTTCTGTGCTCCACTCGGTTGTTCACGAAATACTCGTAACATTTCATTTTCTATCTCAAAAACCGTAAGACGCATGAGAAAATGGGAAGAAAATGGTAAACAATCGGTCAGTTGCAGACGGATAAACCAGATTTAATTTCTTTGTTCCTTCGTATCAAATTATTTCACACTGATTCTCCACTGATAATTTTGTGCAATTTATATCATAGACTTGCAAATTAGTGGTATCTGTATTCGAATATTAGCATGTTAAGGAATAAATGTCTCCTATTCCGAGATTAAATGCCATAGCAGTCCTCTGATCATCCAGGCTTCACTCTTACTACATCCCACGTAAATATTTCATTAAATATCGCCAAAAAACCTATAAAAACCGTAGTTGCACCTGTTCTAGAGCTATTCACTGACCTGAGTAGGTAAAATAACTAATCTAGATGCACAAAAAGCTGAAGAAAAGACGAGTTATGATTCGAGGAAACGCAGGAACGAACAGCCATGTCTGCTTGTTGCTTTTTATGGTTGCACCACGTACATCATCCGCATGCATGTGGGGGGATGGGGAGAAGGACCATTTTCTCTAGACAGAAAGGGTACACCATGTTAAAGGAATAAAGGGCTAACAACTGCCTCTGCAGTGTGGTGAGCCTCCAAAAATTGATTTATCACCGCTGAAATTTTAAAATTACTATCTTATTTCCTTCTCTGGGACAGCACGGTAGCCTAGTGGTTAGCACAACCGCCTCACGGAACTGAGTTCCCAGGTTCGATCCCGGCTCTGGGTCAATGTCCGTGTGGAGTTTGCACATTCTCCCCGTGTCTGCGTTGGTTTCGCCCCCACAACCCAAAAAATGTGCAGAGTAGGTGGATTGGCCAAGCTAAATTGCTCCTTAATTGAAAAAAATAATTGGGTAATCTAAATTTAAAAAAAAAAAAAAAAATTTTTAATTTAAAAAAAAAAATTTTTTTTTTTCCTTCTCTGATTGGATGCCCCCATCCAATGGATGCCCGGGGCCAATGCACCGTCGGCCCCCCCCTCTGCACGCCACTGGTTGTAAGGTTAAACTGAGAGATTTTTGTTGCGTCAAACTGCCGGGAGTTTTATAATCGGAACATAGCGAAAGCCGTACCCGTATTTAAAAGCATTACCCAATCATCCCTTGTTCCAAATTAAAGAGAGAAAGAGGAAATGGCCATGCAGGCAATGGAACGCCTCATGAACCCAGAACTGTTTGTGGTCGCAGCGACCAGCAGTAGCAGAGTCGGCCAGTGTCCCGTATGGGAGCTGGAACTCAGGAAATATCTCAAAGGGAAAGGATGGCCCCTTTGGAGTGAGTTTTGTGTGAATGAAGAGACAGGTCCCGGGAGTATAGGACATACTTGGTGGGAGAACCTTTCTCAAATTCACAGGAAGAATTTAAGTAAAGCACGCAAGCCGATGGCAATTACGAGGCACAGAGGAGGTCGTTCGGATGCTCCGAGCAGAATCAGAGGAAAAGAATAGGATGAGCAAAGTGGATGTCAGGAACATCGAAAAGGAAAACCTAGAGTTAAGAAGGAAGCTGGCAGAGAAGGATAGAGAGGTGGATGATGCCAAGAGGGCACATCAGTCCTGTCTAGCCCATCTGAGCAGTTCCCAAACCCAATATGAAAAAGCCTATCAAGATGTGCAGCGTGCAGTCCTGATAAGAGAAGAGTCAGAAAAGCAGGTAGAGGCACTGCAAAGGCAATGCTCTGACCTAAAGGCAGCTTTAAGAGCACTCCATGCTGCCACCACTGAGCAAACCAAAGCACAGTGGATCATGCGAAGTGTAGGAAGCAGATTGCGCAGCTGCAATCTCTGCTTTCCGTACAGAATGGGTTCCAAAGCACCTTTGGAACACAGTTAGATGAGGAAAATGCCCCAGATTGGCAGGAATTGAGCGAAACCGCGCAGCGCTATGTTCAGGGAACATGTGCACCAGCAGCGCAACAGAAAAGGAAAGCGCCCCAACCCCCCACAGATCAGATAGCACCCGCACCTATGAACCCAGTCACCACCCAGAGAAAGGCAACCACAGAAGGCGCACCCGACATTACCTACACCACCCCCTTAACTGTAACACAACTCAGGGATGCGTGTGAGAAAATCACCCCGTTCCTCCCCACCGTAGACCCCCACCAATTTTTCGCGAAAGTGAAACAGCAGGCTACCATGTACGGCCTGGATGAGAGAGAGCAAGTGAAGCTCACAGTTTTGAGTTTAGACTCATCAGTAGTTGCAGCCCTCCCCGACCCACAGAACGTTGGAGGAGGCACCCTCGAGGAGATGCATACATCTATTTTAGACGCGATAGGGTACAATAGAGGAGACCCAGCCGAAGGCCTAAATAAGTGTAGGCAGAAAAGGACAGAGCATCCCACAGCATTCGCAGGAAGGCTGTGGATTAATTTCACTGCCGTTTTTGACGATTTAGACCGAGCGCATTTAACCCGCGATAATATGGTTAAATGGACCCGCACCATAATCTCCCACGCCACAGATGCAGGACAGAATGTCTGTAATAGTTATGACACCTCAGAAGAGGCCCATAATGAAAAATGGGTTTTGAAAAGATTGTCCCGTGCTTGGGAGCAATCTATCCAAGGCAAGGTTAAAGTGAAGACCCCAGAAGAAGCTCAGGCTGCCACAGATATACAGGCAGTAAGAGCGCACCAAAACCCCGCATGGGTAAATGAAGGAAAGAACAGCCCCCCACAGAAGTCGCAGGAATGCTACAACTGCGGACAGTTAGGACATTTTGCAAGGGAATGCAACGGCCCACAGAGACCTCAGAGAGGCCAGCAGACAGGCACTCTGAACAGGAACAAAGCTAAGCCAATCCATAGTATAGAGACGCAGTCAGGACAGACCAATGTGGACTGAACGGACTGACGGTGTTCAGGCTCCCCCACTTGGGTCTGTGACACCCTCTGGGACCGATCCGGAAGACCGGTGGTCACAGCAAAGATTAGAGGGAAGCCCATAGAATTACTTTGGGACACAGGAGGATCCCGCACTACCATTAATTCCTCCACTACATCACAGGCAGACATGTGGCCCACGACAGCTTCAATTACACTCAGCAGATCTACAGGTCTCTCACAGCAGGGACACATTACAGCCCCTGTATCAATTCAGCTAGGGAACATCTCCACATAGACACCCCATTGTTTTAGTTAATCTGCCCCGCACAGCAGAACACATACTGGGTATTGACTTCATGAATGCCCACAGCCTGTCATTCGATCCAGTCAATCAGTGTGTCTGGAGAATGGCAAAATCGGACAGAGCACCGGCAACTCTCACAGTAGGAGAGTATGCAAATAGGATTAGTGCAGTAGGCGACTATTGTTTCGACCTGACCACGCTTAGCACGGACAAACAGGTTAGGGCAGTTTTGAACCGACACAGGACTGTATTTGCCAGTCACCGGCACGACTGCGGCAGAATGACTGGAAAAGTTCAAGTTACTGGACCTGACCCGAGACCACAGAGACAGTACTGATTTCCCCTAGAAGCAGAGGGAGAAATTGGAAAGGTTATAGAGAGCTTATTAGAGTAGAGGGTACTTAGGACAGTAGCCTCGACTAATAATGCCCCTATTTGGCCAGTGAGGAAGCCCGACGGATCATGGCGTCTGACCATTGATTATCGGGAACTCAACAAAGTAACCCCAGCAGTAGCCCCCACGGTAGCAACAAGTCCCGAGACCATGCTCAAGCAAGGACTCCACTCCAAATATTTCACGGTATTGGACATTAGCAATGGCTTCTGGTCAATCTCATTGGCAAAGGCGTGCCAGTACAAATTTGCCTTCACATTTAAAGGACAGCAGTATACGTGGACATGCCTCCCACAAGGATTCCACAATTCTCCCTCCAGTTTCCACTGGCAGCTGACAAATGGATTAGCCAAATTTTTCTGACCCGAATGTCTGGTACAGTATGTGGACGACCTATTACTGCAGACAGACACCAAGGCAGAGCACATCACGCTTCTGGCCGAGCTCCTGGAAATTTTACAAGAAATTGGATGTAAAGTTAACCCCAGAAAGGCCCAAATATTAGAGAATCAAGTGATGTATTTGGGTACAGTCATCACGCACGGCAAACGCGAGATCGAGTTCAAAAGAATTGAATCGATTGTCAAATTGCCCCTTCCCCAGAATGTTTCAGGCTTCCGGTCGTTTTTAGGACTGGTTGGGTATTGTCGGAACCATATTGATGGTTTTGCGACAAAGGCAGCCCCACTCTCAGACCTCCTTAAGAAAGGAGCCCCTTGGGAATGGCTTCCGCAGCATCCAGAGGCTGTGGAAGAGTTAAAGAAGGCCCTTAGTGCAGCACCCGCGCTACAAGTTCCAGACCAACTCTCCCCCTATGCAATAGAGGTAGCTAGCACAGATCTGACCCTCTCGGCCGTGCTCCTTCAGGAACGGCACGAGCAGCTATGACCTGTGGCTTATGCCTCACGACTATTAGACCCTGCAGAACAAGGATTTTCAGCCTGCGAGAGGCACCTACTAGCAGTTTTTTGGGCAGTTCAGTACTTCTCGTACATTACCGGACTTAATCCCATCACCATTATGACACACCCCCACACAGTTACTTTTAGACGGTCGACTGAATGACGGTTCAGTGAGCCAGATAAGAGCAGCTAGGTGGACACTACTGTAACAAGGACGGGACATAACAGTTAAACGGACCAAGACACACACATTTTTAGCGGACAACCTCCAATATCCAGGACAACCCCATGAATGTGAGATTGTAGCACTCCTACACAACACAGGACCCTTCATTGACAAGACGCCCCCCAGAAAGATAGGGAATTCAAGCCAGAGCCCCCAGCACACAGACACGTGTGCCCCATTGAAAATATATGTGGACGGTTCATCCACAATTTTAGATGGAGAACGCATCACTGGATGCGGGATCTATGTTGAGGATGCGCAGGGTCGCGCACTAGAAGAGATCGCATTAAAATTACCAGGTCACTTAGGCGCGCAGGCAGCAGAGCTCGCAGCCATTGCTTATATAGTGGACCACCCAGATTCGTTCCCCAGACCAGCAGACATATATTCGGACAGCTTATATGTCTGTAACAGCCTGACCGATTTTCTACCCCTGTGGAGGACAAGAGGTTTTGTCTCCGCAGACGGGAAGCCCCTTCCATCAGCCCCATTACTCCGCCATATCCTAGAGAAGGCAAAGGATAGGACGTATGGCATAGTTAAAGGAGTCACCATAGTTCATCCCCCCTGGAAATGTAAAAGCCGACGCACTGGCAAAAGCAGGTTTCAGGCGAAGTCACTTTTGGACACCCCCAGCTAGCGCACCAGCTAGCGCCCTTGTGAGTGCAGTTCAGGTCTCACAGACAGAAATCAAAGATTTAGTACAGGCACAGAAGTAGGACGAAAATCTCCAGGAGATTTTTAAAGAAAACTTTGTGGCCCACTACGATAGATTCAAACACGCTTTGACCACACATGAGGGTGTGATCATTAAAGATAAATTGTATTTGGTTCCTGACCCGGACAGGGATCAAATGATTGCCTTATTCCATGACAGTCATGGACACCAAGGGATCGACCCGACCACAAGACACCTTAGACAACTCTGTTGGTGGCCCAACTTACGACAAGATGTTACCCACTACATAGAGAATTGTTTAATTTGCGCGCAGAATAACCCGGAGAGGTATTCAAAGAAGGCACAACTCAGCCACACCCGCCCCGTTAATAGCCCCTGGACAAACCTCCAGATCGATTTTATAGGACCATTGCCCCCTTGCAGGAATGGCTATAAATATGTTCTGGTGGTCATAGATACCGTTACCAAATGGGTAGAGGCATTCCCTTCACGCACCAACACAGCAAAGACAGCTGCAAAGATCCTGACCCACCACATCTTTACGAGATGGGGTCTCCCCAGAAGTATAGAGTCAGATCAGGGATCTCACTTTACAGGACTGGTCATGAAGAACGTCCTGACCATATTCGGCATAAAACAGAACTTCCACATTGAGTATCACCCCCAGTCAAGCGGGATAGTAGAACGCATGAATCGGACCCTAAAATCGACCCTTAGGAAGATGGTACAGGAGAACAATTCGACTTGGGATTCAGTGCTCCCATTCGCACTAATCTTCATTTGAAATACAGTTTCATCATCTATAGGTTTCACCCCACACACACTTATGACCGGATGCCCTATGAAAGGATCAGAATTCCTTTTAGGACTGGACATGACCAGCCCAGAAGTGACGGCCCTCACACATGAGAAAGCAGTCAAAGAATTAGTTGAAACTGTGAGGTCTGCACAGTTAGCAGCCGCAGTAACATTGGGAAAATGACGAAAACAGAGCACGGCCTGTTTTAACAAGAATGTACACCCCACAGAATTTCAGGTTGGGCAACAGGTTATGCTATCTGTTTATAACCCCAGCACGTTTTTGGCTCCTAAATTTTCCGGCCCGTACTCAATTTCTGACAAAATCAGCCCCTCAGTTTATAGGATAAAGTACCCCAACGGTAAGACTGCGTGGTTTCATATTAACCAACTAAAGGCATATGGAACACAGTCAAACCACTCGCACCATGTCCTACTCGATGCAACAGAACACCTCGCCCCGCCCACAAGAGACACATTTCCACCCTCCCCCTCAGAGACCAGTTCCTCATCGGACTCGACCTCGACTCCGCCCACTGACTCCAGACCACGCCCCGGAACGCCCACAAGCTGCCACAGCAGAGACAGTGACAATGACTGTGAAACTGAGGACAGCCACAGCACTCCACCCTACGACCCCCACTTCAGCGACTACGACCCTGACTCCAGTGACCCTATGGAGATCACCTACATTAAATATCCAGACCCACACCCAAACCCACCACCCAACACTGACGACCCCAACAATGCTCCTTCACTTTTAGACCCCACGATTTGGCACAGGGACAATTCTTGGCGACTTGTCCGCAATGACGAGAGTGACCCCCGGTCACACAATGCAAAAATTGCATGCCTGATACATACAAGGGTATGGGATCCGGGAGAAGAGGAGAACTTGATGTCTGACTCCCGACACAGCAACCCCTTTGCGACCCTGTTCGCAGAGAATGAGGAGAAGTGAGGTGTCCAGATGATGTAAAAGAGGAACCGCTTGAGAGAAGCGCTGTCCTTTCTGATGGAACCTGCACGTATGCATGTTTGTTTGTATTTTAAATGTTTGATTGGAGATTGGCCACTTACTTTTCAGCTGAAAAGCTTGTGACCACCTCACATGCACGTTAGTTTATCCGCAGATATTTCTGAGAACTTCACTCAGTTGAAATGTCCTCTGGTGAACCGACAATGTTCACGACTTGTCTTCTGTTTACAGATGTTGGAGCATCTTGGCTCCTCCCCTTTTTTAGGTGCCCCTCTATTCTGGGAATAGAGGCTGCAATTCCATATGACTACATTCTTGCCCGTTCATTTCAGGTTGCTCAGGAAGTGGAGAAACGGCGTTGAGGACCCGCCCTGTCTGAGGACCCCCCTTTGGTCAGCTAAGCTCGGGTGCAGCACAGCACGCCCTACCCGGGGATCCCATACAAATCTTACCCGTAGCGGCCCACACGCAACACATTCGGATATCTCATTTCTAAACTTTGGTTTCATTTTTGTTTAAGGTAGCCCTTCGGCAGCCATCCCGTATGCTATTTACATCCAGGAACATTCGGATGGTAAATCGCAAAACCTGCGAGACGGCTCACAGTGGCAAAGTTGTTAGGTGTATGTCAGGTCCAAAATTCGCTTTTGAAAAAAAAAATGAGGGGAGTCACAGGGTGTGACTTGGCCATTCATTTAAGGGACAATTGGAATGAGAGGACAGATACACTAACATTACAGGTATTAAACAAATTATTGACAGATACTGTGCTTGATCCCATAGCTTTTGAATGTTCAAAGGAAGGATCAGAGCAAGATCAGCCATAAAAAAGGACAGAAGGAAGAGAAGGAAGAAGACCACGATGAAAAACGACATGCTTTTAGTTACTGTTTTTGTATTTTTGCGCGCGGACGCAAACCATTTTTCCCTATGACCCCCGCCGTTAATGTTTCCCACACACCGACTTCCCAAAGCCCAGTACAGCTGGGGCTGTTTAGCTCACTGGGCTAATCGCTGGCTTTGAAGGCAGACCAAGGCAAGCTAGGCAAGGCAAGCAAGGCAAGCTAGCAGCACGGTTCAATTCCTGTAACAGCCTCCCCGAACAGGCGCCGGAATGTGGCGACTAGGGACTTTTCACAGTAACTTCATTTGAAGCCTACTCGTGACAATAAGCGATTTTCATTTCATTTCATTCATGAACAGCAAGGACCAGACCTGGTGCACAAAATTCATGACCTGGTATTCACTTTCGTATGTCATTGAATCACTTTTGGTGATTGCAGTTCTCTGCATCATAGTGCAGACCCTCAGGATGAGGAAATGGGGAAGGAGAGCCTCCCGTTCTTGCGCCTCAACCATTTACAGAGTACAATCCCCTATTTTCGGATTCCACCAATCCCCTCAACCCCTTCATGTATAATAAAAGATTTAATTTAATACGATCTGTAAATAAAGACTTTTGCGGATGTATTATAATGTTCTGCGCTCGACTGCCGAGTCAGAAAACAAAATGTAAAGATACTGAGGTATGAATGAGTAAGGGTTTAGAATGTTATAGGATGTTTAAACGTGAGATGAGAATAGTTTATTGCGATAGTTAGAGGTTCCCGATTCAAATTGGTAATGCATGTCCCCTTTGGCATAGCGCCAATCAGGAAATGTTAGTTAAAAGTTTTTTGCCATAGTTGAGGAAAGAATAGACGCCATGGAACTCGCTGAGGTCAGGGAACACAAAGACACCGTACTTAGGTGATCCTTCATGATTTCTCATGAGGATCACAAGGAGGGAGTGTAGCCACCTGGGGTGGCCACTGCCCAACACAAAATGGAAGATTGCAAAGAATGCAGGAAAAATGGACATGTTGTAAAGCAAGCAGCTTGCAAGGCGATTGCGTATTGGGACGACTGCAGAAACCGGTTTTGACTGCTGCAGAGACCAGACAGCACTGTGAAAGAAAACCCGTTAACATACTAATGAGGCAATACCGGGCGAGTCCCAGATACAATGGACACAAGTTAAGCACAAATCGATACATTCTATGGACGGCCAGACACAGTGGCGCCAGAGAAGCCCAAAACAACAGGTCCCAAGAACCACCCCAGCAACCAAGGAACTGCCCTATGATTGGGGAATTTAAACATATCGATTGGGAAGAGACCCAATCGATTCCAAGCAGGTAAGGGAGTCCGCCCAAAGGGGCGCGGACCCCCTGGGACCTATAAAAGAAAGGCCCCACACATGGTTCAGTCTCCTGTCTCCTGGCTCCTGTCTTCTACTCCAGCCGTCGAGCAGCAGCCACCAACAAGTAAGTGCCTAACGATGACCGCTACCAGAAATAGGCACTCCTGACACCCTTTGCAATTGATAACAATCCGAAGTCTGCAGACCAGAGCAGAGCAAGAGGCCTTGTTCCCTGACCCAGCAGTTCCTTCGAGATAAGTATTAGTTGTTTAGCGGTAGGAGTAAGTTTAATCCTTTAGCGTGTGCATGGGTGGTTATTATAATTGTATGGACTTACTAATTGGTGTACGGTTTTATTGCTTTGAACTTCACCTTGAAGCTTGTGGCGGTGTCTTAACGGCACCTGGCAACTCCAGAGCTTAGAACGAGAAACAGAGCCAAGGTGGGTGTTAAGCACACTCACCCAGAACGAGCAACACCACATACATAGATCCCTCAAAGTTGCCATCCAGATTGATAGGGTTGTTAAGACGACGTATGGTGCGTTGGCTTTCATTAACAGGGGGATTGAGTTTAAGAGCTGCAAAGTTTTGCTGCAGCTTTATAAAACCCTGGTTAGACCACACTTGGAATAATGTGTCCAGTTCTGGTCGCTTCATTATAGGAAGGATGTGGATGCTTTGGAGAGGGTGCAGAGGAGATATGCCTGGACTGGAGAGCATGTCTTATGAAGAAAGGTTGAGGGAGCTAGGATATTTCTCACTGGAGTGAAGAAGGCAGAGAGGTGACTTGATAGAGGTGTACAAGGTGATGAAAGGCATGGATAGAGTGGATTGCCAGAGACTTTTCCTCAGGGAGGAAATAGCTGTCACAAGGGGACATAATTTTAAGGTGATTGGAGGAAGGTATAGGGGAGATGCCAGGCATAGGTTCTTTACACAGAGAGTGAGGGTGCGTGGAATGCACTGCCAGTGGAGGTGGTGAAGTCATTAGGGTCATTTAAGCGACTCTTGGACAGGCACATGGACAGCAGTAAATTGAAGGGGTGTAGGTTAGGTTGATCATTGATTAGAATAAGTGGTTGGCACAACATTGTGGGGAATGTGGTGATATGCATCGCTGTAAATGCTTCTACTTACCATCGCGGGTCCAGAAGCAGCTGAAATCTTCCAGACCTTCAAAAACTCAAAGGGGCAAAACAAGAGCAACTTCCAGGCAGTCCTGGACAAATTCCAAGAATTCTGCGAGGAACATACAGAAAAAACAGTAAAAGAGGTGCAAAAACTCACCACGAAGCTAAGGTAGGCTTTCCATTGAAGAAATCTGCAGTTTTGAATTGCAGCCATCTTGGTAAAGGTGCTGCACATGCGCAGTTGAGAAAAAGCCCCCAAGTAAAGGAACCGCAATTTGCACATGCCCAATCATTTCCTACGACCTACGTCACACGTCACGTGACATCAGAGGCTCCGGACCATGCCCACTTAAAGGGGAAATGTCCCAAAACACGAAAAAAAAAATTAAATTCGTAAAACCCGATTCTTTCACCTGGAACGACAGCACAATGGCTGAAATTCGACCAGTAGCTGAAAGTAACCTCCGCAGAACTCTGCAACAAGCAGTTAGCACTGCCCAAATAGATGATACTGTCCTAGAAGACTATGACTCAGACCTTGAATTCTTCTTTGGACATCACAAGCCCAATGCCAGCTCTGACACAAAATGTGATGATATGGTCTTGGAAGACAACGACTCAGACGAAGATTTCACCTTGGGAGGTGGCTACCCCAGTACCAAATCCGAACCGCACGCAACTAGACGTATTGTACATTGATGACCCCGACAATGAGTTCTTCGGATTAGGGAATCTTCAGCCCAGCATATATGACATCCCGACTCGTGAGTGCAGGATTATGCTGCGGCCTGACGCCAAGAGACAGAGAGCGGTACAAGCCCACAGAGAGCGGCCTGCTGCCACAAAGAGAGTGGTCCACGCACCGCGAAGGGTCCCTGACTCCACACAGAGAGTGGTCCACGCACCATGAAGGGTCCCAGCCTCCACACAGAAAGCGATGAAAGACTTGACAGCGAGCTCGTGGACAGACTCCACGATAAAAGCAACGCAAGACTTCAAAGCGTAGTCCTTGCATGAACAAGACCATGAGGGTCTAGCAACCAGCAGCAGACAATGCAAGTCTGCCACGCTCAAGTGAACATCAGAAAGACTATGACAGTCTGCCATGCTGAAGTGCACAGCAAGAAGACTCTGACAGTCTACCATGCTCCAGTGAGCAAGAAGAAGACTCTACCCTGCTCAAGTGAACGACACGACAACACTGAGGCTCTACCCACTGTATGTGCGACAAGTGACGACGGCATCCCACTTCCCATACAAGATGTGCAACGTGACAGACCTCAGCTAGTGTGTACAGGGGCACTCGGCAATCACAGTGAGACTACTGGTGACTCCGGTGACACCACGTTACTTCAAACCTCATTCGCTCGAGCCTTTCCACAAGCAAATGCATTCCTGAACGTTTTGACTCCGGACGTGGAGCATCAAGAAACCTCAGCTCACTCAAGTGAACCTGAAATGACACCGGATGGGGAGCAGCAAGAAACCAAAGCTGATTCAGATGAACCAGAAAGGGCTCCAGACACGGAGCATCGACAAGCCAAAACTGACTCAGGTGAAACAGACCAGACTCCAGACGGGGAGCATCCACAAACCAAAGCTCATTCAAGTAAGCCGGACATGACTCCAGGCGGGGAGCGCCGTGAACTCAGTGACGGCATGCTCAAGAAAACAGCAGATGCCACAAAGGACGCTGACACGAGTAACTGTGTGATGGACTCGTATTATACACCGAGTGTGGTCCTTGAGCGCAGCAAACATGGCAACAAAACCAACCAACACAACAACAACATCAAAGACAATAACAAGAAGTGTACCAAAGGCAACAACATCGACAACAAGCACAACAAAAACAACACCAATGGAACAACGACTGGTACAACATGGTACAACTCTGCAAATGCGAGACACTGTTACTGCTCAGCTCAGTACAATGACATACCATGGCAGGACGACACAGATTGTATATATTGCTACCACAAACATCGGAAGAAAAAAAGACTCCAAATCAGAGAACAAATTGATGTGATCACTTCTTGGTTCCTTACGCACAGGGACACTGACGGTGTTTACAAAGCAATGCCACCATCAACATCACCACCTCACCAACCAAACAGGAAAGACACTCAACCATAATAATTAATGAATTTTGGACTCATGCATATGATTTGGACTTATTGTTTAATGATCACTGTCATCATAACTCGTACATAGCATCACTTATTTACCTGTTTTTGTTCAATTTTCTTTAACACTGTACAGAAAATATGTAACACGAAAAAAGGGGGATGTGGTGATATGCATCACTGTAAATACACAAGGGGTTAATGTAAATACATGTAGACTAGATAGACGCTAGCGGGAGCACCAGAGACATGACACACAGACAGTCAACCAATAGGTCAGTAAGATAGGACACGACCAATGGGCATTCACGATACACACAGGTGACACCACCAAAGGAGGACATTACACCAACCCATATAAAAGGACACAGCACACATGATCTTCCTCTTTCCAGTGGAGACACTCAGTGTGTACACAGGGTTGATTTGAAACACATCACACCCACCACCTGGATTGTAGCAGACTGGTTCGTCAGTCTGAGTAGCTATAGCAGAATTAACAGGAGAGTTGAATCCAAGTCGGAGAATCGTTAACAGTTTAATAAATGTGTCAAAGCTATCTCCAAGTCTGAACCTTCCTTTGTCAGAGTGCACATCAAGGAAACAGCTTATGCTACATCAAGAGCAAACAAAACAGGAAGAAGAGCCTATATTGTGCTGTACTGTTCTAAGTTCGATGTTCTAAATTTGAATATGTGGTTTTCCATTCCATCATCCAAGTTATTATTGAGTACCGTGAATAATTGAAGTAGCAACCTTACTGTTGGGACATCACTAGTCACATCCTGCCAATTAGAGTGTTGCCCAATTATCCATATGCCCTTGTTCTTTCCACTTAGCCAATTTCCTAAACAGATAAAAAAATTGCCTTCAATTTTATGAGCTTTGACTTTAGCAAACAGACCCTCATGAGGGACTTTACCACATAACCTCTGGAAGCACCCAGAGACATTCCTCTCTCCACTACCTTAGTCACTTCTTGAAAAAGGTTCAACCAGGTTCATCAGGCAAGGATCCATCCTCATCCTATCTTTAATTATATATTCGAATAATTTTCTAACAACGGACTTTAGATGCACAGGTCTATAATTCCCTGGTTTCCATCTGTCAGCTTTCTTGGCTGCAGAAAAATACTTTTCACTGTACTTCGGTACATGTGACAATACAATCAATCAATCAATCAAATAAATGGCAGAGGAGCATGTGCAACTTTCCAAACTAAAGGAACAGTTGCTGAATCAAGAGAAGTTTGGAAGATTCTACTTTAGGCACCTGCAATATAATAATAATATTTTATTGTCACAAGTATAAAGCCACTGTGAAAAGCCCCTAGTTCCACTTAGATCCTTTAAAATCCTTGGATGGAAATCCTGATCCTGGGGATTTGGCAGTCTAAAGTGACATTATTTTTTTCATCATTGTTATTTATTGATGTTAATTTTGGTGAGTATCTGTCCCTCATTGAATATTAATTCCTTAGGATGTCTGGCATGCCAACCTCTTCCTTCACTGTAAATACTGTTGAAATGAAAATCGCTTATTGTCACGAGAAGGCTTCAATGAAGTTACTGTGAAAAGCCCCTAGTCGCCACATTCCGGCGCCTGTCCGGGGAGGCTGGTAAGGGAATCGAACCGTGCTGCTGGCCTACTTGGTCTGCTTTAAAAGCCAGCGATTTAGCCTGGTGAGCTAAACCAGCCAGTATTGTTATTATTCAACGTATGTGAAATGTCTTTATTTTCATTGACAATATTGCCATTATCAGTTTCAACAGGCCAACATTGCTCATGATCATCCTCTTTCCCTAATCTGATTGTAGAAACCTTTGTGTTGATTTTGATATTCTTTACATTTTTTTTACATTTTTTGTAGCTCTTACTTTTATCACCCTTTTATTTTTATTATATCTGTCCCACTCACTTACTAACGATCAGTACTATATTTTGTATGCTTTTTATTTTAGTTTTATATTGACTCTTACTGCTTTAGTAATCCATGGCTATCTTTCTTGACAAATGGAACTTTTACTCCTTAGAAGTATAAATTGGTTCTGTATCACTTACATTATTTTAAAACACCTTACACTGATCATGGGCTGGATTCTCTGTTTTGGAGATTTTGCGAGGGCCACAAGGAATCCTGCACGAATTTGTAGAGTCAAAAAAAAACTTTACTTACAATTACATATATACAGCAGTAGTAGTACTTTACCACTGCTTTACACCTCTAGCTGGTAGCACACTGGCTCGCTCTATTTATGCAGGTGAAGCTGCTAATGAATTCTCCGCCCTCCTCATTGGGGGAGCTCATATTCACAAAGAATTTTGGACACCCAATAGTCCCCAGCCAATAGTAATCAAGCAGGTTATAACAGGAGACTATGTTCTACCTCCGAAGCAGAATCACTTGTGGTTCGCACTAGGGTTAGGAGTTGCGCCCATGAATGATTCACTCTCCCGAGCCATGCAAATTTTTATATGCTGCGGATCACAAGGGATTCCGTTCCAAGTCCCGCCATTTTGAACAGGCAGCCGATAGTGAGTCCCACCTCTCCACAATGCAAATTCTGCCCCTCCTGCTGACAAGTAGAGGCATCTTCTCCAACCCCTCCCCACCAGGGGAATTTCTGGGTCAGCCCAACCCGTGATAGCAAGCACGCATAAGCGAGAGCTGACCCTCGTATGAACCCCCATCAGAGACCCTTATATCAAAGGCCTCCCATCAGAGACACCCCCATAACAGAGACCTTACTAAAGTGAATAGAAGCCTTGCAGATAAATGGATCCAGAATTATAGAATCCTTCCAGTGCAGAAGGAGGCCATTTGACCCATCGAGTCTGCACCGACCCTCTGGAAGTGCCTACCCAAGCTCACTCCCTTACCCTAGCCCCGTAACCCATCCTCACCTCTTGGACACTAATGGGAAATTTTTTTTTCTTTTTTAAAAAATAAAATTGAGAGTACCCAATTATGTTTTTCCAATTAAGGAGCAATTTAGCGTGGCCAATCTACCTAACCTGCACATCTTTGGGTTGTGGGGGCAAAACCCACGCAGACACGGGGAGAATATACAAACTCCACACAGACAGTGACCCAGGGCCGGAATTCGAACCCAGGTTCTCAGCGCCGTAGGCAGCAATGCTAACCACTGTGCCACCGTTCTGCCCTACTAAGGGGCAATTTAACCTGGCCAATCCACCTAATCTTCACATCTTTTGACAATGGATGAAACCAGAGCACCTGGAGGAAACCCACGCAGACATGAGAACAATGTGCAAACTCTACACAATCACCTGAACCAGAATTGACCCGGTTCCCTGGCGCTGTGTGGCAGCAGTGCTGTCCACCATGCCACCGTGCCGCCACTATCTGAGAGGGTTTAAAGCATTGTATTGTGTTTGACTTTCTAACAGCTGCTGCTTTCTACACCTCTGTCTAGGGCAACAGGTGTAAGGGACGGGTGAGTGAAAAAACAGTGATTTTTCACATTTTCTGCCTGGACTGCTCTTTAACTTCCAGACAGGGGTGCTTGATGGGGGGGTCTCTGATATGGGGGTTCTCTGATATAGGGTGTCTGAATTAGGGGTTATCTGTTATGGGGGGTCTTTAATATGGGAGAATTTCAGTTATAAAGGTCTCTGATATGCGGGTTCATTGTTATGGAGGGTCACTGATATGGGAGGGGTTCTCTGATGGGGGACTCTGGTGGGGTCTCTCATGAGGTGTTCTCTGATGGATGGATCTGGTGGGGTCTTGGATCGTGGGTCTGGTGGGGGTCTCTGATGGGAGGTTTGCTGTTGGGTCTGGGAGGGTCTCTGATGGGGAGGCTGGGTGGTGGGGTGGGCAGAATTTGCATTATGGGGGGAGGGGCCCTTCGATGGACTTTGGTGGCACCTACCTTAAATATTTACCCCTTGGCCCAATGCAAGTTCCACTGCGTCAGGACCACACTGGGAAATACTTGCACCAATCCATGACTGCATGAAACCCAGTCCAGAGGGCCAGAGCATCACAGGGGCATAGGGCGGGATTGCCTCACCCTGGCGCCGGGCTGGAGAATCGCCAGGACCAGCGCGAATCGCACCACGCCACCCCGAGGCCAGTCCACCGATTCCCTGGAGAGCGGAGAGCTGGTGCCATTGGCGCCGGAATGCCGCCGGTTGGGGGCCGCACTCCGGGGCCCTCACGGCGATTCTCGGTCCGGGATGGGCCAGGCGGTTAAGTTAAAAAAAAGCCAAGTCCCGCCGGCGCCGTCCACACCGGCCCTTAGCCGGCGGGACTTTCGGCGTGGATGCATCTGGGGGCGGCTTGGTGGGGAGGGTCTGACCCAGGGGAGGCCTCTGCTGTGGCCTGGCCTGTGATCAGGGCCTGCCAATCGGGGGGACGGCCTTTTGGGCTGGGGGCCTCTTTTGTTTCGCACCAGTCTCTGTTGCCCTACGCCATGTAGTGTCAGGGCTGGCGCGGAGAAGGGAGCCACTGCGTATGCCCGGCAATTGGTGCCAGCCCCACAGTGCATGCGCAGGCCCGCGGCGCCATCTGACACCAGGGATTGGCAGCTGGAGCAGCGTCGTGTTGGCCCCCTATAGGGGTCAGAATCGCTACTCCTGAGGCCATATTGACGCCGTTGAGAACGGTGACAGCGTTTACAACGGCATCAGCACTCAGCTTCAGGATCAGAGAATCCTGCCCATGGTGCCCAGCCTATTAATAGGATGTAAATGTGTTCAAATGACCTATGTGCATCTCCTATTGGCGCGAGACATGAACCTCGATGCCGCCGCCAGTGGGAGACTGGCACCCATCCTGTTTTTTTCCTGACACAAGATTCTTCGCCACATCAGGAACTCCACGACTGGCGTAGGTAGCGGATAATCTCCCCGCTGTGTGAGTTTACACAAAACAAATTTGTTAGGTTTACTGTGGACATTTTCAGTCTCATTCCATTTGAAGTCAGCCTTACCTAAATCTGGGATCTTAGTTACTGTTTTGCCAGTATCACTTTTAAACATTCTGTTGAACTAGATTATATTATGACATTATTAGATAAACGTTCATGTCCCATTAGGATGTTAACAAAATCTGATTCATTACTTATTACTAACTCTAATATAACATTTCCCATTGTTGGTTCTGGGACATATTGTTTCAGAAAACTATCTGCGCGACAATGCAGAGTTGCCGAGCAGTGACTGATAACCAAGTTCCGCACGCATGAGTAAAACCTCAATCGGGACTTTGGATTCATGTCTCATTACATTCACCCACCCACCATCTGGCCTGGGCTTGTGAAATCCTACCAACTGGCCTGGCTTGAGACAATTCACACCTCTTTATCCCTCTCTCCAGACCTGTAAAGACTTAATTATCTGCAAACAGTCGCATTCAAAGTATCATCTTGCATCATTGACTTTGTCTATATATGTGGTTGTGGACCCACCTCTTCACTTACCTGATGAAGGAGCTGCACTCCGAAAGCTAGTGATTCAAAACAAACCTGTTGGACATTAAACTGGTGTTGTAAGACTTCTTACTCATTTTAAAGGAACCTCTGTCGGGAGGGCTGAGAGTACGCAATTTTTCACATTCAGAATATTTATTGAATGGACTGGGCACACAAATTGGAGATAATGTAATTTTGAAGAACTTTTGAATTTGCAAAGTTTCTGAAAGTACTTTGGAATGGTTTTGGAGGTTATGGTGATTTGACAAGGAGTGCGGTTGCATCATCACAGAGAGAGCAGGGTAGTATGTGGCTTGTTTACACAATGGCTGCAACAGTTATGGGAGCTGGAGTAGCAGTGTCTCTGGTCTGCAGCAAGGAGAAAGCAGAGGTTGCAGAGAATGCATGCTCTAAGCAAAGTCCTCTTCAAACTTAAAGCCAGACTTTTCCATGCTTCTTGGCAGTGACAAAGGCTTTCTGGCAGTCAGCCAGTGCACCCAGTGCTTTGTATGCATGTTCATGCGCTGTGGATTACCACTTTGACATGGCAGAGAGGTTTGTGTGCTCTGATAATTCCTTGAGCTATGCTATCAGGAGCTCCTTGCTCCTGGGTGGCAAGGATGGAGTCTGGGAAGGTGCCAGACAAAGTGCTGTCCAAAATGTCTATCAATCGCAGAACAGGCAAAATGACACTGTATCTCACAAGCTGCAAAGACAGAAGAAGGTTGCAGCAGCATCTGGTCCCTGTCATCATGGTTCAAGATATTACTGAAATATGACTATCAATCTGTCAAGATTGTGTGGACAATGATAATACCCCAAGATCCCCAAATTAAACAAAGGCCAAATTAAACACCATTGCAAGTCCACCCCACTACAGCTACTAGTGAGGACGAAGAATTTGGTTGTCAGCTGAATCTCCCATTCACTGGTGTGGGACTAGAACATCCCGCTGCTATGAATGGACGGAGATCCCGCCAAAGATAAATCATCCTGTAGAAAATATAAAAAGAAAAATACTGAGAACACCATGAGGAACTCTTCATTGCATTCATTGACCTGACTAAAGTATTTGACTCAGTGAAGAGCAAGGCTCCAGAGATTTGGATATCCAAGAAACTTCACAATCTTGAAACTACTTCATGAAGATAAGACTGCAACTGTCTAGAGTGAGAGATCTCAAACAATTCATTTAAAATCTGGATTGGTGTGTGATAGCTCGCACACTATTTATAATCTACCTGACAGTAGCTATTCACTGTGTCAAAGATCAACTGCCCTCTGGTGTGAGAATTAAACACCATCTAGATGAAAACCCTTTAACCTCAGGGACCTGCATGCCAAAACTAAACTGACTGCCATTGTCATACATGACCGACAGTTTGCGATGTTGTTTACAAGTCACTCTTGATCTCTTTAGTTCTGCCAACAAAAAACTCAGCCTGTCCCTGAATGTTGCCAAAGCAAAACTCATGTACCAACTCACACCCGGTCAGCCAAACATTCCACCTCCCAGCTATGTTGTATACGTTGAGCACTTCACATACCTTGGCAGCTACTTCTCTTAAAAGACCACCATTGATGAGGAGATCCAAAACAGAATCAGCTGTGCCAGCTCAGCCTTCTACTAACCAAGGCAGCAGGTGTTTGCCAAAAATGACCAACGCAAGTCAACAAATAGTGTACAGAGAAGTTGTTGTCATCACACTGCAGTGTGGACTGTTTATCAGTGAGACACATAAGAATGTGTGATGATTGCTTCTCAACCTTTTGGCAAAGATCTAGCGTCAGGTCAAGCCCAAGATGAGGTGGAATGCCTTTTCTTGTCAGCTTGCATCTTGTATGTCTCTCTTGTGGTTTCAATTTGAATTTCAATTGTTTTTTGGAGTAAGCAATGAGATGGATTAAGGGTATGTCCTGTCCACTCTGCACATTGACTTTGTAACTTTAAGGGTGGCATAAATAAATTTTTAAAAAGTGTGATGAATGTAGGAATCTCAGGAAAATATTGTATTATATGCAGCTGGTTCAATAATAGTTAAAAGCTTGGGTTAAGGCGTAGATGTGACTGCTGTAGTAATGTTTTTAAAAATCCTGGTTTGAAAGACAGCCAGTCTTTATGGCCATGATGTGGAGATGCCGGTGTTGGACTGGGGTCAGCACAGTAAGAAGTCTTGCAACTCCAGGTTAAAGTCCAACAGGTTTGTTTCAAACATGAGCTTTCGGAGCACTGCTCCTTCCTCAGGTGAGGAAGGAGCAGTGCTCCGAAAGCTCGTGTTTGAAACAAACCTGTTGGACTTTAACCTGGTGTTGTAAGACTTCTTACAGTCTTTATGGCTGCAGAGATACAATTAAAACATCATAGAAGTAAGATCATAATTCATTCCAACCATGTATATTGTTTACCTGAATAGGGCTAATTGAATTTTGTTTATAGAAAGAAGGTTCCCTGGGGAGTAGATAATTGGAGACATTGGTCTGGATCCTCCACTGGCGATATTCTCCGTTGCGCTGGCAGTGGACTCACGTCCGGAGATTTCCTGACGGCGTGGGCTGCCCACAATGGGAAACCCCATTGGCAGGCTGGCGGGACGGAGAATCCCCCCATTGGGTGTGAATTATTGGGCTCGTCGTGCCCGACTTGGGACGTGACGAGGCCGGCATGAAATTTACTGGTTGGCAGTGCCCAAGTGGTATCTTGCCCAGGTTGGCTCAGGATCTGGGGTGTCCTGCCCTTAGGAGGTCAGGTATGGGGGGCTCGATGACTCCCCAATTGGTGAATTAAGGCATGGGGGAGAGGTCCAGAGGCAGCGGTGGTGGGGGGTTCTAGAGTTCGGGGAGCCATTTAAAAATGGCACCACAATCTTTTCCTGCAGTAGCGGGCGGAGCCGAGGCCCAGAATGAAGCAGAGTCCCATTTAATAGTAGGGTAGTTCTCGGCGCTGCAAGTGCCTGGAAACGCCTGGCTAAATGCGTCCGACACGGGACTGTTTCATTTCCAGTTAAATCGCGTCCATTGTGTTTAGTTTTCGTCAGATGATCATAACTCATTTAGTGGGATAGAGATAATACGGTTAATGGGAGGAGACAAGGGCTAAAGCAGTCAGTTGTTGAGTTAGTTTAGATTGGGATGTGAACAGACCTACAGCTTCTGCAAAAAAGTTAAGTTTTGATCTGCTGTGAACAGAACAGCTTTTTTGCCAAATGTTGGGACATTAAACAGTAGTTTGACACAGGCAAGAGTCTGCAAGCTAGTTCCTGACGTATCTCACTTTCGCAAAGCAGTTTATCAAGACATCTCAATTCAGCAAGTATTCCTGAATCTGCTAACTGTATTTAAAAGTGAGTTTTGACCTGAGGGGCGAAATTCTCCGACCCCCACGACGGGTGGGAGAATAGCGGGAGGGCCTTCCCGACATTTTTGCCGCCCTCCCGCTATTCTCCCCCCCCCCCCCCGCCGAAGTCCCGACCCGAATCGCTGCCGCCGTTTTTTTACGGCCGGCAGCGATTCTCAGCTGTTCGATGGGCCGAAGTCCCAGCCCTTTCCGCCGTTTTTACGAACGGCAAACACACCTGGTCTTGCCGTTCGTAAACACGGCGTCACAAACTCGCTTTTTATAACCATGGCACCGATTGGCACGGCAGTACCACGGCCGTGCCAAGGGTGCCATGGGCCTGCGATCGGTGGGCACCGATCGCGGGCAGCGGGCCCGATGCCCGCGCACTACTTGTCCTTCCGCCGCCCCGCAGTATCCATTCGCGGGGCGGCTGAGGGGCAACCCGGCCCGCGCATGCGCGGGTTTCGCGCAAAAACGTGATGACGTCACCCGCGCATGCGCGGGTTGGAGTCTTCCAAACTGCGCATGCGCGGCTGACGTCATATGACGCGTCAGCCGGCGCTAACTCCGGCAAGCGGGCTTAACGATTTTCGTTAAGCCCGTCTTGCCGGAGCCTACGGCGTCGGGCTGCTAGCCCCGACCGGGGACCAGAATCGGTCCCCGGTCGGGAAGGGGCGCGCTGCCGTAAAACCCGCCCGGGTTTTACGGCAGCTTTACGATTTCTCCCGTTTTGGGAGAATTTCGCCCGAGATGTTTTTTGCTTGATTGCAAATAAAAATATATCAATCAGAAGTGAAAGTAGTTCCTGTTATTGTTAAGCATTGTTCAACTGGTAATTGTAAGCTATTTTCTTGTATGATGTTAAAGTTAGGTTAGTAGTCTGGCAGTTATAATGTTTCTTTTAACATACAATGTCGAAATTCTCCGACCCCCCGCAGGGTCAGAGAATCGCCCGGGGCCGGCGTAAATCCCGGCCCCGCCGTGGCCGGAATTGGCGGGGGCGGGAATTGCGCCGTACCGATCGGCGTGTCCCCCCGCGCTGATCGGCGTGCCCCCCGCGGCGATTCTCCGGCCCTCGATGGGCCGAAGTCCCGCTGATGAGAGGCCGACCCCGCCGACGTCGTTTCAACCACCTCTGGTGGCGGCAGGATTGGCGGCATGAGTAGGCCCCCGGGGTCCTGGGGAGGGGGGGGGGGCGTGGGGTGATTGGACCCCAGGGGGGTGCCCCCACAGTGGCCTGGCCTGCGATCGGGGCCCACCGATCGGCGGGCGGGCCAATGCATTGGGGGCACTCTTTTTCTTCCGCCGCCGCCATGGCCTCCACCATGGCGGAGGTGGAAGAGAACACCCATATGGCGCATGCGCCGGTGGTGACGTCAGCAGCCGCTGATGCACGGTGCATGCGCGAACCGGCGAAGGCCTTTCGGCCAGCCCCGACGCCGGGTGTCAAAGGCCGTTGGCCCTGGTTGTGCCGCCAGTTGGCGTGGCGCCAACCACTCCAGCGCGGGCCTAGCCCCCAAAGGTGTGGAGAATTCTGCACCTTTGGGGAGGCCCGACGCCGGAGTGGTTGGCGCCACTCCGCTACGCCGGGACCCCCCCCGTCGCGCTGGGTAGGGGAGAATCCCGGCCCATATCCCTATTTGTGTGTGACGCCACTCCTGGAATGAAGTTTCCTTTCCTCACAGTCTTACAAAATTAAATAAAATTTTGGGGTTACTGTTCAGTATCCGAGCAACTGTTGGGGTCTTGTCCGGGATCGTATACATGCCAGAGAAATGTCATCATTAGGGCGGCACAGTGGTTAGGGTGCTGCTTCACAGCGTCAGGGACCCAGGTTCAATTCTGGCCTTGGGTGACTGTGTGGAGTTTGCACATTCTACCCGTGTGCGTGGGTTTCCTCCGGGTGCTCCGGTTTCCTTCCACAGTCCAAAGATGTGCAAGTTAAGTGAATTGGCCAAGCTAAATTTCCCCTTCGTGTCCAAAGATGTGTGGGTTGGGTTAAGGGGTTATTGGGATAGGTCTAGGGAGTGGCTTGGATGGATTGCTCTTTCAGAGGGTTGGTGCAGACTCAATGGGCCAAATGGCCTCCTTCTGCACTGGAGGGATTCTATGATTCCTGCACAACATCCTCTGGATTCAATGTCATTGAATAAATGTTAGTGTTCTTTTTTGAAGCATTGACCTCCTTCCGTCATAAGATCAGAAGTGGGGATGTTTACTGATGACTACACAATCCTCAGCATCATTTGCGACTCCTCAGATACTGAAGCAGACCATGTTTGGGCTTGGGCTGACAAATGGTAAGTAACATTCGGGCCATACAAGTGCCCGCAATGATGGTCTCCCACAAAACATTTAATGGCATTATCATCTCTGAATCCCCCACTATAAACATCCTGAGGGCGGGGTTAACATTGATCAGAAACTGAACTGGACTAGCCATATAAATACAGTGGCTGCAGGTCGGAGGCTAGGAAACCTGCGGTGAGTAACTCACTTCCAGTCTCTCCAAAGCTTATCCATCTGAGGGCAGCACGGTAGCATAGTGGTTAGTACTGTTGCGTCACAGCAGCAGGGTTCCGGGTTCGGTTCCCGGCTTGGGTCACTGTCTGCGCGGAGTCTGCACGTTCTCCCTGTGTCTGTGTGGGTTTCCTCTGGGTGCTCCGGTTACTTCCTACAAGTCCTGAAAGACGTACTTGTTAGCTGAATTGTACATTTTGAATTCAGATCCGTGCTGCCCACGGTAGCAATGGAATCCTGTAGTTCAATGCAGCTTCCCTTTAAGAGGGACAAACTGCCTTTCAGAACAGAAGGTTGATTGCACCATATGTTGTCAGCAAATTCTGCTTGGCTCCCTGCTGAACAGAGAGGCAGCCAGCTGCATCGGGGATGCAGACACTCTGCTACAATCATGAAAATGAGCCGGAAGCACCAAAGTTGCATGCTGCCTCCCAAACTGGTTCTGGCAGCTTTACTGACAGCAAGATGGGTGACACGTTGGCTGCATTAGATTGCACCTCAGAGGAGAAGCAATATGTTCCAGCAGCAGTCTGACGTTCGGCAGGATATGCAGTTGAAGAGCAGAGAGGGTAGCAGCTGACGGGTGCAATTTGCACAAGGCATTACCCGCAACAAAGATTGTGCAGGCAGAGACTGAGTTTCCTTGACATGACAGAACAACAGTGCTTCGGGAGCCGCAGGATGTTATGTCAGGTGGATGCAGTTATCTGCAAACTCCAAGAAGAGCTGATGCATTCTGGAGTTAGTGACCACATGATACCAGAGCCTATCAAATTAACCACTGTTTTCAATATTTAAGCCTCCGAATCCTCACAGAGCTCTACTAAAAGCACTTCCAGGAACCCATGTCAGTACTCACGAATGCATAATGCAGGTGACTAATGGGTTGTTTGCCAGAGCCCACAATTACATGAATTTAACTTGCAAAGATGTCAGTCAAAATAAGCAGATACACAGATTGGTGTCTCTGGGTAGCTTCCTATCAATGTAGGGGATCACTGACAACCCATAATTATAAGATTGTCACATCTAGATCATGCAGGAATACTTGTGACATGCAAGGGCTTTTACCCATTAATGTGCAGCTGGTATGTAGCCACAAAATCATATGTTTGCATGTGTGTATTGGATTCCCTGGAGTTGCTGTGTTGCTTTCAATTTGAGGGAGTCCAAGCTCCCCAACCTTTTTGGATCTGAAGGAAAAGTTAGAGGTGGCTGCTGGGAGGCAAAGGATACCCACTTTAAACTTGACTGACGACAATCACCAGAAACCCAACAGCACAACAATCAAGATCAACAGATCGGTCATTGAACAAGCCATCGGCATACCGAAGGTTCACTTTAGGTGCATCTCGAGGCACCCTTAAGTACTCAGCTGCCAGGGTTTCCACAATGGTTGTGGCTTTCCATGCTCTGAACAACATTGCTCAGCAGCGAGGATTGAATCTGTAAGAGGAACAAGATGCAGTGCATAGATTGTCTGGAGATGATTCGAGCAAAAGGAAAGCAAGATGAAAAAGACGTGATTACCATAATACACCATCAGCTGCTCATATTGCTGCTTGAGATACCACTTTTGAATGCAAACTTTATTTGGGTGACACTAATGTCAGAGCCACGTCTATTGGTCATTCTTCCCGATTTCCAAAACTGTCTACGCCACTAATACCATTGACACAAAGTGGTCCTGCAAACAACCAACCGTTTGTCTTGTTGGTCCTTTATTTTTTTATTATTCCTGGAATGTGGGCACCGCTGATTGGGCCAGTATTTATTGCCCATCCCTAATTACTCTTAAACTGAATAGCTTGCTGGGTCTTCTCAGAGGGCTTTTAAGAGTTAACCAATTGTTGTGCAGTGTGTCTGGAGTCACATATAGGCCAGACCAGCTAAGATTTCCTAAGATTTCCTTCCCTAAAGGACATTAATCAGATGGCTCTTTACGACAAGCGACCATAGTTTCATGGTCTTATTTAAAGTCCAGATATTTATTGATTACAAATTTGACCATCTGCCATTATGGGATTCGAACCCAGGCCCCCAGAGTATTACCCTGGGTCTCGGGATTACTGATCCAGTGACAGTACCGCGACATTACTGTCTCCCTGCAAATGTCTTCCCATTCATCTTTAAGCAACGTAAAAAACACCCAACCACCAAGAATGGGTAAGATGGGAAAGTGGCGCAAATGAATACGTTTTACAAGATTCTACTAAAGAATGGAAACTTCACAACAAAATATTTTTTCATACACCCATGAGCATATTTTTGTCTGCTTTCATAGCATTCTTTGCTTTTTGGAACAGTTCACCGGTCGGAAGCCAAACCTCCTTGTATTTAAAGTAGAGACTGCTGGACAATATGTGAGTTTGAGACCAACAGCCGAGATCTCTGCAACATAATTTGGTTCACCTTTGGTGTGAGTATGATGGTCATTGTAGTTTTCCTGGAACGAATCACTTAGCCATTGAAATCTAGTCCAGAAGAGATCCGCCCAAACGATGTCATATTAGTCATCACTCCCCTCACTGAATTTGGCCTGTCAGCTGATTTACTGGACAAAGAGGAGGGTGACCCAATATGAAATGGTGCCAAGCTGCTAGTTTTGAGACAAGAACATTGGGCTGGATTCGCCGCACCCCGCCCTGAAATCGCGGCCGGCACCAGGGCGGAGAATCCATTTCTACGGATGGATTGGGACCAGCACCATTCCCCGATTCTCCAGGCTCCAAAAAGTACGCCGCGCCATGTATCCCCTACCTGGGGCCATTGACAGAGGCCCACCCCGCCATTCTCTGCCCCCGACCGGCCGAATTCCTGACGGTGTGGATCTAACATATTCCTGCCGATCAGGATACTAACGTGGCGCCTGTGGACCATGGTCGGGGGCGGGCCGAACAAAGGACAGGGGGAGCATGATACAGCACTGGGCTAATTTTGGGTGGGCGGTCCAGGTTGGGCATGCGGCTGATCAGGAGCACTATTTGGGAGGTCCAGCTCTGCGGTCTGAGACGGCCATGGAGCACAGTGCGACCCCTGGAGGCCGCCGCGCCCTCTGAACCGGAGGTGCGGGGGTCGGTATCTGCAGGAAAATCTGTGAGCTTCCCGACGGGTCACTGCTAGCCCCCTGCAGGGCTATGAATATGTGACCCCTTCACGCCAGTTTTTCTGGCGTGAAAGCCCACAGGTTTTACGATGGTGTGTGGACATAGTCCCAAAAACGGAGAATCCAGCCCGTTGGCTGCGGACAGGAGAGAATGCAGTTATTTTTCTTGTGTGTCTATAGATACTGGAATTTCTAAATTAAATACGTTGTGCACATCCCCTGGTCAACCTATAAAGCTTTACTACAAAAGAAAAATACTGCAGAAACTGGAAATCTGAATTGAAAAAAAGAAAATGCTGAAGATACTCAACTCAGGGAGCATGCGTGGAAAGAGAAAAACAGAATTAAATATCAGTTGGATGACCTTTCTTTAGAACTGGAAAATATTAGATGTAATGTGTATTATACAAACACAGAGGCCATAATTCTCCAGCCATTCGCTGGCGGTGGAAATCTCTGGTCCTGTCGGCAATGCACCCTGCCTTTGTGTTTCCTGGCAGTGTGGGGTGGATTGAACAGGAATTCCCATCGATAGCGGCGGGAACAAAAAATCCCGCCGCCAATGAATGGTGCTGAGAAACCGATGGCTGGGAGGCCGGAGAATCGCGCTCAGAGGCAGAGAAGGGAGAAGGTGAAGAAAGAACAAAAGGGGGAGGTCTGTGATAGTGTGGAAGGCAGGAGAGATTAAATATCTAAAGGGATAGTGGAGCAAGACAAAAAGGGATAGTCATGGAACAGCTGAAGACACAATCTATGGGCCTAGAAGAGGTGAAAATGGCAATTGCAGGATCATCAGCAACAGTTGCTATCTGAACAAATGGGAACAATGGTTATCATTTGAAACTATTGAACTTGACGTGAAATCTGGCAGCCTATGTGGAAAATGCTTAAACCAAAGATAAAGTCCTACTCCTTGAGTGTCCTTTGAGCTTCATTTGAATACTGTAGAAGGCCAAGGTCAGATACGAGTGGAAAGCAAATTTAAAATGATAACTGACCAGATGTTTGGGGCATGCTTGTTGCCTGAGTGAAGGGGTTCTGCAAAGGTATTACCCAATTTGTATTTGGTCTCTCCTGGGTATTGGGGGCCAGCATGGTATGCTGAAAATTCATTACATCAACTTGCAAGAAGTAAAAGTAAGTCATGGATTCACTTGGAAGGCAGACTCTGCCATTGGACCTTTTATCAAACTTCCCCATCACAGACCTCCAAAAGACCCCCAACCAAGATCCCCAACAGAGACCCCCCCCCACCCGATCAGAGGCCCCTCCATCAGGGACTCCCATCAGACCCCCAATGAAGACCCCATCAGAGAGGCCATTAGAGACTCCTGGCTGAAAGCTGACGAGCAGTCCAGGCAGTCGAGTGAAAAATCACTGTATTTTCACTTACCATTCCCTAACATCTGCTGCCTCAGAGAAAAGTATTTAAAGCAGCAGCTTTTACAAGTGCCAGAGGCTTCCTTGAAAGCCACATACACTTCAAAGGACTTCAAATCCCTTGACAGTCTTTGAAATGCAAATCTTCTATTCAATTTTACATTGTATTAGCCAGTGATTGACAGTTTTATTACTCCAGAGACAAGCCCTTGCTGGATTGTTGATCTATCTTCCCTTTCATGCTTCACTGCATCTCAAGTACCCTGCTTTGATACTAACTATAATGTTTATAAACAGTCTTGTTACGATAGACACTTCTTCGTTTTCACAGCAGAAAGCACGAAGCTGCTTCTGATGTGGTGAGGAGCTTCATCTCCTCCTGTCAGTGACCCATTCCTCTTCCAATTCTGCTGTTTTTAAGTTTCTTGACAGTGCATCTTTTCATCCTGTCTGAGGTGTTCCTCTTTTCCTGCTTCTTAGCAGTCTCACCTCTATCACTCACCTCAGCACATTTCTTCTCTCTCTGCAACAGGCGATCATACCGTTTCAACCTCTTCTTGACTATTTCCTTTGACGTTACCACAATCTTTACAAACCCCTTGACATATTAGTTCCTGATTTTGTCTTTCGTCATCACTCCACATATCCATCTCATCATCCACATATCATTAGTATCCAGTCGGTGTTCCGCTCTCTGCTTGATGTTGCCCACGTTTCTGCACTATATAACAAGGCCACTCTCACAACTGTCTTGTAGATTCTTGCCTTCGATTTCAACAACGTTCTCTATCTCACAACATTCCACTGCATTTCTTCCAATCACCCCAACCAGAGCTAATCCGTAGCTTAATTTTCATTTCTACATTACCATCTTCTGCCACCACTGACTCCATGTACTTGAAACTAATCACTTTCTCCAAGTCTTCACCCATAATCTTTCACTTCACTGGTCTTCTTCCCTAAACTCAAACTGACCAGTTCTCCAAATACTCAGTCATGTTCTCATCATCCTCAACACATAGCTTACATAGAAACACGTTGAGTAAAAAAAATCTCATCTCACTTCTACTTCTTTTGCCAACTATCCTTAATCTGAGTGCCCTAGCAACCCTTTAACAGTGGGAGCAGGGTTTCTCCTTATTTGCTCATTCAAATCCTTTATAATTTTGAACATCTCTTAAATCTCCTGTTAACCTTCTCTTCTTGAAAGAGAACAATTCCAGCTTCTCTAATTTTTCCATGTAACTGAAGTCCCTCATCCTTAGTATAATTCTTGTAATACCAGTATCCTTGGTTAGGCAGAAACTGGTGGAAAGGAAGTGAGTTTTCAGTCTAAAATAATTGTAATGGTAAGATCAGTTCAGAAACATTGAGAACATGTGTCATTATTTGATTCAAAACACATCCCATTGCCATACTGTTTACACTGTTTAGCCAAATGCGTTTTGCTTTTCATTTACTTTGCTGTTCAGGAATACGCACCTTGGATGGCTTGAAGGGGTAGTCAGGTGAAAATGCAATATCTAAGAAGAAGACGCCACCCTCATACTCCGAGCCTGGGGGTCCCAGGATAGTTGACCTCCATTCATAAATATTGTCTCCTTTTGGCCCAGCACTGTAACAGAAGAAACAGTTCATAAATATAAATGAGAATATAAATTACTTTTTATTACTCTGTACATTAATCTCCAAAAATTCTGCTTACAATATAAATGTATAAATTTATAACAGAAGGGATATAAAATCAATATTAGGAATTCTTTGAAATTAAGGTGTGTTCTCCATCTGAACAAAGCGATGTTACAGAACATCATTGTGCAAGAACAATCTTGTCAAACCGTTACTCCTAGTGGTCCCTTCCCACCCCATGCATAAGGATTAGGTTAGGACTTACGGGACTGTTACAGTATATAAATTTGTTAAAGAAAATTCAGACATAAAGAGATTAAGTATGTTGATTTTTATAATAAGACTGCATTTTGGGGTAGAAGGCAAAGTATCAACATGCATCTGTCTCTGTTTCTAAGAACTCTAAAGAGAAAAATAATGTAACTACACTAAATTGTACACTAAATTGATTAACTACACAGAAAATTGCAACAGTACACTGATTAGAGGACAATTGATTGTTGCCCTTAAGAACAATGACTGTATGCAAATCCTTCTATCTGTTATTTGAACTGCATTTACATTGTGTGCTGGATGTCTTGTGATAGAGTGGGCGGTGTCCCTGTCTCTCAACCAGATGTTGTATGTTCAAGTCACACTCCAAAACTTGATGAAGGTGTGTTCATAATAATCTCTTCACGTCTGAATTTTCTTTAACAAATTTATATACTGTAACAGGCCCATACGTCCTAACCTAACTCTTATGTATGGGGTGGGGAGGGACCACTAGGAGCAACGGTTTGACAAGATTGTTCTTGCACAGTGATGCTCTGTAACATTGCTTTGTTTAGATGGAGAGCACACCTTGTCAAACAAGGTTGATTATCAACCTGGAAATGTTTCCAACATGCCTATGGCAGGTGGTGAGAGTGGGGGAGTCTTGATCAGCCATGCTTAATGTAGAATGATGCCCCTCAAGCTATAGCCTCTGGTCAATTCACGCTCCAATCTCCACTGCCAACTCAAGCTCCGGACTCCCTCGGCAAACTCATGCTCTAATCTCCTGCTGCTGATTCATGTTTCAATCTCCCCCAGTCAACTCATGCTGTTACCCCAGCCCATTTTGTGACCTTCCAGATTCCCCAACCCACATTCTGATATCCCATCTCATTCAATGATGCTCAGCTCTCTCTTGCACTCTCTGTGACCCATGCTTTGATAAGTCCTTCCAAACCAATCCCTTTCTTTCTGCTCTCTACTCCCTGGCAATGGCCCACCTGACAGCCAGTCTCTGGGCAGATTTTTCTGGCTCAGCCCCAGGTCCCACCCTCAAGACCGGAAATGGTTGCACCCAATTTTCCAGTGGCCGGCCAGTCAAGAGGTGCAGGGGCCAACCGCAATAGCAGCAGAAACTGGAAGACAAGCGACGTGACCACATCATGGAAAGGGCAGGCAGCAAGTTTAAAGGCGTGCATTCAATATCAGGGAGCAGTAAGGACATCCGCAGAAGAAGATTGGCTGAGAAAATGGCATAAGGAAGACAAATGTTGGCCCCATGATTTCGTGATGAGTGTAGGGAGATATAATGGTAAATGGAGGTGGGAGTACAACTGCAGAAAGATCAGGATTTATTCATATGGAACCAACAAGACTAACAGTCAAATGAACAAATGAACATTAGCGTGGTACAAATCCCACTTGCGAGTATCTCATTGCACCTTGCTTATGGCCCCTGGGGTCCTTTGTCTTGCATCATCTGGACAGCAGCCTCCTCTATTTCAATTCACAATATCCTCAGTATTCAACACGTCTCCCCTAATTTAGCACCTGGTTCTGGAGTGCAAACCAGGTTACGACAATAAGCAAGACCTTTGCTGAGGCATATTAAAGGGCTCCCCATATTGTTCAACGTATCTGAATTGCATCTTGTGAAGACCAATACTCTACTCAATGGTTGCTCAGGTTACCCTCTGGCAGATACTGTACCTCTCCTCTGAATCTGTGCCTTGATTCCGCACAAGGATTATTAACCATGTCCTCAGTGTGTTGCCGTTGTCTCCAATTATCCATCTTAGGAGGTGTGTGGATTGTTGGAAAAGCTGCGGTAACTGGGATCACAAAAGTATGTATGCATCATGGCTGCTTCCTGGAAATTGTACACTGTTTGGGAGATCTGTCTGCAATGGTTGTAGACCAGATGGACATTCATGAAATGGAAGCCCTTCTTGTTGATGATGGCTGCTGGTTGGTCTGTGGGAGTGTTAATGACAACATAAGTGCAGTCAATCACACTTTGCACCTGTGGGAATCCAGCTTGATCATTTGGATTGGTGTGAAAAATACAGATTTGGTAGTCTTCTTGAACAGGGCATCGGTCACCACTATAGTACATCCAAGAACCGCAATATCCCTCATCTATCTCCAGTGCCTCTCTGGAAAAATCCAGAGGTGTTGAAGTTAAGCATGATAGTGACTGTCAGCACCATGGTATAGAGCACGGTTCCTCCTCCATCATGGCACAGATTGGTGATGGTCTCCTTGGAGAAGTGCAGCATTCAACGACACTGACACTTGGATATTTGAAGGTATTGAGGCTTGGATGGTATATCCTCTCTGGTGGCATTCTCTTCTGAGAACAGGAGGTTGGTTGTGTACCTCTCTGCATCCTTCACCAGCAACCCCACCCGAAGACATGTACTCCTTTTGGCCCTGAGATCACTGTTCTCCTGCTGTCTGTGGCTGTATCTGTCTCCCTCTCTGCTGCTCCTGCTCACTGGAGGCCCCAAAGACTGAGTAAATGCAACCCATGGCAGATGGCCTCTCTCAGTTTCCAGGGCCTGGTATTCATCATATCACTCCATTCCCCTTTGGGACGATGGCAACACTGCTGCCATCTTGCCCCTTTATCGCCTTAAATTGCCTATGCCCGCATTGCGAATCAGCACTTGAGCCTGCTCCGCCATTCAATCAGATCATGGCTGATCTCTTACGGGTCTCAAATCAACCGACCTGTCCCCATATCCCTTGAACCCATTTTTTAAAATCAGAAATATATCTATCTCCTTCTTGAAACCATTTAATGATTCAGACTCTACCGCACTATCCACAAATTCACCACCCTCTGCGAGTAGTTCCTCCTAATCTCAGTTCTAAATCTACCACCTCTCAACCTATATCTGTGACCTCTCGTTCTAGTTAAGGTAGTTTTGGTGAAAACATTTAAGAAACAGCTAGATGCTGTGGTGGGGAACTGTTGGTTCTTTCTACTTTGGTTTTGTCAGCATCCAGAGGAACATCCATATTTCACAAGCATTTCTATGGTTCATGCTAGTTAAACCAGACAGGACCTTCTAATTTGCTAGTCCTGCTAATGAAACCGCATAAATAGAAATAATCCAGAGATGGGTCTTGAAAATTTCAAGTGACTATATTCATTGGCGACTTGTTCCATTGTGGACTTGCCTTTGGAAGAAAGACTGTTGATGTACTGTTTTGGAAACAAATTTTGCAATTCCAGAAGATGATCTTGCAGTGATTTTATATGATCTTGAGACTTCCCTGATGTGTAAACCAGCAATCATTTGCAAATAGCCAAGCCCTGTTTTCTAACTTGTTGTTGAGGTTGTCAAGAATAGAAAGGTCCCAACATAGTTCCCTGAGGCACTAGTGGTGGACAGCTCTGGGAGAAGTTGATCCCCACACACCCCTCTCTGACTTGTGTTGGTTAGGAAGTGCCTGATCCAATTCAATCATTTGATCAGAGTTAAATTTAAACAAGAGCTTTTCATGAAGAAGTTTATCGAAGGTTTTTGAGAAATCCAGTTTCGTCATGTGAATAGTTTAATCTCTTTCGAGACCTGAAGCTAGGCCATTGACAGTCTATAAAAGCTATGTTTCAGCATATCTTTTTGACTGAAAACCACAGTGACCATCTACCAGGCTATTGAGAGCTTCAAAGTATTTCATGACATAAACAATATGTTCAAGTATTTTGTAAATCACACCTATGAGCGATACCAATCTGTAGTTTTCTGGATTACTTTCTCGATTATGCTTGTCTCCAATGGTTTGGTAAGTAGCCAGTGTTGATTTACTACTGAAAGAGATTGGTCAATATTGGAGTCAGTCCTTCAGCTGCTAACTTTAAGATCTAAGGAGGCATTTCATCCAGAACTGATGCTTTATTTGGATTTATTTCTTGCAATAATTTCAAAATACCCTGGGCGCGATTCTCCCAGACAGGGAGAAATCGTAAGGCTGGTGTCAAAACCGGGCGGGTTTGATGTCAGCCTCCCCCTCCCCGACCGGGAACCGATTCTGGTCCCCGGTCGGGGCTAACATGCCGCAGCCATGAACTCCGGCATCGCGGGCTTAACGAATTTTGTTAAGCCCGCTTGCCAGAGTTTGCGCCGGGATGCCCCTCAGCCGCCCCGCGAAGTGATACAGCGGGGCGGCGGAAGGACAAAGAGTGCGCGGGTATCGGACCCGCTGCCCGCGATCGGTGCCCACCGATCGCGGGCCCATGGCACCCTTGGCACGGCCGGGTACTGCCGTGCCAATCGGTGCCATGGTTGCCAAGATCGGGAATTTACGGCCGTTTTTACGAACGGCCAGACCAGGTGTGTTTGCCGTTCGTAAAAACGGCCGTAAAGGGCTTGGAATTCGGCCCATCGGCCAGCTGAGAATCGCTTCTGGCCGTAAAAAAATGGCGGCAGCGATTCGTGTCGGGAGTTGGGCGTGGGTGGGGGGAGAATAGCGGGAGGGCGTCGGACTAGCGTGGCCGTAAAAATTTACGACCCCCGCTATTCTCCGCACCGTCGTGCGTGCGGAGAATTGCGCCCCCTATTTACTCATAGTGTGTTTTAGTGGGTGGAATCTTACCATATTTTTTAAAACGTCAGGTTCAGACTGAAAAGCGGCATGTCGCTCTCCAGCTGCATAGCCCAGTTTCAGTGGACGGGCTTTACCCTGTCACTCTGGCAGGGTGGGGCCTGATACAGCTGGCAAGGCTGGCTCCACAGAGATTAGGGTGCCATTTTTAAAGGGTGCTTCAATCAGAACTGACGATCAACTCCCCCTGCACCACCACCACAGAGGTATTGCAGTTGTTCCCGCATCCCTCCCCCCGCACAATCATCAGCACCACCACAAAGGTATCACTAGTGCTTCTCTCCTCTCCCAGCATGGTTAGCGGGTCCTCTCCACCCCCCACCCCACCCCCCATCACAGAAAGCACTGTTCCTGGCACTGGCCCTTGGCACAGGTTGGCACTGATGTTGGTACCACATCAGTTGGTACCAACACAGCAGTGCCAACTTGGCAGAGCCAAGCTGTGCCATGGGGCAGTGCCAGGGCATTGGCCAGGCATGTTCCTCTCCACCTGGGGGCTATACGTACCTTTGTGCCACTAGAGCCATCCCCTGTACTGATTCACGTCTTCAATTAGTGGTGTAAAGCTTTTCCATGTGACATCACGTAGGCGAGTTTGAATATTGAGTGAGGGATCATGTGGTGGGGGATGAATGCCTGGGTAATTACGATCAAACATTAAAATTAGGTTCTCGCTGTTTGTCGCCATTGCCTGAGGCCCGCCCCCGATGCTCCATCCCCGACCGGCCAAGTTCCCGAAGGCGTGGGACACGTGGTCTCGCCCATCAGGAACTTGGCGTGGTAGCTGCGGATTCAGTCCAGCGCCGCAACAGTCGGGGGAGGACCGATCCGCAGGCAGGGGTGGACATATTCGGAGCTGGGGGCACTGTAGTGGGGTGGTCTGGGGCGCGTGAGCTGGCTGAAGGGGAGGGACTATTTTGCGGGCAGGGTCTGCGAGCGGCATCCGCCATGAAGCACGCCGCGGCTGCTGCACCGTCGCCGTGCGTTTGCGCGGCCACGGACCTGGCAATTCTCCAGGCCGTATTGGCAGCTAGAGCCGGGTGCTCCAGGCTGCCTCCCTGCTAGCCCCCAGCAAAATGGGGAATCGGTGGCAGTTTTGTGCCAGTTGTCCTGGCGTAAAACGTCACCCTTCCCATGCTGGCGTGCGGACATGGTCTCCAAACCGGAGAATCCAGCCTATGATCTCTCCAGAGAGAATTGCAGTTCCTGATTCGCATTCAGAGTGATTGTTATTAATGTGATGTACGGGAAAAATCTCTTCTGGAGGATAAGCACTACTGTTAACATTCAACTATTATTCAGTCTCCATCCTTCTATGAATCACAACTTCATGCTTCGCGTAAGCACTTGATGGTGGAGCAAACAAAACAGATTTCATTCATATACGCATAAGTGATCAATCTATTTCTTGGCTGTGAGTAGCTTTTGGTTTCTCTATCATTCAAGCTCTCTAAATACCTGTCAAAATGCATGCTCATTTGTACACCATATTTTGCCGACACCAAATGGACAAGTCACAGAAAGGACCTCAGGATGTATCTACTTTGGAATTTTTTCATATAAACAGGCATAGTTATTTACTTCAAAGATATATTTCGCAATCAGGTCTTCCTTTGAAGAAAGGATTTCCTAATGGTTATCTTTCCACACTATAGTTAATAGATTTCTTACACCAGCCAGTAAAGTTGTGGGTGCGATTTAATGCAAACGTTCTAAGTATGGTAGCGAGCGGGAACTGCCACGAGTTTCCCGACGCTCAACCCAGTAAGACCATCACCAGTATCAAACGTTAAGTGGTCTACTTAATGAGGCCCACGGGCCTCACGCCGCAAACAATAGTCCCGCCTGCTGATTCGCCAGGACCACACCCACCAGTAAAAGGGAGCAGCACCTAAATCGATCCCGCAGAGCAAACCCCACTCAGCAAGCAGCCATGTGGCCGAGGAGACCAGCCCCATGATTTGTGGATGCCAACCTGCCCAGATTATTGGACGCTGTCGAGTCCAGACGGGATGCCCTGTTCCCACGAGGGGCTCGGAAGCTCAGCCACAGGGCAGCCAGCATCGCCTGGGAGGATGTGACAGCGGCTGTCAGCTCGGGGAACGTTACCAGATCAACAACCTCCATTGGGCTGCAGGGGATGATGGGCACCTGCCCCCAGCACTGGCCATCGCCCCACCCTCCATCACTACACCACAATGACCAAGCACCTGGCACCGCCCCCGCCTAACACCATAGTGTGTCCCGGCCCACCTCTGTTCAATATTGATACCCAAGCCTGCAGCAATATCCTTCACCCCCCCGCGATGAAAGAAGAATGCGGCTCATGATGCCCTCTCTGTATCCCTGCAGGAGAAGTTGGCCCACACAGATGGGAGAGGACCCATATGGGTGGCTGAGTGCCGGACATCGGAATCCTCAACCCTATGAGAAACGGGCCCTCGAGATCATTGGGGTGGTCGAGGACAGACCACTAGTAGTTGCAGCTGTACAAATAGACCTGGCCAGTGTGGTACCGGCTAGAGAAGGAAGCAGTACTGAGCTGTGAGCATAGTGGTTTAAATAAAGTTACTTTCTGGTTGACTCTACAAACCTGTGCTGGATTCTTCGTGGCCATCACAAATAATAATCTTTATTATCACAAGTAAGCTTACATTGCAATGAAGTTACTGTGAAAATCCCTCAGGATTTCCACCCGATGGATGCCGCCCATCCAGTGTGCACCCCCCCCCCCCTCCCCCCCAAGAGGGGATTCTGAGGAGACCAACATATTCGAGGCACAGCTGTCATCCCCACCCTCCACCAACACACAGACACACAGCTCGGTGGCCAATATTAGTGGACAGATTACTGGGGTACAGTCTGGTGAGCATCACACAGTTGCTGACGCACATCAGGTGGTGGCAGAAACACCTAGGTGAGATAGCAGGAGGCCTGCTGGATTCCAGGACCCAGCGGACCCCAGTCAGATGCTGAACCTCTGGACCAGGTTTACCCGGGACTGACGCAGTTGATAGGATGCATCCATGAGATTCAGAGGGGGATGTCAGCAAAACTCCAGCAAGTCTATAGCTGATTGGAGGAGTCCCAGAGGCTACAGATGCAGGAGATGGCGCCGGTAATTCATCACACTAAGGCCATCGCTATTAGAGTGGTGACAACAGTGGAGAGCCTGGTGCACAACATCAACAGCATGAATGGAGATGTCCAAGGTGTGGCTCAGTCAGCGACAGCCATGGCTGAAGGCCACGGTAGCACGTCGAACTGGGGGACGTATCCCAGTCCCAGCTGGACCCTTCTGAGGTGCTGTGGAACATGTTCCAATCTCATTTGGGCATTGCCGAGGCAGTCCAGAGCAAGTCCCATTCACTGGGGAATGTTTCCCGGTCACAAGTGGACCTTGCTGGGACGCTGGGCAGCATGTCCCAGTCACTGAGGAGCATCGCTGAGAGCATTGACACCATGGTCCAGACATTGGGGAGTGCCAGGAGTGGCAGAGCCAGATGCTGCAGGGGCAGCCGGGACTCAATCCACCTGCCCCTCTATCTCTAGGTGACTTAGGAGCACCGACCGGGTGGAGGGAGTTCTAGGTGCCAACTTGGAGCCACCCTGTCGAGTGGCGACGGTGGCCACCAGCTCCGCCGAGTCCTCCCCCCACATGACAACTGCGCATCTCGGAGTCAGCCCCTGGAACAGGGTGGCACAGCAAGACATGTGCCACCGGCAAGTTAGCTGGTGTCCTCCGGCCCCTGGACCCCCAGAGGACACCCACCAGAGGCATTAAAGGCCACGGGACACAGAAAGCAGCAGGTTGCCTCCACTTCTGATGTGCATCCTGGGGACACACCTAGACGCAGTGGCAGCGCACGGAAGGCTCCCGGCTCGAGGATCATTGAGAGGTTAATGGGGAAGAAGGCGCGTAGAGGGGGTGATTGGGGGGGGGGAAGAGTTGCGAGGGATGGCGGAAGGGGGGAGGCAGCACCATCAAGTGTTTTGGACACATATGTACAACATGAAAACAGGTTGCACTGGAGAACTATGACATCTCTGCCACTTCTACAATATAGGCTAACCTCCAATTCCATGCCCTAGCCTCCCAGGCATGGTGATCCTGGCTTCCCCCCCCAAGGCATACCACGTGCAGGCAATGGAGGTGATGGGTGTGAGCGAGCACTCGGCATACAGACAGGACTCAGACTATGGCATAAATCAAGGAGCACCTGAGCTCAGCTCTCCGCAAATTATCAACCCCTTGCTCGCGACAATGACCCGCTGACATTGCCGACACAGTCCCAACACCCTGGAGTGATGTTAGACTGTTACTGGGAGGGTGGAAGAGAAAATTCTGGAAAATCAGGCACAACATTGCGGTAGATCTCGCCCATTGTGTATAGCAAGTTTCCAAAATGGCAAGGTCCGAAAATAGCAATAAATTTCCTTTTAGAATATGCAACCGACACGGAGAGAGGTAATTACGACCCATTTGCATTTATGTCCATGCTCCAGCTGGCATGAGGCGTGGAACACGTTCACGCCGCCAGCAAAGGGTTGGAGAATGGTGTTCAGGTCGGCCGCCAGCGCTGACCCCGATTTTGCCCCGGTGTCCGATTCACTGTCCCATTGGGGAACACGTTCTGGGCATCCTGGGAATGGAGAATCCCGCCAATTTTATTTTACAGTTTTCTCACCACCTCTCCCGTAAACCTACCTCCCAGGGACTGGGAAAATTCTCCCTGAAGAAAGAATAAATCTCAAAGAACTTCAGAATAGAGCACAAACCACACAAAGTAAACAAGTTTAAGTTCAAATTAATATGGAAACATTACACATCAATTTTGCTCTTTGTAATTAAAAATTGTCAGGATTGAGCTGCAGTGAACACAATAAACTGCAAGGAAGTCAAACATTTCTACCAAAGTATTTGAACATAAATCAAATTACCAAGTGTCAGGACTTTAGGAGGGATGTGAGCGTCCTTGAGAGAGTGCAGGAGAGATGGGTGTACAAGATTATGAGAAGTTTAAATATGATAAATAAAGAAATGATGCTCCTATTATCAGATTACTAGGACTAGAGGACACAGATTAAAGGTTTTTGACAAGAGATACAGGATGATAATAGAGCAAGAGCTGTTTAACAATGAATTGCAATGACCTGGAACTTGCTGCATACAAGCAAGTGGAGATGATTAATGAGTTGAAAAGGAAATGTGATAGGCATTTGAGAGACATAACCATACTGGGCTATGGGGAAAGAGTGTGACAACGTGGTTTATTGGATTGCTGTATACAGAGCTGGCATGGACTTGATGTGCTCAACAGCCTCCTTCTGTGTTATGATGACTCTATGGCTGGAATTCTACCGGTCCTTTGCAACAGGCTAGAAAGCTGGAAGGCTGGCAAAATGTTGTGTACAGGTGTCGGTGGGGTTGCCTGATGTCTTTCTGCCATCATGCCATTCTGCCATTGAAGGGAATGATGGAAGATCAACTTCCTGCTGGGATCTCAAATTAGTACTCAGGTAGCCAATTAAGGCAATTTTCTGCCTCTGTGAACATTTTGTCTGTGCGGGTGGGGGGAATCTGCTGTTGTGAACAGAGACCATCTAATTAAATCTGGTGGCCTCCTATTATACATTGGGCTGAGGGTGAGGAGATGGGGTGTGGGGATCTCCATTTTGTGCACACCATGGTTCATAATGGGGCCCAATGGTAGCAATGATTGCCTCTGCATCTAATGACACCCCTCATCAATCGGTGGGGCCTACCTTCCCAGTCCTAGTGTTCCCCATCCATATTTAACATTCCTTCAAATATGCCAAGCCATTGATGTGTTTTGCTGTAACTTCAAAAATGGCCTCTACTAGTGGTAACTCTGCTGGGACGGTGGATCTGCTGGCCCTCTGATCTGGCCGGCAGCCCAAGATGGTGGGCAGATTGGGTATTGGGCTTTGTCAGTAATATGCCTCATCAGGTCCTACCGCCAGCCAAAGCAGTCCCGCCTCTTGTTATGGCTCGAGTGGTGGAACTTTTGCCTCCTGCACGAGATTCAGCCAGGTCTCGAATGACATTTGATTAACCATGTCTGATGGTAGCTTGTAAGAGGAACAAATATTTGAACTAATCTAGGCAAAGTCCCCATTTGTACCATAATTGAAATCAGTATGAAATATTTTATTTACTAAGTAGTTTAACAAAGCAGGAATTAAGATATATTTATGGGAGTTAGATATCCAAGAGTATCAAACTATTCGGAAGGACAGAGTGGATGGTAAGGGAGGTGGTGTAGCTCTGTTATTTAAGGATGACCTCCGGGCAGTAGTAAGGGATGACATTGGTGCTATGGAGGATAAGGTTGAATCCATTTGGATGGAAATCAGGAATAGTAAGGCAAAAAAAATCACTGATAGGAGTAGTCTATAGGCCACCAAATAATAACATTATGGTGGGGCGGGCAATAAATAAAGAAATAACTGATGCATGTAGAAATGGTACAGCAGTTATCATGGGGGATTTTAATCTACATGTTGATTGGTTTAACCAGGTCGGTCAAGGCAGCCTTGCAGAGGAGTTTATAGAATATATCCGCGATAGTTTCCGAGAACAGTATGTAATGGAACCTATGAGGGAACAAGCAGTCCTAGATCTGGTCCTGTGTAATGAGACAGGATTGATTAATGATCTGATAGTTAGGGATCCTCTTGGATGGAGCGATCACAATAAGGTGGAATTTAAAATACTGATGGAGGGTGAGAAGGTAAAATCAAACATTGGTGTTTTGTGCTTAAACAAAGGAGATTACAGTGGGATGAAATGAAAATGAAAAGCGCTAACTGAGGTAGACTGGGAGCAAAGACTTTATGGTGAAACAGTTGAGGAAGAGTGGAGAACCTTCCAAGCGATTTTTCACAGTGCTCAGCAAAAGCTTATACCAACAAAAAGGAAGGACGGTAGAAAGAGAGAAAATCGACCGTGGATATCTCAGGAAATAAGGGAGAGTATCAAATTGAAGGAAAAAGCATACAAAGTGGCAAAGATTAGTGGGAGACTAGAGGACTGGGAAATCTTTAGGGGGCAACAGAAAGCTACTAAAAAAGCTATAAAGAAGAGTAAGATAAATTATGAGAGTAAACTTACTCAGAATATAAAAACAGATAGTAAAAGTTTCTACAAATATATAAAACAAAAAAGAGTGGCTAAGGTAAATATTGGTCCTTTAGAAGATGAGAAGGGAGATTTAATAATGGGAGATGAGGGAATGGCTGAGGAACTGAACAGGTTTTTTGGGTCAGTCTTCACAGCGGAAGACACAAATAACATGCCAGCAACTGATAGAAATGAGGCTATGACAGGTGAGGACATTGAGAGGATTGTTATCACTAAGAAGGTATTGATGGGCAAGCACATGGTGCTAAAGGTAGACAAGTCTCCTGGCCCTGATGGAATGCACCCCAGAGTACTAAAAGAAATGGCTAGGGAAATTCCAAATGCATTAGTGATAATTTAACAAAATTCACTAGACTCTGGGGTGGCCCCGGCGGATTGGAAATTAGCAAATGTGACACCACTGTTTAAAAAAGGAGGTAGGCAGAAAGCGGGTAATTATAGGCGAGTTAGTTTAACATCGGTAGGAAATAAGATGATGGAATCTATCATCAAGGAAGAAATAGTGAGGCACTTGGATGGAAATTGTCCCATTGGACAGATGCAGTATGGGTTCATAAAGGGCAGGTCGTGCCTAACTAATTTAGTGGATTTTTTTTCGGACATTACCAGTGCAGTAGATAACGTGGAGCCAATGGATGTGGTATATCTGGATTTCCAGAAAGCTTTTGACAAGGTGCCACACAAAAGGTTGCTGCATAAGCTAAAGATGGTGTTAAGGTAAAGTAGTAGCATCGATAGCGAATTGGTTAATTAATAGAAAGCAAAGAGTGGGGCTTAATGGGTGTTTCTCTGGTTGGCAGTCTGTTGCTAGTGGTGTCCCTCAGGGATCAGTGTTGGGCCCACAATTATTCACAATTTACATTGATGATTTGGAGTTGGGGACCAAGTGCAATGTGTCCAAGTTTGCAGATGACACTAAGATGGGTGATAAAGCAAAAAGTGCAGAGGATACTGGAAGTCTGCAGAGGGATTTGGATAGGTTAAGTGAATGGGCTAGGGTCTGGCAGATGGAATACAATTTTGACAAATGTGAGGTTATCCATTTTGGTAGGAATAACTGCAAATGGGATTATTATTTAAATGATAAAATATTAAAACATGCCGCTGTGCAGAGAGACCTGGGTGTGCTAGTGCATGAGTCACAGAAAGTTGGTTTACAGGTGCAACAGGTGATTAAGAAGGCAAATGGAGTTTTGTCCTTCATTGCTGGCGGGATGGAGTTTAAGACTAGGGAGGTTATGCTGCAACTGTGTAAGGTGTTAGTGAGACCACACCTGGAGTACTGTGTTCAGTTTTGGTCTCCTTACGTGAGAAAGGACGTACTGGCGCTGGAGGGTGTGCAGAGGAGATTCACTAGGTTAATCCTAGAGGGGGTTGGATTACGAGGAGAGGTTCAGTAGACTGGGACTATACTCATTGGAATTTAGAAGGATGCTGGGGGATTTTATAGAAACATATAACATTATGAAAGGAATAGATAGGATAGATGCAGGCAGGTTGTTTCCACTGGCGGGTGAAATCAGAACTGGGGGCATAGCCTCAAAATAAGTGGAAGTAGATTTATGACTGAGTTTAGGAGGAACTTCTTCACCCAAAGGGTTGTGAATCTATGGAATTCCCTGCCCAGTGAAGCAGTTGAGGCTCCTTCATTAAATGTTTTTAAGATAAAGATAGATAGTTTTTTGGAGAATAAAGGAAGAAAGGATTATAGTGTTCGGGCCGGCAAGTGGAGCTGAGTCCACAAAAGATCAGCCATGATCTCATTGAATGGCGGAGCAGGCTTGAAGGGCCATATGGCCTACTCCTGCTTCTAGTTCTTATGTTCTTATTGATTTTCCCCAAAAAGGGATACAATAATCTGCATGGTGCATGACACCATAATTGAACATCTTTTCCTGTCCCCACAGTACAAAGCATTGTCAGAACATGCTGTAGCATCACTACACACTGCACTGTCATTCAAATTCAATACAAACTGTTATCTTGGAAAGCCTATCGCTCCAATGTACAATGAAGTTTGGTTATTAACCAATAACTCTCCAAGATAGCCAACAGCTGCTTTTATTTGACCCTGTTTAAATTAATCTACATATTGTGCTGTGCAATAATAATTTGCTAACACCTGTTTTAAGGTTTTGAAAAAGAAATATGAAGTCAAAAGAATGATTTAACAGTCCTCATAAAGACATGTCTGGATCTGTTCAATTTGCCATTAAAGAGTAAGGGTGAATGGAATCCCAGCTACCTTTTTAAAAGTTAACCTGATCATGACTCTTCTGATGAAATGGACATAAACATAACTATTAGACTAATAGTTCATGATCCTCCATGCTTTTGTTTTGGACATCCTTTGTGTTTCTTTGTACTCATATAGGTTAAGGTTTTCTTTTAACCCTCTTGCAGTATTGGAAAACGGATTTTCTGCCCTGCCACTGCCTGATATCCGGTGACATTGAGGAGTGGAATTGTGTTTCATTCCCTGGAGCAGAGCAATCAACCTCCAGCAAAATGAGATTTAAAAAAAAATCTAAATCTCAGGAAAAGACAGACATCCCGCAGACATTGAGAGTGGCGGTGCCCTGCTGGAAGCCAGCCCACCAAAATACTTGAAATGATCTGGACCTGGACGATCTGTTGGTCTCTGTATTCATGAAGACAGAGAGCTGAAAACCACCCTCCCTGCCCATGGACCAATCTGAAAGAATTCCTGTTCAAATATTTACCAAAGTATACACGCAAACTTAGTGCCAGGAAAGCAATAAAATCATCCTTTTTAAAAATGATATATTGTATTTGAACCTCCCAGGTCATAAATTTATAAATACAAGAGATTCTCATTTTAAAAACATACTAGCTATGTGAAAATTAAGTCTTAGAACATAGAACAGTACAGCACAGAACAGGCCCTTCGGCCCTCAATGTTGTGCCAAGCAATGATCACCCTACTTAAACCCACGTAACCCGTATACCCGTAACCCAACAATCCCCCCATTAACCTTACACTACAGGCAATTTAGCCTGGCCAATCCACCTAACCCGCACATCTTTGGACTGTGGGAGGAAACCGGAGCACCCGGAGGAAACCCACGCACACACGGGGAGGACGTGCAGACTCCACACAGACAGTGACCCAGCCGGGAATCGAACCTGGGACCCTGGAGCTGTGAAGCATTGATGCTAACGACCATGCTACCGTGAGGCCCGTTTGTTAGAGGATTTCTTCTGACCAACTCCAACAGAATTCAAAGTGCTCTCATTTGTTCAACATCAGTCAACTGGTTGATAAATAGAAGGGGGGCAACTGACACAGTTGTATAACATCCTCTCTTGGTTGCAACATGCTCACTAATCCTATTCGTGCAACTCAACGGCAGCAATGTTAGGTATACTCATGTGGGATCGCTGGTATTTAACTGCAAGAGATGAACAGATTAAAAATAAAAGTAATATAGTATGTCATTGTTCGTTTCTCGCAACAAGTGTTGAAATAGGCACTTTTCTGGAAGAATGAACTAAGTGTGTAAATTACAACCTCCTTCACGTTTGCTGAACCACTGTGTAACTGTTGTTCAATTACAACTGGATTCCTGAACTTTTAAGCAATTGTAACGGTTGTACAAGTGCTAGGTTCTCAAAAACTGGTGACTAATGACTTATAACAAATAATTCTTATAACTGAGCATCTTGTACATGCTTGTATTCTGCCTGTGCTCCGGGGAGAATTAACGTGCTTTCATCACATGACCTCTTAAGTAACTGTGTCATTATGTCACCACGTGACCTCTTAAGTAACTGTGTCATTATGTCACCACGTGACCTCTTAAGTAACTGTGTCATTATGTCACCACGTGACCTCTTAAGTAACTGTGTCATTATCACCACGTGACCTCTGAAGTAACTGTCATCATGTCATCACGTGACCTCTTGGTCTACATCATCCCTGTTTAAGTTGGGATAACCAGTGGTACTGAAATGTAAGAGTTAGCATGGACATTAATTGTGTGCATACCATTTTAGAACATACACAAGGTTCCAGGACTATGTAATGAACTAGTCTACAACTGGCATTTGTCTTTCTTCTTTACACAACAAAACACAAGGGGAAGGAAGGAAGGAGACACATCGGGCATAACTACTTACATTGTTTTGGGCAGCACGGTAGCATTGTGGATAGCACAAATGCTTCACAGCTCCAGGGTCCCAGGTTCGATTCCAGCTTGGGTCACTGTCTGTGTGGAGACTGCACATCCTCCCCGTGTGTGCGTGGGTTTCCTCCGGGTGCTCCGGTTTCCTCCCACAGTCCAAAGATGTGCAGGTTAGGTGGATTGGCCATGATAAATTGCCCTTAGTGTCCAAAATTGCCCTTAGTGTTGGTTGGGGTTACTGGGTTATGGGGATAGGGGGAGGTGTTGACCTTGGGTAGGGTGCTCTTTCCAAGAGCCGGTGCAGACTCGATGGGCCGAATGGCCTCCTTCTGCACTGTAAATTGTGTGTGTGACATCGGGTGAAACACGGGTTATGCTGTTGCAGCTGGTACATTGCCCATTGCGTCTCCTTCCTTACACATTGTGTTTTGTTGTATAAAGAAGAAAAGCAAAGGCCAGTTGCAGACTAGCTCATTACGAGGTCCAGGAACCTTGTGTTTAGTTTGGTCATATGTCCTGAGCGTCTGATTGTGCCAGTTGGCTGTGCTCTAGATGTTTTCGGGCTGGTGTCCTCAGTCTAGATGACCCTGCAAGCTCCATTCATGTGCCCAGTGGGTGCAGGGCCTGTATTGGCCTTTAGAGCACCCTTCATTTCCACTGATGTAGGGGACCTGCGTTGTAGGCTAAATGGCTGGGGTACTGTAGCTTCGATTGATGTTGGGTCCATAATATGGGGTAGGTGACAACGGTTTTGTGCATAGTGGGCACCATCCAAGGCTACCATTTAACTGTTTGATTTCGGGGCATGGCTGTATACTACTGCCAACTTGTCATAGCCACATGTGGTCTGGATCCTGACTGTTTGGTCAGGTGTTAGAAGGTCGAGTCTGTAAGCATCATGATCCTGGTACAGTTTCCCTCCTAATCAGTGTCTCATGAGGGCACCACTCACAATAGCTTTGGATAGCTGCAAAAGACCCTTGGCAATAAGAATTGTAGTCCTCGTGTGTCTGGAGAATAGTGACTGTGCTGATGAGGACAGACCCTGTCATGGCATATTTTGCAGGCTGAGGAGGGCAGCATAGTGTTCCAGACACACTTCCAGAAGATGCTCAGCTGAGCGCACTGCCCATTTTGCCAGACCATTTGACTGTGGATATAGGAGGCTGCTCCTGATATGCTCAAAGTCCCATGTATGTGCAAAGTTTCTACATTCAGTGGAGACAAATTGGCGAGTATTGTCTGTCATGTGTCTCCAAGGGATGCCATGTGTGGCAGGTATCTTTTGAGTTTGATGATGCGTATGTTATTCATCATGTTTGGCAGCAGTCTAGATCAAGCCACCCAGAATATTAATCGACAAAGACCAAATTAAAAAATGTCAGCTATGTGAATGACCATGGGGGGCACAGGACCTTATGTAGGTGCAGCAGTTCATTTGTTTGATGTGGCTTGTGTGCATTGCATAGTGCACATCTATAGACCTCCCTCGCCACGTTGGCATACTTGGAGGGCCACTATAGTGATTGCTTGGTCCTGTATCTCGTTGGTTCTAACTCCAGGTGTCCTTGTCGAAGTTTCTGGTGCAGTACCTCAGAAGAGAATGACTAATCAGTGGCCATGCAGTATGGTTATGGCTAGTTATCTCTGATGGCGAAAAATGTGCGGAGCTCAGGGGAAGCTCCCTTGAGGACTCAGGCCAGCCCCTCATGATGATGTTGTGTAGATGTTTGCATGTGATATCTTTGAGTTCCTGGTTTCTATGAGAGATCAGCACCTCTGTTGTCATGATGTCTTCGTCATGATTTGTCTGGTGTGTAGTGGGCAGGAACGTTCTCGAAAGGACATCAACCAAGTATAGCTCCTTACTGCATTTGTAGATGACGTTGAGATTGTAGCATTGTAGCTTTAACATCATGAGGTCGTGCAGACATGGTCGAAGAGGCTTTTTTGAAATACTTATGAGTGGCTGCTGATCAGTTTCAACAGATGCAGAACGGCGATATCAGAAGTCTTGAAATTTCTGATAGACGAAGACTAAAGCAAGGAGTTTCTTTTCGATCGAAGCATCATGAGTCTCAGTGACAGTAAGAGACCATGATTCAAAGGCTATTTATTCTTCTGCCATTCTGGATGCAGGCTGCGCTAAGTCTATGCGGGGAGGCATCTACTGATATGAGAACAGGTGCTCAAATGTCAAATTATTGTAGCACTGGTGGGACTTCGAGTCTGTTTGAGTCTGTTGAAGACCCTTTGTGGTTCTCCTGCCAACATTATTTGACTTCTTTGTGGAGGAGTGGATGAAGAGGTTTAGTGATCTCCTGTAACAAGGGACAAACTTAGAAAGATAATTTGGCACACCGAGGAAGTACTGTAAGGCTTGCTTATCCATGAGGGTGGCCATCTGTCATAAAGCTGTTGTCTTATCTGGATCTGGCTTCACGCCATTGGCTGTGACTAAGTGATCCACATAGGGAACCTGGTTGACCATGAAATGCATTTAGAAGGGTTAAGCTTAAGCTGTATGGTCCTTAATATGTCGAGGAGGAGGTGAAGACATGCATCATGTTCTTGCATAGTCCAACCACAGAGCAGGATGTCATCAACAATGGCTTTGCAGGGATGGCTTACAACAAATCGCTCCATGCATCATGATCTTTCTGTCAGTGGAGATCCCACAGGGTATACAAAGAAATGATATCTGCCTAACAGAGACATGAATGCAGTAAGGTTAGAAGATTCTTCATCGAACGGGATCTGCCAGGGCCCTCATTTTGCATCCAGGATGCTGAAAACGTGGCGTTGCGTATGCCCACTATCATCTGTTCCACTGTCTTCATAGGGTGATGAGGTCTGAGCAGCAACTTGTTTAAATGAACTAAGTTAATACATATCCTGACATGCCATCTTTCTTTACTGTGACCCCCATTACTGAAACCCATCTCTGTGACCTCGTCTATGGAAATTATGACACTTGATGCAGCTCATTGACTACTTTCTGCTTCATGGCTATTGGCTCTTTTCTTGCAGCACAAAAATGTTGGTGGTATCAAGTCATCTAGTCTCATGTGGTATCTTACTATAGTTTACTAATGATGTCACAGATAAGTGGTCTTTGTACTCTGGTATTTCTTGGGCCTGGTGTTGCAGAGCATTTACCTCTTGACCAAGTTGAATGAACCTCAATGTGATGCTGTCCCGAAGACCTCATGGTGGTCTTACGTTTTGGGCAACCATATGAAAATGCCCTGTGTGCAATTGAGAGTGGTCGCACCGTCCATGTGAATGGTTTGTTAACCATATGCCACGAGGTCCACCTGGGTGTTAGGGTTCGCAGCCGAATATGGGTCTAGTTCCCATATCATTGGGCTAGGCACATTGCACTTTACTCCAATGTCTATTTTTACTCCAGTTTTGGGTTGTTGCACATCATGCTCAGGGTGGTGAAGGCCGCATCCTTTTCTAGGACGGTGTCAATGCTCTCACAGTTGAGTGATTTGGTGCTCTGGCTGAGCTCACATTCATTTACTTTGTTGACGCTCATAACGTTGGAGGACTGGCAGGCTGTCAAAGGAAAGCTGCTGTGATTTTGATCTTCAGCATTTTGCAAGTGATTCCACTTTCCACGTGTTGCAACATTTACCATATGCCAAACATGTTGTTCAGTTTTGAGGGTGCTGGCCACCACAGTTGGGACAGGGCATGTCCTGGACTGTGAAAACTTCAGTTTTCCACTTAATCACCTTGCTGCTGTTTTCAGACTGTTTGTTTAACATGCAACTGCTAATGGTTGTTTATAGTGTTAATTCTTTCTCTCAAAACGGCGGCTTGCAGATTAGGTTGCTTTGGACCCCACAGACTATCCGATCCCTGACTAACTCATCAGTAAGGGTTCCAAATACACATTTATTCACAAAGGTTTTCAAAGTTGCTGTGTATGATTGTCAGGTCTTTGGTTTGTAGAGCTAAACGTGTGCCTGTTGAGTATTATGTTCTTCAGTGGCAGGTAAATATTCTCAAACCTTAGAATTATTTTGGGGTCTTCTTTCTCCTCCTCCGTTTGAACGGTGGATAGCAAAAATGCTTCACAGCTCCAGGGTCCCAGGTTCGATTCCAGCTTGGGTCACTGTCTGTGCGGAGTCTGCATATCCTCCCCGTGTGTGCATGGGTTTCCTCCGGTTTCCTCCCACAGTCCAAAGATGTGCAGGTTAGGTGGATTGGCCATGATAAATTGCCCTTAGTGTCTAAAATTGCCCTTAGTGATGGGTGGGGTTACTGGGTTATGGGAATAGGGCGGAGGTGTTGACCTTGGGTAGGGTGCTCTTTCCAAGAGCCGGTGCAGATTCGATGGGCCGAATGGCCTCCTTCTGCATTGTAAATTCTATAAATTCTATAAACATCACGATGGCCTTAGGGCCTGCTAGGTTTAGTAAGGTGTAAGCCTTTTTCATTTATCTGCTAATCCAGCACAGCAATATATACGCTACGCCTTTTCAAACATAGTCCAGTTATCCGCATATTTTCATCGAATACAAGTGGGTCGATGCGACAAAGTCCTTGTGTCATTCTGCCAATTCCTGGCACTATATAGAAGTGCTGGGTTCCCAAACACTGAAAGCAAGAGCTCATTACAAACAATAGTTTTATTCACTAGCTGAGCAATTACTCCATGCTTGTGCTCTGACCGCAATTTTGAGCATGTCACGTGACCTCTTACGTAACTGCATTATCCTGTGACCACTTGGTCTACAACACTAAGTGGTAATTTAGCAGCTTGGGAGGTATGTAAAGAACATTATTACAAACATATTATGATTGGCTGCTGTTGAGTAGCTGCGACTAGCACATTCTTGTTTCGCAAAATGTCTTGCAGGAAATTGATGCTCCGACTCTATCTTGAATCTTAAAACCTACAAAAGAAAGCCATTCACCCTTTCTTTGCCAAAATAAAAATCATGCCCATGGTCTTCCTTTGGTGTAACAGCTTATTACTAATCTTTTTCATAGGGGCTGGTTTAGCTCACTGAGCTAAATCGCTGGCTTTTAAAGCAGACCAAGCAGGCCAGCAGCACGGTTCGATTCGATTCCCGCTCAATTCCTGTACCAGCCTCCCCGGACAGGCGCCGGAATGTGGCGACTTCTAAACACAGTTTCCACTCCACTTTTAACAGTGAATCCAGTCCAAGATTTTCCACCAACCACTTTAAGATTTCTTTGTTTTGATTGCTATGCAAATTGCTCACAATTTTTTCAACTGTCAACTCCCTGACTATTATAATGGCATCAAGCTTTTGTTTTACCTTTGAAGACTGTTGACCGACTTTAAATCTGGTTACTGCAATTCTCTTTTTAAGGCAGGACACTTTGTTTACCTTTCCTTGAGTTTTTCTGAACAATACCTTGGTTTTATTCATTTAATTCCAGATGTCTTAAACACCCTTTCTGCCCCAATTCTCTGGTTATCTGGGACGGCATTCTCCCCTACCTGGTGTGACGGAGGGTCCCGGAGTAGGGGAGTGGCGCCACCTACTCAGGGGTCACGCCTCCCCAAAGGTGGGGAATTCTCCCCACCTTTGGGGGCCAGCCCCGCGCCGGAGCGGTTGCCACCAGAAGACCGGCGCAAAAAACCGGCGCCCCCAGCAGCGGGGCTGGCCAAAAGGCTTTCGCCGGTCCGCGCATGCGCCGGCAGTGACGTCAGCGGCAGCTGGCCGCTGACGTCGCTGCCGGTGCATGCACGATGTGGGGTTCTCTTCCCCTTCTGCCATGGCGGAGGCCGTGGCGGCCGCGGAAGAAAATAGAGCAGCCAGGGCAGTGGCCCGGACTCTGAGAGGGGGGGCCCGATCGCGGGCCAGGCCACCGTGGGGGCACCCCCTGGGGTTCGATCGCCCCCCGCCCCCCCCAGGACCCCGGGGGCCTGCTCGCGCCACTGAGCCCGCCGTTCCAGAGGTGGTTTAAACCGTTCGGGCCGGAGTATCGCTGCAGGGGCCTCTCCGATCGGAGTGGCGAGATTCCTGCCCCTGCCACTTCCCGGGTGGCGGAGAATCTCTGCCACGGCGGGGGCGGGATTTTATGCGCCCCCAGGCGATTCTCCGACCCTGCTGGGGGTCGGAGAATTTCGGCCCTGGACTGTAACTTGTACTTTAGGAAGCCTGATTCTTTGAAGCTCCCATCCTTCTTCTGGCAGAATTGAGAGATGTCACTGTCTGAGATCCTAGGGTGGATTCTCCACTACCCACCGCCGCAGCAGGTTTCCTGATCTGGTGGAGTGTTGAGCGTCGAGCTAAAAACAGTATTGGCGACGCCACTGGCAACAGCGAGCTACATGCCACATGCCAATGGGAGGATGAAAATGGGTCATTTGCGCCTATTCGCATCTGATTAGTGGTCTGGAATCTCAATTATCCAGACCTCCTTGATGCTCCAGGCCTAGTAGCTAGGATTCATGGAGGCGTGAATTGGTGCAGATATTTTCATGCGTGGCCCTGACGTGGTGGATCCCACAGTGGGTCAAGGGAAAAGTTTGTAACATACCCCCAAAGACCATTGGAGGGCCTCCTACAACATGATAACTTCCCCCTGCCCCTCCGATCAGCCCTCCCATCAGACACCCCAAAAGAGACCCGCATCAGAGACCACTGCCTGGAAGCTGAAGAGCAGTCCAGTCAGTAGGGTGAAATATCACTGCATTTTCATTTAACATTTCCTAACATCTGCTACATCAGATAAAAGTGTTTAAAGCATTGGCTGTTACAAGTGTCAGAGGTCAGAACACTTCAAAGGGCTTGAAATCCTTTGACAGCCTTTGAAATGCAGATCTTCCATTCAATTTCACACAGCAATACATTGCATTAGCCATTGATGACAGTTTTATTACTCCAGAGACAGGTGCTTGGTGGATTGATTGATCTATCTTTCCCTTCATGCTTGAATGCATTTCAAGTCCTATGCTTTGGTGCTAACCACAATGTTTCTAAACATTCTTGCTATGATTGACAGTTCCTCACTTCATCAAAAGCAGCTAAGTTAAGTGCTTTTGCTGTGAAAATGAGGAAGTCAAAGCACTTAGCTTGTCTGAGATGTTATGAAGATGTTATGAACATAGAACATAGAACGATACAGCGCAGTACAGGCCCTTCGGCCCTCGATGTTGCACCGACATGGAAAAAATCTAAAGGCCATCTAACCTACACTATGCCCTTATCATCCATATGCTTATCCAATAAATTTTTAAATGCCCTCAATGTTGGCGAGTTCACTACTGTTGCAGGTAGGGCATTCCACGGCCTCACCACTCTTTGCGTAAAAAACCCACCTCTGACCTCTGTCCTATATCTATTACCCCTCAATTTAAGGCTATGTCCCCTCGTGCTAGCCACCTCCATCCGCGGGAGAAGGCTCTCGCTGTCCACCCTATCTAACCCTCTGATCATTTTGTATGCCTCTATTAAGTCACCTCTTAACCTTCTTCTCTCTAACGAAAACAACCTCAAGTCCATCAGCCTTTCCTCATAAGATTTTCCCTCCATACCAGGCAACATCCTGGTAAATCTCCTCTGCACCCGTTCCAAAGCTTCCACGTCCTTCCTATAATGAGGCGACCAGAACTGTACGCAATACTCCAAATGCGGCCGTACTAGAGTTTTGTACAACTGCAACATGACCTCATGGCTCCGGAACTCAATCCCTCTACCAATGAAGGCCAACACACCATAGGCCTTCTTCACAACCCTATCAACCTGGGTGGCAACTTTCAGGGATCTATGTACATGGACACCGAGATCCCTCTGCTCATCCACACTACCAAGAATTTTACCATTAGCCAAATATTCCGCATTCCTGTTATTCTTTCCAAAGTGAATCACCTCACACTTCTCCACATTAAACTCCATTTGCCACCTCTCAGCCCAGCTCTGCAGCTTATCTATGTCCCTCTGTAACCTGCAACATCCTTCCGCACTGTCTACAACTCCACCGACTTTAGTGTCGTCTGCAAATTTACTCACCCATCCTTCTGCGCCCTCCTCTAGGTCATTTATAAAAATGACAAACAGCAACGGCCCCAGAACAGATCCTTGTGGTACGCCACTCGTAACTGAACTCCATTCTGAACATTTCCCATCAACTACCACTCTCTGTCTTCTTTCAGCTAGCCAATTTCTGATCCACATCTCTAAATCACCCTCAATCCCCAGCCTCCGTATTTTCTGCAATAGACGACCGTGGGGAACCTTATCAAACGCTTTACTGAAATCCATATACACCACATCAACTGCTCTACCCTCGTCTACCTGTTCAGTCACCTTCTCAAAGAACTCGATAAGGTTTGTGAGGCATGACCTACCCTTCACAAAACCATGCTGACTGTCCCTAATCATATTATTCCTATCTAGATGATTATAAATTGTATCTTTTATAATCCTCTCCAAGACTTTACCCACCACAGACGTTAGGCTCACCGGCCTATAGTTACCGGGGTTATCTCTACTCCCCTTCTTGAACAAAGGGACCACATTTGCTATCCTCCAGTCCTCTGGCACTATTCCTGTAGCCAATGATGACCTAAAAATCAAAGCCAAAGGCTCCGCAATCTCTTCCCTGGCTTCCCAGAGAATCCTAGGATAAATCCCATCCGGCCCCGGGGACTTATCTATTTTCACCTTGTCCAGAATTGCCAACACTTCTTCCCTACGCACCTCAATGCCATCTATTCTAATAGCCTGGGTCTCAGCATTCTCCTCCACAATATTATCTTTTTCTTGAGTGAATACTGACGAAAAGTATTCATTTAGTATCTCGCTTATCTCCTCAGCCTCCACACACAACTTCCCACCACTGTCCTTGACTGGCCCTACTCTTACCCGAGTCATTCTTTTATTCCTGACATACCTATAGAAAGCTTTTGGGTTTTCCTTGATCCTACCTGCCAAAGACTTCTCATGTCCCCTCCTTGCTCGTCTCAGCTCTCTCTTTAGATCCTTCCTCGCTTCCTTGTAACTATCAAGCGCCCCTACTGAAACTTCACGCCTCATCTTCACATAGGCCTCCTTCTTCCTCTTAACAAGAGATTCCACTTCTTTGGTAAACCACGGTTCCCTCGCTCGACCCCTTCCTCCCTGCCTGACTGGTACGTACTTATCAAGAACATGCAATAGCTGTTCCTTGAACAAGCTCCACATATCCAGTGTGCCCAACCCTTGCAGCCTACTTCTCCAACCAACACATCCTAAGTCATGTCTAATGGCATCATAATTGCCCTTCCCCCAGCTATAACTCTTGCCCTGCGGGGTATACTTATCCCTTTCCATCACTAATGTAAAGGTCACCGAATTGTGGTCACTGTTTCCAAAGTGCTCACCTACCTCCAGATCTAACACCTGGCCTGGTTCATTACCCAAAACCAAATCCAATGTGGCCTCGCCTCTTGTTGGCCTGTCAACATATTGTGTCAGGAAACCCTCCTGCACACATTGTACAAAGAATGACCCATCTAATGTACTCGAACTATATCTTTTCCAGTCAATATTTGGAAAGTTAAAGTCTCCCATAACAACTACCCTGTTACTTTCGCTCTTTTCCAGAATCATCTTCGCCATCCTTTCCTCTACATCCCTAGAACTATTAGGTGGCCTATAGAAAACTCCCAACAGGGTGACCTCTCCTTTCCTGTTTCTAACCTCAGCCCATACTACCTCAGAAGAAGAGTCCCCATCTAGCATCCTTTCCACCACCGTAATACTGTCCTTGACTAGCAGCGCCACACCTCCCCCTCTTTTGCCCCCTTCTCTGAGCTTACTAAAACACCTAAACCCCGGAACCTGCAACAACCATTCCTGTCCCTGCTCTATCCATGTCTCTGAAATGGCCACAACATCGAAGTCCCAGGTACCAACCCATGCTGCCAGTTCCCCTACCTTATTTCGTATACTCCTGGCATTGAAGTAGACACACTTCAAACCACCTACCTGAACACTGGCACCCTCCTGCGAAGTCAAATCTGTGCTCCTGACCTCTATACTCCCAATCTCCCGTACCCCAAAACTACAATCCAGGTTCCCATGCCCCTGCTGAATTAGTTTAAACCCCCCCAACGAGCACTAACAAATCTCCCCCCCAGGATATTGGTGCCCCTCAGGTTCAGATGTAGACCATCCTGTCTATAGAGGTCCCACCTTCCCCAGAAAGAGCCCCAGTTATCCAGAAATCTGAATCCCTCCCGCCTGCACCATCCCTGTAGCCACGTGTTTAATTGCTCTCTCTCCCTATTCCTCATCTCACTATCACGTGGCACGGGCAACAACCCAGAGATAACAACTCTGTTTGTTCTCGCTCTGAGCTTCCATCCTAGCTCCCTAAAGGCCTGCCTGACATCCTTGTCCCCTTTCCTACCTATGTCGTTAGTGCCAATGTGGACTACGACTTGGGGCTGCTCCCCCTCCCCCTTAAGGACCCGGAAAACACGATCCGAGACATCACGTACCCTTGCACCTGGGAGGCAACATACCAAACGTGAGTCTCTCTCGCTCCCACAAAATCTCCTATCTGTGCCCCTGACTATTGAGTCCCCAATTATTAATGTTCTACTCCTTTCCCCCCTTCCCTTCTGAGCAACAGGGACAGACTCCGTGCCAGAGGCCCATACCCCATGGCTTACCCCTGGTAAGTCGTCCCCCCCACAAGTATCCAAAACGGTATACTTGTTACTCAGGGGAACGACCGCAGGGGGTCCCTGCACTGACTGCTTCTTCCCAGTCCCTCTTACAGTTACCCATCTATCTCCAGTCTTTGGTGTAACTACTTCCCTGAAGCTCCTATCTATGACCCCCTCTGCCTCCCGAATGATCCGAAGTTCATCCAGCTCAAGCTCCAGGTCCCTAACACGGTTTTTGAGGAGCTGGAGTTGGGTGCACTTCCCACAGATGAAATCAGCAAGGACGCTGACGGCGTCCCTCACCTCAAACATTCTGCAGGAGGAGCATTGTACTGCCTTCCCTGACATCACCTCTAGATTTAAAAAAAAACAAGAAAAAGAAAAAGAAAGGAAGAGCTTACCTGATATTACTTCAAACTCTGCTCCCGCTGAAAGGTAAGCAAATTTAAAGGCACTCACTCACCTTCACGACAGGCCCCTGCTCCCGCTTCCCAACCACTGTGGGGTGGGGGGGTTGGTTAGAGGAGGAGGTAGGGTGGGAAACACTCACAAAGTGTTTCGGGTTTAACTGTCACTTGCCAACAGCCTCTCCACAAACCACCTTCAACTTAGGCTGACCGCACTGCACGTATGCAAATTTCCCCAGAACAGCTGATCAGTAGCTCTGCTCTGCTGCCCTCTGCTGGATGATTGCCTTCACTCAAACGCCTCGGGTCTTCTTCGCAGATTCACCTTCAACTTAGGCTGACCGCACTGCACGTATGCAAATTTCCCCAGAACAGCTGATCAGTAGCTCTGCAGGGTGAACTTAAAATGAAATAACTTTTTACCCTACTGCCTGGACTGCTCTACAGCTTTCAGGCAAGCCTTTCTGATAGGGGTGAGGGGATCTGATGCGGGATCCGATGGGGGTGTTGGGGGGGTCTGATAGGGTGGTCTGATGGTGCGGTTTGATGGATGTCTTACTGGGAGGGTCTGGTGGAGGTCTCTTGGGGGGGGGGGATCTGATGAGGGGGTTTGATGCAGGGCTGAGGGAGTCTGATTGGGGATTGGTAGGTGGGGTCAGGTCACCCTCATGTGTACGTTATGTGGGAATGTGACCCATATTTCCCGTAGTCGTGAGGGAAAATTGGGAGCTTTTGAAAAATAAACAAGAACCCTGGCAACACATTCATCCTCCTGTATCCTCCCCGCCAATGTCAAATGCAGGTTGTCCTATCTTTTGAAATCCCCCCCAAGCCCTCTATCAGTCCCGTCAAGTTCTACTTATGCATGGTAGCCCAGTCATGTGCCACCTGAGTCCCTAGATATTGAATCTAACCCCGAGCACCTTAAATGGCAGGGCCACCAAATTCACATTCTGCACCAGACAGTTCACCGGCAAGGTCTCACTTTCCCCGACATTTAATTTAAGCCCGAAAAAGGCCCAAAATCTCCCCAAGTCCATAATTCTCCTCATACGTTCCAGCAAGAAGTCTTACAACACCAGGTTAAAGTCCAATTTTGAAGCCACTAGCTTTTGGAGCACAGCTCCTTCATAGGTGAATGAGCCGGAGGAAGGAGCTGCGTTCCAAAAGCTAGTGACTCCAAACCAACCTGTTGGACTTTAACATGGTGTTGGAAGATTTCTTACTGAGCCCACCCAAGTCGAACACTGGTATCTCCATATCATGGATACTTTCCAGTGGATTTGCTACATACAGCAATAAATCATCAGTGTATAAAGACACCCTATGCTCTCTATCCCCCTCACAACCTCCTATGACTCATTTGAAGCTCGGAGCAAAATTGCCAAGCTCTCAATCGCCAATGCGAACAACAAGGGCGACAATGGGCATCCCTGCCTTGTACCCCTATACAACCCAAAACACCCCAAATTTGACCCGGTCATTCTCACACTCGCCATAGGGGATATGTACAATAATGCACCCAAGCCACGAACTTCGGCCCAAACCCAAACCTCCCACGGACCTCGAACACCACTACAAATATAAATCCCTTAAAACTACCTTTGTTTTTCTGACAGTGTTGCTTAATTACAAAGAAAATATGTTTTATTTTTGTTTGCAACAAATTAGTTGCAACACAATTTAGCACCAATCACATCTTTCAAACAGTGAACATACATAATGTTCTGGACAGACTGATTTGAATATTTAATCAAGAAAATAGTGAAGCAAACAGAGCACAACCATGCCAAGTAATTTAGAGCTTAGTTTAAGGTATAGATTGACATTTTGATTGATGAAACGTTATGTAAGTTTTTAGAGTTGCCTTGTCTCCTCTAGTGAGTAAGAAAAGATAAATGACCTGCCTTAGCTGATTGTTGGGTGTGGCTGAATGCACAAGAAGTATAACTTAGCTGACTTGCCAAAAGTCATTAGGGAAAATAGGAATAGATCAGCGGTCTGCCAATTATAAATTTCACTGCTTCTAAGCACAGTATCACCTCAAAATATTTTCATTCTCTTTCAACAAACTGTATTTATCAGAGTCAGTTATTAGTCGGAATACTGAGTACACCGAGTGAATTTCTATTTTTTTGACAGAATAGTTCATAGAGCACAGAGATACATACATAAATCTGTTCTTTATATTACTAACTAAATAAATAATGCATTTTTGAATGGATTCAGCAATATGAGTACATGATGAAAGTTTTCTGAAAGCACAAAAAAGGAAACCATTAATCAACCCACTGCAGGCTTCAATTAACACCACACAAACAAACGCATGATTGCACAAGTACAATCAGAATTAATGTTACCAACGGAAGTTCAACTAGGAGGGGCGGCACACCCTTCAGCACTGGCACAGCAAAAGGGGTGGGGGAGGGAAATGTTCATAGCACGATAACACAGTGGTTAGCACTGTTGATTCACAGCACCAGGGTCCCAGGTTTGATTCCCGGCTTGGGTCACTGTCTGTGCGGGGGGGTCTGCATTTTCTCCCCGTTTCCTCCGGGTGCTCCGGTTTCCACCCACAGTCCAAAGGTGTGCAGGTTAGGGGGATTGGCCATGCTAAATTGCCCTTAGTGTCCAAAAAGGTTAGGTGGGGTTACTGGGCGTGGGCTTAAGTAGGGTGCTCTTTCCAAGAGCCGGTGCAGACTCGATGGGCCGAATGGCTTCCTTCTGCACTGTGCGTTCTATGATTTCTATGACTTCTATAAGCAGGGTTGGGTGGAGGCCACCATCGGTCTGAAATGAAGAGGGGTGCGGTGTGGTATGGCCCGTTAAGAGAGGCTGGAATCCACAGATAATAGTCTTCTGCCTTCTCAAAGGGGTCTCGTACCAGGACAGCAATCCTGGGAGGATGGGCTGGGTGGAAAGATATCCAGAATACCAGACTTTTAAGGGTCACAATTTTGGGGTGCAGGGGCTGCCAGTGATGTAATGACTGATCGTGTTAACTTTAATATAGAGCCATGACACCATTGAGCCCATCCTTGCCTGCCAGATCAGTGACCCACTTGTCTATTAACAATCCTTAACTTTGACAGATGTGCCAGTTATGCCCAGTAACTTGGTTCTGATGTACGCTGGTGCCACTTGTGGTGATATGCCTGTGCACAGTTCTGCATATAGTTAGTAATGCGACCTCCAACCAGCTGGTGGCGATAGAGATCCATCACATGAATCAACACACCCGGCGGTTGGTAGTAAGACGTATAAAAAGACAGTCGCACTTAGAGTAGCTCCAGGAGAATTCACTGAATTAATTTAGTAACAATCATCTGAACAGTAGTTCCTTAGTTATCTTTTCCATGTGTTTATTAATAAATTATCTTTATGGCTAATCAACTATATGTTCTGTGTAGATGATTACAATGATTACATCACAGAACACAACATGGTACCAGAATTCAGAATACTTAAAGATAACAAAGGAGAAGACGGGGCGAAATAAGCTGAAGAATGAAAAGGGCAGAATCTTTCACTGACCTGGTGAACTACAACCATCTGCGCCTCAACGCAACGAATGACAGTGAAGTTAGAGATGGAAGGTTTGAAGGCACCCCACCAGCTTCAAGTCTCGGATAACGTATTGTCTTATGTTCAAGTAGCAATTTGGGCTCTATGTTGCAGCCATTGGCCTGCAGGCGCAGCCTCACGATAAAGTATGCGAGAGATTATTACGGGAAGACGACCTGAGATTAGAAAATGCTACAATGATCTGCCATGCTTTTGGCGCCAATCTGGAAGAAGACGCCAGCGCCATCTTCATTGTGTCGCAGCTTAATAAAAAATTTGGTCTCAGCGTGGGCGGCCATTTTAAGCGGCCAACTGGGTCCGCCATCTTGTGCCAGCGTTGCGGCAATCGTCATGGGCCACATCAATGTGCAGAATTTGGGAAAGTATGTTCCAAGTGTGGTCGTACAAATCATTTTGTGAAGTAATATTTTTCACGTCCTACAGTGGACCAAAAAGGGACTGTCAACACAGTTGAGATGTCCCTTGAGATAATTTTTTTATTGATCTGATTTCAACTAAGGACACGATGAGTTCAAATATAAAAAGTGATGACTTACTGACCAGTTGCAACAATAGTGGTGATGAAGCTGATACCATCAAAGACAGATGGACAATTTCAGTGATGCTGAACGACACATTGATAGAATGCAAGTTCGACATGGGAGCAAGGGCCAACCTCCGCAGTCTGTCCAATTTGCATGGACTGCCGATTAAACCAAAAGTCGTCAATCAAACTAGACTACTGATGGACTACAGTGGGAATGAGATTGAGACGCTGGATATATGTGAACTTGAAGCATTGGCACACAACAGAAGTCACGTCTTCCCATTTTCCATTGTGGACACGAAACGCAAATCCATCATAGGAGTGGATGTGTGTGAGTCCTTGAACCGAGTTGAGCGGCTGTACATTCCAGGCAGTGCTGCGACAGAGGATAATTGTGACTGGCAGCGAGATATCATGGCAGGGTTATCTGATGAGATACACATGAAAGTTAAAGTAAAGGACGACAAACCAGATGAAGACATAGAAAAGCCAAAGGGAATTCCAGACTTCTGGTTAACAGTCTTCAAAAACGAGGATTTGCTCAGTGGCATAATACAGGAGCATGATGAGCCTATCTTAAAGCATCTAAAAAATTTCAGATACTGGACACCAATAAGCTTCATTTTGGAGTTCCAGTTTGAGCAAATGAGTATTTCATGAACAAGGTACTGACAAAGACATACCAGATGAAGTCGCATACTGATGGGTCAGACTTTTTCGTCTTTCAAATCACGGGCTGCACAGGCTGCCGGATCATCTGGAAGAATGAAAAAAGTCACATTTAAAACCATTGAAACAAAGCAGAAGCATAAGGGTCGGGCCGCTGGTAAAACAGTTACAAAAACTGTACCAAATGACTCTTTCTTCCATTTCTTTAGTCCTCCTGAAGTTCCGGAGCATGGAGAGCTGGTTGAAGACTCTCCAGCAAAACTCACGACTGATTTGGAAATTGGTCCATGCTTCTTGCATGGACACATAATTCCACGAGCGCTGTTATACTTCACGGAAGATGAAGATGACGATGATGATCATTACGATGACGATGATTACGATGAGGAAAGTGAAGAATCAGATGATGAGCCAGAAGAGGAAGACTATGACCATCTATTCAGTTTATTTAGCGGCAGTGATGAGGTGATCACAAGGGACGCCCAGGCTGTGCAGCTGAACGATAAGTGTGAAAGCTATAAGATGGCATTAGCAGAGGCTGAGAGTGAGATTGCAGTAACACATACATCAGATCACAGCAACTCAACTGCGAACAGACTGATAACTGAAAAAATAACCCATATTCTGGAGAAACTGGCTCCAGAGAGGTATGGTGAATCATTCTCATGCACACAAAATGGTTCCTGCAGTGGACTCTCCAATACTTGAGGCCACTCCATCAAGAGACATGCTAAAACAGGAAATGGATGCATCTGCATGCAGTTCCAGAACGACAGATGAAACATACATCTTCCTGTCAGATGAGGATGAGCCACTAATTGGCTCTTTAGCAAAAGACGACCCATGCATTGTCGTACCAATTGAGGATGAGTCACCAATTGGGGCTCAGACACTACATGAAGGAGCACCCAAAGTTGGGGATTTTGATCCAACCCAGACACCAGAGTGCAAGGCTGAAGTTGCAGACTTGATTGCGATCGCACAGTGATCAAAAAGTATGCCAACACTGGATGTTTCACCAGGTGATGGGCATGCACCTCAACCATGGAGCAACCAAAACTCATCGGTCTAGGTAAGGCTCTAAAAGCAGCTATGGTGGAGGAAGAGCCAGGGTCAGCCTGTACAGCAGACGATCTACAAGCAAATAGTACCAAGGCACAGTCCAGCAGCATGATAGGTGCCACCAAAGCAAAAAAGAAAAAGAGGCGCGGTCAAAAGATCCCTCCCATGAGAAGGAAGAAGAAGAGAAGAAAAGTGGAGGATACCGTGGGTCGCACCCGCAGTACTGAATAGGAAGGCATCAGCAATGTGGCTGATAGGCCAGAAAGCATACAACAACGCAGCAAGAAGCGTCGCAGTAAAAAAGAGACGAGCTGATAATACACAACAGACCTGACAGTCTTCCGGAAGTTAAAACAATATCGAGTGGCTGATAAAAGTTCAGAAGGCTAACTGGTGATGTCGTCCTGAATGCTCCAGGGGCACATTCATCAGATGTATCATATTGTGTGAATCTGTACATATGAGGAGTGAAATTCTCCGACCCCCAGCAGGGTCGGAGAATCGCCTGGGGGCGCCTAAAATCCCGCCCGCGCCGTGGCAGAGATTCTCCATCACGCCGGGTAGGGGAGAATGCCGCCCGAGATGTGTAAAATGACAATGCAGATCATGGGCGGCATTCTCCCCTACCCGGCATGACGGAGGGTCCCGGAGTAGGGGAGTGGCGCCAACCACTCAGGGGTCGGGCCTCCCCAAAGGTGGGGAATCCCCACCTTTGGGGGCCAGCCCCGCGCCGGAGCGGTTGCCACCAGAAGACCGGCGCAAAAAACCGGCGCCCCCAGCTGCGGGGCTGGCCGAAAGGCTTTCGCCGGTCCGCGCATGCGCCGGCAGTGACGTCGCTGACGTCACTGCCGGCGCATGAGCGATGTGGGGTTCTCTTCCGCTTCCGCCATGGCGGAGGCCATGGTGGCCGCGGAAGAACTAGTGCAGCCAGAGCACTGGCCCGGAGTCTGAGCCGGGGGCCCCGATTGCGGGCCAGGCCACCGTGGGGGCACCCCCCGGGGTTCGATCGCCCCCCCGCCCCCCAGGACCCCGGGGGCCTGCTCGCGCCGCTGAGCCCACCGTTCCAGAGGTGGTTTAAACCTCGGCGGCGGGAGAGGCCTCCCAGCAGCGGGACTTCGGCCCACCCGGGCCGGAGAATCACCGCAGGGGCCTCTCCAATCGGAGTGGCGAGATTCCGCTGCCGCCACTTCCTGGGTGGCGGAGAATCTCTGCCACGGCGGGGGCGGGATTTTAGGCGACCCCAGGCGATTCTCCGACCCTGCTGGGGGTCGGAGAATTTCGCCCCATGTTTGTAAAACACAGTTATATTTGAATACAAATGTTAAAAGTTCCAGAGGAAGGGAGATGTGGTGATATTCCTGTGATATGCCTGTCCACAGTTCTGCATATAGTTAGTAATGCGGCCTCCAACCAGCTGGTGATGATAGAGATCCATCACGTGACTCAACACACCCAGCAGTTGGTAGTAAGACGTACACGAAGACAGTTGCACTTAGAGTAGCTCCAGGAGAATTCACTGAATTCATTTAGTCGCAATTGTTTGCATAGTAGTTCCTTAGTTATCTTTTCCACGTGTTTTTGCTAAATCATCTTTATAGCTAATCAACTATATGTTCTGTGTACATCATTACAATGGTTACATCACAGAACACGAATCCACTGATTACTGCTCACTCGCTAACCCTTTGCACTCTGAGCTCCACATTCAGTTCATTCCAAGGCTCGCCTTTAGCATTAGCTGAGAGGGTGAGCAGAATTACTGCATCCCAGACAAGGGGCAAGATTTCAGAGCTCACCAGGCTGCCCAGTTCAAAAAGCTGCTGTTGCAGTGGCGTAGTCACATGCCATTACCCCTCCCCCCCACAGTTTTATGCTCAAGACCTTACAGTAACGGCGCGGAGAAGGGAACCCCCGTGCATACGCGGGAATATGCCAGCCGGTCTGTGCATGCGCGGAAATACGCCAGCCTGTCTGCGCATGCACGAGATCACGTCAGCCATTCTGCACATGCGCGAACCTGCGCCAGCCCTTCGGCGCCGGCTGGAGCTGCGGGAACCACTCCAGCGTCAACCTCGCCCCCAAGAAATTGGAGAATTCCTCACTTTGACGCTGTTGACGCCGGAGTGGTTGGCACCGGTTAGCCCGCCAGCATGGGGACATAGCCCCATTTTCGGAGAATCCCGCCCAATGTTCCTTCTCACTCACTGACCACTTGTCTATTCTCCCGCATGATTTCCTTCCGATGGTGCCAGCCCATCGGGGGTGGCCCCCCCACCGCCATCCAAGAGAACACCTCGGAGGAGAGCTCCGAAATGCCACCGTCGAGGCATCACAGCTGTCATCTCCACCCTCCACTAGTGCAGAGACATACACATCAGTGGGCGAAAGTGGTGGACAGACTTCTGGGGCATAATCTGGTGAGCACCACACAGTTACTGATGCACATCAGTTGGAGGCATTTCAGGGCGGGGGGAGCTATGGCGGTGGGCACTGCTGCTGGGCATGAGTGTGGTGCTCAGGTGGGTGTCAGTGTGTGCTGGGGCACAAGAGTGGTATTGTGCTGGGGGTGGGTCCAGGCAAATCAGCTGGCGGAGCAATCTTTTCCGTCGTGAAGCCCGTGGGGAATCATTAAGTGGCCTAATTAACGTTAAGGTACCAGTGACGGCTCCCCGGGTCCGCCAACAGGAAACACCCAGCAGGTCCACACACGGAAACTTTTCTGTTAGATCGTGCCCGATGTTTTATGCTTTTGTTTGTTGGTTTATGCTGATTTTCATGTTAAGTTTTTTAAAGCTTATTAAAAGGTAGGGAGATTCCTCACTCTAAAAGCACCTCTCCAAAAATACATCTAGCTTTGCAAATTTATAGAAATTTAATTTAGCCACTTTCCAGCTATCACAATGGAGCAGAACTGAGAATGCTAGTTGAAGCAACTAATTAATAATTAGATGCATCTTTCTAGTCCAAATCCAACTGACAGACAATCCTGCACAATAAATGTAGCTCATTGGAATGAGCAACCTGCCTATAATTTTCGACTCAAGAAGGTAAGCAAAGGACGTACCTTCACTGATTAAAAAACACATTCCTCCAGTAATTTACATCACTAAGTATATATACCATATTGCATACAACAAAATATACAATAGTAATAATGGATCCAGTGGCATGGTTACTTTGGATAAACTACATGCTCAGAACAGAGCAAGAGATGGAAAAATATTACACACATCAGAACTTTCTGATCCATTATAAAGTTATTAACTTCAAAAGAGACTTTTATGGATAGTGCATGAAGAAAATATTTATTTTATCCTTTTACGTTATTTCAGTTGTATGGAGGAGGGCAAAGTTACATTTAAATGCACCAAAAGCTGCAAAACTAATGAGTTAGAACAAATGCATTCTTGTGTACATGAAAATACACAGCTCAGACTGTTTACAATCAAAGCATGGATAAAGTCTGGATACCATATGGTATAAATCTTATTAAGGCTGTTAAAAATTGAGAACAGCTGCATATTCTTTGTTAGTAACAGAAAGAATATTTTAACCATATTTGACATCTACATGTAACTATGTCTATATGAAGTGCATTGCAAATCTTGCAGTGTTTTAAAAGATGATTTTTGCAAACTCATATTGTATCAAACTATTTTTAACCGATACTTCCTGTAGAAAATATTTAACTAGCTGCTACTTGAGTAAATTCCACCCTTATTGAAAAATGGCATATTGTACACTGAAAATAGAATGTTTCACCTTTTTTAAATATTACTAATCTCAATGGTGAAACATAGGGCGCGATTCTCCGGACTCATGACGGTTCGGAGAATAGCGGGCGTCGGAAATTTTTACGGCGACGCTGTTCCGACGCCCTCCCGCTATTCTCCGAACCCCGCAAAATGTCGGAGTCGCCATTCCCGACAAACGCCTCCTTCCCGCCCCTGACACGACCAGAATCGCCACTGATAGCCCCCCCCGCTATTCACCGACGTCATGGCGCCCTGTTTGCACGTCGTGAAACACACCTGCTTTTTAAATTCGTCAACCAGTCGGCCTGGCTGACGACAGCTTGGAGGAGGTCAGGGCACCACTCTGCGCACCGCTCAGCGCACCGCTCAGCGCACCGCTCAGCGCACCGCTCGAGTCTGGCCACAACGGGGAAGGCATCCCTGAGAACGGGAGGGGGTCCAGAGCGGGGGGAGTGGGGGCGACGGGGGAGGCAGTGGGGGGCGACGGGGGAGGCAGTGGGGGGCGACGGGGGAGGCAGTGGGGGGCGACGGGGGAGGCAGTGGGGGGCGACGGGGGAGGCAGTGGGGGCGACGGGGGAGGCAGTGGGGGGCGACGGGGGAGGCAGTGGGGGCGACGGGGGAGGCAGTGGGGGGCGACGGGGGAGGCAGTGGGGGGCGACGGGGGAGGCAGTGGGGGGCGACGGGGGAGGCAGTGGGGGGCGACGGGGGAGGCAGTGGGGGGCGACGGGGGAGGCAGTGGGGGGCGACGGGGGAGGCAGTGGGGGCGACGGGGGAGGCAGTGGGGGGCGACGGGGGAGGCAGTGGGGGGCGACGGGGGAGGCAGTGGGGGGAGACGGGGGAGGCAGTGGGGGGCGACGGGGGAGGCAGTGGGGGGCGACGGGGGAGGCAGTGGGGGGAGACGGGGGAGGCAGTGGGGGGCGACGGGGGAGGCAGTGGGGGGCGACGGAGGGGGCAGTGGGGGAGACGGAGGGGGCAGTGGGGAGACGGAGGGGGGGGTTAGGTAGAGAGTGAGCCGTCCAACCCCGTTACAAAATGTCTGCCAGCGTGCCATGGCGTGCAGGTCACGAGGACACGGCCGCTGGTTGCCCTGTGGCTTCCGGACACAGGCCACTGACGCACCCGTGAGGAGGCCATAGTTTACTGGCCGTTGGATGCAGAAAGTGACCAGGGGTTAGGCTGCCCGCATGTCAGCAGCGCGACCAGTCCACCGGGACACACAGGTATCCCATGGCAGGCGGCTGCCGAGGTGTCGACTAACCTCCGTCTAACATGTCCCGTTTCTCTGCCTCCTACCACCCTTCTGTAGGTTAGCACAATGTATGGGAACAGAACGGCTATGTTCTGCGCAGTGGTTGGGGCCGCTCTACTGGATTTGGAGATGCAGCAGCATCCACACCCACAACCCGCAGTGGATGCAGGGCCAGCTGCAGCAGCAGAGGGAAGGGCCGAGGAGTTGCCAGTCGTCGAGCAGCATGGGGGGGGGGGGGGGGGGGGGGGGGAGGAGGAGGAGGAGGAGGAGGAAGAGGAAGAGGAGAGAGTGAGGGTGCAGCCACGGTGCAAGAGGCGACGACCAAAGCCGAGGGTGTACCGTGTCCGGGTCTCTTTCCTAACAATGACGGACATCACCTGCAGGAGGAGACTCCGGCTGAGTAGGCAGACGGTGATACATATCTGCCAACTCCTGTCGCACCTCACCCCACGTGGAACGGGGGGAGGACACGCGATCCCGGTTGCCATCAAGGTGATGGTCGCTCTGAACTTCTATGCTACCGGCTCCTTCCAGTCTCCGAGCGGGGACGTCTCTGGGATCTCCCAGTCATCGGTCCACAGGTGCATCCGGGATGTGACCGACGCCCTCTATGCCATCGCGGACCGCTACATCACCTTTCCCGAGGACCAAGCAAGTCAAGACTCATGAGCTCGTGGATTTGCCAGTGTGGCCGGGATACCGAGGGTTCAGGGGTCAATCGACTGTGTTCACGTCCCCATGCGCCCGCCTGCAGGGGACAAGGAAGTGTTCACAAACAGAAGGGGGACATACTCCATTAATGTCCAGGTGATATGCGACCCCCACATGAGGATCATGAACGTCTGTGCAAGGTTCCCAGGGAGTGTGCATGACTCCTACATACTGGCGCAGTCGTTCATCCCTGCGATGATTGAGGGACGTCCCCCCCGGCTGAGGGGCTGGTTGCTAGGCGACAGGGGTTATCCGCTGAGGTCTTGGCTGATGACGCCTATACGGAGGCCTCAGACCAATGCGGAAACACGATACAACGAGGCCCATGCAGCAACCAGGGGTGTGGTGGAGCGCTGCCTTGGCCTCCTGAAGATGAGATTCAGGTGCCTGGACCGCTCCGGAGGGGCCCTGCAGTACCAGCCCGACAGGGTCGCTCGCATTGATGTGGTCTGCTGTGCGCTGCACAACATCGCGATGCAGAGGGGAGATGACCTGCTGCAGGAGGCGGAGGGAGAAGCTAGTGGTAGTGGTGCCAGCACAGAGGAGGAGGAGGAGGAGGAGGAGGAGGAGGAGGAGGCGAGGGAGGAGGAGGAGGAGGAGGAGGCTGGCGGAGTGGCGGGCGCAGAACGCAGACACGACCCAGGTGCTGGTGATGTCCAGGAAGCGGCACGACGGACCCGGCAAGGACGGCGGGCACGCGATGCCCTGGTGGCAGCACGGTCCACGCATCGCATGTGACGTCCCCGATGAACACCAAACCACCACCTGCATCGCTAGTCATGCAGAGGGTCACCACACAACTGCCACCACCACAACCCCCCCCCCTCCACCCCCTCTCAGTGTACCCTGCTCCAATTCGACATCACCCTTACCACTGGGTCCAGACGGTATGGCACAACATTGATGGCTGTGTCAGCGGGTGTGATCAGTGCCATGTGGAATGATGACAGCCCGCTCTGCGAAGAGCTGTGAGCTCAGAATCGTTAGAGAGAGTATGACCCATGGCAATAGCTGAACCATCCACCTTGGTGGCCGCTGAGGTCGTCACTGACACTCCATCACGTGCCCGCGTGGGCTAGCTGTGGGAGGGGGTAGGGGCAGGGACTGCACACCCGGCACCGAGGTTTCACCACCCGTCAACCCCAGCGACACTCGGTCACCATCACGATTCCTGTGGCTGTGGAACAATCACACGGTATTACAAGTAAGGTGGAACAGTGCGTTTAATGTTAACAATTATTTACAGGTGCCCTAGCCCCTACAACTAAACTGTGCCCTTCACCCGTGCCAACTTACTCAGTGTCTATCTTAGTTGCCTTACGGGCCCTACCACTACGTCTAAGTGAATCCCCAGATGATACAGCAGGAGTGGAGGAGGATTGCTGCGAATCGCCCCCCTCGACTCGTTTCTCCTTGGCTAAGCGTTTCCTGGGGCGACCCGGCCTTGATGGGCCAGGCTGCTCTGCGGGCGTCTCGGGTGATATTGTGCCACCCTGCTCTGCCTGCTGCCCACCCGATGCACCAGGGATGGGACGGGGGGAGGCCGAGAATTCCGGGACGTCCCGTGATGGCCTTAATGGGACGGACCCCGAAACCTCCTCCTCCCTTGGGGAGCCTGGTGGCCCCCGGGCCTCACTTTGGGATAGAGGTGCGAGCGGGGAGGTGCCCCATCGCACCACCGACACCTGGCGCTGCCAGTCCTGGAGGCCTGCAACGGTATCCACCAGGATCCGAAGGTTTGCAGAGACGGAGTCCAGGGAGTTAGACATTCCCACCAGGGACTGTGCGACCTCAACCTGTGTGTGCACGACGCCATCCAGCACATGTGTCAGGCGGTTGATGGTCTCCGCAACTGACTGCTGGAACTGTGCCAGCGACTGCTGGGACTGTGCTATCGACTGCTGGGACTGTGCCATGGCATGCTGCAACTGGGCCATGACCTGCTGAGACTCGGCCATGGCCCGCAGGGCGCCGGCAATGTCGTTTTGGCTCTGGCACATTGCTGCCTGTGAGAGGGCAACCCTGTCCAGGGCCGAGGATGACGCGTGCACATTAACCCCAACGTCTTGCATAACCTGACCCATTGCCTCCACCGCGGATGCCACCCGTGCGGTGTCGGACTGGGTCTCTGCCATGAGCGGCACCACTCCCTGCTCTTGGACGCGGTTCGACTCCTCTAACAGCGTCTGCAGAGCCAGGAAGGCAGCCCTCCTCCCGTCATTGTTTCCTTGGGTTTCTTGAGGCATCGGCTGTGCGGGTGGGTTGCTAAACCGCAGGAACTCAGAAAACGTCTGGGAGCCAGCTGCATCCTGGGCCTGGTCTGTTCTCCGCGAGTCCGGGCCCTCTGTTGCTCCGACCTCCACCTGCTGTACCTGCTCAGCTGTGATGTGCCAACCAGACTGTGCCCCAGGAGACTCATCACTAAATAGGCCCGCCGGGGTGTGTGTCTCTGGGATGATGGATGTGGTGGGAGAAAGCAGTGCCGCAAGCCCGATGCTCTCAATGTTTAGGGCCTCCTCCAGGGTGTGGGGCTGCTCAGCGTCAGGAGGGTTGTCCCTGGCCATTTCTGGTGTTTGTGGACTTCGAACCCTCTGTGCGTCCTGGTCCGCAGATTGGGTTGGGGCGGATGGGGCTGCCCGCTGATCGGGCACCCTCTGTTGTGAGGCCCCGGGTGAGGTGGCGGCAGATTCCTGTCTCCGTCTGGAGGCAGACGGCCCTGGTCGTTCGGCATCACGTCCTAGGGAAGAGAATGAGACGGGTTATTTAGATTTGCTCGGCAGGCCGCTGGACGGTCCCAGTGGGCAGGGTGTGTGAAGGGACAGAGGATGGGGGAGGTGTCCCAGTGGGCAGGGTGTGTGAAGGGACAGAGGATGGGGGAGGTGTCCCAGTGGGCAGGGTGTGTGAAGGGACAGAGGATGGGGGAGGTGTCCCAGTGGGCAGGGTGTGTGAAGGGACAGATGATGGGGGAGGTGTCCCAGTGGGCAGGGTGTGTGAAGGGACAGAGGATGGGGGAGGTGTCCCAGTGGGCAGGGTGTGTGAAGGGACAGAGGATGGGGGAGGTGTCCCAGTGGGCACGGTGTGTGAAGGGACAGAGGATGGGGGAGGTGTCCCAGTGGGCAGGGTGTGTGAAGGGACAGAGGATGGGGGAGGTGTCCCAGTGGGCAGGGTGTGTGAAGGGACAGAGGATGGGGGAGGGGTGAGTGTTTGTCAGGGAGGGTTGTCTCACTTGCTGCAGTTCCGCCAACCTCGCATAGTGCGATATCGCGGGTGGCAGACCCCCCAACAAGGTCCAGGGCCCTCTGTTCAAAGGTGCTGAGGGGGTGCAGGTTGGGCGAACCCCCTCCAGTCTTGTGCCGCTCACGGTGGTTGTGAGCGGCCTTGGCCTGTTGGGGGAGGGAACATAGGTAGATCATTACAAAACGGAAGGTATCAGCAGTCCGTTCAGATACTGGCACAGTTTGGGGGGGTCAAGTTGTCATAAGACGATTGCATCTCTCCTCGGGGCCAGAGCGCTGGGTCTGCGACAACTTTGTGAACCATCCTCAAATAACTCTGCCCCAATCCCCCTCCCCCCCCCTCCCGTGCCGGGGGGGGGGGGCTTAAGTTAAGGGGGAGGGATGGTTGTGACTAGGGGGCACCCTCATGGCACTTACCCTGGCAGACCTGGTGAGGTCGTGTAGCTTCTTCCTACATTGCTCAGCTGAGCGAGGGGTCTGCCCCACAGCACTGACGGCAGCAGCCACGTCACGCCAGGCCTGGCGTACCGCGCTGGCAGATTGGCGATGCCCTCTCCGTGGGCGGATGATGCCCCTCCTCTGCTCCACGGCATCGAGCAGCGCCTCGACATCCGCATCAACAAAGCGAGGAGCAGCTCTCCTCGGCTCCGTCATCCTGCCCGACAGATTCTGTGGTCGCCCGCGCCTTTTTACGGCGTCGGGCGGCGTCACGTGGGCGTGATCGTGTCGTCGCCGCGTTCCGTCGTCATCACGCACGTAATTGACGCGGCCGCGCTACTAGCCCATTTCCCGGAAGTGAATCCGTCGGGAAATGAAGACTTCGCGACCGTCGTAAAACGCTCCCGATTTTTACGACGGTTTTACGATTTTCCGCGGGTGCGGAGAATCGCGCCCAAGATTCTTCGTAGAAAATTATGCAACAAAACATTTTATGATCTTATTCTCACAAGAGAGATGCAATATGTTTTTCTAGCAGAGATTATATTCTGTAATTATTTGGGCAAGATTAAAGGGCATGCTTTTCTATTTTATTTGATATGTAGTTTAACAGTATTGTTACCAGAATTTTTCCAGATTCTGCCCCCCCCCCCCACCAACCCTGGCCAATTTGGAGCGCCAAGTCAGGAAACTGACTATCATCGGTTGTAATGCTTCTAAGTTATATCTATAACGGTATTCAATTGTTCATTAGCTTATGTGCAAATTACATGAATTATCTTGAACTCATTTTATAGAAACTGAATTTAGCCACTTTCCAGCTATCGCAATGGAGCTTTTTCAAACAAAGTATTATTTTCTCACAGGAGATAAATACATTTTAAAGCTCAACAGTTTATAAAAATAGAGTTGCAGTAAGTCTTGGTTCAGCTAGCAGCAGCTTCTCCTCCAGATTAGATATTGGAGCTGCTGAACCCAATATAAAGACTTGAGCATATAATTGGGACTCTTAGTCTTAAAAAGCGGCACCCTGTCAGACATGGTACTCTTCGGGTGAAATGTTAAACTGAGGTTCCATTTTTCTTTTCAAGAGTTTGTGGAATTATATGAAGGCAAACAGGATGGTCACAGAATCGCCAGTGTCTTTATCAACTTTCTTCCTTCAAATGCACCCAAAAAACAATTTCTCATTCATCCCCTGACTGCTGAATGAAGTTACTGGCACAGATTGGCTGTTAGCCTTGCTGTCTTTTGCCGAATTGAACTACCCACCGTGCAGTTCTAACTCATGGTGTCCGAATCCCACCCCACTATGTGATCCTCCCTGAGACTGCCGTAAGAGGTCCACCCATATCAAACACGGTTGGCAAGTGCCACAGACAGGAGGACCAGTTTGACCATGCAAACCTGTGGGTGGCCAGCAGCCCCAGTGGAAACGATGGGTACGGAAAATGTAGTTGGGAGACTCTGAGAGTGACTGAAAATGGAGGTGCCTTTGAAGATTTCTTAAATTGTTGAAAGTAAGTGTGGCCACAGCTGTCTGCCCATTGTTGTGGAGGGGCACAGGCCCCAGCTGTGGCCCTCTGGGACCAGCAGTTCCAATGTGGAGGGAGCCTTGCTGACTCCTGGCCTGCTGTGGGGGACTATCTTCATGCACCTTCCAGGCATCGGTTTCAGTGTCGGAGCCATCAAGAATCAGAGAGGTACTGATGGCGTCACCAATATTTTCCTAGGTGGACACTTACAATTGATAATGAGCTGCAAATTGCTATTGGCAAATCCACTCAGGGCCATGACCACATTCGGGAACTGCCTTGACACAAGATTTCCTGATTTTGCCCTCACTTTTGCAACAATCTCCGCTTTACCAGGCAGACTCTGCCACCCATAAAGGATGAATTAACAGCCTGATTTAGTTTCCCCTACCTGGCAGAAACCCACTTTAAAGGGCAGTTACGCTGAGCCAAGTCACTTACCCTCTCTGAATCTGTTGCCTTCCCATTATGTCTTGATAGCAACCTGCTCTTTTGAGCAGCCATGCAGGATGCCTACAGAAACAAGGCTTATGCTATTGTTATGGGCCAGGGTTTAGAGAACCCCAAAGTGTATCATGGAGTTCACCTGACCCACAACTTTTAATAGATAGTGGTATGGGGAGCACACGGCCCACTCTACAGGTGTGGCACAGCAGAAATGGAAAAGTATTTTTTAAAGCAAAACAATGTTTATTCTATGAACTCAAGTTAACGTTTTTAAAACAGACAGTGAACATCTTAGCAACCATCAATTCAAATACAACCCCCAAAGAATATAACACTAAGTAATTCTTAATAACTTCCCAAACAACATCCAGAAGACAAAATAAACACCTTTTAACAGAAGCACATTAGGTTTACATTCACTACTGAGAACATTTATAATTCTGAATTCACCAAATGATCAAGAGATAGTCTTTTCATGGCAGAGAGAACAACAGTACACCTGCTCAGTCTGGCTTCAGCTCCAACACTGAAAACAAAACTAAAACAGTCCCTCCAGCAAAAGAAAGTAAAACCCAGCTCCACGCACACTCGGACATCACTGATAAACACACGTTTCTTAAAGGCACATTTCTTAAACACTCATTTCTTAAAGGTACTCTCACATGACAGCATTAAACGACTGCAATAACAGAAATTTCGTGCTCACCTTGTGCCACAAGATGTAATCAGGATATTCTGCGACTCTTCTTCAAAAACTGTAAATGACTTAATGAAACTACATCAGAATCAGCACACTCCAATGACACAGACAGTGTGAACAGGAAAGTTTGGTCACAGGATCTATCTTGAGGATTAATTTTAATTTCGCACCGAGCAAATTTTTGGAATTATTTCTTTAATAACCCTTTTTGATATCTATGCCAGTAGCTAATAAGAAAGAAGATTATGACTGCTTCAACTTTGTTCAGTGCTATACAATGCAAACATTTTTGATTCAAACTTTTGCTTTCTATCGGTCACAGTAAAAATCTAATTGTTACTTGTTATTCTTCCTCTTCCTAACTCAGAATAAATCTTTTGGCCGGGTTTCCTTTGGAGTGCAGTGATGGTGCATCCGTAAGAGCATGAATGCGTCTTGGGTGAAGAATGGATCTCAGCAATTTTATGAGTTTTTTTTTACATATAAATTTAGAGTATCCAATTCATTTTTTCCAATTAAGGGGCAATTTAGCGTGGCCAATCCATCTCCCCTGCAAATCTTTGGATTGTGGGGGCAAAACCCACGCAAACACGGGGAGAATGTGCAAACTCAACACGGACAGTGACCCAGAGCCAGGATCGAAGCTGGGACCTCGGCGCCATGAGGCAGCAATGCTAACCACTGCGCCTCTGTGATGCCCCAATTTATGAGTTTTAATCATATACATTATTGAGTGTGGAGGGGGCCGTATGTGAGGAGGCAGGATATCTAGTTCGACAGTAGACTTAGAGAGCTGCCACAGAGCCTTAAAGAGACAGATTCTGATGATTTGAAAGCTTGTGGTGGGAATGCACTGCAATGCAAAGATCAGTGGGACATACCGCGGAGATGCAGGGGCAAGGGGTGCTATGTGCAACTTTGCACAGACAATGCAGGTGACCATTCAATACCATGATTTCTGCTATGTCTCAGGTGTGTGAGCACATTGCTTCCTCCATTGAAAACAAGGTTGCAACATATGACCCATGTGCATTCTGACCTGCAATGCACTGAATGAGTCATTGGCTCCATATAGCAGTGGCTAGGTGAGATGAAGGATGAGCCACTTTGGGCTGGATTCTCCGTTGGTGGGATCCTCTGTTTCGCCGGCAGAGCACTCACACCTGCAGATTTTCCGACGACTTGAGGGTGCCCACAATGGGAAACCCCATTGGCCGACTGCGGGGACGGAGAATCCCACTGACGGCGGGGGCGCGCCATACCAGAAAACAGATGCGGCGGGATGGAGGATCCTGCCATTGATCTCCCTACAGATTGATAGGTGCCATTGCGTGCCCAGATGGAGGTGGGACATGTGCTAGTTGCCCAGGGATCTTACGCTCAGGAAACCCTTCGGGTGAGTAGCCTCTCATCTTCCCCATGACCCACTATCCTCCAGCAGGCAAGGTCAAAGAGGTTGCCTCTGTACCCATTGGGGACATCACCAGTGGGATGGAGTTCTCAAGACCCCTGACATCCAAAGGACACACCCCAAAGTCAGGGCAGGCAACGCAACATCACACTCAGCTGCCTGCCTCAGCTGCTGCTACTGTTTGGCACCGAGATGTGACAGGAAAATAAAATATAAGAATTTACGGGAGTACAAAAGTAGCATGAATGCTTTTACCTATCCACTTCATCACATGTAAAGATTGTACAATATATTGGGCCGAATCTTCTGAGGAGCGTCAATCACCGTCAGATTGCCACTCCACTTTTTTTTTTACTCACCTTATGCTGGAACTCCACATTTATTGCCTGGACTCCTGATTCCAGCGTCCTTCCTCTATATTGGAAGAGCAGGGAAATTAAGCCATGCCCTCTTTTTTATGACACTAGTTGCCGTAAGATTAAATGTCCCTTTGTTTAAATGCCTTTTTGACAAGCTGCAGAGTGTGGTGATATGCCAATGGGCTAGATCATAGTGGGATGGTGTGAGACCTTCAACCAGCAGGTGGCGCGGTACATGCGGTTTCCAGACCAAGGTCATGTGACCAGGGACCTGGATGTAAAGAGAGGCACATCCAGCCATCTCCAGAAGATTGAGAGGGTATTAAGATGTTCACGTAATTGGTCAGCAGAAGGTGTATATTCCAGAGGAGCAGCAATACTCCATGAAAACGTGCTCTGTATCAGATTGCCATCCTACCACACAAAACTCAATAAAAGGATCTTGGTTTGGACAGATCGAAGTGTTTTGTGAGTTCATCGTAAAGTACAAGGGACCAAACACAACACAGAGCGATAGTAAATGTGTAAGGTAGGCAGCCTTGATATACTCAGGCAACTGCGAGTTCCAAAAGATATGAGTCAGGAGAGCTTTCTGGGAAACAAGCACACATCTGTGATTCTTCACCTCTATCCACAAAACCAGTCAGATGTTTAGTGTGGAATATCTTGTGGTTCACATATGCTGCTGGCTATTGTTAAGGAGATCGAATGGCAATATGACTACTGTCACTTGCCTCTTGCACTCTGGGAAACACGCAATGGCCGCGAAGCCCATTTTCCTGGCCATCTGACTGTTCACCCGTGGTGAACCTGAACTCATTGGCGTGATGGAAGATGGCATTGGTCATCTCTTTAATGCACCTGTGTGAGATGGTCTGCATGACACCACATGTCATGCATGGAGCCCAGGAAGCAGCCAGTGGTGATAAAAGTTGAGTGCCACTAGCATGGGGTTAACAGCACGTCGATGTGGCTGCGGGACTCACTGCAGGATCTGACAGAATTCAGTGACCACTTTCCCGAACAGCCTCAGAGGTCTCTGGCATTGCCCCTCAGACACGTGGAGTTGGTATGCTCATGTCTTGAAGACTGTGCAGTGACCTTCAGCTTTCTATTCCCTGGATGGCTGCCTTCAGACCAGCTAGTGGTTCTTGAGCTGCATGTGCTGGTTTTGAGGCCTCAGTTATTGACTGGTGGAAGTCCTCCTCTTTCGCATCCTCTCATCCTGCTGCCTAGATTGTAATAAGATTGGGCATGCTCTACAAGTGAACTGTGTAAAAATGACCATGCATTTTGTGCAGAGAGCTACATGAGCAGTGAGACTTTCTACTTCTCCCATTGTCCATATCAAAAACTCACCTCACCTCACACTGGCCTCCTCCCAGTTGGATCTGCACTCCTGGCATGCAGAAGTGAGTTTTTGAAAATGGCCAGTTTCAATGTGTGCGACCTTCGTTTTGCAAACTATGACTCTACACTCTTCCCTTGTTACCTTTAACTTTGTCCCCATTGTTACGACCATGTAAGGAAGGGTGAATTACTCCGCTATTCTCCCACTCCGGGTTTGACCGTAACAGAATTTCTTTTACGGATTTAGAGGATATGCTTCGTCGATTCTTGAAGAGTCCCTATATTTACACTTTGAGGTTGTAAATTATTATTTAGCAGGTTTTCTTAGGTTAAACAATGGACAAGAAAAGTTTATTGAAACTATTCCAATGGAAACCACAAAATACCTACAGTGCAGAAGGAGGCTGTTTGGTTCATCGAGTCAATACCGACCCTCTGAAAGAGCACTCCACCCAGATCCACTCCCTCGTCCTATCCCCGTAACCCCACCTAACCTGCACATCTTTGGACGCTAAGGGGTTATTTTAGCATGGCCAATCCACCCAACCTGCACATCTTTGGACGCTAAGGGGTTATTTTAGCATGGCCAATCCACCCAACCTGCACATCTTTGGATTGTGGGAGGAAGCCGGAACACCTGGAAGAAACCCACGCAGACAAGTGAAGATGTGCAGTTTCTTCTCTTCTCAGGATGGTTACTTTGCAAATCGGGCACAACACCGCCGAGAGATGCAGAGAGACAGAGACAGCAGATGCGTTCAACAGCCTGTCTTTTGTTCTCTCTCCTGTTTGGTATGGGTTCCTAAAGTACTTGCTGGGTGCATATTCCAGAGGAACTCTATTACTTCATGTCTGCTGCAATTAATATTTTAGAACAGGTAATTCCATTTTGATATCTCATCTCAGAAACACTTCTGATGCCCGAGAAAGGTATATATTAACGTCGGATGGGTCATTCATTCTCCCCAGGGAGTTGAGTGTCTATCTTCATCTTACTGGATGTAATGCTAAATTGTGTGTATTGCAGTAATCTGGGCAGTTTTCCATTGTCTGTAGAGGATCCTAGTTTTTTAACATTCGGATAGAAAAAGAAAAATGAAAAATTGTATAATTGAAAAGCACATCCCTGTAACACCATCATCCTTAACCCTTCGAACTTCATGGTGCGGCTTCTCTCTGTAACCCTTGAACCTCCTCCCATCACTCTGGATCTTGCCTTCATGGGACCAGACATGACATATATTCTCCCTGAGCCTACCCCCATACCTGTCGAGATTCCTCTTTTGTAACTTCCTGCAATTTTCTACAAGTTTTCGTTACACCCCATGATCCACCCTACGACACCTTTCAATGTCCTTATCTCAGACTGGACCTGCCACCCTCCAATCAAACCTTTCACTGCAACTGTAAATGTTCCTGTCAGCCAGCAGCACCCTGTGTTTTACCAAAAGGGCCCAGATGTGGATAGTACTGACCATGCTTTTTTGACCTTTCATTTATCACACTGATTGCAACCACTCCGTCTCCTATCAAGCCGCCAGGCCCTTTCCATTGCATATTTTCAAACCCCGACCTCACCCTCTGTCCTCTCTTGGAGCCTGCTCTCCTCCTTCACGCAATGACCTCTCCTTTCTAACTCCCTCAGAACCCTCTTTCAAAACCTCCATGTCAAACTCCACCCTCTGTTCTCCCTCTGAGTCCACTTCTGCTTCTCTAGGCCTAAACCCTACCCTGTGACATCCCTTCGAGCCCTCGTCCACTCCTCCATGCCCCCACCCCACTCTCTGTTCTACTTCAGAGCCCACTTCCACTACTCCAGGCTCCCAACCAAAATTGTCCTTGATGGTCACAAAATCTCCCCCCTTCCCTTGTGCTGCAGAGTTCAACAAGAAAAACAATATAGCATGAAAATATATAAATCAGAACTTGCCACAGGTTGGTGGTGAGGCCCGACCCCCACTGCCATGCCATTGACTTAATTTTTCATTCTGAACCCGCTATCATGATTTCGACAATTCGGCTCCTGCCTGACTAACCAAGTCTATCCATCATGTTTCCTGCTTCGAGTCTTTCACACATTCTGCCCATTGTTGCCAGAGATGCATGCCTATATACTCACTTAAATGGGCCAAAGAATCCAGCAGAAATTTCAGAATGATAGCTGGTCGGTGTAGCAGCTTTATGGATCAAAAATATCTAGTGTTGCAGTAGAAGGCGAAGATTGCTCAGAATACCAGTTTCAAGTAATTCAACAGAATAGCAAAAACACAAGTATTCTTGGGATGGATTCTCCGTAGGAGACTATGATCTCCCACCGGAAATGAATGGTTAGCTGGATTGGCCATGCTAAATTGCCCGTAGTGTCCTAAAAGGTAAGGTTAAGGGGGGTTGGGTTACGGGTATCGGGTGGATATGTGGGTTTGAGTAGGGTGATCATTGCTCGGCACAACATCGAGGGCCGAAGGGCCTGTTCTGTGCTGTACTGTTAAAAAAAAAAGAATGGTGTGAAATTCCCACGCTTCCGATGAGCAGCCAAATGATTTCTGGCCCTGCTTATAAGCTCTCCACGTAAAACAGCCTGTCATTCCAGCCAGGGAGTTAACCGTAAGAGGTCCTGCTCCCCCAGTTCCAGGAGTCTGAGATTGACCTTAGGTTGGATGCCATTCAGGAGAGGAGGGACACCCACTTACCCAGGGTGGGGTGAAGACTCAAGCCAGCCCTACTCAACAGCACATGAGAAGAGATGGCAGAGGCTGTTGGTGCTGGCAGCATCATTAGAAGGACGGGCACTTAATGCAGAAACAAGGAGAACAACATCGTTAGGTCTGCACCGGTGAGTCACTACCTCTGTGCCCGTGGCATCACTCCTCACATTTCCCCCCAATCCTCTAGAGGTCAACAACACTCCACCAGCCTGTATCTCCCTTACAACCCAACCCCCACCAAACCATAACACATATATTGCGCATTTGGCCAGCAGCCTTTCACACACATGCCAATCAGGTACAGCCCGCTCATAGAACTCAACTCCCAATGTCTCACCTTTTTGTGTCCCCAAGGATAAGGGCCATAATCAATGCAAGTGCCAGAAGAGAGGAGGGGAAATCCCAAACATTCGGGTCCACACCCCTCTGTGGAGAGGTCCTTGCAATTAAGGGGTAGGCAGAGGAAAGGGCAGTGTCTGTGATGGAGGACCCCCCCCATCTTTTGTCTTGCAGGAAAACTATCAGATGAGACCAGGCTGTCTGGGGTTACTGCACCCAGCCTCATGGACAATGGACATTGCTGCGGCGCTCCAGAGCTTGGCCATTCACAAAGAGTCATGGCTGAGTGCATCAAGAGCATTGACCGGGCACTGACTGGCCTTGGCCAGTCACAAAGGGACATGGAAGAGGCAGTGTGGGACATGAAAGAGCAATGAGGGACATGTCTCACTCGCTGAGGGACATGTCCCAGTCTCAGTACACTATGGCTGAGGTGTAGAGAAAAGATCAACTTAATACGAGGTAGGTCCATTCAAAAGTCTGATGGCAGTAGGGAAGAAGCTGTTCTTGAATCAGCTGGTAGCCTCAAGAGCAGCAGGCAGAACAGGATGACATGTCAACACCTTGACACCCGAACGTTGGCTGGGCCCATCCAGGCCCATGCACTCCAAAGGCCATCAAGGGCATCACAGGTCAGAGACTGAGACGCGCAGCAGGCCACTTCCACTTCTGATGTTCTGTGTGGGGTAACACCTAGAAGGAGCGATAGGCCATGTAAGATAAGGAAGACACATGCCACTTAAGTTGGCATGTGTGTATTAGATAGAAGGGGTAAGAGCACATCATCACACATAATCACCATTAAACACTTTTGCAGCAGAGGGACGGGGTGCAAGAACTGAGGGAGAGGGAAGGGTTGGGAGGACTGGGAGAGAGGGAAAGGGTGGGCTGTTGCCCGGGCATCCTGATGGGCCTGGTGATGTGTTAGGATATTATGACACCTGGTCCAAGTTGAAGGTGATGTAGTCAGATGTCCAGGCACATAGGACACCCGTTGGAGCGCAGATGGACCTGTGCATGGACGGTTCCAAGATCCCATGCAGGTCCCTGCTCTAGTCCTGGAATGAGCAGGAGACATGGAAGTTCAGGGCACTGTCAACTTGATGGCCACCGGGACAGGTCTGCTTCAAACCCCCGCAGTGCATTTGGCACAGATGGCGCACCATCTCCCCGGTGAGCTGGATTCGACGTCGGCACATGTAGTCCTGCAGCTCCTCAAAGGACAGGCGCCGACAGTATAAACATAGCCTGATGTGGCGCCTCCTTTGTACGTCCCCCTCGGCCTGTTGGACGACCGGCACGTGAGCCTCAGCGCATGGCCCCTGCTCTTCTGGTGCAGGCTCCTCTTGTGCAGGGTCCTCTCTGGGATTGCCCTGGCGCTCTATCCTCTGTGCATCCACAATGGCATCAGCGGCCAGATAGATAGCGAGCATAGTGTGGTGAATGTGATTCACACTATATATAGTTGCCAATATCACTCCATGTATATATGTTCGTTATCTACCCAATGTAAGTGCAGTTGCACTATCCGACCACCAGGGGGAGTCACTCTGGGAGTACGCGAGAGTTGTACTGGGCTCCTCCCTTGGCTCCGCCCAGGACTCCTTCCCCTGGGACCGACGTATAAAGATCAGTGCCTTAGAGCCAGCCTGCCATTTCACCTGAAGTTCAACGACGAATAGGCTGGCTCTATTGTAAGTGTATTAAAGCCTCTGTTCAGATCCAACTACATGTGTTCGCTGAATTGATGGTTCCATCACATAGCTGACTGTATCTGAAATCCATTCTCTGTGGGTGGAGGGGGGAGAGATAGAGAAAGTTAGCAAGATGAGGATTACCTTGACCAACCAATGCCACCAGGTTACATGATCACCTTGAGTTCTACTGCTGTGCCATTCCCAACATGTCCTCCCCTTCCCTCTCCCAACCCCTTCGATATGTTGTTGTCCGCACTAAACCCCTGTCCCCATCAGTGACTGACAACTGACCTGTGATGTGGGCAGCCTCTATTCTCGCCATTCGCCCCTGTTAACAGGGGTACCGGTGACTTTGTAACTCGTGTTAGTGTTAGGCTCTGTGGCTCCTGTCCTGTTTCTCCAGTGGGGTCCACTGTGGGTTTTCTCACCGGGTGGACTGTGTGTTATCCCACCAGCAAGTGGCAACTGGTTGTGTGGTGGAGATGGTCAACTTGTGCTGCCAGTTGCCTTAATTCTAAGAGGATAGTGTGCAGGCAAGTGCTACAGATGCGGCTGAGCAAGGGATGTGTGTGTGTGTGTGTGCTGGGAGCTTAGCTGCAGCCTTACGTGAATTTAACACACTATGCGTTTAACAGGACAGCGAACTGGTCAGGTTTCCTGACCAGGGGAAGGATGGATGGGATTAGGGGCACGGTGGACAGGCAGGCTTTGGAGACAGCTCATGATCCTCAGGGGTAGGCTAGCCACCGGGGCGGAGCATCGTGGAGCGGGGAGCATCCAGTGTCCAGCCCGTTAATCGTAGTCAAATTGATGGAAACTGTGGATTTGCATAGGGCCGCCGGCACTGGGCACGAACTTTGATGCCACTGTCAGCTGGGGATCGGTGCATCACAACCGGATCGGTGCTTGGCGGCAATCCCGTTTTTTGCTCGACACATATTCTCCGTCCGACTGTGAATCTCGCTGCCAGCGTTGGGCAGTGGAGAATTCCGGCCATTATGTCATATCGGCAACATGGATGAAAGGCTCATGAATTTCCGTATGCCCAGCAGCCGAACTGTGTTTTGGAAAAGTTTGAAAACATTTAGAGTGAAAAGCACTTGGCTTGAGAAGGCACAATTCACAGTGGTATTAGACTGCACAGCTGACAGAATGAAATTAAAGCCAATAGTAATATTTAAATGTCAAACCATGTCAAAAATCAAATGTGTTTGAGTGTTTGTGCATGTTCATAGCAACATTTGAATGGGTAAGGAAGTTGTGGATTGATAATGTGTGGAATAGGCATCTTCAAGCCTATGTAAAGAATGCAGCTTATTAGTATGGGACATGTTCAGATCCCATATAAACAATAAAACCCATATTTCAGTCATACCATACCTAATTCAACCTTTGGAAGTGTGCCTCAATAAGCCATTCATGGATCATGTTTGCAACAAATGATATAAATGGATGGTTGATGGAGAAAGAAACATTCGCAATGAGTGGAAGTATGAATGCTGCAGCACCTGATGTTTTATGTGATTTCATTAAGTCATGGGATACGGTTAATACTCAAGATATCATCGCTCATTCAACAAGGATGATTATCCAATTCAATTGATGGAGATGAAGATATGTTGTGGAGGGATGTTTATTAAACTGAGAGTGCCAAATCTGATCCAGATAGGATTCCTTATGATGATACCATAGGAAAAATGACTCAGAATGAATTTGATTCACAGTTTGCGTCATATGCCAGAAACAATTAATTTGATGGGTTTTAAAATGCTTTGATTGTGGTTAAAGGTATCTTTGGAGAATTAATTAATTCAATAATCCATGCCACATGAATTTCATGTGAATTACTGGGGTAATATTATTTCACATTTCAAAATTGTCACCACTCACATTTGATACACGGCATATAAATTGACCCCTGTTTTTGGAGGGATTTTCAGGCTTTCATGGTTGTCTTATATACTGCAATCTGTGCTTTATTTTTTGAAAGTTTGGAATTATCTTTTGTAATTCTAAAGGCACCACCTCTGATGGTGCAGGTCGACTGTAGTGAAATGTCATCTTAGATTACATGTTCAAGTTTCTGGAGTTGGGTGTCACTGCACAATTTTCTAATTCAAAGGTAAGTGTGCTACCTTTTAGTAAACAGGGATACCTACAATAAATTTTAGAGTTAACCTTATGGTGGATGACAATACTCATTTGAGAGGCTATTTGAGTAGGTCGCACATTTAGTAGCTCCCGTTTCGGTCGGACTTTTGGACCTTTTCCCCCGACATTTTTGCGCTTTTGAGTGCGGAACTGGAAAGCAATAGTACTCAGGCACAGGACCCATACAGAATTGTATGGATCTAAGAAGCCGGAGGCACCGTAAACAGCAGAAGAAGTGGTCGAGTAAGGGCACAGTGAAGGCTGTGAGAGGGATCAGCATGGATGATGTTCAGAGCAAGGAGCCGACAGCCCAGCCCACAATGGAGCAGCTGCTGCAGACTATGCAGGAAGGCTTTATGGCTCTGAAGCGTGACAACTTGGAGCCGCTACAGAAGTCGATTAACCAGATGGAAAAAAGGCTGGATGATCAGGCTGAGAAGCTCCAGCCGTTGGAGAAGTCAGTGGAGGAGCAGGCTGACTTTCAAACGGTGGAGGATGTGGAGATTTGGAGGTTGAGGGACCAGCAAAAAGTGCTTCTGGAAAGGCTGGAGGACCTGGACAACAGATCTCGCCGGCAGAACGTGAGAATCGTGGACCTCCCTGAGGGGGCAGAAGGGCTGGACGCTGCTGCGTATGTGGAGGGTATGTTCCAGAAGTTGCTGGGGAACAAGGTGTTCCCGCGCCCGCCGGTGGTGGACAGGGCACACAGAGTGCAGGTGAGGCAGCCACGACGAGGGGGTCCCCCACGAGCGATGGTGGTACGCTTTCACAGGTACCTGGACAAGGAACGGATGCTGCAATGGGCAAAGAGCACACTAAGCTGTACTTGGGACAATATCACCCTGTGTGTTTACCAAGATTTGAGCGCTGAGGTGGCCAGGAGGAGGGGAGGCTACAGGCAGGTGAAGGAGATACTGTATAAAAACAAGGTGAAATTCGGGCGGCTGCTTTTTCCGGCGTGACAGTGGGTTATGTATAAGGGTCAGCACCACTATTTTGAGGAGCCCGAAGAGGCGATGGACTTCGTTAAGAAGCAAGGGCAGGCCCTGATCTGAGGACATTTGGACTCATGTTGGAACTTTTAAGTATATGTGGTGTCTCTCCCGTTTTGAAAATTGCCTGCATGCTTGGGTCCGTTTTTGTTGTTTCTTTTTTTGACCTTTTTAGGGTGTTGGAAGGTGGTAAGGATGTGTTTTTTTTGCGTGCTTTTTGCCTGGTTTACCTGAATGTTTCCTTTTTGGGCTCTTTGATTAGTTGGAGTTTGGCTGGGGGGGTGGGAAATAATAAAGAAAACAATTAAAAGAGTTGGGTTAAGATGGATGCTTCAGGGGAACTTTGTGCAATCTTTTTCTGTATGGGAAGGACTGAGAGTGCCTGTTATTTCTTATCTCTTTTTTTTTCTTGTTTAACTTGAATTGTGCTTTTGTGAGGGTTGTTTGTGTTTGCTTAAGTAGGGCTGATCTGGGGAAGTGGTAGGGATGGGTCGGGGAGGGGTGACTGGGAACGATGGTTGGGAGATGCGCTGGCGCCGAGGCTGGGAGCCCCAGGATAGCTGAGTGGGGCTAGTCAACGGAAGCTGGGTGGGGGGTGTGAATATAGTTAAGATTAGAGCAGGGGTTAGGTGATAGGATGGTGTTGCTAGGGGGGGAGCGGGAGTGGGGGGGGGGGGGGGGGGGGAGTCGTTCTGCTGACGGGGATGGAAACTGGGCATGGAAACAGTGAAGAGGTCATGGGTGGAGCTGGTCAGGAGGCGGGCCAGATGAAGCGCGACACATGGCTGGGGGCTGGCCAAGGAAAGTGGATGGCTGATCGGAAAGGGGGGGAGGGGGGCTAACTGCCCTCCAACCAGGCTGATCACCTGGAATGTTAGAGGGTTAAACAGGCCAGTGAAGAGGGCGCGTGTGTTTGCGCATCTGTGGGTTCTGAAGGCGGACATACTCTTGTTGCAGGAGACGCACCTGAAAGTGGCAGACCAGGTTAGGTTAAGGAAGGGCTGGGTCAGTCGGGTCTTTCATTCGGGGCTTGATTCTAAGACGAGGGGGATTGCGATCCTGATTAATAAAAGGGTACAATTTGAGGCGGAGGGCACAGTTGTGGATGGGGGTGGCAGGTTCGTTATGGTGAGGGGTAAGCTCGAAAGGGTGAGAGTAGTCCTGGTCAGTGTATATGGCCCTAATTGGGACGATGTGGATTTTATTAGGAGGATGCTAAGGAAGATCCCCGACTTGGACTCGTGTAAGCTGATCATGGGCGGGGACTTTAATACAGTCCTGGACCCGAGCCTGGACCGGTCATGTTCAAGAACGGGCAGGTTGCCAGCAATGGCAAAGGAACTGAGAGGGTTCATGGTGCAAACGGGAGGAGCAGATCCGTGGAGATTTAGCCGGCCGACGGCGAGGGAGCTCTCATACTACTCCCACGTTGACAAGGTGTATTCCCGAATTGACTACTTTGTTGTGAGTAGGGACCTGCTGGCCAGAATGGTGGGGGGAGAATATTCGGCAATTGCCATATCGGACCATGCTCCGCACTGGGTAGACCTGCAGTTTTGTACGGACAGCTTTCAGCGCTCACTATGGAGGCTGGAAGTTGGATTACTCGCGGACGAGGAGGTGTGTGAGAGGCTGAGGAAATGTATGCAGAATTACTGCAGGTGAACAATACTGGAGAAGTCTCAGCAGCGGTGCTCTGGGAGGCACTGAAGGCAGTGGTGAGAGGGGAGCTGATTTCAATCCAGGCACACAGGGACAGGACAGACAGGGCAGAGACGGAGCGACTGATTAAGGAAATTCTACGGACGGACAGGACTTACACGGAATCCCCAAGGCCAGAGTTACTCAGGAAACGACAGAGGCTGCAGGCCGAATTTGGGGTATGACTACAGGCAAGGCTGTAGAGCAGCTTAGAAAGGTAAAAGGCGCGATTTATGAGCATGGGGAGAAGGCCAGTAGAATGCTTGTGCAACAACTAAGGAAGAGGGAAGCAGCTAGGGAAATAGTGGGGGGTAGTGGATGGGGAGGGCAATCTAGTGGGTGACCTGGCAGGGCTGAACAAGGTCTTTAAGGACTTTTATGGGAAGCTGTACACTTCAGACCCCCCTCCCCCCAGGGGACTGGGGAGGATGAGGCGATTCCTGGACGGACTCACCTTCCCAAGAGTGGGGAGGGGGTTGGTGGACGGACTGGGGGCCCTGGTCAGGATCAAAGAGGTATTGGGGGGCCTGAAGGTCATGCAGTTGGGTAAAGCCTTGGGGCCGGACAGGTATCCGGTGGAGTTTTACAAAAAATTTGCCGGGATAGTGGGGCCGGTGCTGGTCAGGGTCTTTAACGAGGCAAGAGACAGAAGGAGTTTAACCCCAATGATGTCGCAGGCCACCATCTCGCTTATTCTGAAACGGGATAAGGACCCGGAGGCTTGTGGGTCATACAGGCCGATCTTTCTGATCAATGTAGCCGCCATTTTACTGACCAAGATCTTGGCAACTAGAATTGAGGACTGTGTACCTCAGCACGGTAGCACAGTGGATAGCATTGTGGCTTCACAGCGCCAGGGTCCCAGGTTCGATTCCCCACTGGGTCGCTGTCTGTGCGGAGTCTGCACGTTCTCCCCGTGTCTGTGTGGGTTTCCTCCGGGTGCTCCGGTTTCCTCCCACAGTCCAAGGACATGCAGGTTAGGTGGATTGGCCATGCTAAATTACCCTTAGTATCCAAAAGCGTTTAGGAGGGGTTATTGAGTTATGGGGATAGGGTGGAGGTGGGGGCTTAAGTGGGTCGGTGCAAACTCGATGGGCCGAATGGCCTCCTTCTGCACTGTATGTTCTATGAACCTGATGTAATTGTGGAGGACCAAACCGGGTTTGTAAAGGGGAGGCAGCTGGTGGCCAACATAAGAAGGCTGCTCAACGTGATTATGATGCCCCCGGAGAGCAGGGAGGTAGAGATAGTGGTAGTCATGGATGCTGAAAAGGCTTTTGACCGGGTCGAGTGGGATTATCTGTGGGAGGTACTAGGACGGTTCAGGTTCGGGGCGGGGTTTATCGACTGGGTTAGGCTATTATATCAGGCCCCGGAGGCGAGTGTAAGGACGAACAGGACGACATCGGACTACTTTAGACTGTACCGTGGGACAAGACAGGGCTGCCCTCTCTCCCCACTGCTGTTTGCGCTGGCCATAGAGCCGCTGGCAATTGCACTGAGAGCTCCTAGGGGCTGGAAAGGGCTGGTCCGGGGGGAGAATAGAACATAGAGTCTCGTTATACGCACACGATCTGCTGTTATATGTATCGGACCCAATGGTGGGGATGGATGGTATTATGGAAATCCTGAGGGAATTTGGCTGGGTCTCAGGATATAAATTGAACATGGCTAGGAGCGAGATGTTTGTAATTCAGGCGAGGGGGCAGGAGAGTAGGCTGAAGGGGTTGCCGTTCAGGCTAGTGGGGGAGAGTTTCCGATATTTGGGGATTCAGGTGGCATGGGACTGGGGATTCAGGTGGCATAAGCTCAACCTGTCCCGACTGGTGGAACGAGTGAGGGAGGAGGTCCGGAGGTGGGATGCGCTCCCGCTGTCATTGGCAGGGAGGGTGCAGATGGTTAAGATGACGATTCTCCCGCTTTCTTGTTTGTTTTTCAGTGTCTCCCCATCTTTATCCCGCAGTCCTTCTTTAAGAGGCTGAATAAAATTATTCTGGGATTTGTGTGGGCAGGGAAGTCCCCGCGGGCGAAGAGGGTGATGCTTGAAAGGAACAGAGGAGAAGGGGGGCTGGCGTTGCCGAACTTCTGCAACTATTACTGGGCGGCCAACATAGCGATGATAAGGAAATGGATGGTAGGTGCGGGGTCGGTTTGGGAGCGGATGGAGGCTGCTTCGTGCAGGGGCACTAGCTATGCAGCCCTGGTCAGGGCGCCTCTGCCGCTTCCACCGGCACGGTACTCCACCAGCCCGATAGTGGTGGTGGCTCTTGGATCTGGGCCAGTGGAGGAGGCATGTAGGGGAGGTAAGAGCATCGTTGTGGATCCCAATCTGCGGCAACTACCGATTTGCCCCGGGGAACATGGACGGGGGTTATCGACTGTGGAGGAGGGCAGGGATTGTGAGGATGGGGGATCTGTTCCTGAAAGGGAGCTTTCCAAGCATGAGGGCGCTGGAGGAGAATTTGAGCTGACGAGAGGGAACGACTTTAGATACTTACAGGTGCAGGATTTTGTACGCAGACTGGTGCCGTCCTTCCCACGTCTCTCGCCGAAGGGGAGGCAGGACAGAGTAGTTTCTAGGGGAGAGGTGGGAGAGGGTAGAGTCTCAGACATCTACAAGGAACTAATGGGAGCTGAGGATATGCAGACAGAGGACGTGATGCTTAAGTGGGAAGAGGAGTGCGGGGGGGGGGGGGGGTGTGTGGAGGACAGTATTTGGGCAGAAGCCCTGAGCAGAGTAAACACGACCGCAACATGCGCCAGGCTCAGCCTGATCCAGTTTAAGGTCGTGCACCGGCCCACATGACGGTGGCCCGAATGAGCAAATTCTTCGGGTTGGAGGACGAGTGTGCTAGATGGGCCGGAGGGCCGGCTAACCAGATACACATGTTCTGGTCGTGCCCTAAACTCAGGGGGTATTGGGATTCGCAGATGTCATGTCCCGGGTATTGAAAACTGGGGTTGTAATGAGTCCTGAGGTGGCAATCTTTGGGGTTTCGGAGAACCCGGGACTCCAGGAAGAGAGAGAGGCCGACGTTCTGGCCTTTGCTTCCCTGGTAGTCCGGCGACGAATACTGTTAGCATGGAGGGACTCAAAACCCCCGAGCGCTGAGGTATGGCTATCGGACATGGCAAGCTTTCTTGGCTGAGAGAAAGTCAAGTTCGCCTTGAGAGGTTTGCTATTAGGGTTAAAGTGGCAGCCATTTATTGACTTCTTCGCCGAGGAGTAAGCGTCAGCGGGGGAGAGGGGTGGGGGCTAGGGTCAAGTAGAGTAGAGTAGGGGGATATTGAGGCAGGCCCTTGCATGAACAGAGCTGTGGTTTGCACTATGTTTAATTTGTGTCGACTTTTTTTTTGTACTGTACAATGTCACTTTTTCTATCTGCCTAAAATACCTCAATAAAATTTTGTTTTAAAAAAAAATTTCACACACCTAACGTTATACTGAGGTACTAATCTCAAATTGATTATGAAGAATGATTTTTGTTTAAATTAATATACTCTTTTACAATGCTATTTTTAATTGGCATGGATAATAGCAATTTACATCATGTTGAGTTTCTTGCATAAATGTGTGTATGGACATTAGACCAGAACTGATCAGAATTAATCTTGGTGCCCACATACTTAAATAACTTGTCAACATTCGTTTACTATGAACACAAACATGGAGAGTATCATAGTACCAGCACTCATATATATTTTATGTTCCATGCAGACATCTCATTATTGATTTGAAAGAAAGAATTTCAACTGGGTTTTAAATGATGTAAGTAGTAGCTTCTTAAAAAGCTTTTGTACATTTATACAATTAGACCTATACCCTCCGGATTGCCCAGAGTCGGATTTCGGGGATACCCCATGATGCGCTGGAAATCCCTCTAGGATATTCCGATGCAAGGGTTTAGCTATCAAATGCCTAGAAGCACCAATTTTCTCTGGACAATTGTGCAGGCCTTGGAACCATCTGATGGAAGCAATTTAAATCCAGAACTGACCCACTTCCCAGACTGACACCCTCTCTCCTTCCCTCTTGGGCTGACCCCCTCCTGAACTGCCTCCCTGCCTCCTGAACCGATTCCCCCTTTCTCCATCCCGGACCGCCCCCTCCCGAAGTGACCCCTCCCAGGGTGACCTCAGTCCCCCCATTGTCCAACCGACAACCCTTCCCGACCTGACCCGACTTCCCACCCTCCCCTCCCTCTAAACCTTCCCTTTACTGCCGTAAAAATGGGGAGTGACTTACCTCTCTGACTCCAGTTACTTCATGACTTTCCTGCAGGGGAGTGCTTTGCTGCTCCTGTCTCACTCAGCCTGAGTGAGGAAGGTTGGGCAATATAGGGGTCTTCGAAATTGCAGAGCATGTAAGTCCAGCGAGAGTAGCAATCTGACGGAGATTGCCACTCTTCGGAAGTTTATCTTTTAATCGGCTAAGTTGTTGGTAAGGCATTTTTAGAAAAAAATTTAGAGTCCACAATTCTTTTTTTTTCCAATTGAGGGGCAATTTAGTGTGGCCAATAAACCTAACCTGCACATCTTTGGGTTGTGGGGGTGAAACCCACGCAGACAGGGGGAGAATGTGCAAATTCCACATGGACAGTGACCTCGGGCTGATATTCGATCCCGCTCCTCACCGCCGTAATCATCGTAACCACTGTGCCACCATGCCACCCTGGAAAAGTATTTTTTACTGGTTCCTATTCCAAAATAATCTTTTTCAAAGGAGTAGTTTCACGCCTTGGGGAACTGTTCCTGCCCAATTCAAATAATATTCACAGGTGGAATTCAACCAAAAAAATTTGAAGAGTGGAAATCCCTGGCCGTTCCGCCTGGTGACCAGGTGAACGGAGGCCCCAGGTGTCTGGTATCTGGGCAGTGTGGCACCCTAGCATGGCTGATGCCACCTGAGCCCCTTAACACTGCCAGCCTGGCACCTTGCCAGTGCCACCTGGGCACCCTGGCAGTGGTATCTGGATGCCAGCATGGCATTGCCACAGTTCCCAGGTGGCACTGTAAGGGTGCCAGGCTCGCAATGCCAAGGTGCCCGGGTGGCATTTTGCCTACGCATGGAATCAGGCCCGGAGGTATCCTGCCGCTGTGAGGTGAGGTTTGAGGGGCTTGAGCACCCTCCAATAGGTGAGTTGGGGCATTGGGAGGTCCGGGGTCACGTCGAGGGGTCGAGAGATTGGGGCATAATTTCCTGCACTGAGGAGCTTCGATTGTTGGAGCTCCACAGTGCAGGAAATGACGCCCGCGTGGCCTCGGTGGGGAGGGGGGTTCACCACTGGGACCTAAAAACAGAGTGCCATTTGATGGCGGGTCCGTTCCCAGCAGACTATTTTATTTTGGTTAAATCATGCCCTTAGTCATCTTTTGGGCCTTGTGGAATTTCCCCCCGGTCTAGCCAACACTGAGAAAGTTTTTCAATAGTGGGGAGCTGAAGCTACCAGTAAGGCCGGTTCCTCAGTGATTGGGTCGCCATTCTGAAAGAGTATCCGGATCTCTAAGTGAGCTTCCCCCACACCTCCCACCCACAGGCAATGTTAGCCCCTGCACACATGGGCATTACTCCATTCTCTCCAAGTGAGGACACCCCACTATGGGGTCACTGAGGGCCCCAGGGCTTCCCACACCCCCTTTCAGGACACCCACACAACCCTTATGAGGCCCCTTCAAACTCACCCTTCACTGTCTCTCCACCCTTCATACCCCCCTCAAACCCTCTTTCATGGGCATGGCCCCCCTCAGGCCCGACCCTTGGCAGTGCCACCCTGGCACCCAGGAAATCCAGCACTGTTATGAGGCACCCTGGCAGTGCCTCTGCCAGAATGAGTACCACCCGGGCACCTTGGCAGTGTTCGCTTCCACTACAGTCGATGCGAGTTTTGGCTGAGTGCTAAATTCTCCATTCTTGCTGGCAGCGGTAGTGGGGTGAATTTGGAACAGAGATTGGCTCTGTATATATCCTATATGAAAATGAAATGAAAACCGCTTATTGCCATAAGTAGGCTTCAAATGAAGTTACTGTGAAAAGCCCCTAGTCGCCACATTCCGGCGCCCGTTCGGGGAGACTGATACGGGAAGCGAACCGTGCTGCTGGCCTGCCTTGGTCTGCTTTCAAAGCCAGCGATTTAGCCCTGTGCTAAACTTGTATAGAAAACCAAAATGGTAACTGAATAAATTTTAAATATCAAGGCAATTAACAACTAAATGAGATTGTGTTTGCCATATAACTTGTGGCCTTAAAGATAAAACAAGAACTACTTGTGTGCAGCCTTTATAAATATTTAAATATCAGCATACAGACCAGTGCAATATCAATGTAAAGCAAATGTAAAGAATTGTAAATGCAAATAAATCTTAATTTTCAGGCAGATAAGCACTAACTTTGTGAATGTGAAATTGTAGCCTGTTTTAGCTACATTTTGTTACTTACAGATTTTAAATATAACAATCTGTGGAATGTTGGCAGTATCCTCACTGATGCTATTCCTCACAGAGCTACCTTGAGGATGGAGTCCAAGATTAACCATGGTGCCAATGCATCATCCCTGCACCAGCATTATGATGCAACTTGATGGATGAGTGGATGACTTGATGAGTGTCACACGAGATGACATGGTGAAACAAATGGGCCTCATAACACTGCAGAACATTTTGCAACGTCCCAATTTCTACAGCCTTCGCAAGCCTCAGATATATGGAGTAAAGTTCTCATATGCATCTGCTCAGAGACTGTAATGGAAACAAAGGGATCTTTTGGCTAATGTGTCTCTCTAATCTGCTAATGTGTCTCTCTAATCTATATTGTTATCTGTGAAGAATATTTCCATTTGAGAGATTGTTTTCTGTTGACAAATTAAACAATCAATGAAGTCTTCTCCACCTAGGCTTGGGTTTGCCTATTCAGCATCATGCATTTCTTAGTAGCACCAGATTCTTTTCTATTGTTTATGCTTCCTTCTCAGAAATCGTGTTGGCTTATTACGCCAAATCTTCTCGTCTTCGGAAAGTCAGACTGCATATACAGCTGAAGATGAAGATTAGTACCCCATAAAAGTCCTGAGATGCGGCCCTCCATGACAGTTGCCTGGGAAGTTTAAACCGATGGGTAAATTCCCTGCTCCTCAAGATCCTCCGTCAATGCCTCCAAATCTGAGTCCGAGGTGAAGATTTGTGACAGTTCCACGATACCTATTGAGGTAGTGACCCAGGAAATGTTAAACAGATTAAACCTAATCTAACATCTGAGTAGCTCCACAACGGATCTTTAATCACTTTTCCTGACCCATTGATTAACCCCCACAACCTGACTAACCCCTAGTTTGACTACCTCTGGACCACGGGCTTATCTCCCGACTATCCCATGACCTGACTACTCCGCGGCACCCAAATTCTGGGTAACCTAGTGGGGAGAGACAGCTTCCCCAAGCCGCTGGATATCGACACGGCTCACAGGTCACTCCAACTAAAACCCAAGGAGGGGGAGCAGTTGAGAGCAGTCATTGCCAATCTGCAGTTACCAGGACCGGGAAAGAATCCTTCGCTGGGCCAGGCAAATGAAAACTTGCAGCTGGGAAGGACACCAAATCAGAGTCTACCAGAACATTGGGGCAAACCTGGCAAAGCGCAGGGCAGAATTTAATAAACAAAATCGGCCCTGTACAAGAACTATATTAAAATTGGGATGCTGTACCCAGTCAGGCTCTGAATGACACATCAGGACAAGGAACATTACTTCACTGCCCTGCAGAAACGACGGGTTTATCCAAAAGGACAGTCTGGACAGATAACAAGGGGCACAGTTAAAAAGAAGGCACAGAGGAGGTAGAGAAGCACCAAAGGACAATGTTGCGTGGGACTGCATCACCTCGTTATGGACAGGGTAAGCAGTTCGTAGAAAGGAGGGGGGGGCGAGCGTAGCAGAGCACGGGAGAGGGTGAGGAGGAGATAGAAGATGAGAATTTTAAAATCAAGGGAACAATTGGTGTAGGTATATCAGCATGGAGTAACAGGCAAGTAGAAATTTAGTCAAGACTAGAGCTAACAAAGAAATGGAGAAGGGCTTTAGAAGCAGATAAGCTGAGGCAAGGGTGGAACTGGACAATGTTACAGAGATGGAGGTCACCGATCTTAGTGGTGGTGTGGATGATCGTCTCTCTGCGTGCAGAGAAAGCCTTCGACAGAGTCGAGTGGAGGTACTTGAGAGAGGTACTAGAGTGGTTTGGGCTGGTGACAAGGTTCACCTCATGGATGAAACTCCTGTACAATGCCCTCAAGGTGAGCGTATGGACCAGCACCACCAGCTCTGAATACTTGCAGCTGCACAGAGGCACAAGGCAGAGATGCCTGCAATCCCCACTCTTATTCGGCCTGGCAATTCAGCCATTGGCAATAGCCCTTACAGCGGTGAGAAGCTGGAACGGAATCCAAAGAGGAGATAGAGAGCACAGAGTCTCACTCTATGCAGATGATCTGCTCTTCTACATCTCGGACACAAATTGCGGCATGGAATGGATCATGAAGCTCCTGAAAGAGTTTGGAGTATTGTTGGGCTACAAACCCAACCAGAGCAAGAGTGAAGTCTTCCCTGTGAACCCGAGAGGAGAGGGGAAGAACAGGGAGGACTTCCATTCAGACTAGCCCAAAGGAAATTCCCTTAGCTAGGGATCCAGATTGCCCATGACTGGACACGAATCAACAAGTGGGACCTGACTAGTCTGGCAAAGGAAGTAAAAAAGGACCTCCAGAGATGGAACACATTCCCGCTCCCCCTAGTGGGAAGGCTACTGATGATCAAGATGAATGTATTGCCCAAGTTCTTCTCCCTGCACAGATCCATACCGATCTCCATCCCCAAGGCCTTCTTCAATGCGGTCGACAAAACGATTATGGCGTTTGTCTGGGAGGGGAGGGAAAGAACCCAAAGATCCCCAAAAACGTCCTGCGGAGAAGAAGAAACATGAGGGTCCTGGCCCTCCCAAACCTACAGTTCTCCCACTGGGCAGCCATGGTGGAAAAAGTGAGGGGACGGATGAGAGAACCAGACATGGAATGGGTGAGAATGGAGGAGAGCTCTGGTACAGGGACGGGTCTCCAGACGCTCGCCACAGCAGCGCTCCCATCCCCGCCAACAAAACACTCAGCAAGCCGAGTTGCGGTAGTCACCCTCCGAACTTGGAACCAGATGAGGCAGCACTTCTGCTTGACCGAAATGTCCCCCGTCTGCGGCAACCACAAGTTTGCGCTTGCCATGCTCGATGCCACCTTTAAGAGGCGGAGACAGGATGGGGAAACACTAACTGTTAGGGACTTTTACACAAAGGACAGGCTAGTGACCTTAGAACTGAAAGACTGCAGCTACCTAACGGGAATGAACATTGACACCTACAGGTTAAGAACTTTGCAAGGAGATGACAGTATACCCATGGACCCGAGACGCACAATGCTAGAGGAGCTACTGGACATGGGTAACCTGGGAGGGAGGAACTGCACGGACGACTATTAGAAGGGGCATGTTCCCCACTGGATGAAACACGGGAAAAATGGAGGACGAACTGGGGATGGAAATAGGGTGAGAACTCTGGAGCGAAGCATTGAACAGAGCCAACTCCACCTCCACTTGTGCAAGGCTAAGTCTCTTGCAACAGAAAGTGGTGCACAGAGTACACCTAACAAAACCTGAATGAGTGGGTTCTTCCCGGAGGTGGAGAGCAAATGTGAACGGTGTCAAGGATGCCTGGCTAATCACACCCAAATGTTCTGAGCATGCTCCAGACTTGTTGGGTTCTGGACAGCCATCTTCGAGGCAATGTCCAGGTTGTGGGGGTGAGGGTGGAGCCATGCCCAAGGGTGGCAGTCTTCACGATACCGGACCAGCCAGAACTATTTTTGGTGCAGGGAGCCGATGCCCTTGGGGGCCGTCGCCCTTGCCTTTGCTTCACGAATTGCCTACCAAAGAATCCTGCTCGGCTGGCGATCAGCAGCAGAATCCAAAACTGCAGATTGGTTGAAAGACCAGTCGGAATTCCTCCACCAAAGATCAAATTTGCTATCCGACGGTCAGAGGAGGGCTTCCAAAAAACGTGGAGGCCATTCACCAAATTGTTCCAGGACCTGTTCGAAGCCAACAACCAACGGTGTGAGAAGAAGGGTGGGGGGATACATACGGGAGCCAACATGACAGCAGGGAACAGACAGGGAGGGCAGGAAAAATGGAACGGGAGGTCAGGGAAAGAGGAAGGGGAGGCTGGGGAATGGCTGGAATGGATAATAGGGGGCCGAGAACAAGGCCACAAAGAACTGAACTGCCAAAGGGTGGGTGGGCCAATACCAATGGATTGTTCTTGTATACTGTACCTGATGTACATACATTGTACAGTGTATAAAATGAAAAACTGCAATAAAATCATTAAAAAAAAATCATTGGTGGAGAGCAGGGTCAATCGCAATGGGAAATCCTGCCAGTGTAAATTGCATATCGGGCCTCTCACTATATTTTGTGCTCCAGTCACCATTCACAACCACTGCGAACAGGAACACAATATCCCAGCCACTAACATTCAAACTGGATGTTTAAACTCACCATACAGCAGCTAGCGCCATAAAAAGGGTGTGTGACTTCTACTCTGATCCTCTTCATAACTGTCTGTCTGGATTCCTGGGCTGAGGAATTTCTGGATGCTGCATAATTTTCTGATTGAACAGCATCAGATGCAGCAGACAATTTGGGCCATTGCCTTTATAACCTCGATGTAGAAACATCTGTGGAGATATAAAAGCAAATTCTGCTTAATTCATATAAGAGATTGCATAAAATGACTAGGAATTATGAACATTAAAGAGAATGATTAAAGATAATCTATGTAAAAGCAAATGTTAGTGGATCAAAAACATTTAAGCGCGCACTGAAATACTTGTGTAAAATTATAATGCACACCATAAAATGGAAATGATAATAGCTGAGACTGTAGTCTTATACATACATGAACATTAGCTTGATAAAACAATGGAACACTTACCAGAATTAATGGAGGTGATGTTAGGGCAGTGTTCTACAAGATGGAATACCTTTTTCTCCTTTCATATATCAGTGAGTGGAATTAAGTCTTATTTTTGGTGAATGATATCACAAATCATTGATGTGATCTTATTTTGATTGTCTTTGGAAGTTCAAGAAATTTTGGCAATTATGCACAATTATTGTATTAATATTCCAGACATGTTGATGTTTCTCTTGGTAAGTACATTATTTGTTATTGAGAAGTACAAGCCCTACTTTGGACTGGTTGATGGGCTGTCATTCTGACAGTTATCACTGGGATAAACAAGATTCTTTCTGTCCCCAGAGATAAATTGAATTGTCTTTTGAAACTTCAGTTGATTTCTTTCAACTTTATTGATTTAATGAATGGAAGTGAATCAGTTAAGCTATGTTTGGGCAGCACAGTAGTACAGTAGGTAGCACTGCAGCTTCATAGCTCCAGCTACTCTACTCCCTGTACACACACGACTGCATGGCAAAACTTGGTTCCAACTAGTCAGTCTGGTCAGGCTAGCATCAGGTCTCCAGTTAAGTCAGCATAGTGTCAACCCACAGTTGAACATGTATAATAGTTAGATGTTAAATAAAATTGTGTTGCATCTCATCAAGTATTGGAAGTCTGTCTCTCGCTACACTGCATCAAGCGCAGTCCACATAGACCCAGCCTGCCCAACACATCAAATGCCAGCAAAACTAAAGAGCTGGTCATTGACTTCAGGAAGCAAAGTATTGTACACACCCCTGTCAGCATCAACGGGGCCGAGGTGGAGATGGTTAGCAGTTTCAAATTCCTAGGGGTGCACATCTCCAAAAATCTGTCCTGGTCCACCCACGTCGACATTACCTCCATCTACACCTCCTGCTGCCTGCGGAAAGGGGGCAGCATAATCAAAGACCCCTCCCACTCGGCTTACTCACTCTTCCAACTTCTTCCATCGGGCAGGAGATACAGAAGGCTGAGAACACGCACGAACAGACTCAAAAACAGCTTCTTCCCCACTGTCACCAGACTCCAAATGACCTTCTTATGGATTGACCTCATTAACACTACACCCTGTATGCTTCACCCGATGCCGGTGCTTATGTAGTTACATTGTATATCTTGTGTTGCCCTATTATGTATTTTCTTTTATTCCCTTTTCTTCCCATGTAATTAATGATCTGTTTAGCTGCTCGCAGAAAAATACTTTTCACTGTACCTTGGTACAAGTGACAATAAACAAATCCAATCCAATCGATTCCTGGCTTGGGTCACTGTGTGGAGTCTGCACGTTCTCCCCGTGTGTGCGAGAGTTTCCTCCGAGTGCTCCAGTTTCCTCCCACAAGTCCCGAAAGACATGCTATTAGGTAATTTGGACATTCAGAGTTTTCCCTGTGTACCTGAACAGGAGCCGGAGTGTGGCGACTTGGGACTTTGCACAGTGACTTCATTGCAGTGTTAATGTAAGCCTACTTGTGACAATAAAGATTATTATTATAATTAAAGTGACACAATTCTTCACTGGTGATTAAGAGTTTATATATCAGAGGCAGAAGATTAGGGTTTTTCAGAGATAGAAATGTATGTATGAGTTATACACAGGACACATATCGGAACGAAAACCAAAGTTATTTACCTCTAAAAGGAAGCTTTTATTCAAAACCAACCTGATTCAAACGTATTACAGAAAAAAAGGAGTGAGAACCTCAACAATGTTGGAATAAGGCAAAACACTACATAATAAAATGTTATCAACTGCATAGAAGTAGCTCCATTTCCAAGAAAAAGGAGATATCGTGGATTCTCCGCCGCCCGTCATTGGTAGCGCGGTTCCAAATCCGGTGGTGAATCGAGCATTGGCAAAAATCAGGATTGGTGCCTTCTGAAGCTTTGATCCCGCGCCAGTAGCGGCAGCAAGCTACATGCACTGTACCAGCGGCAGAATGCGAATAGGTCATCTGAATCCATTTTCATTCGATTAACAGGCTGGAAGCCCGATTCTCCATGCCCCTGTGATATTCCAGGTCACTCAGCCGGGATTCACACGGGTGTAGATTGGTGCAAGTATTTTCAGGCATGCCCAGACATGGTGGACCCCGCGGTGGGTCAAAGCAGTAAGTATTCAACATTGGTGCCCCCAAATTCCATTGAAGGGCTACCCCCACTGTGAACTCCATCCCCCCACGACCCCCATATCAGAGACCCCCCCCATCAGAGACCCCCACATCTGCGACCCACATATCAGAGACTCCTATATCAGAGACCCCTATATCTGAGACCCTCATATCTGAGACCCCCATATCTGAGTCCCGCCATCAGTTACCCCTGCATGGAAGCTAAAGAGCAGTCCAGGCAGAAACAGTGAAAAGCATTGCTATTTCACTTACCAGCCTCTTACACCCGCTGGCCCAGACAGAAATGTGAAAGCAGCAGCTGTTTCTTCACAGAAAACCAAACCCATCAAAAGGCTTTAAACCCCCTCAGATCATTTATCTGTGTGGCTTCTATTCACTTTCAAAGAGAGGTGGCGTTTACTTGCTGTAACTGACAGGGTGCTAGCTTCCAGACAGCCAGGTGTCTGGGTTGTTTATTTACATTTCTCACCACACTTGACTGCATCTTTAGTACCCTGCTTTGAAGCTAACCACAATATCTAGTTCATAAATATCTAGTTATGATTGACAGGTCCTCACGTCACATGTTACGGTCCTGTTCAAAGCTGGAGGCTTACTGGAAGGGGGCTTTTAGGGTAATTTCTAAAGTGGTGCACGTTAAACTGGACTCTGGCCCACGGGAGACTATGGGCGCGATTCTCCGCTCCCACGCCGGGTGGGAGAATCGCGGGTGGGCCGCTCTGGCACCCCCCATGATTCTCCCACCCCCCCCCCCCCCAAAATGGCGTGTCGCGTTTTGCGACACGCCGCTCGGAGAATTGCGGGTCGCCGTGATGATTCTCCGGCCCGGATGGGCCGAGCGGCCTGCCGTTCCCGACCTGTTCACGCCGGCGGCAACCACACCTGGTCGCTGCCGGCATGAACACAGCGCAAAAGGTGAGTATGGGGCCTGTGGGGGGCGGAGAGGGGAGTGAGCACCACGGCCGTGCTCAGGAGGGGACTGGCCCACGATCGGTGCTCACCAATCGTCGGGCCGGTGTCTCCAAGCGACGCACTCTTTCCCCTCCGCTGCCCTGCTAGATCAAACCGCCACGTCTTGCGGGGCAGTGGAGGGGAAGATGGCAACCGTCATTAGGCGCCGCCGGCTGCGTCATTCTCGGCGCGCTGCCTTGACGCCAGCGTCAAGGCCGTGCAGCTGAGATTTACGGAACGCCGCTCCTAGCCCCCGGGGGGGGGGGTAGAATAGGGGGCGAGGAACGGCCTCCAACGCCGTTGTGAAACACTCCGGGTTTCACGATGGCGTCAGCCTTTGCGGAGAATTCCGCCCTATATTCGGTGTGTCGGACCAGCCGGGGTTGGAACCGGGTGCGGAGGTCGATGTTGTAGCCTTCGCCTCGTTGATTGCCCGAAGGCGGATCCTGTTGGGATGGAGATCAAGCTCTCCACTCTGTGCCCTGGTGGGGTGGGGGGACCTCCTGGAATTCGTAACTCTTGAGAAGGTTAAGTTTGAACTGTGGGGAAGGATGGAGGGGTTCTACAATTCATGGCCGTTATTCATTATGCACTTTCAAGAATTGGATTACATCGAACATTAGGGGGTGGGTCTGTATGTGTTAATGGTGACTATGGATGATTCCTGATTCCTTTTTGTTATTTGTTTATGTTAACATGCAGGCTGCTGTTTGGGGGTTTGGTGGGAGGTTGGGATTGTTGTTGATATAGGGATTGACATTGTATTCGTTAGTGATTATTGTTTATTGTTGGTGGGTGTAAATTTGGGAGAAAAGAAGAATAAAAATATTTTAAAAAAAGAAGTTAAGTGCTTTCTGCTGAGAAAATTAGGAATTGAAAGCACTTCTCTGCTGGATTCCCATTGCAATTGCTCCACATTTAGTCATTTGTTTGGAGCCAGGGGTGAAACCTGCCATGAAAGTGATGTCTGGGACCCGAAGATGCTGGCAACCCCAGCCTCACAGAGATTGCCATTGGGACGTTGGGCCATCGGGCCTCCAAAAGGGTTTACCTTCAGGCACCCTTCCCTTTCGAGCCAGCATCACACCCCCTCCCCCAAATCATCGGCATCAGTGGCCCCCAGATGAGCGATATTCCATTATGGGATACCAATTGCCTCCCCTTCATGTCCCCCTCAATAACCACACACCCCTTCATGACCACACATCCCTTCATGGCCTGGCCCCCTTTCAGGCCCGCTCCTTGACAGTCCCCATCGGCACCCTGGAAGTGCCAACTTTACACAACAGCAGTGCAAGGGGCAGAGTCCTGCCATGCTCCTGACCACCTGGGAGCTCCACTGGCCAAGAACCTCCTGGCATGGTCATCATGTCTGGTCTCCGGTGAGCAATGGTGAATTTTGCCAGCCTCCACTGCACCGGCAATTGGGGGGAGCACGAAACCTAGGAGTCGGAAGATTTGAGCTTGAAACCGTCTGGGCATATTTATGCTGGACGTGGTCCATCTCACTCTGTTCAGCGACCGCCACGAACACCATTTAGGGGCTCTTCTGCTATTCTCCTGAAATAGCGGGATGTGCACCAGGCGGAATGCAGGTGGAGAATTGTCCCTGTGTGTATGTGTTGAATGGGTTGATGGTGTGTTGATCAACGGACAATGAGGGGGTTAAGGAGAGGTATGGGGGTTTGGGGATAAGGGGGAGAGTGGGTAGGGGAGGGGATAAGGGAGTTGGGGTGAAATTCTCCGACCCCCAGCAGGGTCGGAGAATCGCCTGGGGCTGCCGAAAATCCGGCCCCCGCCGTGGCAGAGATTCTCCGCCACCCGGGAAGTGGCGGCGGTAGGAATCTCGCCACTCCAATCAGCGAGGCCCCTGCGGTGATTCTCCGGCCCGGATGGGCCGAAATCCCGCCGCTGGGAGGCCTCTCCCGCTGCCGAGGTTTGAACCACCTCTGTAATGGCAGGATCAGCGGCGCGAGCGGGCCCCCAGGGTCCTGGGGAGGGCGGGGGGCGATCGGACCCCGGGGGGTGCCCCCACGGTGGCCTGGCCCGTGATCGGGGCCCCGCTCAGACTCCGGGCCAGTGCCCTGGGTGCACTATTTCTCTCCGCGGCCGCCACGGACTCCGCCATGGCGGAAGTGGAAGAGAAACCCACATCGCGCATGTGCTGGTGGTGACATCAGCGGCAGCTCGCCGCTGACGTCACCGCCGGCGCATGTGCCGACCGGCGAAAGCCTTTCGGCCAGCCCCGCTGCCGGGGGCGCCGGTTTTTTGCGCCAGTCTTCTGGTGCCAACCGCTCCGGCGCGGGGCTGGCCCCCAAAGGTGGGGAGAATTCCCCACCTTTGGGGAGGCCCGACCCCTGAGTGGTTGGCGCCACTCCCCTACGCCGGGACCCTCCGTCACGCCGGGTAGGGGAGAATGCCGCCCTAGGTTAGGGGAGCCTCACACTGATCTGTACAACTGGGGCTGATGCCTCTGCCAATGGAGGTGGATTTTTAACTTTGCTGCATCTCTTTGCCTCTCGAATGACAAGCCCAATTTCAGGCTGGACCAAGACCCCATCTCTGGGGAATGGGGCATGGCATTGCTGGTCAACCCACATCGTGGAACAAAGAGCTAGAGGTGCCATGCTGGTTGTGCTAAGCGTTTTTGAATTTGTCGCGGACCCGTGTACACCATTGCCCCACTCTCTCGATGGTGCGGCCCCACTCTCTTTTTCAACATGACAGCCGGCAAGGACCCCATCTATTCACAATCTATATTAATGATTTAGACGAGGGAACTAAATGTACTACCTTCACCTTTGCAGATGACAGAAAGATGGGTAGGAGGGTGAGCTGTGAGGCGGATGCAGAGCTGCTTTAGTGAGATTTGGGCAAGTTAAATGAGTGGGCAAGTGTATGGCAGATGCAGTATGATGTGGATAAATGTGAGATTATCCATTATGGTAGCAAAACCAGGAAGGCAGATTATTATCTGAATGGCTATAGATTGAGAGAGAGTGGCATGGTGGGTAGCATTGTTGCTTCACAGTGCCAGGGTCCTGGGTTTGCTTCCCTGCTTGGGTCACCATCTGAGCGGAGTCTGCACGTTCTCCCCGTGTCTTCGTGGTTTTCCTCCAGGTGCGCCGATTTCCTCCCACAAGACCTGAAAGACGTGCTTGTTTGGTGAACTGGGCATTCTGAATTCTCCCTCAGGGTACCCGAACAGGCACCAGAGTGTGGTGACTAGGGGTTTTCACAGTAACTTAACTGCAGTGTAAGCCTACTTTTGACACTGATTAAGATTATTAAATAAATAAACTGGTCTGGATACTGTTGGGGTGGGTGTTGCCTTTCAGGGGAAAACAGCAGCTGCCAAGTTCACAGCACCATGGGTGGCTAAGCTGCTCAGGCAGCTGGGATAAATGCGAGTGACAGGGCTATAATGATAGGGGATTCAATAGTTAGGGGCACAGATAGAAGCTTTTGTGGCTGCAAATGTGAATCAAGGATGGTATGTTGCCTCCTTGGTGCCAGGATCCGGGATGTCACGGGAAAGCTGCAGGGCATTCTGGGGAGGGAAGGTGAACAGCCAGTAGTTGTGGTACATATTGGTACCAATAACTTAGGTAGAATAAGGGATGAGGACCTGCAAGTCGAGTACAGGAAGTTAGGAGATCAACTAAAATGCAGGACCCCAAATGTGGTAATCTGATTATTCCCAGTTCCAAGCACTAGAGAGACCAGCAGAAGAGGACAGGTCAAATGAATGAGTGGCTGGAGAGATGGTGTAGCCGGGAGGGATTCAGATTCTTGAGGCACTGGGGAAAGTGGGACCTGTACAAACCGGACGGTTTGCACCCAGGCAGAGCTGGGACCAATTACTTGCAGCAGGATTTTGCTAGTTCTATTGGGAAGTATTTAAACTAGTGTGGCAGGTGGATGGGATCCGAGGAGCAGGATCAAATAGGTCAAATTCAGATCAGCAAAATGGAGATAGAACATTAGCTAGTCACGTAGAGGGTGCAGTGATAGACTTGGAATTACTGGAGAAGCAAAGTTTAAGAAGTGCCCAGCAAGGGAAAATGGTAGGATTAAACTGTGCTTCAATGCACAAGGAGTATTACAAACAAGGTAGATGTGTTAAGGGCACAGGTAGACAAATGGCAGCAGGATATCATTGCTATAAAGGAAACGTGGCTAAAGGAGGGGTGGACGGGACGGTAGCACAGTGGTTAACACTGTTGTTTCACAGTGCCAGGGACCCGGACTCGATTCTGGGCTTGGGTCACTGTCTGTGTGGAGTCTGTATGTTCTCCCTGTGTCTGCATGGGTTTCCTCCGGGTGCTCCAGTTTCCCCCCACAGTCCAAAGATGTGTGGGTTAGGTGGATTTGTCATGTTAAATTGCCCTGTAATGTCCAAAGGTTAGGTGGAGTTACAGGGTTAGGGTGATAGGGTGGAGATGTGGGCTTAAGTAGGATGCTCTTTCAGGGGCCGGTATAGACTCGATGGGCTGAATGGCCTCCTTCTGTACTGTAAATTCTATTTCATTTTATGAAAATTAGCAGCTCAATATCCCTGGTTGTAGAGTCTTCAGACACGATAGAGTGGGAGAAAAAAAGGAGGGGGAGTAGCACTAACGGTTAAAGAATCAATTCCAGGGTGGCATGACGGGCATAGTGGTTAGCACTGCCGAGGGCCTGAGTTCAATCCCGGCCCCGGGTCACTGCCTGTGTAGAGTTTGCACATTCTCCCTGTGTCTGCGGTGGTCTCACCCCCGCATCCCAAAGAATTGCAGGGTAGGTGGATCCCGTACCAGCCTCCCCGGACAGGCGCCGGAATGTGGCGGCTAGGGGCTTTTCACAGTAACTTCACTGAAGCCTACCCGTGACAATAAGCGATTTTCATTTTTCATTTCATTTTCGTGAAAGAGACATACAAGATCAAATATGTAGGCAAATTTCTGCCTGTAAGAAGAAGAGGGGAATAATAGTTGGAGACTTTATCCCAATATTGACTTCCGTTGGCAGCCATTGAGTGAGTGGTCATGCATTTAGGGAGGTCAAACAGTTGTAGGAAGTACACAATAAATGTGAATATACTAAGAGGGGTAAATGAAATGAGAGATCTTGGTGAACAAGTACACAGGCCCTTAAAGGCAGCAGTTCAAGTAGACAAGGTTGTAAAGAAAGCGTATGGAATGCTGTTCTTCATTGGCAGAGGTATAGAATATTAAGGTAAGGATAGAATGTTGGAATTGTATAAAACACTGGTGAGGCCATAACTGGAGTATTATGCACAATTCTGGTCACCACAATCCAAGAAGGATGTAATTGCTCTGGAGAGAGTGCAGAGGAGGTTCACAAGAATGTTGCCAGGGCTAGAAATGTGTGGCTACGAGGAGAGATTGGATAGGTTGGGGTTATTTTCCAACAAAGAAGCCTGAGGAGTGTCTTAATAGAGGTATAGAAAATTATGAGGGGGAGAGATCGAGTGGGCAGTATAGAATTGTTTCCCTTGGTGGAGAATTCTAGAACCAGGGCACACAGATTCAAGGCAAGTGGCAGAATGTGTAGAGGGGACATAAGAAAGAACGTTTTTTACACAGGGTAATAAGAGTCTTCAATTTGCTGCTCAAGTTGCTGGTGGAGGTAGAGACTCTAAACTCTTTTAAAAAGTACCTGGGTAAGTGCTGTAAGCGACAAAGCTATGGACTAGGTGCAGGAAGGTGGGATTAGAAAGGGCATCTGGGTGTCCTCGGGCTGGTATGGACATAATGGGCCAAATGGCCTCCTTCTGTGCTGTAACTTTTCTGTGGTATAAGGAGAGATTGAGTCGATTAGCATTACATTCACTGGAGCTTGGAAGAATGGCGGGATGGAGATCTCATAGAACCCTATAAAATTCTAACTGGACTGGACAGAGTAGATGCAGGAAGGATGTTCCTGATGGCGGGGGAGTCCAGAACAGGGGTTATAATCTAAGGATATCAGGTAAACCATTTAGGACTGAGGTGAGGGGCAATTTCTTCACCCAGAGAGTGGTGACCCTGTGGAATGTGTTACCACAGAAAGCAGCTGAGGCCAAAGCAATATATGTTTTCAAGAAGGAGTTGGATATAGCTCATGAAGCTAACGGGGTCATAGGATATGGGGGGAAAACGGGAACAGGTTACTGAGTTGGATGATCAGCCATGATCATAATGAATGGTGGAGCAGGCTCGAAGGGCTGAATGGCCTACTCCTGCTCCTATTTTCTATGTTTCTATGTTCACTCCTTTATCATTTCACCCATCTCTTTTCAAAGTCAGTGATTCTAAAATTGACCTTTGTCAAACTGCAGTAAGAAGTCTTACAACACCAGGTTAAAGTCCAACAGGTTTGTTTCAAACACTAGCTTTCGGAGCACTGTTCCTTCCTCAGATGAACTGTCAAACTGCATCTGAGTCTCCAGAATGGTTATTAGGTCAATCCTATTATTCCTCTTTGTGCCAGTAACAAATTTATTTTGTTGCACATGTTTCACACATTTTAACTTCAACTCTTTTCCATTTTTCCCCAATGTCACCCCAGTCATGAATGCTATGTTAAGCTCTCCTTCCAGATTTGCTGATTTTCACACAAATTGCTGATTTACACCCTTTGACATGACTCTTGAGTATTTTTGAATTTACACTTGCTGATAAAATTCTTCACCTTTCACAGCCCAGAATTGCTTTGAGGTTGAAGTACTTGCCACAAATCTCATAGGGAAACTCTCCTGGAATTTCCTTGGGAGATCCCTGAAATTGTAATATTGATGTTTTTGTGGAAAGAGGGTTATTTCAGCCATAGTGGGCACGATACGTAACTATTTTTGTAGAACAATAATGAGCACTTCCATTTTGTGCTGGTTCATAAAGTCAGTAATTTTCAAAACAAGACATGTTTTTAGAAAAAATTACAATGGCAATGATAAAAAGCCCATTGTGAACATAATTACCTTTAATGCACATGGGTACCATGCATTTCTATGTGATATCATATGATCTCTGAAGCTTGATGCAGGATGTATGATGTTTGTGGAATCCATTGCAGGAGTACTGGGTCATGATTCAACAATCCCATTGCACACAGTGCAGATCCAGGCACCTCGGGTAATCACGCAGGAGCCCAAAATCAGGCTCTGAGCCGGGCTGACTGCGAGTTACCCGACACACTCCACCCGGCGCAATCTTGATTTCACCCTCACTGGGCAAGATGCAAATCTGCACATTGGCTCATTTAAAGGCTCGGGCGCCGGATTCACCCGATGCCCGGGACTCAATGGTGACCCCTGCGAGACCTCGCCAGGGCGTCATTCAGCACTGGTCCAACAAATGTGGAGCAGAAATAATGACACCTTGGGGGATTTCACAGGCCATTGGATACTGCCGGCTGGTTGGGAACAGGGCAGGGTGGTACCTGGGCACTCTCTCTGGTACCTGGGCACCCAGGAAATGACAGCCTGGGACTATCAGGGGCACTGCCAATGTGTCAGTGGCACTGTCAGGCTAACAGGGTGCCAGGTTGGCAGTGTCAGGGTCAGGCCTGGGGGGGGGGGGGGGGGGGGGGGGGGGGGGCTTGCCAATTGGAGGAGGGCAGGTGAGGGGGGTTCCCAGGGGCCTCGACAATGTTGGGGGTGTGAGGGGAGGGTTGATAAAGTTCAGGACTGCTGATCAAAATGGTGCCTCATCTGCGAACAGCCGTTTCTGCTGCCAGCAGGAAATTCCTCGAAGTGCAGCCTCGGCAGGGAGAAACACCCTGAGGTGAAAAAAAAGGCAAAGTGTTGTTTAATAGCGAGTGTTACCCAGAACTTCAACCATGAGAAACACCCCAATAAACCTACCCAAAAGCGGACTTTAACATTTTCCGCTGAATCAAACGTGGTCTCGAATGAGATGGGAGTGCAATTGACATTTTGTAAGATGCCTTGGATTACTGTAGTTATTATTTTGCAGGTTCTGAACCAGTTACTTAATTCACAGCTAAAATCTTCCAGCTATGCATTATGAAAGGACATCTGCCTGGCAAAATAAAATATTTCCATATTATTGGGGAGTCCCAAATTATAGGGATGGCACGGTAGCACAGTGGTTAACACTGTTGCTTCACAGCGTCAAGGTCCCAGGTTTGATTCCTGCTTGGGTCACTGTCTGAGCGAAGTCTGCACATTCTCCCCGTGTCTGCGTGGGTTTCCTCCGGGTGCTCTGGTTTCCTCCCACAAGTTCCGAAAGACGGGGAATTATGTTAGGTGAATTGGACATTCTGAATTCTCCTCTGTGCACCCAAACAGGTGCCGGAGTGTGGCGACTAGGGGCTTTTCACAGTGATTTCATTGCAGTGTTAATGTAAGCCTACTTGTGACAATAATAAAGATTTTTTAAAAATCAGACTGAGGAAATTCTTATTACCTGGCAATTCATCATTACTGTAAAAGATCATCAGACAATATATGATATGAGGTGAAATTCTATGCCCTCCATAGCCTCTCCTCAATTGTCCAACTGGGTGCAACAGCCCTCAACTGGTTCCATTCCTATTTATACAATCATGGCCAGAGAAACACCCATAATAGCTTCTCTTCTCAAATCTGGATCTTTACCTCATAGTCCCCCAAGGATCTATCCTTGGCACCTTCCTTATTTTTTCATCTGAATGCTATCCTTTGGTAATATCATGCACAAGTACAATGTCAGGATCCACATGTCCCTGATGCCACCCAACTGAACCTCACTACCATCGATCTTGATCCCTCCATTGCCACTGATTTGTCATACCACTTGTCATCCAGTATTAGATGAGCAGAAACTCCCTTCAATTAAATATTGGAAGATCAAAGCTGTTGACCTTGGTCCCAACCACAAACTCCATCTCAGTAATACGCCTTGGCCATGAGGTTTAACCAGACTTCAAGTAGCGGTTTGATACAGCATGGCTTGTCATGCCACTTCAGAGGGCAATATAACATTGCTGTGGATCTGGAGTTACAGGTAGACTAGATCAGTTAAAGGCAGCGGATTTCCTTTCCTGAATCAGGTGGGATTGTAACAACAATCCTGTAATTTCAAGATCACGATTACTGAGTCTTTTTATCCCAGATTTATTAATTAATTAAGGTTAAATTCCCCCAGCTGCCAGAGAGGGATTTGAACTCATGTCATCAGAACATTAGTCTGAGCATCTGGATTACTAATCTATTAGCATTAACACTATGCTACCGTCACATATCATCTCCATTACCAAAATCGCTGTTTCTACTCTTGATTCAAATCATCTAATGCTAAAATTCCCATCCAGACCTTTGTTAACTCTAGATTTGATTATGCTCCTTGGTCAACCTCTCATCATCTGTAAACTTGTAGAGATCCAAAGCTTTGCTACCCATATCCTAACTTACATCATGGGTTCATTCATTCATCACCTCTGTGTTTACTGAGCATCAACATCCTGAAGTTCACCACTGACCAGAAGCCTAACTGGACCAGAAATGTAAATAATGTGGTTACAAGAGCAGGTCAAAAGCTGGGAATTCTTTGGCCAACAATTCTCCTTCGAACTTCCCAGATCTTGTCCATCATCTACAAAGGACAAGTCAGGGATGTGATGGAATACTTTCCACTTCTCAGGACAAGTACAGTTGCAACAAGACTCAAGAAGCTGAACACTATCAAGGACAAGCACCCTATTTGCTCATCACCCCAACCACTGTCTCAAACATTTTCATCAGCCACCACTGTTGTATAGTGGCAGCACTGTGTACCATCTACATAGTGAACTGCAGCAGCTTGCCAAGGCTCCTTCGACAGCGTTTTCCAAACCTAAAACCTCTACAATCCAGAAGAACCTTCCCGAGAGCAATTAGGATGGGCAATAAATGTTGGCCTTGCCAGAGAGGTTCACATTCCATGATCGAAACAAACAACTGGCTTCCTGTCTGGCACATCTTGATATTAAAATTCCCATCCTCCTCTTCAAATCTTTCCTTGATGTTGCCCTTTCCAATCGCTGTAACTTCCTAATCCTTCAGAGATCTCTGCCCTCCGCCAACTCTGCTCTCTTACACATCCCCAATTTTAATCACTCTACCATTGTCACTAAATTGCCGACTGCCTAGTCCCCAAACTCTGGAAGCTCCTCCCTGAAGCTTTGCACCTCTTCTCATCTGCCTCTTCCTTTAAGATGCTCCATAATACCTATCTCTTTGACCAACATTTTGGTTACCTAACCCAGGAATTCCTCATGTGGCTCAGTGCAGTAACAATCCTGGCTTTTCATGGAACAAAACAGAAATACTGTTCAATACAATTAGATTCAGAAGATCTATTTTACAACCTAAATTGTTATTTAAAATAATTATAAATAATAATCTCATCAATAAAATACATTTCCTTATGCCATTTGTCAATTATTATAGACAGGTAGTTATGTGAAAGTTACTAGTAGTATTATTTTAAGTTGCATCACTATCAGGCTTAAACTTTCATTTTTCATCAAATTTAAATTTTACTTGTAAATAATTCACATTACATTAGTTTCACTTAATTCATCATTATTTGTTGAGACTAGTTTAGTCAGAGAGCTAAATGTACTGGCATATCTAATGGTTGGTACACACTGAAGGTTACAGGGGAACTAGGGATATTTCCTTTATTGTAGAAGAAACAATGTTCTTTGTTTTTTTTGCTTACTCTTTATTGAATGTTTATGTTAGTGTCCAGTGTTGTACTCACCACTCTGTGGGACAGTGCCGAACCTGCAATCTCAATTGGTCCCTCCCTTCTATCCATCGTAAAGGACATTGTCTGAGGTCACTATCAGCATGTTCATTGAAATGTTGCAGGTGAACTTAAAGCCCTGTAAAGACTCTGCCAGCAAGAGATGTACCCACATTTGGACAGTAATGACACTAAACCTTTGAGGCTCCTCATTTATTACCTTGACTGACTCACCCATCCTCTGCCCCTCCTTGGATCCCTCTTCCATTCTCCATACCCGCAGTCAGAAAACAGAGTAGGAATAAATGTGTTATTTTCTGGTTGGTAGGGTATAAGTAGTGGGGTACCACAAGGATTACTACTTGTAATCTGTTCATAAACTATTTCAATAATTTAGATGTGGGGACCAAATTTAATATTTCTAAATTTGTGGTCGAAACAAAACTCAGTTGGAATATGAATTGCAACAGGCTTCAATGGGATTTTGACAGGAGTGGGCAAGCACATGGCAGATGGAATAGAATATGCATAAATACGAGGCTATCCACTTCTGACAGGAGGAACAGAGGTGCAGAGTATTTCTTAAATGATGAAGGATTGGGAAGTGTTGATGTCCAAAGGGACCTGGGTGTCCTTGTTCATAAGTCACTGAAAGCTAACATACAGTTGCACCAAGCATTTAGGAACGCAAATGGAATGTTGGCCTTTATCACAAGAGGATTTGAGTAAAGAAGTAAAGATGTCTTGCTTCAATTGTATAGATCCTTGATGAGACCACACCTGGAGTATTGTGTACAGTTCTGGCCCCTTCATCTAAAGAAGAATATACTTGTCATAGGAGTGCTGTAGAGGCTCACCAGACTAATTCCTGGGATGGTAGGATGGTAGGACTGTCTTATGAGGAGAGATTGGGGAGACTGGTCCTGTATTCTTTAGAGTTTAGAAGAGTGAGAGATGATTTCACACAAATTCTTAAGGGGCTGGACAGGGTAGATGCAGAAAAGATGTTTCCCCTAGCTGGGAGCGGGGGTGACGCCTAATTTGAATAGATAAAATGGCTCCTCTTTCTTGGAGCTGAATTGCGGGATTTTCCGGTCCCTCAGCTGTGTGCTTCTCCGCGGCCGCCATTCCCTGGTGGTGGAATTCTCTACTTCTTTGTCCCACCAAAAGAAATCTTGTCTCAATCAGTGGATGACTTGGCAGCGAAAACACAAGTCAATTATTCATACATCCACAATCTACTCCTGTGCCAGGCTTGTGCTTTGAAAAAACAAGGAACTTATTATCTGTTTGTAATATATTAGAAATCCAATTTCCTGTCAACTAACAGTTACTTTCCCCGTCACCCTATTTCCATTATGCTTAAGTCATGATTAAATATACCTATTAATTTTAACTACCTTTGACTGTGGCAACAAAAGTAGGGGCATTATTGTTACCTTTTCAGAATATCCAGTGGTGAAACCAAATGTATATTCTTCAGGCAGACTTTAAGATCCTGAAATGAGGCCGATGGCATGGTGCTGTCAACCCTTGATTCTACAATTGTCTTTCCCCATTTCAAAAACACCATGCATCTATATAGTGCTTTTGATATGGACGAAAACAATCCCAGCTGTCAAAAAAGCATCATCAGACAAAAATTGATAGTGAGTCAAGAATGAAAAATTAGAGTGTCTCCGAAAGCTTTGTCAAAGAAGCATCAAAGAGGACTTCCGATGGCGGCCATGGTGTGAGTGGTCGCACATTTGCAGCTCCTGCTCGAGGCTATTTTTCACATCTTTTTCCCATTTGTAGGGTGGACGTTTTGTGGAAAAACGTGGTCAGGATGGTGGAGGGTAAAGGGTCTGCCTTGCCTGCCCAATGGTCAATGGAGCAACTGGTGGACTCCTTAAATGATAAGTATAGCCAGCAGAGGAAGGAGGCACAGGGGGACCTAGCCAAAGCGGTGGAACCGTTAAAAGTGGGTATTGACCGCATGGAGCAGAGGCTGCATCCCCCGGGCCAGGCTATTCGGATGGTGGAGGAGATGGTGGGGGAGAACGAAGAGCAGCTTGCCTTGTTGGTGGCAGAAATAGGTCTGATGCGAGAGATCTTGAGGACCCTTAAAGGAGGAGATGGAGGATCTGGAGTACTGCTCCCGAAGACAGAATCTAAGAATCATGGGGACGGCTGAAGGCATCGAGGGAGTTGACGCTGGCATACATCTAGCCAAGATGCAGAAGTTGATGGGGGAGGGGCCTTGGAGGTAGACCGAGCGCCCAGGGCGCTGATGAGGATGCCGCCGGCGAAAGAGCTGCCGAGAGCGATGTTGGTGCGTCTTCACTGGTTCCTGGATAAGGAGAAGATATTGAGATGGGCGAGGCAGACGGGGAGATGCACCTGGGAGGGGAGTGAGCTTCGGGTGCACCAGGACCTTGGTGCAGACCTGGCGAGGAGGAGAGCCGGGTTTAATTGGTGAAGGCTGTCTTCTTGAAAATGGGAGTGAAGTTTGGGATGTTATACCCAGCCCGCCTCTGGGTGACTTTTAATAGCCGAGAACATTATTTTGGAACACCAGAGGAGACAATGGAGTTTTTAAGAGACAATGGACTAACAGGAGAAGGAGGACATTGTGGAGGAGGTGTGAGGAGATGGGTGCTTTTTCTGTTCATTTGTTCTTGTTTTTTTTCTTAGTTTGTTGGTTGTTGGAGAATTTTTCTCCTTTTTGTCGTTTTGTCGTGTTGAGGGTGAGTGCACTTTTTTTCTTGTTCCATTGTTGTTTGCGAGATGTGCGACTGGGGGATGTGGAGAGGAATCAGCACGGGGGGGGGGGGGTGGGTTGGAGGGGGGTAGGAAGCTTAGGTGTCTTGGGCAGGGGCTGCCAGGCTAGCTGGGCGGGCTAGTTAACGGGAGCGCAGTGGGGGGTGATCAGGTGGATGGTGAAGCAGAGGGCAATGAAGTTGTAGTTTTGTTTAGGGGAAGGGGGAGGGGGGCTGCTGACACAAGTGGTGTTGCTGTGGTGTAGCACGGGAGGAAGTGTTGACTGTGGATGTCCGCGGGTGGGCCTGGAGAGTCACGTGGCATTGGCCGAGGGCTGGTTGATCGGCAGGGGAGGGAGGGAGGTGCCCTCCGACCAGACTCATGGAATGTGAGGTGGTTGTCAAACTAGGGTACTCGCCGATCATGGTTTCAGACCACGCGCCACATTGGATGGACTTGCAAGTGGATCGGGTGGGGGGGAGGTGAAGGAATGCGGTGATTCCTGGATGGATTGGAGTTCCTCAAGGTGGAGGAGTACCTGGTAGAGGGGTTGGGAGTACCCATTGGATTGGTGCAGGTGATAGAGGGAATGGGGGTGATGCAGGCAATGAAGGCCTCGGGCCCAGATAGCTTCCTGGCATAATTTTATAAAATGTTTTTGGGAAACCTGGGTCCCCTGCCGGTAAGGACATTTAATGAGGCAAGGGAGAAGGGGGAGATCTCCCCACCCCACTGCCCACGTTATCGCATGCCTCAGTATCTTTAATTTTGAAGAAGGATAAGGACCTGGAGCAGTGTGTGGGTCCTACCGCCTGATATCACAGCTGAATGCAGACGCCAAGTTGTTGGCAAAGATCTTGGCCTTGTGGATTGAGAACGGTGTGCCTGGGGTGATAGGTTAAAACCAGACAGGGTTTGTAAAGGGGAGACATCAGTTGGCTAAAATTAGGTGCCTGTTAATGTTATAGTGATGCCCTCGGAGGGACGGAATGTGGACGTGGGGTTCGCAATGGATGTGGAGAAGGCCTTTGATCGGGTAGAATGGGAATATTTGTGGGAGGTACTAGGGCGGTTTGGCTTCTGGCAGGGGTTTGTGAATTGGGTCTGGTTGTTGTATTGGGCGCTGGCAGCGAGTGTAAGGACGAACTGGGTGAGTTTGGGGTATTTTAGGCTGCGTCGTGGGACAAGCCAGGCAAGCCCACTCTCCCCATTGCTCTTTGCCTTGGCGATAGAGCTACTGACAATGGCGCTTAGAGCGTCAAGGGGTTGGAAAGGGATAGTGCGGGGGGTCTGGAGCACAGGGTCTCGCTATATGCGGACGATCTGTTGCTTTACATATCTAATAATCCTTATTGTCACAAGTAGAAATCACATCAATACTGCAATGACGTTACTGTGAAAATCCCCTAGATGCCACACTCCAGCACCTGTTCGGGTACACAGAGGGAGAATTCAGAATGTCCAAGTCACCTAACAGCATGTCTTTCAGGACTTGTGGGGGGAAACCGAAGCACCCAGAGGAAACCCACGGATACACGGGGAGAATGTGCAGACTCTGCACAGACAGTGACCCAAGCCAGGAATCAACCTGGACCTTGACACTGTGAAGCAACATTGCTAACCACTGTGCTACCATGCTGCCTGAAAGGTATGATGGGACAGCAGAGATTTGAATTCAAGATCTCACAGAATCATAGAATCACAGAATTTACAGTGCAGAAGGAGGCCATTCGGCCCATCGAGCCTGCACTGGCCGTTGGAAACTGCACCCTAATTAAGCCCAGACCTCCACCCTATCCCCATAACCCAGTAACTCCACATAACCTTTGTTGGACACTAAGGGCAATTGAGCATCGTCAATCCACCTGACCTGCACATCTTTGGATGTGGCAGGAAACTGGAGCACCCAGAGGAAACCCGCGCAGACACGGGAAGAACATGCAGACTTCACACGACAGTGACCCAAGGCAGGAATCAAACCTGGGACTCTGAAGCTGTGAGGCAACAGTGCTAGCCACTGTGCTACTATGCCGCCCACTGCTAGGCACTGTGCTACTGTGCTGCTCACGGTAGATCTCCTGTTTACTAACCAGGCACTTTAACCATCTTAAGCCACAGCACACATCGGAAAGTTGGAGAGATCATTTTGGTGGAATTTGACCGGTTCTCTGGGTATAAATTAAACATGGGAAGAGTGAGGTCTTTCAGATCCAGGCACGGGGGCAGGAGAGGAGGTTGTGCGAGCTGCCATTTAAAGTGGTGGGGGGAAGGTTTCAAGTATCTAGGCATTCAGGTGGCGCTGGGATGGGAGCAGCTCCATAAATTGAATCTGACGCAGTTGGTGGAGCAGATGAAGGGGAATTTTAGAGGTGGGACATGTTCCCCTTTGGCTTTGGCGAGGGGGTACAGTCCGTGAAGATGCCGGTACTCCCGAGGTTTCTATTTGTGTTCCAGAACCTTCCCATTTTTATTCCAAAAAGCTTTTTCAGGAAGATCAATGCATTGATCTCAGGGTTTGCGTGGGCGGGGAAAGCCCCTCTGGTGAAGAAGGTGGAGTGGGACATGGGGGGGGGGGGGGGCTTGCCAAATTTGATGAGCTACTACTGGTCCGCAAATATAGCCATGATAGGAAGTGGGGGAAGGGTCAGTGTGGGAGTGGATGAAGGTTGCCTCATGTAAGGGCACTAGCTCAGGGGTATTACTTACAGCGCCTCTGCCATTCTTGCCAGCCAGGTACTCTACAAGTCCAGTAGTGGTGGCGGCCCTGAGGGTGTGGGACAGTGGCGGCAGCACTGATGTTGGAAGGTGCCTCGGTTTGGGCTCTGATTTGTGCGAATCAGAGGTTTGTTCCGGGGGGGCTGATCACGGTGTTCCGGGAGTGGCGGCGGGTGAGGATCGAGCGGCTTGGAAACCTGTTCGTGGGGGGCAGCTTCCCGAACTTGGAGGGACTGATCGAGGAGTATGAACTGCCGAGCAGGAATGGGTTCCAGTACTTACAGGTTCAGGACTATGTGAGGAAACAGGTGCCGTCCTTTCCTGACCTGCCGCTCCCGGGTTGCAGGACAAGGTGGTGTCGAAAACAGGGGTTGGTGAGGGCAGAGTGTCGGCCACAAGGAATTAATGGACTGGGAGGGCACCCCAATTGGAGAAGTTAAGCGGAAGTGGGAGGAAGAGCTGGGGAGGGTGTTGGAGTAGGGTGATGGGAGGAGGCTCTGAGAAGGGTGAATGCATCCTCTCTGTGCGCTAGGCTTAGCCTCATTCAATTTAAATTAGTCCACAAGGTGCACACGACAGTGGCCAGAATGAGCAGGTTTTTTGAGGGGGTGGGGGGGGGGGGGGGGCGCGCCGTGAATCATGTCCACGTGTTTTGGGCCTGTCCGAAGCTGGAGGGATTTCGGCAGGGTTCGCTGATGTGATGTCTGAGGTGCTGAGTGTGAAGGTGGTCCTGAGTCCAGAAGTGGCGATCTTTGGAGTGTTGGGAGACCCGGGAATCTGGGGGATGAGAGAGGCTGATGTTTTGGCCTTTCCCTCCCTGGTATCCCAGAGACAGATCCTATTGGAATGGAGGGACTTAGGGCTGCTGAAACCAGGGGTGTGGGTGAACGACCTCGTTGGAACAAAAATCAAGTTTGCCTGGAGAGAGACTGAGGAGACGTTTGCCCGGAGATTGAAACCATTTTTCGACTTCTTCAACAATAGTTAAGAAGTCAGCAGGAGTGGGGGGGGGGGGGACTCTGGGTTAAAAAAAGGGAGTCAGAGTGGGTGGAGCAGAGCAGGGAAGCTGGGGTGCGGGGGTGTTGGTTATTTATTTGTTATATGACTTCCTGTTTGTTCTCTTTTTGGTTTTGGTTTTGCTTGCGTTCAATGTATATATATATAAATGTCTTAATAAAAACATTTTAAAAAATGAAATATCAAAGAGGAGAGTTGCAGAGCTGGAGATCTTGTGTGACCGAATTCCAGAGCATAGAGAATAGTTGGGAGAAGGCTTACCTATTAACAATAAGCCAAAATAAATGGGAGATAGACAGGAAGTCAGAGTTGAAGGAACATAGTGCTTGAAATTTGGTTGCCCCATTTGTTGAGTGTGGGGACTGTGATTTGCAACCCGCCCATGCCCATTCAGATTGAGGTGGGCAATTGTTACAACCCCAATGGAGTTCCCGAGATAAGGACTATATGATTTCCTGTGACTTCCCCAGAACATGAACTTCCCCTTTAAGACAGGTAGACCTTCCCCTTTAAGGGGGCGGGTTTCCCCTTTACAAGGAGAGCCCCAGTTGTATAAAAGCCCCGGACTAGTTGCAGGTCGGGGAAGGAGACACTTGGGGGAGTGTATCAAAATAAACCATGTTCTTTAATTTCTATTTCTGTCTACGTGTACTGCCTACAGATATAACAGTAGTACACAAATTTGATGAGAATTCGACAGGAGTCCAAAAATCAGTTTTATGTCAGTGTGAATTTCCCACAGGATCTTCCACTGGTGCCTGCCGCGGCTGATTGGGAAACCTGCTGAAGGCTGGTGTGAAGCTTATTTGCATCCAGCTAATGGGACACAGATAAAGGCTTGACCGGAATATTCCACCTACACCCGATTCTCTGTGACACCAGCAGGAAAACACGCCAGTCCAGAACATGTCTAGAACAACGTAATGTGCAGAAGCCGGACTCACCTGAACAATGCCTGGCTCGAGAGTTTGTGATGGGCCAGCAATCCTTCACCTCGGAGCACCACAGCAGTGGATGGAGAAGCATCTACAGGTGGATCTTCCAGATTAAGTATTATCAAGGAGGTCCACCTTACAGCCTTAGAGTGTTCCTAGAATTCCATGTTCTTTTTCAGAAGGTCCATTTTCTTTCTTCAATGATGAGTCAGTGATGTTATATACCTTTTCAATATGGCACCAAGGTATGATTTAAAACAAAATAAATTTAGAATGCCCAATTATTTTTCCAATTAAGGGGCAATTTAGCATGACCAATCCACCTATCCTGCACATCGTTTGGGTTGTGTGTTGTTCCTCGTGTCTTAATAAAGCTCGCAGTCTCAAGTGTGGAGAAGATGCTTTATTGTGGGTTCGTTCAGTTTCCAGAGCTCGACCTAGAACTACCTTCCAGTGCTAACTACCAGCTTTGCTTGCTGTGTGTCCTGCTTACCAGCCCCCCTGCTGTGAAGAGTGTGTCCTCACTTCCTGTCCTGATCTATTTATATGGCTCTCCCGTGCTCCCTCTAGTGGTCGCTCAGTTGTGTTGCATCTGGTTAACTTGTGATCACCACAGGTTGTGCCGGTGAAACCCACGCAAACACGGGGAGAATGTGCAAACTCCACACGGACAGTGACCCAGAGCCAGGATCGAACCTGGGACCTCAGCGCCGGAGGCAGCAATGCTACCCACTGTGCCACCATGCTGCCTCACCAAGGTATGATTGCAGGATTTGTGCCATCATGTCAGCACCATCACGGAATACAACGCTAATACGCCATCTGGGTAAACAAAGAACAAGCATAAGGCCAGAAGATAGGGCATGGTTTCCCGCTGGCCCATCACAGTGAGAAATACTTCTCATTCCCATCTCCGCCATGGGACTCTGGGTGGGATTCTGCGGCTGCGACCGCCCGCCGATTGGAGAATCCCGCCCGAGACCAATGGACTTCTCCATTGTCCGCGACTCGCCTGTGGCGTTCTTGCAGTGGGCGGGGCGGAAAAATCCAACCCTCAGTCTCAAATGGAAGAATTCCGCCCAATGTGGGGCAGCAAGTCTGGAGGTGGCAAAGGCATGATGATGACACATTGCATTGAGACCCTATGCATTTGAATGACTTATGCAAAAAATGTTCACATCTGCCACTGAGAAAATATTAGATTCATTATTAACAGGATGGTAGCAGGACATTTATAAAATCATAATACAATCAGGCAGCGTCAACATGGATTTGTGAATGAGAAATCATGGGCAGTAATCTCCAATGCTGCGCCGGATCGGAGAATCGTTGGTGGGGGGGGGGGGGGGGGGGGCGTGAATCCCATGACACTGCCCCGACATGGTGCCAGTGGGGGGCTGCGTTCGATTCTCCCCACTCGACAGGCCGAGTGCCCGCCTTGTTCGGCCGAATCCCGCTGGCATCGTTCTCATGTGGTCCTACACGGTGGGACCTTGGCATTCTGGATGCGTGGGGGGACGGCCTGGTGGGGAGGAGGGGGGATTCGACTGCGGGGGGGGCCTCCACGGTGGCCTGGCCCGCGATTGGGGCCTACCGATCGGTGGGTGGGGTTATCCTGGTGGGGGCCTATGTTCCTCCGTGCCGGACCCCTGGAGATCTCCACCATGTGGCGTCGGGGCCGGTGCGGAGGCGGCAACCCACGCGGATGCATGAACTCGCGCCAGCCGTGGCACGCGTGTGCGAACTCCCGCCGCCCGTGCTCGCGCCCGCATCGGCAGCTGGAGCTGCGTGAAGCGCTCCAGTGCTGTACATGCCCCCTGCGCGCTGCAGGATCGCTGATCCTAGGGGCCAGATTACACCATCGTAAAATGCTCCGCCGTTTACGACGGCGTCAACACTTAGCCCCAGGATCGGAGAATCCCGCCCCATGTTTGACAAATTTATTAGAGTTCTTTGAGGATGTAACAAGCAGGGTGGACTAAGCAGAACTAGAACAGGATTTCTAAAAGGCATTTAATAAGGTGCCATATAAAAGATTACTTTTATAAAAGACCTCATACTTTTGTGGGTGATATATTAGCATAGTGAGAGGATGATGGTCAACTAATAAGAAACATAAAATCAGGATAAATGGGTCATTTTCAGGTTTGTAAATGGCATCAAGTGGGGTAGAATAGGGATCAGTGCTGGGGCCTCAACTGCTTACGATCTATATTAATGACTTGGATTGTTACGATACCCTGGGCTAAGTAAGTAGTCTATTCCAGCCCCACAGACCCCGGTGGATTAACAAATAATTTGTATAAAGTTTCTGATATCTTTGGCCCTTGATTGCTCTAATGACTGACAGGCACCATATTTGCAAGTAAAAACACAATAACTATTTGTGACAGCAAGAAAAATAAGATTTGCAATAATTGCAATAGAATATCAGTCAGCTAACCTATTACTCCCTGCCTTTTACCATCCCACCCTCTTCCCAACACACACATAAGACAGACACACACAGGAAAAGGGAAAGGGGTAAAATGATAGGAATAAAATGGAAGAAAGAGAGATGAGTGTCCTTGTTGCTGATATTGAAATTGTTGTAGCCAGCTCTCTTCCCAGGACGTGGAGTGTTGAAACCACCAGTTAGATTGCTAATGAGGTTCTTCTGGCTAGAACACTAAGGAAGGACTCTCAGGCTGTGGGATCTCTTCTGGGGAGTCACTTGTGTTAAGCTGGGCCTTCACACGGAAGATCTACCTCAGGTCTGTTTCATAGAATTTACAGTGCAGAAGGAGGCCATTCGGCCCATCAAGTCTGCACCGGCTCTTTGAAAGAGCACCCTACCCAAGCCCACACCTCCACCCTATCCCCATAACCCAGTAACCCAACTCAACACTAAGGGCAATTTTGGACACTAAGGGCAATTTAGCATGACCAATCCACCTAACCTGCACTTCTTTGGACTGTGGGAGGTAACCGGAGCACCCGGAAGAAACCCACGCAGACACGGGGAGAACATGCAGACTCCGCACAGACAGTGAACCAAGCCGGGAATCGAACCTGGGACCCTGGAGCTGTGAAGCAATTGTGCTAACCACCATGCTACCAAGCTGCCCCCCGTTTAATTCTGACTTGCCCCCAACTCCACCAGATTAACTATCAGCCTCAATGAGATAAGACTAGCGTTTGCCACATGAGAGTTAAGAAAGGTTTTCAAACAACCCACCCTGCCGGCAACTGATGCTGGCCTGGATTTTCCTGCAGGTCTCTGGCTTTAAACACTCTACAGGCTGGATAGAGAGAAAGGTCTTTTCTTCAGGTCTTTAGTTAGAGGCCATCAGGTCAGAGAGAGAAATCGGAGCTGTGGCCTTCGAGCTTTACGATCAAAGCAAAAACAGAAAGCAAACACCCAGTTTCACAAAGGACATTCTGGAATGATCATCACCAATCAACATCAAGTGTCAGTTAAGACCTGGGAAAATAAAGCAGCATGTTGGCTGCCAGCCAAGTCCAACAAGATGAGTCATCACTAATGTAAGCACAATAGCACAGCCTGCTGGGAGATTCTTTATTTAAATTAATGGAGAAGTCCATCTTAAAGGCTTAGGCCCCAGTAATTGTCCAGGTACAACAATTCTAAAAGCCAAAATTATGAGAAATAAAGGGAACACACAGGGAAATTACGTTTTAAACAGGAGGATCCTAACAGGATGAAAGGACAGATTGTATTATAGCCAAATTTGCTGATGATACAAAGATAGGGAAGAAAGCAAGTTGTGAGTATTTTACAGGGAACTTTCTGAACTCATTATTAATATGAATATGGTCTAATCATAGATGTCTTGCTGAGGTTTTAAACTTGGGGGAGGGGTATGCCCACATACAAACAATGTTGCATTATAGAGTACCAGAAGTTTTTAAAATTATGTAGAGGTTTGTCCTTGAATTTTTCCAGTTGGCGAATCTCCCAATTTGGTCACTTCCCTTGGTACAGCCCTTATCTATAATCCTTTTGAGTGCTACAGATTTGAGTATGCCTGATAACCAGCCTAGTCATCTATCAAACAGCAATAAATATGAATTATTAATTCTGACAAGTAGATACCTTCAGTAACTGAGCTATACAATTATAAATTGAGAAGCTTGTACACAATATGAACTGCTAAAATGTCTTTAGTAATAAACTTACTGTAAAAAGTTCATATTTGTAAATACATATGATCCTGCAATGATGAATACAATAGTATTGTTCAAAAAAGAGGCATGCTGTCAAAGCTTTTTGTCTTAAACTGATTGGAACAGTAAGAAGTCTCACAACACCAGGTTAAAGTCCAACAGGTTTGTTTCAAATCACTAGCTTTCGCAGCACTGAATGAGATTAAATGAAAATGTAATGAAAATCGCTTATTGTCACTAGTAGGCTTCAAATGAAGTTACTGTGAAAAGCCCCTAGTCGCCACATTCCGGCTCCTGTTCGGGAAGGCTGGTACGGGATTGAACCGTGCTGCTGGCCTGCCATGGTCTGCTTTAAAAGCCAGTGATTTAGCCCAGTGTGCTAAACAGCCCGAGAAGCACTGCTCTTTCCTCAGGTGATCGGAACAGATGTAAGACTACCAAATTTCAAAGGGCACAACAATTTATACTGTGTGAGAAAAGGTAGCTGATTTGTTGGGAAGTGGACTCTGATTAATCAAGGTTTTGTCATGGAGAATGCACCAGGAAACAATTATACCCCAAACTTTTGTTTAAATTCATAAAAGGCAAGTTGGCTCTGATTAGTCAATGCATTGCCATGGGGCTACCAACCAATTATTTGAATGCAATAGTTCTTAAAACATTTCTTAGGGCTTGGATGATGCTCACAAAGTGGTGAATCCTCTCTTTCAACCACCCTGGTTAGTCCTTGTCGCTGTGTGGTCTGTAATCTGTGTTTCGAATAAGCGGATTTTCCATGTAACCGCCATGTGTTTCATGAAGGTGGAGGCAGGCTGCTGGGATCTTCTTGTACCGCCATTGTCAGTGGGGTTTCCCGTTGAATACACTCCTTGCTGCCAGGAAGCCCTTGGCGGCCGGTGTGTCATGCGGATGGCCGGAAAGTTCTTGCCGTGATCTGTGTGGCCAGAGCAATGTTATATCCTAGAAGACGAATACAGGTGAAAATATTTGTGTCAATAACTGTTATGCTAACAGCCTGGTTGTTATAACTTTTTCTGACCTTATTCTGTGAAATCTCTGGTGATCCCAAGGTAATTATTTCTGTACATTAATCTGACTAACAACAGTTATGAACTGCAGTTCAGAAATCATGTTCCATTTTACAATAATACAACTACATAACTGTAATCTAAATTTTTGGTACAGTTGCATTTAAAGATTGAATTTGAATGTACATACATGATGAGAGTTATATAAATACTGTATAGTAAAAATCAAGTTGTGGAAGGTGTTCAAATACCTTTAGCATCTCCTCAGTTGACTCTCTCCTCCCATTATCCCTACAGTAAACCATTGCACTAACAGGATGTCTTGTTGAATAGTTAGTCCGGATATCCCAAAAGCAATTACTTGAACACCCATACAAGCAACACATTACAATACTCAAAAGCTTTTATAATCTTTTTTAAATGAATAATTACAGAAACTACGAGAGAAATTGGTCTTGGGCAGTAGTGCAAAATGAGCAATGATGCATTGACAACCTACTGTATATTTTACCCTCCAAATAAAAAGAACATCGGGCATAAGTTAAAAAAGACGGCCAATTCATTGTTGTCCAAGACAAATTCCAGTTCCATCATATTTTTTACTTTAACTCAGCATCATTCTTGGCATCTGAAAAGACATGGACTGGAATTTAATGCTCCGCCGCAGCAGATTCTGAAATAGGGTGGATGGGGAGAAATGTTTCCACTAGTAGGAGAAACTAGAAATGAAGGACAGCCTCAGACTGAAGGGACAATCCTTTGAAATAGAGATGAGGAGGAATTTCTTCAGCCAGAGGGTGGTGAATCTGTGGAACTCATTTCCACAGGAGGCTGTGGAGGCCAAGTCACTGAGCGCCTTTAAGACAGAGATAGATAGGTTCTTGCTTAATAAGAGGATCAGGGTTATGGGGAGAAGGCAGGAACGCGAATGGGGATGAGAAACATATCAGCCATGATCGAATTGCGGAGAAGGCTTGATGGGCCGAACAGCCTCATTCTGTCCCATGTCTTATGACCTTATGGGATGGGGGAGTATAAATTTGCCGACATGAGATTGCATCGGGGTACTCGTCTGCCCTGATCTCGTGGTGATTTTACTTTACGACAATTTTAATAGGACACCCGCCCTTGCGACAATTAAGGCCCATAACCATTTCGTTCTCAGTCTCAATTTCTAGGCTGTCATATAGATGACAACTTGGGGAAGGGGTAATCCAGAATTCCAGAAAGCTCAATCCTGGGTCAGAAAGGCAGATGGAGGGTGGGGGCGTATCCTTCAGAGGCCCCTTTTGACTGGGGGTGACTTTCCCTCAATTGCCCCCTGGTGACCTTCCAGACCTTCCCTACCGCCCCCCGTCCAGATGTCGGACACATATTTTTTGCCAGGCATTTGCACAGTGTTTATTCCGGCCACGGCAGCATTGTTTCTGGAGGTACTGGAGAGCTGCAAGTCAATCTGACTGGCCAGCAGCCATCCAAAGTGAGACTTATTGCTGAGTGAGGGATGAGGTCCCGCCTTCTGTCAATCAACGCTCGTTAGAGATTAAGATGACATCAGGACTGTTGTGGGATGGGGTAGGGGGGAGGTTTCTCAATGATTCTTCGGCTCCCGCCATCCTAAAATTTCAGGCCATAAAATTAGCAGTATAGTATCAGTTTTAATATTAAATGGTAAGTTCGACGGTAACTCAATGCACTTAAAAATGTTGTTGAGAATGCAAAGAGAGGAAACATTTCAAAAAATCATAGATTAGCTAATCTAAGAGCTAAAGAGAATGGAATTACTAGATTTATACTGTCATGAATTGTTGAACAAATTTTATTTTTAATGAATTACAACCCATGAAAAATTAACCAGATAAAATTAGAATGATAGAATAATTGCACTAAGATGAAAGTGTTAAAAAATAACTGAACTAGACTCTGATTTATACCAGCTGTCAGTCAGACAAGGCAATTTTCATTATTCAATATAATTCTTTCATAGAGTTCATAGAATTTACAGTGCAGAAAGAGGCCATTCGGCCCATCGAGTCTGCGCCGGCTCTTGGAAAGAGCACCCTACCCAAGGTCAACACCTCCACCTGATCCCCATAACCCAGCAACCCCACCCAACACTAAGGGCAATTTTGGACACTAAGGGCAATTTATCATGGCCAATCCACCTAACCTGCACATCTTTGGACTGCGGGAGGAAACCGGAGCACCCAGAGGAAACCCACGCACAGACGGAGAGGATGTGCAGACTCCGCACAGACAGTGAGCCAAGCCGGAATTGAACCTGGGACCCTGGAGCTGTGAAACAATTGTGCTATCCACAATGCTACCGTGCAGGTTACTAATTCGACTGAACCACTGTCTCCATTTCACTTTTGAAACATTCTCCATGTTCTGATAACAGTAAAATAACAGTGTACTCAATCAACTAAAGCCATCAACTATTGTAAAGGTTTGTGTTTGCCACATAATGTTCAATCAACACTTCTCAAAAGCATGCACCCTTGTATAGATTTGCAACCCTTCCCGACATTGAGTAAGCCCTCTTGGACCACAGCGTCAGGACCTGTATGCTGGAGTCCAAGCTGACTGCGATAAGGAGAGCTGACATTGCTGCGGGTCAAAGTTGATGACTCGGAAAACCAGTCAAGATGACAAAACCTACGCATTGTTGGCCTACCAGAGAGCGGCAACGGAGTTTATGTCATATTCATTCAAAAAATGATGTACGAGTTAACATCCTCGAAATTCCTGGACCAAGAGGGAGCCCACTGTACCTTCCAACTGAAGCCCCTCCCAGGCGGCCCTCCACGAACTATTGAGGTATGATTACATCACTACAAAGAAAAGGAGTTTGTTCTTCGGTACACAAGGGAGCACAGCATGTCACTTATCAAGTCCACCCAATTAGGATTTACCGAGACATGAGTGCAGATCTGGCAAGGAAGTGAGCAGCATTTAACATCAAGTCCATGTACAAGAAAGGAGTAAGCTTCAGTTTGCCTATTTCGGCATCACACTTAACAGAGAAGATCACTTCTTCGACATGAGAGACCAGGCTGATTTTTTCCTTCAGGCATATTTAATATCTGACTGTGTAACTATTGGTTGCCTCAGTAGATTTTATGGAGGTATTGACTAGTAATCATAGAATTCCTACAGTGCAGAAGGAGGCCATTTGGCCCATCGAGTCTGCACCGGCCCTTCAGAGGGCCCAATCAACATTCTAGCCCTGAATCCTCACCCAATCGTGGCTTTCAATACCTGGTCATTCTAATTGCACTCGCGGTCACTAAAGATTGGCATGTTGAATGTGGATCTGTGGACTAGTTTCTCATCTCAAACTATGTCATTCTGGGCTATCATGTGTTTGAACCTCTGTATTGGTCACTTAATATGTTCAAATACAAGAGCTTGTTTGACTGTTGGATTACAAAATAAATTCATTCATGGGATGTGGCGTCACTGGCTGGGCCAACATATATTGCCCATCCCTAATTGCTCTTGAATATTCAATCACACCGCCAATGATGAACAGTGGCAGCCGTGTGTACCATCTACAAGTTGCACTGCAGCAACTCACCAAGGTTCCTTCGGCAGCACCTTCCAAATTCATGACCACTATCATTTAGAAAGGCAAGAGTGTAGAATCTATAATTCTATGTACAGCTGATACCTGGGAACACCATCACCTGGAGGTGTCCCTCCAAGTCACGCACCATCCTGCCATGGAAATATATCCCTGTTCCCTTGCTGTTGTTGGGTCAAAATTCTGGAATTCTCTCTCTAACTGCACTGTGGGTGTACCTACACATCAGGGACTGCAGCAGTTCAAGAAAGCAACTTACCACCACTTTCTGAACGGCAATGAAGGATGGGCAATGAATGCTGGCCTAGCCAACGACGTCCACATCCAGTAAATGAATAAAAAAAAAACAACATGCACGAGTAGAATTAGACTCGGTGATTCACGTGAGAAAGAAACAATACTCGGTGGTCTTAATGATTTCTTTCTATTCTGCAATATTCTATGAATTTAATGCATTGAGAAGACAAAACAGAAGGTGATGCCCGAAGTTAAAGATTATTTCATAATGCTGTTCAATCAACATTTTCTCTCTCTCTTTCTTCTGGAACCATGCCCTGTGAAAGGGTTGGCAGCCATGGGTTGGATCTATGGTTATGCTTGGCAAGGTAAGGCAGTGGTTTGCCATTGCCTACTGCATATTGGAAGGATTCACAGATGATACGTTACAAATGCACCTTGCATGGCCGTCAAGTTCCGGAGTCGACTTGAACCTGGAGCTTCTGGCTCAGAGGTAGGGACGCTATCCATTGTGTCAGAAGACCTACTTCCTTGCCCAACATGTTATACAATAAAAAAAGAACACCAATGAACACTTCTTGTTCTATCACTGCTGCTACAATGGGGATTACGGTTGCCGTCCACTCAGAATATCAAACAGTTCATCTTTCAGATGTGCACTGTTTCAACACTGCTCAAAGCAGAGACCAATCAGAAATGCATAGACTGGAGACTTTTAGTCTTATTGTAGAGAAAGAAACACAGGATGATGGATAGAATATATTGAAGGCCAAGTACTGTTTTCCCAAAAGTTGCTGGGCAGGGGTTCAGTGTTGTGTCGAGATATGTTGGGTCACTGTGGATTCAGATATCTACATTTACAGAAATGTGTTGTCCCCAAGGATAACAATGCAAGATCTTGAAGTGCCATTGCGGAACAGTGCACCAGTTCGAAGCTATCATTGAGAAATAGTTGATCACATTGTAGTCTGCCATGGAGAAAGAGCAACACAGGTGACATTTGGAGTGCGGAATGCAACAGAGGCCACAAAGTAAAGACTGTAGAGTCCAAAATGTAGGAAACTGTCACATAGATTTAAAAACCTTTAGGGAACAAATTGAATAGGAACAGTGGGGGCCGGTTTGGCTCACTTGACTGGATAGTTGGTTTGTGATGCAAAGCAAGGCCAGCACCGCGGGTTTAATTCCCAGACCGACTGAGGTTATTCATGAAGACCCTGCCTTCTTAACCTTGCCCCTCGCCTGGTGCGGTGATCCTCAGGTTAAATCACTACCAATCATCTCTCCCCTCAAAGGGAAAAGCAGCCTATGGTGATCTGGGACTTATCTTTACCTATAATAGGAAACTATAAGAAATACATACTTTGACTGCGGAACAGTAGTGTCTATGTCTGCATTTTTCAGTGGCCTCTATGGCTTCATGACCATATGCATGCTTCAAACAAATGAGGTTCTCATGCCTTTACCAAAAACAGGTCATTAAAATGCTCTGCAGGAGACTTCCGGTGGCGACCATGGCATAGGTGGTCACGTACTTGGTGGCTCCTGCACGATTTAGCACTATTTTGTCCTGAGCACCCGCATAGGTGAATGAACAGCAAAAAGATCCAACGGAACAGTGAAGGGTGCGCGACCCTCTCCACTAGAGTATGTCTGCTTCTTACCTGACCTGAAGAACTTCGAAAAAAAGGCAGCAACAAACAGACCAGGAGATTTTTTCCCAAGAGTGGCTGGAGGCGCAATGGCGGCGGGCTCCAAGACGGCACTTCCGACGCAGTGGTCGGCCAATCAACTGGTTGACTTTCTGACTTCTACTAAATTTTCAGAAACAGAGGCTTGCAACTTGGAAGAGGCTTGGAAGATCTTGCCAGGGTAACTAACTCAATTTGGGCGGCTGTTGAAAGAGTGGAACAAAGGCTAGAATCCCAGGAAGTGTCACTTCAAAAAATGGAGGAACTGGTGACCAACCATGAGGACTGGCTGGCCTCCTTGGAGGCGGAGATCACCTCGGTAACGGAGAGCCAGAAGAAGCTGCATGAAAAGATGGACGAGCTCAAGAATCGGGAGAAGGTAGATGAGCTCGTGAATCGTGACTGTGGTGATATGCATCACTGTAAATACAGAATGGGTTAATGTAAGTACACGTAGACTAGCTAGACACTAGAGGGAGCACCAGAGACATGACACACACACACTCAACCAATAGGTCAGTAAGATAGGACATGACCAACGGGCATTCACGATACACACAGAAGTGACACTACCACAGGCATTACACCAACCCATATATAAAGGACACAGCACACATGATCTTCCTCTTTCCAGTGGAGCCACTCAGTGAGTACAGACACAGGGTTGATTCAATATCACACCCACCACGTGGATTGTAGCAGACTGGTTCGTCAGTCTGAGTAGCTATAGAAGGATTAACAGTCGTGGCGAATCCGAGTAGGAGAATTGTAAATAGTTTAATAAACGTGTTGAAGTTATCTCCACGTCTGAGCCTTCCTTTGTCAGAGTGAACATCAAGGAAGCCCCTTATGCTACGCCAAGAGAATAACAAGATATGGTACCAGTGAGTAACTGTCTCAATCCATATAGCTACAACTCAGCAAACAGTGACAACCAGCAACAACACCCAGACAAGCCGATCAGGATCCCGGTTCCGCAGCGGCTCAAGTGCCACGGCAATCTCCGCGAAAACTGGTGGGCCTTCCGGCAAAGGTTTGAGACCTTCCTGGTGGCAGCCGACCTACAAGATGTGGCCGATGCTGAAAAGACAGAGCTTCTGCTCACCATCGGCAGTGCCAGAGCAGAAGAAATCTTTAAAACATTCAAGTTCTCCAAAGTGCAAAACAGGAGCGAATTCCAGGCAGTCCTGGACAAATTCGGTAAATACTGCGAGGAAAACACAATCAAACCAACAGAAAACGGTAAGAGAGGCGGCAGTACTTACCACGAGGCCGAGATCCCAGAGCAGAGAATGACAATTTTGATCGGTGGCCATCTTAGTAAAGGTACTGCACATGCACGAGAAGCGCACAGAACGGGAAGGTCCGTTTGCGCATGCGTGAGAAGCCGCGCATGCGCAATTGCGAAAGAGGTCCCCAGTGAAGGAACAGCGATATGCGCATGCGCAATCGCTTCCTATGACCGACGTCACACGCTTCGTGATGTCAGAGGCCCCGGACCATGCCCACTTAAAGGGGAAATGTCCCAAAACACGAAACAAATTTATTAAAGCTGTAAAACAGGATTCTTTCTCCTGGAACGACAGCACAATGCCTGGCATTCGACCAGTAGCTGAAAGTAACCTCCGCAGAACCCTGCAACAAGCAGTTAGCACCGCCCAAAGAGATGATGCAGTCCTTGAAGAATATGACTCAGACCTTGAATTCTTCTTCGGACATCCCAAGCCCAATGCCAGCTCTGACACAAAATGTGATGATATGGTCTTGGAAGACAATGACTCAGACGAAGCTTTCACCTTGGGAGGCTACCCCAGTACCAAATCCGAACCACAACTAGACGTGTTGTACATTCAAGACCCCGATGACGAGTTCTTCGGATTTGAGGATCTTCAGCCCAGCATATACGACATCCTGACCCATGAGTGCAGGATTATGCTGCGGCCTCACACCAAGAGACAGAGAGCGGTACAAGCCCACAGAGAGCGGCCTGCTGCCACACAGAGTGGTCCATTCACCACAAAGGGTCCCAGCCTCTATACAGAAAGCGATGAAAGACTCAACAGCGAGACATCTACACGTCTCCACACAAGTGACTCGAGTGACACAAGCCTCCACAGCGAGCTCGTGGACAGCCTCCACAATAGAAGCAATGCAAGACTCCAAAGTGCAGTCCTTGCCTGAACAAGACCATGAGGGCCTAGCAACCTCCTCTGAGCAACCAGCAGTTGACGATGCAAGTCTGCCATGCTCGAGTGAACAACAGAAAGGTTATGACAGTCTGCCACGCTCAAGTGCACAACAAGAAGACTATGACAGTCTACCATGCTCCAGTGAACAGCAAGATGACTGTGACAGTCTACCACGCTCCAGTGAACAACAAAGCAACTATGACAGTCCACCCACATTGTTTGAGCCACAAGAAGAAGACTCTGACAGTCCACCCAGCACAAGTGAACAGCAAGAAGCTACTGAAGCTCTATCCACTGTATGTGAGACAAGTGACGACAGTATCCCACTTCCCATACAAGGTGTGCAATGTGACAGACCTCAGCTAGTGTGTACATAGGCACTCGACGATCACAGTGAGACCACTGGTGACTCCAGTGACACCACATTACTTCAAACCTCATTCGCTCGAACCTCTCCACAAGCAAATGCATTCCTGAATGTTTTGACTCCAGACATGGAGCATCAAGAAACCTCAGCTGACTCAGGTGACACAGACCAGACTCCAGACGGGGAGTGCCGCAAACTCAGTGACAGCACGCTCAAGAAAACAGCAGATGCCACAAAGCACACTGAGACGAATAACTGTGTGAAGGACTCGTATTATCCACAGAGTGTGGTCCTTGAGCGCAGCGAACACAACAACAGAACCATCCAACACAACATCACAACCTATGAAAACCATATCAAAGACAACGACACGACGCGTACCAAAGACAACATCGTCGGCAGCAAGCATGACAAAGACTACACCAATGGAACTACAACTGGTACGACATGGTATAACTCTGCCCATGAGGGACACTGTTACTGCTCAGCTCAGTACAATGACATACTATGGCAGGACGATGCGTTTTCCCAATTCACGTGTGCTGCACTACCAACAGGCAACCTGGCTTTCAGGACCGATGCCATCCAACATCACTATCACAAGCATCGAAAGAAAAAAAGACTCCAAATCAAACAGCAAAGTGATTTGACAACTTCTTGGTTCCTGATGCACAGGGACACTGATGGCGTTCACAAGGACATGCCATCATCAAAATCACCAACTCACCAACCCAATAAGAAAGACATTCGACCATGATAATTGATGGGTTTTGGGCTCATACATATGAGTTGGACTTATTGTTTAATGACTGTTATCATAGCTTGTACAGAGCATTGCTTATCTACCTGTTTTTTTTGTTCAATTTTCTTTAAGTGTACAGAAAATATGTAACACGAAAAAGGGGGGATGTGATGATATGCATCACTGTAGAGACACAAGGGGTTAATGTAAGTACACGTAGACTAGCTAGACACTAGAGGGAGCACCAGAGACATGACACACAGACACTTAACCAATAGGTCTGTAAGATAGGACACAACCAATGTATATTCACATAAGAACATAAGAACATAAGAACTAGGAGCAGGAGTAGGCCATCTGGCCCCTCGAGCCTGCTTCGCCATTCAATGAGATCATGGCTGATCTTTTGTGGACTCAGCTCCACTTTCCGGCCCGAACACCATAACCCTTAATCCCTTTATTCTTCAAAAAACTATCTATCTTTACCTTAAAAACATGTAATGAAGGAGCCTCAACTGCTTCACTGGGCAAGGAATTCCATAGATTCACAACCCTTTGGATGAAGAAGTTCCTCCTAAACTCAGTCCTAAATCTACTTCCCCTTATTTTGAGGCTATGTCCCCTAGTTCTGCTTTCACCCGCCAGTGGAAACAACCTGCCCGCATCTATCCTATCTATTCCCTTCATAATTTTTAATGTTTCTATAAGATCCCCCCTCATCATTCTAAATTCCAATGAGTACAGTCCCAGTCTACTCAACCTCTCCTCATAATCCAACCCCTTCAGCTCTGGGATTAACCTAGTGAATCTCCTCTGCACACCCTCCAGTGCCAGTACGTCCTTTCTCAAGTAAGGAGCCCAAAACTGAACACAATACTCCAGGCGTGGCCTCACTAACACCTTATACAATTGCAACATAACCTCCCTAGTCTTAAACTCTATCCCCTAGCAATGAAGGACAAAATTCCATTCACCTTCTTAATCACCTGTTGCACCTGTAAACCAACCTTCTGTGACTCATGCACTAGCACACCCAAGTCTCTCTGCACAGCGGCATGCTTTAATATTTTATCATTTAAATAATAATCCCGTTTGCTGTTATTCCTACCAAAATGGATAACCTCACATTTGTCAACATTGTATTCCATCTGTCAGATCCTAGGCCATTCACTTAACCTATCCAAATCCCTCTGCAGACTTCCAGTATCCTCTGCATTTTTCACTTTACCATTCATCTTAGTGTCATCTGCAAACTTGGACACATTGCCCTTGGTCCCCAAATCCAAATCATCTGTGTAAATTGTGAACAATTGTGGGCCCAACACGGATCCCTGAGGGACACCACTAGCTACTGATTGTCAACCAGAGAAACACCCATTAATCCCCACTCTTTACTTTCTATTAATTAACCAATCCTCTATCCATGCTACTACTTTACCCTTAATGCCATGCATCTTTATCTTATGCAGCAACCTTTTGTGTGGCACCTTGTCAAAGGCTTTCTGGAAATCCAGATATACCACATCCATTGGCTCCCCGTTATCTACTGCACTGGTAATGTCCTCAAAAAATTCCACTAAATTAGTTAGGCATGACCTGCCCTTTATGAACCCATGCTGCGTCTGCCCAATGGGACAATTTCTATCCAGATGCCTCGCAATTTCTTCCTTGATGATAGATTCCAGCATCTTCCCTACTACCGAAGTTAAGCTCACTGGCCTATAATTTCCTGCTTTCTGCCTACCTCCTTTTTTAAACAGTGGTGTTACGTTTGCTAATTTCCAATCCACCGGGACCACCCAGAGTCTAGTGAATTTCGGTAAATTATCACTAGTGCATCTGCAATTTCCCTAGCCATCTCTTTTAGCACTCTGGGATACATTCCATCAGGGCCAGGAGACTTGTCTACCTTTAGCCCCATTAGCTTGCCCATCACTACCTCCTTAGTGATAACAATCCTCTCAAGGTCCTCACCTGTCATAGCCTCATTTCTATCAGTCGCTGGCATGTTATTTGTGTCTTCCACTGTGAAGACCGACCCAAAAACCTGTTCAGTTCCTCAGCCATTTCCTCATTTCCCATTATTAAAACTCCCTTCTCATCCTCTAAAGGACCAATATTACCTTAGCCACTCTTTTTTGTTTTATATATTTGTAAAAACTTTTACTATCCGTTTTTATATTCTGAGCAAGTTTATTCTCATACTCTATCTTACTCTTCTTTATAGCTTTTTTAGTAGCTTTCTGTTGCCCCCTAAAGATTTCCCAGTCCTCTAATCTCCCAGCAATCTTTGCCACTTTATATGCTTTTTCCTTCAATTTGATACTCTCCCTTATTTCCTTAGATATCCTTAGGTATCACGATACACCCAGAGGTGACACTACCACAGGCATTACACCAACCCATATATAAAGGACACAGCACACATGATCTTCCTCTTTCCAGTGGAGACACTCAGTGAGTACAGACACAGGGTTGATTCAATATCACACCCACCACGTGGATTGTAGCAGACTGGTTCATCAGTCTGAGTAGCTATAGAAGGATTAACAGTCGTGGCAAATCAGAGTAGGAGAATTGTAAATAGTTTAATAAACGTGTTGAAGTTATCTCCATATCTGAACCTTCCTTTGTCAGAGTGAACATCAAGGATGCCCCTTATGCTACGCCAAGAGCATAACAAGACAGTGACAGATGCCAAAATCTCTGTACAGTCGGGCTACCAGAACTGATTGAGGGTTTGAAGACCACAGATTATGTTGCGCATATGCTGGAACAGTTGATGGGAGAGGGTGCCTTTGATCCACCCCTCGAGTTGGACCGAGTGCACAGAGGCTGAGGAAGAAGCCGAAGGCGAGTCTGCTGCCAAGGGCAATGATCGCGTCTGGTGGGGAGGCAGAAGTGACTGTGTAAAGTTAGAGTTAGACATGTTATTACATTGTTGTTGGTTTGTTATCATTCTTCGGGTCTTTCTGTTTTTTATATATATTTAAAAAGACCTACAATAAACTATCTTTAAAAAAATAAAATAAAATGCACCACAAAGCTGACAAAAGACAGTTACAAATGAAAATTGGGCTTAAGTGTTCAGAATTTCACACAGTACTGCTTATACAGCTGTACGGCCCTCTGAGTCAGTGACTCATGAAGTCTACGATTTCACACAATGCCAAGAAGTTGACTTGGAAATCTCAGAGCTGGCAGCACATCAGACATGCACTGCCATTGACTCTACAGGCGGAATCTTTTGCCCTTTAGAGCATGAGTTGGGATCATTTCCAGCTCCCAACTCTGCTCTGCCTGTTGTGGTGCCCGCCTGTGAGAATTTCCTGGAATTGTCCAATAAAGACGATGACATGAGGTGTTCTCTGAAGAGGTTAGTTAGCAATAAAAAAAATATCTGCCACACTCTGAGGCCAGCCCTTTGAAGGAGAAACCCCGCCATAGGATGGCCTGCCACAACAGCGGCGGTTCCCTGATGGTAAGTGGGGAAGGTTGTTTAAATGGGAGACCTTACAGCCCCCCACCCCTGTTGTGTTATGTAATTTGGAATAACACAAGCTGCCACTTGATGCAGTTTTGAGGAAAAGATGCTCCCTCCAGACTTTGAAGTGAGTTCAATGTGTTTTATTGAACTATTCGCACAGATCTCAATGAGTTTGACTCTCTGCTAATCTAAATGTAGTAACTCAGTCTAACTGAGCCAGCCTTGCTCTGAGCCACTTGCTGGGGTGTGATGCTGAGGATACACCCTGTCTCACTCTGTAGATGTTGGTCTGTGGAAAGAGGCGGGGTGTGAGTGCCTTATCCCTTTTATAGTGAGATACCACCCGAGTGTCCTGACTGCTCATTGGTCATGTCCTATTCTATGTGTCCATTAGCTGCATGTTTGCATATCATGACATCTCCCCTTTTTTTGAATGTTTTGTTGGCGTATGTGAATGTATTTGCACGTGAATGAGTCTATCGAACGTGACTGACGGAGGACAAGGCGGTCTTCAGGACACGCGACAACGCAGAATTGCCGAGCAAAAACTTATAGCTAAGTTCCGCACGCATGAGTGCGGCCTCAACAGGGATCTTGGATTCATGTCGCATTACATCCACCCCCCACCATCTGGCCTGGACTTGCAAAATCCCACCAACTGTTCTGGCTTGAGACAATTCACACCTCTTTAACCTGTGATTATCCCTCTCCCTGGATCTGTAATGATTTGATTACCTGCAAATGCTCGCATTCCAAGCATTGTCTAGCATCTCTGACTTTGTCTATATAAATGTTTCTGGAACATACCTCGCCATTCACCTGAGGAAGGAGCTGCGCTCCGAAAGCTTGTGTTTGAAACAAACCTGTTGGACTTTAACCTGGTGTTGTAAGACTTCTTACTGTGCTCACCCCAGTCCAACGCCGGCATCTCCACATCATGGTAACCAGTAAAGATAGCTTTCTTTCAGATGGTGGGGTTTCCAAAGTCCTGGACTCCAGGACAAAGGAAATGTGGGAGCTCCCACAGCAGGGTGGGCAGGTGAGGCCCAAAGGAAGTGGAAATAATGGCTGGGGTCTTGAGGAGTGGTCGGGTGGGAGAGAACCTGTGGGGTACACCTTGGGGGAAGGAGCGCCAAAGCGGCAAGGGTGCCCTTGAGGGACGCGCTTCGCCTGAGGCCCGAGCAGGTTGAACTGCCAGGGTTCCTCCACGTCACAATCTCAAATATTAGCCACTTATAAGCTTCAATTGGGGTGAGGCCCAATGACGGAACTAGGGCTTCTCCGCACCCCACTGTAAAACTGCGGTCATGTTGGGGGTGGGAGGAAAGCCACCTGGGAATTTTATGGGCCTCCAGCCTGAAAATGCTGTCACATGTATTTTTTGTACATGAACAAATAAAATCATCTGAATAAGATTTTCATATGGATTTTAAATTCATGCATCGCCCTTGAGAACTGCACACCATTATATGTTTACGCTCATTTACCTATTACGATAGTGCAGGAATACTTAAGGAGTCTTACATGTATCTGATGATGATTAATTACATGGCACTGGAGATATCAAACAAATTCAGTAATTTCTGCCAGACTCCAGTTTGGATGTAATGCAATCAACAAACAAGCACAATGCACCTTTAGAAATAACTGTAACATTAAATGATAAAATGAGACAGGTATTATTTGCAATAAATCTTTTGAATGATTGCATAGTTTTGGACATGTGCCAGGAGCACTGTAATGATCGGATCATAAATTTCATGCACATGAAATAAAAAGAAAGGTCGACAATTAAAGGGAACTTGTCAGAGTAAGGGGACAATATTGATGTTGTTAATGTCTTCCTGTCTTCCCTTTAAATGCCACAGTTACTCTCTTGTGAAAAATCCATTCCCAACCCATTTGTATCTGCAAACCTCCTTCCCATTTATTTTTAAAAATATTTTATTAGAGGCATTTTCAAATATATACAGAACAGAGGGGAGCAAATAACAACAGCACCAATAGAGCTCGGATGACGGGGCCCACGCTGAGCCTAGATTAATCTCTAGATCGGGTGGCATGGTAGCACAATGGCAAGCACTGTTGCTTTACAGCTCCAGGGTCCCAGGTTTAATTCCCTACTTGGGCCACTGGCTGTGCGGAGTCTGCACGATCTCCCCGTGTCTGCGTGGGTTTCTTTCGGGAGCTACGGTTTCCTTCCACAAGTCCAAAGATGTGCAGGTTAGGTGGATTGGCCAAGCTAAATTGCCCCTTAGTTTCCAAAATGGTAAGGTGGGGTTACGGGGATAGGGTAGAGGTGTGGGCTTAAGTAGGGTGCTCTTTTCAAGGGCCGGTGCAGACTCGATGGGCCGAATAGCTGCCTTCTGCACTGTAAATTCTGTGATTCTAAAACAGACACAATTAACAATATATCCCATACTGCCTCTCCACTCCCTCTTTTTACACCCAGCCGCTCCAAGCCCCAAACAAACACAACACTCTGACGTGTTACTTCTCGTCAAAGAAGTCAATGAAGCCTCTGTCATCCTCTGTCGACTGGCCAAAGTGAATGATGGACTACAGAATATACAGTTTAAATAATTTATTGCAATGGGCAGCACAATGGTACAGTGGTTAGCACTGCTGCCTCACGGCGCCGAGGTCCCAGGTTCGATCCCGGCCCTGGGTCACTGTCCGTGTGGAGTTTGCACGTTCTCGCCGTGCTGCCATGGGTTTTGTCCCTACAACCCAAAGATGTGCAATTCATGGTGGATTGGCCACACTAAATTGCTCCTCAATTGGAAAATATTAATTGGGCACTATAAATTTATTTTAAAAATAATTAATTGTGGAGCAATTGCATGTTAAGATAAATAAAATAATAAACTTACACTAATTAACTATTGTGGAACTACTGTAAAATAGGTTGATACTCCACCACAACCTACTCCCAACTCCCAGACTACAGGGTCACGTGGTGGGTTTACACTGCCACCTAGTGGTCGGAGGCCATGCATAACATTATGTGCAAACATGCTTTATACATTATCACCACAGCCTCCACCTTTTGGAGAAACCCTCCGCTGCCCCTCTTATGGCGGACGTGACATTTTTAATGGAGGGACTCTGCCAAATCGTTCACCCATGCCCCTACTTTCGACAGTTCTGCGTCCGGCCAGCACAGCAAGATTCACCTCAAGGCTATCAGGGAGGTAAAGGCTACCATGTCCGCCTCACTCCCCACCTGCACTCCCGGATCCTTCGACGCCCCAAATGTCACCACCCATGGGCTCGGCGCCACCTCCACTCCCAAAGTCTTTGACAATACATTAGCAAATTCTTTCCAGAAGCTCTCCAACCTCGGACATGCCCAAAACATAAGGGCCTGGTTCACCGGTCCCCCTGCACACCGCCCACACCTCCCTTCCACCCCTGGAAAAAAACGGCTCAACCTAGACCCCGTCATCCGAGCCCTATGCACCACCTCAAACTGCATGATACGCAATCTTGCACCCGACGAGGGTGAGTTTATCCTTCACAGAGCCTCACTCCACATCCTGGCTTGCATTGCCCCTCACAACTTCTCCTCCCACTTACGCCGGACCTCCTCCACCAAGGTGCCCGCCCTCCTCTCCATCAGCTCCCCATTTTTATCTGACATCTTGACCTCTCCTATCTCATCCTCGGACAGCAACTTGTCCTGTAGTGCTGGAGCTGCCAGTTATGGGAACAAACCCAAGTCCTTCCTCAAGAACTCCCACACCTGTACGAGAACAAACCTAACTTCTTCCTCAAGACGTCCCTCACCTGTCGGTACCTGAACCCATTCCCCTTCAGCAGAAAGTACACCACCTCAAGCTCCTCCAATTCCACAAACTTACTCCCACAAACAGATCCCGGAAACACTCTATACCCAACCCACCACCAATCCCAAAACCTCACATCCAGCCCCATTGAAACAAACCTGTGGTTGCCACAAATCGGTGCCCATAGGGACATCCTACAGTGCTGCCGACATTTTTTCCACACCCTCAACGCTGATACCATCACCGGGCCTGTGGTGTACATGGAAGAGACACCAACAATAGTGCCCTCAGACTGGTCCCTTTACATGAAGCCTCCTCTATCCATCCCCACAAGATGTCCCCTCCACACCCATTCCGAATGATAGCTATGTTCACTGCCCAATAATGGTTCTGCAGATTCGACAGCTACTCCACTCCCTCCCCCCCCCCCCCCCCCCCCCCCCCCCCCCCCCCAGCCTCCAGCGTATCCCTTTAAAAAACACCCTCCTGGTCCGGGGCACCTTACCCGCCCACACAAACCCCAGTATCATCTTATTTACCCTACTAAAAAAAAAAACTTGGGCACGAAATTCAGGTGATTCTGAAATATGAGAAAAGTCTTTGGCAACACTGTCATCTTTACTGGCTTTACCCTTCCAGCCAATGACAAAGGCAACACATCTCATCTAAATTTTCCCCACCGGGTTTGCCAGATTCAACTTTTACAGTTGAGCCCAACTCTGTGCATCTTGTACCCAAGCTCACCTCTACCAACCAAAACGGCAACCTCCTGTCCCCGGATATTGATCGGGAATATCTCACTTGTCTCCATCTTGAGACCCCAAACAATACCCCCCAAACAGACTGATGTCCTCCAAGATCCCCATAATCCTGTTGAAACTTTCGCCTTCCCCAACTGCACCACCCCCACACAATCCATCACCTTCCCCAGTCCAATCAGGGCCCTCAGCCGCTCTACCCTCACCTCATCTATTCTCTGGAACTCCAACTCATCCAGGAATCATCTCACACCCTCATCCCCACCAGAGGTTCCGAACTGTACAATTTCTAAACAAAAACCTAAAACAATCCCTGAACCTCCCCCGGCTCCATTACAAACTTTTGTACACCCCCCCCCCCCCCCCCACCCACACCCACCCCGTGCCTCATCTGCCCAATCTCCCTCAGCACTGTCTACCTCTTCAGCTGGTGTGCGAGCATCCTGCTTGCCTTCCCCTCATACTCGTACACTGCCGCTCTGACCCTGCAACACTCCAGCCTCTCCCGTCAACGCTAGCCCAAACTCCATTTGGAGCTTCTGCCTGACCTTCAGCAAGGCCTCCTCAAGCTCCGCTGAGTATCTCAGGTCCACCGCCAGAATGGCCTCCACCAGCCTCAGCCCTGTCTGCCCATTCCGTCCTAATTAAAATAAACTTCCTCTAACCACCATCCTCAAGCCCTCCCACAACGTAGCCGCAGAGACCTCCCCCATCCTATTATGCTCCACATACATCCAGATAGCCATCTCAATCTTTTCACATACCTCCTTATCGGCCTACAACTCCAGGTCCAACCTCCATTGCTGCCTCTGGGAGCTCGCCCCCTCCACTGGCAAGTCCATCCAGTGTGGTGCATGGTCTGACACCACGATGGCTGAATACTCAGTCCGAACCATCCTCGCCAACAGTGCCTTGTCCAGGACATAAATATCAATCAGGGAGTACCCGGGAGGGATTCTCTGTTTGCTGATTGTGGTGGTATGATTAACATAGCTGCCTGCCATTGGTGCAGAACACCGGTTTACCATTGGCCCTGGTCGGTCATGTGCCTCTTGACCGATTGGTTGAGACCAGTCATGTGACGGCTCTCCGATTGGTCGAGAGGCTGAGTTAATCCCGCCTCCAGGGCGGGGTATAAATACCCAGTATGCCCAGCGATCGTCCATTTACTGTAGTCGACCGCAGGGCTAACGTCTAGCTTATTAAAGCCTTACTTTTGTACAGCAACTCGTCTCACGTTCAATTGATGGTTCATCAATTTAATAAGCTAGAATTTTGAAGATGGAGCTCCGGATCAAGCCCGAATGCCTCCGCATCAGCCCGCAAACTCAGAACGCTTCAGAAATCTTCAAACATTGGCTGGCATGTTTCGATGGTTACCTGGCATCTGCAAACAGCCCCCACACCATGGCACAGAAGCTTCATATCCTCCACTCCAGCGTGGGCATGGCGGCCTACGCGATGATAGCGGAGGAAAAAGATTACGACGCGGCCATGGATAAACTGAAAGGACAGTTTCTTAAACCGGTAAAGAGAGTATTCGCCCAACATCTGCTGGCTACTAGACAACAGCTCCCCGGTGAGTCCTTAGACGATTTTTACCAGGCCCTCGCTGTCCTGGGGAGGAATTGCACCTGCCTCCAAGTTTCAGCCATGGAGCACATGGAACTTCTGATTAGAGATGCTTATGTGGCTGGGATGCAGTCTGCCGCTATCCGCCAGCGGATGCTGGAGAAAGACGACCTCAGCCTAACTGAGGCACAGACTCTCTCCACCTCCCTGGAGGTCGCCGATTTAAATGCCCGCGCCTATGTCCTCAGCCGCGCTGCAGCACCCTGGGCCTCCTGGCACGCTTCCCCACTGCCATCCGCCGCTCCAGACCCCCCTCAGGCCTGCGCCGCGGGACGCCCCGACAAGTCCGCGGGGCCCCGCTGCTATTTCTGTGGGTTCGCTAAACACCCTTGCCCGCACTTCCCGGCCCGCTCCGCCCTCTGTAAAAGCTGCGGGAAGAAGGGCCACTTTTCGACGGTCTGCCAGGCCAAATCGGTCCCTCTGTACCGCGCAGCGACCGGGGATCCCCCCCTCCGGGCCTTTTCGGGCCCTTCCAGCACACCGCGCCAATCTCTCCCCCCAGCCCCCGGGCCCCTGCGCCCGGCCTGCGCGCCTCACTGCCTCCGCTCTCAGCCGCTCCGCTCGGCACGCCGGCACCATTAACTCCGCCCCCAGCAACCACGAGGGCCCCGGACGCCACGTGCAGGTCCTGGGCGGCGCCATCTTGGGGTGCCGACTCCACGTGCGGGTCCTGGGCGCCGCCATTTTGGGGCGCCGACTCCACGTGCGGGTCCTGGGCACTGCCATCTTGGGGTCCCGACTCCATGTGCGGATCCTGGGCACCACCGTCCTGGACTGGCACACAAGGTTCTGCCAGCACCTACTCGGCCGATGGCGACTACGATGGTGGTTCTTCTCCATGGCTCGCGGCCATTCAACTCGACCAGTTACGGCCACGCAAGCTCGCCAAAACAACGACGCTGATCCACCTCAACGGCCACGAGGCGGGCTGCCTGCTGTACTCCGGGAGCACGGAAAGCTTCGTTCACCCTGACACGGTTAGACGCTGCGACCTCCCTGTCCATCCGGTAAAACACAAAATCGGGTTAGCCTCAGGTTCGCACTCCATCCACATCACCGGGTGTTGCATCGCGGACCTCACGGTCCAAGGGAAGGATTAAAAAAATTATAAACTCCTTGTCCTCCGTGACCTTTGCACACCGGCACTCCTAGGACTGGACTTCCAGTGCAACCTGCAGAGCTTGACCTTCCAATTCGGCGGCCCTATACCCCCCTCACTGTCTGCAGCCTCGCGTCCCTCAAAGTGGACCCCCTCTCCTTGTTTGCTAATCTCACCCACGATTGCAAACCCATCGCGACACGGAGCAGACGGTACAGCGCCCAGGACCGGACCTTCATCAGGTCCGAGGTCCAGAGGTTGCTGAAGGAAGGGGTCATCGAGGCCAGCATCAGTCCCTGGCGAGCCCAAGTGCTGGTGGTCTGGACTGGGGGAAAAAAACGGATGGTCATCGACTATAGCCAGACCATCAACCGGTTTACGCAACTGGACGCGAATCCTCTCCCCCGTATTTCCGCCATGGTAAACGTTATTGCGAAATACAAAGTCTTCTCCACTGTGGACCTCAAGTCCGTCTATCACCAGCTCCCCATCCGCACGAGTGACCGCAAGTACACCGCGTTCGAGGCTGATGGGCGCCTCTACCACTTCCTTAGGGTTCCGTTTGGTGTCACAATGGGGTCCCGGTCTTCCAACGGGAGATGGACCGAATGGTCGACAAGTACGGATTACGGGCTACCTTCCCGTACCTCGATAATGTCACCATCTGCGGCCACGACCAGCAGGACCATGACACCAACCTCCGGAAATTTCGCCAAACCGCAAAACTCCTTAACCTCACTTACAATAAGGATAAGTGCGTGTTTAGCACTGATCGTCTAGCCATCCTCGGCTACGTAGTGCGTAACGGAGTGATAGGCCCCAACTCTGAACACATGCGCCCCCTGATGGAACTCCCTCTCCCCAATACCCTCAAATCCCTCAAACGCTGCCTGGGTTTCTTCGCGTACTACGCCCAATGGGTTCCCAATTACGCCGACAAGGCCCGTCCCCTCATTCAAACCACAACCTTCCCATCATCGCCGGAGGCCTGCCAGGCCTTTAGCCGCATCAAAGTGGACATCGCAAAGGCCACGATGTACGCCATCGACGAGTCCCTCCCCTTCCAGGTCGAGAGCGACGCATCAGAAGTTGCTCTGCCGGCCACCCTGAACCAAGCGGGCAGACCCGTGGCCTTCTTCTCCAGAACCCTCCAGGCTTCAGAACTCCGCCACTCATCAGTGGAAAAGGAAGCCCAGGCCATAGTCGAAGCTGTGCGACATTGGAGGCACTATTTGGCCGGCAGGAAGTTTACCCTCCTCACAGACCAACGGTCAGTAGCCTTCATGTTTGATAATGCACAGAGGGGCAAGATTAAGAATGACAAGATCTTACAGTGGTGGATCGAGTTGTCCACGTACAACTATGAGATCTTGTATCGTCCTGGGAAGCTCAATGAGCCTCCTGATGCCCTGTCCCGCGGTACCTGCGCCAGCGCGCAGATAGACCGCCTCCGCTCCCTCCAAGCGGACCTCTGCCATCCAGGGGTGACCCGTTTCTACCATTTCGTAAAGGCCCGCGACCTGCCTTTCTCCATCGAGGAAGTCAGGACAGTAACCCATGACCGCCACATCTGCGCAGAGTGCAAACCGCACTTCTACCGCCCCGAGCACGCACATCTGATCAAAGCATCCTGCCCCTTCGAACACTCAGCATTGACTTCAAGGGGCCCCTTCCCTCTAGCATCCCCAACATTTACTTCCTGACGGTAATCGACGAATACTCCCGCTTCCCCTTCGCCATTCCCTGCCCCGACATGACCACATTGACCGTCATTAAGGCCCTCCTCTCCATCTTCTCCCTGTTCGGCTACCCCGCGTACATACACAGCGATCGGGGGTCCTCATTTATGAGCGACGAGCTGCGTCAATTCCTGCTCAACAGGGGCATTGCCTCTAGCAGGACGACCAGCTATAACCCCCGGGGTAACGGACAGGTCGGGCGGGAGAATGGTACCATCTGGAAGACCATACTACTGGCCCTCCAGTCCAGAGATCTCCCTATTTCCCGATGGCAAGAGGTTATCCCCGATGCCCTACATTCTATCCGCTCACTCCTCTGTACCACAACAAATCAGACACCTCATGAACGTCTTCTTGTTTTCCCCAGGAAGTCGTCCTCCGGATCCCCTCTCCCGACGTGGCTGGCCGCCCCCGGGCCCATCTTGCTCCGGAAGCATGTGCGGGTGCACAAGTCCGACCCGTTGGTGGAACAAGTCCCGTTACTCCACACTAACCCGCAGTATGCGTCAGCGGAGTACCCCGACGGTCGGCAGGACACGGTGTCCCTCCGGGACCTGGCACCCGCCGGCGTGCGGCCTTCCCCCCCTTCACCACAGACCCGCCCCCTGTTTTTTTCCCCCCAGCGCCCCACCCAGGCCTTTGCGTTCCCCATCCATGGCGTCTCCATCACCAGCCCGGGTGACGGAGACAGTTCAAGGACCATCGCTCCCGGACTCCAGGACATCAGCGGAACCACCACCATCGGCTGAACCAGCGTCACCAGGACATCAAGGGCAACTAAAAGGCTGATCGAGTCTATTTAATTTTCAACAACACCATGCACCATGGACCTTGTATGGTCAATATGTACTATTGTTAAATGTCTGCGCCAGTGGGAAGCCAAAATGTTTTTCCCTTCTCTGGCTACTACTGGCTACTACTCATACCACCAGTTCTCTCTCTCCCACCCCCCCCCCCCCCCCCAAGCTCTCGTTGATTTCCCCCCCCGGCTTCTTTCTCCTCAATGGGTGAATGTGGTGGTATGATTAACATAGCACCATAACATTGGTGCAGAACACTGGCTTACCATTGGCCCTGGTCGGTCATGTGCCTCTCGACCGATTGATTGAGACCAGTCATGTGACGGCTCTCCGATTGGTCGAGAGGCTGAGTTAACTCCGCCTCCAGGGCGGGGTATAAATACCCAGTACGCCCGGTGGTCGTCCATTTATTGTAGTCGACCGCAGGGCTAACATCTAGCTTATTAAAGCCTTACTTTTGTACAGCAACTCGTCTCGCGTTCAATTGATGGTTCATCACTGATGCCAAAATCATGAAAGGCGTTGGGCAGAGAATCGGTTCCGACATCAAAATCGTGGCAGGCAGGGGCAGCATGGTGGCGCAGTGGTTAGCACTGCTGCCTCACGACACCAATGTCCCAGGATCGATCCCGGCTCTGGGTCACTGTCCGTGTGGAGTTTGCACATTCTCCCCATGTTTGCTTGGGTTTCGCCCCCACAACGCAAAGATGTACAGGCTAGGTGGATTGGCGATGATAAATTGCCCCTTAATTGGAAAAAGAAAATGAATGAGGAGCTCTAATTTTTTTTTTAAATCCCCCCCAAAAAAATCACAGCGGGCGCCGATTTGATGCCAATTCGTGATTCTCCATCACCTCAACAGTGGCGTCAATACATTCTGGAATGCACGTACAGTACACACCGTTTTCATGTCACTAGCGGGCTCAGCCCGGTGATCACTGGGAGTTCCACGATTCTCCGCCTTCGATGGGCCGAGTTGCCGATTGCACTGTGCTTTTAAACATCATGAAACCGCTATCGTGGCTGCTGAGAGAGAAAGAGAGAAAGTAGGACTTGGAGAGGAGCGACCGCAGGTTGCTAGCCCAGAAACTGGCCATGTTGGCTGAGGTGGGGGAGGCCCTGCCAGGGAGGGGGCGGAGATGGGGAGGTACAGGCCAAGTGGCGGGGTGATCCCCCATGGGACTAGGGCAGTGGCCAGGCACGGACCGGCATTTAGGCAGCCTCCTTGCTGCGCACACACTGACCACCCACCTTGGCCCCTGGTTCTGCAGAGTGACGCCAGCAGTATGGGTGCCCCTGCCAATCCCCCCACCCTGCTCCCCAAACCCGGCTGCCACCTACCGGCGGCCCACCCAGGGCAACACCCATAGTAGCCCCTGGCGAGGGCAGTGGCAGCTAATGGTACCCCTGGCATTAAGGACAGGCGCCAGGGCCAGTGGCCCCCATGGTGCAGGGCACCGACGGGGCCAGGGCTGCGGGGATGGGGGATCCCACAGTGCCAACTGGGGCCACCATGTAGCCCTGAGGACCTGGTTGGGCACGGAGCTATGCACCATAATAACATATTGATCTTTCACCCCTGCAGACAATGGATATTGGAATACAACTAGCATTGGTGGCCTTTCTGCTGGTCGCCACAGCCCTGGGGAACGTTCTTTTAAGATGCATCTAGACAGGTATATGAACGGGCGGCAACAGAGGGAAGTAGACCTTGGAAAATAGGAGACAGGTTTAGATAAAGGATCTGGATCGGCGCAGGCTGGGAGGGCCGAAGGGCCTGTTCCTGTGCTGTAATTTTCTTTGTTCTTTGTCTGCGGCTGTACGAGCTGGAGTTGTTCGAGGAGGAGGAAGAAGCTGCAGCAGCAGAGCAGGCAGCAGCGTTGAGTGAAGCAGCGGAGCGGACAGCAGAGGGGCAGGTGGCAGCCGCCCAGGTTGGAGAATGAACCGCCCAACAGGCCGAGGAGGAGGTGCCAAGGAGGCGCTGCATGAGGCCTCGTGTGTACCGGCACCGGGTGTCATTTCAGGACTTGCTAGACCGGGCATGCCATTGAAGACTCCGTCTGAGCAGAGAGACAGTGCGACATATCTGCCAGGTGATAGCACAACTGGTACTGCCGGGGTATGGGAGAGGACACTCGCTCCCAGTGGCCGTCAAAGTGATGTTCGAGACCCGTCCTCCCACTGGTGGCGGTGGTGGGGACGGTTGGGGGCGGGGAGGCGGGAGGAGGGTGGGATGCACAGGCCACGCACAGGGGCTGGCCGTTCCCCCGCGCTCCAATGTCCGCTAATTTACCATACCCCCACCCTCAGACAGAGCACCTAGGCAGGTTGTAACAGTGATAACAGGTGTTTACTGTGAACAGGTTTGTGCCCTGGCTCCTATAGGTAAACTGTGCCCTGCACCCGTGCCAACTTAACTGGTGTCTACTTTTCTGACCTTACAAGCTCTATGTCTAGGTGGATCTCCAGGAGTGGAGGCAGCTTGCTGTGATTCCCACCCTGCAACAAGGGTCACCGTTGGCGGGTGTCTTCTGGGGCCACCGGGCCTGGATGGGCCCAGCTGCTGCTCGGGTGTTCCAGGTGGTGTGGTGCTGCGCTGTTCTGCCCTCTGCCCACCAGATGCGCCAGGGTCAGCCACAGGATGGGGTCAGAGGTGCTGCGGTGTTCTGGCACCTCCTCTACAGGAGTCACCGGCATGGGCCCCATCAGCTCCTCCTCCCTCGGGGTGCCCTGGGCTACTACATGGGACGGTGGAGCGAGCGCACCTATCCCCTGAGGCTCCCCCGACACTTGGCGCTGCCAGTCCTGGAGGCCCACTCTGGTCTCGCCCAGGTTCTGTATGCTCACAGCCATGGAGCACAGAGAGTGGACCATCATCATCTGGGATTGCGCCACATCGCTCTGCGACTGTGCCACCACCTTCTGGGTCTGTTTCACATCAGCCAGTGACTGCGCCATCCCCCTTGGGAGTGGGCCACCTCCCTCTGTGTCTGCCACATCAGCCAGCGGCTGGGAAATGCCACCAACATTCCCAGCCATGGCCTGCTGCGACTGAGCTATGCTCAGGAGTGCCGCTGCAATTTCCAGGTGGCTCTGGGACACGGTTGCCTGTGAGGCAGCAACCCTGTTCTGGGCCTCGGCCAGTGCCTGCACAGAATGTCCCAGGCCTTGGACATGCTGATCCATAGCCAAAATCATTGCACCCAATGTTTCCACCGTGACGCCATCTGTGTGGTGTTGACCTGGGTAGCATGCATGGTCAACACTACCTCCTGCTGCTGCACATGGTTAGACTCCTCCAACTGCGCCTGCTGGTGCTGCATGCTTGCCGACAACCCCTCATGTAGTCCCTGGCTCTGTAATTGCATCTCCACAATCAATGGGACTGTCTGTTCCAGAGACCCGAGACCTGTCTGGGTGGCAGCTAGTCCTTCGGGTCGACCTGCCCTCTGACTGTGTCAACTGTCCAGCGCGCACCCAAGAGTGCCCCTGGAGCCTCTTCACTAACATGGCCACCCGAGGTGAGTGTTGTGAGATGGTGGAGAGTGTTAGTGACAGCTGTGACGGAAAGTCAATGCCATCCTCTGACCCGAAATCTGGGGTGCCCTGAGCCTCGGGCGGAGAAATGGTGTTCGAGGTGCTGCCATCACTGCTCAGCTCACGTGTGGCATCGGCTGTGGCACTGGCTGGTGGTGGTGGGGTTCCGTCTGGTGCACCCCCACATCCAGCAGGTCCTGCAAGACACAAAACATGATTAAACTGTGAGGGTGTGGGTGGGGGTGAGGATGGTGTGGTGGCGAGGGTGGTGTGGGGATGCGGGTGATGTGACATGACAGTGGTGTGACGGTGAGGATAGTGTGGTGGCGAGGTTGGTGTGAGGGTGGTGTTGACACACGTGTTGCAGAGAACCGCAATTAAGCAGGGTCTTACTCCCTCGCCCGTGGCCGAGCTCCACCTCAACAAACAACCTTTCCTCTCGGCCTCTAACTACGTCCAAGGCCCTCTGCTCTGCCAAGGTGAGGGGCCACAGTTCTGGCAGTCCCCCTCCTGTCTTCCCCCACTCCCGGCAGTTGTGTGTGGCCCTCTCCTGGGGGAGGGGACCGCATAAAATGGCGGTGTTAGACAATCCGACACATGCAGCACAGGGGGTGGGTAGCTGGTGGCCTCAGTGGCCATGTCATCTGGCCACGACAGACGGTATGGGTACAGCATGTTGCGCAGGGTGGGGGTTCGGCCATCCTCTGGGGAGGGGGGGTTACAGGTGTGTGCGGGATGGGCTAGTGCTAGGGGCTGCCTACTCACCCATGCCGCCCTGAGGAGATCGTGCAGTTTTTACTGGCACTGCTGGCCCTTCCGGACAGTGTTGCCCATGCCTCTGCCACCTGGGCCCAGGCTCGACAAACGGCCGCAGCTGACAGCCTCCTTTCAGACCGGGGTACAAGATCATCCGCTGCCCTCCACCGCGTCCAGCAGGGCCTCCAGCTCAGCGTCTGTGAACCTCAGAGCTGCTCTCCTCACTGCATTAGTTGGCTGAGATGGTGCGTGGGGGCGGGGGGTGGGAGAATTGTTTATATGCGGCTGCAGCTTGTCAGCTTTTTGGTGTCAATCGCATAACTGGTGACTCCGGCACCGTTTCCCATTAGAATCGATTGTGTTCCACGTGGTGCAGGTGCTAGCCCCTTAACGGTAGCATTGGTCCAGGTGTGAAGCCGGTTTTTCTGTCCTAAAAGCCCACAGATCCTGGCGTCAACACTTAGTCTCAGAAAAGGAGAATCTCGCCCAACTTGTCCCCTTCAAACTGCTCAAATGTGCAAACATACAAAACTTCTTAACTTGCCCATTTAATCCCCGAACATTGCATGAAATCAGTGGGTCAGCCATATCTCCGTTTTAACCAGCTCCCTCGGGCCCACACTCCACTGCCGCCTAAGGCCTCCCCAAATCGTCTGCTACCATCACCCCTTAAGCAACTGCACCACACCAACTCCATCCACGTCAGCAAGCTCACCCACCACCATCTCTAACAGAGAAAAAAAGAAAAGAAACTACCCCCTGTAGCCATGCTGGCCACGCAAAATGGACACTGAGCCAAAGTAAAATGGAAGACAGAAGGAAAAGCCTGTTTAGTGAGAGCAGACAGTCTGCTCTCAACTAATTAGCATTTTGCAAGCAGCAAACCAGTTTCTGGCCAGGTGCAAGATCTCCAAGCCAAAGGTGTTAATGGCAAAGCGCTTAGCATTCTGATGAGGCAGCCCAGATCCAGGCACGAACAATGGCAACATTTCCATCTCAATGTAACACTTAATTGGTTGCGCAGACAGGATGGCACCAAAGTAACGAATATCGAAACCACCCCCCAACACCGAGGAAGGCCCTCGCATTGGAGGATTTCGAAGGTAACCGTTTGGAAACGCTCCAATCGGTACCGAAAGGTAGAGCCCGCCCAGAAGGGGGCAAGGACATTAGAGAGGGGTATAAAGGCAAATTCCCCACATAGCCCGGTCTGTTAAACCCGTGCTCCGGCCCTGATAGACATCTTGCATCCTGACTCCAGCCGTTGAGCACCAGCCGCCGAAACCGTAAGTTCAACGCTCGCTACGCGATCCAAGCCCACTAGACCCCCAGTACCAGAACGCTTGCTGAAGGCTGCAGTACAAGACCAGGACGAAGGCCTCGTTCTCTGACCTTGCCTGTTCCTGTTAGATAAGTATTTTGATCACTTAAGTTTAGTTATAGCTTAGTCTCTTAGTGTGTGCATGAGTATTTATTATAACTGTATAATAAATATTGATCGTTTGAACCTTACTAATCGGTGTATCGTCTTTATTACTTTGAACTTGACCTTGGAATACTTGTGACGGTGTCTATACGGCACCTGGCGACTCCAGAGCTGAATAAATACATAGAACAGAGCCTAGTAGTGTTAAGCACACGTCGAATACGGAGGCGTGTTAATACACTCCAATAAACGCGTTTTACAACCACAGTAAAACGTGCAACACCCCCAACATCCCCCGCCAGAACAAATTTATCCCTCCACTTCACTCCCATTAACTAGCCGATCTGCTAGCATGGTGGCCCTCACTCGAGGCAGCTGCCTACCCCCAAACTCCCTCCAATCCCTCGTACCCGCTCCTCCACATTCCCACTTTTACCCACCACTCATAACCCACATAATACAAAACAGGATACAACATTCAACCCGATTGAAAAGTGCCCACATTCTCCCACTGGTATCTCCATAGTCCAAAGTTCTGACAAGTCCCCAAGTCCATGGTCTCGCAAAAACCCTGCCCGCCTCCTCCACCGTGTCCATAGAATTCCTGGCTCTGGCCTGTGACCCATAACCAGGCTACCTACAGCACCTCAATTCTCTCTTCTTACTTGAACAGAACCGTTTTGACCCTGTTGAACCCAGCTCGATGCTTAGCCAGCTCCACAACCAGACTCGAATTACATTCCTTCCCCAGGTGCACTTCCTCGTCTCCTTCGTCCACCGCAGAATCTTCTCCTTGTCCAAATATCTGTGCAATCATACCACTATCGCCCTCTGCTGCTCCCCTGCCTTCGGCCTCCTCCTCAGCAACCTGTACGCTCGATCCGCCTCGGGGGGCTTGATGAAAAGCCCCTTCCCCCACCAGCTTCCCAAGCATGCTCGCTACATACTTTGTAGCTTGCGTTCCCTCAATGCCGTTAGGCAATCCCACAATCTGAAGATTGTGCCTCCTCGACTGATTCTCCAAATCATCCACTTCCTCCCGCAGCTTCCTTTGGCCCTCCACCACCAATCTCTGCTTCCAATGAGGTCAGCCAGTTCTCATGGTCCAACACTGACTCTTCCAATTTTGGAACGGCACTATGTGCCTCCAACCTCTGCTCCACTCTCTCAATGGCAGCCCAAATTGAGTCTGTCACCTTAGCCAGGAACTCTGAGGCCTCCTGCCTTTGCTGCCAGAAATTGACAGTCAAAAACTCCCACCAATTGTTCCGTGACCACTGAGCGGACAATGACACCACAGAGGTTTCCGCCATCTTTCCTTCTGTCTCTCTATGTGAAAGCTCCTTGTTTGACAGCTGCATTCCTTGTTTAATAGGGCTGAGTCATACCCACCCAAAGGAGAACCTTTAGCTCTGTCTGTTCCTGTCATTTGTCCCAGCAAACTCCCTCATGAATGGGTAACAAGGACCAAACAATTCCACCTCAATCAGGAGCCACCAAATGTGCGACCACTCACTCCATGGTCGTCCCCAGATGTTATCCTTCCTAAAGTCCTTTGATGTGTTGTTGCGTATTTCAGGTATCCATTAACTCAGGGGAACAGCTGAACTTCTGACCAGTTGTTTTCAGAGACTATCTCTTTGCCCTCAAGTGCTTCCTTGAAAGAGAGGGTGTAATGGATTCCTGCAGAGCTATATGAATAAACAATTTGAATTTCCCCTTTGAAACTGCCACAACCTGTGAATCAAAAAACTTTTAAGAGGCAATGCGGCATGAAATTGAATGTTAGCAATGCTGTTCAAATCCTTTGGCCTTCTAGGCATAGAAACAAGCTTAAATACTTAGGACAATTAAACTGATTGTGAGAAAATCACTTCCAAGGTTTCCACCACATTAAGGGAATTACTTTTCCCTTCATCACATAAATCTTTGAACTTGGCACACTGACAGACTGTTCAAAGGGTTTAGGGGTTACAGATGGGATCATTCACTTTAAAATGAGAGAACTTTCATTTTTAGATACCGACTGACTGTTTAAAGGGTTTGAAGGCTGCAGATGGGAGGAGCAGCCAAATGACCCCCGCCCCCCCATCTTAGGAAAGACCCTGAACTGAACCCTTCTAGCCCAGCTCAAGCTCCCCCCCTTGACCACCACATCCCATGAAGCCCCTAACCCTCCCCCCATTCGTACCATGGAGGCATTTGTAGGGAGGGTATGTACCCCCTTTGCACCCCTTGGACTGCAAGGTGCCAGGTTGGGTAGGGCCCTGAAGGGAGGAAATGATGGGAGGGGCTGAAGGAGGGGGAAAAAGGGTTCTCCGGGCCCCTTTAATATTGGTGCCACGTTCACTGAGGAGCGAGTCCTGTCTGCAAGATTAGGTCATGCCTCTCTTTGTTCCAGCAAGAACCCCGGTGTGCCATTGAATGGCGCTGAAAACCCGATTGAGGGTAGAAATTTTTCTAAGTGCCATTGAAGGCATGTCGGGGTCACTCCTAATGCCAGCGGGCATCACTCTGGTTTTCCCGCTGATGGGAGCACATAGTTGCTGATCAGGAGAATGCCGCCTTATGACTCTACTTGTACAGTTCTAATTCTAAATGTCTTTGGTCAACTACATAACTGCTTCTGCCCAAGAACCTCACAACTGTGACTGTGATAAACAACCCATTCTTATCCTCCACAATATCAATGCAGCTGTTGACACAATTAACCACACCATCGTCCTCTAATATTTGACCTCTGGAATTGCCCTAGCTTGGCTCCATTCTTACATATTGAATCATTATTAGATAATCAGCTGCAATAGCTTCTCTTTTCACTCTTGCTCTGCTACTTGCAATTCCCCAAGAATTTATTCTTGGTCTCCTTCTATTTCTCATCGACATGCTTTTCTTGGGCATTATCATCTTAATATACATCTTCAAATTCCACACGGATCCCACGCGAGTGCTCCGACAGTCAGTTTCACCTCACTATCAACTCTGTGGAAAAGCCAACTCTCTGATTTGGCACTTTGCTTGTCTGACATTCAATTTTGGATGAAAGTAGATTGTCACCAACTACATATGAGGAAGTTTGAAATAAAATCTGAAAATGCTGAAAATAGTGGGTGCGATTCAACAGAAAAATTTCGGAGTGTCATTTTGGGTGCAATTAACGGGCAGTTTCTCGATGGCCGCGTTGGCGAGTTTGTGGCCCGTATTAAAAGGCACTTAGGGTGGGAAATGAGCCCCCACAAGCTTCCCGCCATTACTGGCTGTCTAATCATCTGATTCACCAGACTCGGGCCTCAGAGTCTCACTGCTAACAAGGGGGAACTCATTTTTAAAGCTCCTTCATCACTCACTCTGGTCAACACATAAGCATGGTAGTGCGTAGTCCTGCTCTTCGCTTTGGTGATGCCAACTTGGTCAGGCGTCTCGAGGCTGTGGATGTGAAACTTGCCGTTCTATTCCCCTGAGGAGGTCAGAGACCAGCAGCAGGGTAACCAATACTGCCTGGCAATGGCAATCAGTGACGGGTAGCATGGCCATGAGGACTAGCATCCAATGTAGGAAGAAGACCGACGACCTCCATTGAGCTGCAAGGGTAAATTACCACCTCTCTCCTGGCATCAGTTGCGCCTGCCACCCCTCAAATTCTCAACTGCCGTCTCCCCCCACCCACCCCCTCCACAAATCACTGACTGACATCTCACTCCCTCCCCACACCCGATCTCGGATGCTTGTTCCTCAGCACCCCCGGATCCCACCAGCACAACCTCTTCATGTCCAGTTATGGTGCCCACACATGCCACCTGCCAGAGACACCCCCCAATCAATCAAGGGCATGGCTCACAAAGCCCTCACTTTATCCCACAAGGGAGATAGCCCATAATAAGCAGGAAAGGGCCAAGAGGAGGGGTGGAGTACCAGAGATCCAAGTCCTTACCCGTGTGAGGAACTGGCCCTGGAAATTGCGAGGCTGACCGAGGAGAGTGCAGTCACCAACAGAGAGATTGGCCTGCACCACAGAGGTGAAGAGCCACTGCCCCTTCACCCAGATGACATGTTTCAAGTGAGTTGTTGATGTCAGACAAAATGATCCTTCCCTTTCACTGATCACATGTCTGTTTTCTCCCAGGGTCTTTATATGATGGGGCCAGGCCATTCTCAGTTGTTCTGCCCTCCCTGCCAATCAAGAGATCACCTCTGTGGAGAGCTCCGAGGAGACCATCATTGAGGCATCACGGCAATCAGCCCTTCCTTCCACCAACGTAGAGGCACACACTTCGGTGGTGACATTAGTGGACAGGCTTCTGGGGCACAATCTGGTGAACACCACACAGTTGCTGATGCACATCAGGTGGAAACAGTAACATCCAAGGGAGGCAGCAGTCAGGTCTGCTGGATTCCAGGACTCAACTGAGTCCCAGTTAGATGCCGGCCCTCTGGGCAAGGTTATCCTGGAATCGATGAAGATATGAGATTCAGGAGGGGATGTCAGCGACATTCCAGCAAATGCATGGTCAATTGGAGGAGTCCCAAAGGCTACATGCACAGAAGATGTTGCTGACGATGTGTGACTCAAAAGCCACCACTGCTCGGTGGTGACTGTAGTGGAAAGCCTGCAGCACAAGGTCAGCGTCTTGAGTGGTTGTATCCAAGGCCTGTCTCAGTCTGTGATGACCATGGCTGAGGGACTTGACATCATGTCCCAGTTACAGTTGGAGATTGCTAAGGCACTGCAGAGTGTGGCCCAGTCACTGAGGAGCATCGCCAAGGGCATCAACACCAGGGTGCCGATAACGGGCAGATGTCAGGACCCACAGAGCCAGATGACGCAGAAGCCTCTGGAGCTCACTCCAGCTGCCCTCCATCCCATGGAGACCCCCACAGCCCTATGGGCACCGTCAGGGAGGAGGAAGCGCTGGAGGCGAACCTAGGGTCTGCCACCAAGGAAATGACAATGGTCTCCAGTTCTTCCAAATTCCTCCCTCCTGACACTGGATAATCTCAAGCGCAGCAGGCAGAACAGGGTGGCAGGGTGATGCCAGTGACACCAGTAAGTCAGCCGGGGTCCCCGACTCCAGGTCCGCCAAGGACGTCAGCCATTGCACCACCTTCACATTTTTGAAAAGGAGTACTAATTGGCGCCCGTGTGATTTCTTGCTGTGGAGCTGGTTATGTATCTGGGAGGCCATAACATTAAACTTCAATCTTACTAATGAGATGGAAATTAATCCAAATTGGAGTTAATGATATTCTCGGCATATTTGGGCACGATCCGGAATTCGCCATCGGGAGCTGGCCAGACATGAATTTTGAACTTGGCCTTTCCGCTATTTGATCAGAACGCCCAGATCCATGCCAGGCGCAATGTAGTGGTTAAATACACTTAGTATTTATCAGGGCTGGTAGCATCTATGGAGGGAGGAACAGAATTAACATTAAAGATTGATGACTTTTCATCAGAAGCCAGAACTGTCTACTTCTCCCTCCACAGATGCTGCCAGACTTGCTGAGTATTTCCAGCATTTTATCTTTTTATTACAGATTCTAAAATGGTTCTTTCAGGACCCAGCTTGCAGATTCTTGCCTGTCTCAGCTTACTGTTTAAAATGCCATCCTTTGAAATTGCTCCTATCCTGTTCACAGGAAAATCTTTAACCAACTGTATTGAGATCAGCTGCTTCTAGTCTGTCCCCAGTCAAATTTGTAACTGACTTATTTGAAAGAGACTGCTAATCTGTCCACAGACAGATCTAACCTCACTGTATTGAGAGCACAGTTTATTGTCTGCTCACATCCTAATCTAAAACTGAACTCAAATTCCAGAAACTATTTTAGCCCCTGGTTCCTCCTATTAACTACATCATCTTACTGAGCTGAACACAATGTCTCGAATTATTTACTCCCCAGGGACCCTCTTAATACAAACAAAGGTCCATTTGCCCAAACCTTTACAATGCTTAATTGCACCTAGCTGTCTTTCGAACAAGGATTTTTAAAAACATGACTAGCAGTCACATACTAACCCAGGCTTTTAACCCTTCCGTGAAAAATACATATAATACAATACATCTGAAATGCTTATGTTCATCACAGGATTCAAACAGATTAAAAACACACTGCAAAATTGAAATCATAGAACATAGAACAGTACAGCACAGAACAGGCCCTTCGGCCCTCGATGTTGTGCCGAGCAATGATCACCCTACTCAAACCCACGTATCCACCCTATACCCGTAACCCAACTACCCCCCCCCCCTTACTTTTTTAGGACACTATGGGCAATTTAGCATGGCCAATCCACCTAACCTGCACATCTTTGGACTGTGGGAGGAAACCGGAGCACCCGGAGGAAACCCACGCACACACGGGGAGGACGTTCAGACTCCGCACATGACAGACTCCGCACAGACTCCGCCCAGCCGGGAATCGAACCTGGGACCCTGGAGCTGTGAAGCATTTATGCTAACCACCATGCTACCGTGCTGCCCATGAAATGAAATGGTATACTCTATTAATGTTAACCATTACAATTGAAATTGACATTACATCAGTGGACTAAAGTTAATAGCATTGGAAATTTAAAATGCATCAGTAAAATGGGTCTATGGCCCACAGATATAAGTAGAGGCATCAAGCATATGTTGAATTTTGCATATATTGGAACACCTTGGCTGATGGACACTCTTTGGTATTGCATCAAATAATTAAGATAAATTACATTGAATGTTAGATAGGTATTAATTATCTGTTGCAACTATAACAAATAAATGCATTAGGAGGCACAGGTTTATCTCATTATTGACAGTTGTTAAACATTTACTTTACAGTATTTACAAATAACTGCTGATTTTAAGCCATTTATTTTATTAGTGTTTGATCTTAGTCAAAATGTCATGAATAACTACCACAACAAGTAGTTGTGCATTTTCAATCTACATTTTCTGATTGACATTATTCCATTATCAGTGACAACCTGCTTCTCATAATAGATTTGTGCCTGTGCAGTGAGAATGCTAACTGGAAATTCTAGGCTAACATCTCTGGCTTCTAGAATTTAGGTTTGGATCTTTGCTGAGTCAGGCTGACTTGGGAACCCTTTAAAAATGACTGATGGAACCCGATGGTAGGATTCCGAACCCAATTCCCTTTTCCAGCAATTTTTTTCTGGCATGGGTAAATATTTGGTTGGCCTGCAGTTCAAACCTGCCAATTTATGTGCTGTCGGGCCCCTTCCGTAAGCAGACTTGGTTCATGGTACCTCAAAGTCATGAACCACCGGGGAGCTCCAGTCCTGAGAGGAGAACCAAAAAAAAAAAACAACCTCCTGCTCCTGGGAATTCTTTGATTCACAGGTCATTTATTTTGAAATAAAAAACATGTCAGTGGCTGGGATTTTCTGCCCCGGTTTGCATTGGGTGGATTCAGTGATGGAAATGAAAAATATTGTAAGGAGGCCTAAGTCACGTTTTACATAGGTGTGAAAGCGTGCCACAATCGTCCAATCCTCCAAAGCTTTGACAGAGTCATCGGACTCAAAACACTTATCTCTCCCTACCGATGCTGCCAGACCTGCTGAGATTTTCCAGCATTTTCTCTTTTGTTTCAGATTCCAGCATCCGCAGTAATTTGCTTTTATGACGGAATGTCTCTTTATTCAGAAAACCTCAAGTCTGTGCTACAACTGGTCTTCTTTTATGGATGTAACCACGTCTCTTGGTTTGGTCCTGAAGTAGTATTATATTGTGGCAGTGTAGATGAGCTGTCCTCTATTTGGCACCCACAGTTGCTTGACTCCACATTTGATCAAGGTACATTTGCTGAATTCAACAGTGGGATATCTTAAGCACACTATATTTGCTGACTACAAAACCTGTCTGTCCTGTTCCTCGACAATGCTACTTCAGATGCTGTCACTTTATTGCAGCTGGAGTTACAATTTCAACAGGAAACCACAGATTTCTGCAAACGTTTTCTCAGGCAAGCAATCCACAGGTGTTGATGGGGATTTCAATTTTATTTAGGGAGGCTTTCAGAATGTCCTTTTAGCGTTTCCTCTACCCTCCTGGTGAATGCGTTCCATTGCAGAGCTTGGAGCAGAACACTTGTTTTGAGAGTTGATTGGGTTGATTATGATCAGTGCCTTGATAGGGGGGATATTGGCCTGGGAGAGGGTTGGGGGACATCCGCTTCAGCGCCAGGTGATCCTGAAAGATACAAGACAAGACTCACGATTGGACCATGGGTTGGAGTACGGGTGGTGGAGGAGGGGGAAGTGTGGATGTGGTAGTGGTGGTGGTGTGTGGGTGGAATGGAGGGGTGTAGGGGTAGTGACACGTGTGTCATGTGGAACCGTAATTCAGCGGGGTATCACTTGCTCGCCCGATGTCAACCTCAGCCACACTGTCCTCTCCTCATGCCCACTGATCAGGTCAGGGCCCGCTGCTCTGCCACGGTTAGGAGCCACAGGCCCCCCTCCGGTTTTCTCCCTCTGCAGCACAGGGCGTAGGTAGCTGGTGGCCTTCATGGCTAGAGCACCTGGCCAAGGCAGTCGATATAGCTGTTGGCACTTGGTGAAGGGTTGGGGGTTCGGTAGACCCTGGCTGGGGAAGGGACAGCGCTGCTTACTTGCCCTGGCCACCCTGAGGTAAATGTGTAGTGTCTTGCGCCACTGCTGCCCGGTCCTGGCGGGGTTGCCCACGGCACTCATGACCTCTCCCACCTGCGCACAGGATCGATGCATGATGGCGGGTGGCAACTGCCTCCTCACCCCGGGGAACAGGGTAGCCTGCCTCTCCTCCACTGCAGGGTCTCCAGCTCGGTGTCAATGAACCGCTGTGCCGCTCTCCTTGCTGCCATCTTGATGGCTGGGATGGTGTGTGTGGGGAGTGGAGTGCTTATATGCGGCTGCAGCTTGTAAGCCTCTCGAGTGTCATTACCAAATCTGGCGAATCAGACACCACTTTTCATTGGAATCGATCAAGTTCCACGTGGCGCCGTGCTGGCCCCTTAGTAGTCAGTGGATTGATCTGGGAACGTCGCCAATTTTGTTGTCATAGAACACCACTGATTCAGTCAGGGTGTCAGCATTAGTTTCTGGGACAGAGAATTCCGCTGCATGAGTGTAATTCTGGATCTGAGGTATTTGTCTTTGAATATTCTGTTCCTCAGGCATCAGAAGATTGCACTGGTGCATGGGAGTCGATGCTGGGTTTCATTGTCGATATCTGCTCGTTCCGAGAGGAAGATCCCGAAATATGGGAAATGATCCACATTGTCCAGTGGCTCACCATGGATCTTGATGATCGGTGGACAGTTTTGTGTGGCAGGAGCAGGCTGGTAGAGAACCTTTGTTTTCTGGATATTTAGTCTGAGGCCCATTCTCTCATGTGACTCTGTGAATGCATTGACGACAGTTTGTATCTCGGCCTCTGAGTTTGCGCACACGCAAGTGCCGTCTGCATGTTGCAGCTCGATGACAGAAGTTGGGGTGGTGTTAGTTCTGGATGGAGGCATCGGACATTGGGTAGTTCCCCGATTGTCCAATAGATTAGCTCCAATCCAGCAGGGAATTACAGATTGATGGGATGGAGTATTGCTGTGAGGAAGATGGAGAAGAGTGTTGATGTGATGACATAGCCGTGTTCGACCCTGGTTTGCACATGTATTGATGGGTCTGTGGCGGTTCCATTGGTGAGGATCATGGCTTGCATGTCATTGTAGATCAGGCGCCGAATGGTGATGAATTTCTGTGGGCAGCCGAACTTGAGGAGTGTTATGGGCCAGGGTTTAGAGAACCCCAAAGTGTATCATGGAGTTCACCTGACCCACGACTTTTACTAGATTGTAAAATCTAGTTTACTAGATATGAGGAGCACATGGCCCACTCTACAGGTGTGGTGCAGCAGAAATTTAAACCTAATTTTTAAAACAAAACGATGTTTATTCTATGAACTCAGTTAACCTTTGTAAAACATGGTGAACACCTTAGCAACCATCAATTCAAATACACCTCTCAAAGAATACAACACTCTGTAATCCTTAAACTTTCCTTTTAACATCCAAAGGACAAAAATAACCCTTTGTACAGAAAGACATCAGGCTTAACTTCACTACTGACAGCAGTTACCACATTGAAATCATCAAATGATCTGGAGATAGTCTTTAGATGGCAAGAAAAAAAATAAACCATTAACTTCAAAATGGTTTCACTTTTCACTTTCTTTTAAGAAATGCAGACAGTAAATATACTTTTTTGTTTAAAAAAAACACACGTAAACAGGCAAAATAACATAGTACATTTCAGTTCCTCTTCCTGTAACTCATCATCACATTCCTGACAAAGCATCGGCTATCACGTTTTCTCATCCTGCCACATGTATTCTTTTTAAATGAAATGGCTGTAACAATAAACTCTGTCGAAATAGTCTGGCATTGTTATTCCGGAATCATGCCAAAAATGTCAGTGGATTATGATCAGTATTGATAAGTGTGTCAGATGTATTGCTGGTCACATAAATTTGAAAATGTTGCAAAGCCAGCACCAAGCTCAAAGTCTAATTCTCAATCGTAGAATACTTCTTCTGGTGAGAATTCAATTAAAAAAAAAATAACCAATGGGCCGCTCTAACCTTTCGTCGTCATCTTGCAGAAGCACCGCACCTACACCCACATCACTCGCATCAACAGCCACTTTGAATGGTTTGGTATAATTTGGGATGGCTAACACGGAAGCAGTGGTTAACACAGCCTTCAGGCCGTCAAATACCTGTTGACACTCCGATGTTAACTGGAATTTGTTACGCTTCTGCAGTAAGTCCGTCAGTGGAGTGACCACACTGCAAACATTCAGTACAAATTTCCGGAAAAATCCACTAATACCCAGAAATCGCATTATTGCTCATCATGTCGAGGGTATTGGAAACACCTCAATAACTTTTGTTTTCACATCCCGTGTGACCATTCAATTTTGTCCAATTGTGTGGCCAAGTAAAGTGACTTGGGCTTTTCCAAATTCACTTTTGGCTAGGTTTATCACCAAACCCACCTCCTGAAGTCGATCGAATAACTCCATCAAAAGCTTCAAATGTTCTGTCCATGTCTGGCAAAAAGTTACCAGATTGTCGATGTATACCGCACAATTGGGTAATCCTGAAACAAATGGGATAACTTTGAATTGGTATATACCATCTGGAGTCACAAAAGCTGAAATCTCCTTCACCCTGTCGGATAAAGATACCTGTCAGTAACCTTTGAGAAAATCCAATTTGGAAATACAAGCTGATTGTCCCACTTTCTCACTGAATCCTCCAAACGTGGGATAGGATAAGAGTCCGTTCGTGTAACTGCATTAACCTTTCTATAGTCCACACACAACTGTTGGGGACAATCTGGTTTAGGTGCCATCACGATGGGTGAACTCCATTGGCTGCAACCCACTTCAATTATGCAATTTTAAAGCATACTTTCAATCTCTTTGTTAATCTGTACCAATTTTAAATGGTTAAGACTATATGGATGTTGTTTAATTGGAACAGCATTTCCCACATCTGCATCATGTCCAGCCATTTTAGTACTTCCCAATTTATCTCCACAAATTTGCCCATGTGATATCAATAACTCTTTCAGGTCAATCTGTTTTTCCGCTGGAAGGTAACTCAACCTTTAGCCCAATTTTTAAGAACATCCTCGTTTTCCAATTTGATTTGAAAATGAAAATGAAAAACGCTTATTGTCACGAGTAGGCTTCAATGAAGTTACTGTGAAAAGCCTCTATGCGCCACATTCCGGCGCCTGTCCGGGGAGGCTGGTACGGGAATCGAACCGTGCTGTTGGCCTGCTTGGTCTGCTTTAAAAGCCAGCGATTTAGCCCAGTGAGCTAAACCAGCTGTGTATGCAAATTCACAGTCATCTGGATTTGGTTGGTCACTTTGAGTTAGAATCATTAAAACCTCTTTTTTCTCTCCTTCACTTTCAAAGTACCTTTTAAGCATATTCACATGACACACTCAGTGAGCCTTCCTTCTATCTGGCGTTCTAACCACATAATTCACCTCACTTAATTTCCTTTCAATCTGATAAGGTTCACAAAAACTTGCTTTTAAAGGTTCACCTACAACACTAAAACTTTATCTCCACTGGCAAAACCACAAACTTTGGATTTCTTGTCCGCTACCCGTTTCATCACATGTTGTGCAACTTTTTAATGTTGTCTCGCCAATTCCCCTGTGATATTTTATCGTTCCCTAAAATTTGACACATAATCCAATAATGTAAGTTCTGATTTCTCACTCACCAATTTTTCTTTAATCAATTAAAGTGGTCCTCTTACCTCATGACCAAAAATGAGTTCAAAAGGACTGAATTTGGTTGACTCATTAGGTGCATCCCTAATTGCGAACAGTACGAATGGAATTCCTTTATTCCAATCCTCTGGATAATCTTGACAATAAGCCCTCAACATTGTCTTTAATTTCTGATGCCACCTTTCTAATGTTCCCTGCGATTCTGGATGGTACGCAGTTGATTTAAATTGTTTTATTCACAAGCTATCCAAACTTCTTTGAATAACCTGGAGGTAAAATGTGATCCTTGATCCGATTGTATTTCTGTGGGTCGTCCATATCTAGTAAAAAATTTAACTAACTCCTCCACCATCTTTTTAGCTGAAATATTACATACTGGAATGGCCTCTGGAAACCTACTAGACACATCCAATATTGTCAAAAGATATTGATTCCCACTTTTCGTTTTAGGAAGGGGTCCTACACAAGCAATTAGGAATCTTGTGAAAGGTTCCTCAAATGCTGGAATGGGTATTACGGGCGCTGGTTTTATCACTGCTTGAGGTTTCCCTATCACTTGACATGTGTGACATGATTGACAAAATTTAACTACATCTTTATGTAGTCCAGGCCAATAAAAAAGTTTTTGTATTGTAGCTCGAGTTTTCCTTACTCCCAAATGTCTCCCACTGGTACCTCATGTGCAATTCGCAACACCTCCTTTCTATACCCGACTGGCAATACTACTTGGTGAACTTCTGCCCACTTTTCATCCGCCTGCATATGTAAAGGTCTCCATTTTCTCATTAAGACATCATTTTTACTGTAATAACACTCTGGTATACACTCAGATTCCTCTTCCGTGTATGCTTTCTAATACATCCATTTGTTTCTACATCTTTCTGTTGTAACTCCGCCAATTTTCCTGGACTAAAAATATCCTCCTCATCCTCCATCTGTTCTTGTTCTTTTTCAACCATCTGATCAAAAGTAATTTCTGATAATTGTACTACCACTTCGTCTTTACTCTTTGATTTCTCCTCTTGTCTTAACCTGTGACTTTGCGACCTTGTTACTACACAATCCAGAAAAATCCCAGGATATTTGTTCTTCAACACTTCAGTTGTCTGATTTTTCCTCTGACTTATCAACCACAGTAAGCATGACTCCCACCTGCGATCCAGCTATATCATTACCCAAGATAAACTGTATTCCTGGACAAGATAGCTTCTCTATTATTCCTACTACCACTTCGCCACTCTTCACTGGACTTTCCAACCTTACCTTATATAATGGAACATGACTCCTCTCACCCTGAATTCCACATATTACCAACTTTTCTGGCGATATTCTTCCCAAACTACATAACCCCTCATCTCTTACCATTGAGTATTGACTAGCTCCTGTATCTCTTCAAATTGTGACTTCTTTACCTGCTCCTCCTGATACACATGAGTAAACTTTACCCTCACAAGTAAATTCTTTAAAGACATCTGGCACCTTCTTATCAATCACCTCTTGATCAGGCTGTACAATCTTTTGCACCTCCTTCACTTCACTTGGGCTTTCCTTTCCCACTTTAACAAACCCCACTGCCTTGTCCTGTTTTACCATATCAGCCTTCCCAGTGCTTTTCTTCAACCACCAACAGTGTGACTTTACATGGCCTAGTTTATAACAGTGAAAACATTTGAAACTTTTCATTTCTTTTCCACCCTCCTGGATTTCTTTTTAATCTGAGGTACACTCTCCTTATTATCTCTCATCAGATCACCTTTGCCTCTACCACTTGAGTATTTCTCATGTCCCCAGTTTCTATCCCTTACAGGCTGAAACTGATGTTGGAAACCAAACTTTGATTTACGAACTAATTCATAATCATCTGCCATTTCTGCTACTAATCTCACAGTTTTAACCCTCTGCTCTTCCACATGAGTTCTCAATACATCAGGAATTGAATTTTTAAACTCCTCCAAAAATATAATTTCTCTGAGAGCTTCATACGTTTGGTCTATTTTCAAAGCCCTTATCCCCGAATCAAAATTACTGTTTGATCAAGGGGCAGCACGGTAGCATTGTGGATAGCACAATCGCTTCACAGCTCCAGGGTCCCAGGTTCGATTCCGGCTTGGGCCACTGTCTGTGTGGAGTCTGCACATCCTCCCCGTGTGTGCGTGGGTTTCCTCCGGGTGCTCCTGTTTCCTCCCACAGTCAAAAGATGTGCAAGTTAGGTGGATTGGATATGATAGTGTCCAAAATTGCCCTTAGTGTTGGGTGGGGTTATTGGGTTATGGGGATAGGCCTCCTTCTGCACTATAAATTCTATGATGTATGATCCTTTCAAGCGCCATGTATGTTTGACCAGGTTATTTCCTTAAATTTCTAAACCTGTAGGCTTCAGGCACCAGTTCATCTGCACCTAAGATGGATTTTTTCACCTCCTCATGTGCCCCATATACCTCCTCAAGTAGTACTGCAAATACTTCACTAGCCCTACCTACCAGCTTTGTTTGTATCGGTAATACATGTCCTGTGGCCATTTCATTTGTTTAGCCGCCTTCTCAAATGAAATGAAAAAAACCTCCTTCTCGTCAAACCTTGGCATTGCTTGGACATATAGATCCCCACCAAGCCTTCAACTTTGACGCTCTTTCTCACTATCCTCATCACTATCATTCAACTGTACGTTTCCCTTTACGTCTGCCAATTTTAACTGACTGTCATGTTTCATGGCCATTTTTCCAAGTTTAAACCCTCTCTCGCTTTCTTTTTCCTCGCTCTCTCTTTCATTCTCCTCTCTATCTCTTTCGTATTCAAGCTGCTTTAATTCTTTCTCATGTTCCATTTGTTTAATTTGTAACTGAATTTTTGCCATTTCTAATGAGTCAAACTGCATCTCAGGCAATTTTAAATGCTCAGCCACCACCATAATTACCTCATTTTTTCACTTTTTGTCAGGTAATGTTAACTGCAATGTTTTTGCCAAATCTGACAGCTTGCTTTTAGTCTCTGTCTGTAAGGTACTGTGTGTGACCGTCTCCACCCCCAAAAACTTCAGAGCCTCTGAAAGAGCCATTGTCCACAACACACTCCCTACTTAAACTGAAATACCACACCTAAAAAGCAACTACAATATGCTCACCCCTCACTGTCTTTAAGTTCACTTAGCCAATCCAATAGATAGACTTTTATCCCCCTCGAGCCCCCAATTTGATTTGGGCCAGGGTTTAGAGAATCCCAATGCATCTCATGGAGTTCACCTGACCCACGACTTCAACAAGATTGTGGTATGGAGAGCACACGGCCCAGTCTACAGTTGTGGTACAGCAGAAATCGAAAAGTTTTTAAAAGCAAAACAATGTTTATTCTATGATCTCAAGTTAACCTTTTTAAAACATAGTGAATATCTTAACAATCATCAATTCAAATACAACCCCCAAAGAATACAACACTAAGTAATCTTTACTTTCCTTTTAACATCCATAAGGCATAAAAAGAAACTTTTAACAGAAGCACATCAGGTTTAAATTCAATGCTGAGAACAGCTATCACTCTGAATTCACCAAATGATCAAGAGATAGTCTTTACATGGCAGAGAGAACAACATTACACATTCTCTGGCTGGCTGCAACTCCAACACTGAAATGAAACCAAAAACACACAGACACACCCAATCTTTTCTCAAAATGAAACTAAAAGCTGGCAGACAGCCCAGCTCCCCCCACACTCTGACACCACTGCAGTAGCATGAGCAGAAAACATTTCTGAAATGACATTCTCATGACACTCCCGTTATTCATCGGACTCGCCACCAAGAGGTCACATTGGCGCCGATTAGTACTCCTGTTAAAAAACGTGAACCCGGTGGAAGAGCTTCTGTGTGTAGCCAAGGTGAGTAGCCATTTATGTTCGCAGGCAATGAGCCCGGGGACGCTGGGCTTGCAACCCAGTGCACGACGGGTGGTGGCGGACCCTCGGCTGGGGAAGGGAATCTCCGGCTGGGGTGAGCGGTGAGGGGCTGGGGGGGGGGGGGGGGGGGGGGGGGGGCAACCTGAGGGATCATGGGCTGGATTCTCCATTTTGGAGACGGATTCCCAATGGCGGCGTGAAAATGGTGGTCTTTTTACATCAGGAAGACTGGTACAAAACAGCCACCGAGTCACCGTTTTTCTGGGGGCTAGCAGGGAGGCAGCGCAGCACACCCGGCTCTAGCTGCCGATACGGCCCTTAGCACTTCCGATTTCGAGGCCGCGCATGCGCACGGCGGCGGCCTGCAGCGGCTGCACCATGCTCCATGGCGTACTCATCCCGCAGGCCCGGACCGCAAAAGTAGTGTCCCCCTTTGGCCGCTCGCGCGCCCTGGACCGCCTGCCCACCATGCCCCCTGCACACGGATTGGCCCTCCTCCGATGGTGGCGGCACCGGACTGAGTCCGCAGCCGCCACACGAGGTTTCAGGATGGTGTGAGCACACATAACCCACGGCGTCGGAAACTCGGCCGGTCAGGGACGGAGCATTGCGGGGCGGACCTGAGGAATGGTTTGAGGCTGGGATAATCGGCGCGGCGTACTCCTAGTGTACGCAGCCTTTCATGGGGCGGAAAATACTAAAACCGGCACCGCTCCCGATATGGGTGTCAAAACGGATTCTCCGTTCCGTCACTGAACGCGATTTTGGTGTTGAGGAGGTGAATTCAGCCCCATGTGTATCGGCTCCGGGGGCAATCCCTGTCCCTGCCCGTCTGCCCCACCGACCGTCCATAACCCCGACCAACTGCCGAGGCCTCTGGCCCTGCGGCTGAATATTATTGTTAATAGGGAATTGGTAATCATGGTTAACTGAGCACTTTACACAACCCAAGTGATTCCCATGGGTGGGCGGACCACGTTGCATGTGGGAGTCATTGCCTAGAATCTCAATCAGACTGGGATGCCTGGACACTACGGGAGGTAACATCACACATTCAGCAGCCAATATCCGACATACACATGGGATGGGTCACAGCTCCGGGCACATGTCCATGACCAAAGGATGGATGAGTGTTACGGGGAGGGTACCAGTGCCCGGTTCATGTGGTGTTATGAGCGGGTGCCTGAGGTACAGGTTCCGGGGTCCGGTGACGGAAGCCCGCTGGGGCGGGAGTGCCTGGGCAGGGTGTTCCGATGGGGGGGAAGAAATGGATCAATGGATTCGGTGGCTATAGGACCTAGGGATTCACCTTGGGACGGAGGGGCAGCCTCAGCATCAGGCTGGGATCCAGCAGTGGTGGTGGGGGGGGGGGGGGTGTGTGGAGGATGGGTTGGGGGCTGTTGAAGGGAGAGGGGTAAAGGGAGTGTTGGGGGTCACATGGAGAGTTGGGGGGGGGGGGGGTGGATGCTCCCGTGGGGGTTGAAAGATCTCGATGGGTGCACTGGTGTCTACTCACCCGTCTGTCCAGTGTAAGTCCTTGAGCTTTTACAGCATTGGAGGCCAGACCTCCGAGACACACTCCCAGAGCTACAGCCACTGCCACTGCGTCACAGGCAGCACTGGCTGCCTCGAGGCTCACCCTCTGGGATCCTTGGGGGAATAGGACAACCCTCCTGGCCTCCACCATGCCTGGGAGCCTCCCCAGGTCTGCATTGCCAAATCTTAGGCAAGTCTTCTTGGCGCTATAGTTATGAGCTGAGCAAGTGCTGTTTAAGTGCTGTTTGACCTTGCTCGCAGGGGGCTGGTGAGTGCGGTGCTGGCGAATCGGCTGGCGAGCCTTCATTTGCGGCAAGAAGCCCATGGGTCCTTGTTAAGTGCACCATAAATGTTGAATAATGTTGCCGGCTTCGCTGGGCCGAGCGCCAGGAAGCTCATGGCAGTTCTCGCTCGCTACCAGACTTAGAAATCTTTCCGAGCGGCAGCACAGTGGTGCAGTGGTTAGCACTGCTCTCTCATGGCGCCGAGCTCCCAGGTTCGATCACAGCTCTGGGTCACTGTCTGTGTGGAATTTGCACATTGTCCCCGTGCTTGCGTGGGTTCCACCCCCACAACCCAAAGATGTGCAGGGCAGGTGAATTGGCCAAGTTAAATTGCCTCATAATTGGAAAAAATGGATTGGGTACTCTAAAATTTAAAAAATGAAGTTATGGTGGCAGAATAGGAACAACTCACAGGAAATTCAAGACCATTGGATCTATTAAACTATTGAGCATAGTTACGTCTAGAAATTGGAGAATAAAGTTATTTGAAAAATGGGGCAACAATATTAACCTCCATAACATTATTACATCATTCATAAAGAAAGGCGCAACATAATGCTCAGAGCAATGTTAAGTTACCTTCATTTGCTAGCTTCAAAACAAGCTTGAAATATTAAACCTAGAAATTACTGTTGCTGATAACCGTGGTTAAACATTCAATGCTTTTGTACAACATTCCCGTTTGCTATTTTAGTAAAGTGATTTAACAAGTATATTTCAATTTAAAGTATAATCTCAGCACAGGCACTATTTAACTCCCAAGATCAACCAATTTGAATATAAGACATTGGTCCATGCTTGAGTGAGAGGAAGGAGCAGTCAATTAAAAGGTTAGCAGTAATATCTTGTTCAAACACCAAGAAAGCCAATGTCATAAATATAGGAACAGAATTTCATGTAGACTGAAACTCTATGATGTAAATATAACAACCAACAGATGCAGTCTGGCAATTTCTTTGATGGTCAATAAGTAAAATATATATAATGTGCTTATATTTCCTTAATCTTTTAAAAGAAAAAATAGCAATAATTTGAACTTACCACATTTTCTTAATATGTTATTAAACGTACCACAGAGAAAATTGATGTCAAAACAATTAGATAATTGCTGCATGCCAAGCAGGTCAGATTTGGAATGTTGCAGCCTGCGCGTCTGTGGGTGACATATAAGGACCGGCACCACTACTTTGAGTCCCCGGAGGAGGCGTGGGCCTTTGTACAGGCGGAGAAGCTGGACTCGAACTAGGGTCTGGGGACACGCTATGGCCGTTGCTGTTTTTGCTGTTGCTGTTCTTCAATTTTGACACGTGTTTTTTTTATGCTGGTTTTCTTTTTGCTCTGTTTCCGGGTGGGTTTGTCTGTTGGGTATGGGTGTGGGGTAAGTGGGGAACGTTGGGGCCATGTGCTTTATATGTTCTCTTCGGTACGGGGCTGGGGGTTGGGGTGAAACTGGATTTTGAGGAGCTGCGTCAGAAGGGTGGGGTGTGGCAGTGTGAAAGCGCGGGCTTTCCTCTGGTTGTCCGCGCTGCGGGGCAGGGGGGGCGGAGCTGGAGGTGGGGGCGTGGCCTCTACTGGTTTTCTTTCCCGCGCTGAAGCGGTGCCAAGGAGGTGTGGCAAGAGGGGGATGACCCCATGCCGGGAGGAGATGGGTTTTGGCAGGAGCAGCCAGGTCAGCAGAAGTCAGCTGACTCACGGAAGTACCATGGAGGGTGCGTCGCGGCTAGGAGGGGTCCTAGCCTGGGGGGGTGGGGGGGGGATACCGGGTTGCTGCTGGAATGGCCAGGAAGGAGCTGGTGTGGGCCGGGGGAGTAGAGGAGAGGCGTTATCGCCATGGGGAACGGGTCAGGCGGGGTGAGCTGGCCTGGGGCGAGCAGTCGATAAGCTATGGCTAGCCGGCGGGGGAGAGGGGCAGGTTGCCCTCTGATCCGTCTGATTACCTGGAACGTGAGGGGGCTGAATGGGCCGGTTAAGAGAACTAGGGTAATTTCTCATCTGAAGGGGCTGAAGGCGGACGTGGCTATGCTCCAGGAGACCCACTTGAAGGTGGCGGACCAGATTCGTCTGAGGAAGGGGTGGGTGGGGCAGGTTTTTCACTCAGGATTGGACGCGAAGAACCGGGGGGTGGCGATTCTGGTGGGGAAGAGGGTGGCGTTCGAGGCGGCTGAGGTGGTGTCGGACAAGGAGGGCAGATATATTATGGTGAAGGGTAGGCTGCAGGGAGAGAAGGTGGTGCTGGTTAATGTATATGCCCCGAATTGGGATGATGCCGGCTTCATGAGGCGCTTGTTGGGCCGCATTCCGGACCTAGAAGCAGGGGGCCTGATCATGGGGGGAGACTTTAACACAGTGCTGGATCCCCCACTGGACCGGTCCAGTTCAAGGATGGGTAGGAGACCGGCGGCGGCCAAAGTACTGAGGGGGTTTATGGACCAGATGGGAGGGGTGGATCCCTGGAGGTTTGGGAGGCCGAGAGCGCGGGAGTATTCCTTTTTCTCCCATGTCCATAGGGTCTATTCCCGAATAGATTTTTTCATCCTGAGCAGGGGATTGATCCCGAAGGTGCAGGATGCAGAGTATTCGGCCATAGCAATTTCAGACCATGCTCCGCACTGGGTTGATCTGGAGATGGGGGAGGCGCGGGACCAGCGCCCGCTCTGGCGCCTGGATGTGGGGCTGCTGGCTGATGAGGAGGTGTGTAGGAGGGTCCGGGGAAGTATTCAGGGGTATCTTGATACCAACGACACGGGGGAGGTCCGGGTGGGGATGGTCTGGGAGGCTCTGAAAGCAGTGATCCGGGGGGAGCTGATCTCCATACGGACCCATAGGGAAAGGAGGGAGAGGAAGGAGAGGGAGAGACTGGTGGGGGAGCTCCTGGATGTGGACAGGAGATACGCGGAGGCACCGGAGGAGGGGTTGCTGGGGGAACGGCGTAGTTTGCAGGCCAAATTTGACTTGTTGACCACCAGAAAGGCAGAGACACAGTGGAGGAGGTCGCAGGGCGCGGTATATGAGTATGGGGAGAAGGCGAGCAGGATGTTGGCGCATCAGCTCCGCAGGCGGGATGCGGCTAGGGAAATTGGTGGAGTGACGGATACGGGTGGGAATGTAATGCAGAAGGGGACAGAAGTAAATGGGGTCTTTAGGGACTTCTACGAGGAACTGTACCGGTCAGAACCTCCGATGGGGAGAGGGGGGATGGAGAGCTTCATGAACAGGCTATGTTTCCCAAGGGTTCAAGAGGAGCTGGTAGAGGGGCTGGGGGCGCCGATAGAGTTGGAGGAGCTAGTCAGGGGGATCGGGCAAATGCAGTCAGGTAAGGCGCCGGGGCCGGACGGGCTCCCGGTGGAATTTTATAAAAAGTATGCGGATCTGGTGGGCCCCCTGTTGGTGCGAGCCTTCAATGAGGCATGGGAGGGGGGGGCTTTGCCCCCGACGATGTCGCGGGCACTGATCTCTCTGATCCTGAAGCGGGATAAGGACCCCTTGCAGTGTGGATCATACAGGCCGATCTCGCTCCTCAATGTTGACGCTAAGTTGCTGGCGAAGATCCTGGCCACCAGGATAGAGGACTGTGTGCCAGGGGTGATACATGAGGATCAGACAGGATTTGTTAAGGGACGGCAGCTCAACACGAATGTGCGGAGACTACTAAATGTTATTATGATGCCGGCAGTGGAGGGGGAGGCTGAGATAGTGGTGGCGCTGGATGCGGAGAAAGCATTTGATAGAGTTGAGTGGGGGTACCTGTGGGAGGTGCTGGAGCGGTTCGGATTCGGGGAGGGATTCATCAAATGGGTGAGGCTGCTCTACGCGGCTCCGATGGCGAGTGTAGTTACCAATGGAAGGAGATCGGAGTACTTTAGGCTCTACCGTGGGACCAGGCAGGGGTGCCCCCTGTCCCCCTTGCTCTTTGCACTGGCGATTGAACCTTTGGCTATGGCGTTGAGGGAGTCAGGGAGATGGAGGGGTCTGGTGCGGGGTGGGGAGGAACATCGTGTATCGCTGTATGCGGACGACCTGCTGTTGTATGTGGCGGATCCAGAAGGGGGAATGCCGGGGGTGATGGAGCTGTTAGCGGAATTTGGGGGCTTCTCGGGCTATAAGTTAAATTTAGGCAAGAGTGAGGTATTTGTAGTACACCCGGGTGATCAGGAGGAGGGAATCGGGAGACTCCCATTTAAGAGGGCAGTGAAGAGTTTCAGATACCTGGGGGTGCAGGTGGCCAGGAGTTGGGGGACTCTCCATAAGCTTAATTTTACCAGGCTGGTGGAGCAGATGGAAGAGGAATTTAAAAGGTGGGACATGGTGCCGGTATCATTGGCGGGTAGAGTGCAGTCCGTCAAAATGACAGTTCTCCCGAGGTTCTTGTTCCTTTTTCAGTGTTTGCCCATCTTTATCCCTAGGGCCTTTTTTAGAAGGGTGACTAGCAGCATCATGAGCTTTGTTTGGGCGCATGGGACCCCGAGGGTGAAGAGGGTCTTCTTGGAGCGGGGTAGAGATGGTGGGGGGCTGGCGTTACCCAATCTCTCGGGGTATTATTGGGCGGCCAATGTGTCGATGGTGCGCAAGTGGGTAATGGAGGGGGAGGGGGCAGCATGGAAACGGATGGAGAGGGCGTCCTGTGGCGATACAAGCCTGGGGGCCCTGGTAACGGCGCCGTGGCCGTTCCCTCCTACGAGGTATACCACGAGTCCGGTGGTGGCGGCTACCCTCAAGATTTGGGGGCAGTGGAGGCGACATAGGGGAGAAGTGGGGGGCTCGATGGAGGCTCCGTTAAGGGGGAACCATAGGTTCGTCCCGGGGAACATTGATGGGGGATTTCAGGGTTGGCACAGAGCGGGCATCAGACAGCTGAGGGACCTGTTTATTGATGGGAGGTTTGCGAGCCTGGGGGAGTTGGAGGAGAAATTTGGGCTCCCCCCGGGGAACATGTTCAGGTATCTGCAGGTAAAGGCATTTGCTAGGCGGCAGGTGGAGGGATTCCCTTCGCTTCCCGCGAGGGGGGTGAGCGACAGGGTGCTTTCGGGGGTCTGGGTCGGAGAGGGGAAGATATCTGATATCTACAAGGTTATGCAGGAGGCGGAGGAGGCGTCAGTAGAGGAGCTGAAAACGAAGTGGGAGGGGGAACTGGGGGAACAGATCGAAGACGGGACATGGGCTGATGCCCTGGAGAGGGTTAATTCTTCCTCCTCGTGTGCGCGGCTTAGCCTCATCCAATTCAAGGTGCTGCACCGGGCCCACATGACTGGGACGAGGATGAGTAGGTTCTTTGGGGGTGAGGACAGGTGTGTCAGGTGCTCGGGGAGTCCAGCGAACCATGCCCATATGTTCTGGGCATGCCCGGCACTGGAGGAGTTCTGGAAGGGGGTGGCGAGGACGGTGTCGAGGGTGGTGGGATCCAGGGTCAAGCCAGGATGGGGACTCGCGATTTTTGGGGTTGGGGTGGAGCCGGGAGTGCAGGAGGCGAAAGAGGCCGGTGTGCTGGCCTTTGCGTCCCTAGTAGCCCGGCGAAGGATCTTGCTACAATGGAAGGATGCGAGGCCCCCAAGCGTGGAGACCTGGATCAATGACATGGCGGGTATCATTAAGCTAGAGAATGTCAAATTCGCCCTGAGAGGGTCGGTACAAGGGTTCTTTAGGCGGTGGCAACCTTTCCTCGACTTTCTGGCTCAACGATAGGGTACGGGGACAGCAGCAGCAGCAACCCGGGGAGGGAAAAGGGGAGGGAAAAGGGGGGGGGGGCCGACAATGACTATGTTTGTTTATTTAATTTTAATATTTTTTAAGTTCTTTTGTTGTTCATTAGGGTTGGGGGGGGGGGGGGGATGTGATACATGCGCCGATACGGTCTGGGGGTGTCACAGTTATTATGGGTTATTTTGTTGCATTTCATTGTTTGTTGTTATGTTTTATATTTTCTGTAAAAAATTCCAATAAAAATTATATAAAAAAAAAACAATTAGATAATAATAATCTTTTTATTGTCACAAGTCGGCTTACATTAACACTGCAATGAAGTTACTGTGTAAAGACCCTAGTTTCAGGGATGAATTAACAGCCAGAAGAAATCTTACTAGGCTAGCTGGAACCTGAGAATGAAAAGTATTATCAACTCTAAACAATAATGTAAAATTAAAAAATCACTGCTGCCCATATATATCGTAAGATTAATATTTTAGACTAGATTAAAATACTGAAGCATTCAATTCGTAATTTCATCTAGCATTTCCGATCAACTGCTATATCAGTATTATACAAAATCCATGAAGGCATTTAAATATACTTATGGTATTGACATTCTGCAAAGGCTGTGACAATTTATTACATCTGGTTTTCACAGATGTACAAACATTTTAGACAAATGCTCTGCATAAAACATTATGAATACTTAATACTCTAGTACTCTATTCATGAATCAAAAAAGTATTGAGGTCAAATAAATTAACGTCGTAAAAAATCCATATTTCTTCTTTGACTTTTACTGCGACAGAATTAAAAAGAAAATGCCATGGTTCACCGTAGAATATTACAACCAGATGGTGTAAGAATATCTCCATGAACATCTGACTTTCTAATTAGAGCACAGCATCTTTATGTACAAGAACAGTTGAAAAATGATGTAATATGTAAAGTAAATGTGTAATTTAAACACATTTTAAAAAACTTTTAGTCTCAGGACTTCGTCTACTTTAAGTGAAAATCTTCCAATTGAGAGTTTGAATGATCACTGTGAGGCTCCATTTTCAGAATGATGGATACAATGATAATTTTGGCATTGGCTGAACACAACATAATTTAATCAATGACAGTCATGCAACTTTCCAATCAACCACGATCTAATTGCAAAACATAAATAACAGTTTAAAATAAAATTGAGGTACATAAAAGGATGCTAACCCTTTATACCTCGGGCAGCATTCCCTGGTCCCCGATACCTGGGGCTGAATTCTCCATCATCAGGATTTTCCGTTTTGCCGGCAGCCCGGGGGTTTCCCGACAGCGTGGGGCTGCCCCACAATGGGAAACCCCATTGACCAGCCGGCGAAACAGCAGATCCCGACGGCCTGCCACATCAGAAATCGGGTGCGGCGGGATAGAGAAACCAGCCCCTGTTCATTGGTTGCAGGATTCTCTCTTCCTCTACTTGTCATTGGGATTTTCCATTGAAGCCACACCACCCTGCCGCGAAACCCACGGGTGGGGATGTACTGCCAGCGGGAAAAGAGAATCTTAATGACCGGAGAATTATGGCCCTCATTGTGCAGTTACATTGAGAACAAGTGTTTCAAAGTATTTTAAAGGGAACATAAATAATTGCATTCCAAACAATGGTGGGAGAAATTTTAAGGGCACTGAGCCTCACGTCGGTACTTCCCCCCCACCCCCGAATAAATATGTCGATGTGCAATTTACAACAGCTGGATAGAAATAAGAACCTGGTGACCCCACCTACAAAGAGAATATCAGTAGTGAGCCATCACTATTCATGGTGCCAGTTGAAGAGGGGACAGCAGAGAGGACTCGAGGGATGCAGCTAAGTTCTACTCGGAGCTGGGCGTTTTAATATCTGCATCCCTGTGGGTGTTGTCGCTTATAGGCCTTAATGGCCCTTCATGTCTGTCAGCTTCTAGGTTTAAGGGGGTCTGGCAGCGCTTCCCATGTCCACTTTGCTGGGCTTGTGTGGATATAACCACTGTGGGATATACCATCCTGACTGGCAGCTGGAAAGAGCAGGTGAATCCATAGAGTCAGCACTGGGGCGACTGTGAACTTCTTGGGTGGGTCCCATGAGAGGGCAGGCTAAATGGACAGAGTGAGTGACTCTGACAAGAGGTATTTTACAGCCTCATGAGTTCCGAAGACACTCACATGGAAGTAGGATAATGCAGTGAGAATGAACTCCAAATACAGATAGCACTGCCAGAGAGCAATAGATGTATGGAATCTCAAGGCCACTGTTTATGGAGGCCAGGCTTTCAAGAATTAGTGTCTGGGTGGCTCGCTGTTTAGGTTGGAAGGCTTGTTTAACCGGCACTCCCTGAGAGGTGGGGGAATTATGGAGTCTTCTGAGGATGAAGTTGACATACTAATTTTAATCTTCATATGCATCAGGCGTGCCTCACCTGCCACAAGGGAAGCCAGTTGTTTAATCAGCTGCCTAACCCTTCCTTGACAAGTCAATTGTGCCAATTTAGTCAGCACTGCAATGCACGAGCATGCATCTGATTGGCACCCAGTTTGGGAAGTTGTTGGTCTCGTAAACCAAAAATCACAGGTACGTGCCTCGGAGTAGTTACTTGGCTTTATTGTCTTCTTCCCAAGCATGGTGGCGTCATGGCATTGTCATTGTTTATTAAGCCAGAGACTCAGGGTAATGCTCTGGGGTCCTGGGTTTGAATCCCACCATGGTGGAGTCTGAATTCAATAAAGGTCTAGTGATGACTGTGAGACCATTGTTTTTTCACTTCAGCCTCATGCTCCTGACCTCCAGGCACCCACTGCTGAGGGGATGGAGGAGGATCTCCTTGTGAATCTGCTCCCGGGCCTAGCCAGGTTTTCCATCAATAGGTCACGGCAGCGGGTGATTGAAGGGGTTCATCTGACCTGACTGTGTGCCCCTCAACCATTGCTACATTCGGAGCTGGATGTCGCTGGAGAGAGAGCACGCAGTGTCCACTGGCACACTTGAGACCTTCCATGCCAATTGGGTGTTGCTAGGTCTGGGCTGCTTTATTGAGCCCTTTACTCACATTTTGGTTTGATGTTTTAAGTTTCATTTGTGAGTCAGTTTAAAAAAAAAATGCTTTATTATAAACATTATCAGATACTCACATACAAAGGCAATACTATATAATACAAACAGTTTGTCATTTTTATTTTGACAAAGTAACAGTAACAACCCTAAATGCCTTATCTCCCCTCTACTCAACTATCCTCCCTCTCTCACCCCTCACCCCCATAACCCACGCACAGCCCTACCACTGGCCACAAACAGGTCTTTAAAGAAAGCGATGAATGGAATTGAACATTTCTCCCGATCGTCCAAGGTGCATTTAATATTTTCCAATCTCAGGAATTCTGCCAGGTCTCCCAACCATGCCGAGGCCTTTGGTACCGCCAACTCCATCCAAGCAGAACTTGTTTCTGGGCCACCAACAAGGCAAAGGCCAAGACGCGAGCTCTCTTTCCCTCAAGAAGTTCTGGGGAGTCTGACACCCCAAAGATTGCCACAAGTGGACACGGCTCCAACTCGACTCCAGCGATCTCGGACATGGTCTCAAAAAACGAGACCCAGAACCCAACTTGTTTGGGGCAGGATCGGAACATGTGTGAGTGATTGAACAACACTCACACCACCACAGGGAAAGAACCCACTCGTGCTCGTCTTTGTTAAGTGCACTCTATGCACTACTTTAAACTGCATCAGGCTCAGTCTAGCGCAGGAGGAGGTAAAGTTAACCCAATGTAAGATCTCACTCCATACCCCTAACTCTAGCCCCAGACCCAGCTTCTCTTACAAATTCCCCTTCACCTGTATGTACTCTACCCACTAAGGATAGCAGGAGGGCATCCCACCTCTTCCAGTCCCCCTTCATCTCCTCTACCAGACAGGCCAGGTTCATCTTATGTATCAGTGCCCAATCATGCTGAATCCGTAAACTTCGTCTTGGTAAGTTTAAACAGCAGCCTATACAATCCATAACTTCTTCCAACCACATCAGAGCCTCCAGCCCCTGCCTCTTCACCCTTTCCCCCACTGGGAAGTCCAATGTGTCCAAAGATTGCTCCATCTCTGAGCTATCCTCTGGTGGTTCTGACTTGTACAGCCCTTGAAAATAAACCACAAAAGCTCCATTAATCCTGTCCGAAGCAGTAACAAGCTCTTCCTCCACTTTTTAATCTGGGCTATCTCCCATGTGGCTGCCTGCCGTCTTAGTTGGTGAGCCAATAAGTGACTGGCTTTATCCCCAAGTGCATAAAATGTCCATTATAAACACCAAAGCTGGCTCACCGCATTCCCGTCGATACAAGCTCAAATATCATTCATAGCTTCTGTGTAGCCAACAAATCTGCAGTAGGAGCCGTGGAGAACTTTCAATGTACCTCCAAGAATATCCTTGACTTCCAGCGGTGACATGCCAGTTACGTGCAGCATTCACCATACCAGCAACAAAATCATCAGCAGCTGCAAAAGCATTTTTTCAACGGTGTCAGCGGGTGTCCATTTGGATAAATGCTGCGCAGTAGGTCACACAGCATCTTCTTGCTTCAAACTGGATTGCCTTTTGGACTCCTACATCCCCCTGGGCCCGGTGTTCCAGGACTTAGGCATTTTAGAAATAATTGTCCTTTTTTCCAGCTGCAGACAAGGAAAGAAACAGCAACACCATCCTCCAGGCATCTGAAGCCACTAGTAGGAGCAAGCAGCAAACACAACCTGTAACTCTCAAGTGCTCACATTACTTGAATTGCCAATTCCCTATTAGTGATAGCCTTCAGCTGTGCGGCCAGTGGCCGCCACGGTGGGTGAGTTAAAGTGACCTTTACCAAAATACCATGGACGGGGATCTGTCTTGGGGCGTTCAGTGGAACGGATAGGCAGCAGCCGCAGCTGCCCTCATTATATATATATATATAAACGATCCTGGCGGGTGACATGCCGGACGCACTACCGCTGGACCACAGCCCCCTCGCCCCCCCAGCCCAGGGGCGACCTCCCCACCGATGGCGGCCCACTCTCCCGACCGGGCCCGTCCCCCACTTGGGGCTCACCGATCCTACCCGCCCTCCAACCTCTCCCGAGCACTGGGGCAGCAGTTCCAGTGTCATTGGCTGGTGGCCCAAATCCGAAGATGGTTACTCACCTCCTCCAATCCCCACAGCCGCCATTGCATCAGCTTCACATTTTTAAATAAATGTATTAATTAATGACCAGTCACAGAGGTCAATAAATACTGGGGCAATACATTGAAAGGGGAAGATTTTTGGGCACATAAGAATGCAAGACAAAGAGCTTGTTTAAGTCATTCACATTTGACACGGCTGACAAGGCAGACTTACACTGTTGGGGGCACACCACACCCACCTCAGTATGGAGACCCCCTACTGGTCGGGGCCCTGCTCTCCAGCACTGTGCGTTTCAAGGTAAGTTCGCCTCTAGCGAATAGTGATGAACATTGTGCAGTCATCAGCAAACAGCTCCACTTCTTTTTTTAAAATAAATTTACAGTACCCACTTATTTTTTTTTCCAATTGAGGGGAAATTTCGTGTGGCCAATCCACCGACTCTGCACATCTTTGGGTTGTGGGGGTGAAACCCACGTAGGCAGCAGTGCTAACCACTGGGCCACCATGCTGCCACTTCTGACCTTATGATGGAAGGAGGGTCAATGATGAAGCAGCTGAAGGTGGTTAGTCCGAGGATACCTCCCGGAGAAACTCCTGCAATTATTTCGTGGAATTAAGTTCACTGACCCCCAAAAACCACAATCATTTTCCTTTGTGCTCGGTGTGACTCCAACCAACAGAGAATTTTCTCCTTGATTCTAATTGACTCCAGTTTTGCTGCAGCTCCTTTTTGCCACACTTGGCCAAATATTGCCTTTATATCAAGCATCGTTACTCTCACCTTACCTCTGGTGTTCAGCTCTTTTGACTATGTTTGAACCAAGGCTGCAATGAGGTCAGGCGCTAAGCGGTCCTGGTGGAACCCAAACTGAGCATTCGTGAGCAGGTTATTGCTAATCAAATTCCGAGGGGTGCACATCTCCAAAAATCTGTCCTGGTCCACCCACGTCGATGCTACCACCAAGAAAGCACAACAGCGCCCATACTTCCTCAGGAAAACTAAGGAAATTCGGCATGTCCACATTAACCCTTACCAACCTTTACAGATGCACCATAGAAAGCATCCTATCGGGCTGCATCACAGCCTGGTATGGCAACTGCTCGGTCCAAGACTGCAAGAAACTTCAGAGTCGTGAACACTGTCCAGTCCATCACACAAACCTGCCTCCCATCCATTGACTCCATCTACACCTCCCGCTGCCGGGGGAAAGCGGGCAGCATAATCAAAGACCCCTCCCACCCAGCTTACTCACTCTTCCAACTTCTTCCATCGGGCAGGAGATACAGAAGTCTGAGAACACGCATGAACAGACTCAAAAACAGCTTCTTCCCTGCTGTTACCAGACTCCTAAATGACCCTCTTATGGACTGACCTCATTAACACGACACCCTGTATGCTTCATCCGGTGTTTATGTATTTACATTGTATACCTTGTGTTGCCCTAGTATGGATTTTGTTTAATTCCCTTTTCTTCCCATGTACTTAATGATCTGTTGAGCTGCTCGCAGAAAAACACTTTTCACTGTACCTCGGTACACGTGACAATAAACAAATCCAATCCAATCCAATCCAAGTGCTACTTGATTGCACCGTTAATGACCTCTTCCATCACTTTACTGATATTTGAGAGCAGACTGATGGAGTGGTAATTAGTCGGGTTGGATTTGTCCTGGTTTTTGTGTACAGGACGTACCTGGACAATTTTCCACATTGCCAGGTAGTTGCCAGTGTTGTAGCTGTACTGGAATAGCTTGGCTAGGGGCGCGGCAGGTTCTGGAGCATAAGCCTTCAGTACTATTGCTAGAATGTTGTTCGGGCCCATTGTCTTTACAGTATCCAGTGCCTTCAACCATTTCTTAATATCACGTACATTGAATCGAATTGGTTGAATACTGTAATTTATGAAGCTGGGGAACTCTGGACTTGACCAAGATGGATATCAAATGTAGTAAATGCCTGAGCCTAATCTTTTGCACTGATGTTCTAGGCTCCCCATCAGTGAGGATGGGGATATTTGTGAGCCTCCATCTTTGGTGAGTTGTTTAATTGTCCACTATGTGGTACTGGGGACTGGCTGAATGAGGGGAAAAGACATATAGGCTGAAAACAGGAACTATCAAATACTGCCCTGGCTAGAATCAATATTGGCTATCTGCCAGAGCACTCAAGTCAACACAGAAATTAATATGGAACTTTATGATTACTCACTTACAGTAATTACCAGCGCACAAATTGGTTCAGATGACTTCCCAGGTCTCTGCTGAGAAGCTCGTCTGTAGTTGGGTCTCTTAAGGTCAGAGCTCCACAAAGTTACCGACCATATCCATCTCCAATGTCCCCAGTGGAAATTGACAGCCTTCCAACTCCCATGCACTTAGCAAGCATTTCATAGGAGCAATTAAATAGGCAAATAAGTACACAACGCAGTACAGATTTACATCAGCAGAAGATTTTGTTTCAAATTGCATTGGGGTGAATTTTGAAATGAACTATAAATTAAATAGTTTGCTGTCATATAATCTTTGTATAATCTGGAAGATTGTGGTATTTATCATCGGTGTATTGGTGCTTAGGAGGAGGGACAAGCCAGCAAACTTATTAATTTATTATTTGCTGATGCAAAGCTTTGGTGGCATTATAACTCTTACTGTCCTTAGTTTCCCCCATTTTGTTCCCTGAAGTGGCTGCCAGCGTTACACACTCAGTACAGTAGAAGTCACAGGCATCTGAACCACTATAAATTGAGACGGTACAGGAGCAGAATTAGGCCATTTTGCCCATGAAGTCTGCTCCGCCTTTCAATCATGGCTGATCTCATCCTGGCATAAACTCCACTGTCCTGCCCATTCTCCATAACCCTTCAACCCATTACCAATTAAAAATCTGTCTAACTCCTCCTTAAATGTACCTACTGTCCCAGCATCCACCGCACTTTGGGGTAGTGAATTCCACAGATTCACAAACCTTTGGGAGAAGTAGTTTCTCCTCAACTCCGTTTTAAAATTACTACTTCTTATCCTAATCTATGACCTCTCGTTCTAAAATGCCCCACAAAAGGAAGGAGCATCCGCTCCACGTCTACTTTATCCACACCTTTTGTCAACCTGAATACCTCAATTTGATCCCCCCTCACTCTTCTAAATTCTAGACAGTAGACCTAAACTATTCAATCTCTCTTCATACGACAAACCCCTCATCTCTGAACTGCCTCCAATGTCACTACATCTTTCCTCAAATAAGGGGACCAAAACAGTGCACTATATTCTTAAGGTGTATAGTTGCAACAACACTTCCTCACCTTTGTGCTCAATTCCTTTTGATATAAATGCCAACATTCCATTTGTTTTACTTATTATCTGCTGCACCTGCATGCTCGTTTTCTGTGACTCATGCACGAGGACACTCAGACCCCTCTGCAACGAAGCACCCCAAAGTCTCTCCCCATTTAAGCAATAAGTTGCCTTCCCATTTTTCCGACGAAAATGCATGATCTCACTGTTATCCATGTTTTTTTTTTATAAATTTAGATTAGCCAATTATTTTTTCCAATTAAGGGGCAATTTAGCGTGGCCAATCCACCTACTCTGCACATTTTTGTGTTGTGGGGGCAAAACTCACGCAGACACGGGGAGAATGTGCAAACTCCACACGGACAGTGACCCAGAGCCGGGATCGAACCTGGGACCTCAGCGCCGTGAGGCGGTTGTGCTAACCACTAGGCCACCGTGCTGCCCCCCTGTTATCCATGTTAAACTCCTTCTGTCACATTTTGGCCCTCTCTCCTAACCTATCTATATCTATTTGTTATTATTTCCTCATTGCAACTTACTATTCCACCTATTTTGTGTCAACTGCAAATTTGGCTATCGAACCTTCTCTCCCTGTATCCAAGTCGTTTACATAGATTGTAAATAGCTTGGACCCAAGCACCAAATACTGTGGCACCCCACGAATTGCATCTTGCCATCTACAATAAGACCCATTTATCCTGACCCTCTGTCTTCTGTCCATCATGATGGCTGATGAATTGTCAGGAAAGAACACATAATAATAATCTTTACAGGCTTACATGAACACTGCAATGAAGTTACTGTGAAAATCCCATAGTCGCCATACTCTGGTACCAGCTTGGGTTCGCTGAGGGGGAATTTGGAATGTCTAACAAGCACGGCTTTCGGGACTTGTGGGACGAAACCGGAGAATCGGGAGGAAACCCATGCGGACACAGGGAGAATATGCAGACTTGGCACAGCCAGTGACCCAGCCGGGAATCAAATCCAGGTCCCTGGAGCTGTGAACCACTGTGCTACCATGTTGCCAGTGGGTGATCAAAAACAATGGACAATTTTTTTCCAATAAAACAAGCATTGCATTGCCCAATTCCTTCCCCAATGTGGTATAAAGAAAGTTCTGGCTGTCTCAAAAGAATAGTACTCTGAGTGTCCTTTTGTTTGCTGTAACACACCAAAACTTCGATGATGTGGGTTATGCCCAGTTCTTCTATCCTTTTTCTATCCATGAAAAGGTTCTGTTTATTACATATTCATGCCCTCACAAATAATGTATTTCCTCATTTTTATGCCCAGGCAACACTCTGAAAGTGACATCTCTGCAGCTCCAGTATGCAGCACTGCTAATAGCCTTCATGGTGGGGACAAGGGGTTATAGTATGGAAGATTTAATATTTTAAAAGCCTGTTTTCTGAAAACAATGACTCAGAGACGATTTAAAAACAGATGAATGTATTTTTTTAAATCAAGAGGAAGACTGCACGCTGAAGCAAGCTGATGTGTGATTTTTTTTTTCTTTCTCCCATCCAACTGAGGCAACATCCCTAACAGTACAAGTGACCTTTCAAAATAGTTAAATGTCCCATATCCTGTGAAATGGCACAGTCTCAGCAGTCCAAATATTAGCTTTTCGCGAATTCAAGCCTAGATTTTCTGATTGAGGATTAGCCTGATGGAGAATGCATGCTGCTGTTTGTAATGATATGTATATAGTCAGGATAGTGAAGGGTTAATAATTGCATCTGTGTGTAAATCAAACACGAGCGGGCTTTACTAATTCACTGTATTTAAGACAGGCTCTCTAGGAATTCTGGGAGATGCATAGGCAGAAGCAGAAGAGAACATGGAGAGCAGAGTGAAAGTTGATTAGAGATATATAGCACAAGGTCAAGTCCTAGTGTAGTTAGTGGTCAGATAGAATATTGAATACTTTAATACAGATTCAATATCATTTGTTTATCATCTGTAACTCAGTGTGCGACTTCACTTAATTAGTAGTGTAATAATAAATTAGTTTGTTTCAATCTTTTGATTGTTATATTCTTTGTCAACACTACATTGGGTCATTCTGGAGGAAAAGGCAAAGAATACAACATATTACCAGTCATGGTAATATAACATGGTACTAGGTTACTGCTGAAGTTATTTTGATAGATTAGTTAGAATCTAGCTGACAGAAACTGGCACGCGACACAGACTTCGAAGAACAGACTCTTCCGCTTACAGACCGGTTACTGGAAAACACCGAAGAATTCCAAACTCATGGAGAAAGTTCAATCTCTACGTCAGCTCAGGATATCTGGTAAACTAAATGTTAACTGGCGAGTTTTCAAACCAATCTACGCGTGCGCGAAGGCACTGGATGCATGATGAAATGAATGTCATGACGTGTGGACTGTGTGGACACACTCACCCACACAAAAAATGTCCTGCACTGCGAAAAACATGCTCAAAATGTTGCAAACTGAACCACTTCACTGTGCAATGCAGAATTTCACTTAAAGCAACACAATTTAAATCTGCAACTCTACCGAAGGTACATTTGAATATAAGAAGTGTCGACGCAACAGAAGAAGCTTAGCAGAATGATAACTTTGCCAATGATCTTGATGCTTACTGCTTAGAAAATTCCTTCTTTGTAGGCATTATTGAAAAATGTGATGCTACTACAGATGTTTCATCTCGTCCTCAAATAGTACAATCTATTAACATGGAATCCGAATGGAACACACCGCTTCAAATAAATGGTTCTGAAATCATTTTCAAACTTGATACAGGAGCTTCGCGAACTTGATCAACATGAATGACTTTTCACAACTAAGGCAACCTCCTAAAATCAAGAAGACAGATTGTCAATTGTGTGATTATAATGGCAATGCGATCACCTCATGGGGATCGGGCTATTTATTGGTGACAAATCACAACACCGCCATATCACTAAGATTTGAGATTGTTGAGTTGAATCAAACAGATCTTCTCTCTTAGGAGGAGAAGCCTGTCAGGATCTTCACCTAGTTCAAAGAATTTATAGCACAAGTTCACCTCTTCCACCTGTTCAAGAAGTCATTCAAGGAACTCTTGATCGCTTTCCTCACATCTTTGAAGGCATAAGTACTCTTCCCTTTTAATATAAAATTCAATTGAAGCCAGATGCCAAACTAGTGGTACACCCTCCTAGAAGAGTTCCTGACCTGCTTCGTGACAGATTAAAGCAAGAACTTGTACGTATGCAAAAACTTGGCATAATCTCCAAGATAACAGCACCGACAGACTGGGTCAGTTTAATGGTGTGCGTAAAGAAGCGTTCTGGGGAACTAAGCATTTACATAGATCCAAAATATCTCAATAAAAATATAAATGGTGAACACTATCCAATACCCAAGCGTGAAGAAATCACCAGCGAAATGGCGAATGCGAAAAATTTTTCTAAACTGGATGCCTCCAGAGGATTTTGGCAAATGCAGTTAGATGGCACAAGCAAGAAATAGTGTACGTCCACACACCGTTTGGTCGATGCTGTTTCAACAGGATGCCAGTTGGTATTATTTCAACATTGGAGATATTTCATCATGTATGGAACAAATGACTGAAGGTATTGATGGAGTACGGGTTTACGTAGATGATGTCATGGACTTGTCATAACGCAAGGCTATTGCAAATCTTCCAACGGACACACAAATTCGGTTTAAAACGAATCAGAGCAAAATGCAATTTTGGTATCTCAACTTTAAAGTTCCTGGGAGATCAAATTTCGGAATATGGGGCGGAATTCTCCGACCCCCCCGCTGGGCTGGAGAATCGCCGGGGGACACCGTGAATGCCGCCCCTGCTGGCTGCCGAATTATCCGGCGCCGGGGTTTTGCCAGGGGCGGGAATCGCACCGCGCTGGTCAGCGGACTCCTCGGCGATTCTCCGGCACCGGTGGGCCGAGCAGCCGCCCGTTTTAGGCCGGTCCCGCCAACGTAAATTAGACCTGGTACTTACCTGCGGGACCTGGCTCTGCGGGCGGCCTCCGGGGTCCTCGGGGGGATCTAGCCCCAGGGTGTGCCCCCACGGTGGCCTGACCCGAGATCGGGGCCCACTGATCAACAGGTGGGCCTGTGCTGTAGGGGCACTCTTTCCCTCCGTACCGGCTGCTGTGGACCTCCGCCATGGCCGGTGCGGAGACAAACCCCCCTGCGCATGTGCTGAGATGACGCTAGCACATGCTGGCGCTCCCGCGCATGTGCCAACTCGCGCCGGCGGCACAGGCCCTTCGGCGCCGGTTGTCGCAGCGCCAAGCCCCTTCCACGCTGAGGATTCCGCACCTTCCGGGCGGCCCTACACCGGAGTGGTTCACACCACTCCTCAGCGCCGGGACCACCCGCCCTGCCGGGTAGGGGAGAATCCCACCCCTGGGGCGAAATTCTCCGACCCCACGCAGGGTCGGAGAATTGGCGGGAAGCGGCGTTATTTCCGCTCCCGCAGGTTTTTCAATTCTCCCGCCGGTCATAAACCGGCGTTGTGCAAATCCCGCCGGCAGCCTGTGAAAACAGCTGGCGCCGGCGGGATTTCATTTTTTAAAAAACTTACCTCAAATCTCCGGCCCGGATGGGCCGAAGTCCCGCCGCTGGGAGGCCTTCTCCCGCCGCCGAGGTTTAAACCACCTTGGTGGCGGCGGGCTCAGCGGCGCGAGCAGGCACCCGGGGTCCTGGGGGGGCGGGGGGCGATCGGACCCGGGGGGGTGCCCCCACGGAGGCCTGGCCCGCGATCGGGGCCCCCCGCTCACTCTGCGGGGCAGTGCCGTGGGGGCACTCTTTCTCCTTCCGCTCCGCCACGGCCTCCGCCATGGCAGACGCAGAGGAGAACCCCGCATCGCGCATGCGCCGGCAGTGACGTTAGCGGCCAGCTGCCGCTGACGTCACTGCCGGCGCATGCGCCGACCGCCAAAAGCCTTTCGGCCAGCCCCGCTTCCGACGGCGCCGGGTGTTTGCGCCAGTCTTCTGGTGCAAACTGCTCCAGCGCGGGGCTGGCCCCCAAAGGTGGGGAGAATTCCCCACCTTTGGGGAGGCGCGACCCCTGAGTGGTTGGCGCCACTCCCCTACGCCGGCATCCTCCGTCACGCCGGGTAGGGGAGAATCCAGCCCCTGGTGTGCGACCTGATGACGATAAGGTTGCTGCCATACGGAAGATGACAGTCCCAGAGGACAAGAAAGCAGTGTTGAGATTCTGAGGCGTTGTAAATTTCCTTGGAAAGTTCATTCCAAACACTTCCAGAACTATAGCTTCACAACATCTCATTAAAAAGTCTACTACATTTTCATGGACTGATGCTCATCAAACAGAATAGGTAGATCTAAAGCCACAATTGACTATTGCACCTGTTCTTTCCTTTTTTAACTCCGACAGAGAAACAAAAATCTCAACGAATGCAAGTCAAAGTGGAATTGGAGCAGTTCTTTGACAAAGAGATGATGATTCTTTGTGGACACCTGTTGCCTCTGCTTCAACAGCAATGACACCTGCTGAACAAAGGTATGCCCAGATAGAAAAGGAATGTTTTGGCTTACTAATTGGAATTCTCAAGTTTCACAACTATGTATATTGCGTACCTACATTCACGGATGAAACTCATTACCGACCACTTGTTCACATCGTTCATAAAGATTTGAATGACATGACTCCTAGATTACAGGATTACAGCGTACACTAATAAAGTTACATCAATATGACTTTCGACATGTCTATACTCCAGGCAAGGGTTTGATTATTGCCGATGCGTTATCTCGTTCTGTCAACTCAGAAGAATGACCACCAGAGTTTATTCAGCACACTGAAGCTCAAGTGCAGCTTCAAGCTAAAACCTTACCTCAGATGATAAACTGAAACTCATCAGAGATGAAACCACCAAAGATCCAATGTTGCAACGTGCCATAGACCATTTAAACAATGGTTGGCCCAAAAGGACACTGTTCCAAATACAGAAACGTACAAGCTGAACTCACAGTTGTTGATGGATTTTTACTCTGTCTCGATCGCATAGTGATTCCCATGTCACTTCACTTAGACCCATGATTGTACGACAGTTACATGAAGGCCATCTAGGCATAGAGAAATGCAAAAAAGAGCGAGACATGCAGTATATTGGCCAGGCATCAACAAGGACATCACAAACCTGATTCATGAGTGTGAAACATGTCAAAAACACCAACCTGCTCAATGCAAGAAAAAATTCTACCACATGAATTGGAAAAGACTCCATGGTCAAAAGTGGGAATCGTGATTACGTGTTAATCATAGACTAATTTTCTAATTATCCTGAAGTTATCAAGTTGTCTGATTGACTGCTAAATCCGTGATCAAGGCTACAAAATAAATTTTTGCTAGACATGGCATACTGTGCAGTCATGACAGATAATGGACTGTGTTTTGATAGTTATGAATGGATAGAATTTGCCAAAGCATATAATTTTGCTCACATAACTTCAAGTCCTCTATATCCATAATTGAATGGAAAAGTTGAGAAAGGGGTTCACATAGTGAAGCAACTTTTACATAAATCCTTTGATTCACATGCTGACATGAACCTAGCTTTACTCAACTACAGAGCAACTCCTCTTGCAACAGGTTTATCTCCTGCTCAACTGTTGCTGAACAGAGAATTAAGAGCAACACTTCCATGTATTAGACTTCCTGATCCAGATCATCAATCAGTCATCAAAAAGATGCAACGTCAGCAAAGCATTCAGGAGAAATACTACAATCAACATGCGACAACACTAGAACCACTCAATCCAGGTGATCAAGTCAGGATTCGCGTTCCTGATGGAGGATGGTCTGCTATTGCTAAAGTAATTCGTCAAGCAGCACCACACTCATATATCATTCACACGAATGAAGGTTGATTGTTCGACAAAATCGACAAGCACTTTTGAAAATTCAATCATCTAACAAGATATTTCCTGATCTTCAAATGCATGAAAGTCTCTTTCATAACACTTTTAACAGTTCCAAGTTAATAGAAGACTCACAGAAGATGTTCAAAACTTCTGACACTCCCTCTGCTTGGTTTGAGAAGACCATCCAGGGTTAGAAGGAAGCTGGACAGACTCAATTTGCGAATCATCACAGTTGGACTGTTTGATTATTATTTTTACCTCACGTGTTAATTTCATATACAAATGTATTATGTACCAATATTGTGGGCACGATTCTCTGCTCCCCACGCGGCGTGGTAAAATCGCGGGAGGGCCCCCTGACAAAATTCACACCCCCCTCGCGATTCTTCCCCTCCCCCCGCTCGTTATTCACGGCAAACGGCGATTCTCCGACCCGGATGGGTCGAGCGGGCTGCCGTTCGCGGCCGTTTCACGACGGCGGCAAACACACCTAGTCGCTGCCGTCGTGAAACGGGAGTGAGAAGCCCGTTTGGGGCTTGTAGGTGGCCTAGAAAGGAAAGAGCACCACGACTGTGCTCGGGAGGGGACAGGCCCGCGATCGGTGCCCACCGATCGTCGGGTCGGCGTCCAAATCGGACGCACTATTTCCACTCGGCCGCCCCGCAAGATCAAGCCGCCACGTCTTGCAGGGTGGCTGAGGGGAAAGACGGCCACCGCTCATGCGCGTGTTCGTGCCATCAGCGTCATGACGTCAGCCGCGCATGCACGGGTAAGAGCCGGCCAACCTGCGCATGCGTGGCTGACGTCATTAGGCGCGCCGGCCGCGTCATTCTCGGCGCGACGCCCCCGCGGCTGAGATTTACGGAGCGCCGCTCCTTTCTCCGCCGGGAGGGGAGAATAGGGGGCGAGGAGCGGCCACCGAGGCCGTTGTGAAACTCGGCCGAGTTCATGACGGCCCTCCGATTTTTCCCGGGAGCGGAGAATTCCACCCTATACATTTTGTCCTTTTAATAATAGAACATAGAACATAGAACATTACAGCGCAGTACAGGCCCTTCGGCCCACTATGTTGCACCGTCCTGTGAAACCCTTCTAAAGTCCCTCTACACTATTCCCTTATCGTCCATATGCCTATCCAATGACCATTTGAATGCGTTTAGTGTTGGCGAGTCCACTACTGTTGCAGGCAGGGCATTCCACGCCCTTACTACTCTCTGAGTAAAGAACCTACCTCTGACATCTGTCCTATATCTATCTCCCCTCAATTTAAAGCTATGTCCCCTTGTGCTGGACATCACCATCCGAGGAAAAAGGCTCTTGATGTCCACCCTATCTAATCCTCTGATCATCTTGTATGCCTCAATTAAGTCCCCTTTTAACCTTCTTCTCTCTAACGAAAACAGCCTCAAGTCCTTCAGCCTTTCCTCATATGATCTTCCCTCCATACCAGGCAACATTCATTTCATTTCATTCTTGTAAATCTCCTCTGTACCCTTTCCAATGCTTCCACATCCTTCCTATAATGTGGCGACCAGAACTGCACACAATACTCCAAATGCGGCCGCACCAGAGTTTTGTACAACAGCAACATGACCTCATGGCTCCGAAACTCAATTCCTCTGCCAATAAAAGCTAACACACCGTACGCCTTCTTAACAACCCTCTCAACCTGGGTGGCAACTTTCAGGGATCTATGGACATGGGGATGTAATGATATGTATATAGCCAGGATAGTGAAGGGTTAGTAATTGCATCTATGTGTAAATCAAACACTAGGGCGCTACTAATTCACTGTATTTAATGAAAATGAAAATCGCTTTATTGTCACGAGTAGGCTTCAATGAAGTTACTGTGAAAAGCCCCTAGTCGCCACATTCCGGCGCCTGTCCGGGGAGGCTGGTACGGGAATCGAACCGTGTTGCTGGCCTGCTTGGTCTGCTTTATAAGCCAGCGATTTAGCCTTGTGAGCTACATCAGCCCCTCTAAGACAGCCTCTCTAGGAATTCTGGGAGAAGCACAGGGAGAAGCTGAAGAGAACATGGAGCGAGCTGATTAGAGATGTTGATTAGATATATATCGCACAAAGTCACGTCATAGTGTAGTTAGTAGTTAGATAGAATATTGAATACTGTAATACTGATTCAATATTATTTGTTTATCATCTATAACTCAGTGCAGTGTGCAAACATCATCTAATTAGTAGTGTAATAATAAATTAATTTGCTTCAATCTTTTTATTGGTATATTCTTTGTCCACACTACATTGGGTCATTCTGGAGGAAAGGACAAAGAATACAACATATTACCAGTCGTGGTATTATAACACAGTTGACTTCAGAATTCTGCAGCAACTCTATGGCGACTCTATCTCTAACCACCCATCCCTATTGCCTCTAGATTTCTATCTCCATTTTTAAAAACTTTTTCATCAGTCATCTTGAAAGATCCACGTACCTATTTGCTTGTGTTTTGATGCTTGAAAAAGTATTGAACTTCTGTGAAGCTTTTATTCTAAATGTTGCTTTCCATGTTTGCTCTTTTCTAAGCTCTTAGAAATATTTTAAGTGCTGTAATTACACTTGGCTTCCAATGATTTTTGCAGACACAATAAAGCTATTTTTATTTCAACAGAAATTTTCACTATTATTCCAACACAGGATTCAAAAAGAAATAAGTAGAAAAGGGAAAAGATTTTCAAAAAAGTTCAAAAAGTAAAGACACTCAAGTTATTTGTAAATTGAAAATTAAAAATATTTTTAAAAATCTACCAGCCTCTTTATAAGCACCACCTTCATGTTCAGTCCAGATGTGTAAAGTAAGCACAATGGGTGATGAGCCATCAATTGAACGCGAGACGAGTTGCTGTACAAAAGTTAGGCTTTAATAAGCGAGAACTTAGCCCTGCAGTCGACTACAATAAATGGACGACCGCCGGGCGTTCTGACTATTTATACCTCGGTATGGAGGCATGGTTAACTCAGCCTCTCGACCAATCGGAGAGCCGTCACATGACTGGTCTCAACCAATCGGTCGAGAGGCACATGACCGACCAGGGCCAATGGTAAGCTGGTGTTCTGCACCAATGGCAGACAGCTTTGCAATTCATAACACCACATTCACCCCTTGCGGAGAAAGAAGCCGTGGGGGGGGGTAACAATATGAGCCGGGGGTGGGGGGGGGGGGGGGGGGGGGGGGGGGGGGGAGAGAGAGAACTGGTGGTATGAGTAGCAGCCGGGAGAACAAAAATTTTCTCTTCTTTTCTTTTATTACATTTTTGGCTTCCCACTGGCCCAGACAATTAGCAATAGTACACAAAGTCCCAGAAAAGTCCATGGAGCTGTTGTAATTTAAATCGATTCAATCAGTCTTTTCATGGCCCATGACGTTCTGGCAGACCGCCGCAGTGGAGGAGTTGACGTCGGTTCAGCCGATGGCGGTGGTTCCGCTGACGTCCTGGAGTCCGGGAGTGATGGTCCTTGAACAGTCTCCGTCACCCGAGCTGGCTGTGGAGACGGCATGGATGGGGAAGGGGTGGCCTGGGTGGGGCGCTGGGGGGAAAAAAACAGGGAGGGGGTTTGTGGTGAAGGGGGGGAAGGCCACACGCCAGCGGGTTTCAGGTCCCGGAGGGAGACCGTGTCCTGCCGACCGGCGGGGTGCTCCACATACGCATACTGCGGGTTAGCGTGGAGTAACTGGACTTGTTCCACCAACGGGTCGGACTTGTGCACCCGCACATGCTTCCGGAGCAAGATGGGTCCGGGGGCGGCCAGCCACGTCGGGAGAGGGGATCCGGAGGACGACTTCCGTGGCAGGGTGAACGAAGCTTTCCGTGCTCCCGGAGTCCAGCAGGCAGCCCGTCTCTTGGCCGTTTTGGCGAGCGTGCGTGGACGTGACTGGTTGAGCTGAATGGCCGCGAGCCGTGGAGAAAATCCATATTCGTCATCGTCGTCCGAGTAGATGCTGGAAGAACCTTGCGTGCCAGTCCCGGAAGGTGGTGCCCAGGATCCGCACGTGGAGTCAGGATCCCAAGATGGCGGCGCCCAGGACCCGCACGTGGAGTCGGCGCCCAAAGATGGCGGCGCCCAGGACCCGCACGTGGAGTCGGACCGCAAGATGGCGGCGCCCGTGGGGCCCTCGTGGTTGAGGGGGGTGGAGTTAGCGGTGCCGGCGAGCCGACCGGAGCGGCTGGGAGTGGGGGCAGAGAGGCGCGCAGGCCAGGTACAGGGGCCCGGGGGCGGCGAGTGGAGAGTTGCGCGGTGTGCTGGAGGGGCCCGGAAGGGCCCGGAGGACAGAGAGAAGCATGCAGGCCGGGCGCAGGGGCCCGGGGGCGGGTGGGGGAGAGATCGGGGCGGCGTCCTGGAGGGGCCCGGGAGGGCCCGGAGGAGAGAGAGAGGCGCGCAGCCGGGCACAGTGGCCCGGGGGCGGGAGAGAGTTGCGTGGCATCCTGGAGGGGCCCGGAAGGGCCCGGAGGAGAGAGAGAGGCACGCAGGCCGGGCGCAGGGGCCCGGGGGCAGCGAGGAGAGAGTTGCGCGGTGCGCTAGAGGGGCCCGGGGGGGCCCGGAGGAGAGAGAAAGGCACGCAGGCCAGGCGCAGGGGCCCGGGGGCGGGGGTGAGAGACAGGCGCGGCGTACTGGAGGGGCCATCAAGGGCCCAGATGGGGGATCCCTGGTCGCTGCGCGGAACAGCAGCGACCGGTTTGGCCTGGCAGACGGAGGAGAAGTGGCCCTTCTTCCCGCAGCTCTTACAGAGGGCGGAGCGGGCTGGGCAGCGCGGGTGGGGGTGTTTTGTGAACCCACAAAAATAGCAGCGGGGCCCCGTCGACTTGTCTGGGCGTCCCGCGGCACAGGCCTGAGGGAGGTCGGGAGCGGCGGATGGCGGTGGGGAAGCGTGCCAGGAGGCCCAGGGTGCTGCAGCGTGGCTGGGGACATAGGTGCGGGCGTTTAAATCGGCGACCTTCAGGGAGGTGTGGAGAGTCCGTGCCTCAGTTAAGCTGAGGTCGTCTTTCTCCAGCATCCGCTGGCGGATAGCGGGGGACTGCATCCCAGCCACGTAAGCATCTCTGATCAGCAGTTCCATGTGCTCCGTAGCTGAAACTTGGAGGCAGGAGCAATTCCTCCCCAGGATAGCGAGGGCCTGGTAAAATTGGTCTAATGACTCACCGGGGAGCTGTTGTCTGGTGGCCAGCAGATGTCGGGCGAATACTCTGTTGACTGGTTTAAGAAATTGTGCATTCAGCTTAAGCATGGCAGCATCGTAATCTTTCTCTTCCTTGATCATCGCGTAGGCTGTTGTGCCCACGCTGGATTGGAGGATGTGAAGCTTCTGTGCCATGGTGGGGGGGCTGGTTGCAGACTCCAGGTATCATAGAACATAGAACAGTACAGCACAGAACAGGCCCTTCGGCCCTCGATGTTGTGCCGAGCAATGATCACCCTACTCAAATCCCAAGTATCCACCCAATACCCGTAACCCAACAACCTCCCCCCCCCCCTTAACCTTACCCTTTATCCTTCGAGACATGCCAGCCAATGTTGAAAAATTTCTGCAGCGTTCTGAGTTTGTGGGTTGATGCGGAGGCATTCGGGCTTGATCCGGAACTCCATCTTCAAAAATCTAGCTTATTAAATTGATGAGCCATCAATTGAACGCGAGACGAGTTGCTGTACAAAAGTTAGGCTTTGATAAGCTAGAACTTAGCCCTGCGGTCGACTACAATAAATGGACGACAACCGGGCGTTCTGACTATTTATACCTCGGTATGGAGGCGTGGTTAACTCAGCCTCCCGACCAATCGGAGAGCCGTCACATGATTGGTCTCAACCAATCGGTCGAGAGGCACATGACCGACCAGTTCCAATGGTAAGCCGGTGTTCTGCACCAATGGCAGACAGCTATGCAAATCATACCATCACAATGGGAATCAGTTACAATGGTTTGACTTCCTGCTCCCGCACCGTTAAAGCTGGAGTGCCGAGTGGATTTATCCTGGGTCCCCTTCAATTTCTCACCTTTATGCTGTCCTTCAATGACATCATCGGAAAACATAGTTTTAATTTTTACATGCACACTGGCAACACCCAGCTAGTCCTCACTACTATTTCTCTCAACTCTCCACTGGGTGAACATAAATTTCCTCCAATTAAACATTGGGAAGACTGGAATCACTATTTTCGGCGCCCACTCTAAACTCCATTTTCTAGCCACTGACTCCATCCCTCATTCTGTGATTATGCCAGTCTGTTCATATTTGGCTTCATATGCGCAGCATCATTAAGACTGCATCTTGTCATCTCCATAACATTCTCTAATGTCTAATTCTCCCCTGTCTCTGTTCATCTGCTGCTGAAACCCTAATTCATGTCGTTGTTACCTTCAGACTTAACTAGAGGTATTCGAAAACTTTGCTGTCCATGCCCTGACTCGTACCAAACAAAATTCACCTATCACTCTTTGTTTGGTGATTTACATTGGCCGGTCAAGCAACAACTTGCTTTAAAAATTGAATATCAACCTGTAAATCCTTCCAGCATATTCCAATGGCAGACAGTAAAAGGACAGATTCCTGGTCAGCTATGTGTCAGGAAACAGAGATAAGTTTTGAGTGAACTATACAGGTTGAGTATCCCTTATTTTTTGGACTGCCTGATGTTGCTTCTGGCATGCTCTCCTGCATTCTCCATTGAACCAGGGTTGATGACCTGCATTGGTGGTGAGCCACGAGGTTGCCAAGCCACGAGGTTGCCAAGCCACGAGGTTGCCAAGCCACGAGGTTGCCAAGCCACGAGGTTGCAGATTGTGGTTGAATACAATTCTGCTGCTGCTTATGGCTCATACAACTCATGGATGCCCAGTCTTGAGTTGCTAGGTCTGTTCAAAGTCTATCCCATTTAGCAAGGTGGTAGTGCCACACAATACTATGAAGACGGGATTTTGTCTCCACAAGGATTGTGCGGTGGTCTCTTCTACCGATACTGTCATGGATAGATGCATCTGTACCAGGCAGATTGGTGAGGATGGGGTCAAGTATGATTTTCCCTCTTCAAAAAATCACAGAATATTACAGTGCAGAAGAGGCCCTTTGTCCCTTTGAGTCTGCACCAAAGCATGAAAGGCCCTGACCTGCCCACCTAATCCCCTTGCCAGCACTTGGCCCAAAGTCTTGACTGTTACGGCGCGCCAAGTACACATCCAGGTATTTTTTTTAAAGGATATGAGGCATCCCGCCTTGACCATCCTCCCAGGCAGTGCATTCTAGGCAGTCACCACTCTCTGGGTAAAAAAGCTTTTCCTCAAATCCCCCCAAAACGTCCACCCCTCACTTTGAACTTGTGTCTCCTCGTAACTGATCCTTCAACTGAGGGGAACAGCTGCTCCCTATCTACCTTGTTCATGCCTCTCATAACCTTTTATACCTCAGTCATTCAACCCTCAGTCTTCTTTGCTCCAGAGAAAACAACCCAAGCCTATCCAACCTCTCTTTCTAACTTAAATGTTCCATCCCACGCAATATTCTTATGAATCTTCTCTGCACCCCCTCCAGTGCAATTACCTCCTGCCTATAATGTGGCAACCAGAATTGCACACAGTACTCCAGCCGTGGCCTCACCAAAGTTCGATTCATCTCCACCATGACCTCCCTGCTTCTGTAATCTATGCCTCGACTGAAAAGCGAGTGTCCCATATGCCTTTTTCATCACCCTATTAGACTGCCCTTCTGCCTTCAGAGATTTATGGACAAACACGTCAAGGTCGCTTTGTTCTTTGGAACTTCCCAGTGTCAGACCTTTCGTAGTATACTTCCTTGTTAAATTACTCCTTCCAAAGTGTATCACCTCACACTTTTCAGGGTTAAATTCCATCTGCCACTTATCCACCCATTTGACCATCCCATCTATATCTTCCTGTAACCCAAGACATTCAACCTCTCTTAACCACCTTAACCAATCTTTGTGTCATCCGCAAATTTACTGTTCTACCCCTCATATGTCATTTATATAAATGGCAAACAATAGGGGGCCCAGCATGGATCCCTGCAGTGCGCCACTGGTCATTGGCTTCCAGACACTAAAGCAGCCATCTGTCATCACTCTCTGTCTCATTCTGTAAAGCCAATTATGAATCCAGCTTATCAAATCACCCTGTATTCCATGTGAATTTGCCTTCTTAATAAGTCTCCCATGTGGGGACCTTGTCAAAGGCTTTGCTGAAATCCATGTAAACTACATCAACTGCACAACCCTCATTTATACACTTTGTTACATGCTCAAAATATTCAATCAACATGACCTCCCTCTGACAAAGCCATGCTGACATTCCATGGTCAAAACTTGCCTCTGCAAGTGGAGATAGATTCTGTCCTCAGAATCTTTTCCAGTAGTTTCCCAACCACTGACGTGAGACTCATTGGGCTGTAGTTCCCTGGCTTGTCTCTACAATCTTTCTTAAAAGTGGGACCACAATAGCTGTTCTCCAGCCTTCTAGCACCTCCCATGGGGCTAGAGAGGAATTAAAAATTTGGGTCAGAGCCTCGACAATCTCCTCCCTCATCTCCCACAGCAGCCTGGGACACAGTTCATCAGGACCTGGAGATGTGTCCACTTTTAAGCCCGTAAATACCTCCAATACCTTGTCACTCTCTATGACAATATTCTCAAGAGCTTCACAGTCTTTCTCCCAGAGCTCCAGAACAACCTCCTCATTTTCTTGGGTGAAGGCAGATGTGAAATATTCATTCTTGTTGGTTCCCTCATAACCTGTTGCAGTCCAGTCCAGCAGCTATGTCCTTTAGGACCCAGTCAGCTCAGTCTGTGCTGGTACTACCAAGCCACTCTTGGTGATGGGCATTGAGGTCCCCCACCCAGGGCATACTCTGCATACCCTTGCCAACCTCAGTGCTTCTTCGAAGTGGTATTCAACATGGAGGAGTACTCATTTATCAGCTAATGGTGGCCAATATGTGGTAATCATCAGGAGGTTTCCTTGCCCATGTTTAACCTGAAGCCCTGAGACTTAATGGGGTCCAGAGTCAATGTTGAGGACTCCCATGACTCCCTCCCGACAGTATACCACTGTGCCACCACCTCTGCTGGGTCTGTCCTGCGGTGAGAAGGGACGTAGCCAGGAATGGTGGTAGTGGTGTCTGGGACATTGTCTATAAGGTATGATTCTGTGAGTGTGACTATGTCAGGCTGTTGCTGAACTAGTCTGTGAGACAGCTCTCCCAACTTCGGCACAAGCCCCCGATGTTAGTAAGGAGGACTTTTCAGGGTTGACAGGGCTGGGTTTGCCATTGTCGCTTCCGGTGTCTGGTTCGATTCCGGGTGGCCTGTACGGTTTCATTCCCTTTTTTGTGTTTTTGTACCAGTTGAATACAACTGAGTGCTTGACAGGTCAGGTCATTTCAGAAAATCTTTAAGAGTCAACCACATTGCTGTGGATCTGGAGTCACATGTAGACCAGACCAGATAAGGATGGCAGGTTTCCTTCCCTAAAGGGCATTTGTGAACCAGATGGAGTTTTACGACAATCGACAATGGTTTCATGGTCATCATTAGACTTTTAATTCTAGATCTTTCATTGAGTTTAAATTCCATCACCTGCGATGGTGGGATTCAAACTCAGGTCCCCAGAACATTATCCTGGGTCTCTGAATTACCAGACCAGCAACAATACCATTATGCACCACCTCCCCTATTCAGCCGCGCCAAGCAGAACACCACTGCTCCTTCGCCCCAACAGTCCACAGCATGGAATCACCGGCCTCCGGCTGCTTTCTAGAATTTTAAGGGCTTCTCCTTAGCCCTGTTTGATTACCAGCACTTGTCTCGAGCCCTATTCATTTGAAGACTGCTCCCGACAGCACTTTCTTTAATTGGAGACCGGTTCTCATTTTCTTAAAGTCAACTGGGCCTGCTTCTCTCCCCTATCTCTTGTCCCTGCCTTTGGGATAGGGACATATCCACGTCTCTCTACCCTCACACAGGGATGCTTAATTATAATAATTTTTATTGTCAAAGTAGGCTTACATTAACACTGCAATGAAGTCACTGTGAGAAGTCCCGAGTCACCACATCCCATGCCTGTTTGGGCACAGAGGGAGAATTCAGAATGTCCAAATTACCTAACAGCATACCGAGGAAACCCACGCAGACACAGGGAGAAGGTGCAGACTCCGCACAGACAGTGACCCAAGCTAGGAATCGAACCTGGGACCCTGGCATTGTGACTCAATAGTGCGAACCACTTTGCTACCGTGATGTTGGAACCGAAGGCAAACAGATCCCAGCCGTGCTCGCTGGAGTTGGGGGGGGGGGGGGGGGGGTGAAGGCGTTGGCTGGGCTCATAAGGGAGATGAGAGGAGTCTTCTTACATCTGAGTATTCGTTTTACTCTCTAGTCCACAAGGTATATTTGAGAATTGACATTTTTGTGGTGGGAAAGGCGGTATTGGCTAGGGTTACAAGGTTGGAGTACGCAGCATTTGTGATTTTGCATCATGCTCTGCATTGGATAGATGTGATTTTGGAGAAGGGGATAGCCCAGAGGCCAGGGTGGAGAATGAACGTGAGGTTGTTAGCAGACCGGAGCTTCTGTGACAAGATCAGGAATGTGTTCAAAGAGTATGTGGAGTTTAACTGCCAAAGTGGGTCTCACAGTCGGTGGTGTGGGAGACTCTGAAGGCAGTAGTGAGGGCAGAGGTGATCTCGTTCAAGGCTAAGGTGGAGAGGGAAGAATGCCAGAGACTGATAGAGGAGATTTTGAAGGTGGATGGGAAGTATGGGGGACCTGGCTCCGGGTCTCCTTGACAAGAGGAAAGAGCTGCAGGGGAGGTTGGACCAATTGTTCACAGGGAAAGCGGTGCATCAGTGGAGAAGGGCGAGGAGGGGCTGTCTACGCATATGCGGAGAAGGCAGGACGTATGCGAGCCAGCCAGCTCCAGAGGGAGGCAGCAGCGAGGGAGATAGTTCGGTGGTGGCTCCAGAGCTGATTAATTAAGTATTTTGGGAATTTTATAGGGACCCGTAGAGGTCGGAGCCACCGGAAGAGAAGAAGGGGATGAGGAAATTTCTGGACGGGCTGGAGTTCCGTGGCTGGAGAGGATAGGACAGGGTTGGAGGAGCTGGTGGGGCAGCAGTAGGTGAAGGAGGCAATTGGGCGAATGCAGGCAGGCAAGGCGGCGGTGACCAATGGGTTCCTGGTTGAATTTTATAAGAAATTTAAAGCAAGCTGGTGCCATTCATAGTGGGAATGTTTGAGAATGCAATAGGTAGAGGTGTCTTGCCACAAACGACAGGCAGGCTTCCATCTCGTTGTTACTAAAGAAGGAAAAGGAACCATTGGAATGTGGGTCATTTAGGCCCATATCTCTGCTGAATGCAGACACCAAGATACTGGCAAAGGTGTTGGCGTCAAGGTTGGAAGGGAGTTTCCCGAAGGTGATTGGGGGGACCACACTGGGTTCGTGAACGGAAGGCAGTTGTTCTCGAATGTGAGGGGGTTGCTGAATGTGGTCCTTTCTCCAGCAGAGGGAAAAGAGTCGAGGTGGTGGTGGCACTGGATGCAGTGGAGGTGATTGTTCGGGGAGAGTGGGGAAATTTGATGGCGGTACTGGAGAGATTTAGAATTGGGCTGAAGTTTGTGGCGTGGGTGCACCTTCTGTATAAGGAACAGATGGCGAGTGTGCTCACTAACAGCATGAATTCAGGGTATTTCTTACTGCCCCGGGATACAAGACAGGGATGTTCTATATCCTCCCTTCTGTTTGCATAGAATGAGGGCTATAAAGTCCTTGGCCTGTGCTCTAAGGAGCTTGGGGTTGTAGAAGGGGATTGTGAGTGGGGGTGGTGGAGAATAGGGTGTCTCTATATGCCAACGATTTGCTGTTGTAATTTTGGAACCAAATGCGTCGGTGGGGAGTATAACGGAGCTGCTCCAGAGATTCGGGATGTTCTCAGGGTATAAACTGAATCTAGGGAAAAGCAAGTATTATATGGTCTCCCCACCAGGAGTGGGGGTGAGGTAGCTGCCACTTTAGTTATTTGGGGGTGCAGCTGGCTCGTCAATGGGCAGGGTTTGGAAGTTTAATTTCACTAGCTTGTTGGACAATCTCCCTTTGTCGTTGGCGGACCGGGTGCAGGCATTTAAAATTTACGTTTTGCCCCGATTCCTGTTTTTATTTCAATGTCTGCCGGTCCTTTTACCCAAGTCCTTCTTCAGGGGGGTTTGTACAAGTTGATCTCCTCGTTCATTTGGGGGCGGGGGGAAGGTGGCCAGGATTAAGAGGATGTTAACGCAGAGGTAACGGTACATGGGGGAGCTAGGTCTCCCAAACTAGCTATATTATTATTGGGCAGCAAATGCAGAGAAAGTGCAGGCTGGAGCAAGGAGGGCGGGGCTCTGTGGGTAGAGGTGGAGGTGGGCTCTTGCAGGGGGTCGGGGTTGCAGGTGCTGACAAAGGCGCTGCTCCTGATGGCCCCAGGAAAGTACTCGATGAGTCTGGTGGTGGTGGCCACATTGAAGATTTGGAGGCAGTTTAGGCAGCACTCTAAGCGATGCCGCTTAGGGGAAATCATGGGTTGAGCCAGGGAGGATGGATGCGAGGTTCGGAGATGGGACGAGAGGGAGATTAAGGAAATTAAGGATTTGTTCCTTGGGTTGCGATTCGCGACCTTAGAGGCGCTGGGGCAGAAGGATGGGTTGGCGCAAAGGGAAGGGTTTAGGTACATGCACGTGCAGGACTTTGCAAGAAAGGTTTTTCGACCTTCCCGATTGCGTCGGCCTCCTGATTGCTGGAGGTGGTGCTGTCAGCGGGAGGATTGGAGAGAGGGGTCGTCTCGGCAATCCACGGAAGGATCCTGGAGGAGGATTAGGTGTCCATGGAAGGGGTTAAGGCGAAGTGGGAGGAAGAGCGGGGGGTGGCACTGGAAGAGGGACTGCGGTGTGAGGTGCTGGGGAGGGTGAATGCCTCGACTTTAAGTGCGAGGTTGGGGCTGATACAGGTGAAGTTAGTGTACAGGGCTCAATTCATAAAATCAAGGATGAACCAGCTGTTCAGGTGGGCGGAGGATATGTTTTGGTCCTGCTCGAAGCTGGAAGGGTTTCAGAGTTTGGTGTTCAGTACATCTTGGGGGCTTGCATGAGGATGAGGAGCCAGGTCCCCTGGAAGCCATGGGATGGATTCTATGCCGGCAGGATGCTTCATTTTGCCGGCAGCCCGAGGGCTTCCCGACGGTGTGGGCTGTCCCATAATGGGAAACCCCATCGACCAGCCGGTGTAACAAAGTATCCTGCTGGCGTGCTGAAACAGAAATGTGGCGCGGCGGGACAGAGAATCCAGCCCCATATTCGGGGTTTCGGACCAGCCCGAGCCGCAGGCAGGTGTGGGGGAAGATGTCTTAGCCTTCACCTCCTGATCGCTCATACGCGGGTCTCGTTGGGTTGGTGGTCTGCTTCTGCACCCTGTGCCTCGGTGTGGCTGGGGGAACCTGGAGTTTAGGACCCTGGAGAAGGTGAAGTTCGAGCTGAAGAGGGTGAAGGAGGGTTTCTACAATTGTTTGGGTTTGTTCATCATGCACTTTTGGCAGTTGGTTACCATTGACTGTTGAGGAGGGATGGTCAGGAGAGTTTGTTTGTTAGGAGATGTTTTTGTATTGTGAAAACCTGTCGATTAAAAACACTTTTTAAAAAAAGTTGTTGAACTCAATGTTAAGTCCAGAAAACTGTAATGTACTTAATTGGAAGATGTTGGGCTGGATTCACCGCAGCCCCGCGCCGAAATCGCGTTTAGCGCAGGGGTGGAGAATCGGGCTCGCACCACACCCTCAATTCTCCGGTCCCTGAAAAATCGCTCATGCACGATTTACGCGGCGCGGCTGGGGGGCCATTGCCAGAGGCCCTCTCAGCAATACTCAGGTCCCGACCGGCCGAATTCTCGACGGCATGGTTCTAACCACATCTGGCCAGTCGGGACTCAGTCTGCGGCCGCCTTGGTGGGGGACGGGGGGAAATCAAGTAACAGAGGGACCTTATGGACGACCGGGGTGGCGATTGGGCAGGTTAGATCGAGCGGCGCAGGGCAGATCGTTGGGACCTTCTTTGTTGTTCCAGGTCCGCCGGCAGAGACCGGCATTGCGTTCGGCCGTTGCAGCTGGTGGCCACTGTGCTCATCCGCGGACTCGCAACCGGAAGTGCGGGGGCCCGTCTCTGCTGAAGCTGTGAGAAGCACTCAGGGACCCTACCAGCCCCTTCAAGTTAGGAGAGTAGCAGTAAATTGTTTAAGGAAAGTCTGGCATGAAACGCCAACATTTTTAAGCGGGCGTGGGGACATCACCCCATTTGTGGAGAATCCAGCCTGAGGTGGTGTTTCTTCAGTCTGCTTTGGGTCTCACTGGGGGATTGCAGCAGGCTAAGGACGGACATCTCAGCATGAAAGCAAGATGCTGAGTTGAAATAAGAACATAAGAACCAGGAGCAGGAGTAGGACATGAAATGAAATGAAAATCGCTTATTGTCACGAGTAGGCTTCAATGAAGTTACTGTGAAAAGCCCCTAGTCGCCACATTCCGGCGCCTGTCCGGGGAGGCTGGTACGGGAATTGAACCGTGCTGCTGGCCTGCTTGGTCTGCTTTAAAAGCCAGCGATTTAGCCTGGTGAGCTAAACCAGCCCCTGCCCATCTGACCCCCTCGAGCCTGCTCCGCCATTCAATGATATCATGGCTGATCTTTTTTGGACTCAGCTCCACTTTCTGGCCCGAACACCATAACCCTTCATCCCTTTATTCTTCAAAAAACTATCTATCTCTATCTTTAAAACATTTAATGAAGGAGACTCAACTGCTTCACTGGGCAAGGAATTCCATAGATTCACAACCCTTTGGGTGAAGCTGTTCCTCCAAAGCTCAGTCCTAAATCTACTTCCCCTTATTTTGAGGCTATGTCCCCTAGTTCTGCTTTCACTCGCCAGGGAAACAACCTACCCACATTTATCCTATCTATTCCCTTCATAATTTTATATGTTTCTGTAAGATCCCCCCGCATTCTTTTAAATTCCAAAGAGCACAGTCCCAGTCTACTCAACCTCTCCTCATAATCCAACCCCTTCAGCTCTGGGATTAACCTAGTGAATCTCCTCTGCACACCCTCCAGCGCCAGTACGCCATAGCCCATCACTACTTCCTTAGTGATAACAATCATCTCAAGGTCCTCACCTGTCATAGCCTCATTTCTATCAGTCGCTGGCATGTTATTTGTGTCTTCCACTGTGAAGACCGACCCAAACACCCTGTTCAGTTCCTCAGCCATTTCCTCATCTCCCATTATTAAATCTCCCTTCTCATCCTCTAAAGGACCAATATTTACCTTAGCCACTCTTTGTTTTATATATTTGTTGAAACTTTTACTATCTGTTTTTATATTCTGAGCAAGTTTACTCTCATAATATATCTTACTCTTCTTTATAGCTTTTTTAGTAGCTTTATTGTTGCCCCCTAAAGATTTCCCAGTCCTCTAGTCTCCCACTAATCTTTGCCACTCTGTATGCTTTTTCCTTCAATTTGATACTCTCCCTTATTTCCTTAGATATCCACGGTCGATTTTCCCTCTTTCTACCGTCCTTCCTTTTTGTTGGTATGAACCTTTGCCGAGCACTGTGAAAAATCGCTTGGAAGGTCCTCCACTATTCCTCAACTGTTTCACCATAAAGTCGTTGCTTCCAGTCTACCTTAGCTAGCTCTTCTCTCATCCCATTGTAATCTCCTTTGTTTAAGCACAAAGCAGTGTTTGATTTTACCTTCTCACCTTCCATCTGTATTTTAAATTCCACCAGATTATGATCACTCCTTCCGAGAGGATCCCTAACTATGAGATCATTAATCAATCCTGTCTCGTTACACAGGACCATACCTAGGATCGCTTGCCAAGCAACAAGAAGATTGGGGATTGCAGACTGAGCAAAGGTGTTCTGCCAGGCACTCACCCAGTCTGGGTTTAGCCTTCCCAATGTAAAGGAGACTGCTTTGGGAGCAGCGAATATGGTAGACCAAATGGATGGAGGTCCAAGTGAAATGCTACTTCACCTGAAAGGAGTATTTGGGGCTCAGACAGTGAGGCGGGAGGGGGTAAAGGGGAAGGTGCTGCACCTTCTGATATTGCATGGGAATGTGTCATTGGAAGAAGATAGCCCCTTGAATGCGGAGGCTGGTGTGATGAAGACTGAGAACAAGGGGATCATGGACCCCATTGTGGTTCTGAGGGAGGGGAAGGTGTGAGGGCAGGGTAACTGGAGGTGGGTTGGACATGGTTGCGTTTCCTTTCAACCACAGTCGGGGGAGGGGGGGTTGGGGGAACCTCGCTTGAGGGAAAAGGCAGGCATGTCTGAAGTCCTGGTTTTGAAGGCATCATATTTGGAACAGATGGAACGGAGGTGGAGAAACTGGGAATGGAGTATTTACAGGAAGTTGCTGTGAGGAGCTGTCGTTGAGATAGCTGTGGGAGACAGTGGGTTTTTAATTAATATTGATGGTCAATCTTTCACCAGAAATGGAGACAGGGAGGTCAAGGAAGTGGAGGGAAATGTTGGAGATGCACCATGTGAAGGTGAGGGGAGGGGTGGAAATTGGAAGCAAAATCGACAAATATTTCCAAGTCCAGGCGAGAGCATGAAGTGGCACCAATACAGTCATTGGTGTAACAGAAAAATATTTTTTTCCCTAACCCTAACTGCCCTAACCCCCTCCTCTTCACGCGGACATCCAGTTCAACAAAACGAGACTGTGAAGTTTCTCCTCCATCTTAACCCCTGTGTTGTTCCTAGTGTCTTAATAAAGCTCGTAGTCTCAAAGTTGGAGAAGATGCTTTATTGTGAATTTGTTCTGTCTTCAGAGTCTTCAGGGCCATCTGTTTTTGTTTTGCTTTCACCGAGAACTGACCCTGGTCCTCCAAGTAACACACTCTGCTACCTTGGGTGGAAAACTCCAGCCTTTGGGATTCTCTTTTCCCATCCCCCCCCCCCCCCCCCCCCCACCACAGGTTTCCCGGTGGCGTGGCTTCAATAGGAATTCCCATTGATAAGCGGCGGGAAGAAAGAACCCCTCACCAACGAACAGCACGCTGCCGAGAAACATGTGGCTGGGGGACTGGAGAATCCAACCCCTTACCTTTATGCCACTATCACTACCTTCAGCCTTTAATGCTACCATTAACACTCTCTTTGCCTTGTGTCCATGACATTTTCGTCAATCTCTCCTTAGTTCCTACTAATCCCTGATCTTCCATTCTGCTCCAACTTCTCCATCCCCTTCCATCATATTTCTATCCCTCTCTAGCTCTGAAGATGTCATTCGGACTTGAAATATTAACTCTGTTTCTCTCTCCATAAATGCTGCCAGCCCGCTGAGTTTATCCAGAATTTTCTGATTTTATTTCTGTACTCCTCTCCAACTCCAGCACTAGACAGGGTAAAGGCACCAAAATACCCTTTTCTGTCTAGGCCCAGAATCATTGAGAATTCCTGTTACAATTGCAACAGAATGCCTACACCTGGCAATTTGGGGAGGAGGCGGCATAGTGGTATTGTCACTGGACTAGTTAACTAGAGACCCGAAGCAATGCTCTGGGGACACAGGTTCAAATCCCACCAATGCAGATGGCGAAATATGAATTCAATAAAAATATGGAATGAACAGCCTACTGATGACCATGAAACCATTGTTGATTGTCGTAAAAACCCATCTGGTTCACTAATGTCCTTTAGGGAAGGAAATCTGCTCTCCTTACCTTGTCTGGCCTATATGTGACTCCAGAGCAATGTGGTTGACTCTTAAATGCTCTCAGGGATGGGCAATAATTGTTGACCCAGCCAGCGACGCCAACATCCCATGAACGAATTAAAAATAAATAAATAAATAAACAGTAAGTCACATTAATACTAATGCGTAGTAAGATATCTCAGGTCTGAAGGCATCCATGATTAGAAGGAAACAATGCTGCCATCTGCAGTAAACATTACAATAATGAGCTTAGTTACAAATCAAGTAGAAATGCTGTTGTTAATACAGCAGTGGATCATATAACATGTTACTTTGGTAATAATGAAAGTTGTAATCAGTGAACAAATCTTGGAATCATATTTAGAAAAACAGAATTTAACACAAACATTATACATTCGTCTTTGAGCTATCAGCTCCTTGTGAGCAACCTAACTGTCTTAGTTTTTTATGTACACTTCTCTTCAGCCACAAGACAGGTAGAGAAAGATACCTCAGTATATCGAAGTACATTTGAATCAACATTCTTTAGCTTCAGTCAAGAGTATATCAGGTTTTGAAAGGCATTGAGCAAGGTGATTTGTCAACAAATACAGCCCTCAGAATGGTGACACTTGAACCTTTCTTAATGCACATACCTCCGAGAACTTTGTGGCCTGCTTCTCAATAATGGATGTTATTGGGCATGTTGCAGGCATTGTTGACCTTCATAAGGCTCTTTGACAGTTACCACTTTTGCACATTTATGATGCTTTGCCTCGATGAGTGAGATCATTTTTGGGAAGCCAACATCTGCACTTACAAAACTTGAATGCTTGAAGTTTCAATCAGTGAAAATGAGTTAAAAGATGCTCAGGAGACAATGAGCCTTAAAGGCATTGTTAAACAAATATTCTCAGTAAATATTTAAAAATCAACAGAAAGACAATCCAACTAGAGGTCAATACATACTTTTTCAAAAATGCCTAACTACATAAATCCCAGAACTTTTAAAAAATATATTTTTATTCAAGGCATTTTCACAAGTATTCAAAATATCAGAACACATCAACTCAATAAACAACCACAGCCCTCCTGTCCCCTGACACAAACATCCCGCCATGCCCCGCCTTCCCCATTTTAACCCCCTTGCCTTCCCCATCCCGAATGCCATCCTTGCTGACCCCTCAATCCTCCATAAAGAAATTGAGGAACGATTTCGAACTCCGGTAGAACCCCTCTACCAACCCTTGCAGAACGAACCTGACCTCCTCCAGCCTCAGAATTCTGCCAGGTTGCTGATCCACACCCCCACTTTCGGGGGCTCTGCGTCCCTCCAACCTAGCAAAATCCATCTCTAGGCTATCAGGGAGGCAAAGGCCAAGACGTCATCCTCTCTCATACCCTGGACTCCTGGGTCTAACGACACTCAAATATTGCCACATCTGCACTCGGAACCACCACCACACCAAACACCTCGGACATCATGCCCGAAAACTGCTGCCAGAACCAATCTTGGACATGCCCAGAACATCTGGACATGATTCACGCCCCCCCCCCCCCCCCGCCCCGTACACTGTCCACACCTATCTCTACCCCGCAAAGAACCTAGTCATCCTCGCCACCGTCATATGAACCCTAAGCACCTTAAACTGGATGAGGCTTAACCTCGCACATGACGAGGACGCATTCACCTCTGCAAGGCCTCCGCCCACATGCAGCCCCCCACCTCCCCTCCCAGCTCCCCTCCCAGCTCCTCCTCCCATTTATGCTTAATATCCCCCACCAGGGCTCCCTCCCACTCCATCAATTCCTTATAGATATCTGACACCTACCGCTCCCCTATTTCGTCCTTGACATCAACTTGTCCTGCAACCCCAGGGGCGACAAAGGGCGGCACATCTCTCCTTGCGAAATGCCGAACCTGGCCCTGGGGGTGCGACTGGAGCTAACCCCTGAGGCTCCCCACCACCTGGTGCTGCCAATCCTGTAGGGCTGCTCCCATCTTGAACAGGGTCTCAATGCTCGCAGCCATGGAGCACAGGGAGTGGATCACCTCCCCCGGGACTGCGCCACATCAAGCTGTGACTGTGGCACCACCTTCTGGGTCTGTGCTAAATCAGCCAGCACCCGGGCAATGTCACCGACACCCTTAGCCATGGCCCATAGTGACCAGGCCACGCTCTGAGGTGACACACATGCCATGAGGAACTGCAACTCAGCGGGGTCCCACTTGCTCACCCGATGCCAACCTCCACCTCGGTGACTGCCCTCTCTCTGGGCCCATCGACTAGGTCCAATGCCCGCTGCTCTTCTGCGGTGAGGGGCCGCAGATCTGCCGGTCCCCTCCAGTCTTTCCCCTCTCCCAGCGGTTGAGAGCTGCGTTCTCGGGGCGGGGAGGGGACTGGAAAAAGCACAGTGTTAGACAGTCGAATAGGGGGTAAGTAGCTGGTGGCCTTCGTTGCCAAGGCACCTTCCTATAATGTGGCGACCAGAATTGCACACAGCACACCAGCTGTGCTGTGGCCTCTCAAAAGTTCTACACAACTCCAACATGACCTCCCTGCTTTTGTATTCTATGCCATGATTGATAAAGGCGAGTGTCCCATTTGCCTTTTCAACACCCTATTAACCTGCCCTCTGCCTTCAGAGATCTATGGACAAATATGCCACGGTTTCTTGGAACTCCCCAGTGCCAGGCTATTCATTGAATACTTCCTTGTCATATTACTCCCAAAGTGTATCACCTCACACTTTTCAGGGTTAAATCCCATCTGCCTCTTTTCTGTCCATTCAACCATCCTATCTACATTTGCCTGTAACCCAAGACACTCAACCTCAGTGTTAACCACCCAGCCAATCTATGTGCCATCCACAAACTTACAGATCCAACCCCCCAACATAGTCACCTATATCATTTATATAAATGACAAACAATAGGAGACCCAGCACTGATCCCTGTAGTGCTCCACTGGACACTGGCTTCCAAACTCAAACTTAAATCAAGCAATTAAAGGGAAACATTTTAATCTACAGGTTTGTGAGCACATTATAGTATATTGTTCTAATGCAAAATAAATTTCCAACTTAGGTGCATTCCCAAGTTTCTGGCCCCTGAAATTGGTTGAACTGTTCCAAAGTTATGTCTTTGTGGTATTCATTATGAGGAGACCTACTTTTATCATTTTCTTTATGCGTTCCTACTGCTCCAACGTATATCAGAATATTATTCTAACAATATATAAATACATCATTACATCAATGGATAATTAATTAGTGTAGCATTTAATCAAAGAGGAACATGATGGGCGCGATTCTCCGCCCCCCACGACGGGTCGGAGAATAGCGGGAGGGCCTTCCCGACAATTTTCCCGACCTCCCGCTATTCTCCCCCCCCACGGCCACCCCACGACACGAATCGCTGCTCGCTGTTTTTTTACGGCGAGCAGCAATTCTTCCCTATCCGATGGGCCGAGTTCCCAGGCCTTTACGGCCGTTTTCACGAATGCCAACACACCTGCTCTCACCGTTCGTAAAAACGGCCGCAAAGTGCCGTTCTCGAGAACCATGGCACCGATTGGCATGGCCGCACCACGGCCGTGCCAAGGGTGGCATGGGCCCGCGATCGGTGCCCACCGATCGCGGGCAGCGGGTCCGAACCCCGCGCACTCTTTGTTCCTCCGCCGCCCCGCTGGATCAGTCTGCGGGGCGGCTGAGGGGCATAACGGCCCGCGCATGCGCGGCTGACGTCATCATGCGCGTCAGCCGCCGTTACCCTTGGCGCGCGGGCTTAGCGAAGTTCGCTAAGCCTGCGATGCCGTGGTTCACGGGGCCCCGCTGCTAGCCCCGACCGGGGAGCAGAATCGGGTCCCGGGAGGGGGCGCGGAGGCTGCCATGAAACACGGCCAGTTTCACGGCAGCCTTCACGACTCTCCGCATTTGCGGAGAATTGCGCCCGATATATTTTGCAGAGTACCTGAAGTTACCAGAAGAATCAATCTGCTTCTACCAACTAAGTGGTGGCTGACACAATAAAGGCATCCATCTGGGGCCACAGAGATGGCACTTGTTGGTGACATTACATCTAAAAGTCATGCAACTTCCATAGTAAAATTTTAAAAAATAGACACTCCTAAATGTGGTCAATTATCTGGGTAAATTGTACCAGAATTAGTTTCAGTTCTTAAAGCACTGTATAAGACTACTGAATAAAGCTGAAATAACAAACTGGAAGCCAGATGTAAAGATTTGAAGTTATATAATCTTAAAAGACTAATACAACTTTAAATTGATGCACTACAAACCAAATTATGGATTATACTGGTGAAAATATATCAATGACAATCTGTTGAAGATGCAATATTTTCATTGACTGATGCAGTCTTTAGGGTCACATATTTTGAGAGGGAACTATAAAGCATTTCACATTTGCTTGTGAAGGGTTTGATTGATTTGTGTATGGCTATACTGCTGGTGTCAAAGTGGATCACATCTGTTAATTACTCTGCCTGAATGATTCTTATATTCTCAAATGACTGTGATAATTAGGGTAGAGATATGATTTAAGATTATCAAGTCCACTGCTTATTCAAAAACTAATGAAAGTGGCGATGAGGATAGTCAAGCATGAAGGCTATGTCACAATTAAGGCAGCGAAGGGGCGGAGGAGGCTGGATTTGGGGTTGTTAGTGGATGAAGGGGTGTGTGAGCAGGCAAAGCAGCCATTCAGGGCCACATGGAGCTAAACGACTCAGGGGAGGAACTCAAGGTGGCAGTTGGGGGGGGGGGGGTGGAAGTGCAGTTCATTTCAATTGTGGGGCACAGGAAGAAAGCAGAGCAGGCAGAGATGGCAAGACTGGTGGACGAGGTTTTCAGGGTTGACAGAAGGTATTTGGAGGCCCGGAGGCAGGGCTGTTGAAGGAGAGGCAGAGGCTCCAGATGAAGTTTGGGCTTGTATCTATGGGGAAGGTGGTGGGGCAGTGACAGAGGGGCAGTACATGAGTACGGGGAGAAAGCAATAGGATGTTGGCCCATCAGCTGATGAAGCAAGAGGCAGCAAGGGAGATTGGCAGAGTGAGAGATGATAAGGGTAAGGTGGTGATGGACCCGCAGGGGGTGAATGGTGCGTTTGAGGTGTTTTATTGAAGGCTGCCAATATTTCTGTTTGTGTGTCAGAACCTCCCAATCTTCATCCCCAAGTTGTTTTATAGAACAGACTGTGCAGAAGGAGGCTATTCGGCCCATAGAGTCTGCCCCGACCCACGTAAGCCCTCACTTCCACCCTATCCCCGAAACCCAATAACCCCTCCTAATCTTTTTGGACACTTAAGGGCAATTTAGCATGGTCAATCCACCTAATCTGCACATCTTTGGACTGTGGGAGGAAACCGGAACATCCGGAGGAAACCCACACAGACACGGGGGGAACGTGCAGACTCTGCACAGACAGTGACCCAGCGGGGAATTGTACCTGGGACCCTGGCGCTGTGAGGTCACAGTGCTATCCACTTGTGCTACCGTGCTTCCCCAAAGTAGGTGAATGTGCTAATATCTGGTGGGCAGGTCAGACCCTGCGGGTTAGGAGGGCTTTTCTGGAGACAGGGTGGGGTGGGGGGGCGGGGTGGCACTGGCACCGCCGAACATGGTGAATTAATACTGGGCGGCGGATATCGCTATGGTTAGGAAATGGGTCGTGGGGGAGGTTTCGGATGGAGGCGGCATTATGTCGGGGAACATGTTTGAGGGCTTGGTTGTCGGCGCCTCTGCCGTTCTCGCCAGCCAGGTACTCCGTGAGCCCAATGGTGGTGTCGGCGCTAAGGCTGTAAAACAATGGAGACAGCATTTGGGGTTGGAGGGTGCCTCGGTATGGGCACCGATCTATGACAACCATAGCTTTGCGCCAGGGGGGGTTGGATGCGAGGTTCTGGAGGTGGCGGCAGGCGGGGATTGAGCGATTTGGCAATCTGTTCACAGGGGGCAAATTTGCAAAGTTGGAGGACCTGGAGGAAAAGTACAAGTTGCCCAGGGGGAACGGTTTTAAGTACCTGCAGGTGCGGGATTCAGAAGAGAGGTGCCATCCTTTCCTGGGCTGCCGACCTTGGGGTTGCAGACAAGGTGCTGTCTGGGGACGAGAAGGTATTCAATGTCTATGAGGAGTTGATGGATTGGGAGGGAGCCCTGATGGTGGACATAAAGTGCAAGTGAGAGGAGGAGTTGGGAGGGGAGGTGGGGGCCGGGATGTGGGCAGAGGACTTGCAGAGGGTGACTGCATCCTCGCCGCATGCAAGGTTTTAAAAAAAATTGTGTGTAATTAAATTTTTTCAAATTAAAGGGGCAATTTAGTGTGTTCAATCCACCTACCCTGCACATCTTTGGGTTGTGGGGGCGAAACCCACGCAAACACGGGGAGAATGTGCAAATTCCACACAGTGACCCAGAGCCTGGATCAAACCTGGGACCTCTGCACGTGAGGCAGCAGGGCTAACCCACTGCACCACCGTGCTGCCGTGTGTGAGGTTAAGCCTCATCCAGTTTAAAGTAATACATAGGTCGCACGTGACGGTTGCAAGGATGCGTAGTTTCTATGAGGGGGTAAAGGACAAGTCCTGGACACGTCCAAGGCTGAAGGGGTTCTGGAAAGGGGTTCGCGGACATAATATCCAAGGTGCTGGGGGTGGAGATGGTATCAAGTCCAGAGGTGGCAATATTCGGGGTGTTGGAAAACTGAGGAGTCCAGGAGTGAGAGAGGCCGTGTTTTGTCCTTTGCGTCCCTGATAGCCCGGAGATGGATTTTTCTCGGGTGGCAGGACTCAGAAGCTGCCGAAAGTGGGGATGTGGATGAGCAATTGGCCGAATTCCTGAGGCTGGAGAAGGTCAAGTTTGTCTTGAGGGGGTCACTTGATGGGCTCACCTGGAGGTGGAAGCCATTTTTTGATTTCTTTAAGAAGGTTTGAAGGGTCGGGGGGGGGGGGGGGGGGGGGGGGGGGGGAGAACTGCTATTTAGATTGGTAGGGGACAGTTTCAGGTATCCAAGTGGAGCGGGATTGGGACCGGCTACATAAATTGAACTTGGCCAGGTTGGTGGGTCAGCTGAAAGATGATTTCCGGAGATGGAATGCGCTCCCATTGTCTCTAGATGCTAGAGTCCAAACGGTGAAAATGACAGTCCTCCCGAGATTCCTGTTTGTATTTCAATGTCTCCCCATCTTCATTCCGCGGTCCTTTTTTAAGCGGGTCAATAAAGTTATAGCCGGCTTTGTATGGGGGGGGGTAAGGAGTAGTGGCCGGCATGGTAGCACAGTGCTTAGCACAGTTGCTTCACGGGTTCGGTTCCCAGCTTGGGTCACTGTCTGTGCGGAGTCTGCATGTTTTCCCCACGTCTGCATAGGTTTTCTCCGGGTGCTCCAGTTTCCTCCCACAAGTCCCGAAAGACGTGCTTGTTAGGTGAATTGGACATTCTGAATTCTCCCTCAGTGTATCCAAACAGGCGCCATAGTGTGGAGACTAGGGGATTTTCACAGTAACTTCATTGCAGTGTTAATGCAAGCCTACTTATGACACTAATTATTATTATTATTAAAATGGGGAAGGAGGAAGGTGAGGATGGGGTGGTATTGGGGGAGCAAGGGGGAGTGGGGGTGGGTTGTTTATAATGTTGTTTGCTTGTTCTTCTGCTTTTGCATGTTTATATGAAAATGCCTTGAATTGAAAAAAAATTAAGAATGGCACAAATAAAAAACATTCCAGTAACTGCTTCCATAGAATCCTGACAGTGCAGGAGATCATTCGGCCCATTGATTCTGCACCGCCCTCTGAAAGAGCACCCTACCTGGGCCTACTCCCCACCTAAACTGCACATCTTTGGTCACTAAGGGTCAATTTTAGCGTGGTCAATCCACCTAACCTGGACATCTTTGGAGCATGGGAGGAATCCAGAGCACCCAGAGGAAATCATACAGACACAGGAAGAACATACAAACTCCACACAGTCACCCAAGGTCCGGAACTGAACTTGGATCCTATGGCACTATGAGGTAGCAGTGCTAACCGCCCGTTGTTGTAAATAAATGCATTTTTCTGGCAGGAATAAATAAGATGTGATGGCATGGTATTAGCATTTATAGGTGTTGCCTTCATTAAATGTCAACGTTTATTGTCATTTTGATTACATAATTTAAGGCCTATTTATACTACAACTACAGAGTCAACCTAGCTGTTATACAATGCCATAACTCCAAAATAGGCAAGAATTTGTACAAAACGTTAAAGTTGATGCACCAATATTAGAAATGTAGTTTATATGCAGCCTTTGAGACATTCCCTTGATGACAATCAAAATTATCATTTCTGATCGTGAGTGTCCGAGCTATGACTTTAAAAATGGGAGTTTTTAAAGCAGAAGCAGAACTGCTGCACATGATGCCGTATTAAAGCTTGATAAGCTTAAAAAATTACTTAAATCCACCACCACCCATGATACCATGACTATTATCTATTGCCTACTGAACATCAAGTGGTGGATAATTCATCTTATCAGTAACAGAATTGAATTGATCCTCTTCATTTGCCACAAGGAGCTCTACACTCTAGCGCCATGAACTCATATTAATAAGATGAAAATGGTTAAGATTAATAGTGTTCAAGGTACACAGCCTTGATTTATTAAAAACTGACTGCACACCATCAAAATAGTTTTCTTACTTAATACTTAAGATAAAGTGACAGCAATTTCCTGATAATTATCTGTAAGTTATCAGTCAATCGACTGACATTGATCATATCAAATCATCAATTTGTATTAACTCCCTGAATAACACAGGTGATGGCATCTGTGACTAGCAGGGTAAAAACATAATAAAAGTGCTGAACATAATTCAGATTATAAAAATTAAACACGAGGGAGTGATTTAAAAGCTTTAATAATTACAACTACAGGCAGGTGACTGACACTCTCATTGAAATGCTCTTGCATTGAATTACAAATTTGTAGAGAAATGTATTCTAGGCGAGCTGATCTCGGTCTGGGCTCACAGCGACAGGGCGGACAGGGCAGAGACGGACCCACTGGTAAAGGAGATTCTACAAGTCGACAGGAGGTACGCGGAGACTCCAGAGATAGGGCTTTTAAGGGAACGGCGGAGGCTACAGGCGGAGTTCAGCTTGTTAACCACAGGGAGGGCAGTAGAACAGCTCAGAAAGGCAAGGGGGGCAATCTACGAGCACGGTGAGAAGGCTAGCAGGATGCTTGCACAGCAGCTCAGAAAGAGGGAGGCAGCTAGAGAAATAGATAAAGTTATTGACGGGGATGGGAACTTAGTTGGGGACTCGGCAGGGATGAGCAAGGCGTTCAGGGATTTCTACAGCAGTTTGTACAGGTCGGAACTCCTTGCGGGGCCGGAGGGGATGAGGCACTTCCTGGAGGGGCTGACTTTCCCAAAGGTGGACGTGGAGCTGGTAGAGGGACTAGGGGTCACGATCAGGTTGGAAGAGATAGTGGAGGGCTTGAAGGCCATCCAGGCGGGTAAGGCCCCGGGACCAGATGGTACCCAGTGGAGTTCTACAAAAGTTCTCCGGGATATTGGGACCGGTGCTGATGAAGGTGCTTAATGAGGCAAGGGAAAGAGCGGTTCTGCTCCAGATGGTATCACAGGCCATGGTTTCGCTTATCCTGAAATGGGACAAGAATCCAGAGCTATGTGGGTCTTACAGGCCGATTTCCCTGTTGAATGTAGACGCCAAACTGTTGGCCACAATTTTGTCCTCCAGGATTGAGGATTGTGTCCCGAACGTCATTGTGGAGGATCAGACGGGGTTCATTAAAGGCAGGCAGCTGGTGGCCAATGTAAGAAAGCTGTTAAACGTGATCATGATGCCCCCGGAAGGTAGGGAGGTGGAGGTGGAGGTCGCAATGGATGCGGAAAAAACTTTTGACCGGATTGAGTGGGATTATTTATGGAGGGGTTCTGGGGCGGCTTGGATTTGGGAGAGGCTTTATTGACTGGGTCAGGTTGCTGTATCAGGCTCCTGTGGCAAGTGTACGGTCGAACAGGACGACTTTGGACTATTTTAGACTGCACCAGGGGAACGAGACAGGGATGCCCCCTCATCCACTGCTGTTTGCGCTGGCTATAGAGCCGCTGGCAATTGCTCTGAGGGCCTCAAGGGGCTAGAAGGGGCTGGTCCAGGGGGCGGTGGAGCACAGAGTCTTGCTGTATGCAGACGACCTGCTTCTGGATGTTTCAGATCCAATTGAGGGGATGGAAGAAATCATGGGAATTTTCGGGGAATTCGGCCGGTTTTCAGGGTATAAGCTTAATATGGGGAAGAGCGAAATGTTTGTGATCCAGGCGAGGGGTCAGGAGAGGCGACTGGGGGAACTGCCATTTAGATTGGTAGGGGACAGTTTCAGGTATCCAAGTGGCGCGGGATTGGGACCGGCTACATAAATTGAACTTGGCCAAGTTGGTGGGTCAGCTGAAAGATGATTTCCGGAGATGGGATGCGCTCCCATTGTCTCTAGATGGTAGAGTCCAAACGGTGAAAATGACAGTCCTCCCGAGATTCCTGTTTGTATTTCAATGTCTCCCCATCTTCATTCCGCGGTCCTTTTTTCAGCGGGTCAATAAAGTTATAGCCGGCTTTGTATGGGGGGAGCATGTCCCCTCGAGTGAGGAGGGTGATGCTGGAGCAGAGTCGGGGAGAGGGAGGGCAGGCGGCTAACGTAACCATGATTAGGAAGTGGCTGGTGAGGGGGCGAGGGCTCAGCATGGGTGCGTATGGAGGCGGCTTCTTGCAAGGGCACAGGTTTGGGGGTGCTGGTAACTGCACCCCTGCCGTTCCCGCCGGCGCTGTACTCCACCAGCCCCTTTAGAGTCTGGGGGCAATGGAGGTGATATATGGGAGCAGTGGGAGCATCGGTTTGGACCCCAATCTGCGATAATCACCATGGGGAGGATGGAGGGGGGTTCCGAGTATGGCGGAGAGCAGGGATTGAGAGGATGGAGGACTTGTTTACAGACGGGAGCTTTCCAAATACGAGGGCACCGGAGGTGAAATTTGCATTGGCGGGGGGAAACTAATTTCGATATCTGCAGGTGCGGGACTTTCTGCGTAGACAGGTACCAACCGTCCTACTCCTGCCGCTAAGGGGGAATTAAGGACAGGGTAGTTTCCAGAGAATGGATAGGGGAGGGGAGCGTTTCTGACATTTAAAAGGAACTTATGGGATCTGAGGAGATGCAGACTGAGGAACTGAAGTGAAAGTGGAAGGAGAAGCTGGGGGTAGAGACAGAGGAGGGCCTTTGGGCAGACGCGTTGAGTAGAGTCAACGTGACTGCAACTTGTGCCAGACTCAGCCTGATTCAATTCAAGGTTGTTCACCAGGCTCACATGGCAGTGGCCCAGATGAGCAGATTCTTTGGGGTGGAAGATAGGTGTGCAAAATGTGCAGGAGGACCAGCGAACCATGTCCACATGTTTTGGGAATGTCCAAAGCTGAGGGGATTTTGGCAGGGGTTTGCTGATGTCATATCCAAGGTATTAAAAACAAGGTTGGCATTGAGTCCAGAGGTGGCAATTTTCGGGATTTCGGAGGATCTGGGAATCCAGGAGGAGAAAGAGGCAGATGTTCTGGCCTTTGCTTCCTTGGTAGCCTGGAGACGGATACTATTAGCTTGGAGGGACTCAAAGCCTCCGAAGTCTGAGACCTGGCTATCGGACATGGCTAGCTTTCTCTGTCTGGAGAAAATTAAGTTTGCCTTGAGAGGGTCACTGTTAGGGTTCGCCCAGAGGTGGCAACCATTCCTCGACTTCTTCAAGGAGAATTAATTGTCAGCAGAGGCGGTGGAGGTTAGGTTAGCGTAGAATAGGGGGTTAATTAATGGTGGGACCTGTTTGGGGGGGGTGGGGGGAGGGGCGGTGGTATGTGCACTATGTTTATATTTTCATGTACATTGTTTATATTGCTGATGTTACAATGCCAAAAAATATCTCAATAAAATGTTTATTAAAAAAATATATATATTCAAAGAAATATATTCTAAACATTGAACATTTTAAGATCCAAACCATAAATCCAAACTGGAAAAAAACTAATGTAATTCCATTTTTTACATTCAGTAGTAATAGTCAGTAGCTGCAAAAGGTGCAGGGAGCATTATATTCAGCAACAAATTATTTAATGTAGAGACTTTCTAATATTTGCAAGAGGAATGACATATAGACGTAAACTAGTGCACTGATTTGGAGTTTGAATAATTCCATTTTTCATACTACAAGCATCCCTCTCCAGAACCCTAGTTTCTGACCAGGTAGAATGGTGATACTCCACTACTTTGTTAGCCAAGCACCATATAGTTTCTGTTGGTTAATTTTACAGGCTACAGAAAGCATCCAGCTGTCTTACAAAATGGTTTTTAAATATTCAGTTTACAAATATTCAGATAATGGGTGAATATGTTAATACAAAACTATTTACTAACGTGGAATCTATTGAATTGCAATGGTGTGAGCATAAAGAAATAAATAACAAAAACTTTAAACGCCTGATAAACACTCTATCAATAAGTCAAAAGTAGCACTAAGTTTCAATGCAGGAATAATGCTGCTACACACTGAAATACCAAATAAAATGTACAAAAGTAACAGTCCTTGGATATGTAAAGAAACAATAAAATATGTAACACTTTATAAACTATAATGTTGGAAAATTAATCAAAGTTTTAAAATATAATTGCAATATTTGAGAACCACATAAAAAGCAAGGCAGGAACTGAAACTAGCGAACAACTCAAACAAATTCTGCAGAAAGTCTAAAAGTCACATGAATATTCAGAGCCAAATAGAACACTTCTTGTAACAAATGCAAATTAATATTTTTTGAACTTCAACAGCAAATGAAAATCACATTCTGAACAAACACCTAGTGTGCTAATGAACACAAATCTTGATTCACTATTCACAACTGCTGATTTGATCAGTATAAATCATTTTCATGAAAACAAGCTCAAATTACACAATTGTATTCAATAATCATACAAAAGCTCCAAACTTCCTTAACTTTAGAAGCTCATCTAATACTTCATAGTCTTGCATGTTGAAAAGGACAATGTCCTAGTGGAAACAATCCAGGAAAAGGATATAGTTTCTCTAATAACCTGACCAATATTTCCACATCACAACAAGAAATATATCCAACTGTTCTTACCTGCAGTTTGGAGGAGGATCCAGTGTGATTTTGGCAAGTTCTTTCTGAATTCTACAGGGAAGCACAAAAGAAAATATGTTCCCTGAGGATACACATTGTATCCATCCTATTTTAGAAACCAGTGAAATTTCAAGCAGTAGTTGTCTTTTGCAGAAGGCATATCTCATTTTGTGTGGTTAAAAGAATCTAAAGGGAACATGTTTGTTCCATACAAACATTTGTACAAGATTAAAACATAATCATGTACATCAGCAGCACGGTAGCATGGTGGGGCAGCACGGTAGCATGGTGGTTAGCATAAATGCTTCACAGCTCCAGGGTCCCAGGTTCGATTCCCGGCTGGGTCACTGTCTGTGCGGAGTCTGCACGTCCTCCCCGTGTGTGCATGGGTTTTCTCCGGTTTCCTCCCACAGTCCAAAGATGTGCGGGTTAGGTGGATTGGCCATGCTAAATTGCCCGTAGTGTCCTAAAATGTAAGGTTAAGGGGGGTTGTTGGGTTACGGGTATAGGGTGGATACGTGGGTTTGAGTAGGGTGATCATTGCTCGGCACAACATCGAGGGCCGAAGGGTCTGTTCTGTGCTGTACTGTTCTATATGTTCTATGTTCTAACTACCTTGATATTTGCTGCAACCAGTCGGGTTAGATCAAGCTCTTCTGCAGCACAAATAAAAAAGATCTGAAGAATGGATGGAGTCTTAAACTGATTTGTAAACTGTAAATTTGGAGAGTTGGTGAAGCTTAATGGAAATGTAAATTTCATGTCAGTTAAAGGTCAAACTATTCAGTGGTACTTTTTAAGGTGAAGGTCCATAGAGATTCTCTCAAATATGGTGACTCATGTTACATAATGGTTACATAGCTACCAATAGTCCTGCAAGACTCTCAGCCTCTCCTTATGCCCATTCTTCATTTGTGAGCCTAGAAAGCAATGGATAATAGGATATTCAATTCTCGGAATTGCAAAGCTAGTCCTGAGCCTGAATCTATGTCTACATATGCATTTTTTTCCAGCAAAGAACTCAGGATAAGGAGATTACTTTGGCAATGCTTTCCTTCTCTTGTTTGCAGATTCTTAGATCAACTATTTCACACTGGCCTGGGATTACTCTGGGACATTTCTGATCTGCATGGCTCTGTATTATATCACATGGTTTATTAACCTACTAAGTCATTGAGAGAATACATTTTAATTTATTATTGGGATCATTAGATTGCTCTCAGCATCACTGAAGTATCAAATGTTACCTCTAAACCAAGGCTGAGGAGTTTCTTCCTTGTTAATTTTGATGGTGTACATCAAATCAATGTAAAACTGACAGTAATTTGTTTTAATGTGTCAATACATAAAATTGTTATGGTCTAAAGAAAAAAAATAAACAAATAATGTTTTAATGTGTCAATACATAAAAATGTTATGGTATGAAGAAAAAAATAAAACAATAATGCCTGAATTCATAGAACATAGAACAGTACAGCACAGAACAGGCCCTTCGGCCCTCGATGTTGTGCCAAGCATTGTCCGAAACCAAGATCAAGCTATCCCACTCCCTGTCATTCTGGTGTGCTCCATGTACCTATCCAATTACCGCTTGAAAGTTCCTATTCCGCAGTTTATTCCGCACCCTAACCACTCTCTGAGTAAAGAACCTACTTCGGACATCCCTCCTATATCTCCCACCCTGAATCTTAGAGTTATGCCCCCTTGTAACAGCAGCTGAAATTCAAATAAGATTTGAAGCAAATGAAAAGGAGAAACATTAATTTCACATTGTTATAGGCTCTGTTGCCCTTCCTTATTTAATTTAGCAAGTATTTTATTGAAAATGTCTCATCAAAATCAGAAAATAAGTCTGTTTTCCACTTTGTGCGGTTCAAGTATTTATGCATTTATTCATTTATCAGAAGTCAAAGCGTATTTCTAGGTGCTGTTCTTCTTGCTAATTAGCTTAGACTGGGTGATAATTTTGCTATTTCATTTATTTCACTTTCTAAATACAGAAATAGTAGTCACATAATGAGTGCTGACAATTATGCTGCTTGCACTAATATTTTGCAAACTGACATTTGCATATACTATACTCACCAAACTTTTGGAACACAGAGCTCAATAATACTGTAAATACATATTTTACAAGTTTTTTCAAACAGAATTTTCACTATAACACTGGTCAGGACATGAGCAGGACATGAGCAGAATTATGTGCTTCTCCTCAAATAGTACTTTGTAATCTTTGAGCTTTGATCTCAACCACTGGGATAAAGATAGAACCTTCCGTACAATTCTGGCGTGTCAGTCCAGATAAGTTTTGTGGCTGCTGCAATATAGCTTGAACATAATGGGGGTGCCAGCAGCATAAAATAAACTAACAGCAAATCAGGAGCCCATTTAAAATTGCACCCAAATGCAACCCTTACAGAATCCAATAATTACCTTGCTGCATGAGTTTTGTACTGATACAGGAACTGATAGTGGCACCCATGTTGGCAGTGTTTAACAACAGAACTGCAAAATTGCATTCATTGTCAACTTGTAGGACCATGGTTCAGTGGGATAACATTTAAATAAGCAAAGTAGCTTGCTTTCCTTGTTAACAATACTCAAGTTCACATTCACAGTTCTCAATGTATCAAGCAGGATAAACGTTTCAAGTGAAAGTATAGAACCTGCACTCAAAATATTTGACTTTCACTAAATACAAATTCTAGTCTAACGAGATAATAGTCCACACCTGCACCATTAAAAATAATAGAACAATAACCTATTGAAGTCAAGCAGAAGAAAGCTGTGTCGCGTGTATTGCCACAAATGTGTTGAGCCAAATTAATTCCGCCTTGATTTTGGCACGTATATCCTTCCCAGTACGACGAACAAAATTATCATTTTCGAGTATGATGGTACCTTTTAGCACTAGTTGAAAGTTTAGCCGCAGTTTTACTGGAAATCTTGGCATCTTTCTTCTTGGACTGGGGTTGTTCCCGCTCTTGTTCTTGTGGAGTACTTTCACGCTGATCTCCATCTGAGCTACCACTACTGGTACTGGGGCTGTCATCAGCTCTCTGCGGCTCACTGGACATCTTACTCGTTCTGGAATTTAAAACAAATAAATTAAATGAGCCATTTGTGGTGGTATGAATGTGAGCACTGCCATTGGTGCAGAGCATGGGTTTCCCATTGGCTCTGGCCGGTCATGTGCCTCTCGTCCGATTGGCTGGGACTAGTCATGTGACTGCTCACCAATTGGTCGAGAGGTAAGTAGACCCCGCCTCTGAGGCGTGGTATAATTACCCAGAGTTCCCGGCGGTCGGCCTTACTCTGTTGTCGACCAACGGGCTAACAACTAGCTGATTAAAGCCACAGTTTGGATCCTAATCGTGTCTTGAGTCCAATTGATGGTACATCACCATTCGATACACTTTGCCACGTGGAAGTTAAATATAGTCTTGTGCCAATTAAAATTCACCATCCAGTGCCTCGCATGTGTTTTTCATCTTGTAAATGCTAACAGTTTAAAAAGCAACCACACCAACTCCTAATACAGATTCCAAATCGACAGCAGGGCACACATCCGATGATGAGAGGTGATTCTTGTGTGAAACATTATCCAGATGTAAACATTGTTAGATCAACGCCATTATGGCTCTTAGTGTCTTAATTTCCATAATATTGACAATGCAACAAAATTAAGCATTGAACGATGGGCACCATGTACATTTTTCCGACCGAATATAAATCCCAAGATTAAGTTGCATATGCAGTGCCAGCGAAGTGCTAAGTGGTGGAGTGCGGGAATCTCTCGTTACCCTCTTGCTCCTTATATATGAATAAAAGGCTTTGGGATTTTCCTTAACCCTGTTTTCTAAAGATATTTCATGATCCCTTTTAGCCTCTTGGTTACTCATTTCAGATTGGTCCTACATTCCCGATATTCTTCCAAAGCTTCGTCTGTCTTCAGTCGCCTAGACCTTATGTATGCTTCCTTTTTCCTCTTAGCTAGTCTCACAATTTCACCTGTCATCCATGGTTCCCTAATCTTTCCATTTCTATCCCTCATTTTCACAGGAACATGTCTGTCCTGCACTCTAATCAACCTCTCTTTAAAAGCCTCCCACATATCAAATGTGGATTTACCCTCAAACAGCTGCTCCCAATCCACATTCCCCAGCTCTTGCCGAATTTTGGTATAGTTGGCCTTCCCCCAATTTAACACTCTTCCTTTAGGACCACTCTCGTCTTTGTCCATGATATTTTAAAACTAGGAATTGTGATTCCCAAAGTAATCCCCGACTGAAACTTCAACCACATGGCCGGGCTCATTCCCCAACACCAGGTCTAGTGAGGCCCCTTCCCGAGTTGGACTATTTACATACTGCTCTAGAAAACCCTCCTGGATGCTCCTTACAAATTCTGCTCCATCTAGACCTCTGACACTAAGTGATCCCAGTCAATGTTGGGAAAATTAAAATCCCCTATCACCACCACCCTGTTGCTCCTACATCTTTCCATAATCTGTTTACATATTTGTACCTCTATCTCACGCTCGCTATTGGGAGGTCTGTAGAACAGCCCCAACATTGTTACCGCACCCCTCCTATTTCTGAGCTCTGCCCATATCGCCTCACTGCTCGAATCCTCCATAGTGCCCTCCTTCAGCACAGCTGAGATATCCTCTCTGACCAATAATGCAACTCCTCCACCCCTTTTACCTCCCTCTCTATCCCGTCTGAAGCATCGATATCCTGGGATATTTAGTTGCCAATCATGCCCTTCCCTCAACCAAGTCTCAGTAATAGCAATAACATCATACTCTCAGGTACTAATCCAAGCCCTAAATTCATCTGCCTTACCTACTACACTTCTTGCATTAAAACAAATGCACCTCAGACCACCAGTCCCTTTGCGTTCATCATCTGCTCCCTGCCTACTCTTCCCCATAGTCACGCTGACTTCATGATCTAGTTCCTTACAGGCTTTAGTTACTACCTCCTTACTGTCTACTAACCTCCTCATTTGGTTCCCATCCCCCTGACACCTTAGTTTAAACCCTCCCCAACAGCGTTAGCAAAAGCACCCCCAAGGACATTGGTTCCAGTCTGGCCCAGGTGTAGACCATCCAATTTGTAGTAGTCCCACCTACCCCAGAACTGTCCCAATGTCCCAACAATCTGAACCCCTCCCTCCTGCACCATCTCTCAAGCCATGCATTCATCCTGCCTATTCTTTCATTTCTACTCTGACTACCACGTGGTACTGGTAGCAATCCTGAGGTTACTACCTCTGAGGTCTGACTTTTTAACTTGGCTCCTAACTACCTAAATTCTGCTTGTAGGACCTCATCCCATTTTTTACCTATATCATTGGTGCCTATATGCACCACGACAACTGGCTGTTCACCCTCCCCCTTCAGAATATTCTGCAGCCGATCTGTGACATCCCTGACCCGTGCACCTGGGAGGGAACATACCATTCAGGAGTCTAGTTTTCGACTGCAGAACCACCTATCTACTCCCCTTATAATTGAATCCCCTATGACTATAGCCCTTCCACTCTTTTTCCTGCCCTTCTGTACAGCAGAGCCAGCCACGGTACCATAAGCCTGGCTACTACTGCCTTCCCCTGGTGAGCCATCTCCCCCAACATTACCCAAAATGGTATACCTGTTTTGGAGTGAGATGACCGCAGGGGACACCTGTACTGCCTTCCTGCTTTTTCTCTGCCTTTTGGTCACCCATTCCCTTTCTCCCTCAGCAATCCTAATCTGTGGTGTGACCAATTCACTAAACGTGCTATCCACAACATCCTCAGCATCGCAAATGCTCCAAAGTGAGCCCATCTACAGCTCCAGGGCCGCCATGTGGCCTAACAAGAGCTGCAGCTACTGCAAGCTGCAGTTGACTGTCACTTGACAACAGCTCATCCATAAACCACCTTCTGGATACAGTGACCGCAATGCACTGATTCAAATTTTCCCCGCAACAGCCAATCAGCAGCACCACTCTGCTGGATGCTTCCCTTCACTTGAACATGGAGGGTGTCTTGCTCAGGTACACCTTCTGGATACATTGACCGCAATGCACTGAGCAAATTTTCCCTGCAACAGCTAATCAGTGGCTCCACTGTGCTGCCCTCTGCTGGATCTTGCGCCAGTGGATGGGTTTCCTGGCGATGAGGAGTATAGCCACCTTGAAATCCCATTGACAACGGCGGAGTTGGTAAATCTGGCTGGTGGGCCACCTCCGCCACCAAAAAAACACACGATGGATCAGTCAGTAAATCCTGACCTTTTTGTCTTTAGATTTTCTTTTAAAATTTAGAGTACCCATTTTGTTTTTCCAATTATGGGGCAATTTAGCATGGCCAATCCACCTAACCTGCACATGTTTGGGTTGTGGGGGTGAAACCCACACAGACACGGGGAGAACGTGCAAACTCCACACGGACAGTGACCCAGGGCCGGGATTCGAACCAGGGCCCTCAGTGCCACAGTCCTAGTGCTATCCACTGCGCCACATGCCGTCTATGAATCCTGACCTAACTATTGACACTGAATTGGTGGACTTCTACAACAATTAAATTGGCGTCGGTCCCGCAGCAAATCATGATCTGTTATTGTGCTAGCACTGGTGCCACCTGGCACACGATCGATTCCAATGAAAAATTGTGTCCGATTCTGGGGTTCGGGATTGTCACTCGATAGGCTGACAAACTGCAGGCGCATATTAGCACTCCACTCCCCACACACACTCATCCCAGAAAACAAGATGGCAGCACTGAGAGTGGCACCCCGGTTTGCGGACACCGAGCTGGAGACCCTGCTGGGTGCCGTGGAGGAGAGGCAGGCCACCCTGTTCCCTGGGGTGGGAAGGAGGCTGTTACCTGCCACCATACAACAGGCTGTGTTCACAACTCTGTAGTTTCTTATAGTCTTGGGCTGGGCAGTTGCCATACCAGGCTGTGATGCAGCCAGATAGGATGCCTTCTATGGTGCATCTGTAAAAATTGGTAAGAGTCAAGGTGGACATGCTAAATTCCCTCAGTTTCCTGAGGGTGTATAGACGCTGTTGTGCTTTCTTGGTCGTCACGTCGACGTGAGTGGACCAGGATAGATTGTTGGTGGTGCACACACCGAGGAACCTGTCACCCTCCGCCCCAGGAGAAGGCGGCGCATAACCACAGGGAGAAAATGAAGACCAGATGGGGGCCGTCAGTCTTGTAGCCCCTCAATGCAGCGGTGGGCACTGGACCTGGTTGGTGAGTCTGGAGAGAGGGCAGACCCGAGGCCGGCATTAGACAACCAAGAGAGACGATGCCGCGTTGCGGATTCCCATGGCACGCATGGTGTAACCCCCCCCCACCAAACCATCCCCTCTCTACCCCCACACAATTCCCTCACGACCCCCACACCATCCCGTTATCACTCTCACACCCCCACCCATTTCAACCCATGATTCAATTGTGCGTCATCTCTTGTGCCTTGCAGGATCATCTTGCGATGACATAGGCCCTTCTGGTGCCCCCTGACCCCCCAACCCCAAGGAGATTCTAGTGACGAGGGGGCAATGGACAATGAAGTAAGTTCCCAAAGGCCAGCTCGAGACACCCCAGAGCATCAACCCAGGGACGACACCAACGTCCCGTCACAGCTGTCTCCAACAGGCTCCACCATCCCAGAGACTCTCACCTCGGTTGGGCACTTGGTGAAGAGGCTCCTGCGGCACTATCTGGTGCACACCACACACGTGCTGCAGTACATCCGGTGGAGATAGGAACCCCCAATGGGGCAGGTGGATGGTCGGAGGACAGGCCAACCCCAGGGAGTAGCTGCCATCTAGATGGGTCTCGGGCTTCTGGAAAGGGCGGTCTCATTGATAATGGTGATGCAGACAAAGAGCCAGGGACTACAGGAGGGGGTGTCAGCAACCATCCAGCGCCTGCAGGTGCAGTTGGGTGAGTTCTAACACGTTCAGGGGCAGGAGGCGGTGCCCACAATGCGTGCCATGCAGGCCAACACCGAATGTGTGGAGTCCGCGGTGGAGGCATTGCGGGCGAAGGTATTGGTCATGGGTCAGGATAACCAAGGCCTGGGGCACTCTGTGGGTAGTTACTGAGGCACAGGACAGGACTGCCCTGTCACCACCGGCTACTATGAACCAGGGCCACCTGGACATTGTAGCGGCGCTCCAGAGCTTGGCCCAGTCACAATGGATTATGCCTGAGGGCGCCATTGATGAGACCATCAATTCACGCGACACGTGGTTAGAAGTGAACAGTGGTTTTAATCGTCTTACAACAGAGCCTGCCTGTAACAAGATGAACTCCAGATGAACTGGCAGGCAGGCTCTCAGCATCAACCTTTATACTTCTGGTTAGGGGGAGGAGCCATGGGTGGAGCCATGGGTGGAGCCAAGGGTGGAGCCCAGTACAAGCTCCTCATCTCCCCCTATGGGTAGAGCCGCGCAACTACACGTGATCCAATACAATATACAGGCTCAGCACTTGTTGTACAATTCAGCGTGGATTATTAGTATTTATAATTCACCACATTCACCCCCTGTAAAAAAATCAAGTCCGGCCGGGGTGATGGTTTACAGTTTGAGTCTGTCCGGTGGTCGGGTTGTCCGTTGTGATCGACGGAGCACCGGGGTTGCAGCCCCTTCTGGTGGCTGGATGATCACGGTCGGTTGGGGTATGATGGCGGACTCCGGGGGGGTGATTCTGTCCGAGCTTCGTACCCATCTGGTTCGACTGGGGAGTGGGGGCGCTGGAAGCTTGCGGGTGCGGGCACGCGGAACATGTGTAGCGAACTGGTAGGCGCGGGGGCGTGGGGCGCGGCGAGTTGGGTGGGATGTAGTGTGAGGGGTACCACGGCGGTGGAAGTGGTGGGGTCTGACCCTGCAGGCGCTAGGTCCCGGAGGGATACGGTGTCCTGACGGCCGTCAGGGAACTCTATGAAGGCGCATTGGGGTTTCGAGTGTAGTAGAAACACTTTTTCTACAAGTGGGTCAGTTTTGTGTGCCCTGACGTGCTTCCGGAGGAGTACTGGGCCCGGTGACTTCAACCATGCCAGGAGCGAAGCCCCCGTGGTAATGCCCCTGGAAAAAATAAAGAGCCGCTTGTGAGGGGTCTGATTGGTGGGGGTACATAAGAGGGACCTAATAGCGTGGAGCGCGTCTGGGAGGACTTCCTGCCAATGGGGGATCGGGAGATTCCTGGACCGGAGGGTCAGTAGGACGGTCTTCCAGACCGTCGCATTCTCCCTCTCCACCTGCCCGTTCCCCCTGGGGTTATAGCTGGTAGTCCTGCTCGAGGCGATGCCCTTGTCGAGCAGCTACTGACGCAGCTCGTCGCTCATAAAGGACGAAACCCGGTCGCTGTGTACATAGCTGGGGAGACCGAACAGGGTGAAAATACTATGCAGGGCCCTAATGACTGTGTGGGAGGTCATATCGGGGCACGGGATAGCAAAAGGGAATCGGAAGAACTCGTCGATGACATTCAGGAAGTACACATTCCGGTTAGTCGAGAGGAGTGGCCCTTTGAAATCGAAAGCGAGGCGTTCAAAGGGCCTAGAAGCCTTGACCAGGTGGGCCCTGTCTTGTCTGTAGAAGTGCGATTTGCACTTCGCACAGATCGGGCAGTCCCTGGTGACGGCTTTTATCTCCTCAGTGGAGAAAGGCAGATTTTGGGCTTTAATGTAGTGGGCGAGCCGGGTGACCCCCGGGTGGCAGAGGTCATTGTGGATGGCTTTTAAGCGGTCGCTGTGCGTGCTGGTGCACGTGCCGCGGGACAGGGCATCTGGGGGCTCGTTGAGCTTCCCCGGTAGATACATAATATCGTATTTGTAGGTGGAGAGCTCGATCCTCCACCTCAGAATTCTATCATTTTTAATTTTGCCCCTTTGCGAGTTGTCAAACATGAAGGCAACCGATGTTTGGTCGGTGATGAGAGTGAACCTCCTACCTGCGAGGTAGTGCCTCCAATGACGTATAGCCTCCACAATGGCTTGTGCTTCTTTTTCGACCGAGGAGTGTCGAAGTTCCGAAGCGGAGAGGGTTCGGGAGACAAATGCGACTGGTCTCCCTGCCTGATTTAATGTGGCTGCAAGAGCCACCTCTGAGTCATCGCTCTCAATCTGAAAGGGGACGGATTCATCCACCGCCCGCATGGCCGCTTTGGCAATGTCCTCCTTGATGCAGTTGAAGGCCTGGCGAGCCTCAGCTGACAGGGGAAAAAGTGTGGCCTTAAAGAGTGGGCGGGCTTTGTCCGCATATTGAGGGACCCACTGGGCATAATATGAAAAGAATCCCAGGCACCGTTTGAGGGCCCTGGGACAATGAGGGAGAGGGAGTTCTAAGAGCATACGGTCCGGGTCGGGGTCCAGGACTCCGTTTTCCATGACATAGCCGAGGATGGCTAGTCTGATCGTACAGAAAACGCATTTCTCCTTGTTGTAAGTGAGATTGAGCTTCAGGGCCGTCTGGAGAAATCGATTGAGGTTGGCATCGTGGTCCTGCTGGTCATAGCCGCAGATGGTGACGTTATCCAAGTATGGAAACGTGGCCCAGAGTCCGTACTGCTCCACCATTCGGTCCATTGCTCGTTGGAACACCGAGACCCCATTCGAGACGCCAAAGGGAACCCGGAGGAAGTGGAAGAGGCGGCCATCGGCCTCGAACGCCGTGGTAGTGGCGGTCCTCCGAGTGAATTGGGAGCTGGTGGTATGCAGACTTCAGAACCACCGTGGAGAATATGCGGTACTGGGCGATCTGGTTCACCATGTCTGCAATCCTGGGGTCGAGGAGCGTAAACCGATTAATGGTCTGACTATAATCTATGACCATGCAGAATTTTTTCCCCCGTCTTGCCGACCACAACCTGAGCTCTCCAGGGGCTGTAACCTCTAAAATCCCCTCATGTACGAGCCTCCGGATCTCGGTTCGGATAAACACACTGTCCTGTAGGCTGTACCGCCTGCTGCGAGTGGCTACGGGTCTACAGTCCGGAGTGAGATTGGCAAAGAGAGGAGGGGGGGAGATTCGCAGCGTGGCTAGGCTGCAGACGGTGGGTGGGGTAGGGGTCCGCCGAAGCTGAGGATGAAACTCTTGAGATTGCATTGAAAATCGAGTCCCAGTAAGAGTGGGGCACAGAGTTCGGGCAGGATGTATAGTTGAAAATTAGAGTAACTAGGGCCTTGGATCGTTAGGGTCACGACAGTGCGCCCTTGGATGTGAACAGAGTGGGAGCCCGAAGCGAGGGAGATAGTTTGCCGTGCAGAAAAAACAGGGAGTGAACAGCGTCTTACCAGATCAGGGTGCTCGAAGCTCTCGGTGCTCCCGGAGTCGAAGAGGCACGGTGTACTGTACCCGTTGACTTGAACGGTCGTCATTGAGTTGCGGAGGTGTTTTGGCCGCAACTGGTCCAACGTGACTGCGCCGAGTCGCGGGTAGTCGGCTGCTCGGTCCGCTGTGTTGGGGTGGGCAGTGGTGAATGGCCGTTGAGGTCGCAGTCTTCAATCAGATTTTCTGAATTTGGAGAGGATGGAGCCCAGGATGGCCGCCCCCGTGGATCGCACGTGGCGGGCGGCGAGGAAGATGGCGTCCAAGATGGCGGCCCCCATGAGTCGCACATGGTCGGCCGCGTGGTGGGGGTCCGCCAAGATGGCGGCCCCCATGGGTCGCACGTGGTGGGTGGGGGCGGAGTTGAGGTGTAGGCCACAGCATTATGGGGCCTGCGGGCCTGAGAATTCAGAGAACGAGTGCTTTGAGCCGCAGGAGGGTTAGAGGCTGGGGCTTTCTTCGCCAGACACACTCTGGCATAGAGTCCTTTGCGACCGCAGCTGCTGCAGGTCGCGTTGCGGGCCGCGGGTGCTGGGGCTGGCCACAAAAGTGGCAGGCTGGGGCAGCATAGTGGCTAGGTGGCTGCGCGGCGCAGGCCTGGGGCAGTCGCTGGCCGGGGGCCCATGACGGGGTCACGGAGTCCGCAGAGAATGAGGTGAGGCTGCGAAACGAGACCTCCATAGTAGTAGGGAGTTGAACAGTGTCTTCTAAATTTTGGGCCCCCTTCTCAAGCAGTTGCTGGCGCACGTAATTGGATCTGAGGCCTGCAACAAAGACAGCGCGGACAGCAAGTTCCCTATGTTCAGCAGCATTTACAGCCTGGTAATAACAGTCCCGGGATAAGGCTTTTAAGTCTCTCAGAAATTCTTCTGGCGATTCTGTGGGGCGCTGGCGGCGAGTAGTAAAAATGTGGCACACGTAGACCTCATTGACGGGCCTCACATACATTCTGTCGAGTCGAATAGGGCCAGGGCTTCTGTATATGAGTTGGTACAATTTAACTGAGTAGATATACGATGGCTCACCCTTGTGTGCAGTAGGCTGAGTTTCTGCTCCTCCGTCGTTTCTGTGGTACTTGCTTCAGCCAGGTAGGCCTTAAAACATCGGAGCTAGTGTGAAAAGATTTATTTCGCCTCTGCATCCCGTGGGTCGAGTTCCAGTCGATCAGGTTTGAGGGCTGATTCCATATTCGTTCTTTACTGTTTCTTAAGACGATTAAATTGATGAGACCATCAATTCACGCGACACGTGGTTAGAAGTGAACAGTGGTTTTAATCATCTTACAACAGAGCCTGCCTGTGACAAGATGAACTCCAAGATGAACTGGCAGGCAGGCTCTCAGCATCAACCTTTATACTTCCGGTTAGGGGGAGGAGCCATGGGTGGAATCATAGGCGGAGCCAAGGTTGGAGCCCAGTACAAGCTCCTCATCTCCCCCTATGGAGAGAGCCACGCAACTACACGTGATCCAATACAATATACAGGCTCAACACATGTTGTACAATACAGTGCGGATTATTAGTATTTATAATTCACCACAGCTTTGCCCGGGCCCTGGTTGACTTACGCCAGTTCCAGAAGGAGGTGCCACATTCACTAAGTGATGTGTCACAGTCCCAGAGGGAGGTGGCCGAGTCCCTGTATTCCATGGCCGTGGGCCTGGATACCCATGTAGAGACGAGAGCAAGCCTCCATGACTGGTGGTGCCAGGTGGCGGGGAGCCTTAGAATTTTGTTTCGGTTGCGCCCCCATCCCACAGAGTAGGCGGGGAGCCATCTGGCACCTCAAGGGAGGAGGAGATGATGGGTAACTCCCGCCCACACCCTCCCACTCATCTGCCACCCCCTGGAAGAACCCACTCGTTCTTGCCCGAGTCATATACACCCTGTGTACAACTTTAAACTGTATCAGGCTCATCCTTGCGCACAAGGAGGTCCCGTTTACCATACGCAGTGCCTCGCTCATACTCCCTAGTTGATCTCTCCTAACTCCCATCCCATTTTTCCTTAATCTTCACCACCTGATCGCCTGCCTGCTCTCCCAGCCTCCTGTCTATATCTCCAATTCTTCCCTCCCCTTCCACATCTGGAAGCAGTAGTCGCTCCAGCAGGATGTACCTCAGTAACCTAGGGAACTCCTTCCAGGTCTTTTGTGCAAAGTCCCTCTCCTGCAGATACCTGAACTCCCTCCCTCTCAGGAGCTCGACCCTTGCCCTTAGCTCCTCCAAACTGGCAAATCCTTCCTCCAAATACAAATCACCCCACTTCCCTACCTCCTATATACACTATCCACCACGCCCCCTCTTCCCCCCCCCCCCCCCCCCCCCCCCCTTCCCCGCCCCGGCTCAAACCCATGATTCTCTCATAGTGTCATGAGAATGTTGCTTTAAGGAATGTTTGGCTTCTCATGTTACTGCAGTGATGTCAGAGTGTGGGTGGAGCTGAGCTCTGGTTCTGCTTTTTAGTTTGAGAAAAGCTTGGATGTGCCTGCCTTTTTGGTTTTGTGTTTCAGTGTGTTTCAGCTGAAGTTAGCCAAAGCAGCTGTATTGTTGAGCTCTCTGCCATGAAGGACTATCTCTTAATCATTTGGTGAATTCAGAATTATTAATGTTTTCAGCATTGAATGGAAACCCTGATGTGCTTCTGTTTAGAGGTTTGTTAAGTCTTTTGGATGTTAAAAGAACGGCATACAGATTACTTAGTGTTGTATTCTTTGGGGGTTGTATTTGAATTAATGGTTGCTGAGATATTCACTGTTTTAAAAAGGTTAACTTGAGTTCATAGAATAAACATTGTTTTGTTTTAAAAAACACTGGTCCATTTCTGCTGTACCACACCTGTAGAGTGAGCCGTGTGCTCCCCACCACAATCTATTAAAAGTTGTGGATCAGATGAACTCCATGATACATTTTGGGATTCTCTAAACCCTGACCCATAACAATAGCGGCGTTAACACCGACATCCCCTCCATCCTAAAATGCCTCCTAAACTGGTTCCAAATCTTCATTGTGGACTGGGCTCCCTGAATACCCACTCAGCATCATTGGCAACACTGTCGTCACCATGGACCTTAGGCTGAACCCCTTACAAGGTTCCTCCTCCATCCTGACCCATTCTACCCCCTCTTCTTCCTACCATCGCCGCACCTTTCCCACATTCGCCACCCAATAATAATGAAGCCGGTTTGGCAACGCCACTCCCCGCTGCTGCCTCTGCCTCTGCAACAGGATCCTCCTAACCCTTGGCGCCTTCCCCGCCTATATAAAGTCCCAAATAACCATGTCTAGTCTCTGAAAAAAGGCCTTTGGTATAAAGATCGCGAGTGTCTGAAAAATAAACAATAACTTCAGCAAAATATTAATTTTTACCGCTTGGACCCTCCCCACCAAAGACAGAGCATCCCACCTCCTAAGATCCCCCCCGGCCTCCTCCACCAGCTCCATTAAGTTCCAACTATGGAGCCCCGTACATAGCTGTCCTACAGCCCTTCCCATTGTCAGCCTGTCAAATTGCCCCTGGAACTTTTTCCTCCTGGCCAATCGTTCTGTGGTGAGAATACTCCTGTCCACCTCCACTATATTGCGGTCATATTCCTCCCTTCTTTCCCTATCCGCGCAAGCCTTGAACCCAAAACATGGCCACCAACATCTCCCCATTCAGATTCAACTCCACATACTCCTTAATTGCCGCCCGCACCTTGTCACAAAAGCTTCCATCTGCCAGAACCTTGGATCAAACCTCAACCCCGGCCTCTGCTCTCGTTCCGGTCTAATCCGAATCTCCAGCCAGTGGGGGCATGGTCCTAAATAATTATCCCTGCATACTCTGCCCTCTGCAGCCCAACCAAAATCTCCCGAATCACTACAAAATAATCTATCCTTGAATACACCTTATAAACGTGTGAAAAAAGGAATAATCTCTTCCCTCTGAAAGTGCCATGGATTCACCATATCCATTCTCTCCATAAGCCCACCCAGCTCCTTTGCCATTTGCACCCTAACCTGGGGCTCGGCCTATCCCCCCTCGGCTCCAGGACACAGATCTCCTCCCATAATCAACTGGTGCGTGGCCAAGTCTGGGATCACTGCCAACAACCCCCTCATAAAACCCACAACGTCCCAATTTGGTGCACAAACGTCGATCAATACCACCGGCTTCCCTTTACAACACACCACTCACAATCACGGGCGGGATTCTCAGACTCCCTGCTGGGTCGGAGAATCTCTGGGGGCGGCATGGATCCCGCCCCGCTGCCCCGATGCAGGCTGCCGTATTCTCCGACGCTGATTTTCAGGCAGGGGCGGGATTCACACAACGCCGGTCAGGGGCCGTTGGCAATGGCCCACCCAGTTATTCACTGGGCCCCGATGGTCTGAACTGTTTTTGGCCAGTCCCATCGGCGTGGGTTACTCAGGTCTCACACGGCGGGACCTGGCAGGTAAGTCGGCAGGGGCGGTCCTCGGGGGGCCACGGGGGGATCCGACTCTGGGGGCCCGCCGATCTGCCCTGTTCTGTGGGGCACCTCTTCCTTCTGCGCCAGCCTCTGTAGGGCTACGCTATGGCTAGCACAGAGAAGAGAACCCCCCCCCCGCGCGCATACACCAAAATATGGCGGCCAGTCTGTGCATGCGTAGAACCACGCCGGTAGTTCCGCGCATTTGCGAGCTCACGCCGGCCCTTTGCCGCATGCGCAAACTCACGTAGTCCCTTTGGCGCCGGCTGGAGCAGCACCAACCCCTCCGGCGTCCACCTAGCCCCCCAGACAAATGAGAATTCCTCAACCTGGGGGCCGGAGTCGTTGGCGCAGGTTCTCCCGCCAGTGTGGGGGCTTAGTCCCCAGAAGGGAGAATTCAAGTGCACATATCTCCCACTCGGATCCCTCACTTTCTTCGCACTCACAAAACCTATTTTCTTGCTCATTTAAATTGCCACTCCCCTCGATTTTGAATCAAACCCCCGAGTGGAAAACCTGCCCGTCCCTTCCTTAACCTCCTTCACACAGAGGTGTGACTCCTGCAGAAAGACCACCTCTGCTTTCAAGCTCCTGACGTGCGCAAACACCCGCGATCATTGAGTCTGCAGACGTTCCACATCACCAACCTGACCGGAGGCTTACACCACCATTCCCCTCTACCGTCTGTCATCTTCCCCAATTAACTGCAGCCCCATTATTTCCACACTGTACCTAGCCCATCCCAGATGGCCTCCTACTCCGCCCCTCAACATGTCGTCTCTCACCCCATGCCACGTCAAAGTAATATTCCCAGCCTTCAAATGTCACCCATAATTCTGCCGGGTAGAGCACTCCAAACCTGATCCACCACCGGTACAGCACCGCCTTGGCTTTGTTAAACCCTGCCAGTCGTTTCACCAATTCAACTCCAGTGTCCTGATATATCCAGACCTTGTTCCCCTCCCATTCGCAGGTTGTGCCTTCTCGAGGTGTTCACCTGCTCCTCCACCTTTGCCCTCAACGTTTTGCAAAGGTCTGCTAAAAGCTCCACCCCCAGTGCCAGCACACGATCTTGTGGTCCAAGATCACTCCTTCGATCTCTCGGATCTGTGACCCCTGCACCTCCAAACACTTCACCCATTCCATCAAGCTCTTCAGAGGTGCCACAGCTCCTTTGATGACCTTCGAGTGATCCTCCCATCTCCTTCCTCTGCTGATGGAATTCCTCCTTAATAAAAGCCATCAACTGCTCCATCTGGGGCTTTCCTCCTCGCACCAGCCCTTCCCACTCCACCATCCTTACACCGGCTGCTGCGCCATAGGTTTCCTCCAACTCTTTGGCCAGTTCTCTCACCATCTTCTGCTGAGTTTGGCGGCCAGAGGACATACCACCCCTGGGGGATCTACTCCTCCGACCTTCAACTACACCTTTTCATAGAATTTACAGTGCAGAAAGAGGCCATTTGGCCCATCGAGTCTGCACCGGCTCTTGGAAAGAGCACCCTACCCAAGGTCAACACCCCTACCCTATCCCCATAACCCAGTAACCCCACCCAACACTAAGGGCAATTTTGGACACTAAGGGCAATTTACCATGGCCAATCCACCTAACCTGCACATCTTTGGACTGTGGGAGGAAACCGGAGCACCCGCAGGAAACCCACGCACACACGGGGAGGATGTGCAGACTCCGCACAGACAGTGACCCAAGCCGGAATCGAACCTGGGACCCTGGAGCTGTGAAGCCATTGTGCTATCCACAATGCTACCGTGCTGCCCAAATTTTCGTCAAATTTTCGTCAAAATTACGCACAATATCAGGTGAAAAAGCTCTTTCCTATGCCTTTGAGCAGGAGCTGCCTTGTGTGCGATGACTCACACCATGGCCACCACCAGAAATCGTAGGTAGACATCTTGGCCAGACACTGGTGAGCACCTCACACCTGATAATTCACAGCAAGCGGAGGCAAGGATGTCCCAGGGATCTGACACTTGGAGGGATGGTGGAGCCCAGGACTTTAATGAGCCCTAGGCTGACGACATGTCCCTGGGTCTGGTCATCCCAGAGCTGCTGGAACCGAAAAGGCAGTGTCACGAGCATCAGGAAAGGATGTCATCATCCCTCCTCGGACTGCAAGGTTAACTGGAGGAGTCCCATCGCTTTTTGACCGAGGAGATGGAGCCATCATTCTGATGGAAAGAAGCCAACACTGCGAGGATGGAGTCTGCAGTGGAGAGCTTGGCGGAGGATGTTCACTCCATGGTTCAGTTAATGAGCTCCATGGTGCAGGGCTGCAACTGCATGGTGCAGGTACTGGTGGGAATCCATGAGTGTCAGCGCTAGAGGATGGTGGGCTTCTGGATTTCACTCCATCTGCCCCTCCATCTCATGGAGGAGTCCAGGGGCCCGAAGGGAAAGGGGTCGGCAGGAGCGCAGCCTGAGACCTTTCATCCCTGGCTATTTGTCCAGCCCATCTGACATTCCCCCCCTGTGAACGGCACACCTCCAGCCCTGCAAACCAAAGAGTGTAATGCCACAACACCCATGCTGCCTGAAAGCAACAGGACTCACAAGGTCCCGTAACATCAGGTACACCAACCAAGGTCATCTTGGGCAACAAAGCCTGGAAGTAAGCAGGCTGCCTCAACCTCAGCTGTGGATGCTGGGGATACACCTGGATGTAGCGGTTGGGTGAGGAAGACAGAGAAACAATAGATACCTTGTGGATATGGGTGAACATAGGCACTATTAAAGGAAAGTCACCATTGTAATAACTAGCTGGCATTAATTGAACAGCCATAACGAGCGTCCACAATGTGATGTCATGGCACCATGCTCTGCAAACCCCCACACAAAATTGGCTTGGTGCTTCATCCCTGTGCAGTGTGAGAATGGCAATGCCCTGTCTCTCCCACCTCGCACACTGATGATGCAGTAATGCCCCGTTGCGCCTGGTGCAGACCCCCTAGTCACACACCTCCTGACATCCAATCCATGGTAGCCTTCCTACCCACCCAGGTCCTTTCTCCTCCTCCTCCACAGGTTGCCCATCACCACCCTCTTTGACATCCTCCTCATCGAGGAGATGTGGCACTCCTGCATGTCCTCCTGGTCCATCCACTCTCCCCGCTGCAGTACCAGGTTGTGCAGACTGCAGCAGATCACTGTGATGCGGGACACCCTTTGGGAGCTGTATAGGAAGGCCCCCCTCTGACCTGCCCAGGCACCAGAACCGTGTCTTGAGCAGTCCAATCACTTGCTCGACCAGCGCACATGTTGACGCATGAGCTTTGTTTAAGCGGGTGTTAGTAGCCTCTGCACTGGCATCATCAAGCACCTCCTGAATGGGTACCTCATGTCCCCGAGGAGCCATCCCTTCAGCTGCTGCTCTCTATCAAAAATGGTTGGGATCAGGGGCAGCATGGTGGCACATGGTTAGCACTGGGACTACGGCTTTGAGGACCCGGGTTCGAATCCTGGCCCTGGCTCACTGTCCGTGTAGAGTTTGCACTTCTCCCTGTGTCTGCATGGGTTTGACCCCCACAACCCAAAGATGTGCTGCTTAGGTGGATGAGCCACACTAAATTGCCCCTTAATTGGAAAACAAATAATTGGGTACTCTAAATTTATAAAAAGAAATGGCTGTGATCTATGAGTGCCCCAAGATGTAACTATCATGGAAGCACCCAGGGAAACAGGCGCTCATCTTCATGATGCGCATCACATGGTTACAGACAATCTGGATTTTGAGGGAGTGGAACACCTTGCAGTTCAAAAATGGCACCCCATGCTGTCAAGGGCAATGCAGCGCCACATGGGTGCAGGTTTGGAGGACTGATTTAGAATCTGATGCTGCTTTTGTTTCGACTGTTGACTGTTGACTGATTCTATGTTTGGAAGCCATGTGTTGTTCCTTCCACTTCTACTTTTGTGGCCTGGACCAGAGGCCAGCTGGAGCAAGTGACCAGATATTGGGACTACAGGAGGAGGGAGGTGGTAGCTCACCTCAACTGGACACCTCGGTGGCTGTAATGACACGTCCTTGAAGGCTGTTGGCTGCTTCCATGTAATAATGATTGTTTCTGGTTCAAGTTTACAGGCCATGTTAATGGCTGGTGTTTTTTTACTGTTGTATATTGTTGTTTAATGTTTGGCGTTTGTGTTTTCTTTCGGTGCATGCTACTGATGAGGGTGGGGGTATTCCCTCTCCTTCTGTTCTACCCCGTGTCAGCGAGACCTTTTCCCGGGAGTTGTGCTGCATGTTTTCATGCACACGTACTTTGACAGGCATGCCTGCGCAGTCATTCACGCAGATACTCTTTATGCATGCACACTCTTACGCCAATATTCCTGTACTTAGCGCCCTTCCAACGATGTGGGACTCTACGGATGGAGCAAGGGAGGAGGGGCGGGGGGGGGGGGGGGGGGGGGGCACTGCCTCGGCAGCTGGTGGTGTTGTTCCTTGACTTTTGATGTGCTCTGTGCGGTTTGGTTTCTAATTTGTGGGATTGTCCGGGCTGAATTATGCCCCTCTTGGGAGGGGTGGACTGTTCTTTCTCTCTCTCCTCCTCCATGCTCTGTGTTGGAGTGGCCTGTTCCTATGGGTTGGGCTGGTGTGCCTATCCGCTGCTGTAGGTCGGGAAGGGCGGGGCAAAGGTGTCCGTGTACTGCTTTCTGTATTTTGATAATGTTAATAAACTAAAATACACTCAAGGGCTATGGGTTAAATATGCCTTCCAATTTGAACAGACAGCCACAAAAACACTAATCCCTGGCAGCCTAGTCTCCATAACTTCCATACAACTCTTCCCCTCTGGTTTCAAAGTGCTGCCTGAGTGTGGGGGTTCATTCTCACTGTACTGGCACTCCCGCATTTGAGAATCTTCAGGCCTTAGAAGGCTGGGAAACATGTCTTGTCAGAGACCCCCACCCTGCCCTTGCAGCCTGGCATCTAATAATCGCCTCCTATGGTGAGCCTCATTCACCTGCTCCCACCCATATTCCAGCTGCCAGTCTTTAAACACAATCCTACAACAGTAACATTGCCACAAGCCCAGCAAGGAGGACACGGGGAGCGCTGCCTACATACCAGCCGCCAGACCCCTCTAAACCTAAAGGCTCACAGCCATGATGGGATGCTGAGGCCTGCGATTGACCCTACCCCCCAAGATGTTTATATTGAACCTCCCCCAGACCCAAGTTGAATTTATCTGGGTCCCGTGCCTCCTCTCCGGTGCCCCCTCTGCATCTGGCACCCTGGAGGGTGATGGCAACCTGAGCACTCACATCCAATATCTCCTTCAGAGGTGAGGTTGCCAGGCTCTCCTTTTTGTACAGCTGTTGTAAATCACATGGCGTGACGTCACGCTGGTGAACGATGAATATTCAGTGAGGTGAAGTCCCGGTGAGAGAGCTTACTAATGATATGCCAATGCATTCAAATGAGCTTCCCGACTTTCCGTGGCGGAAGTCTTGTTACGCCATCGGCAAGGGGCCTGGAAAGTTGGAAAACGTGATCTCGCCGGCGAGAATCGCATTTCCCGATTCTAACCATATTTTCCGCCCATGCCTCCGTTCTCGCTGATGGCTTATGTGGGTTAAAATTCTGCCCCAGATATTTTAATGGGCTGACTGCAAACCAATCCAGAACTGTGGCAGCGATGTCAAACTAATTAGGTTCGTCTAATAGAATGTTAAATCTCTTTGTGATCTAGATTTGCTCATTTTGAAATGTAACCCACCTTGATACATATTAGAAATAAATACAGCTCATTTTGTTTAAGTGGATTTGTCATCTGTCATGTGAAAGAAGACATATATAAGTGTCTTGTCACATCTCAGAAATGTCTTGGAGAGCTTTACAGTGAATAAAGCACTTTGAAATGTAATTGTTGTGTAGCTAGATACAAGTTCCGCTCTCAACAGTTTTTGCTGCTGACAAGGTGATGCTGGAAGTCAAATGTATATACAGGCATTCACCCTATAGCTCATCATGACTTATCATCACTAGCTCAAGGGTGTTGAAACAACATTGAAGCCAAGGCAATTTTTCAATGCCATACTTGGTTTGTCCTGTTTAAAGTTGGTGGACCTCGACATTTGTGAAGAGTTTGGGGTTATTGCTTACAGGTGGATAATTCCTAAATAAGAATCACAGAATCTGTAAATTTCTGTCGCTTAAAACATGCAAATTAATGGGGACATTTATTTAAGCCTCATATGTGGCCCAGGAAACACATTTCACATGAATCACAGGAATGAAAACTTTAAAAGAATGACAGTCAAAGGAGAGTACTTTTGGTCAGTGTATTCCCACATTAAAAATATCAGCTGGAAATTACTGATGTGTGAGACTACTGCCTATGACTTTGATTCGCAATATATGCGTTGCAGAAATGGAGAATGGCGTCACAAATGTTTCTGCTAATTGATCATGTTAACATGCAGAATAGAACAAAACTTTCTTTTCTTGAAATAGTTGTTCCCTGCACTGAAATTGGCAGGATTTTTTAAATTCATAAACAATTATCAGCCAATTGCAGCCAGTAGTTTCCAGCATTTCATTTAATTGTCAGAATTTGGCTTAAACCTGCCTGATTCCAATCAATTGCTACTTGAGGTGGTTCCTGATAGAGCAACTTGGAAGAGTGCTCCAGCCAAAGACAGAGTGAAGAAGCCTCATCACTATACAGACTGGGCACTGTGGATCTGGTGGAGATCCATTAATACCAGAAATCCACCTGTAATGATCTGTACTTGTATGTAAAGGGTTAACAACTGTATTATAGTGCTAGACAAACACTAGATGGCAGCACCAGATCCATGTATGTATACTGAATTCCCGCCTCTTCATATTAGGAGTGACTAGAGAGCAAAATGTTAGAGATATGGCTTAGTTGGTACGTGTATCATTTATACTTCTTCTTATTTACTTAATCATCAGTTATAGTTGTAGAAGAATGAACAAACTCATAGATATTTATATTCATTATTCAATAAATGTTATTTGCTTAATTTGAAGACTGATAGTTTTACTGAACTACAACCATCAGACTGTGCTGGCAGTAAGCAAAAGAGTAACAACTTATTACAATCACGTAATACACCACCAGCAAGCTTCTTGTCTGAAAGTTTGCTGCGTTTCCAGAGCTCTGCAGGAAGCCAGTGAAGCTTACTTGGTGGAACACTTTGAGGCCAACAACCTGCGTCCCAGCCACATCAAGTGAGTCACCGTTTGGCTAAAGACATCCAGGGTGGCCATGGCATCCAGAGGGAGCACACCTAAAACTTGGTTTCAGAACCTAGTGCAGCAATGATTCTGTCAACAGCCATCAGATTTGCAAAGGAAAGAGTTGCAATCTCCTGTAACCAGTGATCTCTGTGGTCTGATTCTTGTCGTACCGCATAACTTTTATTAAAGTGTGTGAGTCTGCTATCGAATCTCAAATTCATAAAACAGCATCTCCAATACCTGGGTTTGCATGCTTTCTTTGATTAATATATAGTGCTGCTAAATCATGAAGAATAGTTGATCTTCAAAACACTTTATTCACTATTAGCGAGAAGGGCATATGTGAGAACCAAAGTTTCGGAAACATGTGGACAAATAGAATTAAGGGACAGTGAGTTGACAGATGATTGCTTTTGGGTTGACTGGGTGAGAGATGGGAGTGTGGGGACCTGGGATGAGCTTCAAGTTGAATATGTTGTGGAGACCACCTGTGGATTGACAGTGTACTATTGGTTTCCATGTGCACTTTTGGTGATAGCAGGGTGTGCAGTGGGGTAGGGGAGTGAGGGCCGAGGCAGTCTAGTAGCCTGGAGGAAAGCAATTTCTTAAACACGAAAGAGGATTTGACAGATTGTCACATGATCCTTTCCAACTGAGCAGTTACTCAAATATAATCATGGCAAGTGGTTTCCATAGCTTACATTATTAAATTGTGGCTGGGTGAAATCCTTTCTGTGCCAGAGATCATTGTCTGAGGTGATTATGTCTAATTCGTTTTGCCCACCCACTTGTGTACCCAAGTAATTGTATGGATGCTTTGTGAATGTGTAAGAAGTTGGCCCATCCGCAATTCTCCAAGGTGATTATTTTTGATGGGGTTTTCTAGACATATTGACTCCATTGTAATTTGTTTGGAATTTATGAGGTACAGTCATGCAAATGTTCAGCCATCTTAAAAACTGCTGTTTCCAGTCACCAGAATGTTGTTTTAGGATGGGATGTTCCACGCCTCCCCTGTGTTATGTTCTTCTGTGGATCTTCTGTTCCCACCACTGTCAATGGGATTTTCCATTGAATCCACCCCCGCCATCGGGAAATATGTTGTTGGGGTTCACCATTGGGGAAATCCAGATGATGAGAACTGTAGTCTCGCCTGTCTTCCAAAATTCACTCAGTGGTTTTCAGCCAGTATATACATAACGTCACTTTTGACTTAAATTATGGCTTTATAACAGCTATATCACCCAAATTCAATAATTACATATTGAATGTTACCATACTGCTTTATTTCAATTTTGCTTTTGTTAACATTTGGGTTCATGTTAACTTTAAAGTGTTAAAATGGAGTTGTATTAGAGAATAGTTTGGGAAGTATTAGCTTATGACAGCAATTGATTTCTGGAACTTCCAGTGGTAGCAATGTGCTGGACATTTGCACAAAAGGCGCTGTCCCCTAGAAGCTTCAACTCAGGATCTTTTAACTTGGAAATCGGCCACTAAACCAAAAGAAAAACCTACCCCCACCCCAAAATAAACTACCATCTGAGGAAATACCTCAACTCAGCAGAGAAGCCGAAAAGATAGCAAAAGCAGTAAGAGGCAGGAGAGGAAAACCCAGACCACATGGGTGAAGTGCAGCAGGACATGGAGATCTAAGAGGGAGCGGCAATGCAAAAGCTGTCCCATCCACGCAGGGAAGTGGATGGAGCGCCTAACGTAGGAGCTCCTGAAACACAGGGACACCATCAAGGAGGACCTCATAATAACCGTGAAGACGGCCATTGTGATGGTACTGGCCTCCTTCAAAGAGGCACCGGAGAGGATGAAGTGGTGATCGGAGGCCCAAGAGGAACTGGAAAGAGCAGCCACCGACCAGAGTGAGCAGATCCCCTGGCTTGAAACAGAAGTGGCAAGGCTGGTGGCGACCCAGAGGAAGGTGGAAAACCAAGAAAACAGTTCTCGTCGCCAGAATTGTAGGATTGTCGGGCTACTGGAGGGCAGAAACCCAACAGCGTATGTGGCAAAATGCCGGGGAAGCAGGTCGGAGGAGAAAACTTGCCCAAGCTCCCAGAAGTAGTCAGGGCCCATAGGTCGCTCCGTCAAAGGCACAAAATGGGAGAACCACCGAGGGCGATGACTACTAAGCTCCACAGATTCCAAGATAAGGAGCGAATCCTAAACTGGGTGATGACCGCGCAATCCTACAAGTGGGAAGGACATGCGATCAGAATTTACCAGGACATAGGAGCCAATCTGGCTAAACGCCAGGCGGAACTCAATGGGGTCAAGGCAGCCTATTCAAGAGTAAGGTACAGTTCGGGATGCTGTACCCTGCAAAACTTTCAGTCACATGTGCCACCAAAGAACATCACTTCAATATGCCGAGGAAAGCAGACAAATCCGTCCAGAAAAACGAGCGATGAGTGCATCAGTGATAGACACATACATACCATGAACCATGTGCTCGCTCTAGATTTCCACTTACTGTCTAAATTTTGTTTTTCTGCTTTATTTTTCAAATTTATTTTGCTGTTGCCTTTTGGTTGTTCTATGTGAGGAACGCCTGCACGTCCGGGGAGCGGGGGGGGGGGGGGGGGGGGGGGGGGGGGGGGGGGGGAGTGGGTCAGTTGAGAGACACAAAGCCGAGGGGATGGGGACGGGGGGGGTCATTTGGGATAAAACCGCCGCAGTTGTGTACAGGAATCAGGCCAGTAAAAATTCCTACATTCCAGGATCAGAACTATACTGTTCTCACAGGGAGGTTAAAGCTCCATGCTGGTGGTAGAATCACAGAAGTGCACTGACCTGAGCAGCCTGGACCTAGCTCCATCTGATGGCCGAAGAGCAGAATCTCACCGACCTGGAATTGCGCCAATTTGAACCTCTCAAGTAAATCTATTTCCCAGAGGCTGCAGCTGCAGTAGTGAAGAATCATCTCAGGCATTGCCCTTTAATCCCTTTTTTTTATTCCTCGCCAATCCTTACCTAGTGTCTGTCTTGTGTTTGTGAGTCTGGATAGAGGGTCTTGGGATTAGGTAGTCTGATAGATGATTTTCCTGTTATTTTCTTATATGTTCATCTTTTCTCCTTTTTATTAATAAACAATTTGCTGATGTTTTACTTATAAATCTGGTGCCTGCAACTCATTGGAGCAGTCAAGAGTTAAAGAACTTCGGAAAACGTGAATTATTGGTAATTCACTTATGTTGGGACTCTGGGACCTGTGGGGCTGGAATCATAGAATCATAGAATTTACAGTGCAGAAAGAGGCCATTCGGCCCATCAAGCCTGCGCCGGCCCTTGGAAAGAGCACCCTACGTAAGCCCACGCCTCAACCCCATCCCTGTAACCCAGTAACTCACCTAACCTTTTTGGACACTAAGGGAAATTTATCATGGCTAATCCACCTAACCTGCACATCTTTGGACTGTGGGAGGAAACCGAAGCACCCGGAGGAAACCCACACAGACACATTGAGAACGTGCAGTCTCCACACAGACAGTGACCCAAGCCAGGAATCGAATCTGGGACCCTGGAGCTGTGAAGCAACTGTGCTAAACACTGTGCTACCGTGCTGCCCATTGCTACAGGACTGCCCATTTTGACCACGCAGATGCCCAGAGTGTCGTAACAATGTAACCAGCAACAATAGCAGAGGGGAATGGGGAGAAAACCAGAGCAGGTGCCACCAATGGAACAAAAAGAAGATGGGGGTAGGAAGAAAGTGGGTGGGGGCAGGAAAAGGGGAGTGGGATCAACAGCTGGGACGCGAGGCAGGGAAGCTGGAGGGAACAAATAGCAGCAAAGTACACAGATACGACTTTGCCAGCAGTATGCCCAGGTGACACCTAAAACACCCCTGATGTGTTCCAACACTAGGAGGCAACACACACAGCACAGAAACAGCTTGAAGAGAGTGGCCGGGGGACCCCAGAACTAGGGCCCCAACAATATTACCTGCACATTTGCTGTCTTATTCCCCTCCTGGGCTTATATTGGTATCACTGTTTCTTCTTTTACCACATATGAAATGAAATGAAAATCACTTATTGTCACGAGTAGGCTTCAATGAAGTTACTGTGAAAAGCGTCGCCACATCCCGGCGCCTGTCCGGGGAGGCTGGTACGGGAGCCGTGCTGCTGGCCTGCTTGGTCTGCTTTCAAAGCCAGCGATTTAGCCGAGTGAGCTATCTATCTCTATACACTCATTTTGTAACAATCTCTGTGTTGCTATATAACGTTTCCTGCAATGTAACTAGAAAATGCAAACCAATAAAAATAACTTCAAAAAGATCAATGGATTTCTGAGCAATAATTTCACGAGTACCATTAAAAATGTACTTTCGGACAATTTCTTCAAGGCTTTGCTGATTGAAAGTTTATTCTGCATTTTATCACAGTTGTAATTTTTTTATTACCAGTGGCAGCTGATGCTTCAGTGGAAGGAAGATTTGGCATTTTCAAATGATAACACAGTGTGATATTTACTAGCCTTACTATTCAGCTGGAAATACTGACTATTGATTGAAATGTTTGCGAAACCTTACAGAATAAGGTTTGAATTTAATGCTCCATAGGCACTGCACTTTACTAAGTGTTATGGGCCAGGGTTTAGGGAACCCCAAAGTGTATCATGGAGTTCACCTGACCCACAACTTTTAATAGACTGTGGTATGGGGAGCACACGGCTCACTCTACAGGTGTCATACAGCAGAAATGGACCAGTGCTTTTTTTAAAAACAAAACAATGTTTATTCTATGAACTCAAGTTAACCTTTTTAAAACAAACAGTGAATATCTTAGCAACCAGTAAATCAAATACACCCCCAAAGAATACAACACTAAGTAACCTGTATGCTATCCTTTTAACATCCAAAAAACTTAACAAACCTTCAAGCAGGAACACATTAGGTTTATATTTAATACTGAGACCTTTTTACAATTCTGAGTTTGCCAAATTATCCATAGATAGTCTTTGGATGGCAGAGATCACAGCAGATGCAGCTCACTGAAAAACACAGACACACCCAAGCTCTTTCTCAAACTGAAACGAAAAAGCAGAAGTAGAGCTCAGCTCCACCCACACTCTGACATCACTCCAGTAACATGAGCAGCTTCATTTCTTAAAGGTCCATTTCTTAAACACCCATTTCTTAAAGGATACTCTAACATGACATAAGGAAGACCAGGAAGAAAGGAAAACTGTCTTGTGTTCTCCATTAATGTAGCTGTGGTTCGTACCGCTGCCTCACAGTGTCAGGGACCCGGGTTCAATTCCAACCTCGGGTAACTGTGTGGAGTTTGCACATTTTCCCTGTGTCACCGTGGGTTTCCTCCCACAGCTCCGGGTGCTCCGGTTTCCTCCCACAGTCCAAAGATGTGCGGGTTAGGTGGATTGATCATGCTATATTACCCATTAGTGTCCAAAAGGATTGGTGGGGTTACGAGGTTACAGGGAAGGGGCGGAGGAGTGTGACTAGGTAGGGTGCTCTTTCAGAGGGTCGGTGTAGACTCGATGGGCTGGATGACGTCCTTCTAAGGGGATCAGGGATTATGGGGAAAAGGCAGGAGAATGGAGATGAGAAAATATCAGCCATGATTGAATGGCGGAGCAGACCCAATGGGCCGAGTAGCCTAATTCTGCTCCTATTTCTTTTGGTCTCCTGCAATATAGGGATTCTATGATTCCATACATGCTGTCCTTCAGCAACATCATGCAAAAACAAGTCCAGGGCCACGTGTACGTTGATGACACCCACTTGTACCTCACTTTCCTCAACGCTTTCACTGCCGTTGTGTTGTTAGCCTGCTTGTTTAACACCCAGTAATGGTAGTGAAAAAATATCCTCCAATTACATCTTGGGTAGACCAAAGCAGGGTACTTCCCTGCCAAAAGCTCCACCGAATCTGATCACTTTAAGGCTGAAACAGATTTTCACTATCTTTAACAATAATCTTTATTATTGTCACAAGTAGGCTTACATTAACACTGCAATGAAGTTACTGTGAAAATCCCCGAGTCACCACATTCCGGTGGCTGTTCGGGTACACAGAGGGAGAATTCAGAATATCCAATTCACCTAACAGCATGTCTTTCGGGACTTGTGGGAGGAAACCGGAGCACCCAGAGGAAAGACAGAAGAAAACGTGCAGACTCCACACAGACAATGACCCAAGCTGGGAATCCAACTTAGGACCCTGGAGCTGTGAAACAACAGTGCTACCCACTGTGCTATCATGCCGTGTCTGAGCCGAGTTCCCAAATCCCATTTTCATATCCTCTCCCTCACGAAGGCTACCTATCTCTCCTCTGTAATATTCCATATCTCGACCCTTATGTCAGCCCATCTACTGATCAAAAACACTCATTCATGCTTTCGTTACCCGTGGACTGGACTTTTTCAATGCTCTCCTGGATGGCCTCTTACCTTACACACTTGTGAATTGAAATTGATGCTAAACTCTGCTGCCCATTTCCTCACTTGCACCGAGTTCTGTTCAAATATTATGGTCAGGATTCTCCGTTTAAGAAACTAAATGTTTACACTGGGACTGAATCAGTGGTCTTCGACAGGACAACTGGCGCTCATCCCAGAGCATTTCATCAACTGTTTATGGGAAATGGTGTCCGATTCACTGGAGTCAGGATTGACACTAGAGAGGCTGACAAGCTGCAGGCGTATATAAACACTCCACTCCCCGCACACAGTCATCCCAGCCAACAAGGTGGCAACAAGAAAAGTGGCACCATGTTTCGCCGATGAGGAATTAGAGAACTGCTGGATAACTGCTCGAAAAGGTGGGCCAACCTGTACCTCGGCGTCGGGCAGAGGTTGCGAACTGACTGCTGTGCACTGGGCCTGGGTGCAGGTGGGAGAGGCCATGAGCGCTCTGGGCAACACTGCCAGGATCAGCCAGCAGTGCTGCAAGAAACTGCTCGACCTCCTCAGGGTGAGTAGGCAGCACTGTGACCCTGGCACTAACCCCCCACAAACCTGTAACAACCCCTGCACCCCCACCCAGAGGGCGACTGAACCCCCGCACTTCACCACATGCCAGCACCCAGACTGACTGCCATGGCTGGGTGCCCTGGTTAAGAAGGCCACCAGCTACCTATCCACTGTGCTGCATGCAGCTGACTCCCTAACACTGAACAGTTTCTGTCTCCCCCGCCCCCAGGAGATGACGGCCCACAACCGTCGGGAGAGAGAAAAGACTGGGTGAGACCTGCAGACCTGTGGCCCCTCACCGCAGCAGAGCAGCGGGCATTGGACCTGATCAGTGGCCAGGCAGAGGACAGTCACCGAGGAGGAGGTTGTCATAATATACACACAAGTATATGATGGTGTACAGACAGGCATTGATTGACACACAGGATGACCAATGAACACACAGAACACAGCAGCCAATCACCAGACAGGACACAACCACTATAAAGCCAGCGGGCACTAGCTTTCCCGCTCTCTTGGGATCCAGCCTCTGAGACAGTCAGAGCCAGTGAGCAACAACTAGAACAAACACCATGTGGTAGTAAGATAGTCTGGTCAGGTTTAGCCTCAGGTCTCCAGTCAACTCAGCATAGTGTGAACCCACAGTTTAAGTATGTATGATAGTTAAGAGTTCAATAAAATAGAGTTGCATTTCTTCAAGTGTTGGAAGCCTGACTCTCTCACTGCTATGGTAAACGCAGTCCTCGCAGACCCAGCTTACCCAACACATCATGGTACCAGTGAGTCATGTTCGGGTTTGACGGACCTACCCTGAGATAGTCTGCCTTTGAAGAGCGATCAGCCAACCGGTAACATGGACAACGTCTGCCCTCCCCCGCCGCTCTGCATTGCCGGCAACCTCGGTGCAAACTGGAAGATTTTCAAGCAGACGTTTCAGCTGTATCTTGAAGCCACCGACCTCGAAGCCACATCGGATGCCAGAAAGATTGCTCTCTTCCTCTCTACAGCCGGGGACCACGCTATCCACATCTTTAACTCCCTCACCTTTGCTGAAGGCGAGGACAAGACAAAGTTTAAAACAGTCCTGCTGAAGTTCGACAGCCACTGTGACATCGAAATCAACGAGAGCTTTGGACGCTATGTGTTCCAGCAGAGGCTTCAGGGTAAGGATGAACTTTTTCAGTCCTTCTTAACCCAGCCCCGTATCCTCGCACAGTCCTGCAACTACGGTTCCACTTCCAACTCCATGATCCGCGACTAGATCGTTTTCGCGGTCCACTCAGATCCCCTTCGCCAGCAGCTCCTTAAAGTTAAGCAGCTCACTCTTACCATTGCCATCGAGACCTGCGTCCAACACGAGCACGCTAACAATCGGTACTCCCATATCAAGGCGGCAGAGACGGAGCAGCAAGGCCCGTACGATGCGGAGCGGGTGCAGGCCGTAAAACAGCTCCAGGGCCTGAGTCTGGATGAGGGCGGCCATTTTCCAGGGCTCCTGCGCATGCGCGCCACGACCATGGGACGGCGAGGCCGACGACTGAACTGCGCAGGTGCGCACATCGTTCAACCGCTCCGCGCATGTGCGGTGGCGCAAGGAGCGTCCTGACGTCGGCGCCACGAGCGCCAACAACTGTGGCTCCGCCTACTTAAAGCGGCAATGTCCTGCAAAATCTCAACGCTGTCTCCAGTGTGGCAAGCTTGGCCACTATGCAGCCCTGTGCAGATCTGCTCAACTGCCCACCACATAGCGATCCCAGCCGCAGCGCAGGAACGCCCGGTCAGTACAGCAACCCATTGCAGACTCTGGCTCCGACATGGTTCCAGATCCCGACACCGAGAGCCTCACATCCCCATTCCGGGTGTGCATCATCACCAAGCAACTCCCAGTGATGAGCATTGATCCGGACGACGAGTAGTGTGCCACCCTTACGGTCAACAAGGCTCGCATACGCTTCAGGCTGGACACCGCCGCTTCAGCGAACCTCATCTCAAAGTCTGACCTTGATACCATCTGCGTCAAGCCGAGCATTCTTCTACCAGCCTGCCAGCTTCTCGACTACAATGGCAATGCCATTGCTGCCAGTGGCTCATGCCAGCTCGCAGTATTCCATCGTTCTTCAAAAGCAACCCTGCGTTTTGAAATTGTAGGATCCAACAGAGCTTCCCTGCTCGGTGCTCAGGCGTGCTAAATCTTGAATCTTGTGCAGCGGGTTCACACCATGTGGCCCGCTGAGGCAACGGCCTCGCCAGATGTCAATTTCCAAACACAATTAGATGACATCATAGCACAATACCACAGCATCTTCGAAGGTATGGGCACACTCCCCTACCGATACAAGATACTTTTGTAACCGAATGCACACCTGTGATTCATGCACCGCGTCGGGTGCCGGCACCCCTCAAGGACCGCCTCAAGCAGCAGCTGCAAGACCTCCAGGACCAGGACGTCATTTCTAAGGTCACGGAACCCACGGACTGGGTTAGCTCCATGGTTTGTGTCAAAAAACCGTCAGGGGAACTTTGCATTTGTATCGACCCCAAAGTTTTGAACCGTAACATCATGAGGGAACACAACCCTATACCTAAACGAGAAGAGCTCACCAGCGAAATGGCTCACGCCAAGTTTTTCACGAAGCTGGATGCCTCCAAGAGGTTTTGGCAAATACAGCTGGATGCGTCCAGTCAAAATCTGTGCACATTTAACACTCCATTTGGTCATTACTGTTACAACCGGATGCCCTTTGGCATCATCTCCGCCTCGGAGGTGTTCCACCGAATAATGGAGCAAATGATGGAGGGCATCGAGGGGGTGCGGGTGTACGTCGATGATATCATTGTCTGGTCCACAACTCCTCAGGAGCACATCGATCGCCTCAAACGAGTGTTCCATAGGATCCACGAGCATGGCCTCCGACTCAACAGAGCCAAATGCTCGTTCGCTCAACCAGAATTTGTCGCCCGCCACAGAGACTGAATTTATAGACTGAATGTTGCATTACCTTGTGATACGTTTACACATCTGTACATATTGTTTCTTCCTAATTTGTTGTCTGCCCTCTATCTGCACTGGACACCTTCCTATGTAAATACGTTCACGTACTTTGTATATAGTCAGGCTCCTACACACACTCACTATTTATTGACCTATACACATTTTTTTAAAAGTTAAAAACAAAAGGGGGAGAAGTCATAATATACACACAAGTATATGATGGTGCACAGGCAGGCATTGATTGACACACAGGATGACCAATGAACACACAGAACACAGCAGCCTATCACCAGACAGGACACAACCACTATAAAGCCAGAGGGCACTAGTTTTCCCGCTCTCTCGGGATCCAGCCTCTGAGACAGTCAGAGCCCATCAGCAGCAACTAGAACATACACCATGTGGTAGTAAGATAGTCTGGTCAGGTTAGCCTCAGGTCTCCAGTCAACTCAGCATAGTGTCAACCCACAGTTTAAGTATATTAGGGGCTGGTTTAGCTCACTCAGCAAAATCGCTGGCTTTTAAAGCAGACCAAGCAGGCCAGCAGCACGGTTTGATTCCCGTACCAGCCTCCCCGGACAGGCGCCGGAATGTGGCGACTAGGGGCTTTTCACAGTAACTTCATTGAAGCCTACTCGTGACAATAAAGCGATTTTCATTTTCATTTCATTATATGATAGTTAAGAGTTCAATAAAATCGAGTTGCATTTCTTCAAGTGTTGGAAGCCTGTCTCTCTCACCACTGCAGTAAATGCAGTCCTCGCAGACCCAGCTTACCCAACACATCAGAGGTGAGCATTGGGCAGGCAAGTGAGCTCCCGCTGAATTGGGGGTTCCACATGGCACATGTATCGCCACCCCCACACCCACCTACTCTGCCATCACCCCCACACCACCCCCTTCCAACACCACCATGGCTGAAACCTTCGCCGCCAAGGCCTCCACTGCGAATGCTACCCATGTGGTATTGGCCTGGGTAGCAGGCATGGTCGGCACCACCTCCTGCTGCTGCAGGCGTTGGGACTCCTCCAACTGCACCTGCAGGCATTAGATGGTTGCTGACACCCCCTCATGCAGTCCCTGGCTCTGAGACTGCATCTCCACAATAGATGGGACCACCCTTTCCAGAAGCCCGAAACCCATCCAGATGGCAGCTAATCTCTGGGTCTCTCCTCCAACCATCTGCCCCCTCGGGGGTTCCTATCTCCACCCTCCGAACCGCAACATGTGTGTGGTGAGCACCAGATAGTGCCCCAGGAGACTCTTCACTAACATACCCAACCGAGGTGAGTGTATCTGGGATGGTGTAGTGTGTTGGAGACAGCTGTGACGGAAAGTCGCTGTCATCCCCGGACTGGTGCTCCGGGGTGTCTCTGGCTGTGGGTTGGGCACTCCGGTCCTTGTCCGTGTCCTCCTCTTCCTCCTGGGGTTGGGGTTGTGGTTGGGGCGGCGGGCGGGGTGAATGAAGAGTGTGGTTGGGGGGGGTGTGGGGGTGCTGGTAGTGGAGGGGTCAGTTTGGGAAGGGGTGCAGGTGGTGGAGGAGGCTGGGTGGGGGGGGGGTGGAGTAGGGGTGGCAGGGCTGGATGGGGCAGTGTGGCTGTGGTGGTGTGGCGGTGGTGGGGGGGGGGGGTAGAGCGGGGTAGTTTCAGGCACGGAGAATTCCACTGCCTGTTCCTTGTTGAGGTCCAGTCAGGAGAATTGCTCCCTGAATACCATAGGTGGAATTACCTCCTCCTCATCATCCTCCTTCCTCTTGCCACAGCTTTTTGTGCTGTATTGCTTCTGTTCATTCTCCCTGTCCTAGACACGAGGAGCAGCATTTTCATTGACTTGACCCAGGAATGGATCAGTCAAAACATTGGGGGAACCCACCATTCAGAAATCTCCCCTATAATGTAAAGCTTTAACTCCACAGCATGCCTCTCTTTCTCAATGTTTGATTTTCCCATCCAGAGGCACAGCTTAATTTACAGCAAGGTTTTTATTCGGGTGGGGATCTATCCCTACTTGAAGAAACAGCTGACAGTCTGCACTGGGTCTGTATTTAAATCGGGGGAAGGGTGGGAAGGTTATCGGGAGAGGGGGTTTGATCAGAGGTGAAGGTGGGAGGGTTCAGCGAGGGGCGTTTAATCTAAAGGAAGAATTAGGGAGGGTGGGTTTCGCTTGGGCAGGTTTGGATAAGGGACCGGGCAGGGGGCAGAGGACCGGGGCCTGATGTGGTGGATGGGGCGATTAGGGCTTGGTTCGAGGAGGAGAATGAAGCAGTGGAAGTGCTTTGGAGCCAGCTTGGAGTTTGGTGAGGCACAAAAGGTTGTAATGCAGGTGGGATGGAGAAATCTGGGCCTGGTTTGCAGGGATGGATAGCTGAGTTTGGAGGCCCTGGAAAAAAGCTGTTGGTGGAAGTGGAGAGGAAGTGATAAATGGACATTTGGGCAATCATGATCTGATTGGGTATGCTCAGCATGGATTCATAAATGGGAAGTCATTTGTGATTAACTTGTTTGAGTTTGTTTTTGAGGATTTAACTAACAACATTGATAAAGCAGACCCGATGGACGTAGTATGTTTGGACTTTCAGACAGCTTTAGATAAAACCCCCTCAGGAGGTTAATTAGCAAAATAAATAATGTGGGATAGGAGGCACCACACTGTCATGGATTGAGAATTGTGTAACAGGTAGAAAAAAAAGTAGGAATAAATGGGTCATTCTGGCTTGGCAGGCTGTAGCTAATGGAGTACAGCAAAGATCAATAATTGGGCCGCAGCTGTTCCCAAGGTTTGGATGTGGAGACTAAATGTAATATTTCCAAGTTCATGATGAATGAAAGCTAGGCGGGAATGCGTGCTGTGAGGAAGATGTAAAGCAGCTACAGGAGGATTTGGACAGACTTAGTGAATGGGCAAGAACATGGCAGATGAAATATAATGTGGAAAATGTGAGGAAAGCCATTTTGGTAGCAGGAATAGATGTGCAGAGTCCTTCCTAAATGGTAATGTTAGGATAGAGGACTAGACCCCAACTTTTGTTCAGATACCGGACAAGAACCCCAAACAATTTTACTTAATTTATAAAACTGTGAGGAAAGGATACTTCACCCCAGGAGTAATGATTATGACCAATAGGCATCCTTTATGTTCAAACACACTTTAGTTTAATTACAAAATTAACCCATTAACATCAAATAAATAGCTTTACAATTATCAGTTAAACTGTTCGTAAAAAAATAAAAACTTCAACTTACTATCTACACCCATTACTAATTCCAATTAAGCAACCCAATATTGCACCTGTAAATAAAGTTAACAAAATAACTTACTTATCTGTGTAGATACCTATAGAGAGACTCTTTCAAGAGTAGATCCAGTACACTTAGGTCTTGTCAGATTGTTCAAGTCCTATGACAAACTGCTGTTCAATTTAAAATCTTATAACAGACTCCAAAACTACAGACAGACCTGGCTCCTCCCATAAATTACATCATCTGTATACCACTAAGTTTCATGACCTGCTTAGCTAGGATGAAATACAATCCCTCATAAATTATCTACACTCCAGGGAACCATCCAAAATATAAACAATATTAGCCCTTTATCTGTATCTGAGTAAATGGTTGGAATGAATGATGACCTCACATTTTAGGATTCTTAAATTATAGCATTAGCAGACATACTGTCTGTGGTTTTAATAACATTACTGCCACAAATATGAAATATAATATATATTAATTTCTTACATTCATCACAATAAGAAATTAAAAAGCGTAGAATACATAATGACCTAGGTGTCCTTGACCATGAGTCACTGAAGGCTAGCATGCAGGTGCAGCCAGCTATTTGGAAGCTACGGGAATATCACAAAAGGATTTAAGTACAGGAGTAGTTTTGCCTTGCTTCAATTGTACAGAAGCTTAGTTCGACCACACCTGGAGTACTGTGTCCAGTTTTGATCCCCTCACCTCAGAAGGGATATTATTTCCATAGAGGGAATGCAACAAAGGTTCACCAGACTTATTCCGGGGATGGTTATACTGTCTTATGCAGAATGTTTGGGCTAACCGGGCCTGTATTCTCCCGAGTTTCCAGAAATGAAGGGTGATCTCATTGAAACCTACAAAATACTTCACAGAATAGACACGATAGACTCAGGTGAGATATTTTCCTTGGCTGGGGGGCCTAGAACCAGGGAGCACAATTTCAAAATAAGGCAAATATCTCTTTGAACAGAAATGAGAAGAATTTTCTTCACACAGAGAGTTGTGAATCTTTGGATTTCTCTACCCCCAGAGGGCTGTGGAAGTTCAGTCATTGTGTATGTTTAAGGTAGAGATTGATGCATTTCTGATTTATAATAATGTAAAAGATTACTCTGATTGTGGGTGTAAAAGGCGTTGAAGTATCCAATTAGCCATGATCATAATTGAATGGCAGTCCAGGCTCAACAGCTGAAAGGCCTACTCCTGTTTCTGTGTTCCTAATCCTTAGCACTATGTTTTATAAAGATGTATGGTCCATACTCACGGAATCTTTCTCTGCCACGTTTCTTGGTTGTGACTATCAATTTGAATTGCTGACTACTACCATTGACCATTATTATCTTAGACACTGATGTTTTCCATGATCAATTATTAGCAAGGTATTCAAAAAGTGACAATGTATAATAATCCTGGATAAAGATTGTTAAGTCCCATAATATTAATGTACTTCCATAACTGATATTTTAAGAGAAAGGAAATGGCAGTTTGTTTTGTACACATTCTAAACAGGCTGCAACATTAGTTTATTAATTCATTTATTATTGCAAGCAAAGAGTGCTTTAATATATTTCAGAGACTTTGTTGCAGTTTTGAAGTAGGTTTTAAAATCAATATATTTTCCACCTTTCATGTAAACACTTTGAGGAGAGAAATCTGTTTATATAGCTCCAGTATACAGATTGACATTGATTCTTCCAGTGCTGGAAGCACAGAGGGCTGCGCTGGTCTCCTTCATTGATATCATTGACACACAAATTCATTTTTTCCCTTTTATGTTGGAGAACTCATGGAGAGAATAAAAATATCAATACGTTAAGATATACAGCAAGAGGTTATTAACATATCACAGCTTATTGCAAAAGTCTAGCTGGCACATAACAGTTGTGTAAATAGATTCAGTTACATTTTACTGTATGTATGTATTTTTTAAAAATAAATAGATAACATTGCCTGATTCTTGATTGTTATCAGTGGGCATAAATTGTGGTGAATTTTCTGAATTGCTTCTCAGCTGCAATCTTCTGACAGTTGTGATAATGGTAAACTCATTCTCAATGTAAGTGGTGGCTGAAGCAGCTTAATACATCAAGTAAACCCACAAATACTTTGATTTTTATTCTTGTCCATTGTCAGAAAATGAAAGTATTTATTTTCCCTCGTACACAGTGCAGGCAGTAAAGAATGACATTATGCCACCTCATTTCCACATTCTTAAATATAGTTTTTGAATGTGACTGAGACATTAATCTTGTGTTATTATCATATTTCAGTACACCCACAGGAAACACTGCAGGCAGCAACCGTTCTTTCACGTCTAAATATTTTTCTGAATTTCTACTTCATTAGTAATTCGGCGGGTAAATGTCTCCTGTTTTTCACTGATTCCTGTGCAAGATATGAATCGGACTAGGGAAGAGTTTAGCAGGCCTGACCTTTTTAAGAGAGGTACTCATAGTCTTTAAAAAGTGTTGCTACCCATCACAGTAATTATCATACAAAAAGAGAGAACAACAAAATAATGGGTTAACTAAACTTGGATTAGGATGAGTGGAGAAGGATAAATTGAGGATTATGTGACATGGAGGTTGATAGCAGTAAACTGCTGTAATCAAAAAGAAGATTTATTTTAATAGGCATTTGTTACACTACAAAGATCTATTGCACAATATCAAGCAAGTTATAATCAAAATAACAAATAATGGTAAGGAACTGTGAGAACAGCTCAATAATATGGGCAATGGCCTGGTGAAGTTTGATTTTCGTCTTCAGCTTAATGCCATGCTGCTTCCATACCATCATGGAGTTGGTCAGAGGTAGAGATTGCTTTCTAGAATTGTGGATGTTTTGATAGTATCATCCCTATGGAGTACACTACGAAGGTAAGAGAATTTTTCTGCAACCTTGAGACTGGTGCATTCAACAGTTGTGTCTGGGTGTCCAAATACCCACTCTGCACCACATGCCAGCACCCAAATCAGCCATCGTAGCCGGGCACCACTGAAGCCACCAGCTACCCATCCCATGGGCTCCATGCATCGGACTGTCTAAGACTGTGCATTTTCTGTTCCCTCCCCTAGTAGAAGATAGCCCATTACCGCCGGGAGCTGGAGAAGACTGGAGGGGGACCGCCGGACCTACGGCCCTCACTGCAGCAGAGCAGCGGGCCCTGGACTTGGTTGGCGGGCCCGAGGAAAAGGCAGTTGTCGGGGTGGAGATCGGGTGAGGAAGTGAAGCGCCGCTGAGTTGTGGTTCCCCATGACTAAGGGGTCACTCCACCAACACCACCCCACAGAACCCCCACACAGCCCTCACCCACGCACTACCCTCAGCCCCACACCACCCCCACACAGCCTTCATCCCCGCACCACCCTCAACCCCACACTTACCCCACACAGCCCTCACCCCATACCACCCTCAACCCCACACCACCCCTACACTGCCCTCACCCCCGCACCACCCTCAACCCCACACTTACCCCACACAGCCCTCACCCCCGCACCACCCTCAACCCCACACTTACCCCACACAGCCCTCACCCCATACCACCCTCAACCCCACACCACCCCTACACTGCCCTCACCCCCGCACCACCCTCAACCCCACACTTACCCCACACAGCCCTCACCCCCGCACCACCCTCAACCCCACACCACCACTACACAGCCCTCACCACATACCACCCTCAACCCCACACTTACCCCACACAGCCCTCACCCCGCACTACCCTCAACCCCACACTTACCCCACACAGCCCTCACCCCCGCACCACCCTCAACCCCACACCACCACTACACAGCCCTCACCACATACCACCCTCAACCCCACACTTACCCCACACAGCCCTCACCCCCACACCACCCTAAACCCCTCACCAGCCCCACACTGCCCTCACCCCCGCACCACCCTCAACACCACACCACCCCTACACCGCCCTCACCCCCGCACCACCCTCAACCCCACACCAGCCCCACACTGCCCTCACCCTCGCATTACGCTCAACACCACACCACCCCCACAGCGCCCTCACCCCCGCACTACCCTCAACCCCACACCACCCCTACACTGCCCTTACCCCTGCACCACCCTGAACCCCACACCAGCCCCACACTGTCCTCACTCCCGCACCACCCTCAACACCACACCACCCCACAGTGCCCTCACCCCCGCATCACCCTCAACCACACACCACCCCTACACCGCCCTCACCCCTGCACCACCCTGAACCCCACACCACCCCGACACAACCCTCCCCCCACACCGCCCTCACCTCCACACCACCCTCACACTATTCCCTCATCCCAGCTCCACACACTCCAAACCCCCCACCCCCACCCCCTCTGTTCCCATGGTCTAATCATGCGTCCAGTCCTGAGTCTTGCAGAACCTGCTAATGATGGGGTGGGTCCTTCTGGTGTCTCCCGCTGACAGCGATGGCCAGAGCCAGAACCGGAGCCAGAACCAGAGCCCCTGATGCCAAGCAGCACCGAGGATATTGACACAGAAAGGAACCATATACCCGAGACCCAGGAAACCCCAGAGCTTGAGTCCGAGGATGATACGGATTTGCTGTCACAACTGACTCAAATACCCTTCACCATCCCAGGGATACTCACCTCAGCTGGGCACTTTAGTGATGAGGCTCCTGGGGCACCACCTGGTGCCCACCACATAAATGCCATGGCACATCAGGGGGAGGTTGGAATTCTTGAGGAGCGGAATGTCGGAGCACGGGCCAACCCCAGGGACTAGCTGCTATCCAGATGGGTTTCTGGTTTCTGGAATGGACCGTTCCATCTATCGTGCAGATGCAGTCATAGAGCCAGGGACTACATGAGTGTCCAGAACCTGCAGATGCAGTTGGAGGAGTCCAACTGCGTGCAGGAGCAGGTGGTGGTGCCGGCCATGCGTGCCACCCAGGCCAACACCACATGGGTGGTATCCGCGTTGGAGCCTTTGGGGGCAAGGGTTTCGGCTATGGATCAGCATGTCCAAGGCCTGTGAAAATCTGTGCAGGCACTGGCCGAGACCCAGGACAGGGCTGCTCTCTCACAGGGAGCCAAGTGCCAGAGCATGACCCAGTCCCAGTGGGCCATGGTTGAGAGCACTGGTGGCATTGCCCAGGTGCTGGCCGAAGTGGCAGAGACACAGAGGGAGGTGGCCCAATCCCAGAGGGATATGGCGCAATCACTGGCTCATGTGGCAATGACCCAGAAGGCGGTGGCACAGTCGCCCGTGATGTGGCGCAGTCCCAGATGGAGGTGGTTCACTCCCTGTGCTCCATGGCCGCGAGAATGCAGACCCTGGTTGAGAGAGCATCAGGCCTCAAGGACAGGCAGCGTCAGGTGGTGTTAGCTCTGCTCACACACCCGTCCCATTGAGTAGCCCGGGGGAAGATGAGGTGTTGGTCTCATGCCAGCGACCACCGCAGGCGTGGTGTCAGAACACTGCAACACTTCAGACTCCCCCCACACCGTCATCCCCCCACCTGCTCCCCAATCCTCTCCCTGGGCAGCAGGCAGATCAAGGCAGCATCTCGCCACCTAGGACACCCGCGTGGCAGTCGGGCCATCCAGGCCTGGCCACCCCAGAAGACGGTCACCAATGAGAACACGGGCCGCATTGCGGGAATCACAACAGGCCACCACCACTCCCAACGTACTGCTAGGGGATCCACCTATACATAGCCGTAGGGCTGTCAGGCCAGAAAAGTAGACACCAGTTTGGTTGGCACAGGTGCAGGGCACAATTTAGTGATGGGGCTAGGACACGTATGTGTATATATATTTCCAGGTTAAACACAGTGCACAATGTTGCTCTGTCAGAAGGGTGTGAGGGGTGGGCTGTCAGGATCACCAGGTGGATGGCAAAAAGTGCCACTATGGGCACGAGTCAGACATTTTCAAACGATATGAAGTGCGAGAGCTCATATTGGCCGTAAAGGTGAATGACGTGCATCTGATGGTCACGTATCAGCCGCACGTTCATCGAGTGGAACCCTTTTCCGTTTGTGTAGAGAGGCCAGTCATCTGCAAGTGCCCAGAGAGGAACCTGTATCCTGTGAAAATGAAAAATGCAAATCCCTTATTGACACGAGTAGGCTTCAATGAAGTTACTGTGAAAAGCCCCTAGTCGCCACATTCCAGCGCCTATCCGGGGAGGCTGGTACGAGGCTGTTGATCACCCTCTGGACCCAGGGCATCCTGTCAATGGCAGCAAACCCCGCTGTCTGGTGCTGTGAGGTAGAAGTGTTAACCACTGGGCAACCATGCCACCCCTGTTAGATAGATTTTTAATCGGGTTATGGAGAATGAGCAGGACGATGGAGTAAGGCCAGGATGAGATCAACCATGATTGAATGGCAGAGCAGACTAGATGGGCCAAATCGCCTAATTCTGCTCCTATACCTGATGAACTTATAAGATCTCAAATGTGTGGCACATAATTTTGCTCTAAGCATTGAACAACAATCCCAGCCAATTCAAACTGGGGTATAGTTGGCAGGTGTAACACGCTATTAAGGTATTTTTCCTCTTAGGTTTCAATGCATCAAGGAGAGGGACAAAAAGCTTTTGCTGGAGGCATAGAGTAAAATTTTAGGTATCCCCACCAGAGGGTGCCTATATAGTTCTTTGGAAGGCCTTCCCACTGGGCTCCAGCCACACTGATCTTTCTGCAATTTCATTGTGGGACTGGCGAGGCCTCGGCTGGACTGTGTACCCTTGCCCCAATTGAACTCATGGATGGGATTCTCCTAGCCCGCGCCGGGTTGGAGAATCACCGGGGGGGGCGCGAGAATCCCATCATGCTGCTTCGACGCCGGGCTGTTGATTCTCCGGCGACCAGAGAATCGGCGCCCATCGTGCACACACGGTTGCCAAGGCGCTGGTCGGGGGCTGCTGAAATAGGCCCCAGCGGCGATTCTCCGCGCACGATGGGCTGAACTGCCGCTGAGTCCCGCCGGCGTGGTTCAGACCTGGTACTACGCGGCAGGAGCCCGGACCCACGGCTGATGTGGACGTCCTGGTGGGGTGGCGGGGGTTCTGAATCTGGGGGGGGGGGGCTATGGGGTTCAAGCCTGTGATCGGGGGCTTCTGATCGGTGGGCGGCCGCGATCTGGAGAGGGCCTACCTGCTGCCATGTGGGCCCACTGTTCGGTTGCCAACATGTTGCTCTGCGCCGGCACGGAGACGGCAACCACGCGCATGCGCCGGTGCGGAGACGGCCGCGGCGCGCATGCGTGGATCCGCGCTGACGCCGGGGAAGCTCACATCACTCTGGTGCTGTTCTAGCCCCCAAAGAACAGGAGAATTACTGTGCCTAGAGGCCCATTGATGCTGGCGTCGCTCGCAGCAATTTTGACGCCGGCGTCAACACTTGGCCACGATATCGGTGAATCCCGGCCCGTCAGTAGCCAATTAATGGCCGCCTATGGAGGGGGAGGGGGAGGGAGGGGGGAGGGGGGAGGGGGGAGGGAGGGGGGAGGGAGGGGGGAGGGGGAGGGAGGGGGAGGGAGGGAGGGGGAGGAGGGAGGGGGAGGGAGGGGGAGGGAGGGGGGAGGGGGGAGGGGGGAGGGAGAAGGGGTTGTTGGGTTACGGGTATAGGGTGGATACGTGGGTTTGAGTAGGGTGATCATTGCTCGGCACAACATCGAGGGCTGAAGGGCCTGTTCTATGCTGTACTGTTCTATGTTCTATGTACTCATCCAGTTTTCTTTTGAAATAATTGAATGTTTCAGCATCCAGCACCCTCATAGGCAATGAGTTCCAGATGATTGTCACTCGCTGCGTCAAAACTTATACCTCATATTCCCTTTTCTTCTCTTGCCTGAAATCTTAATTTGTGTCCCTGAGTACAATCAGCTAATGAGAAGAGTTTTTTCTTGTCTACATTATCTGAACCTGCCTGTATAAGATAACCTCTTATCTAATGCCCCATTAATCTCTGTTGCTCCCAATCGAACAACCTATCCTTCCTGACCTAACTTGATTCTCACTACGACCACACCCCCAATCCCACCTTCTCTCATCCCTAGAACCATTCTGGTACATCTCTTCCAGACCCTCTTCAGGACCTTCATATCTTAAGGGCTGGTTTAGCACACTGGGCTAAATAGCTGGCTTTTAAAGTAGACCAAGGCAGGCCAGCAGCACGGTTCAATTCCCGTACCAGCCTCCCCAAACAGTGCTGGAATGTGGTGACTAGGGGCTTTTCACAGTAACTTCATTTGAAGCCTACTTGTGACAATAAGCGATTTTCATTTAATTTCATCTTTCCAAAAGTATAGTGACCAGAGCCAGAGATAATACTCCAGTTGGGATTTAACCAGAGCTTTAAGTAGGTTCAGCATAATTTCCCTACTTTTGTACTATTCATGAATCTCAAGATCCCATTTGCTTTGCACGCTCTCAATTATGTCCAGCCACCTTTACTGACTGAAGCACATGCACCCACTGGTGCCTCTGTTTTTGTGCACTTTTTAGAACGGTGTCATTGAGCCTACATTGGCTCTCACCGTCGCTTTCAGCCAAAATGTACCACGTCACACTTTTCCATGCTAACTTCCATCTGCAACTTGCCTGTCCATTCTGCTCACCTTCCTATGTCTTGTTGCAGGAAATTTGTATCATTCTAACTTTTACAACTGCTCCAAATTTGGTATGAGCAAATTTTGTAATTTTACTCCATATTTCAAGATCAAAGTCATTTATATTTAACAGAAAATGCAGCGGGCCTACCACTGACCCTTGGGAAATACTATTTAGGGTCTACCACCCTCATCTTAATTCCCAGTGGGAACCAGATTTTTCCGTCTGGAGGCTGGAACACTTCATCTCACTCCGGATATCGGCATGTCCAGAGATTGATTGGTCTCGAGAAAGCTGGGAAAACATGAGCTCATAATGTAGGAAGTCTTCACCTGATGGCACTTTCCTCATAAGTGGCAGCTGGAGGCTTTGCCCCTTACAATGCTTACTGGAGTATCCCAGAAATGATATTGATCCAGGACAATTTACAAATTGCTTACAACACAGTATAGCACGCATTTATGAAAGAGATATTTATCAAGATTCACCCTACAAATGCATATGTGTGCAAAAGTTTATGTTAACCACCGATTGTACACCTTAGCATTGAAATGTGATTTACTTGCATGAATTCAGTTCCCTTGCCTTTTTTCCGCCAATGTCCAACATCCAATAAATCTTTTCAATCTCTCCTGTTTTGGGATCATTGCACAGCATTGTCAAAACAACAAAAGGAATCAGTGGACATGTTGTGCTCTGTTACATGAAGGATTTGTGTATGGTATAAAAGATAGCTGCTTGCTTGCTACCATTTCAATATAGTCAGAAATCGGTGAAGAAACAGCAAAAATGAGAAAAGAGGCCTCTTGTGTCTCATTCTGATGCACATACATAAAGCATAATGGCTCAGCATATCATTACATGTCACATATGCTCATTTATCTCACACATTTATTTTCCAATACATTGGCAGCTGTACACATGCCATGCAGGCAAGTATTTTTCAGGAAATCATTTAACATTTAATTATTTGCATCTGTACTAAAAATATTGCATAAGCATCTGAGACTCATAGATTCAATTCAGACTGTTCGGAAGATTCAAAGCTTTAGCTGTTCTCGTTAACTGTCAGTGTTGTAGTTCTGATGGCTCACTTCCATTCTCCTCATGTTGTTCACTGATTACCTGGATGCATTATTAATTTTCTGTTGATCATGATTTTTTTTTTTCCAGCTGGCCAAAAGCCAAGGAATTTTAAAGGAAACAAACAGCTTCTCTATGCTAAGAATTATATTTGTATATGTTTGATCACACTGTGCGTACTTTATAAACCTAATATAGATCATTTCTGTGATCTGAAATGAATAGGCATGGTCTTAAGGGATAGAGCACCATTGCCATCAGGATGCTGATATTGTTTTTCAGTTGAAATTGTGTATTAGAAGCATTGGGGATGGGGAATGAGTGAATGTAGTTTGTTCAATTAAAAAGGGGATCTGAAGGCCACAGATCAAGGTGACCTGAGTGAACTGCAGCACAAAAATGTTTCTTGATAAAACTGAAACAACATTTTGCGAGAATACCTTCTAATAACAAAGTTTCCTCAACTGGTTTCTCCCAACTGTGAAGTTATGCTGGAAAGAAAGTGGAAAGTGGAATGGGCCAGAAGGCTGGGGCTAACATTTTACAGGGCCTCAAGGTGTTTGCTGAGATGGGTGGAAGGGGAGGTGGTTGATGAATAATTGGGTGGAGTATCTATTACTTTCCTAACACCTCTGGTATTTTACCAGCAGCAGGGAAGATGGTGGATAGCCATTCCATCAGGCCAATTTTGGTCCTTAAGTGGCAATCAAAGGCCACTGATGGGTCTCTTCTTGATGTAGCTGATATTTAGCTTGTGGCAGGTAGACCCTCTGCCATGCAGAAAGACCCAAGGTATATTTGGTGGCCTCCTTGTAGGCTCATGAGAGGCCTCCTGATCGAGGATCCTGTGACCCACTTATGGAGTTCACAGAAGCAGCCCCACATAGCAAGTGTTGGGAATGAAAGGTTTATTTACAGGGATACTGTTATAACTCCCTTGGACGTCATAGTATAATGCTATCAGATTCCCCCTGAGCTTTATAGAATTTCCCCCGTAACAGGGGGCAGGGTTTCTCCCTTAACAAGGTGAAACCTCACTAGTATATAAACTCCAACCTTGGTGCAGGTCAGGGAGGGAGACGTTTGGGAAGTGGAGGTTTTTGTGCATCGAAATAAACCCAGTCTTTGTTTTCTACACGTCTGTCTATGCATGCTAATTTGGTGGTTTCTACACTGGCGACGAGAATAAAGTTGAGCTGCCATCAGCGCCAACTACTATGCACCAGAGCCACTTCCTCTGGGCCTGAAGAGGCCTTGCATCAATCCACTGAAAGGCCACATGTTGGAAAACTCGAGCTGGTTCAATCAGGTAACGATGACTGGGGGCAGTATGTGGAATGTATACAATTATTTTTTTGAACAAAAGGGATCATGGGGACAAAGGACGAATTATGGTTTTGCTGATGGCCTTCGGAGGGCCTTGGTACAGCCTCATAAAGAGCCTCACCTACCCAGATGCACCAGGTTCTCAGTCGTTCACCGCTTTGGTGACCCTGGTAGGGGAACATTCAGGGCCAAAGCCACCTTTAATTGTCAGGCATTTCCATTTCAATACGGCCACCCAGGGTCAGTCGGAATCGACAAACAACATCCTGGCCCACCTCCGAAAATTGGTGCTGCGCCGAGTCCTTGTGTGATCGATTTGTGTGTGGAATCTGCAGTACCGATACAAAGAGAAAACTACCGGCTGTGACTGACCTAGCCTTGCAGCGGACCATGAAAATTACACGCTCCTGGAAGAGCATGGCACATGAGGTCAAGGAGCTCCAAGCAATGATGGTGTTGAGCCTTGGACACCGAAAGGTTCGCCGCTCAACCCTTGTCCAGCAAGCCGGCCCCCGACAATGGGATGTCTTTCACAGATACATTGGCTGCCAGGGCTCGGAGCGCCATCAGACGTGCTTCCCCGACTGCAAAGACCTGGAGTATGGGTACTGGCCAGTGGGGTGCAGAGCTCTGGGAAACAGCCAACGCCGAGAAAGCCCGCGGCCCTGCAAGAAGCGACCTCCATCCCAGTAACCAGGCCCAGTACTTATCATCAACGGCGCTGAGTGTCTTCACCTCGGGCTTCCCCAATTCAACTGTCAGTACAGATGAATGGGCATTTCATCTGCATAGAGTTAGACATTTCATGCAGATGGAATGGGAGCAGCGGTATCCGTCGTCAGCCATCATACCTTTGATTGGATCTGGCTCGGCCTCCAAACACTGACTCTTCGGGAGAGCAATGCCCACTTTGCCACGTACACAGGAGAGCCACTGGCAATTGAAGTTATCTCCATGGTTCTGGTTGAATATGGATGGCAGATGGCACGTTAACCACTGGTGGTTGTCCATGCAGTGGTCCAAATTTGTTGGGGCGAGAATGGTTGCGCCATCTGCGGTTGGGCTGGCAGACGGTTTGCCAAATGTACCCGCATGGTCCTGAAAGACTCCTGGCCAGGTTCCCATCTGTATTTCAGGAGGCCTTGGGCAGCATAAAAGGGGCTGTGGCCCGCATTAGCGTGGATCCATTAGCACAACTGCTACATTTTCCCACCTCACCAGTCCCAAATGTTTATGGTCCAAGGTGGACGTTAAACTGGACCATCTCGAGGGTCTGAAGATAATCTACCTCATCCAATTTTACGACTGGGTGGCGCAGGTAATGCCAGTCATGAAACCCGACGGCTCCGTCCATCTCTGCGGGGACTATAAAATGATAGAGTTCACCCTGCAATTTGAGAGGGAGAAGCTGGAATCAGATGTAACAGTTTTACAATTGAATAAAGGTAACTACAAAGACATGAGGGAGGAGCTGCCAGAGTTGATTGGAAGGCGAGCCTAGCAGGGAAGACAGTGGAACAGCAATGATAGGGGTTTTTGGGGGTTATGCCGAAGGCACCTCAGAAATTCATCCCAAAGTGGAAGAAACATGCTAAACATGCTAAGACAGGATAAAAACAAAAGAAAAAGCATACAATGTGGCGAGGATTAGTGGGAAGCCAGAGGATTGCGAAGCCTTTAAAAGCAAGCAGAGGACAACCAAAAAAACAATAAGGGGGGAGAAAATGAAATGTGGTGTAAGCTAGCTAGTGATAAAGAAGATTGGAAGAGATTTTTTTCGATATATAAAAGTAAGAGAGAGGAAAGAACGGACATTGGACTACTGGAAATGAGGCTGGGGAAGTAGTAAAAGGGAACAAAAAATGGCAGAGGAAATGCGGCAGCATGGCGGCACAGTGGTTAGCACTGCTGCATCACAGCGCCAGGGACTGGGTTTGATTCTGACCATGGGTGACTGTGTGGAGTTTGTACATTCATCTCATGTTTGCGTGGGTTTCCTCTGGGTGCTCTGGTTTCATCCCACAATCCAAAGATGTGCAGGTTAGATGAATTGGCTGTGCTAAATTGCCCCTAGGTGGGGTTATGGGAATAGGGTCGGGGATTGGGCCGAGGTAGGGTGTTCTTTCAGTGGGTCAGTGCAGATTTGATGGGTTGAATGGCTTCCTTTTGCACTGAAAGGACGGAATATGTACTTTGCATCAGTCTTCACAGTCAAAGATACCAGTGGCATAACAGAACTTCAGGAGAGTCAGTGGGCAGAGGTGAGTGCAGTGGCCATTACTAAGGAGAATGTTCTGGGGAAATTGAAAGGTCTGAAGGTGGATAAATCACCTGGATCGGATTGACTACACCCCAGGGTTCTGAAGGAAATAGCTGAGGAAATTTTGCAAATTGTTCAGGGATCACTGGAGGCAGGAAGGGTCCCAGAGGATTGGAAAATGGCTAATGTAACACCACTGTTTAAGAAGGGGGGGAGACAGAAGACAGGAAATTATAGGCCAGTAAGCCTGACTTCAGTTGTGAGAATCTATTATTAAGGATGAGATTGCGAAGTACATGGAAGTGCATGGTAATATAGGGCTGAGTCAGCATGTATTCATCAAAGGGGGGTCATGCCTGACAAATCTGTTACTTTTGAAGAGGTAATGAGGAAATTGGACAAAGGAGTACCAGTGGATGTGATCTATTTGGATTTCCAGGAGGCCTTTGACAAGGTGCCGCATGGGGAGATTGTTAAATAAGATAAGATCCTATGGTGTTAGGGGTAAGATCCTGGCATGGATAGAGGATTGGCTGACTGGCAGAGAGTGAGATGAAGGTGTCCTTTTCAGGATTGGAGCCAGTGACTAGTGGTGTTCTGCAGGGGTCAGTGTTGGGACCACAGCTATTCACAATATACATTAATGATCTAGGAGAAGGAACTTCTTAGCACTATTGCTACGTTTGCTGATGATACAATGATGTGAAGAGGGACAGGTTGTGTTGATGAAGCAGGGAGGCTGCAGAAGGACTTGGACAGGCTAGGAGAGTGGGCAAAGAAGTGGCAGTTGGAATACAGTGTGCAAAAGTGCAAGGTTATGCACTTTGGAAGGAAGAATAGAGGCATAGACTATTTTCTAAATGGGAAAAGGCTTCAGCAATCAGAAACACAAAGGGACTTAGGAGTCGGTGGAAGTGTTGGTGAGAGAGCTGGGCGGTGGTGAATCCTTGGTAGTTTCTGCACCCAGGGGGACAAGGAGTTCTCCTTTTCTCACCAGTACATGAGGTTTATTCACACATTGATTTCTTTATTATGGGGAGGTCTCTGTTGCTGAGGGTTTGGGGAGCGGAATATTCTGCTATTGTTATTTCAGCAGATGCCCTGCATCTGGTAGATGTGGTGCTGGCCCAATGGCCAACCTGGGGTTTCGATGCAGGGTTGTTAGCAGATCTTGGGTTTTGTGTGAGGGTAGCGAGGGAAATTGATGAGTATGGAAGGTTCAACAAAAATGCGGAGGTCTCACTTCAGTGCTTTGGGAGGTGTTCAAGGCGATGATGGGAAGAGAGATATTGTATAAAAGTTGAAGGCTGATAGAGAGGTTGGGGAGGAGCGGCAGCAGCAGGTGGTTAGCACAGTGGTTAGCACTGTTGCTTCACAGCGCTATTATCCCAGGTTCGATTCCCGGCTTGGGTCATTTTCGTGCAGAGTCTGCACGTTCTCCCTGTGTCTGCTTAGGTGTCCTCCGGGTGCTCCGGTTTCCTCCCACAAGTCCCAAAAGACGTCCTGTTAGGTCATTTGGACATTCTGAATTCTTCCTCAGTGTATCCGAACAGGCGCTGGAATGTGGCGACTGGGGGATTTTTATAGTAACTTCATTGCAGTGTTAATGTAAGCCTACTTGTGACAATAAAGATTATTATAAATATGCGGAGGATCCCACTCCTGACCTATTGGTTGGTAGGAAGAAACTGCAGATGCAGTTTAATCTGGTGACTACGGACAGAGCGGTGTGTCAGCTGCAGAGGGCTAGGGTGACAATGTACAAATATGGGGAAAAGGCTAGCCACTTGTTGGCTGGCCAGTTGAGGCAGCAGGTTACTTCCCGAAGGATTGTTCAGCTGCGGGATATGGGAAGTAGGCTAGTGGCTGCTCCTGAGAAGGTGAATGGGAGGTTTGAGGTATTCTATGAGAGGTTGTTTAGGCCCGACCCTCTAGAGGATAAGTCAGACATAGGAGATTTTTTGGAGGGGTTGGAGTGTCCAACATCGGAGGAGGAAGATCGGGAAGGGTCAGATGAGCCACTGGGCGCGGAAGAGGTTCAGAAGGCAATCAGAAACATGCAGCCGGTCAAGGCACTGGGGCCAGACAGAATTTTATAAAAAGTTTGCCAACTGATTGGTACCGCTGTGAATGGAGGCATTTGGGGATTCAATAGCTCGGGGGTCGCTTCCAGAGACCCAGATGCAGGCATCCACCTTGTTTCTTTTGAAGAAAGATAAGGATCCGGTGGAGTGCAGGTCGTATCGGTTAATCTTTTTAAAAAATATAGACGCTAAGATCCTGGTGAAGGTGCTGGACTCAGATTGGAGGAGTACGGTAGCACAAGTGGGCAGCATGGTAGCACAAGTGGATAGCACTGTGGCTTCACAGCGCCAGGGTCCCAGGTTCGATTCCCCGTTGTCTGTGCGGAGTCTGCACGTTCTCCCCGTGTCTTCGCTGGTTTCCCCCGGGTGCTCTGGTTTCCTCCCACAGTCCAAAGACGTGCAGATTAGGTGGATTGGCCATGCTGAATTGCCCTTAGTGTCCAAAAAGGTTAGGACGGGTTATTGGGTTACGGGGATAGGGTGGAAACGAGGGCTTAAGTGGGTCGGTGCAGACGCGATGGGCCGAATGGCCTCCAACTGCACTATATGTTCTATGTTCATTGTTGGGGAGGATCAAACAGGTTTGTGAAGGATAGGCAGTTGACCTCTAATGTGCAGCGCTTGTTAAATGTGGTTCTGTTCCTGCCGGAGGGGGTGGTGCCGGATGTTGTTGTGGTGCTGGATGCAGGAAAGGCCCTTGACAGTGTAAAATGGAGCTATTTGTTTACGGTGTTGGAGTGGTTTGGGGTTGAGCCCAGGTCTGTGTTGTGGGCGAGACTGTTATACAGGGATCCTAAAGCTGGTGTTTGTATGAATAGTATGAGTATCCTATGTCCCCTCTCTTATTTGCGTTAGCGATTGAGCCTTTGGTCATCACATTGAAGAATCGGGGAAAGTGGTGGATGATATGGAGTTGGGAGGTGGAGCATAGAGTGTTCCTGTATGCTGATGGATTGTTACTGTATGTCTCATACCCTACAATGGGAAGCATAATGAAACGCTGCTGAAGCGTTTGGTGTGTTCTCTGATATAAGTTACATTTTGAGAAGCGTGGATGTTTCTCGGTTACCTCGCTGGAGAAGGGGGTTTCATTTCATTTCACGGGCACGCATTTTAGCTACTTAGGGGTGGAGGGATTGGATCTGGTTTCACTAACAAAACTTTACTAGTCTGATGGGTAGGGTTGAGGCTGACCTACAGAGGTGGGAAAGGCTCTCTCTGTCCTTGGCAGGCCGAGTGCAGTCTGTGAAGATGAACATCCACCACGGTTTCTGTTCCTATTCCAATACTTGCCGGCTTTTTTTGCCAAAAGTGTCTTTTTGTGGGGGCAGAGAGACTGATTTTGTCCTTTATTTGGGCTGAAAAGGTTGTTTGGATTAGGATCATGGTCCTGCAGAAGGGCCGTCAAGCTGGGGGCTTGGTGTTGCCGAACCTGATCTTTTATCATTGGGCGGCAAATGTGGAGAAGGTGTTAGATCATAGATCATTTACAGTGCAGAAGGAGGCCATTCGGCCCATCGAGTCTGCACCGGCTCCTGGAAAGAGCACCCTACCCAAGGTTAACACCTCCACCCTATCCCCATAACCCAGTAACCCCACCCAACACTAAGGGCACTTTTGGACACTAAGGGCAATGTATCATGGCCAATCCACCTAACCTGCACATCTTTGGACTGTGGGAGGAAACCGGAGCACCCGGAGGAAACCCACGCACACACAGGGAGGATGTGCAGACTCTGCACAGACAGTGACCCAAGCCGGAATCGAACCTGGGACCCTGGAGCTGTGAAGCGATTGTGCTATCCACAATGCTACCGTGCTGCCATTACAATGCTACCGTGCTGACCTTACAATGCTACCGTGCTGCCCTACTGGTGTAGGGACTAGGAGGCAGCGTGGGTAAGGATGGAAATGGGTTCATGTTGGGGATTGGGGCTGCGGTGACGGCCCTACTTCCGTTCTCTCCAGGGAAACGTTTGTGTAATTCGGTGGTGGTCGTGACGTTAAATATATGGCGGCAACTCTGGCAGCATTTTAAATTAGGTAGGAAGTCGAAACTGGCATCAATTTGTGACAACCACGTGTTTGAGCTGGCAAGATTGGATGCCAAGTTTCGAGGCTGGGTGGAAGGTTTGGGGGACTTGTTTCTGGAGGGGCAGTTCGGGAATCCAGAAGAGTTAGAGAAGTTTGGGTTTTTACAGTCGGAGACCTTTAGATATGTGCAGGTGAGGGACTTGGCGAGGAATGTCTTCCTGTCATTTCCCGTGGTGCCAGCAGTCTCATTGTTGGAGAGGGTTCTGTCGTTCGCAGATATGGGGGAGCGAGGCCCCTCGGGAATTTACGGGCGGTTAATAGTGGAAGATACTGCATCCCTGGTGGGGACTAAGGCCAATGGGAGGAGGAGTTGGGGATGGAATTAGATGAGGGGGTGTGGTGTGAGGCCTTGCACGGGTGAACACTTCTTCGTTGTGCGCAAGACTGGAGCTGATACAGTTGAAGGTGGTGTACCGGGCACGCTTAACTTGGGCTAGAGTGATTCGGTTGTTTGAGGAAGTGGAAGATATGTGTGAGTCATGTGGGAGGGGCCCGAAAAATCATGTGAATATGTTCTGGGCATATCCTGAGATGGTGAGATTTTGTGTTTTCTTCTTCAGCACCATGTTGGTGATTCTACAGATGGAATTGGAGCCCAGTCCCCTGATGGCCATATTTGGGATGCCAGGCCTGCTGGAGCTGCAGTTGGGTGTGGAGATGGATGTCTTAGCCTTTGCCTCACTGATCACTCGCAGGCGGGTGCTGTTGGAGTGGAGGTCAGCTTCTCTACCCAATGCCTTGGTTTGGCTGGGGGCGGGTCTTATGGAGTTTTTGCATTTTGAGAAAATTAAGGATACGTTAAGGGCATTGAAAGGTTTTATAAAATATTGCGTCCTTTCATTCTGTTTCTTAAAGAGCTAGTCACCATCAGCTATTAGCGGGAGGAGGTGGGCTGGTGGTTTCGTTTGAGGGTGTGTTTTGTATTTTTTTTACTGTTCTGTATTCATTAAAAATCTGTACTCCCTATACACACATGACTGTAGCAAAATTTAACTCCAACTCAACTTATAGGTTTGCGGATGATACAACTGTGGTGGGTCATATCGCAAACAATGACGAATCAGACTACAGAAGGGAGATAGATCACTTGGTTGCAAGGTATACTGAAAACAACCTCTCACTAAATATCGGAAAGACCAAGGAACTGATCATTGACTTCAGGAAGCGTAGCATGACACAACCCCCATCTGCAATAATGGCTCCAAAATGGAGATGGTCAATAGCTTTAAGTTTCTGTGGGTCACCAACACCAACAGTCTGTCCTGGTCCACTCACATTGATTCAACCGTCAAGAAAGCCCAACAACGTCTCTACTTCCTATGGAAGCTAAAGAAATTCGGCCTGTCAGCATCGACTCTCATAAACCTCTACAGATGTGCCAAAGAGAACATCCTATCCGGCTGCATCACAGCTTGCAATGGCAACTGCTCGGCCTAAGGATGCAAGAAACTGCAGAATCTGATGAACTCAGCCCAACACATCGCACAAGCTTGCCACCCTCACATTGATTCTGTATACACCTCCCGCTGCCTCAGGAAGGCAGACAGCATTATCAGAGACCCCTGCCACCTAGGCTTTGCCTTCTTCCAGACTCTTCCAACAGGCAGAAGATACACAAGTCTGAAGACCCCACATCCAGACATAGGAACAGTTTCTTCCCCACAGCTACTAAACTCCTCAACGACTCTCCCTCAGAATAATCTGTTGTCTGTAAGAACACTAATCACGATGTCCTATGCTGCTCTTGCTCAAGTATTTGTATTGTTTGGCCCCTTGTTCCGCACTGTAACAAATCACTGTTTGTCGATGTACCATTTGTCAATGTACTCTGTCAATTCTTTTTTTGTCTACAATGTACGTAAAATACTTTTCACTGTACTTCGGTAAATGTGACAATCAATCAAATCAAATCAAATCGAAATGTTCAATAAAAATATTTAAATAAAAGAAAGTACAACTTTGGGACTGGTCGTGTTGGGTCAAGAAGCATCTGTCATCATCCCATCTGCTGACCAACTTCAACCCATCCAAACCAATCAGGTTGACATGTGATGTCTCCCCCTGTGGGGTCGGGGCTTTCCTTGCCCGCCAAACGGACAGCGGATCAGGAAATTATTGCCAATTGGCACCGGAGTCGCCAATAATGGTGCCAATTAATAATGATGCACTTTAGAGTCGCCAGATATCAAATTATACCACCACAAGGCTTTACCGGATGTTGATCCAAGGACCACACAACCAGTTAGTCAGTTCAAGTTCAAAGATGGTTTATTTACATTTAAGGATTACTTCGACATGCAACACAAAACATGGCAAGTTAAACTACACCTAACAACTGCAATAATCGATACTTAACTTCAGGACAACCGGCTCTATGCAGATGGACAAGGCCTTTGTCCGGATCTTGCATGGCCGGGTGGAAGAAGTGGCTCTATTTCTGCTGGGCTCATCTGCCTGATAGCGATCGTAGGTCTTAAACTTGTCTGTCTGGTCGTTATGCTGCACTTGGGTTGGCATAGGCCGGATCCAAGAGAGACCGAGCGCATGGCTGTGTCTCTTCTTATCCCTCTGGAATTTCGTGCTCTTTGGGGCGGTCCTTAACTTGGACCCAATAATGCGAAAGTCTTCGATCACTGCCTTCAATTTTGGCCAATAAAGGCGCGGGTAAGGGCCAATAAAGGATCATACTGTTGATCCCTTATCCATCGCTGGTGTGCCGGTTATCCTTGGTCAAGGACAGGTTCTACACTACTCTGTCCTATGTTTTGGAGCATTTACCTAACATTTTTATTAACACATCATACATTCATAATTTCTAACGGGTTACTGTAAAACATTTCACTGTTCCGCGCAATTGAATATGTCATGTGAGAGTACCTTTAAGAAATGGGTGACCATAAATGGGTATGTACATAAGTATCTGTAGTGAGAGTACCTTTAAGAAATGGGTGTTTACTACTGCAGTGATGTCAGAGTGTGGGTGGAGCTGAGCTGTCTGTCAGCTTTTTACTTTTGTTTTAGGCTGTTTGCTGCAGGGTGTGTTTTAGTTTTGTTTTCAGTGTTGGAGCTGAAGCCAGACCAAGCAGGTGTAGTGTTTTTCTCTCTTCCATCTTGATCATTTGGTGAATTCAGAATTATAAATGTTCTCAGTAGTGAATGTAAACCTAATGTGCTTCTGTTGAAAGGTGTTTTAAGAAAGGAAAGCTTAAAGAATTACTTAGTGTTGTAGTCTTTGGGGGTTGTATTTGAATTGATGGTTGCTAAGATGTTCACTGTATGTTTTAAAAAGGTTAACTTGAGTTCATAGAATAAACATTGTTTTGCTTTAAAAAATACTTTTCGATTTCTGCTGTACCACACCTGTAGAGTGGGCCGTGTACTCCCCATACCACAATCTATTAAAAGTTGTGGGTCAGGGGAACTCCATGATACACTTTGGGGTTCTCTAAACCCTGGCCCATAACAAATATCTAGCTAACACTATCTAAGCTACTCTCATGCTGCTGGCAAATATCAAAAAGAGCTTAGGTACAATACAAGATTTCAAAACAGTCGCATCACATTCCTACTTAATCGATCAAAGATAGAGAGGTATACAGTCTTTATTTTTATCAGTGATTATAGTGTTTGTTGAGTTGGGTGAATTCTAAAGAAGGGGGCTCAGAGTGTATATATCAGCGAGCGGGAGGCTTTCTGTGTCTATCTCTATGTGTGGTGTGGTGTCCGGGCTAGGGGTGTCATGTTGTTTGGTGGTGTTCGGGGCTGGTGTGGTTTGTGGTACAGACGTTTGTAACGCGTGCAGTATTGGAGTTCAGCGATGATCACGGTGTAGGTCATCAGTCCTCTCTTCATCTTGTCTTCTGTCTTCTGTTTTCTGTATATTCCTGGGGGTGCAAGCATGATATCTGTTATCTTCGGTTAATATCTCATTTCTTTGTCTTTCTCTCCTTAACTTCAAGTACCCATTAGAATCGTCACCATGTGTGACTCCCTCATTTTTTTTTTTAAATAACAAAGATGTGCGGGTTTGGTGGATTGGCCATGCTAAATTGCCCGTAGTGTCCTAAAAAGTAAGGTTGCGGGGGGGGGGGGGGGGGGGGGGGGGGGGTGTTGGGTTACGGGTATAGGGTGGATACGTGGTTTGAGTAGGGTGATCATGGCTCGGCACAACATCGAGGGCCGAAGGGCCTGTTCTGTGCTGTACTGTTCTATGTTCTATGTTCTATTTTGAGAGACAAGACATTACCAAATAAAAATTTATTTGCAAGTGCAGAGATTCTCGCAGCTGGTGGTCGATGTGGGAAGTGGGTGGACAATTTTTCCATCCAGTCTTTCCTTTACTGCAACCAGTGATGGCTGAGGCTCATCTTAACTAGCCAAATTTTAGGGCAGCCAGTATTATAGAGTTTCATCGTCCAGGGTCCAGAGGTAGTTCGCGTGTAGCGGTATATGTGGCAACCAATTGTGTCACATGTGTAAATAGCAGGTAGGGAACGACCAGAGGGTCGCAGAAGACAAAGGGATGAGTGTACAGACTGTGGCAAAGGGCATTCTTTAAACCACAATAAAAGCGCAGAGAAGGGAAACCTAAGACCTGCCAAAGACAGTGAAAAGTGTAAAGAACCATTCCAGAGTACTTGAAGTGATGGGAACATGAGGTGCGTGAGGGCTGCGGCAGGGCAAGAGTGGGTGGAATCCTTGTGTAGGGCAGTGATCAGTGCCGTTGGTCCACTACCCGAGCTTAAGTGACTGGATGCATTTGGGGTCCTCATGCAGGCCGGGGATTAGTGCCGTTATTCCCTACCTGGGTGACCTAAATGAGCAGAAAGAATTTGTAACACATATGTGATCCAACAATTGTTCCTTTAATGGCCATTGGTCAGTAAATGGGGTTGGAAGAGTAACTATTACTGTATCAAGAAAGTGGGTGTCAGGCCAACATTAATTAAAACCATGTAACAAGAAGAAAGGATGAACATAAAAAGGCGGCAGGCTCCATCAGAAAGTAGGACACCGTAATTCTTATACGCCATCTTTTTCTCATCATCTGGTCACCTCAGGATTCTGTATCAAAAAGCGTTGTAAAAGGATTACCATACCAGAGTCAGAATCTGAATCATCACCATCTCCCGGCTGCCAGGCTCGTGTCTGCTGTTTTTGTGCCTTGGCCGCGTGGGCTGTCGTGGAATCCGAATCGTCATGTCTAACCAGTCTACAAGAGCTGTCGCGGTGCCAAAAAGCGGTTTGTTTGTCATGAGGCATAGGGGCGGTGGCAGTGAATGGTAAGTTACTGTTGTCAGTTGGTGGCAGTGGCTCTGGCTGTGGCTGTGGAAGAGGGTATAGGGGGCCAAGCATACCTTGGTCATGGTACCAGGGGCTGGAGTGACTGGGGCCAGGGAGGTTGTACCAGTGGTCAGTGATTGTGGTCAATTCGGGGAGGCTGGCGCGTTTGTCGGAGTCAAGCTCAAGTGGAAGGTCGTACCTGTGGGCGGAAACAAGGTCAGGTCTGTGGGTGTGGATGTGCTGTCAGGGCTGGGGGAGGGTTGGACTAGGTTGTCGATGGTGGGGCGGAATCGTCTGCTATTGCTAGGGAGATGTGGTGGGAGTGGCTACATTTGGTTCCATAGACTTTGAGCTGGTTGATGTGGAACCAACCAGTTTTACCATTGGGGTACGTTATCTTGTACACAGAGGGTTACTTTGTCGGAAATGGAGTAGGGTCCTGCAAACTTTGGGGATAGGAAAGAACTGGTATTGTAAAGGGAAAACCATTACTTGTTGACCGACTGTGTACTCTACGGGGTGGACGGTTTTGTGAAAGCAGGCTTTACTCTGCTTCCTTCTAGCACCTGGTCGGACAGCTGCAGTGAGCTGTGCTGCTTTAATATTGTCTGTGACTTGTTGGACCGCTTTTGCATGGGTGAGGGCGGTGACTGTGGGGCTTACCAGATCGAGACCTAATAAATATTCAATTCCTTTCATGGGCCGTCCGGTCATGAGAGTGTGGGGGGTGGAACCTGTGGAACTGTGTTCCGAATAAACATAAGGGCAAATGGGAGAACTGTGTCCCATGTGGTACTGTTCTGTTGCACCACCTTTCTAATGGTCGCTTTTAAAGTGTGATTCATTCTCTCAACAATGCCGCTGGATTGAGGGTGATACGCGATATGAAATTTTTGTTTGATTCCAAAAATCGTAAGGACATTTTGCATGACTCTGCCTGTGAAATGGGAATCTTGGTCTGACTCAATGCTGCTGGGAAGACCCCAGTGTAAATATCTGTTGGGTCAAAATCTTAGCTGTGGCCTTTGCAGTGTTTGTCCGTGAGGGAAATGCTTCTACCCATTTGTAAAGCTCTCGATTACCACTAATACGTATTTGAAACCATTTCTGCAGGGGGGGAGGGGACCAATGTAGTCGAGCTGTAAATTTGTCCAAGGGCCATTAACAGGTCGGGTGCATCTCAATTGCCCCTTCTTGGAGTACCTTTCAGGATTGTTCTGTGCACAGATTAAACAATTCTCAACATAATGTGCCACATCGGATTTTAAATCTGGCCACCAGCACAAAGGTCTGAAATGGGAAATGGTATTGTCTATCCCCTGATATTCGTGGTGAAACTGGTAAATTATCTGGTTTCTGGCCCGGGTGGGGACCACATAAATTCCATTTTTCAAAACTATACCGTCCTGTACCGTCAGTGAGTCCTTGCATTTGGCATAGGGGGCTGGGAACTTACCGTCGAAAACTTGTTTGAGAGTGTCGTCTGCCTTTTGGGCTTGGGATAGATCCTTGATATTGGTCTGCCAAAAGTGACTGTGGCGTGATCCTGCTTTGACTAAGGCATCTGCCTTTACATTACCGGGTGGGGAGGAACAATGATGGCTTCTCACTTTAATAATACCGTATGTGCGGTCTTTAGCTGTCCTAAGAATGTGTTGCAACAATGGGGCTGAGGGCAGGGATTTACCATCAGTGGATACGAATCCTTGGGTTTCCCATAGGGGCAGGAAGCTATTGCACACACATAAACTGTCCGAATGTATGTCTGCAGGGATTGGAAAGGAATCGGGGTGGTGCACTGCATATGCTATGGCTGCCAATTCTGCTGCTTGTGATCCTAGGTGGCCGGGCAATTTTAAAGATATTTCTTCTAATGCGCGTCCCTGTGCGTCTTCTACATAAATTCTCTTTCTGTTTTCTATCGTGGAGGAACCGTTTACATAAATCTCTGAAGCGTTGTCTATGGTGTGTGGATTCTGCGTTTTACCACCTGCTCGTGTGTGCAGTGACTTCGGAATAAAGGGTCCTGTGTGGTGTTGGGCTGCTATGATCTGGCACACATGTGGGGTCCCTGCATACTGAAGGTTATCTGCTAGAAATGTGTGGGTCTTTGTACGTTTAACTGTAATGTTCCTTCCTTGTAACAACAGTGTCCAGCGAGCTGCTCTAATCTGGCTGACTGAACCATCCTTTAACGTACCATCTAATAATAGCTGCATTGGCGTGTGCTCGGTTAAAATCGTTACTGGGTTAAGGCCTGTGATGTATGCAAAATACTGTACTGCCCAAAAGACTGCAAGCAATGCCGCTCGCAGGCTGTAAATCCTTGCTCTACGGGATCCAAAATTCGTGAGGCGTAGGCTACGGGTCCTAAGCGGTCATGTCTTCCTGTAGGAGTACTGCTGATAGGGTTCGGTCAGTGGTTGCTATTTCTATGGCATAGGGAGAGTGTGGGTCTGGAACTTGCAAAGCGGGGGCTGTGCCAAGGGCGCCTTTTAATTCATCGATCGTGTCTGTGTGCTGAGGAAGCCATTCCCATGGGGCGTTCTTTTTAAGGAGCTCTGAGAGTGGGGCTGCTTTTGTGGCAAAAGCATCTGTATAGTTCCCACAATATCCAACTAATCCTAATAAGAATGACTGGAGTGCAGTGATATTGTGGGACAGGGGTAATTTAACTATTGACTCAATTTACTTCTGTTCGATCTCTCTCTTCCCGTGGGTGATAATGGTGCCTAAGTAAAGGATCTTTTCTTTTAAAATCTGGGCTTTTTTGGGGTTGACCTTGCATCCAATGGATTGTAGGAGGCCAAGTAATTCCGATAGGAGCTGTACATGCTCCTCTTTTGTGTACGTCTGTAGGAGTAAGTCGTCCACATACTGAAAAAGGCATTTGGGTCGGGATAATTTGGAAAGTCCATTGGCCAATTGTCGGTGGAAAATGGAGGGGGAGTTATGGAATCCTTGCGGGAGGCATGTCCATGTGTACTGCTGCCCTTGAAATGTAAACGCAAACTTATATTGATAGTCTTGTCCAGTGGGATGGACCAAAAGCCATTGCTGATGTCCAGCACTGTGAAGTACTTTGCCTATACTCCCTGCTTGAGCATGGTCTCGGGACCCATAGCAATGGTGGGGCTGCTAAAGGGGTGACCTTGTTAAGTTCTCAGTAGTCAATTGTCAGCCGCCAAGAACCATCGGCTTTTCTTACGGGCCAAATTGGGGCGTAATTTGTTGAGACTACCGGCCAAATTACTCCTTGATCTTGTATGCTATTGATGACTTTTGAAATCTCACCCTCGGCTTGCTGTGAGAAACCGTATTGCTTCTGTGGCTTAGGATCGGGACCTGAAATTGTGACCATTCCTGGGATCTTCCCACAATCGCGTTTGTGTTGGGTGAAGGAAGCTTTATGTTTTCTGAGGACCTCCCTAATTGTTTGGTCTGTACTAATTGTTTGTGGATCAAACCAATAGTCTCCTACTAAGCAAATCCTATGTTCATAGTCCCCTACTGTGAGCGTAGCGGGGACTCTCGCTGTTTTGGCCACATCTATTCACGGGATCAAAGGAAAGGTTGTGAGAGCTCATAAAATCGATTCCTAGAATGTGCTCGGTTGTTTGGGGCAAGTCGACTAAAACAACAGGGTGTCTGGTGCTTATGGTTCCTATCTGACTATCTACAGGGGGCTGTGATGAATCCCTGCTGTACGTGTCCGGTAAATCCACTAAGATCGTGTCTGTGGTGGGCCATTTGTCACACTGGAACATTGTGGAGGACTTTAAAGTGGTGCGGGACCCTCCTGTGTCCCAAAGAAATTCTACTGGATGTCCCCGACTGTGCCTATGACTACTGGTCTGCCTGATTTGTCCCAGAGTGTGTCGCAGACCCAAGTTGGGGAGTCAAAACACCGTAAATCTGTGGTGTTGATTGCTGAATTATCTGAACCGGTGATCACACTATGTATGGGCCTAACATTGTTCCTAGGTGGGGGGTTTGGTTGTTCGTGTCGTTGCTGGTTCGGGGGGTTCTGTCGGCATTCGTGGGCGTAATATCCCATGTGTCCACAATTATATGAACCTCATGGTTCCTGTGCTCTGGGGTGCTGTCCTTTATGTCTACCCTCGTTTATCCATGCTGGGTCCTGGTTAGTTCTGACTGGGTGCATATTTGCTTCTATCTGTTCCTGATCTGCCTTCCTGTGTAGGGATTGTTCCCAAGCTCTGGAGCGTCTCTTTAATACCCAAACTTCATTATGTGTGTGGTCTGCGGGGCCGTAAATTACACAAGCCTTTTGACCTGCTTCTGTGGTATGCAAGACTAAGGTGTGGGACCATTTAGTGGTGTCGTCCTCATTTAAGTGTGCGCGGTTCAAATCCCCAAATACTGCCTTAAAATGGATCCAAAGGCGACCTGCAAATGCAGTTGGATGTTCTCCCTTCTTTTGCCTGCAACGGTTCAATCCTTCTACTGGGTCTCCCTTGTTGTACCCAATTGTATCTAAAATGGCCATTTTCATCTTCTGTAGCGTTCCTCCTCCTACATTCTGGGGTTCTGGCAAAGCTGAGCTGACGGACTGGTCGAGGCTCATTACTATAAGTTTAACTTCCTCCCTTTCGTCAAGACTGTACATAACCTTTTGCTGGCGTACTCTCTCAAAGAAATTATGCGGGTCTCTCGTGGGTTCGAATGGATCAATTTTAGCGCAGGCATCTCTCAATTGGGTGATGGATAGTGGGGCGGTGTAAACGCAATCGGGTTCCCCCCGATCCGATGGCTTGCGCTGTGTGGTGATCGGATTCATGAGGGTGTGTGCTGCCTGTGCAATCGGTGGTGCAGGTGCTTTCCTTTTTGGGGCCTGAGGGGCTCTATTGTGATTTTCTGTGTCCTCCACATATCTCTGGGCGGTTTCATTTAGTTCTTGCCAATTGGGGGCACCTTCCTCTTCTAAATTTTGTCCAAAAGTATACCTAAATTCATTTTGCATTGAAAGCAGTGACTGCAACTTCTCTATTTGCATTTTGCGTTGTCTACTGTGCTCTGTCTTTGTTCTGTAGTGGAGCTATGGAGCACTCTTAAGCAGTCTTTAAATCCACGCATTGACTCGTTAACTGTGCTACCTGCTGCTCTGTCTCTTCTCGTACCAAGATTGCGCACTGTGTATCTTGGTAGGCTTTATCCTACTGGGTCCGAAAGCTGCTAAGGTGAACTAAACAAGATTGGTGTGCCCCTTTGACATCAGCCATCTCTTTATCTTTAGCTGCCAACTGATCCTGGAGTTGCTCAATAATCTTTTCGCTTTCACTATTGTTTCCCTCATTCTTCTCTTCTTTCTCAACTAGCTGTCTGCGGAGTGTCCTCATGACCTCCTCTGTGCCTTCCAACTGTGCCAAACAGGACACTATTGCCATCGGCTTTTGCACCTTCGCTGCATTTTTCTTATGCACCTCGGTTAGGTTGTCCACCAAGTTTGTCCTCTGCTTCCTGGACCTGAGTCTTCATTTGAACAAAATCGGACCAAAGGGGCCATATTTTCCCCTTTAAATACTTCCTCAACTCTTCTTCCCATATGGGGCAGTACTTTGCTCGGTTGGTCACTGCAACCTCGGGTTCCTGTGGGTTCATTAAACGTTCCATCGCTTTTGTGGCCATTGCTTCTAATCTCTCTTGCTCTACTTTTAATCTCTTCTTTCCTCCCGTTAATCTCTGTTTCCTACCGTTAACTTGGGACAGGGGGATAAGGCGGCGATTTGAACTGCGGGTATGGCCTAAGCTATTTTCCGGTTCACAATTCCCTTGATAATTTTGACACAATCTAACGAGTTTACCTTATATCCCTGTTAGTATGCATGCAGGTTAGTACACACTTCCGAAATTCGGTGATTTGGTCGATATGGGGCTTGCAATTGTGGTTCTTTCTTTCTCTCGCAATTGGATTTCAAACATTGTGGGTTCTCTCGGAGTGACAAAATCACTTCTAATTCGAGTCCCACCAGAGTTGCCAATAATGCTGCCAATCGGCAACAGAGTCGCCAATAATGTTGCCAATTAATAATGATGCACTTTAGAGTCGCCAGGTATCAAATGATACCACCACAAGGCTTTTCCGGATATCATCAAAGGACCACACAACCAGTTACTCAGTTCAAGCTCAAAGATGGTTTATTTACACACAAGGATTACTTCGACATGCAACACAAAACACTACAAGTGAAACTACACCTTGTCGATTGCCCAAAGGTGGATCCTGATAGGTTGGAGAGCAACCTCCCCACCCTGTGCCCTGGCATGGCGCGGGGGTGGGGGGGGGGGGGGGGGGTGGGGGGGGGAGGGGGGGCTGGGGGGGGGGGGGGGGGTGGGGGGGGGGACCTGTTGGAATTCTTACTCTTGAGAAGGTTTAAGTTTGAACTGAGGGGAAGGATGGAGAGGTTCTACAATTCATGGGCATTATTCATTATGTACTTTCAAGAACTGGATAACATCGAACATTAGTTGGGGCGGGTGGGTGGGGGGAGCTGGGGCTGTGTGTGTTAATGGCGACTGTGGGTGATTCCGAATTCCATTTTGTCTTTAGTTTGTGTGAATATGCGGGCTAATGTTTGGGGTTTGGTGGGAGGATGGGATCGTTGTTATTGATATGGGGATTGACATAATTGTTACTGATTATTGTTTATTGTCGGTGGGTGTAAATTTGGCAAGCACCTGGGTAATCCGATCCCCTGGAAAACTCTCACGAGTGCCATTGCATCTGGTCCCTGTTTGTGGAGACCAGCAGTGAACGGCACTCTCCTGCCGTGTCTGCGGCGAAGGGGATAGATCCCAACATCTCAGGAAATTGCATATTAAAGTGAGACTAGCTGCCTTGCTCCAATCTGCAGATTTGCCAAAAGATGATCCTGCCCACATCGCAACGCCTCATGAGATTGGGTTAGATCTCGCGAGGCGTTGCGAGCTGGATGGATCCAGGGAACAGGGTCGCCTGTCTTCTATCAGCCACATTGCGCTACGGCGCGCTGCCTTTCAGGCGCAACTTAGCCATTCGATAGTGCCCAAAGAGTTATAAAAATATTTAATTGTGTATTAGCTATGCACAGAGTAAATTGTAACTGAACAGGAAAACTTACAAATAACAATGGCACAAGCTGTTAAATACAAGTTCTGAGTTCATTATTTGGGACAATTTATACGCCCTTCTCCCACATACATCCCTCCATTTTAACCTCTAATTACTGAAAGCAGTACCTTGAGAGATTAACTGCACATGTGTTTTGCTTGCAGTACTGCAGACATCTCGATTTGCTATGGATGCAAAATTATATTTTAAATAAATTATTATTTAATTCTTGATTTTTCAGAAAATTGGCATGAAACTAATAAGTATTTTACAATCTTTATAGTTCCCCCACCAAGCAACCATGAAACTCGATTCACATGATGACACGTTTACTTACCAGTTAGACTCATGGCCTTCGAGGGGCTTAACGTTCAGCTGGCAAGTCGATGCTGTTTTCTTAACTACATTATCTAATGTCCAGCATGTAAAATAAGAGCCTTTTGTGTTTATGATGCAAAATGCTGCAAGAAATGTGCTTATGTTTGTGAACCTATTGTATATTGTGTATTCCTGTGGCAGTCCTATTCTGGCCATCATCCTTGTGCCACACTTCTTACTTGTCTGTCTTATATTTTGGCCCACATTCTGCGGGGCAGGTAGATAGGTGATGGTGAACTGTCACCATTCGTCATCATTACTATTCTGAAAGTGACTGCAGCTCCCAAGATGTAATAGTAATAATAATCTTTATTATTGCCACAAGTAGGCTTACATTAACACTGCAATGAAGTTACTGTGAAAATCCCCTAGTCGCCACATTCCGGCGCCAGTACACTGAGGGAGAATTCAGAATGACCAAGTCACCTAACAAGCACGTCTTTCAGGACTTGTGGAAGGAAACCGGAGCACCCAGAGGAAACCCACGCAGACACGAGGAAAACGTGCAGACGCCGCCACAGACAGTGACCCAAGCCGGGAATCGAACCCGGGTCCCTGGCGCTGTGAAACAACAGTGCAAGATGTTGGGCATTCTGTAACTGTGCAGATTAACATGTTGCAGTCCATCATCAGGGCTCTGGTCCAAGCTCTGCTGTGGACCCCCTCCGACCTGGCAATCACTCAATTCGGTGAGAACCTCAACTTTCCCACTCTCATATCACTGGTGCAAACTCCATGAAAAGTTACTTTTTGTTCAATCGGTATTTATTGGCAATGTGATCAATGTAATTTGCTGAACAACAGAAATGGCCCTGAAAAATAACTTTACATTCATGGATTGCTTAAAACAAATAATTAGTCCATGGGTCACTGTCTGTGCGGAGTCTGCACATCCTCCCCGTGTGTGCGTGGGTTTCCACCGGGTGCTCCGGTTTCCTCCCACAGTCACAAAGATGTGCAGGTTAGGTGGATTGGCCACGATAAATTGCCCTTAGTGTCCAAAATTGCCCTTAGTGTTGGGTGGGGTTACTGGGTTATGGGGATAGGGTGGAGGTGTTGACCTTGGGTAGGGTGCTCTTTCCAAGAGCGGTGCAGACTCGATGGGCCGGATGGCCTCCTTCTGCGCTGTAAATTCTATGATAATCTATGATACACCTAACAACTATAATAACCAATACTTAACCTCAGGGCAACCGGCTCTCTGCAGATGGACAAGGCCTTTGTCCGGATCTTGCGTGGCTGGGTGGAAAAAGTGGCTCTATTTCTGCTGAGCTCATCCGTCTGGTACCGATCGTTGTTCTTGAACTTGTCTGGGCTTATTTAAGGAGGACCTCGCAATTCCCCTCATCGCCTCCGCCAGGATCCAAGCGCTGCCTTTAGCCGCATATGAGCATGTGTTGGAACACAGTTCTGGAACCAAGAACCCTCACACCATTACTTTGAGCCGCCTCCCTCTTCCCACCAGGTTGCCCGCACTGGCATCAGCCGACAAAGTCATTACCGCCCTCCAATTTATGGAATCCCAGCTGAAGTGCACCAGTTATAGCATCCTACATCCATTGGACTGTCTAACGCTGTAATTTGATGTCTCTTCGCCCCTTTATTGGCCGAAGGTTTTGGCCATGGATCAAGGCCTGGGGCATTCTGTGCAGGCGCTGGATGAGGCCCAGGGCAGGGTTGCCGCCTCACAGGCAACTATGTGCCAGAGCCATCTGGGCATCGCAGTGGCGCTCCTGAGCCTGGCCCAGTCACAGCGGGCCATGGCTGCGAATGTCAGCGACATTGCCCAAGTGCTGGCCAACATGGCACATACGCATAGGGAGGTGGCCCAGTCCCAAAGGAAGATTGCATAGTCACTGGCTGATGTGACACAAACCCAGAAGGTGGTGTCACAGTTACAGTCAGAGCGTGATGTAGCACAATCGCAGATGGAAATGGTCCACTCCCTATGCTCCATGGCTGTGCGCATGCGTACCCAAATGGTAGAGACCAAAATGGGCCTCCAGGACTGGTAGCGCCAGGAGGTGGGGAGGCCTCAGGGGATAGCTCCGCTCGCACCCCGTCCCATGGAGTTTCCCGGCGGTCATTGGGCACCCCAAGGGAGGAGGAGGTGATTGGGCTCGTGCCAATGACTCCCACAGGGGAGGTGCCAGAACACTGCAGCACCTCATACTCCCCCCCCCTGTCTCTGGTGCATCTGATGGGCGGAACAAGGGGGAACCATGCCACCCAGGACACCCGTGCCCATGCAGGATCTGTCACCCCAGAAGAAATCCGTTAACGGGGTTCAAGGTCGCCGGGCAGGAATCACAGCAGGCTGCCTCCACTCCTGCTGTATCATCTGGGGAACCACCGAGACGTTGCAGAAGGGCCATCAAGGTCAGAAAGTTAGACACCAGTTAAAGTGGCACGGGTGCAGGGCACAGTTTAGTTATGGGGCTAGGGCACAAACCTGTAAATATATGTTCAAATTAAACATCTTTTCACACTGTTACAACCTGGTTTAGTGCTCTGTCAGAGGGGTGGGCTGGTCTGGGTTGGTTAGAGAGGGGCGGAGGAACGGAATGGGCATGCGTTGTGGTGGCCCAGGCTCCCCACCCCTCCAACCCTCCCCACCCCCCCCCCCCCAACCATCCCCACCACCATCACCCCCGAGATTCGATGGGACTGCATATGGAATGGCCAGCTTGCTTGCTGGGATCACACAGGTGGATGGTGGAAGGTGCTACCATAGGCAGGAGTCAGACATTGGCATACAGTGCGGAGCACCAGAGCTCATCGCAGAGCGGGTTGTAATCATCCTCCATCCCATGGACCAGACCCGGTGTTACTGCCAACCCAGGGCCCCTACCCCGCAGTGCGGCAGGTATGTATCATGGAGCTGCAGGTGGGGCGGAGGGGGCGTGGCCGGGGGTGAGTGAGGGGGTGTGGGGGCATGAGTGAGGGGATGTGGGATGCAGTGTCCATGCCCCTGGCCAGTCCCCCTCCTCTGCCTAGTTGATGAAACTTGAGGCGATCAGAACATCCAGTGTGCATTGGCCCTGGCACACACCCCCCATCCTACTCGTCGGATGAGGCCTGGCATTCCTCCTCCTCCTCCAGCACATTTCGCCTGCTGCGTGATATTGAGGATGTGGGCAATCCTCTCAGCATCATACTGAAGGGCCCCTCCAGAGCGGTCCAGGCACCTGAACCGCAGCTGCAAGAGGCCGAAACACCGCTCGATTAGGCTCCTGGTTGTCGTATGGGCATTGTTGGTCAACATCCACAACCGCAGTGGATAACCCCTGTCACCCTGAAGCCAACCCCCAGCCGGGGCTGAGGGGTGCGAGGGGCGCCTCGACATGTCAGGAATCATCGAGCGTGGCAGGATGAAGACATTGTGCACACTGCCTGAGTATTGGGTCCAGAGGTGAACAATACGCAGCTGATGGTCACATATTAGCTGCGCGTTCATCGAGCGGTGCCCCTTTCAGTTTGTGTAAAGCAAGCCTGTTATCTGCAGGTGCTCGAAGGGGGACACAAATCCCATCAATCACCTCCTGGACCCAGGACATAATTATAATAATCTTCATTAGTGTCACAAGCAGGCTTACATTAACACTGCAATGAAGTTACTGTGAAAAGCCCCTAGTCGCCACATTCCAGCGCCTGTTCACAGAGAGAAAATTGAGAATTCTCAGCTGGTACGGGAATTTAACCCACGTTGCTGGCCTTGCTCTGCATCACAAACCAGCATTCTAGCCCACTGAGCTAAACCAGCCCTCCACCTTAGTTGAACAAATACATACAGATTTAATGATTAACATAGTTTACAATGTACGTCTTTAGCTACGATGTCTCAATTAATATAAAAAGTATTTTTTAAGCACACAAGATGAATGTGGTAAAACACACTCCTCTCTGAACTCAAATGAATATCTGTAGATTTTTCCTCAAAATCCCCTCAGATGATTCTTATCCCGTGAGCCACCTTGTCTCACTAATCTCCAGCTGCCACACGAGTTATTTCAAATTACGTTTTCAAAAGTTACACTTGTAATTCTTTTAAATTATGCTTCCCCTCCGCTGCTTCCATCAAGGTTTTGCTTTCAATGTTTTACACCTCTCCCTTCAGTTTCCATTGTCTGAAAGATTTTTGCACAAACTCAGAGGTCTAGCCACCGATTTCCACACTTATTTCAAATAATGTCACCCAAATTTCTGACAAACCTGAACACTGCTGCAGATATCTTTTTGACCTTTCACAATCCATTCCTGAGGCTAAGTGCCGGCGCGAATGGAGAAGCCGTGGGAGTTTCACGACAGAAAATCGGTGCAAACCCCTCATCGATTTCGGTACCAGTAAGGGGCTAGCACCGGCGCTGCATGAAACGCTTATGGATCGCGCCGAAAACGGCCGGAGAATCACCGGGTCCTGGGCTGCGCATGCGCAAGGATGGTGACCTGCACTGGTTGTGCCATAAAACATGGCGCTGGCTGTGCTTGAAGCCTCACCCTCCAACTGCGCCTCCAAGCCCCCCACCCCCTGCCCACCCCCTACCAGTCCCCCCAGCCCTAGCAGAACCAGTCCCAGCCAGCGGTACGGATCCCTGACAGATATGGCGGTGCTGGACACTGTCCGCAGCCAGCCGTCGGTTTCCTGACCGCTGGGACCACACTGACCCACTCCATCGGGAGCTTGGCCCATCATGGGCAGAGCATCGTGGGTGGGATGACCGATGATGTGCCAACGGCGTTGCAACGGCACCCATCCCGAAGACGCTGGTTTGGAGGGGGCGGAGCATGGTGGACCGGCATCAAATTGCTGTCTGCCCAATTCTGGCATTGGAATCCATTCTCTGCCCAATCACCAATCATGATTTTGGCATCGGGCTACAGCGATTCCAGACCCACGTCTTTACAACTCTCTGTAACTTTACTGAACAGTAATGCATTCTGGTTCCTAGTTTCCATTGTTCCGTTAACTACAGACTTCTTAGAAACGTCTCTTCATTTCCCTAGATTCCTTCACTAGCTGGTCTTTAGGTTTCTGGCATCTGTTTTCTTAACCATTATCCATAATATGGCTTTCCATCAAAAAAGGCTGAGAGGGATGTTCCCTCTTTGGTCTTCTAAAACCAATTTCTTCTAGCAGAGCAGAGAACTGCCATCTCTCTCACTCCCTATCTCCAACTGCAATCAAATTGGCTAAACTAAAACTTAAAACTTTCTGTACCTTATAATGCCTCAGTTCTCAGCAACAACTGCTAGTTTATTTACTCTTCATGCCGTAGCCCTCTCTAAGCACAATAGAATCATAGTTGGAATTGCAACAACCTCACACATACAAACACCTTTGTCCAGCATGAATCAAACTATAGGTTTTACCCTTCTAGGTGCAGAAACATTAAATTAAACCCACTTAAAACTATACCTTATTTCTAATGTTTATCAATACAAGTATAAATCCCATGAAACTAACTTTATTTTCTTAACACATGGAAGCATTGTGAACCGTGAGGAAAGTCTTTGGTTCAGACAGATTGGAGATTCTTGGGTCGTTTTCCTTGGGGAAAAAGCCAAGAGGGCATTCAACGGAGCAGACAAAGAGAAGCAATTCCCATTGGTGGAAGAGTTGACAATCAGAGGACACTGATTTGAGATGATTGGCAATATCTAATGATTTAAGGACAAAAGCTGATATTAAGAAAAGCTTTTGTATACAGCAAGTGGTTCGGATCTGGAACACGCTGCCTGAGAATGTGGTGGAGCCAGATTCAATAATAATCAAAGGTAATTGGATAATTATCTGAAGGGAAAAATACTTGCAGGGCTATGGGGAAAGGTTTAAAGGGGCATAAATGGGTCTAGTTCAGTTGGTCTTGCAGAGCTGACACAGACACAATGGGTTGAATGGCCTCCTTCTGTGATGTAACCATTCTGTGATTCTATGAGGAAGGCATTCGATGTCGTGAGAAGATTTTCCTGTTTCAGCTGTACAAAATTGTTGATGTTTTGTGTTGGTTATATAACCTGCAGGTAAACTGTTTTTAATACTCTTTTCGTTATAAACTACAAAAACTACACCAAAGCTGCAGTGTCTGGATGACTGTGTGAACTGCTGAGTTTTACATTTGCAGTTCGATACCAACACATCCTTTCTCGTGTGTGTCGCTGCAGAATACATTTCTACCCATCCTGAGGTTTTTGTTATTTATTTTAACATAGATCTGGCTGACAAAAGAGTGTCTCCTTCTATGCTTCTGTTTATTAGTCATATTAATTGCATGGATCTGACTTAAACGGTATTTTAACATTAACGTCTGAGAGAATAATTTTAGTGTCTTCCATTAGCAACAGTTTACACCTGTAAGGTTTCTAGCAAAACATGCCAATCATTGATGTTTCTCATGAATAATTTACCATGGGATAGTCACACATTTTATGGTTGATAGTACTATTTCTCATGTATTTAATAACATTGGTGCGTTGAACACATCACTGTATTTTGCCCTGTGTCACATCGTGTATTTGACAATAAGATCTTTTCATGACAAATTAATGAGCATCCAAATCAACACACGCCCACGTAAGATTCCGTTCACACATTTCTTCTGCAAACAGCTGGTGTACCTTCATTCCGTTGCTTTTCCTTTTTGTAATTATTATTCCCCTTTCTTTCTGTCCAAAGATGCAAGATATGTGTGGACATGATTGACCGAATATCAGTGTCTGTGGGTATGGACTTAGTACATTTAAAATCTGTATATGGTTGCATATGTTTCTGAAATGTTCATTGGAAACAAAATAGGAAAATGCACTATTTGCTCTAATGGAAATTGTTGCTTAAACATGAATACAATCTCACTGACTATTCCCCGTCTGCCCTTCCCACTGGGTCACACCTGCTGTTGCAATTTGTTAGGCGTTCTGAGTTGTTACAAATCCGTGAGATACATTTTTCAAACGTAGGAGATGAAAATACGCAGGAAGAATTCCCACTCAATGCTATTTTGATCTCGGAAGTAGCAAAAATTCAACTTTTTTTGTCGAGAATTCTAAATCCAGTACATTACATTCATATTACATCCTTTTCAGAAGATATCTGGCTTTATTAATTGTTAACAGTAGACTGCTTGGACAGGTGTTTCAGACCTTTGGTAAGATTTCACAACTTTTCCAGCTGCGAATGGAAGTTGAATGAAATGAAATGAAAATCGCTTATTGTCACAAGTAGGCTTCAAATGAAGTTACTGTGAAAAGCCCCTAGTCGCCACATTCCGGCGCCTGTTCGGGGAGGCTGGTACGGGAATCAAACCGTGCTGCTGGCCTGCTTGGTCTGCTTTAAAAGCCAGCAATTTAGCCCAGTAAGCTAAAATATTGGATAGATTTTCATCAGTCTATCTCACTCATTCACCCTGAAACAAACCCTGAACACTCTCCTGTGGTCTCTTCATCATATAGGTTGTGGGAGCCGATGAAATATTCTTGCTGCAGAGGATTAACCTATAGGCTGATATAAGATTGTGACAGCCATGGAAGAAGTATTCACATTGCAAGCCGCCAGACTGGTAATTTACCTGAAAGTACTTTTGTGGTGGATTCAAGATTGAGTTTACAGCCCTTGGATGTTCAACCAAACAATAAAGCGTGATTTAGAAGATGTTAATACTATGGGCTGAGATCTTAGACTGCCCATTTGCTCGCGCAAATGCCGATTACGTCATGCAATCATTCTCTTAAAGTCATGTGAATAAACACTATGGGCGCGATCTAACCAAAATAAAACAGAGTGCGTTCTAGGCAGGATTAGCGGGATCGTTCCTGATGCTGACCCTGATAACTAATGGCACCCTGTCTTGTTATCACCACCCGGCATGGAACGCCCTCCCTGAGGCCATACTTAGTGCCATTTCCTGCACTGAGGTGTTCCGATGAGCAGAGTTCCTCAGTGCAGGAAGAGATTCCGACGGCATTTTCAATGGTATCCCGATCTCTCAACCTCTCGACACAACACCCAGACCCCCCCCCCCCCCCCCCCCCCCCCCCCCACGACACAACCTGCCTGTTGGGAAGTCCTCGATCTCCCCTGCACCCTGCTACATACCGACAGGACACTCCGGCCCGATCCCCAGCATGGGCACAATGCCACCTTGGCAGTGCCAGGCTGACACCCAGGTGGCACAGCCAGGGTGGCAGCACCCAGGTACCCGAGTGGCACCAGCAATGCCAGGGTGCAGACAATGGATTTCGGAATCCAGCCAGGATTGGTTGCCAGTATCCTAGCCACCCCAGCCCTGGTGGATGCACTTAGGTTGCACAAGCAGGAGCTGCTCGGGAAGGGACCTGCAGTAGAGGAGCCTGTCCCAGAGGAACAGGAGCCAGCCGGTGAGGATGGAGAGCCGCCCACCCTACAGGCCAAAGAGGAGGTGGGAAGGTGGTGCTGCATGAGGCCTTGTGTGTATTGGCAGCACCTGTCATTGGAGGACCTGCCAGACCGGGCATTCCGTCCGGATCCAGCTGAGTGTGATAGTACGGCCTCTGTGCCAGATCATGGCGCACCTGGAACTGTGGGGGTATGGGGGAGGGCACCCGCTCCCAGTGACCGTCAAGGTGACGGTCACCGTGAACTTCTGCGCCACAAGGTCCTTCCAACTGCTGGGGACAGTGGGGACCTGTCAGAGATTTTGCAGACCTCAGTGTACAGGTACATCTGAACTATAATGGACGCCTGAAATTCCCGCTTGGTACAATACATCAGGTTCAATGTGGACCGAGCCCACCTGGATGCCCTGGCAGCAGGGTCGTCGCCATTGCTGGGATGCCCCAGGTTCAGGGGATGATTGATGGGACGCATGTCCCCCTACGAGCACAGGCGCATGAGGGGTGGTCTTCACAAACTGAAAGGGATACCACTCCATGAACATGCAGCTAGTGTGTGACCATGAGATGCACATCTGTGTCCAAAACCCAGGCAGCGTGCACGACACCTTTGTTCTGGCACACTCGACGGTTCTCGACACCTACCCCCGGCTGAGGGGTTGCCTCTTTGTGTGGTAGTCACCACTAACTATATTATATGTAGTACGGTAAGGCTCCCAGTAGGCAGCGTATAAATGTGTGTGCTCGCCGGTGCTGCAGCCATTCTTGTAGCAGCTACAGGAGGCACAACATCTTTGCTCAATAAAGCCTCGATTATTCCACTACTCTCATCTTTGTAGTAATTGATATGCATCACTTGGTCATCAGGGGTTATCCGCTGTGGTCGTGGCTGATGCCTTTCTGCAGGCCATAGACCGAGGCAGAGACCTGCTACAACGATGCCTATGCCGTGCCCAGGGGTGTGATCGAACGGTATATATGCATCCTGAAAATGTGGTTCAGGTGCCTGGACCACTCTTGAGGGGCCATCCAGTAAAACTCTGGAAGCATCTTCCACATTGTGGCGAGCTGCTGCATTCTCCATAATATCCTGCGGCAGAGCGGGGGGCGTGCTGGAGGAGGGGGCTGAGCGCCAGGCCTCGTCCAATGAGGAGGATGTGGGGGAGGACCAGGATGGGCAGGTTATGGGCCCGGACAAGCACAGGAGGCTGCATAACGTGTGCACCAGAGCCGGTGTGCATGGGACTCTCTAATTGCCTCCAAGGTCACCAACGCTGGCACGGACACCCGGCCCAACCCCACACTGCTCCTTTTCCCGCCCACACCAGCCTACCACCCCCTCCCATGTCCACCATTCCTGCATTTTGCACCCAACCCCACACTTGCAACCCCCTCTGTGATTCCTACCTGCCTCACTAAGGGTTCCGGGCCCAGGACTGACGGTAACAGCGGGTCTGCCCCAAGGGATGAAGGGTGATAACAACCAGCGCCGGCCCTAGGGCTGCTGGCGCCCCGGGCAAGCTGAACTTCGGCGCCCTTCGGGGGGCGGGGCCGGGGGGTAGGTGGGGCGGGTCCGGGGGGGGGTAGGGGGGGCGGGGCAGGGGGGGTCGGGGCCGGGGGGGCCGGGGGGCCGAGGGGGGGCGGGGCCGAGTCCGAGGCGGGGGGGGCCGAGCCCGAGGCGGGGGGGCGGCGGGCCCAAGGCGGGGGGGGCCGAGGCGGAGGCGGGGCGGGCCCGGGGCGGGCCCGAGGCGAGGGGGGGCGGGCCCGAGGGGGGGGTGGCGGAGGGAGGGGGGCGGAGGGGGCCGTCCTGGGGGAGGGCGGCCACCGCGCATGCGCTGGTTGGCACCGGCCCAACTGCGCATGCGCGGGACCCGAGTCTGGCGCCCCCTAGCACATGGCGCCCCGGGCGACTGCCCGAGTTGCCGGTGCCTTGGGCCGGCCCTGATAACAACCCACTCTGCGATGAACCCTGGTGCTTCGCATCATTTGCCAACGTCTGACTCTGGCCCTCGATAGCAGCTTCCACTGTGCACCTGGGTGATCCCTGAATGCAAGCTGGCCATCCCATCACACAATCTCATCAAACCCTTGGGTGGTGGAGAGGGGGTTGGTGCGGGAGTGGGGGTTGGGGTGAAGAGGGATGGGTACTGGGGCGGTGAGCAGTGACTGACTTTGGGGTCCTAGCCTGTGCGGCCCTCCAACGGCTGTCCATCGCCCCCTGCCCCCCCAGTGCTCCCTTTGCAGCCAGTCCAGCCTAACCCATCCCTCACACCCTTCTGACAGAGAATCGAACCATTTCTATTGTGAACAGGTGAACATGTATCTACAGGTTTGTGCCTTTGCCCCTATCACTATCCTGTCTGCTGCACCGTGCCAACTTAACTGGTGTCTAACTTTCTGGCCTCACAGCCCTTAACGCTACATCTAAGTGGATCCCCAAGTGGTACATCAAGGATGGAGGCGGCCTACTGCGATTTCTGCCCTGTGACCTGGGACCCCTTTGGCGGTCGTCCTCAGGAGCAACTGGGCCTGGATGGGCCCGGCAGTCTCTCGGTGTCCTGTTCTTCCCACTGACCATTGGATGCACCAGGGACAGGAGGGGTGGGGGAGTCCGAGGCGCTGTATTGTACTGGCACCTCCCTTGCCGGGGTTCCCGGCACAGGCCACATCATCTCCTGCCCCGGGGTACCCGTTGGCCCCCGGGCTACTCTCTGGGAGGTAGGTGCGGCTGGAGCGTGTTCTGGGGGCTGCCCTGCCACTTGGCGCTGCCAGTCCTGGAGGCCCGCTCTCCTCTCGACCAGTATCGCAATGCTTGCGGCCATAGAGAACAGAAAATGCACAGTGTTGGGTTACCTCCCTCTGGGGTCTGTACCACGTCTTTCTGTGATTGTACCAGGTTTCTTTGTGACTGGTTTAGGTCAGCCTGGACCCAGGAAATGCATCGATACCGGCAGCCATGACCCGTTGTGACTGGGTCCAGCCCTGAGGCTGCAGTATTCAGGTGGCACTGGCACAGAGTACCTGTGACAGGGCAGCCTTGTCCTGTGCCTCAGCCACTGTCCGCACAGAGTGCCACAGGCCTTGGGCATCTTGACCCATGGCCGATACCTTCCCCCCAAGGCCGCCACCGCGGATGCCACCCGTGCAATGTTGGCCTGGGTGGCACACATGGTCAGCACCCCCTCCTGCCCCTGCAGGCAGTTGGACTCCTCTAACTGCACCTGCGGGCGCTACATGATTGATGACAACCCCCATGTAGTCCCGGCTCTGTTATATTGACCACCACCACCCCAATCCGTTGTCCAACAATGCATCATGTCTTGTGCCATGCAGGATCACCTGTCGACGAGCCAGGTCCTTCTCGTGTCCCTCACCCCCTGCCACAACCCCAGGACACGTGCAGTGAGGAGGCGGCAAGGACAGCGTCAGCCCACAAACTCCAGTTCAGGGATGAAACCGACTTTCCATCACACCAGTCTCCAACACCCCCCAGTATTAGGGCGACACGGTAGCACAGTTGTTAGTATTGCTGCCTCACAGCGCCAAGGACCCGGGTTCAATTCCGGCCTTGGGTTACTGACTGTGTGGAGCTTATATGCTCTCCACGTGTCTGCGTGGGTTCCCTCCAGGTGTACCTGTTTCCTCCCACAGTCCTAAAATGTGTGCGTTAGGTGGATTGGCTATGATAAATGGCCACTTAGTGTCCAGGAATGTACAATTTGGGTTACGGGATAGGCTGGGGTGGACATGGGTAGAGTACTCTTTCTAAGGGCACAGCAGACTCGATGGGCTGAATAGCCTCATTCTGCTCTATAGGAATTGTAAGTTATTCTATGGTGAGTTGGTGGGTGGTGTGGAGGTGGTGAGGTGCTGGGGTTGGGGTGGTGTGGGGTACATGGGGTTCTGGGGCTGCGGTGATGTAGGGTTCTGGGCTTGCGGTGGTGTGGGGGGAGGTAGAGTTCTGGTGTTGCGGTGGTGTGGGGGAGGTAGATGGGGTGGTGTGGGAAGGTAGGGTTCTGGGGTTGGGGTGTGGGGGTGGTGGGTTGGTGTGGGATGGTTTGGGGATTGTGCCATGGGTGCCAGAGAGACATTGCAACTCAGCGTGGGCTCACTTGGTTCCCCGATGCCGACCTCCGCTTCGGCGACAGCCCTCTCTCCGTGCCCACCAGGCAGGTCCAGTGCCTGCTCCAGTCTTCTCTCTCTCCCTGTGGTTATGTGCAGCTGCCTCCTGGAAGTGTGGGGGGGAACAGAAAATGCAGTGTTGGGCAGTCAGACGCGGACGGCACAGGGGGTGGGCAACTGGTGGCCTTTGTGAACAGGGCACCCGGTGATGTTGGCATATGGTGCAGGATAGAGTACGAGCAGACTGCCGGTGGGTGGAGTTCAGTTACCCTCTGGGTAGGGAGAGGTTACAGGTGTGTGGGATGGGGATTGCTGCCAGAGGCACAGTGCTGGCTACTCACCCTGGTCGCTCTGAAGTGCGTACGTAAAAAGTAAGAGGGTAGCCAGGGAAAGGGTTGGAAGGGGCTGTTTAGCACAGGGTTAAATCGCTGGCTTTGAAAGCAGACCAAGTAGGCCAGCAGCACGGTTCGATTCCCATAACAGCCTCCCTGAACAGGCGCCGGAATGTGGCGACTAGGGGCTTTTCATGGTAACTTCATTTGAAGCCTACTTCTGACAATAAGCGATTTTAATTTCATTTTATTTCACTGAAGGACATGCAAGAGAATCTATGTGTGGAGCCAGAAGAAATGGGTGAGGTACTAAATGACTACTTTGCATCAGTATTCACCAAGGAGAAGGAATTGGTGGTTGTTGAGTCTGGAGAAGGGTGTGTAGATAGCCTGGGTCACATTGAGATCTAAAAAGACCAGATGTTGGGCGTTTTTTAAAATATTAAGGTAGATAAGTCCCCAGGGCCTGATGGGATCTACCCCAGAATACTGAAGGAGGCTAGAGAGGAAATTGCTGAAGCCTTGACAGAAATCTTTGGATCCTCAATGTCTTCAGGTGATGTCCCGGAGGACTGGGGAATAGCCAATGTTGTTTCTTTGTTTAAGAAGGGTAGCAAGGATAATCCAGGGAACTACAGGCTGGTGAGCCTTGCGTCAGTGGTAGGAAAATTACTTGAGAGAATTCTTCGAGACAGGATCTATTCCCATTTGGAAGCAAATGGACGTATTAGCAAGAGGCAGCATAGTTTTATGAACGGGAGGTCGTGTCTCAGTAACTTGATAAGAGTTTTTCAAAGAGGTCACAAAGTTGATTGCTGCAGGTAGGGCAGTGGATGTTGTCTATATGGACTTCAGTAAGGCCTTTGACAAGGTCCCTCATGGCACACTGGTACAAAAGGTGAAGTCACACGGGATCAGGGGTGAGCTGGCAAGGTGGATACAGAACTGGTTAGGTCACAGAAGGCAGAGAGTAGCAAAGGAAGGGTGCTTTTCTGATTGGAGGGCTGTGACTAGTGGTGTTCCACAGGGATCAGTGCTGGAACCTTTGCCCTTCGTAGTACATATAAATGATTTGAAGGAAAATGTAACTGGTCTGATTAGTAAGTTTGCAGACGACACATAGGTTGGTGGAATTGCGGATAGTGATGACGACTGTCAGAGGATACAGCAGGATTTAGATAGTTTGGAGACCCGGGCGGAGAGATGGCAGATGGAGTTTAATCTGGACAAATGTTAGGTAATGCATTTTGGAAGGTCTAATGCAGGTAGGGAATATGCAGTAAACGGTAGAACCCTCAAGAGTATTGACAGTCAGAAAGATCTAGGTGTACAGGTCCACAGGTCACTGAAAGGGGCAACACAGATGGAGAAGGAAGTCAAGAAAGCATCTGGCATGCTTGCCTTCATTGGCCGGGGCATTGAGTAGAAGAATTGACAAGTCATGTTGTAGCTGTATAGAACCTTAGTTAGGCCACACTTGGAGTATAGTGTTCAATTCTGGTCGCCACACTACCAGAAGGATGTGGAGGCTTTAGAGAGGGTGAAGAAGAGATTTACCAGGATGTTGCCTGGTATGGAGGGCATTAGCTATGACGAGCGGTTGAATAAACTCGATTTGTTCTCACTGGAACAACGGAGGTTGAGAGGCGACCTGATAGAGGTTTAGAAAATTATGAGGGGCATAGACAGAATGGATAGTCAGAGGCTTTTCCCCAGAGTAAAGGGGTCATAGGTTTAAGGTGCGAGGGGTAAGGTTTAGAGGAGATGTATGAGGCAAGTTTTTTACACAGAGGGTAGTGGGTGCCTGGTACTTGCTGCCAGAGGAGTTGTTGGAACTAGGGACGATAGTGACATGTAAGGGGCATCTTGACAAATACATGAATAGGATGGGAATACAGGGATACGGACCCAGGAATTGTAGAAGATTTTAGTTTAGAGGGCAGCATGGTCGGCACAGGCTTGGAGGGCCGAAGGGCCTGTTCCTGTGCTATACTTTTCTTTGTTCTTTGACTTCTTGCGACACTGCTGACCTGCCCTGGCAGTGGAGCCCATAGGGCTAATGGCCTCTACCACCTGCTCTCAGGTTGCAGCCTCCTTCCCACCCCGGGGAACAGGATGCCCACCCCTGCTCCACAGTGTCCAGCATGGTCTCGAGCTCCATAGCTGTGAACCACGGTGCTGCTCTTCGGCTGCCATCTTGTTAGCTGGAATGAGTGTGTGTGGGAGTGGAGTGCTCATATACGGCTGCAACTTGGGTGCCAATCCCGACTCAAATCGGACACCGCTTTTCATTGGATTTGCTCAAGTTCCATGTGGCACTGGTGCTAGTACATTAACAGAACCTGAATTGTTCCAGACCGGCGTTCATTCCGTTGTTGTAGTACACCACCAATTCAGTCCCGGTGTCAGCACTTAGTCTCTCAAACGGCAAATCAAACCCGTTGTATTATACATACTTGGTGCAGTGAGAGTTAAAAGCCTGGGTTAGTCTGTGACTGCTGCAGTCATGTTTTTAAAAATCCTGCTTTGATGGACATCAAGGTTTTATGGCTACAATAGGGATAATTAAAGCATTGTGAATGTTGGGCAAATGGAATTTTGTTTATATAAAGAAGGTCCCCTGGGGAGTAGATAATTAGAGACATGCAAGGAGGAATCCCCATTTGGCATGATACAGGAGCATGATGAGCCTTATTAAAGTATCCAAAAGATGTGAATGTTAGATGTTCAGAGCATGAAAACTTCACTCTGGAGTTTAAGTTTGAGCCTAATGAGTACTTTACGAATGAGGTGATTATGAAAGTATACCAGATGGAATTGTGGCCTGACGAGCTTGAATCTTCATTCCTTGATGGGCTAGAAATAATAGGGTGCACCGGCTGCAACATCAACTGGAAGAAAGGAAAAAAATCTCATGCTGAAAACAATTAAAACCAAAGTGTAGCACAAAGGTTGAAATACTCGCAGAACAGTTATGAAAACTGGACTGAATGACTCATTCTTTAATTTCTTTAGTCCTCCTGAGGTTCCTCGCCTTGGAATGTTAAGCAAATGTTCGGCCTCAAAACTCGATGCTGACTTTGAAATTGGCTGCCTCCTGTGCGAACATATAATTTTGTGTGCAATATTTTTTTTTACAGGAGAAATTATTGCAAATGATGCTGAATCCTTTTATGAATACAATGAAGATATATATGATGACCTTGAAGATGATGCAGAAAGTAATGGTGTGGAAGGTGAGCCAGATGGAAACCAGCATGAAATGCTCGTAAATCTATTTCGCAGGAGCACTGACGGGCTGAATGAAGAGGCCCAAGAAACGCTATCCCGGTGATTTGTTGAGGTGGTCACGAGGGACGCACAGACCGCGCTGGACACTGGGAAGGACAAAACCTCTGAGATGGCGCACTCAAAAATAAAAAGTGAGATCGTAGCTGCTGATACCTCGGTGGAACAACTAATGAACAGGCTCGTAACAGACGACATCATGCCAATCTTAGAGAAGCTTGCTCCAGAGCCACTTGGTTTCAGGCCTCTGAAGTGGTTCCGGTAGTTGACTCCCTGATGCTCGAGGATATTGATGATGAGTGGGAAGATATTGATGATGAGTACACTGATATTAACTCTAAAGTTGAGGAAAATGACAACTCCGAGAGTGAAACAGTGGAGAAGCTGATGACTATTTCGCTATGCAGCTCGATGGATCACATATATATATATATACTCGAGCAAGACCAGGATGATCCAGCGCCTGGATCATCAGGGCTAGAGAATGTTTACATCGTCATTTCTAGTGATGAGGAGCCATCGATCGTTGCTCCAGCAAACCAAGAAGGAGTAGCACCGGCTGTCGCAGATGTGGCTTCCACCCAGGACCAGAGAGTGAGGCGCTCCAACCTCCAGATGAAGGCACAGAATTGTGCACACAACGTGGCACACAATCCCGTGGAGACATGCCGGCGCCACAGGTCCGAACTGAGGATCCTCATTCTTTTATGCACAGTGTGCAGACGAGCACCAAGACAGGGATTGCTAAAACTAAGCATAAAAAGAAAAGAATTTGCAAGATAACCTTAAAAAAAAAGAGGAAGAGGAGAAGACTGGGAGAGCTAGCTCATCTCTCTGACAAAGGTAAAAGAGAAGAAGGTGTGGTTATGATTGACAAGCCAGAGACAGAAGAGACAGAAAACCAACAGTGAAGCAGGAAACAGCATAGTAGCAAGGAACAACAATGAAAAAAAAGCTGCTGAGGCAGGTGTGGCCATCATGGATGCATGCCTTCCAAAAGCACAGTGTAAAGTGGATACGAAGCAAGTGACTGCACGTAAACCATTCTTATCCCTTCATGCTTCAGTGGCCTAAGTGGTGAAACCCCAATGTTTGTAAACATTGCCCACATCAAAGAGAGGAAAGTGCATCAAGTGCATTCCAATCACTCAAGCATGTGATTTCACTGCACTTACCTCTCTGCATTCTGTTTGCAAGCCAAGAAGCAAGAGCGCTGGGACTTGTGCATATCTTTGGTTTTCCACAGGTGCAGGATGCCAATTACTGCATTCATGTGGTTCTCAGATTTCCATGGCAACAGTCAACTATGTCAACCGCACAGTCTTGCATTTGCCGAATGTTCAGCTGGTTGCAACCATTGCAAATGCATCCGGCAAGTCTGTGTATGATTCCCAGCGAGTCTCCGCGACTTCTACATTTTCAGTTGCACTCAGATCCCTGATGTCTTTCAGGATCCTCAGAGACTGCAGGGTTGGCTCCAGGGGACAAGGGCTACCCACTGGAGATGTGGCCTGTGCAGAGATCACAGAGTGCAGCAGAGTGAAGGTACGAAGATGCTCATAGAATCATAGAATTTACAGAGCAGAAGGAGGCCATTCAACCCATGAGTTTGCACCGGCCCTTGGAGAGAGCACCCTACCTAAGCCCATACCTCCACCTATCCCCGTAACACCACTTAACCATTTTTGGACACTGAGGGCAATTTAGTACAGCCAATCCACCTAACCTGCACGTCTTTCAACTGTGGGAGGAAACCGGAGCACCCGGAGGAAACCCACACAGACACGGGGAGAACGTGCAGATCCAATTTGGTGGAGCCTTGCAATCACCCTGCAGATGGTGTGAAGTATCACCCTGTACAACCTGGCACTGCAATTGTCACCCAGGCAGTGCCCTTGCAAGTCTGATACTGCCACCCGGGAACCCTAGAAATGCCACCCTGGTACTGTCAAGGTGCCTGGGTGGCAGTGCTATGTTGCCAGACTGGCAGTGCCCAGGTGCCCGGATGGCATTAGGAGTACCAAGGGACCACCCTGCCCAAAGCCCAACCACCTGGGCGCCTCCGATGGCTTGGCAGACCCCTCAGGTGCCATTGCGTCTGGTCCACCTTTGGGTGGACCTGTGCTAACCGGCACCATGGCGAGGTCTCCCAGGTGCAGGTGTTAGTTCCCGGGCCTCGGGAGAATCGGGTGCAGATACATTTAAATGATTCAAATGGCTCATGTTAGATCTCAAGGCTTTCTGAGCGTTGCAAATCTTGCGAGAGGCCTCTTGTGGGTTTTAACGGCCTTATTGTGTCTCTGAGTCAGGCACAACGGGGCCATTTCATCGTGCCCATAATTTGTACCTGTGTGTGCCACAGCATTGATCATTTTTTATTAATAGATGTTTGTTAGGTGGACTAATTGGTGTTTTTCCTCCTACTTCACAGCATTCTTTTAAAAAATAAATTTAGAGTATCCAATTCATTTTTTCCAATGAAGGGGCAATTTAGCGTGTCCAATTCACCTACCCTGCACATCATTGGGTTGTGGGGTTGAGACCCACGTAAGCACGGTGAGAATGTGAAAACTCCACACGGACAGTGACCTGGGGCGGGGATCGAACCTGGGTTCTCGGCGCCGTGAGGCAGCAAACTGTACAGCATTTTAAACATAATTTCCTGCCACCTAGTGGGGAGCTGTTGAATCTTGTGACTGATTAATCCTGTGAAAGATCCATCTTCTTTGGCAGAATATTCATCACATCGAGAACATCATACTGCTGGAGTAGAATAAGCTGCAGGTCAAACAGCTCTGGCAGCATGAAGAGCAACTGGTGCAGCAGAGATAAACTGACAAAACCAAAGCCTCATTGTTTAAATGGATGAGATAGTTAGCTATTCCATAGATTCCATTAAGACAGGATAAGAGACCACTTTCAATCCCATTTAATTTATCTTCTGTATCTGGAATAGAAAGCAAAGAATCCTCTGGTGAAGCATTATTGAGCACATTATCTGCTTTTGGCATTAACGAGAAAATGTGTGGCCTGTAGTTTTCTCATGTTGATGTAACAGCCAGTTACATTGAAATCTTGGTAATAATTCTGCCGCAGAGTCACATGAAATTTCCTGAGAATCTCAGATGCCACGAGGAACAACTGCGAGTGGTCCCCAGGTAATAATTTCACAACAATTGTTCTGGAAACGCATATTGCTATGGGCAATTGTACACTGGGAATCATCCAAAAATCCGATTTAAATCGCACACTTCGGATGGTTCCGGCCAAGTAACAGTAACCCAGAAAAAGGTAGAAGAATTAAAACGCTTCTAGCTTCTGGGTACCTATAGCACTTACTTACCCCGACCTACCACAGGACACCCCCACTACCACCCCAGACTATCCCCCTCAAATGCAACTTCCAATAGGATTGCTCCCAACCGAACACTGACTCCTGACTACCCTCTCCCAAGGCCCAATCTGACTCTGGACCTCCCTCCACCTGCTACCCCCCCTCCCCCAAGGCCAACCCAACTTTTAATTCCCAATTACTCCCTGCCCCTCCCCCAGGTCCAACCTGAAAATACCTTCCCAACACCTCCCCCCACCCCAGCCTGACCACAGACTCCCAAGGTCCAACCTCTCTCGATCCAGGTCCAACTCAATACCCTTCCCCAAGGCCTGACCCAATCTCCTTACCCCCAAAATCTGACCCATAAAGACCCCCCCATCCTTCCCACTTACCTTATATACTTACTTTCTGCCTACCTTGTCATAGCCTTATCAACCTTGGACCTTAAATTTAGTTGGTTTACAGCAGCTAGTGCTGTATAAAAGGTGGTATGGCTAACGTAACTGCCATTGACCTGCCTTTGACTACAGGCCCTGAAGCATGCTGCACTACACAGTTCTCACCCAGCCTGAGTCGGAAGGTCAGGTGAGCTCGGAGTGACTGGATTTCAAGGTAAGTAACTATAAGCAGAGTCACAATCTAACTCAACTGCCACTATACCGGACTTTACGTGTTCTAGTTTCAGAAATGTAATGATTCATTCATTTCTTTTCATGCATGAGTGACTCTTAAGTGTTGAAACCCCAATGTTTAAAAACATCAACCACATCAAAGAATGGTAAGTGCATTGCAATCACATGGTGAGTGATTGGAATGCACTTAGTGATTGGAATGCACCTACCTCTCTTGTCAGGAATCGTCGACTGTGCCAGGATAAAGGTGGCATGCGCACTGCTCGGGTATCGGGTACAGACGGGTTATACTGCATCATGTGCAGCTCATGGTCACATATCAGCTGCACGTACCTCAAGTGGAACACCTTTCGGTTTGTGTAGAGCGTCCTGTCATCTGCTCATAGGGCGACATGCATCCCGTCGATCATCCCCTAGACCATGGACATGTCGCCAATAGCGGCGGAAACCTGCTGCCCAAGCATCCTGGTCGGTTTTGTCCACATCGAAATGGGTGTATTGAGCCTCCTTGGCATATCGGGCCTCTGTGAGGGCAGGGATGCGTGAAGTTCATGAGATCCCGGACAGGTCCCCATTCAGCGCCTGGAAAGACCCCATGGCATAAAGGTTCAGGGCGACCATCACCTTGATGGCCACCAGGAATGAGTGCTCTCCCCCATACCCTTGCGATGCCAGTTGTGCCATGTTCTGGCAGATATGTTGCACTGTCTCCCTGTTCAGCCGGAGTCTACAATGGCATGCCCGGCCCCATAGATCCTCGAATGACAGGTGCTGCCGGTACACACAAGATCTCATGCGGCACGTCCTTGCCATCTCCTTCTCCGCGGCCTGTTGGGCAGCTGGCTCCCCATCTTCAGCGGCTGCCTCCAGTTCCTCTGCGGCACGCTCCAGTGCTGCAGCTTCCTCCTTTTTGAGCAGCACCAGCTTGTACAGCTGCAGGGCATCGCCCAGGGCTGTGACGACTAGCAAGAAGGCCACCATTGCTAGTTGATTTCCAATATCCATTGTCTGTAGGGATGAAAAGCTGACATGTTAGTATGGTGCGTACCCCCGTGCCCAACCAGGTCCAATGAGTTACATGGTGAATCCGGATGGCACAGTGGGCTCCTCCCAACATGCCACCCCCCACCATCCCTGCACCCCCAGCCCCATCGGTGCCCAGCACTGTGAGGGGTATTTGGCTCTGGCGCCTGTCCATGATACTAGAGGCACTGTCCTTGCCAGAAGTATGCTTAACGTGCCCCACCCGGCACCCTATAGGGGCTACAGTGAGCGTTGTCCTTGGGTGGACCGCCTGATGCCCCTGGTGGGTGGCGGTAAGGTGGGGGGGGGGCGGCGGTTTGGGGGACCCTTAAGGCTGGTGTCACTCTGCAGAACCAGGGGCCAAGTGGGGGATATGCGGGGTGTGCAGCAAGATGGCTGTCTTACAGGACGCTGCAATGGCAGTTCCTGCCTGGACACTGCCCCAGTCTCCTTGGGGGGGTCAACCCAGCCACTCAGCCCATTCCTCCATCCTCCAGGCCTATCAGGGGGTCCCACCCCAGCCAGCCCAGCCAGTGTCTGGCCCGGCTGCCAATGGTGGTCTTAACTGCCTCTCTGTGTCTTAACTCCTTCATCTCTGCCCCATAAGCCACAACATGGTTTCACGATTTTTAAAAGCACAAGTGAACCAAGCCATCGGAAACTCGGCCCATCAGAGACCAAGTAACAGAGAGGCCTTGGAGAATACTGGGTCAGGCACGTTAATGATATGTTTACTGTATGTGCGTTCCTGACCGCATTGATGTGGCTATCGAGGTGACAGAGAATTGCGCTTTGGCATCAAATTGATAGCTGCCACTATTTTGGCATCGGAGCCTGTTCTCCACCCAATCACATTTCCCGATTTTGCCGTCTGCCAATGAAGAATGAAGACCCCCCCCCGGGGGGTCGGAGAATTCCGCCCCTGGCGACTGTAATTATTGGGCTGCCTAGGGCCAAAGAGTTAGAGTATTCTTTTAAGAATTATTGGTTATTTCAATTGTGTTGTGACTCCAGGTCAAGTGGGAGTGGATTGACTGCGCACCAGCCTGGGGGTTTGAACACTATGTTTTGTTTTAAGAGGGCAAAGAGAATTATTTTGGGCATAGGCTACCGGCCGCATCGCCCTTGAGCGAGAGCATGATGCAGCTGTAATTGCCCACATAAGGCCTGAATTATCTGTGGGGCAGGAAGGCCAGCGATCAGCTTTCCGCAATGGACTTTATCAGAGTAGAGATCGAAGGGTGACAAGTTTCCCACCAACCACCTTCCCACCTGATTAAATTCTCTCCCACTGTCAAATTCATGAAAGGGGAGGGCACACAATTATGCCCATGAGTTTCTGGCACATAGGGAGCGATTTAACAGCTGCGTCACACTTGAGTGAGAGCGCGAAGCAGTCATTAGATTGCGGGAGAGGCCAAAATCAGGAAGGGCGCCGGGCGGGGACCGGTTCGCTATCTGACTGGCGTGGCCCGTCCCCGTTGGGGAGAACCGAATCGCGCCGCGGCGTGGTGAGAAACAAATAATTACCACTTAAGGCCAATCTCCATACAATTAACGGAACAACCCCCTATCTAATGGCCTCCCGTGATCTAACTGCCTCCTGAGCAAGTGGCCACGCGGGTGCTGATTAGTACTCCTTTTTAAAAATGTCAAGCTAGTCGAATGGCTGCTGCTGGGATCTGAGGAGGTGAGTAGCCATTGTTGATCCTGGGTAGTGAGCCAGGGGACACTGGGGTTGCTGACTCAGTATTCAGAGGGAAACCCCAGGGGGGAACGGGGGAGAGGGAGGGGATGGAAATACCTCAGATGGGGACTGCCTCCATTGGGGGGTGGACGGCCATCAGTGGAGGGGGGGGTCACCGCTGGCGTGGGGGGTTGGGTGCCCCTGCACCCAGGGTCCGCCATGCCATCCCTTGGATCGCCTGTACCCAGAACGGCAGCAGCTCCGGCTACTGCCTATCTGTTCCACCAAAACCCATAATCCCCACCGACAGTGGTGGCCTTCAGGCACTCAGCAGAAGGCCGGCAACAGGGAATTGGCAATCCGAGTAATGTGAGAACATCACAGCTCCCAAGTGTATCCCCGTTGGTGGACATGCCATGTCTTAGCTGAGAGTTACTGCCTGGCATCCCAACCAGACCGTGAGGCCTGGACACCGGAGACTTCAACACCACAGAAGCAGAAGCCAATATCCAAACAACCAAGAATTGAGCCTCAGCAGTGGAGACATCACCGAAACCAGAGAGTGGGTGTGGGCTGGGGAGTGACAGAGAGTGACCAGCGCCCGATCCAGGTAACATTACCAGCAGGTGTTTGGGGTACAGGGTCTGGGGTCCGATGCCCGGGGGCTCCCACTGCAGCCAGAGCAGCATGTGCAGGGCGTGTTAGATGGCACCCGGAAAGATGGCAAGGGATATGAGGGGGCAGCCATGAGGGATCGGCGGGTACTGGGCTGGAAGCCATAGCGGATTGACTGTCCTTTACCCACACCAATCGCTTATAGATATTATAATAACCTTTATTAGTGTCACAAGTAGGATTACATTAACACTGCAATGAAGCTACTGTGAAAAGCCTCTAGTCGCCACACTCTGGTGCATGTTTAGGTACATTGAGGGAGAATTCAGAATGTCCAATTCATCTAACAGCACATCTATTGGGACCTGTGGGAGGAAACCGGAGCACCCGGAGGAAACCCATGCAGACACAAGGAGAATGTGCAGACTCCACACAGACAGTGACCCAAACTGGGAATCGAACCCGGGTCCCTGATGCTGTGAAGAAACAATGTGAACCATTGTACTACCCTGCCGCCCACACGAAATGGACGATATCCTGGACCCCGCGGAAGCTGGCCTCGTGGTGCTGCTGGCAGGACAAGCGGCCAGATGCCAGAGAAGGCAGTAGCAACAGAGTTGACAGAGGCTTGAGGTAGTGGCCCATATGCAGGACACTGCCCACACCCTGAGGAACCAGCTGCCCATCAGGCCAGGGAGGGATCCAGAGGGAGAGACTGGCGATGGCCCAAAGTGTACAGGCATTGCTAGTCCTTCAAACAGATGGCGGACAACAAGGCGCATTGTGGCATCTGTGCCATGTCCTTGTGGACTTGGTATCACGTGGAGGAGAGCCGGCAAGGTCATCGTCGCCCTGAACCTATGCCTCAGGATCATTCCAGGGCTCAAGCGGGGACTTGTGTGGCATATCCCAGCCAAGAACCCACAAGTACATCCGTGAGGTCATGGCTGCCCTGTTTGCCCGGTCAGATAACTACATCAACTTTGACTTGAACCAAGCCCAACAGGATGCCCGGGCAGCAGAATTCTCTGCCATCGCTGAGATGCTGCAGGTCCAGGCAGTAAAAGATGGCATGCATGCCATCCTGTATGCACCAGAGCATGTGGGCGCACCCTTCATCAACAGGAAGGGTTTCCACTCCCTGAACATCCAGCTTGTGTGCGACCACCACATGAAGATCATGCACGTGTGTTCACACTTCCAGGATGAGTGCACAACAGCTACATCCTGGGGCAGTTGGAGAGCCCCAGAATCCCCACAGTGAGCTTTACATATGAGCAGTGGGCGAAGCCACATCCGAAGTGAGGTAGAGACAGAGTTTTAAACTTGGGAATTTGAAGCAGAGTGGGAATTCAGTGCAAAGTGGGAAGAGGTGCTCTTTGCTTTTTCTTCAGAGCGAGGTCTTACCCAGCTGCACCTGAGGCTACAAGCTGATTGGTAAGTAGTGGGTAAGATTGGTAAGTCTTCACAACTTTTATCACTTATAGTTTGATAATACGTTTATAATCTATCATAAGGGCTATCATTGGAAGTAACGAGGGAGTGGGGCTGAGAGGGAGAAATTCGAACAGTAGCCTGGGGAGGTCAGTGGTTTCACTAACTAGGGATAAGCTGAGTAGAATGGGCAAAATTTGGACAGCAGCCTGAGAATCTCGGTGGTTTCACTGACAGCACTCTGGTGCCGTTCTAGCCTCCGAGGACGGGGGGAATGACTGGGCCTGGAGGCCTGTTGATGCCGGTATCACTCGCGGGTCTGTGCATGCGCGCCACGGCCGGCGTGGTTCTGCACATGCGTGCCATGCGCCATGGACGTCTTCGCGGCGGCCCGCGGGCAACATGGCAGAGCCCTACAGGGGCCCGGCGCAGAGGAACATAGCCCCCCCCTCCAGTTGCCCCCGACCGTGGGCCATGGCCATCGTGGGGACCCACCCCGGAGTTGGCTCCCCCCGCCCCCTCACCAGGATGGCCCCCGAAGCCAGAATGGCGAGGTCCCACCGGGTAGGACCATATGCAAACGACGCCGGCGGGACTCGGCAGAATATGCGGGCACTCACATTCAATGGCCCCAGTCCGGTGCTGCTGCGACCCCGCTGGCGCGATGGGTACTGACCCGGTGCGGGCACGGAGAATCCCAGCCCATAGCGGCCCATATTATTCAGCTCCTGATGTTGTTTATTAAGAGGATTAAATTATAAGCAATGCTAGTGCTGACAGTGATTTATCTGCAAAACCTTCTGTACTAAGCAGCTGGTAAAGAATGAAGAGACGTGTTGTTTTTCGGATTGTTAGTCAATATCAGTGGTTTCAATATTAATCCCTCCAAAACAGGCAGGAGAGGGGAATATATCCCAAACCTCCCTGTAGCTGCTTTTACAACGATGGATTTTGAGGCATTTGATTGTCTCGTCGTGAAGAGGGGGACGCTATTTAACAGATTTAAGTAGGGCTCTAATAGTACAATTGATTTAGATTTTACAACTGCTGTGTGGATTTTTCATGGATTGGGAAACACTGCAGCGAAAGGGAAGCAGAAGTTGCCAGGGCTCCTTGTTGGCCAGGAAGAGCAAGATTTAATGCAGTTAATTTAGATCAAAGGACAGGGGAAACGTCTTACACAGAAAGCTGTGAATCTGTGAAATTTACTTCCCTCAACCCTGAGTGCCAACCTTCTCCTCCCCCGTCCCCAAGCTCAGATCACTGACACCACCATGCCCACCCTCCTGATTGTTGGAAACCACCCCCAAAGCCTCTGGTTGTGGCTTTCCCTGCCTGTCAGCAGGCCTGCCTGTCAATGTGGCTAGCTGCCTGGTGGGAAATGGAAGGAAAATAAGGCCCCAACTTTTCCGGATCCTCCAGACATTTTCAGCCTCCCTGCATCCTTCCTTCCTTCCAGTTGCCTCCATTGGGAGCAATAAGTCTGGATTACACAATTAGATCACAGTTGAATTAATAGGATTGATTTCTAACTTACTGCCTGGGCGTGAAACTACAATTGCAGATCAGTCACCCGTTATAGAAACCATTCACTTTTTATTCTCACAATTGAGCCGAGGAGAATAACTGGGTTGGGAAAGATAAAAGCGCATTAGGGTAAATGTAGCTTGAAGAAAGTCTCAGTTAACTTCTGTTCCAGGTGTTTAGTGTAATAAAATAGAATATTCATTGAGATTATTGTAATGGAAATGCCATGCTTATTTTGTGCTGACATTCAATCAGGTGATAATTATTTGCATGATCATGTGAACCAAAGAGGACTAATGTATTGTTCCAGCAATTGTTCATTTAATATGGGCGACATAGTTGTACAATGGTTAGCATTGCTGCCTCACTGTGCCAGAGACCCAGGTTCAATTTCAATCCCGGGTGTCTGTCTGTGTGGAGTTTGCAATTTCTCCCCGTGTTTGTGGGTTTCCTCCAGGTGCTTCGGTTTCCTCCCACAGTCCATAGATTGTAGGTTAGGTGGATTGGGCATGCTAAATTGCCCCTTAATGTCCAAAGGTTAGGTGGGGGTCCAAGGTTGCAGGGAAAGGGTGGGGGGAGTGGGCCTAGGTCGGCTGCTCTTTCGCAGGGTCGGCGCAGACTCGATGGGCTAAATGGTCTCCTTCTGCACTGTGGGGATTCGATGATACTGTTCTATTCTATGAATTGAAAGAGCCTCTCTTAGTTGAATATGGGTGAAGAGTTGTGTTATTGATTCAAAAGATGAACAGAAACAAAATAAACGTAAATGTCGCTCGAGTCCCAGAGGACCATAGGCAGCTCTCCCCTTTGACAGCTGACCAGTGGTGGTTTAACCAGAGGGTCACCTCAGGCGAGGGATAAGATTGAGAAGGCAGGTCCTTCATGAATTACCTCAGTCAGTAAGGGAATTGAACCCGCACTGTCAGCGTCATTCCGGATCATGAACCAACCGTCCAGCCAATAGACCTAACCGAACCCCTCCCCACCGAATTATAGAGGGAAAAGAAAGGCTTCAGAGAGTGTGGTATAGCAGTCACGGAGGAGTGACAATTATCCTGATGCTCTTCTCCATGTACCTCTGCTTCCAAAGCAGCTTGGGGCACTTCCCCAGGATTGTATGTTTCCAGACTTGTTTGGATGACAAAATGGTACAGGGCAAAACAAGCTGCAATAGTGTGGAACAGGTGAGTGGAAGTAAATTGCAGAGCAACTATTTGTGTGAGCAGGCTCAACAGGAAGAAGAGCATATGGAACAGGACAGCAACTGTCAGAGAAAAGAAGGTGCAACTGAATATCTTGCACTTTCTATTAAGTAAATATTGACGAACCAAATGAAGTAATTTCACACTTGCATTGTCTCCCCCACACCCTCACAAAGTCCTTTGTGTTCAAAGACCCGGCTAACTGCCTTCATACGATATAATTATCCTTTACCCTGTCAACATTCAAACCTCCAAAAAAGGAAGCCTACGCCAAAATGAATTTGCAATCTTTTGGACAGGGATATTGGATAGACTGGGGTTGGAGCAGAGAAGACTGGTAGGTGACATGATTGAGATATATTCAATTATGACGGGCATATTAGAGTAAAGAGGAAGAAACGTTTCCCCTTGGTGAAGGATCAATTACCAGGGGGCAGAGATTTAAGATAGGGGGCAGGAGGTCCAGAGGGGATGTGAGGCAAACCATTTTCACCCAGAGGGTGGTGGGAGTCTGGAACCCACTGTCTGAAAGGGTAGTGGAGGCAGAGACCCTCCTAACATTTAAGAAGCATTTAGATATGCACTTACAATGCCATGGCATATAAGGCTATGGGCCAGTATTCGAAAATGGAATTAGAATAGTTAGATGGTTGTTTTTGATTGGCAGAGATGCGATGGGCCAAAGCCTATTCTGTGCTGTAGACCACTATGACGCTAAGCACCTGATGGATTGACCACGGTTCTCTTGCCTCCCACCTCATCTCCTTTCCTCCGCTCTACCTTCCTTTCTGAATTCTTCAGCCCCTCCATGGCGGGTGTTCCTGTGGCAGAAACAGCTTGCCTTTGTCCAATGGCCCTGCTGAAATCGATGGCCATCAGGGAACCGATGACGAGTGTTGACTTCAGTGGGACCAGAAGATCCCTGTGTCGGGAAGGGTAGAGAAGTCCACCCTGAGTTCCTGCTCTGAGAACCCAATAACTAACAGCTGCAACTCTAGAAGTGACCATTAATGTTCAAAACTCGTCCTGGGTCTTGATGCTGCAGCAATTTCCAAAGCTGTCGGAACCTACAGGGTATAATGCAAATTGTGAAAACCTTTTGCAACATTAACCCAGTGGATTCTTTCCATTTCTCCATCACCTCAACAACTACCTCAACAACCTGCGTCTTTATGGGCGGGATTCTCTGATCCTGAGGCTAAGTGTTGATGCCGTCGTAAATGCCATTGCGTTTCCCGACGGCATCAACATGGTCTCAGGAGCAGCAATTCTGACTCCTACAGGGGGCCAGCATGGCACTGGAGCGACCCATGCCACTCCAGCTGCTGATCCTGCCGTCAAATGTGCGCCGCGGGTCTGTGCATGGGGACCGCGCATTGCCGCACATGCACGGTGGCTCCCTTTTCCGCGCCGGCCCCGACGCAACATGGCGTAGGGCGACAGGGGCTGGCGCGGAACAAAGAAGGCCCCCAGCCCAAGAGGACGGTCCGCCGATCGGCAGCCTCGACCGCGGGCCAGGCCACAGCGGAGGCTCCCCCCGGGGTCGGACCCCCCCCCCCCCCCCAACCAGGCCACCCCCGGATCATTTCACACCAAGGTACTGCCGGGTAAGACCAGGTTAGAATGGCGCCGGCGGGACTCGGGTTTTTTTGTGCGCATCCCGGGCTGAGAATCGCTGGGAGGGCCGCGTAGACCGGTGCCACCAATGGCGCCGATTCTCCGCTCTCCGGAGAATCGCATCCTGGCACCGGAGCGACGTGGTGGGATTCGCGCAGCCCCTGGGGATTCTCCGACCAGGCGCGGGCTCGGAGAATCCCGCCCATGGTGCCTTTAACATAGTAAAACAGCATAAACCATTTCATTCTTTGCAGCCATATCGCAAAAACTGTTCTCATTGCCTCTATGTGAGAGTGATGCTTTCTAACTCTGGTTATTTTAAAGACTAGTCCTTAATACCTGAGTCCCTCGTCTACTCAGTAACAGCTGGTCATTTCACCACGCTATGAAGGGATTGCATTCTCCTATCTTTCAATCTGAGATCCCCGCCAGAATTCTTCAGTGGTTGGGATCCACTTTTGCCGCTAGCAGCGCACTGCCGCTTCAATGGGAAATCCTACTGACAAGCGGCAGGAGGATAGAATTGTCCCGCCAGCAGGGGGACTGGAGAAACCCACCCCTCCATCTTCAGCAGTCAGTTCAGTGCTTTAGCCAGTGCTAATGCTTCTCGTCTGCTACTTCCGCAAGATTGAATGTCCTTGTATTGATTCCATTGACTGACGAGGCAAAATTTATGCTTAAGTACCTGATACCACTAAGAAAACATCATTGGTGAAATTTAATTATTGGCTAAGATAGAAGATCAAGTCAATCATATGGGCATTTTTCTAAAAGATCTCTTAATTGGGAAAACATGGGTGCAATTTAATGGAAAAGTTTCTAAGTGTGGTAGCGAGAGAGAACGGCCACGAGCTTCCCGATGCTCGACCTGACAAGGCCGTCATCAGTATAAAACACTAATTGGTCCACTTAACATGGCCACACAGCTTCATGCTGCAAATAATGGTCCCGCGGCTGATTCGGCGGGAACATGCCTCCTGGTGCACATCAGGTGGAGGCAGGAAGGCCCAGGCGAGACAGCAGTCTGAGGGCTGCTAGATCCCAGGACCCAGATTGGGTCCTAGTCAGATATTCAGCCTCTGGAAAGCTTACCCGGAGCGGATGCCGTCGATAGGATGTACCTGTAATATTCAAAGGGGGATGTCTAGGAATCAGTTGAGGAGGCATTGTGGGTGGAAGCGATGTCGGTGCTAACACCGCTGTGCGAGAATCATGAGTTGAGCCGGGGGGATGGATAGTGTATACAGGAGGTGGAGGGAAGTGAGGCTGGTCAAGGTGAGGGATCTATATTTGGAGGAAGGGTTCGCCAATCTGGAGGAACTAAGGGAGAGGGTAGAGCTGCCGAGGGGGAGTGAGTTCAGGTATCTTCAGATTAGGGACTTTGCGCGAAAGGTCTGGAGGGGGTTCCCTAGGTTGCCAGGATACACCCTCCTGGAGTGACTGCTGTTTCTGGATGTGGAAGGGGAGGGAAGAATTGGGGATATATACAAGTGGCTGGGGGAGCATTGAGGTGAGCGGGTGGTGAAGATCAAGGAAAATGGGAAGCGGTGTTGGGAGGGGAGTTCAATTTGGAAGCATGGAGTGAGGCACTGCGAAGGGTAAACGGGACATCCCCATGTGAAAGGATGAGCCTGATACAGTTTAAGGAGGTGCACAGGGTGCATATGACTCGGGCGAGAATGAGTGGGTTCTGTTAGGGGGTAGCAGATGAATGTGAGAGGTGTGGGTGGGGGCCAGCGAATCACACGCACATGTTTTAGGGTTGCAAAAAATTGGGAAGATTCTGGGCAGGAGAGTTCGCAGTCTTCGCCAGGATAGTGAAGGAGGAGGTGGACCCGGACCCTTTGGCGGTGATATTTGGGGTCTCAGAGAAGCCGGAGCTCATGGAGAGGAGGAAAGCCGATGTCTTGGCCTTTCCCTCTCTGATTGCACGGCAGCGAATTTTGATGGAGTGGCGGTCAGCATCGCCACCGGGGGTAGCGGCTAAGTTGGGTGACCTGTACGGAGCTCTTCAGAGGGGTTTGAGGAAAGGTGGGGGATGTTTGTGACCGTGTTTGAAGGGCTCTTCATCGTTGAAAAAGAGGAAAAATCTGTACAGACTATATAATTGATTGCAGGGAAACATGTTTCCCGGGGTGTTTGTTCACTGTAACATGTTTTGATACATGTTTGTAATAAAATACATTAAAAAAAGGGAGATGTCAGCGGCACTCCAATGGGTCCACAGCCGATTGGAGTGGTCCCAGAAGCTATGGATGTAGGAGATGGCGCCTGAAATGCATGACACCGAGGCCAACACGGCTGTAGTGCCAACTGCAGTGGAGAACATGGTGCACAACTTCAGCAGCATGAGTGGAGGTGTCCAAGGTGTGGCACCACCAGGTGGGCTTGCCAAGGCATTGCAGAGCATCCCGTTCACTGGGGACATGTCTCGGTCACAGGTGGACCTTGCCGGGGCGCTCCACAGCATGTCCCAGTGATTGAGGAGCATCACTAAGGGCGTTGACACATGGCACAGACATTGAGGAGCCGTCAAATCCAGCAGAGCTAGATGATGCAGCGGCAGCTCAGGCTCAATCCAGCGACAGCGGTCACCAGCTCCCACCCCTGCCCCCGCAACGGCGCATCTTGGAGTAGGCCCATAGAACTGGGTGGCATGGTGAGGCATGTGCCACCGTCAAGTGGGCCGGGCACTTTCAGCCCCAGGGTCCTCAGTAGATTCCCGCCAGGGGCATCGAAGACCACAGCACACGATAAGCAAAAGGCTGCCTCCACCTCTGATGTGCATCCTGGAGTCACACCTAGACACAGCGGTAGGGCACAGAAGGCTAAGCAGGTTGAGGATCACTGAGTGGGCACTTGGGGGGGGAAAGGGGGCTGAGGCAGTGGAAGTTGGGTGAGGCGGGGGGAATGGGTGGGGGGGAAGGGGGGCAGCACCATCGGGGGCAGTTGGGGACACGTGTACAGTATTAAAACATGTTCCACCCAAGAAATATGACGCCTCCTACACCCCCCCCCCCCCCCCCGGGCCAGGCACACCACGGCTGTGAGCGAGCACTCAGCAGACAGACAGGAGTCAGGGTATAGTATAGATTGAGGAGCACCAGCGCTCATCTCTCAGTTCATCACTCCTGTCCTTTGACAGAGGCATGCTGACAGTGCCGACATAGGCACTAATCCTTGCAGAACTATATAAACCAATACTGGCCTTTGACAAAGATCAACATGATGCCAGGTTTGACAGCAGTAATTAATTAATGCTCTTTTTATATGGAATCAGTGGAACTAGGCTGCAAAACACAACAACAGCATTTTGTATTTATATTGCACTTTTAATGCAGGAAACTGTCCAAAGTCTCATTGCTTAAGGGCTTGGAGAGAGTAGAAATTATGCACTACCATTATAATGAGGCCAATTTCTCCTTAAATTCCTGAGCTATGCTTCTCCTTTGTTTTTAGAACAATTAACAGCTGTAGAACAAGTTCACAAAAACTAATCATTCTTCCTTTTAAGCTCTTCCAGCTCAGCTAATTCCAACAAATTGTGGGCCATTTAACCTCATTGCTTCAGGGAACAGAACATATTGAACAGCAATTCATTGTGCTCAATGCGGAGGGACTTGGTTCACATCGTAATGACAGACACAGGGAACATGATAAACAGTCCATCTCAGCACACTAGCTGGCCCTCTCACATTTTGTCTCAGTTTTTAATTTCCATTGGCTGCACAAAGGAAGCATGCTAATTTTCTCCTGATATTCGAATTTTTCGGATTTTGTAGTTCAGGAGGTTCATGAAGTCATGCGCAGGCTGTTTCTTTTCCATGCCTTTGGCTGGGCTTCCCTCCAGGAATTAAATCATTTCAACCAATATAAATGCCTAAGGCAGCTTCCACAGCCTTTGGGAAACCACAAGATTGTATTTTCAAAATCAGTGGGGGTGCGGAGGTGACTCTTGGCCAAGAAGAAAGCAATCCAGAAACTGAAGGAAAGAATTGTACTTGGGAAGTGTACATTTGCATCCGGATTAAATTAATGCAAAATGAAAATTGCACTATTTTGAAGAAAGCATCATATTATTTGGCAGTTTAAACTAAATTCATCACAGCCATTTTTAAGGTTTGGTGTGAAACAGGCAGTAGGCAGTTAGGCATGTGGAGCATACTGGCCGTCTCTCCATTGTTGCTGTCGTGAAGGTCTGAACCATTTTGAGGATGAGGCCTGACTTGCATGGAGCTGTTGAACTGGGCGCAGCAAAGCTTCAGTCCAATGGAGCCCTCAGGTTGGAGAGGGTTTTGAGAGGACATTCGGCAGTCAATTTAAGACTCAAGGTTAGGATGAAGCAGGCCACTTGTGCCCGGTGTTCTCACCATGTGCAGATCATGTATCAATGATACCGTTTAATTCTCTCACAGTGTCGGTATCTAAGATGAGAGCTGTTAGTGTGAAATCAAGAAATGGTAAGTCTTCATCACCACTGTCCCCTTGCTGTTCCTCCGCTATCTGGCTATGTTGTGCTTCAGAAGTATCTGAAAGGAGAAACGTACAAGAGTAAGGTTATGGTGTGGAGAATGGTGGGGCAAAGTTAAAAATGCATGCTTCCCCATATGTACTTCATAAATCAGAAGAGAGCATGAGACCACAGAAATCTAGCACACAGCTGCAGCAGGTAATCAGGAAGGCTTACTGTAAAGGGGTTGAAGTATAAGAGTTGGGAAGTCTTGCTGCAACAGTACAAGGTACTGCTGAGACCACAGCTGGAGCACTGTGAGCAGATTTGGTCCCCTTATTTCAGGAAAGATTTCATTGGAGGCAGTTCAGAGAAGCTTCACGAGGATGATCCCCAATGTGGAGGGATTGTCTCATGATTAAACAGTTGGGACTCATTAGAATTTAGAAGATAGAGCGGTGGGACAGAATTCTCCGGCTATTGGGATTCTCTTTTCCTGCTGGCAGCGTACCCCCACCCATAGGTTACCCGGCAGCATGGGGTGGCTTCAATGGGCATTCTCTTTGACTTGCGGCTGGTAGGGATAAACCGGCTGCCAGCGAATACGTGCTGCCAAGAAACAGGGCCGGGATTCTCCGACCCTGCGCTGGGTCAGAGAATTCCCAAGAGAATCGCGCCATGCCGCCCCGATGCTGGCTCGCCAATTCTTCGGCGCTGATTTTCGGGCGCCCGCAAGATCGCTGCCGCGCCGGCCGGGGGCCGTTGAAAGCGCCCCTCACCCACCCCGGCGATTCTCCGGGCTGAGTCCCACGGCGTGGGTTATGCATGGTCCCACACGGAGGGACATCGGAGAACTGTCTGCAGGGGTTGTAGTAGTGGGGTGGGGTGGGGGGTTCCGACCCGGGGGAGGCCTCCACGGTGGCCTGGCCCGCGATCGGGGCCTACCGATCAGTGGGTAGGCTGTTTCCATGGGGGCCTATGTTCCGCCGCACCGGGTCCTGTAGGGCTCCGCCATATTGCCCGGGGGGCTGCATGGAGACGGGAATCCACGCGTATGGACTTGGGCGCCGGAGCTGCGGAGACCACTCTGGCGCCGTACTAGCCCCCTGGGAAGGGGTGGATAGCTGCCAGGTGAGGCACGTTGATGTGGGAGTGGCTCGTGCCACTTTTCACACCGGTGTCAGAACTTGGCCGCAGGATTGGAGAATCCCAGCCCAGGTGTCTGGGGGACCCGAGAATCCTGCCTGTGATCTCTTTGAAATATATAGGATTCTTCCAGGCCTTGACAGGATAAATGCTGAGAGGATGGTTCTCCTCAATGGAGCATCTAGGACCAGAGGGTATATTCTCAGAATAAACGGGTGCCAGTTTAATACTTAGTTGAGGAGGAAGTTCTTCTCTCATACGGTCGTGAGTCTTTGGAACTCCTTACCACAGAGACCTGTGGGGACAGAGTCCATTGGATTCTCCGTTCCTGGGATCTTCCATTTCGCCGACAGTGCACTCACACCTGCGGATTTCCCGATGGTGTAGGGGTGTCCACAATGGGAAACTGCGTTGGCCGCCTGCTGCGACGGAGAATCCTGCTGCTAGCAGGGGCACACTGCACCAGAAAATGGGTGTGGTGGGACAGAGAATCCGGCCCCTTGTGTATCTTTAAGGTAGATACATTCTTGATCAATGGTTACAGGGAAAAGGCAGGACAGTGGACATGAGGCAGATCAAATCAGCCATGATCCTATTGAATGGTGGAACAGGCTGGAGAGGCTGAAGGGCCTCCTCCTGTTCTGATTTCTTATGGTATTATGGAAAGAGGAGATGAAAAGTGAAGGGTAGGATGGTGCTAGCCACTCGTGATATTGACTGTGTCCATGCCTCCAGCCAATCAACAATGTGGCAAGCTCTGGCTAGAAATGGCTAGAAATGAAATCAAATGAGCAAGCAGCACCACGTTGATCCGTTTGATGAGGTTTTTGAATTTAGCTTCCTGAACTATTTCTTTATATTTTTATATTCTTTATATTTTCTAAGTGTCATTGAATAGCGGTGGTGAACTCGCTGTCAGAGCCGGTGGGAATCTCCCTGAAACACCCTCCAACCAGGTGGGTTGCTGATCTGAACTGGTCCTCTGTCGAAGGAGAGAGAACTGGCAGGAACTTCAGAACTCTGAAAGAGCTGTCTTGGCATAGCTGGGAGTTCCAGAGTGTACCGTGATGTGAGAGGTTGGTGTGGAATTTCTTGGAAGATTGACGGAAAGGATGTTGGATGGTCGCTGGACATTACCACTGAGCAAAAAAGGGAGAAGTGAACCCATTGGAAACTGGGCATAACTTTGGACTTTGTCCTATAAAGACTGTGGCTGGAATTTTTTTCCGGGTCTGATTAAGACGCGCATATGGTGGGCGGGTGGTGGTGGTGGTGGGTGAGGGAGCGTTAAATATCAGAAGGCCAAAAATTGGTTTTATGGCGTTGTAAAATAAGGTCACAATTCTGTGCTCCAGTCTTCAATGGCTGGCCACGATTCCCATTGCGGCACATCGGGAGCGCCCTGTCAATATTTTTGCATTTCATTATGAGGTGTCCTCACCAGAACCGTTCCCCCATGATGTATCAGCTGTGCATGGTGGCTTGCAATTAGAATTACGTGTTTCACATCAGGATATAAGCGGCGGGTATCTGGCGACCTGCACTTTGCTCCTCACTTTGAGGTTATATGACCCACCTCACAATGTGAATCGCTCATGGGAATCATTGCCAGGGTTTTCAGGCAGCCCCACTTCGCTTCCAGGGGATTATTGCAGGCAAAATCTCTACCCATCAGATTAGCGGCAAAACAGGTGTGGATTCTCATTGGCTGGAGGGCTATGTCTTTACGAGGGAAATGGGGGCAATGACCTCAGACAAGAGAGTGGGCTGCAGGGCTGGGGCTGCACCCGGGGGTATGAGTGGGGAAGGTTGCACTCAGACACCTGACTGGGGAGAGGGTGCAACGGCGGGTAGGGGGAAAGTTGAACAATGTAATTGGCCGCAAGATCAGGATGGGTGAGGTCCACATGGGCCATAGACGCATCGACTTCCAAATGTTCAAGGGTGAACAAACGGACATGCATCAGAAGCACAACAGAATCAAGATGGATGGAGAGATGTGTGAGGGAGGGAAACCTGAACATTATGCTCCTCTGCTCTGAGATGATGGAAAGGCTGTCAATGCTCACACATGGAGAGTCTAAGTAGGTCTGACAGTGAGAATTCTGCACCATTATCTTTCAACTTGCAATGATGGCAGAGTACAAAATTAAAATGAGGCGAAGCTTTGCTGGTGAAGGCCCTGTCGGCTGATCCAAGGGCAGCTGCATGCATTAGGAAGGCTGATTACATTGGCATCCAACTGAACTGGCCAAAGCAATGCCATAGTAGACGGTCACGTTGGGAAGAGTGAACCTTGATGCAAACCCCATGCTAGCCATCATTTCAAGTGTGAGCATTCTCCAACACAGGAACAAAACCTTTGAACACACATTCACTGACAAGTCATTGACAGAAAGAAGACCTTTTGAGATTGATGCTGCTACTTGCCAGTTTCTCAATCATACTGCAGAGAGGAGACCATCAGGAAGATGGAGACTGGATTTATTGCTGCGCCCATCTGCTACTATACCAGATTGTGTGCTGTGCTCACCACATTGTAGCCCATGCCTATTCTGGAACTAGGTCCCACTGAGGTGCGTGTCTCTGCACTGGTGGAGAGTGTGGGTGAGAACTGTGATGACTCTCCTGTGGTGGTCTCCTCAGATTCCTTATCCTTGCTGTCTTTGGGGCTGAAGCTGAGACTTGTGGACGCCATTACACACTTCCCAGAGGTGCCTTTGAGAATGGCTGGGGTCACATCTGTGCCCCCCACCCCCACCCCTGCTTACCTTTGAGTCTATTTGTAAGACATAATCATATGGTCCACAACAGAAGAAGACCACATTTGTCACCTGAAGAAGGTGTTTCAAAGAATTTATCAATACGGTTTGAAACTGAACCACGCAAAGTGCACATTTGCACAGAAATCTGTAACCTTCTTGGGCGACACCACATCATCTCAGGGTGTCAGACCAGATGAGGCGAAGATCACAGCGATACAGAATATGAAGACGCCACACGACAAAAAGGCGGTGTTATGATTTCTGGGCTTCATCAATTACCTGGGCAAGTTTATCCCGAATCTGTCCACGAGGACAGCAGCCTTACGCAATTTAATACGAAAGACCTCTGATTTTGAGTGGATGTAACGTAACTAAAATGAATGGGTGGATCTCAAGCAGTAACTGACGGAGGCACCAACCCTCACCTCCTTCGACCCAACCAGGCCCACCAAGAACTCCACTGATGCCAGTCAGGACGGGATTGGCACTGTTCTTCTCCAACAGAACGACCATTCTGACTGGGTCCCTGTGGCATATGCATCCAGGGCCATGACTACAACAGAGTGCAGATAAGCACAAATCGAGAAAGAATGTCTCGGACTACTAATGGGGATTCCAGAGTTCCACGACTACATGTACGGATTTCCCACATTCAGAGTGAAAACAGACTACAGACCATTAGTCCACATCATAGACAAGGATCTGAATGACATGATTCCGCAACTGCAACGCATCATGATGAAGCTACGGAGATATGACTTCACCCCAGTCTGCACCCTGGGAAAAGACCTTGCCATTGCCGACGCACTGTCCAGATCAATCGACGCAGACAGCTCACCACCAGCATTCATCAGAGAAATCGAGGCCCAAACACAGCTCTGCATGGAAAATCTTCCCGCTTCTGATGAGAAGCTACGACAAATTCGACAAGAGACGCAGAAAGACGCAACCTTGCGGAGAGTGCTGCACCTACTCCAGTATGGTTGGACAAGGGGACAATGTCCACAATATCAGAACCTCAAGTCCAAGCTGACAGCGGTTGATGGCCTCCTGCTACACGATGCACAAATTGTCATTCCGCCGACTCTACGTTCCAAGATGCGACACAGGATTCATGAGGAACATCTCGGAATCAAGAAATGTAAGAGGCGAGCACGACAGGCTGTGTACTGGCTTGGCATTAACAAAGGTATCACTCACATGGTCATGACATGTGACACCTGCCAAAGGCATCAACCTGCTCAGTGCAAAGAACCACTTCAGCAACACGAGCTGACAATGTCATCATGGGCAAAAGTGGGCATCGATATATTTCATGCCATGGGTCGTGACTACCTTTTAATCATGGACTTTTACTTGAACTATCCGGAGGCCATGAAACTCCCTGATTTCTCGTCCTCACCTGTAATCAAGGCGTGTAAGGAGACATTTTTGCGACATGGGATCCCGCACATGGCGATGTCCGATAATGGTCCTTGTTTCGCGAGTTCTCCACCAACTACAACTTACAGCATGTGACATCTAGTCCACACTACCCACAATCGAATAGGATAGTGAAAAAAGGTGTCCACAGCATCAAACGACTCATCAGCAAGGCATCCGATTCACACTGCGACATAAACCTAGCTTTGCTATCGTACCGAGCAATCCCATTGAGCTCAGGACTGTCGCCAGCGCAGATGCTCTTCGGCAGAGACATCAGGACAACCCTCCCGGCAATGCAATTCCAAGATCCCGATAATGCAACTGTTCTCGACAATGGGGGAACTACGCTCTAAACAAAAGCGATACTACGATCAGCACACAATCTCACTCAAGCCACTGACAATAGGTGACTCAGGAATCCAGAAGAAGGATGGTCTTCGCATCCAGCCACAGTGCTCAGACAGGCGGCACCTTGGTCCTACATTATCAAGTCTGCAGCAGGAATCTCTTTCGACGCAATCGCCGAGATCTATTAAAGATTCAATCCCATACACCAGTATTTCCTACACTGGACCTGAATGAGTCAATTCGTCAACAGGCGTACCTCACAACACAACGGCAGACGATGCTCACAAAGACATCAAACCATCACCACTCCAACAGTTAAGACGCTCCAACAGAAGCCGTAAAGAACCCATCCGACTAAATTTATTTTTAAAAAGGACATTTCTCACAATGGACTCATGAAACAATTAATTGGCTCTGTATAACCATCATTATTTTCACAAGTTGTATAGATATACATATTACCATTTATCCACCTGTTATCTTCAATTTTCTTCAGACCAGCACAGAAAACATGTAAAATAAAAAAGGGGGGCGGGGGGGGGGGGGGGGGGGGGGAATGTAGTGATCTGCACATCTGCATATGTACCAGGGGCTACTGTACAGATGTAAAAGCCATAGCATCACTAGAGGGCAGCATGAGAGACGGGTATAAAGGGTCCGACCCAAGGGAAGATCCGCCACTTTCACAAGCACAGGCCTACTGAACAGCAGCACACAAGGACAGCTCAGCGCATGGAGCTTACCTTTAGCATTTCTTATTTTACATCTTGACTGTGTAACATCTAGTTAAGCTCTGGAGATAGAATAAACTTACTGAATGAAGCACTTGATTCAACTGGAAGACAACGACCCTTAATCGGACATGGGAAATAATTTACAGCTGTAGCCACCGAAGTTGGCCATTTCCCGACCCAAAATGGCGATTTACAAAGCACGCAGGGAAAATTGGACACTTTAAGAAAAACAAGCAGGTTGCAGAATCTCCCTGTGTATTCTGCCTGCAAAGAAAGCAGACAGTACCGAAACCAGCAGTTTGCATATTAATGAGCGATCCCCGGGAACAATGGATACAATGATTAGCTACATTTGGGACATTCTATAGCAGGTCAGACTTCTCAGTGTCAATGGGAGTCTGAAACAAAGGAGACAAACAAGCCAGGGAGAACCGCCCAGTGATCGAGAAACGGCCCCAGTATTGGGGAATTCAAACCAATCGATTGGTATGGGATCCAATCGATTGAAAGTATGCTCGGGGTCCGCCCAAAAGGGCGCGAAGTCCCTGGGAATAATAAAAGACAGGTCCCAAGTTTAGTTTGCTCTCTTAGCCGGCCCTCCCAGCAGAACACCTTAGCAGCTCTCGAAGAACTTGACCGTAAGAAGGAGAGGCCTGGCCGATTGCTGCACCACCAAGTAAGTGTCATACAACGCACGCTACGAGATAGACACTCCTGAACCCTTAGTCCGTACCAGCTGGAAGCCTGCAGATCCAGTACAGAACAAGAGGCCATTGTTCCCTGATCCAGCGGGTTCCCTTATCCAGATAAGTATTGGCCTGTTAGTGGTAGGAATAATTTAGTCTTTTAGTATTATATGCATGAGTAGTGAATAACTGTGCATTAATAAATGTGTCTAGTTTTGAAACTTACTAATTGGTGTATTGAGTCATTGATCTGAACTTGAACTTGAACCTCGTGGTGGTATCATAAGGATACCTGGCGACTCTAGAGCTAAGTAATAAAACAGAGCCAATTGAGTGTAAAGCACACTCACCAGAACGAGCAACACAGCTCAGGGATAAACTACCTTTTTTGGAAGTCATTGGTGTCGGAGATTTTGGGAACCCATAACCTTTTACATTGGGGTTTTCAGTCTTATTACTTGTCTAACAGGTAATGTTCAGCTAATGCCGTTTTTGGTTTGTTCCTAAAACTTAAAGTCACATTGTGTGATTCCTTGAAGTCTGTCACTGGGAATTCAAATAACGTTTTAAAAGTTATCAGTCTCCACAGGAATCGTAACAAACTACAGGATTTTATTTAACAGCAACATCAGAACATTTTATATTAATCCAAGCTGTCACTCTTCTTTGACCTTGAGATTGAATCTTCCCAGAATATTACTTCCTGAATCAGTCATTTGAAGTGTTATTGCCCAGTGATCACCATTTATGGATCGTAATCCCACAGCAGGAAATCTGTTTTGGATCAGATGATGTCACCACGTGCACTACTGTGTAACACAGGATGGTGCTTAAAAAATCTGCTAGCCTCGGGTTGCTTGATGACATTCAAGAATGTCTTGTGGGAGCACAAATATGTCTGTAGATTGAGTGTCAGTCACGGCTACATCTTTTGTTGGACCCCAAAGAAATCCTACCCCCTCTCCATTTAACCACTGTATTGATGTTCTCAGCTGATCACATACACAAGATATTGACCAGATGTGCAGTAAACTCTTCTGGGTTTTCCAAACATAAATCCTTCCTCTTTTACCGTCCCAGCTGATGATGAGGCTTTTGCCTTTGTGCATTCAGGTAAAATGGGGATTGTGAATTGGTAGCTCATTTTACATCTCTCAACAGAAATAAAAATTGGGAGACATATAAACTGGGTTTCCAAATTTCTCTCACCCATTCTAAACTATTGCAACAATCTATGCACTGACCCATTAGTCTTGAAGACATATTAGATATTGACGTTTCAATGGAGCAACTGCTAAGGAGGTGTCTCAGCTTGGAGCCGACACGAGGATTGATAAACTGGCTGCTGCCCAGTGGATGTTTACCCAGCAACAGTCCTGGCATCGCTGTGCAAAATGGGCCATTCACAGGCTGACTACTGGAGAAAGTGCAGCCAATGTAAAAACTGAGGTAGAACTGACTAGGAAGCAGCGAGAGCCTCCTGGAGTAATACAGCTTCTCCCGAGAAGAATGCTAAAGGAAGACACAGAACTCATTCAAAGGATATGACTTTCATCAAGTCAGAGTCCAGCGTTTACTGAAAGAAGTGGTCATCGAGGCCAGCAACAGCCCCCGGAGGGCACAAGTGGTGGTAGTCCGGTCCGGGGAAAAGAAACGGATGGTCGTGGATTACAGCCGGACCATAAACCCCTTCACGAAGGCAGAACGGTGGCGCAGTGGGTTAGCCCTACTGCCTCACAGCGTCGAGGTCCCAGGTTCAATCCTGGCTCTGGGTCACTGTCCATGTGGAGTTTGCACATTCTCCCCGTGTTTGCATGGGTTTTGCCCCCAAAACCCAAAGATGTGCAGGCTAGGTGGATTGGCCACACTAAACTGCCCCTTAATTGGAACAATGAATTGGGTGTACTAAATTTTTAAAAAATAAAAATAAAAATAAACTGCTTCACGCAGCTCGATGCGTACCCCCTCCCCCACATATCAGAGATGGTCAACCGGATCGCGCAGTACCGGGTATGCTCCATGGTCGACCTAAAATCTGCCTACCACCAGCTCCCTATCCGCCTCTATACTGCCTTTGAAGTAGCCGGCTGGCTTTTCCACTTCCTTAGGGTCCCCTTTGGTGTTACTAATGGGGTATCCGTCTTCCAGAGGACGCTGGACCAAATGGTAGACCAGTAAGGGCTGCAGGCTATACTTGGACAATGTCACCGTCTGCGGCCATGACCAGCAGGACCATGATGCAAACTTCGAAAAGTTCCTCCAGACCACATGGGCCCTCAACCTGACCTACAACAAAGAAAAATGCGTTTTCCACACGAACCGACTAGCCATCCTCGGCTACGTCGTGGAAAACGGGGTCCTAGGGCCGGACTCCGACTGCATATGCTCCCTCAAGGAACTCCTCCTTCCCCATAGTCTCAAGGCCCTCAAATGGTGCTTGGGGCTTTTCTCCGATTACGCCCAGTGGGTCCCCAAATACACAGACAAAGCCCGCCCACTCACAAAGACCACGATTTTGTCCCCTCACGGCTGAGGCCCGGTTGGCCTTCAGCCATATCAAGGCCGACATCATCAAGGCCGCTATGCACGCGGTGGATGAAATCATCCCTTTTCAAGTCGAGAGCGATGCGTCAGATGTCGCCCTGGCTGATACCCTCAATCAGGCAGGTAGGCCAGTAGCATTCTTTTCCCGAACCCTCAGCACCTCTGAGATCCATAACTCTGCAGTCGAGAAGGAGGCGCAAGCTATTGTGGAGGCACTGGAGGCACTACCTGGCCGGTAGGAGGTTCAACATCGTCACAAACCAACGGTCGGTCGCCTTCATGTTCGATAATGTGCAGTGGAGCAAGATCAAAAACGACAAGATCTTGAGGTGGAGAATCAAGCTCTCCACCTACGCGTACAATATTAAGTATCGTCCAGGGGAGCTCAATGAGCCACCAGATGCCCTGTCCCGTGGCACATGCGCAACGCGCAGGAGGAGCGCCTGCGGGCAATCCACGATGACCTCGGTCACCCGGGGGTCACCAGGCTTGCCCATTTCCTTAAATCCCGAAACCTACCTTACTCCACCGAGGAGGTCAGGGCCATGACCAAGGCTTGCCAGATCTGCGCGGATTGCAAACTGCACTTCTATTGACCAGGCAAGGCTCGCCTACTGAAGGCCTCTGGGCCCTTTGACCAACTAAGCATGGACCTCAAAGGGCCCCTCCCGTCCACCAACCGCAATACCCATTTACTAACTGTCATCGACAAGTTCTCCCGCGTCCCATTCGTTTGCCCCTGCCCCGACATGACCTCAGCCACCGTTATAAAGGCACTGCACAGCATCTTCACTCTGTTTGGTTTTCCCACTTATATCCACAGCCATCAACATTACCGGATCTCAAAGTTGTTCAGGAGTTTTTAAACTTACCATCTTCTTCTTGCACTGGTTTTGCATTTTCAGAGACTTCCTTCGATGTTCCACATTTTCCTTGCTGCACCATTTGATGCACTATCAATTACGCAAAGACGAGAGTAGGATATAATCGAGGCTTTATTACACTGTGATGTGTGGCCTCCGACAGCAGCTGATGAAATGGCTGCTGTACGGAGAGCACACATATTTATACTCCTCCTACTGGACTGAGCCAGCAGGCAGGCATCTACCCCGTACCTGCAATACAGGGGCCTTACCATAAAGCACCTATAACAACATCCTCTATATACAATATATACATCAGTGGTGACTACCACATTCACCCCCTGTTAAAAATGAGTCCGGCGGGGGTGGTGGAAAACTATTTTCAGGAAATTGTGTTTTAAAAGTACAGATAAAATTATAAATTCAGGCGGTCCAGTTCCTTAATCTGTCGTAGAGAGCGCCATAGTGCTGGTGATGACTCCGGCGGCGGCTTTGTCTTCGGAGAATCCGGGAGCGTGTCGAAATCCTCTTCAATCCCGGGTGTCGGCAAGGGGAGGGTGGAGTGTCCCGGAGCGGGGGCCGCGGTGGGGTGCGCCGGGGGAAGGGAGGGTGGCGCCGGATCGAGGGGGGGGTGTGTGGGGAACCAGCTGGTGCCAGGTTCCTGAGGGCGACTGTGTCTTGGCGGCCTTCGGCGTATGCTACGTAAGCATACTGCGGGTTGGCGTGAAGTAGCTGTACCCTCTCTACCAACGGGTCTGCCTTGTGGAGTTGAACATGTCTATGGAGTAGAACGGGTCCTGGAGCTGCGAGCCACGTTGGGAGTGATACCCCGGAAATGGACTTCCTGGGGAAGGCAAAGAGCCGTTCATGGGGGGTTTCATTAGTCACGGTGCACAGGAGCGACTAAATAGAGTGAAGTGCGTCGGGGAGGATCTCCTGCCAGCGGGAAGCCGGGAGATTTCTGGACCATAGGGCCAGCTGGATGGCCCTCCAGACTGTCCCGTTCTCCCTCTCTACCTGCCCGTTTCCCCTGGGGTTGTAGCTGGTTGTCCTGCTCGAGGCAATGCCTCTGTTGAGCAGGTACTGGTGCAGCTCATCGCTCATGAATGAGGATCCCCGGTCGCTGTGGACATAGGCGGGGAAACCGAACAGAGCGAAGATGGTGTTGAGGGCTTTGATGACGGTGGCAGACGTCATGTCGGGGCATGGGATGGCAAAGGGGAATTGAGAATATTCATCGACCACACTGAGAAAGTACATGTTGCGGTTGGTGGAGGGGAGGGGCCCTTTGAAGTCCACGCTGAGGCATTCAAAGGGGCGGGAGGCCTTCACCAGGCGCGCACGGTCTGGCCGGTAGAAGAGCGGTTTACACTCCACGCAGACCTGGCAGTCTCTGGTGATAGCCTTGATGAAATGGTAAAAACGGGTGACTCCCGGGTGACAGAGGTTGTCGTGCAGGATGCGGAGTTGGTCCACTTGTGCGCTGGCACGTGTACCTCGGGATAGGCCACGGGGGGCTCGTTGAGCTTACCGGGGCAATACAAAATCTCATAGGTGTAGGTGGAGAGCTCGATCCTCCACCTCAAGATTTTATCATTTTTGATCTTGCCCCGCTGTGTGTTGTTAAACATGAAGGCAACCGACCATTGATCAGTGAGGAGAGTGAATCTCCTGCTTGCCAGGTAATGCCTCCAATGCCGCACAGCTTCAACGATGGCTTGGGCCTCCTTTTTGACGGGGGAGTGCCGAATTTCGGGGGCATGGAAGATGCGGGAAAAGAATGCCACGGGCCTGCCTGCCTGGTTGAAGGTGGCGGCCAGAGCGACGTCTGATCCATCGCTCTCCACTTGGAATGGTAACGTCTCATCAACCGCGTGCATCGCGGCCTTGGCAATGTCGGCCTTGATACGGTTGAAGGCCTGGTGCGCCTCGGCCGTCAGTGGGAAAACGGTGGATTGGATGAGCGGGCGGGCCTTGTCCACATAGTTTGGGACCCACTGGGTGTAATACGAAAAGAACCCCAGGCATCGTTTGAGGGCCTTGGGGCAGTGGGGGAGGGGGAGTTCCATGAAGGGGCGCATGCGATTGGGGTCGGACCCCAGGACTCCGTTCTGGACCACATAGCTGAGGATGGCTAAGAGGTTCGTGCTGAACATGCACTTCTCATTGTTATACGTGAGGTTGAGGAGAGTGGCGGTGTGGAGAAATTTGGAAAGGTTGGCGTCATGGTCCTGCTGATCGTGGCTGCAGATGGTGACATTGTCCAGGTGCGGGAAGGTGGCCCGCAGTCCGTGCCGGTCAACCATTCGGTCCATCTCCTGTTGGAAGACCGAGACCCCGTTGGTGACGCCGAAGGGGACACTAAGAAAGTGGTAAAGGCGACCGTCTGCTTCAAATGCAGTGTATGGGCGGTCCGCCTTGCGGATGGGGAGCTGGTGGTAGGCAGATTTTGGGTCCGCTGTAGGGAAGACACGGTACTGTGCAATCTGATTGACCATATCAGATATGCGTGGGAGGGGGTACCCGTTGAGCTGCGTGTACAGATTGATGGTCTGACTGTAGTCAACGACCATCCTATTCTTCTCCCCAGTTTTGACTACAACCACTTGGGCTCTCCAGGGGCTTTTGCTGGCTTCCATGATGCCTTCCCGAAGCAGCTGTTGGACTTCAGACCTGATGAAGGTTATGTCCTGGGCGCTGTACCGTCTGCTCCTGGTGGCGACGGGTTTGCAATCCGGGGTTAGGTTTGCAAAAAGGGAAGACGGGTCGGCCTTGAGGGTCGCGAGGCCGCACACAGTAAGGGGTGGTAGGGACCCGCCGAATTTCAGGGTTAGGCACTGGAGGTTGCACTGGCCTCTGCCGGTCGGCGCGAGTTGGCACATGCGTGGGAGCGCCAGCATGTGCTGGCATCATCCCAGCGCATACGCAGGGGGGTTCTTCTCCGCGCCGGCCATGGTGGACTGTTACACCAGCCGGCGTGGAGGGAAAGAGTGCTTCCATGGCACAGGCCCGCCCATGGATCGGTGGGCCCTGATCGCAGGCCAGGCGACCGTGGGGGACCAGAACCCCCACGCCCCCTGAGGACTCCGCAGGCCACCCGCAGAGCCAGGTCCCGCCGGTACGGACCTGGTGTATTTTACGCCAGCGGGACCCGCCAAAAATGGGTGGCCACTCGGCCCATCACGGGCCGGAGAATCGCCGGGGGGGCCACTGCCAACAGCCCCCAACCGGCACGGCGCGATTCCCCCCCCCCCCCCCCCCCCCGCCGAAAACCACGCCGGAGAATCCGACAGCCAGCGTCCAGGCAACGGGGCAGGATTAACGCCGCACCCCGCCGATTCTCCATCCGGGCGGGGGGGGGGGGGGGGGGGGGGGGGTCGGAGAATCCCGCCCATGGTCTTGAAGTAATGCAAGAAAAACCCTGCAAAAACCACCCGATTAAGTTGTTCAGTTTGTGGGTTATAAAGTTGAAAGTATTGCAATGCATAAATCAGGGAAACACTTTGAAAAGGTGCCAGCCATCATTTTCTAATGTTTCTGCTGTGGCAGGTGGAACGTCCACACACATGGGAAGAATGCCTCAACTAAATTGTGCAGTGCAATTGGTGTGGAAAGATAGGTCATTTTAAAGTCATCTGTCACCCCAGCAAATCTATGTTCAACAAACAGAAGGAGAAAAAGGAACCTCCATTCAAGACCTTAACAACCAGGAAATAACCTTTTGAGGGAGAAAGAAAAGGAAAATAAAAGCCAGTGTTGGAGTGCCGAAATTGAAGTTAATGGGCATTGTGGATACAAGGGCTGAAGTCTCAGTTTTAATTGACAACCATTCTATATTTAACTCCAGGGTCGAGGTGGAATCAAACTAAATATTAAAGGTCAGCTTGACACAACACGAAAATTCAAAGAAAGGAAAATGTTTGAAACATTATACGTTATTCAGAATCAAGAATGCTCTGTGCTCAGCAGAAAAGTCTGCATAGAACTGTAGAATCCCAACAATGCAGAAGGAGGTCATTTGGCCCATCGAGTCTGCACCGACCCTCTGAAAGAGAATGCGATCGAGAGGCCCGTAACACTATCTAACCTGCACATCCTTGGACATTAAGGGGCAATTTAACATGGCTAATCCACCTAACCTGCACATCTTCAGATGGGAGGAAGCCGGAGCACCTGCAGGAAACCCACGCAGACACAGAGAGTGTGTGCAAACTTCACATAGACAGTCATCCAAGGCCGCAATTTAATCCGGGTCCCTGGCATTGTGAGGCAGCAGTGCTAACCACTGTGCCAACATGCTATCCCAAAACATAGTTCTGAAGCTGCTCATAAAAGTTGGAGAAGTCAATGACTCTGCCTGGAATCCTCCAGAAGTGAAAGTAAAAGCAGACAGCCCAGCTCCACCCACACTCTGATATCACTGATCAACACCCATTTCCTAAAGGTACTCTCACATGACACTGTGCCAAATCACATTTTCTGGCATGAGAATAGCAGTCAGTCGTGGAAAACGTGGTTGACTTTGTTCCAGGATTACCAAACTGAGCAACTAAATCCTACTATTGCAACCTTATCAAAATCAGCTAACTAAACACATTCTAGCTTTTATGACTTATTTAAATAAACAGCTGTTTTTGAATTAAATGTATATAACAAATGTGGAATGTATTAAGATCTATTAATATATTCAATTGCCTGATTGACAGTCTAATGGATACAATGATATTATAATTGCAGCCATCACTTCTGTTCATTGACTTGGTTGAGTGAATGTGACACAGCCAACTGTGCTTTTCGATAATGCCAGTTTCTTATGTGTATATGAAAAAGAAAACAGACTAAAACAGGAAAACTAATTTCTATTCAAAATAATTTAAATTATAAAGTTCATCAATATTACAAGGGGTCAAGTGGTTGTGAAATTGCAGCCCTATCAGATAGAAAGGGAAGCATTTTGAAAACATTGGTCAAAATTACTATCTGTTATTTGATTTGTTTCAATCATATGAAGCAGCTACATTTTGCAAGATATAACCCTATGAATACACTATAGAAGTATTTAATTCAATATTTAAAATCCTGGCAGAATTGTATTGAGAGTTAAATCTTTAAGCTAGTTTAATGCTGTGTTATCCAGGTGGCAGTTCACATTAAGCTGTCATGTCAAACATACCAGAGTGGTTTGTTGGATATTTATTAAAGCAGCCACTATAATCAGTTGGTATAATTCTCTTTAAGATCATTGACAAGAGGTAATCCATCTAGAAAAAAATTCAAACTGCACAATACACGCTATAATAAGCTTTACAGTAACACTTGGTTTTTAATTATTAAAAAATGTTGAAGGTAATATCTCTGCACTAAAATCTCAAATCTCTCACTGGATAGGGTAATTAAATGTGTAATGCTCCGAAATATCACATTTTAAAGAGCATAAGTAGATGATCCATTTCCCTCCGTTTCAGCAATTTTGAAATAATGGGGGATTGAACAAATCATTCCATAACACTGACGATTCTTTAGAAAGCTTCTCTAGATAAACTAAGACAAAATTACAATCATTGTCAAATGACTTTAGGGTGGAAATTAGTATATGGTACAGTTCAAATCTGGCATTCCCTTCATCACCTTTTGGGGGAAAATTTATTTTGACCCATTATCAAACACGTAATTTAGTGCTCCAAATTAGGAGGCTCAAGACTCAACTTAAATAGGGCTTTGTGCTTTACTCCAATAATGGGGGGAAGCTGGCATCACTTATCATGTCTTGAGAGACAGCTCATCGCTGTGGACCAATCCATGGCCACTAGCCATTCCAAAAGTTAAGTCGGAGAAGATGGAATAGTGAAGGACAAGGTCACAGGCTGGCAGGGGTGTGTTTTAGCCGGGGCAGAATTCCTTCATCCAGTCACTCCACACGGCTTTCAAAATGTTGGCTGCGATTTAACAGCCTTGTCATGCCCAACTTGGGATCAGGATGAGGTTGTTGAATCTCGCGGAAGGCCTCTTGTGAGATTTGTGACTCTCGCAACACCTTGCGACATTTAACGGAGTTTCCCAACATGTCGTGATCTGGATCTCGCTCTCACTGGGCGCGATCCAGATCAGCATATTTAAGGAGCCATGAGGCGGGCAGGGGCACTGTCAGGGTGCCAGAGTGGCAGTGCCAGAGTACCCAGTGCTAGTTGGCACTGCCAGGGATTAGGCCTTGCTAGGTGGCGTATGAATTAAATAAACTATGGAGTGTTCTTACCAGCTCCAGATGTGCTAATATGCAGATTTATTGAAAACATTTTTCTTTATTAAAAAAAAACCGTTCTAAAGGCATCAATGCTATTGACACCGACTACCTGGGTGTCACAGTAGCACATTGGTTAGCACTGTTACTCAAAGCGCTCGGGACCCAGGTTTGATTCCCAGCTTGGGTCACTGTCTGTGCGGAGTCTGCACATTATCCCCATGTGTGTGTGGGTTTCCTCAGTGTCCCCGAACAGGCGCTGTAGTGTGGCGACTGGGGGCTGTTCACAGTAACTTCATTGCAGTGTTAATGTAAGCCTACTTGTGACACTAATAAAGATTATCTTTATTATTACCTAAGGGACCTCGCTTATTCTTTGCGATTAAGTAATGTGTGGCAGCTATTTGATCATCTGGTCCTGGGGGCTGGGAGTGTCCAGTTTGTGGGGAGGGGGCAGAGGGGTGGCAAAATGAAGTTGAGCACAAGACCCCAGAAATTGTAAATCTGCCAATGCTGCTACTTCCATCTCTAAAGGAAATGCAAATTAACAGGAGCTTTAATTCCTATCATCAATGACACCCTCAACAACAAAACACAATTATGATAAGCTGTTTAATAAAGTAACAATTTGTTCCCCAATGGATGAATTGGATAAATGTTCATCTCTAGCCCTCTGAGTGTATTAAATTCAGTGACTGTGAAATTAGAGGAAATGGACATCCAAATTCTCAATAATGCTCTCCTGATGAATAATGCACTGCACCAGGAGCGCTGAAGACAAATACATTTACTACAGTGATTTTATCCAGTAAAGTGGTTAAATCATGTACACCTGGGTGGCTTGATAACCACTGATGCCTGATAGGTGCTGGGTTAACTGATTCCAGCCATGACAACAGGAAAGACACTGTTCGATTCAGCTCGCTTGAAGTAAAGAGAGGAATTCAGTGCTTCCTCTATAATGGCCCAAATTTTCCTCTCAAAATGACTTTGAGGCCAATTGCCCTCATGGGCATTTATGTCCAAATAATCCAGCAACTTCAGATGAGAGGCAGATGCATAGTTAGACTCAAATATCTAAAGCTGCTCTGGTATCTTACTGTCTAGTTTACCATTGAACTGCATTGATTGGTGAACGTCGCTGTATTTGGGCAATAGATATGAACTAACTGAAGTTATATTTTGTCTGTTTCAGTTTGAAAACACTTATAAGTGTAAATACTGACAAATAATCTCTCTGGCACTAAAAATGACCTAACTATAAAGTTTTGCTTTTTCTGGTTTTAATTATTGTTGGAGGTTGTGGCCGGAATTTTCTGGCCGTTTGCTGGCAGCGGGATTCACTGGCCAAGGCGGCAATGCTGGTTTTTCCAGCGGCATAGATTCATAGAATGTACAGTGCAGAAGGAGGCCATTCAGCCCACCGAGTCTGCACCGGCTCTTGGAAAGAGCACCCTACCCAAGGTCAATACCTCCACCCTATCCCCATAAACCAGTAACCCCACCCAACACTAAGGGCAATTTTGGACACTAAGGGCAATTTAGCATGACCAATCCACCTAACCTGCACATCTTTGGACTGTGCGAGGAAACCAAAGCACCCAGAGGAAACCCACGCACACACGGGGAGGATGTGCAGACTCTGCAGACAGTGACCCAAGCCGGAATCGAACCTGGGACCCTGGAGCTGTGAAGCAATTGTGCTATCCACAATGCTACCGTGCTGCCCATGAGGTAGCTTCAATGGGAATTCCCATTGACAGAGTTGTGAGTAGAGAATCCTGCAACCAGCAAACAGCGCGCCGTCTCCCACTGCCGAGAAACCCATAGCTGGGAGTTCGGAGAATCCTGCCCTGTGTAAAATGTAAAATTCAATGTTACTTCACTTTCCCCATCTGTCTCTTTTTCTCTCTTACTTAATTCAGTCTTTATTTTGCCCACTTAGTTTTTCTTTCTAAACCTGGCTTGACATCAAATTCATCCGATCCAGCTTCCTTTTCAGTTGTTGCAATTTTAACTTCATAACTCCTCAATCTGATTATATAAGGAGATGCCCTGCAGATTTCCCAGTTCACTCAGGTCCCAGATGCCCCTTTTCCATCAGTGCAAATTTATCAGCTTGCATTTTCAGCAACTTGCCACGCAAACAAGCGTAACTCATGGAAGATGTCATTAGATGCCCCAGATTAGCAATGATGGCCCACTGCCATGATAATATGTCAGACCTCATGCTGGAAATGACACTTTCACTAGACCAGGGAGAGATTTACAACTCTTCTGTTCTTGATCTAAGTGTGATTGCAGGATTAGTACCACATCATGTTGAGATGGAGGATAGGTTTCAGTTGTGGTCAGACAGTTGCCGGGGCTTATTTTAAGTAGAATTGTTAAACAGTGGAGAGAGACAACTATAAAAACCACTTTATCTGTGTCGGATACAAAGCTGTTCCCAGAGGTCAAGGAACAGTTTCTGAGCCCACCACTCAATCATGCATTTTTATGTACGAAATTAAGACATTTCTGACAAGGACCTGAACAATTTACTATTGTGATGGTGACTATAATATTATGGAACAGGGTCTGCTGATTGAAAACAGATTGCATTTGAAAAATGAATGACTGGTGAATAATGTCTGCAAGGCAAGGTCAGAAATAACAATAACAGCTGGATCCTTGACACAAAGCCACAGTTTGTAATGCAAGGTGGAGAGGATTAGCAACAGGGAATTTTAAGCTTCAGCGCCTTACAGATAATGCTGCAGATATGTAGAGACGAACTGTTTCCGTTTTACTTGGACAGCAAAAAATTCAGTCAGTGTTCACTTATTTGTTTTTATTTTGCGATGGAAAATGAGCACAATTCCCAACTCCACCCCTCCTGGCTTTGGCCTGCAACTCTTTCAGCCCCAGGGAATGACATTCTGTTACAGGCTGTGGGTAGGCATTCTTGATCCCATAACCACAGCGTGCAACAGAGTTCCACCCCCAGGGCAGCAAGAGCACTACTGAGGAGCTGGGACTGGTAAAGAATAATTCCTCCATGAAGTAGGATAGGAAAGAGAAGAGAGAGAGAATAGCACTGTGAATTGGGAAGGATGAAAGCTTTCTTTACACTTCCATGAAGTACCTTGGGTATTTTTCTGCCCTTCAGGCACCAGTTTAGGAGAGGCGCCACACTGGCAATAAAAAATATAAATCTTAAAATCCCGGGTGGTGAAAAGTCTCCATTATCTGAGTGAGCAGGTAAGGAATTTGTTGGAGCACCTAGTTAAACAGGTCATTGCACCTTATTCTTGTTCTGACAGAAATTAACAGAAACCATTTTAAATTCACCACCTCCTTCATGGAAGATGTGTGATTGGCAAAGTAATGCTTTTGACCAGGATTCCAGGTGGTTGTGTCTTTGACAACCCCAATGCCTGGCTAATTTTGTGCATCAGGGTCAAGTCCAAATACAAGTGTTTGTAATGCTGAAGAGTGATCAAGTCCCATGATAAAGCTGCACAATTTACAATTGGCTTGGTAAATACATTTTCAAAATTATATGGGGTACATACAGTACCCCATTTGTATTGCATCAAGATACTGCCGATAATATTTGTTTCTCTCTCCTCACACATCCGTAGATTTTGATGTCACAATAGTACAAAAGCGGTACTGGGTTCCCATTGATATTGTGAACTTATCCCGAGCCCAGGATTTTAGATTGGGTCAAGGACACATCCATAAGGCAGGCAGAAGTTCTGCTCTGTCCTGAACCACAATCAAGAGGAGGCTGCTTTTGGAATAAAAAGGCTCCCCTCAAGAGACTTTTCACTTCATTACATTTTACTCTGATAGAATTTGAAGGACATTGAGAATTTAGGCCATGGGCACTGAAGCTTCAGGCAACTTGGATTATAAAGATCATCTGCATGTCTCAATTTATGAAAACTTACATCAATGGGCAGCACGGAGGCACAGTGGTTAGCACTGCTGCCTCACGGAGCCGAGTCCCAGATTCAATCCCGGCCCTGGGTCACTGTCCATGTGGAGTTTGCACATTCTCCCACTGTTAGCGGGAGTTTCGCCCCCACAACCCAAAAATGTGCAGGGTAGGTGGATTGGCCACGCTAAATTGCCCCTCAATTGGAAAAAATGAATTGGGTACTCTAAATTCATAAAAAAATGAAGATAGTGGCAGAATGGAGAATCAACCATTCAGATGGGAACCTAATCTTGATCAATCAACCTTTTGGCACATGTTTAAGGACACATGTATATATTATACATGATGATTCCCTTGCATCTTTTTCAGACATTCCTGAAAGTGTGTGAATCAGATTATCACAGTCTCTGTGCAGATGCATGGAAGAGATGCAGTATTGATTACAGTATTGATTACAGTATCTAGCAGAATTATTAGTCTCAGAGGAATATATTCTCAAAAAATGTTCACACCATGTTTGTTAGTGAGTAATGTATTTTTGAAGCAAACTGAGAAAGGCTCAGTTGAAGGGAATTAGATTTGATGGACGGGTTTCTCATTATATATGAATGACTTGGGCATATGCATTGATTGAGATCCTATGGTCAATTTACAATCCCCAGCAATCCCCCAGCAATGTATGTACATTTTCAAATGTAAATTAATTCCAACTCGATGATCCATTGATCATATAATTAAGCAAAGACGTACCAAAATGAGGCCGTGAAAAGTATCCTGTATGAAAGTTTGCTAAATGGCTCTTGCCTTCATCAGTGTGCTGGTGTTCCTGCCTTTTCCAGATCCAAGGGCTTTATCATGGTCCTCAGTCTGTTCTTTTGAAGGTTTTTGTTGTAGCTATTCACTTGGATACCCATTTCACTTTTTGATTTCGTCGAGAATGCTGTACGGTAAATGTACCCTCAGTTTTGTTTTTGTTTTAAGTAGCCAATATAGGGGGGGATATCTGGGTTATTGTGCTGCCGCCCAGGCTAAAAGGAAGATTGCAGCAGGCAACAATGGTTTGGGAACATGGGTTGGATTATACTGTGGGATGCTTCCTCAAAAAACAATTCCCTGCTACAGGATATCAATGGTGCACTCGATAATGGGCTTAAGCCTCATCGGATTGTTGATGAACTGGTATGCGAGGATGTAGCAGAGGGCCTTTTAGGCCACAGCACTTAAGTAGCTGGGTAAGAGCAATTAATGGTGGCATGGTGGACCGTGGCTGCAGCCTAGGAGCTAGGTATTTAACTGCAGCATCTGATGTAAATGATTGATGCACCATCAATTACCACAAAGACGAGACTAGTGAAATAATCGAGACTTTATTGAGCAAGATGTGGTGCCTCCTGTAGCTGGAACTAGAATGACTGCAGCACCAGCGAGCACACACATTTATACGCTGCCTACTGGGCGGAGCCAGAAGGCAGGGATTTACCCATGTACCTCTACTATACGGGCAGTGCCATAATACATGTAATATACTACTAGTTGTGACCACCACATTCAACCCCTGTTAAAAAAGAGTCCGGCGGGGGTTGTGGAAAACATTACAAATTAAGTCTGTCAGGGGCCTTGACCCCCCTCTGCGATCGCCTCACTCCTGGTGGTGATGTGGGCACCGACTTGGCCACCTGCGACTTCGGGAGCATGTTGTCCTCGTCTTCGTCACCCCTGAGTGGAACCAGTGGGAGGACGGACCCTACTGGGGCGGGGGCTGCAGTGAGGTTCGCTGGGGGGAGAGTGAGTGGCGCAGAGGTGAATGAGGCAACTGGGGGGGGAGGGGGGGGGGGTTGGCAGGTCGGGGGTTGTGGGGGGGATCCAGCGGGTGCCAGGTCCCGGAGGGAGACTGTGTCCTGTCCCCCGTCAGGGTGTGCCACGTAGGCGTACTGCAGGTTTGCATATAGGAGGTGGACTTTTTGGACCAAGGGGTCCGACTTATGGGCCCGCACATGCTTCCGAAGGAGGACGGGTCCAGGAACTGTCAGCCATGTTGGGAGCGAGACCCCGGGGGTGGACTTCCTGGGGAAGGCAAACACACGTTCGTGAGGGCTCTCATTAGTCGCAATGCAGACGAGCGATCGGATGGAGTGGCACGCGTCGGGGAGGACCTCCTGCCAGCAGGAGACCGGGAGATTTTTAGACCGCAGGGCCAGTAGGACGTCCTTCCAGACCGTCCCGTTCTCCCTCTTGATCTGCCCATTTCCCCGGGGGTTGTAGCTGGTCATCCTGCTCGAGGCAATGTCCTTGCTGAGCAGGAACTGACTCAGCTCATCGCTCATAAATGAGGATCCCCGATCGCTGTGGATGTAGGTGGGGAAACCTAACAGAACGGAGATGCTGTGGAGGGCTTTAATTACCATGGCAGAAGTCATATCGGGGTATGGGAATGCGAAAGGGAACCGGGAGTACTCATCAATCACGTTCAGAAAATACGTGTTGCAGTCGGTGGAGGGGAGGGGCCCTTTGAAGTCCATGCTGAGGTGCTCAAAGGGACGGGAGGCCTTGACCAGGTGCCCTCGATCTGGCCGGTAGAAGTGCGGTTTGCACTCTGCGCAGACCTGGCAGTCTCTGGTGGCGGTCCTGACCTCCTCAATGGAGTAGGGCAGGTTGCGGGCCTTCATGAAATGGAAGAACCTGGTGACCCCCAGGTGGCAGAGGTCATAGTGGAGAGCCCGGAGTCGGTCCACTTGTACACTGGTGCATGTACCGCGGGATAGGGCATCAGGGGGCTCATTGAGCTACCCCGGGCGATACAAGATCTCATAGTTATAAGTGGAGAGCTCGATCCTCCACCTCAAGATCTTGTCATTTTTGATCTTGCCCGCTCTTATTGAACATAAAGGCAACCAACTATTGGTCAGTGAGGAGAGTGATCTCCTGCCGGCCAGGTAATGCCTCCAATGCCACACAGCTTCCACAATGGCTTGGGCCTCCTTTTCGACAGAGGAGTGCCGGATTTCGGAGGCATGGAGGTGCGGGAAAAGAAGGCCACGGACCTGCCCGCCTGGTTGAGGGTGGTGGCCAGAGCTGTGTCCGATATATCGCTCTCCACCCGGAAGGGGAAGGACTCATCGACCGCGTGCATCGTGGCCTTGGCGATGTCTGCCTTGATGCGGTTGAACGCCTGGCGGGCCTCAGCCGTCAGTGGAAAAACTGGACTGAATGAGTGGGCGGGCCTTGTCCGCATAATTAGGGACCCGCTGGACATAATAGGAGAAAAACTCCAGGCGTCGTTTCAGGGCCTTGGGCAGTGGAGGAGTGGGAGTTCCATGACGGTATGGGACAATTGGGCGCGGCAGTTTTGACGCGGCCGTTTGGACGCAGCCGTTTGGGCGCCATGGGACAATTGGGCGCAGCCAATTTGGCGCGGCCGTTTGGGCGCAGACGACAGAAATTTTTTTAGTTTTTGTGGCTAGTAAATTGTTGCAAGTAAATTGTTGCAAGATTCAGTATCATTCGAAGGAAGGACTTAAAAGCAAGCTTAAAACTGTAAATTAAAAGATGAGCTTTAAAAAGTTTTTAAACTAACTTTATTGTAAATTAAAAACCTTACATTAGTTCATTTAGTTAAAAAGCTTAAATTAGTTCATTTAGTTTAGTTCATTTGGTAATTATGAGCAAGGCTCCTCAAGTACTCGATAGCATCCATGTTTTCAAATTTAAGAACAGTTTCATGTATTCTTTTATCTGCATCTCTATACTTTTTTAGTTTTTGTGGTGGTTCATGGCCGGCTAGTAACCTTTCATAATATGCATCTCTACCTTTCTGTACTTTACGCAGGCCATCAATTAGTTTCCACATGGTGGGATGATGCATGCCAAGTTCGTATTTCAATCGACGGTGGGCTGCCTCCGCATTATTGTTTGTGCGGTCTTCCCCGTTTAATGTTCTCTGATAAAGGTTCCAAATCTCAGGGCGAAATAAAGGTGTTCGTCTACCATTTCCTCGTCTGTTCAGACGACCAACATATGTATCTTCAAACCAGTTGAGTAAATCTTGAAGTTCTTGCGGCAGTTGGGTCGCGAAAGCATCCAGATATTCATCAATTTTGTTCAAAGGTACAAAAGCAATGGCAATAATCATTTTAGCTTTTAACGCAAAATCTGGATCAGTGTTATACAAACCACGGAACCCCATACTAGCTAGATGTTTTTGCATATTTTGAGCTAAATGAAAAAAACATCCTTTTATTTGAACATCAGGGAATATGCCTTTCATAGCACTGTGCGCAGTTTGTTCATAATCACAGACGATTGAACAGGGTTTCAAGTTGGGTTCGATTTCTTTCAATAATGCGAACATTCTCGCATATGTGGTGCGTTGCTTATTGGGCAAAAGAGAATGCGAATTGGTTTAGTTAAAAAATATATAAAAGATGGTGATAGAACGAAACACTTGTGACAGCAGACCCGCACCAGCAGCCAACTCAACTGAGGCTAATTTACAAATAAAGAAATGTTATTATGTCCAAAACGTCCGGCGCCAAAACGTCCGGCGCCAAAACAGCCGGCGCCAAAATGGCCGTGCCACAACGGCCGCGCCCAAATGGCTGCGCCAAAACGTACCTAACCCGTTCCATGAGGGGGCGCATGCGGTTGGGGTTGGGCCCTAGATCTCCATTTTCCACGACATAACCAGAGATGGCTAAGCGGTTGGTGCAGAACACGCACTTCTCCTTATTGTAGGTGGGATTAAGGAGTTTGGCGGTCTGGATGAATTTTTGGAGGTTTGCGTCGTGGTCCTGCTGATCATGGCAGCAGATGGTGACGTTATCTAGGTACAGGCAGGTGGCCCGCAGTCTGTACCGGTCAACCATTTGGTTCTTCTCTTTCTGGAAGACCGAGACCCCATTGATGACGCCGAAGGGAACCCGAAGGAAGTGATAGAGGCGGCCATCTGCTTCGAATGCAGTGTATTGCCGGTCCTCCGGGCGGATGGGGAGCTGGTGGTAGGCAAACTTCAGGTCCACTGTGGAAAAGACTTGATACTGCGCAATCTGATTGACCATGTCAGATATGTGTGGGAGGGCGTACGTGTCAAGCTGCGTGTACCGATTGATGATCTGACTGTAGTCAATGACCATCCTGTACATCTCCCGAGTCTTTACTACTACCACTTGAGCTCTCTAGGGGCTGTTGCTGGCCTCAATGACCCCTTCCCGCAGAAGCCACTGGACTTCCGACCTGACAAAGGTCCTGTCCTGGGCACTGTACCATCTGCTCCTAGTGGCGACGGATTTGCAATCCGGAGTGAGGTTCGCAAACAGGGAAGGTGGATCGACCTTCAGGGTCGTGAGGCCGCATACGGTGAGGGAGGGTAGGGGTCCGCCGAAGTTTAAGGTTAGGCTTTGAAGATGGCACTGAAAGTCCAGGCTGAGTAACAGGGCAGCGCAGAAATGGGGGAGGACGTAGAGCCGGAAGTTGCTAAACTCTACGCCTTGGACGGGGAGGGTCGCGATGCAGTACCCCCGGATTTCCACGGAATGGGATCCGGAGGCCAGGGAGATTTTCTGGATGACGGGGTGTACCGTGAGGGAGCAGCGCCTTACCGTCATGGGATGGATGAAGCTCTCTGTGCTCCCGGAGTCAAAGAGGCAGGTCGTCACGTGCCCATCGATCTTCACTGTCACCTTCACCGACGTAGCACTGGCTGCTTGAGGGCTCAGCTGCAGGCGATCAGGCTTGATGCGGAGATCCATCGTTTAAAAATCTTGCTCAATAAATTGATGCAATATCAATTACCACAAAGACGAGAGTAGTGGAATAATCGAGGCTTTATTGAGCAAGATGTGGTGCCTCCTGTAGCTGGAATCAGAATGGCTGCAGCACCAGCGAGCACACACATTTATACGCCGCCTACTGGGCGGAGCCAGCAGGCAGGGATTTACCCATGTCCAGTGCTGTTATACATGTAATATGCTACTAGTGGTGACCACCACAATGATCACAGATAATTGATATAGTGGAAGCTTTTGCAGTTTATTTATGGTTAATTTTTTTACAAGAAATAAAGATCGTGGGTGGGATTCTTCATTTGGGAGACTATGAGCAGGATTCTCCGTTCCCCGACGCGATTTCATAATCGGTCTTTGGGCTGGAAATCCCTTTTTACGACCAAATTGGGGACGCTGCCTGTTTTCAGATGCTCCAAACCCTCCAAGACGGCATCATCGAGGAGCGCGCCGCATGCCGTTGCAATGGCCTTAGGATGTTTACCTGAAGACCCTCCCCCAATGCTCCGCCCCTGATGGGCCGAGTTCCCAACTGCATGGGGGACGCGTAGTCTCAGCGGTCGGGCACCCGGCACGGTGGCCGCGGCTTGTGTCGGGGGGACTTCAGCGAGGGCTGGGGGGACTGCTGGGGGGTGGTCCAGGGGTGGCGAAGGGCTGTCCAGGATGGCACTATCTGGCAGGTCCTGCCTGCATGCGGTGGCGCCATGTTGTATGGTGTGCCCGCTGCACGTTGTCACCGTGCACATAAGCGGCCACCGACCCGGAAATTCTCCAGCCGTTTATATCGGGAAGGCCGTGCATTTTACGTAGCGCGACTTCTAGCCCCTCACTATTTGGAGGATCGCTGTTGGGGCCGCGATGATTTTTCCCACGTAACCTGCCACGGATCCTCCGGACATAGCCCCAAAATTGGAGAATCCAGCCCTTTGTTTTCCTGCTGGACCTGAATAGCACTAGTTTTACGCTCCCCTTGCGGTCGGAAAGCGGGAAGCAATTCAGTGTTTATGCATGGCATGGACTACGAGGGATTCCCAGGAAATCCCGCTATCGGGCCACCATCTTGTAAGGGTGGCCTGATAGCGGAGTCCCGTGGCTGGCAACCCCCAGCACCGCAAATGGCCCGGGACCCCCTCCTGCACCGCAAATTAGCACTGACCATCTCTGCCCCGCACCACAAATCGGCTCCGACCCTCCCCCACCACACGGCAGCTCCCACCTCCGGATTGCCAGAAAAGTAACTCATGTCTGGAAGCTGGAGGGCAGCTCCACCATTATAATGGAAGCATTATAGCTGTAATACTTTTTAAAACATTTCGAGTACCCAATTATTTTTTTTCCAATTAAGGGGAATTTAGCATGGCCAATCCACCTACCCTGCACATCTTTGGGTTGTGGGGACAAAAACCACGCAGACACGGAGAGAATGTGCAAACTCCACACAGACAGTGTAGCTGTTATACTTACCTTGCAGCTCCACATGTCAATTCCTTTGAAGGAGAGCAGCTGTATCTACGTCTGGTTCCCACAGATCCACTGGCTGTAATCCATTCATGGATTTTGAGTCGTGGTTTGTGATTGACAGCTTGTAAAAAACATCTGCATCTTTGATCCATTCCTCGGCCTGTTTAATGGCTGGCTCTCCATCCTGAGTGGTTGCCACCTACCCCTCTGTGGCACGCTCTGCTGCTGCTGCTTCCACCTCCTCGAGCAGCTCCAGCTCATACAGCCACAGGGCCTCCCCCATCCAGCAGGAAGGCCACCATTGCTGGTTGAATTTTAATATCCATTGTCTTCAGAGGGTGAAAGGCCGACATGTTAGCATGGTGCGTACCCCCTTTTCCAACCAGGTCCGACAGGCTACATGGTGGCCCCATGGTGCCATGGTGGCACTGCGGGCTGTGTCCCCACATGCACCCCCCTCCCCCCCCCCGTCTCTGCACCTTGGACCCGTCTCAGCGGCCCCCGCGCAGCGCATCCGTAGGGGCTACTGTGGGTGTTGCCCTTGAGTTGGCCGCATGTTGCTCCACTGGAGGGTGTTGTCCAGGTGGGAGCAGGTATGGCAGAGGGGGGATGCGGGTGTGTGTGGGGGGGGGGGGGGGGGGGGGGGGGGGGGGGGAGGGGGGGAGCTGGGAGCACCCATACAGCCGGTGTCACTCTGCAGAACCACGGATCAAGGTGGGTGGTCAGTGGCGTGCGCAGAAAGATGGCTGCCTTGTGGGCCGCGGCAATGGTGGTCGGAGCCTGGACAGCGCCGCAGTCCCATGGGGGGGGGGGTCACCTCGGGGGGGGGGGGGGGGGGGGGTCACCCCGGCCACTCGGCCTGTTCCCCAGGTACCCCCCCTCCCAGACCTGGCAGGACCCCCCATCCCCACCCCAGCCTGCCTGGATAGTGTCCAGCCTGGCAGCCTACAGTCGCTCCTCTCTGTGTCCTACCTCCTCTCTCTCCCTCATCCGCCACAATGGCAGTTTCACGATATGTGAAAGCACAAGCGAACCGCACAGTGGGGAACTTGGCCCATCAGAGGTGGAGAACCGTGGACTTCTGATGGCGGTAATGGAGTGAGTGGTGGGACAAGTGGTAGCTTTTTGCGGCCTTTTTCCCGATTTGCAGTTAGAATTGTGAAGGAAGAAGGTGTAGGAGAGTGAGCAGAGGAGACTAACCCACCAGTTTTTGGAGCTGCAGACTAGAAGTGCCCAAAAAAGAAGAAATCAGTTGGTTGTAGCGGGTGTGGAGCTGGCAACGCACGCGGAGATGGCAGAGGGGCAGGTGTCTGCCCTGCCGGCCCAGTGGTCGATGGAGCAGCTGATGAGCTTCTTGAACGAGAAGGTCAATCAGCAACAGAAGGAAATTTTGGAGGACCTGGCCCGGGCGGTGGACTCAATCAAGGCGGTGGCTAACCGCGTTGAGACGAGACTGGCAGCCCAGGGACAGGCGATCCAGAAGTTGGAGGAGCTGGCGGGGGAGCATGAGTCCACCTCGATGGCAGCAGAAGCGACTGCAGGAAAAGGTGGAGGATCTGGAGAACCAGTCACGCAGACAGAACTTTCAGATTGTGGGTCTGCCGGAAGGGTGCGTAGGAGTGGATGCTGCTGCTGTGGGGATGATGCTTGAGAAGCTGCTTGGGGAAGGTGCGTTTGACCGGCCTGATGCGCAAGTCGCGGGGGGCCGTGCCACCGAGGGCGATAGTGATGAGGTTGCATCGGTTCCTTGATAAGTAGCGTATCATGAGGTGGGTTAGACAGATGAGGCATTGCTCCTGGGAAGGTGGCGAGGTCCGTGTATACCAGGACATGGGTGCAGAACTGGCTAAGGGAAGGGCGTGCTTCAACAAGTTCAAGGCTGCCTTACACAAAAAGGGCATAAAATTCGGTCTACTGTACCCGGCTCGCCTATGGGGGCCGGGAGCTGTATTTTGGCTCGTTGGAAGAGGTAGTGGAATTCATGAGAGACAGTGTACTGGCAGGAGAAGGAGGACTTTGAACTTTGGTGGAGGAGATGTGAAATTACTGTACTGTACTATAGAAAAATGTTGTTTTTGGTGTTCGAGGCGATGTCCTTTTCCCTTTTCCTTTATTTTCCTTTATTCCCTTTTTCGGCTTCTGGTTTGTTTATCGTTCTTTGTTAAGGGATGGGGTTGGTTCCTGTCTTCGGGCTTAGGGATGGGTTCTTTGTTTCTTTTCTTTCTTCTTTTCATTGTTTGCATTGTTATTTGAATGGGGGGGGGGGAGGGGAAAGAAAATCAGTGGGGGGTAGGGTGCCAGGCGCCAGAGGCAGGGTGTTGCTCGTTCTGGTGAGTGTGCTTTACATTCAATTGGCTCCGTTTTATTCCCTAGCTCTAGAGTCGCCAGGTATCCTTATGATACCACCACGAGGTTCAAGTTCAAGTTCAGGTCAATAACTCAATCCACCAGTTAGTAAGGTTCAATCAAACACATTTATTATTTACACAGTAAATCGATACTCATGCAACTAATACTAACGGACTAAACTATTCCTACCACTATGAGCCAATACTTATCTTCGATAAGGGAACCCACTGGATCAGGGAACAATGGCCTCTCGTTCTGTCCTGAGACTGCAGGCTTCCCAGTTAGTACGGGCGGGCTAAGGGGTCAGGAGTGTCTATTCTCGTAGCGAGCGTTGGTTGGACACTTACTTGTCGGTGTAACTGTTGGCCAGGCCTCTCCTTCTCACGTTCAAGTTCTTAGAGAGCTGCTGCAAAGGTGTTCTGCTGGAAGGGCCGGCTAAGAGAGCGAGTTAAACTTGGGACCTGACTTTTATAGGTCCCAGGGGCTTCGTGCCCTTTTGGGCGGACCCCGACCCTACTGTCAATCGATTGGGTCTCATCCCAATCGATTGGTACGAATCCCCCAATACTGAAGCTGTCCCTCGATCGCGGGGCGGTTCTTCCCAACTGGTTTGTTTCCTTTTGTTTCAGTCCCCATTGGTGCCGGGAAGTCTGACCTGCCATAGAATGTCCCAATTGTAGCTAATCGTTCCCGGGGATCGCTTCATTAATATGCAAACTGCTCTCTGCTTTCTTTGCAGCCAGAATACACACGAACCTCTGCAAACTGCTTGTCTCTTTATAATTGTCCAGTTTTCCCTGAAACCTTTGTAAATCGCCATTTTGGGTCGGGAAGTGGCCAACTTCGGTGGCTACAAGGGGCTGCAAGACCAGCTGGGCGGGATAGTTCATGGAAGCAGAGTGGGGGGGAGGGGGTTTGGGGGGGAGTTTGGGGATCTGGGAGAGGGGACTGTGGTAATAGCACTGTATATATATGTGTGTGCCTCTATTAGGGGATGTACAATAGTACCTGCTATTGCAGGTTTGTCGGTAAGCCCCTGCATAGTTTGTCGGTAAGCCCTTGCCGGCTAGCTTCGCCCACAGGGAGCAGTATAATTATCCATGAGGTCTCCTGAGCTGCCATTTTACAGCTCCACTTAAGGGAATGACATCTCACGGTAATAAAGCCTATTTTGTACCGTTTCGTGTTTCTGTGTGCAATTGTTAGCGCATCAATTTATTACCGTGAGATTTCCCTAATCACGGACATCAGAATAAAACCCGACCGCCTGCAGCTGGATCCGCAATCGCCAAAAGCCAGGAAAGACTTTAACCACTGGCTGGCTGTCTTCGTGGCCTACATCACCTCCGTGGACACTGCACCATCGGAAGCTCAGAAAATTCAACTACTTTACTCAAGGTTGAGCTCCAGCATGTTCCCGCTGATACAGGATGCGCCTACTTATGCCCGGGCTATGGAACTGCTCAAAGAAAATTATGTCCAGTCGACAGACACTCTGTTTAGAACATAGAACATAGAACAGTACAGCACAGAACAGGCCCTTCGGCCCTCGATGTTGTGCCGAGCAATGATCACCCTAACGCATCCACTCTATGCCAGTAACCCCCCCCCATTAACCTTATTTTTTTAGGACACTAAGGGCAATTTAGCATGGCCAATCCACCTAACCCGCACATCTTTGGACTGTGGGAGGAAACCGGAGCACCCGGAGGAAACCCACGCACACACGGGGAGGACGTGCAGACTCCGCACAGACAGTGACCCAGCCGGGAATCGAACCTGGGACTCTGGAGCTGTGAAGCATTTATGCTAACCACCATGCTACCATGCTGCCCCAAATGCATTTTGCGATGCACGTACTCTCCACTCGGGTCCAGCAACCGGGTGAGTCGATTGAGGACTTCTGGCGGGCCCTTATCCCTCTAGTACGGGACTGCAAGTGCCAGGCCATCACGGCTACGGAACATTCGAATCTCCTCATGCGAGATGCTTTTGTGACGGGGATTGCATCGGACCCCTTCCGGCAATGACAGCTGGAAGGGGCCGCGCTCAATCTAGCAGCGACAAAGACTTTAGCGCTCTCTATGACGGCCGCTTCCCGTAAAGTGCAGTCCTACCCCGCCCGCTGCGTGGCCCACCCATCCTATCCCTCGTGGACCCCGCTACCAACCCCCCGACTGGGGCCGTTCCCGCGCAGTATGCCTGCGCTACTCGCCATACCGCGCACCCTGGGGGTCCCAGCTGCTACTTCTGCGGCCAACAGAAGCACCCCCCGCCAGGGCTGCCCGGCCCACGCTACGACCTGCAAATCTTGTGGCAAGAAAGGCCACTTTGCAGCGGTGTGTCAGGCCCGCGCTGATGCCTCTATCGCGCCCGACCTCTCACCCTCTCCCCAACCGATTGCACAATGGGCCCCGCTGTCCCCAGCTCCCGGGGTCACGTGCGATCAGTGGGTGCCGCCAGCTTTCGCCGCCCCCGTAATGTGTGCACCATGGGCGCCGCCATCTTGTCCCGCCCCCTTAACATGCGCTCCATGGTTGCCGTCATCTGGCCCCGCCCCCACAACGTGCGCTGCATGGGCACCGCCATTTCCTTCCCACAGGTACTCCGGACGCCGCCATTTTGTCTTCCCCTCGGGACTGGATCACGGGACCCGGGTCGCTGCCGCTACGCATCGGAATCTTCGGACGATCGCCCGCTACTTGCCTCCATGACGCTCGACCAATCCCGCCCTCGCAACCTGGCCACCGCTTCAATGACAGTGCTCATCAACGGCCACGCGACCTACTGTCTACTTGACTCCGGGAGCACCGATAGCTTCATTCATCCAGACATGGTAAGGCGCTGTTCCCTCGTGGTCCATCCCGCCAACCAACGGATCTCCCTGGCCTCCAGATCCCTCTCTGTCCTGATCCGGGGCTTCTGTCTGGTCAGACTCACCGTACAAGGCGTGGAATTCAGCCGTTTCCGCCTGTACATTCTCCCCAACCCCTGTGCGACATTTTTACTGGGCCTGGACTTCCAATGTAACCTCCAGAGCCTCACCCTCAAATTCGGCAGACCCTTACCCCCACTCACCATTTGTGGCCTCACGGCCCTCAAGGATGACCCTCCCTCTCTCTTTGCCAATCTGGCTGCAGATTGCAAACCCATCGCCTCCCGGAGTAGACAGTACAGCACCCAGGACAAGACCTTCATCAGGTCCGAAGTCCAGCGGCTGCTTAGGGAGGGTATTATCGAGGCCAGCAATAGCCCCTGGAGAGCTCAAGTGGTGGTGGTTAAAACTGGGGAGAAACACAGGATGGTCGTGGACTACAGCCAGACCATCAACCGGTACACGCAGCTCGACGCGTACCCCCTCCCTCGCATATCTGATATGGTCAATCAGATTGCACAGTTCCGGGTCTTCTCAACAACTGACCTGAAATCCGCCTACCACCAGCTCCCCATTCGTAAATCAGACTGTCCCTACACTGCCTTCGAGGCGGACGGTCGCCTCTATCAATTCCTTAGGGTTCCCTTCGGCGTCACTAACGGGGTCTCGGTCTTTCAATGAGAAATGGACCAAATGGTTGACCGGTACGGACTGCGGGCCACGTTTCCGTACTTAGATAATGTCACCATCTGCGGCCATGACCAGCAGGACCATGACGCCAACCTTGCCAAATTTCTCCACACCGCATCTCTCCTCAATCTAACTTATAACAAGGAGAAGTGCATATTCAGCACAGACTGCTTAGCCATCCTCGGCTACGTAGTCCAAAACGGACTACTGGGGCCCGATCCCGACAGCATGCGCCCCCTCATGGAGCTTCCCCTCCCTCCACTGCCCCATGGCTCTCAAACGATGCCTCGGGTTCTTTTCTTACTACGCCCAGTGGGTTCCACAATACACGGTCAAGGCCCGCAATCCAGTCCACGCAATTTCCCCTCACGGCCGAGGCACAACAGGCCTTCGCTCGTATTCGCTCAGACATAGCCAAGGCCAGGATGCACGCAGTAGATGAGACCACTGCCCTTCCAAGTAGAGAGCGACGCTTCAGATGTCGCCCTTGCCACTCTAAAGCAGGCAGGCAGACCCGTGGCATTCTTTTCCCGCACCCCCCGTGTCTCCGAATTTCGACATTCCTCAGTTGAAAAGGAGGCCCAGGCTATCGTTGAGGCGGTGTGGCACTGGAGGCATTACCTGGCCGGCAGACGGTTCACCTTCCTCACTGACCAACGGTCGGTTGCCTTCATGTTCAACAACACGCAACGGGGCAAGACCAAAAACGATAAAATCTTGCGGTGGAGAATCGAGCTCTCCACCTATAATTACGAGATCTTGTATTGCCCCGGCAAGCTCAACGAGCCCCAAGACGCCCTCTCCCGAGGTACATGTGCCAGCGCACAAGTGAACCAGCTCCGTGCCTTGCGCGAGAGCCTTTGCCATCCGGGGGTCACTCGTTTGTACCACCTAATCAAAGCCCGCAATCTGCCCTACTCCGCCGAGGAAGTACGGACAGTCACCAGAGACTGCCAGGTCTGTGCGGAGTGCAAGTCACACTTCTACCGGCTTGACCGCGCGCGCCTGGTGAAAGTGTCCCGACCCTTTGAACGCCTCAGCGTGGATTTCAAAAGGCCCCTCCCCTCCACCGACCGCAACACCTACATCCTTAGTGTGGTCGATGAATTCTCAAGGTTCCCCTTCGCCATTCCATGCCCGGATATGACGTCTGCCACCGTCATCAAGACCCTCGATTCCATATTCGCTCTGTTCGGTTTCCCCGACTACATCCACAGCGACAGGGGATCCTCATTCATGAGCGATGAGCTGCGTCAGTTCCTGCTCAGCAGGGGTATCGCCTACGGCAGGACGACCAGCTACAACCCCCGGGGAAACGGGCAGGTAGAGAGGGAGAACGGGACGGTATGGAGGGCCGTCCAGTTGGCCCTACGGTCCAGGAGCCTCCCAGCCGCTCGCTGGCAGCAGGTCCTCCCTGATGCGCTCCATTCCATTCGGTCACTGCTATGCACCGCTATTAACAACACACCCCATGAACATGTTTTTACCTTCCCTAGGAAGATTACATCCGGGGTGTCGCTCCCGACGTGGCTCACAGCTCCAGGGCCGGTCCTACTTCGTAGGCATGTCAGGCTCTACAAGGTGGACCCTCTGGTGGACAGGGTATGCCTGTTCCACGCGAACCCCCAGTATGCCTACGTGGAGTTCCCCGACGGCCGCCAGGATATAGTCTCGCTCAGGGACCTGGCTCCCTCGGGTGCCAATCCCACGCCCACACACCTCCCCACCCACGCGCCACCCTCCTTTTCCCCGGCGCCCCCAACATCAGCCCCACCAGGTCCATCCCTCGTTCCCCTGCCCACACTAGAGGACATGGAAGATTTCGACACGCTCCCGGAGTCGTCCAGCCACTGGCCAGCACCAACACCGCCACCACCGATGCTGTAGATGCCGACACCACCTGTGCAGACGTCGCCACCGCTGCTGCGTCGCTCTCAACGAACCGTCAGACTCAACCTATGACGGGCACCGGGTTGCAAGATGGACACCTGATTTTTTTCTCCCCCCCCCTCTGTAAATAAATCACTGCTTATGTATTATAGTTTCACGTCACCCCGCCGGACTCATTCTTAACAGGGGGTGAATGTGGTAATACCACTGTATATATATGTGTGTGCCTCTATTAGGGGATGTACAATAGTACCTGCTATTACAGGTTTGTCGGTAAGCCCCTGCATAGTTTGTCGGTAAGCCCCTGCCGGCTAGCTCCGCCCACAGGGAGCAGTATAAATATCCATGAGGTCTCCTGAGCTGCCATTTTACTGCTCCACTTGAGGAAATAACATCTCACGGTAATAAAGCCTCTTTTGTACCGTTTCGTGTTTCTGTGTGCAATTGTTAGCGCATCAGGGACAGTACTGCTGACAGGGCTGGGGCCTTTAAAGTGGAGGAGGAGGAGGGTTGATGATGGTGGACGCCTGTGGGTGGGCCAAGGGAGGTGCGGGGCATGGGCCTAGAACTGGCCTAGATGAGGCTATGGCAGATTGGCGGGTGTGGGGGAGTGCAGGGTCACGTGGAACGTTTGTGGACAGAATGTGCCAGTCAAAAGGGCTCGTGTGTTCGTGCACTTGAGGCAACTGAAGGCGGATGTGGCCATGCTGCAGGAGACACATTTGAAGGGGGCGATCAGATTAAGTTGAGGAAAGGATGGGTTGGGCAAGTGTTTCATTCGGGGTTAGACTTTAAAGAGAGGGGGGTGGCGATTTTGCTCAATAAGGTGGCATTCGAGGTGGGGAATATAGAGGCGGACCCGGGGAGGAGATATGTTTTAGTTAGTGGGAAACTGAAGGTGTTGGTGAATATTTCAGCCCCGAACTGGGATGACGTGGAATGCATGAGACAGGTGCTGGGGAGGCTGCAGGACCAAGTTTTCTGGAGGTGGAGGACACGTGTGGCCACTATGGGGGAATCATCTGCACATGTTCTGGGCGTGTCTGAGGTTGAGGGGTTTTTGGCAGGGATTTGCGGACATCATGTCCGAGGGGACTTTTTCCCAGGGTAGAGGGGTCAATTACTAGGGGGCATAGGTTTAAAGTGCGAGGGGCAATGTTTAGAGGTGATGTACGAGGTAAGTTTTTTACACAGAGACTAGTGGGTGCCTGGAGCTCACTGCCGGAGGAGGTAGTGGAAGCAGGGACGATAGTGACGTTTAAGGGGCGTTTTGAAAAATACATGAATAGGATGGGAATAGAGGGTTACGGACCCCAGAAGTGTCGAAGATTTTAGTTAAGATGGGCAGCATGATCGGCGCAGGCTTGGAGGGCCAAAGGGCCTGTTCCTCTGCTGTACTTTTCTTTGTTCTTTGTGCTTTGTTTGTCCTTCAAGGGAGGGTTACTCCGAGTCCAGTGGTGGAGATATTCGGAGTGTCGGAAGATCCAGGAGCCCAGGCGGAGAGGAAGGCCGACGTTTTGGTCTTTGCTTCCCTGGTGACCTGGAGATGGATTCTGCTGGGATGGAGGGACTTGGAGCCCCCTAGGTCGGGGGTGTGGGGAAGCGAGATGGCGGCGTTTCTCAGGTTGGAGAAAATCAAATTTGCCTTCAGGGGTTCGTTACAGGGGTTCATTCGGAGGTGGCAGCCGTTCATCGACCTCTTTAAGGAAAATTAGTCTGTCAGAAAGTGGGGGGAGGGAATGGGGGGGGGGGAAGGGGGGAGGCACAGAAGTGACGAATAGCGGAGGAAAACTAACGAAGGGAGGGCCGTGAGACGGAGTGTTTATATGGACCACGTTGGTTGGGGTCTATGTTTGGGGGGGGATGTTTATGGCATTGTTGTTTTTTTTGTCTTAGTTGGATTGTTCAGTTTAAAAGTGTTAAAATTCTAAATGCCTTAATAAAATATTTAGAAAAACAAGAGGTGGAGAATCGCGGTGTCCCGGAGAATACCGGGTCTGGCCCGCTAATGATATGCAAACGGTGTTTACTGCGTGTGCGTTTGGGACCGTATTGACATCGAGGTGATGGAGGATTGCAATTTGGCATTAAATCGGAGTCCGCTGCGATTTTGGCGTTGGAACCTATTCTCCACCCAATCGCATTTGCCGTTTTCGGCATCAACCAAAGGAAAATCCCACCCTATGTCTTTTGAGGGGTGGATGCCATCGGGTTGTAGCAAAGGAGATCCAGCCGAGGGTTTAAATCACTGCAGGCAAAAAGAAGGGAGAACATCCGACCGCATCCGCTGGTCGCCTATGGATTCATTTCATGGCAGTCTACGGACAATTGAACCGCGCACACCTAAATGAGGAGGACACCACTAAATGGTCCCGCACCTTAGTCTCGCATGCAACAGACGCAGGTCAAAAGGCTTGTGTGAACTACAACCCCGCAGACCGCACACAAAGAAGTTTGGGTATTGAAACGACTTTCCAGAGCATGGGAACAAACCCAACACCGACAGACAGATCAGGACGATATGGAAGCAAACATGCACCCAGTTAGGACTAGCCAGAACCCAGCATGAATAAACGAGGGTAGACACGAGGGACAGCACCCCAGAGCACAGGCACCACGAGATTCTTACAATTGTGGTCACATGGGACATTACGCCCGCAACCACCGACAAAACCCCCCGAACCAGCAACAATACCAACGACCAAACCTCCCAGTTAGGAACACCACCTAGGAACAATGTTAGGCCCGTGCATAATGTGATCGCCCGTTCAGACAACTTAGCGTTTAATTCCACAGATTGACGGTGTTTCGACTCCCCAACTTGGGTCTGTGACAAACGCTGGGACAAATCAGGCAGACCAGTAGTTACAGGCACAGTCCGGGGACATACAGTTGATTTCCTTTGGGACACAGGAGGATCCTGCACCACTTTGAACTCCTCCACCATGTTACAACAGGACAAGTGGCTCACCACAGACACCATCACCGTGAATGGATTCACCAGCCACATACAGCAAGGATTATCACAGCTCCCATACCCATTCAGATAGGGAACATTGGCACCAAGCACCCCGTTGTTTTAGTTGACTTACCCCAAATAGCAGAGCACATTTTAGGCATTGATTTTATGAGCTCTCATAACCTTTTGTTTGACCCAGTAAACAAATGTGTATGGCGAATGGCCAAAACAGCAAGGGCTCCAGCTATGCTCACAGTAGGGGATTATGAAAACAGGATTTTCTCAGTAGGGGACTATTGGTTTAATCCACAAACAATTAGGGAGGTCCTCATAAAACACAAAGCTTCATTCACACAACACAAACACGACTGTGGGAAGATCCCAGGTACTGTAAAGATTTCAGGTCCCGATCAAAGCCGCAAAAGCAATACGGTTTCCCACAGCAAGCCGAGGGTGAGATTTCAAAGGTTATTAACAGTTTGCGAGACCAAGGAGTTATTTGACCCATAGCATCCACAAATAATGCCCAATTTGGCCCGTAAAAAAGCCCGATGGTTCATGGTGACTAACAACCGACTACCGAGAACTTAATAAGGTGACCCCTTTAGCGGTCCCCACCGTTGCCATGAGTTCCGCGCCCATGCTCAAACAGGGAGCACAGGCAACGTACTTCACAGTGCTGGACATCAGCAATTGGTTTTGGCCCATACCGTTAGACAAGGCCTTTCAGTATAAATTTGTGTTTATGTTTCAAGGGCAACAGTACACGTGGACATGCCTCCCACAAGGATTCCATAACTCCCCCTCCATTTTCCACCGACAATTGGCCAACGGACTTTCTAAATTTTCCCGACCCGAATGCCTCATACAATATGTGGACAATTTGCTCTTGCAAGCGGACACAAAAGAGGAACACGTAGAGCTCTTAACTGAATTATTAGGCCTACTGCAATCCATCGGATGCAAGGTCAACCCCAAAAAGGCCCAGATTTTAAAGGAAAAGGTTCTTTATTTAGGCACCATCATCACCCATGGGAAGAGAGAAATTGAGCAAAAACAGATCGAGTCCATCATTAAATTGCCCCTGCCCCAAAATGTCACTGCACTCCGGTCATTCCTAGGTTTGGTAGGATATTGCAGAAATCATATAGATGTTTTTGCCACTAAAGCAGCCCCACTCTCAGAGCTCCTTAAAAAGAACGCCCCATGGGAATGGCTTCCGCAGCACAAAGACGCCATTGATTTAAAACGCGCCCTAGGCACAGCCCCCGTTTTACAAGTTCCAAACCCAGACTTGCCCGATGCCATAGAAGTAGCAACCACTGATCAAACCCTATCAGCAGTACTCCTGCAAGAACGACACAATCACTTAGGACCCGTAGCCTATGCCTCAAGAGTATGAGACCCCGTAGAGCAGCCTGTGAACGGCACTTGCTTTCAATCTTTTGGGCAGTACAGTACTTTGCGTAAATCACAGGCCTCAACCCAGTCACGACCTTGACCAAGCACACCCCCACGCAACTATTGCTGGACGGTAGATTAAAGGACGGTTCAGTCAGCCAAATCAGAGCAGCTCACTGGACACTATTGTTACAAGAGCTGTTACGGTAAAACGCACCAAGACCCACACATTTATGGCCAATAATCTCCAATATGCAGGGACCCCATATGAGTGGCAGAGGATCGCAGCCCAACACCACACAGTACCCTTTATCCCAAAGTCACTACACCCAAGAGCAGGCAGTAAGACACAGGATTCCCAAACCACAGAGAATACTTAAAACATTTATGTCGACGGTTCGTGTACAATCAAAAATGGAGTTAGAATTACTGGTTGTGGAATTTACGTGGAAGACGCGCAGGGATGCCCACCAGAAGAGATCTCTTTAAAATTGCCCAGCCACCTAGGTTCAGAAGCAGCAGAACTCGCAGCCATAGTCTATGTAATTCAGCACCCTGACTCTTTTCCAACCCCCGCAGACATACACTCGGACAGCCTGTGTGTGTGCAATAGTTTAACAGAATTCCTGCCCCTCTGGGAATCTTGAGGTTTTGTTTCAGCCGATGGAAAACCCCTACCCTCTGCTCCGTTGTTAAAGCAGGGGCTGGTTTAGCACAGGGCTAAAGAGATGGCTTTTAAAGCAGACCAATGCAGGCCAGCAGCATGGTTCAATTCCCGCACCAGCCTCCCCAAAAGGCGCCGGATTGTGGCGACTAGGGGCTTTTCACAGTAACTTCATTTGAAGCCTACTTGTGACAATAAGCGATTTTCATTTCATTTCATTTCATTTCACATTCTCAAGACAGCCTCAGATCGCACATACGGTATTATTAAAGTAAGAAGCCATCATCGCTCCTCCCCACCCGGTAAAGTAAAAGCAGACGCCTTAGCCAAAGCAGGATCACGCCATGGTCACTTCTGGCAGCCACCAGAAAGCGAACCGATACACTCAGTCCAGGTTTCCCAGACCAATATTGAGGATCTATCTCAAGCCCAAAAAGCAGACAACACACTCAAACAGGTTTTAGACGGCAACTTCCCAGCCCCCTATGATAGATGGAAGGACGCACTAACTGTACAGGGTGGCATAGTTTTCAAAATCGGAATTTATGTGGTCCCCACCCAGGACAGAAACCAGCTCATTTACCAATTTCATGATGGACATGGACATCAGGGGATAGACAATACCATTGCCCATTTAAGACCTTTGTGTTGATGGCCCCATTTAAAAAGCAATGTAACCCATTATGTCGCGAATTGCCTTATCTGTGCTCAGAACAATCCCGAATGTTACTCAAAGAAAAGACGATTACGTCAGACCCGACCTGTGAATGGCCCTTGGACAAATATGCAAATAGACTACATTGGCCTCGTTCCCCCTTGCAGAAACGGATTCAAGTACGTGCTGGTTGTAATCGACACCTTTACTAAATGGGTAGAAGCATTTCCCTCACGGACAAACACAGCAAAGACCACCACTAATGTTTTGACCCAACAGATATTCACACGCTGGGGTCTCCCCCGCAGCATTGAGTCAGACCAAGGTTCCCACTTCACCGGCAGAGTCATGAAAAAGGTTTTAACAATTTTTGGGATCAGGCAGAAATTCCAGAGAGCATATCACCCCCAATCCCGTGGCATTGTCAAGAGAATGGATCGAACTTTAAAAGCGACCATTAGGAAGATGGTGCAACAGAACAATACCACGTGGCACAGGGTCCTCCTATTTGCTCTCATGTTATTCGGAACATCGTTTCCAGTTCAACAGGTTTCACCCCCCACACTCTCATGACTGGATGGCTCATGAAGGGTGTTGAATATTTATTAGGCCTCGATTTGGCAAGCCCTACAGTAACTGCCCTCACCCACGAAAAAGCAGTCCAAAAGGTTACAGGTAACATTAAAGCGGCACAACGCGCTGCAGCTGTCCGATTAGGTGCTAGGAGGAAGCAGAGTAAAGCCTGCTTTGACAAAATGGTCCACCCCGTAGAGTACACAGTTGGTCAACAAATAATGGTTTCACTTTACAACCCCAGTTCTTTCCTATCCCACAAATTTGCAGGACCCTACTCTATATCAGACAAAGTGAGCCCCTCCGTGTACAAGATAACATACCCCAACGGTAAAACTGGTTTGTTCCACATTAACCAACTCAAAGTCTACGGATCCCAATGTAGCCACTCCCACCATATCTCTCTGGCAATAGAAGACGATTACGCCCCGCCCATCAACAACCTAGTCCAACCCCTACGCCAAACCCTCCCCCAGCCATGCCGGCATTTTCCCTTGTCTATGCCCACAGACCTGACCTTGTTTCCACCCACAGGTACAGACTTTCACTTTGAACTTGACTCCGACGACAGCGAGAGCCTCCCGGATTTGATTACTATCCCTGAACACTGGCGCGATCACTCTGCCCCCAGTCACCCCAGCCCCCGGAACCACGACGTAGATATCTTTGACCCCCTATATGCCTTCCCCCAGCCACCGCCACAGCCACCGCCCGACCACAGTAACTTGCCCTCCACTCCCACCGCCCCTACGCCTCATGACAAAGAAGCCTCTCTTTGGCACCGTGACAACTCTTGCAGACTAGTAAGGCACGACGATTCTAATTATCCGACGGCCCATGCGGCCAAGGCACAGAAATGGCAGACACGAATCTGGCAACCGGGAGATTGTGATGATTCAGATACTGACTCTCGTTTCAGTAATGCCTTTACAACACTGCTTGGTACAGAACCCTGAGGTGTCCAGATGATGAGAAAGAGACACCGCCTAAGTATTAAGGTGTCCAAGTTCTGATGGAGCCTGCCCGCCTTTTTCCTTGTTCTTTTTTCTACGACATGGTTTAATTCATGTCGCCCGACACACGATTACTCTTCTGATTCGAGGGTACGAGACCCAATGCCAGTTAAAGGCACAAGTTTGTTGAGAAACAGATCACTGTTCTCCCAGTCTTTGTGACAAGTTTCCACACTACTACGAACTCTTACCATGCACCCAGGTCACCCAGGTAGACAGTAACGGCACTGATCCCCGCCCTACCTGAGGACCCGAAATGCATCCGGTCAGTGAAGCTCGGGTAGTGGAGTAACGGCACTCACCCCTGCCCTACCCGGGGATTCCACTCATTCTTATACCCCAGTGGCCCACACGCACCAATGTTTCCTTCACTTCATACGCTCTGGAATGGTTCTCTACACTCTGCACTGTCTTTGGCAAGCCTTAGTTTCACCTTCTCTGCTCTCCTTTTGGTTGTGGTATAAAGAATGCAGTTTGCCACATTCCATACACTCACCCCTTCTTTCCTTTACCTTCTGCGACCCCCTGGTCGCTCCCCACCTGCTATTTACACATATGGCACAATTGGTTGCTATACATGCTGCTACACGCGAACTACCTTTAATCTCTGGGATGAAACTCTATAAAACTGGCCGCCCTGAAAGTCGGCTGGTTAAGATAATCCTCAACCACCACTGGTTGCAAGTAAAGAAAAGACAGGTCGAAGAAATTGTCCGCCCACTCCCCGTATCGACCACAAGCTGCGAGAGTCTCTGTACTTTAAACATTTGCATTTCTTGTCTCTCCAAAATGGTATTCCAAAAAAAAAATGAGGGAGTCTCACATGGTGACAATCGTAATGGGTAATTGGAGTAAGGAGAGAAAGATAATAAAACAAGATATTAACAGAAGATAATAACAGATACTCTGCTTGCACCCCCAGGATTACACAGAAAACAGAAAACACAGGATGAAGCACGGACAGATGACATGCGTTTGGACTTCTGCAACTGCGTGCGCAACGGACTGTTTTAACAAACCCCACACCAGCCCCGAACGCAACCACACAACAGGCCACCACCATCCCGGACACTACACCTCACATAAAGACAGACATCGAAACCCCCACCTGGTGCGAAAACATTGCCAAATGGAAACCCCTTTCATACATAGTAGGGGCCCTTCTGGGAATGCAATAATCTGCAGTGTCATTCAGACACTCCGACTCCATAAATGACGAGCAAAAGCCTCCCACTCCCCGATATATACAGTCCGATCCCCCTTCTTTAGAATTCAACAAAATTAAACTCATGTACCAACCGCTGCTAAGAATACACCATGTACCTCTTTAACTTTATTAGGATTAACTAGAAATTTGATGCAGCTGTTTTAAATTTTGTACTGTATATAAGTTCTTTGATATTCACCAGCAGCATGAGAGTAGCTTAGATAGTGTTAGCTAGAGATCAACTGTGCGGTTAAATTAAATGTTTTATAGTGACCTGAATTATAGTAACCATTAGAGATGAATTAATCTATGGATGTATTAATGGAATATTAGGTAAATGTCCCAAACCATAAGATAGAGTAGAGTAGAACCTTGCCTTGACCAAGGGTGACCGGGCCATCAAGGCTGAACAGGGATCGATAGTGTGATCCACCACGCTTCGCGTTCAGGATCAAGAGGACGGAATGTAGCCATCTAAGATGGCCACCTGCAAAGGACCATGGGAATTATGGCCAACCCAGGACTCAGACAGCTACAGAGCCTATGTGTATCTGAAACACAGGTAACCAGGCCTGATTGAAACCTCCGCTCATTTGCACTTTAATGGCCCATTTCCCAGGACAATAGAACTCCAATCAAGCAACCGGTATAGCCACAGACTGATCGGCGCCACTCCCTTTACTCAGAAAGCCCAACTGCCAAGGTCAATGACCGCGAAGGACCCGCCCAGCTACCAAGGCACCTGCCCCTTTATTGGCCGAAATCGAAGACAGTGATCAGAGCCCTGTCCAACTATTGGATCCTTAAGGACCGCCCCAAAGAGCACAAAATCCCAGAGGGATAAAAGTGGACACAGCTATGTGTTCTGTCTCTTTTGGATCCGGCCTGTGCCAACCCAATTGCAGCAGGAACAGCCAGCTAAGTTCAAGACCAACGATCGCTACCTGACGGATGAGCCCAACAGAGACAGAGCCACTTTCTTCGAACCAGCCAAGTGAAATCCAAAGGCCTTATCTATTTGCACAGTGCCGGCTGCCCTGAAGTTAAGTATAGGATATTTGATATAAGTTCTTTGATATTCACCAGCAGCATGAGAGTAGCTTAGATAGTGTTAGCTAGAGATCAACTGTGCGGATAAATTAAATGTTTTATAGTGACCTGAATTATAGTAACCGTTAGAGATGAATTAATCTATGGATGTATTAATGGAATATTAGGTAAATGTCCCAAATCATAAGATACAGTAGAGTAAAAGAAAGCTGATGGGTGTAGTTTAACTCGTTGTAGATATTATGCTTGCATGTCGAGATAATTCTTGTGTATGTAAATAAACCATCTTTAGGACTAACTAACTGGTTGTGTGGTCATTTGATCGATATAAGGGAAGGCTTGTGGTTCACCAACATTATTAATAGAGCAACAAAGGACATTGACAGGTTAAGTGAATGGGCAAAGTGGGCAAAGATCTGACAAATGGAATATAATATCGATAAATGTGATATTGTCCAGGAGGCATAAAAATGAAGCACAAATAGTGAGATGTTGCAGAGCTCTGAGGTGCAGAGGGATCTGGGTGACCTCATGCATGAATCATTAAAGGCTATTATACAAGTACAGTAAGTAAGTAGGAAAACTAATAGAATGTCATTGTTTATTACGAGGAGAGTTGAATGCAAAACTGTGAAGGTAATGCTTCAATTGTATAGGCCTCTAGTTAGACCACATCTGGAGGACGTAAATATATTGGAAGCAGTTCAGAGAAGGTTTACCAGACTAATACCTAGAATTGGTGGGTTGTCTTATGTGAACATGTTTGACAGGCTGGGCTTGTATCCACTGTTTAGAAGAGTAAGGCGGAAACATATAAAATCCTCAGGGGCCTTGACAGGGTGGATGTGGAGAGGATCTTTCCTCTTGTGGGAGAATCTAGAACTAGGGGATCACTGTTTAAAAAAGAGGGGTCACCTATTTAAAATGGAGATGAGGCGAAATATTTTCTCTCACAGAGTCGTGAGTCTTTGGAAGTCTTTTCCTGAAAAGGTAGTGGAAGCATAATCTTTGATTTTTTTTAAGGAAGAAGTGGATAGATTCTTGGTACGCAAGCGAGTGATAGGTTATTGGTAGTAAGCGCAATACAGATTTGAAGTTGCTATCAGATCAGCCATAATCTTATTAAATGATGGAGCGGGCGCGAGGGGTTGAATGGCCTACTCCTGTTCCTTGTTTGTATGTTCGTATGAATCAATATGTAGCCATGGAAAAGCATGAGGAGCTAAAAAAAGCTGTTGAATACTACTTCATCAAAAGCAGCATTGGAGCTATTAGTAGCAACAAAGAAATGCACTGAAGAACAGCAAGAGTTGGCAAGAGGTCAACAAGAAAGTAAATAGTTGACAGAACAGTCATTCCAGATCACATGCAAAAGGAGAATATAAACCTCCAGCAGCATGAAGAAATGAAGACTATTGCGAACATCAGAATGGAAGTGAAGCAGACGAAACTGGAGGAGACTCTGTTGAATGATAAGAAAACTCAAGACAAAGCAATTGAGATACACAAAGAAAAGGAAAACCTGATGAAGGACCGACAAGGGTCCCTCAGGACAAAGTTTGTTCCTCAGGCAAATTACGAAGAGAAGCAAAATGAATTTAACCTCATCCTGAACAAACTGAAGAATCAGTTGGCACAGAACACTCAGCAATGTTCAATATTCCAAAAGGAAGCAAAGCGGTATAAGAAAGAAAATGAACAGCTGAAGAAGCAGTTGAATGGAAAAGAGGAGGCATTTGGAAATGAAAAGGCTGAAACTGAAACAAGTGAAATTTTTGAAACATCAACTTCCAGCATGAACCTGGTGGAAATTACAGAAAAGGAAAGTCCGAGTCCATTCTAAGAATGAATGGAATGTACTTTCCCTTCAGAAGAAACTGCACAGACCCACGGTGCCCAAAAAATGAAGATGGGCTGCTCATAATGAGAAATACAATTCTAAGCGGCACAAAAAGTGAGTCAAAGGGCGACAACCAAGTGACAGAGTCACACAGTACTACAATTTCAATGCCATACCATCAGACACAACCTTAAGCAATTGAGACTACCCTTCCTCCAAACGTAATAGAAGAAGATCTGGAAGAATTGCTCTAGACTGTCTGAATTTATAACTGAGAACAGTAGCACCCTCACAGTGATGTATAGCGTCACATGATAGTAGACTGTCTGTGGAGCATGGAGAAAACACCCATACATGGCAGTACCTGAGATATGTATGCAGTAATGTGTTACCAATAAACGGTTTCTTTACCCATACAACTCTCCATACCTCTCTATGAAACATCAACCATACTTTCGAACAGACAGCTTCATGGTCATTTTATTTGAAGCTTTTTATTTCCAGCTGTTGATGTTTTAAAAAACTAATTGACATTAATGAAACATGCCTGATGTTAATTTCAGCGCGTATATATGTCAGTGAATTGAACCAGGAAATCAATCAGTTACCAAGGTTAGTTTCTGGTAGCAGCAATTATTTTACAGTATTGATTTGTTGAGCACACCCACTTTTGTTGCTATACCTGATCACTTCCTTAAACAAATCTGATGCTCACTGTCCGTATGTGCCTGATACAAGCTGCCAATCTACATGCAGTAAGCCTGTTTGATTCTATCACTGGTCGCAGGGAGCATTTCCAAAGAAATACATACAAAACCTGAACTATGTTGAGCCTTCAAACCTCGAGCCTCAGACAAGGAATGGGAAATGGAAACTGGTTGCTTTTAGCCTTCCAGGGAAGTTAGAAGCATGATCTTAAGACATTACAGATCAGTTAGCTTGACATCTATAGCCAGAGAAATATTGGAATCTGTTATGAAGGAGACATTAAAGAAGCATTGTAGGTGTTAGTGCAATAAATCAAAGGCAGCACTAACTCATGAAAGACAATAATCCCTGACAGATTTATTGGGCTGAAGGGGGATGAAGAGAAAGTGGCTAATATATATCTTGACTTTCAGAAAGCAGATAACGGCTTTCATGAAAGACAGCTAAATAAAGTGTAAAGCTTATAGGATCAGGGAAGAAATTGGAAATATGACTTTTTTTAAATGGTGAGAGGAGGTATCATTGACTAACTGGACAAAGGTGAATAGAGGGCCCCCTGGGGACCATGAGTAGCTCTCTGTAAGCAACATTTAAAAAGATTAGCAGGCAGAGACAGAGCAGTGGCCAATGTAATTTAACGCAGAGAAACCCTTGGTGAGAGCATTGCTTTAAGTAATGTGTTCAGCTTTCGTTATTGAACTTATGAAAGCGTGAGGGTATTGGAATGGACATGATAAGAGTAACTGTGAATGTTTACAGATTCAACTTGGGTGAACTAGGAGGACAGGCTTAGGGAGTTGAACTAAGAATTAGAAAAGAGAATAGTGAAAAGTGGACATAGTTTAATTATTGGCATTATGACAGGAGTTGAAATGATGACTCTGAAGATGTTTTCCATACCAGTACAAGAAAGTAAAAAATAATAGGAATAATTTAAAAGGTCAGAAATTTGCGGCAATGCCTGACTAAGTTCCTGTATAAATATATACTGCATTGTCCCACTGGTCTAACAAGAAAAAACAAATAAAATAACATTGCTATGGTACTGCGCGTTGTTGCAAAATATTTTCGGCACGGCTGCTAAAGGAAGTTTAATATTAGGATGGCTACACTGATACAGTTTGCAACCTGTTGGCAAAGGGAAAATAATCATTTAAAGGATGCATTCAGAGAAATGTCGTAAATAGCTGTATGCTAATGATCCAATATTTCTACTGATACTTTGCCACAGTTTTGGCCAGAAGTTGGGAACCCTCTCCCCTCACTATGGAAATTTCATACAGGATATTCAATGAAGGCCTGTCTTCTCAAGCTTGCCCTTTGCCTGAGGTGTGGTGACCCTCAGGTTAAATCACTACCAGTCAGCTCTCCCCCTCAGAGGGAAAAAACAACCTCTGGTCATCTGAGACTACAGTGACTTTACTTACTTTTACTTAATTATGTAATCATGATGTCTATGATCTGTGCTATGATCCTGGAAGATCCTGGTTACATTTTGGCGATGGGGGGGCCGAGTAAAATCAAGAAAATTCTTTGGTTGATTAAGGTAGTCAGAGATGGCTGGGTTGGGGCCCAGCTCGCAGTGCTATCTTCATTGGTGAGCGGACTTGCGTGCTAGTGATGCTGTTGGTGTCGAGATGATGGCTGCCATTGTGAATGATGTTGCGGACAACAGCCTTGGTTCCCCGGCACAAATCATTGGTGCTCACATTGATGAATTGTGAGATATCCTAAAGAGAATGGATGAAGTGGAGAAGAGAATTCTGTCAGTCGATAGGGCAATTTCCTCATTGGGACTCGCCCTTCAGTCCTTAGAAATCCTGCTGCATAGCATGTGGAACATCCTGGTTGCTTCTGGGAGATAGCGCCAGAAAAGGAGTGTTTGTGCACCCGATCTCTGGAGGGGAGCTAGGGATCAATTCTCAGCCGAATTTGAGAATTGGTTGCCATGTTTCATCAATCTCGATTTGAAAGTTGGGTGATTCGAGTTCAACGGAGCTCATTGTGTCTGGTCATTGAGACCTGGGATCCGTTGGGGACCCCGACCACTGGTCTTACTTTGTCTTGTCCCCGTTGTCCATCGGCAAGGCTTAGAGACGGTCGGATATGATGGATCTTCACCGGGTGCTCCGGTTTCCTCCCACAGTCCAAAGATGTGCGGGTTAGGTGGATTGGCCATGCTAAATTGCCCGTAGTGTCGTAAAAAGTAACGTTAAGGGGGGGGGGGGGGGGTTGTTGGGTTACGGGTATAGGGTGGATACGTGGGTTTGAGTAGGGTGATCATGGCTCGGCACAACATCAAGGGCCGAAGGGCCTGTTCTGTGCTGTACTGTTCTATGTTCTATGTTCACTCTCCGGGCGAGCACAGAAGCAATTATCATCTGTTAACCTGTTATATGGCGAAAATCCCGCTGAGTTGGTGATACAACATGAGCTTTGTGCATTATTAACTGAGTTTTGTTATTATATATGTTCTATAATCCTTGCTTTTACGAGAATGAAATACACATTTTTTTAGATAGTATTCACTTTGTTTACAGAGACGATGAGTCGCACTGTAGAAGGTTGGCGAGTAGATAGTTTGGTGTAGAGGTGGTTGGTATGGCTTTGTAAGTCCACATTATGGATGAGGAAAGCTCCACATTAGATCTATTAGTGTTGTGTGTGAGTAAGTGTGTGATTGAGTATATATGTGTGTGTTAGTGTTGTGTGTGTGTGTGTGGTTGAGTATATATGTGTATGTTAGTGTGTGTGAGTGTGTGTGTGTGATTGAGTATGTATGTATGTTAGTGTGTGTATGTATGTGTGAGAGAGTGTGTGATTGAGTATGTATGTGTATGTTAGTGTGGTGAATGTATGAATGTGAGTGAATGTGCAATTGACTATGTGTATGTTAGTGTGTGTATGAATGTGTTAGTGTGTTTGTGATTGAGTATGTATGTGTATGTTAGTGTGTGTGTGAATGTGCGTGTGTGTGAGTGTGTGATTGAGTATGTATGTGTATGTTAGTGTGTGTGAGTGAGTGTGTGATTGAGTATGTATGTGTATGCTAGTGTATGTGAATGTATGAGTGTGTGATTGAATATATATGTGTATGTTAGTGTGTGCATGACTGTGTGTGATTGAGTATGTATGTGTATGTTAGTGTGTGTGTGAGTGTGTGTATGATTGAGTATGTCGGTGTATGTTAGTATGTATGTGAATGTGTGAGGGTGTGATTGAGTATATATGTGTATATCCGTGTATGTGTAAATGTGTGTGTATTATTGAGTATGTATGTTAGTATGTGTGTGTGTGTGATTGAGTATATATGTGTATATTAGTATGTGAGTGAATATGTGTGTGTGTGTGTGATTGTGTATGTTAGTGAGTGTGTGAAAATCTGAGTGTGTGATTGAGTATGTATGTGGGTGTTAGTGTGTGTGTGAATTTTGTGAGTGTGTGATTGAGTATATGTGTATATGTTAGTGTGTGTGTGAATGTGTGATTGAATATGTATGTATGTGTGTGTGTGAATGTGTCAGTGTAAGTGTGTGATTGAGTATGTATGTGAGTATGTTTGTGAATGTGAGTGTTAGTGATTGTGTGATTGCGTATGTGTGTGCATGTTAGTGTGTGTATATGTGAGTGTTTGTGAGTGTATGATTGAGTATGTATGTGTATGTTAGTGTGTATATGTGAGTGTGTGAGTATGTATGTGTATGTTAGTGTGTGTGTATGTGTGAGTGTGGTTGAATATGTATGTGGATGTTTATGTGAATGTGTGCATATATATGTGTGTTTGTGTGAGTGAGTGCGTGATTAAATAAGCTATGTGCATGTTTGTGTATTTGTGTGTTAGCGTTCATGAGTGTGAGAGTGGTTGTGTGTCTGTATTTGACTGCAAGTGTGTTTGTGTGATTGTGAGTGAGTGTGAGTGAGCTTGTGTTTGTGTGCTGGGAGGACAGGGGAGGAAAAGAGACAGAGATGACCTTCCAGAAAATTAATTTTATCCATGGTATAGAGTATAGCCACTTCCAACATTGCCATGACACCACTTGACCTGCCTGCTTAATCTTGATAATAAAAGATGCAGCCAACCAATTTGTTCACATTTGCTATCAAATGCAACTTATTATCTTATCAGTTTCCCAGAGCTGGCAAAATGAATATATGTGCAATAAAGTTCAAGGCTTCATTGTGCAAAACCATTGAACCCCATGCCTTTGTTTCTTGCCTCACATTTTTGCAATAAGCTGAAATGGGCTGTCACATCTGCTTGTTTGATGGCCATTTTTTTCTGACATTGTGAGAACATCAAAGCAGTCATCTGTACCGTACCAGAGTCCTGCAGCTGGAACATCACTGCATTTATGAAGCTCTGTTCTATCGCAAATATTATTGCCAAAGCATTTGAAGTTGATTCAATCCTGGAGCTATTTTTACTTCTAACTACTGCTGAAACTGGATGGTATCATTTAACTGTGTCATAGATACTGACAATGTTGTTAGATTTTCTGGCACATCTCCTTCACTGATAACATTATTTTGAAAGAAAACGGCTGTATGCCCAGCATGTTTGAAGATGTGAGCAAAGTCTGGCATGTTTCTCAAGTCAGGCAGTGACACCAAGTGAAGAGAAACATTCCGTTTTTGGTATCAAAGCCTATTATTCTCACAAATGGAGACTTGTCTTAGAGAGTTCAGCCGAGACATACAGGAAAATAGATGTAGTTTTCCTTTTCCCTGCAAAGTGGTCAGAAAATTGTGTGAATTTTTCAGAATACTTGTGAGATTTCATGCACGTGTGTATGTGTTTGTGTGCATGTGTACATAAATGTGTGTCTCTGGGCAGAATTCTCCCTATTTTTGGCTGGGTACTATGTCGAGTGCTTCCAGTGGCACCATTCCCGCTAGATGGAATTTCACACTCAATTCTGCGCTTGGAGCCTAATTAATTAAGCATGAGGGAATATCTCTCCGTATCACCTGACAGGCCAGGAGCTGATTCATACGCCCGCCGCCAGCTAGTGGATTTGAAGGACCTGGTGCCATAATAAACACCAGTGCAACACACTCAATTGACCCTGTCCAGGATGCCTGTCCTCAGGAGACTGTACATGATTTCTGGAAGACAGAAGGAAAAGGCTACTTCACTGAAGAAGAAGGCAATGCCCTGATTCAACACAAGACCCTCGAGGCATTGATCCATGGAGTCCTGGAACAGAGGCATGTCCTGTACACAAGGGATGGCTCCAAGAATTACCCCAACATCACGGGACTCAGTGGGCACTTGGCCCATCGGGCACGGAGAAGCGCCACGGGGGCCGCTTTCAACGGCGCATCTGGTGGCGATTCTCCGGTTGCCGGCGTGGGAGCCTATTTTGGGTAATTCTCCCCCGCAGCGCCGAACGCGATTTTGGCATGGAGGGTCGGAGAATCACACCCCACATACCCAGCCTGGGAGGCTATTGCCAGGAGATCAGCTCTGTTGGCAAATGCACCAGAAGCTCATGCAGAAAGCGGATGAATGATTTAATCTGCTCTGACAGGGTAAGTCCTCTCTCAGCCATCTCCATCCACTATCAAATGCTCATCATGTACTCAGACTCTCTTCACAGGTCTCACACATCTTTTAGCGGGGGACACATTATAACACTCACTCTCTCACATCACCAACATCCCATCTGTTGGTTACACTCCATCCTCTAGCCCTTGTTGGGTGGCTCACCATACACCAGACATGCATTTAACATAGGGACATGCGAACATGAGTAGACCATTCATCCCCTCGAGCCTGTTCAATGAGATCCGTCTGTGTTTTTGGCACGGACTCACTTGGAGGCGAACTTCCTCCACTTAAGAGCAAGACACGAGGACTGTGGACAGGGATAATTTTGTTATAAGAAAGATGACCCGAGACAATAATAGGCAGTGCATCTACTGGCCATGATCTCACATCGGAGCCCATCAGAGAGAGCCACTTCTGATATTCAAAATGACAGTGTTTAATTGGTATACCAAGCTGCTCAAATTAGGCTCGGATAGAATTAGAATTTTCCTGGACTTCTGTGCGGGGTTGCAGCAGCATACACAGGTTTGCAAACTCAGGGGGCGGGATTCTCCGAGCTTCCGCAGTGAAATAGCGCTCAGCGCAGGGGCAGAGAATGGGTGTCAAACCCGAGATCGGGTCCGACACTGCTCCTGCGATTCTCCGGTCCCCGGTCCCTGGAGAATCACTGCCAAAGGGCTCGCGCGGTTGATTGAAAGAGGCCCCTGCGGCAATTCTCCAAGTGCAGCTGGCCGAATTCCTGCCGACAAGGTTCTCTCATGGTTTTACCCGGCGGGCACTCGGCGTGGTGGCTGCGGACTCAAACCCCGGCTGCCCCTGGTGGGGGGCGGGGGATCATTCATTGTGGGGGGGGGGGGGGGGGCTCCAGGCCGGCCAGGCTATCAATTGGGGGCCAACTGGCAGGGTTCTCCGTTTTGCCGGTGCCCGGGGGTTTCCTGAAGGTGTGGGGCTGCCCCATAATGGGGAACCCCATTGGCGTAACAGAGCATCCCGCCAGTGGGTCGAGGCAGAAGAGTGGCCTGGTGGGGCGGAGACTCCAGCCCCCGATTTGTACATTGTACTCTAGTTGTGGTCTCACCAACACCCTGAACATCCTGAGCAAAATGTCCCTACGTTTATATTCTATTCCCTTTGCTATAAACAATAACATTCCATTTACGTTCCTAATTACTTGCTGTGCCTGCATACCTCCTGATTTATGTAACAGGACACCAAGATTCCTCTGTACCTCAGAGTTCTGGGACGGGATTCTCCGGGAATTGGCAGGGCGGGCCACTCCTCCGCATCTTCAGGGGCTAGGCCTGTGCCGGTGTTTTTCACGCCTCGCCAGCTGGCGCAGAAAGGCTTGGCGCCATGCCAACCAGCACCGAAGGGCCTCCGCCAGCCGGCGCAAGTTGATGCATGCACGGGAGAGCCAGAATGTGCTGCCGTTATCCCAGCGCATGCTCAAGGGAGGTTCTTCTCCGCACCGGCAATGGTGGAGGTTGACAGCGGCCGGTGCGGAGAGAAAGGGTGCCCCCACGGCACAGGCCCACCTGTGGATCGGTGGGCATGATCGCGGGCCAGGCCACCATGGGTTTACCCCTGGGGTTAGATTCCCCCCCCCCCCCCCCCCCCCCCAGGACTCTGCAGGCCCCCCGTGGAGCCAGGTCCCGCCGGTAAGGACCTGTGCTTCACGCCGGCAGGACCCACTGAAAATGGGCGGCTACGTGGCCCATCGCGGGCCGGAGACACTGCTGCCAGCGGCTGCCGACCGGCGCGGCGCGATTCCCGCCACCGCCAAAACACCAGCACCGGAGAATACGTCAGCCGGCGGGGGTGGGATTCACGCCGCCCCCCCCAGCGATTCTCCGACCCGGCGGGGGGGGGGTCAGAGAATCCCACCCCTGGTATCTCTCTCAATTTAATTAAATATTGCTTTTCTATTCTTTGTGCCACAGTAGACAAGTTCACATTTTACTGCGTTATACTCCATCTCACAAATTTGTGCCCGTTTATCTAATGTATCCATATCCATTTTCAGGCTCCTAGGCTGGGATTTTCTAGCCCCATTGCGGCAGGACCTGTTGCGGGTGATTCGGTGGCCCAGCTGAAAGTCCATTGACTTGCCGTGGGACCATATGATCCTGGTGGTAGGCGGGGTAATCAGAGCGATGGTGTATTTTAAGTGAAAGGAATATTTTGATTTGATTTATTATTGTCACATGTATTAGTATCCAGTGAAAAGTATTGCTTCGTGCATGCTGTACAAACAATGCATACCGTACATAGGGAAGGAAGGAGAGGCTGCAGAATATAATGTTACAGTTATAGCAAGGTGTAGAGAAAAGATCAACTTAATACGAGGTAGGTCTATTCAAGTACCCACGCTGCCGGGAAAACCGGCGCCAAACACTCCAGCGTCAACAGCCCCTGAAAGTAAGGAATTCTCTGAACTTTCGGGGCTAGGTGGATGCCAGAGTGGTTGGCGCCGCTTCAGCTGGCCACCGAAGGGATGCGGATGTTCGCGCATGTGCGGAATGACCGGCGTGATCTTGCGCATGCACGGACCGGCTTATTTCCGTGCAAGAGAGGGGGTTGTCTTCTTTGCGCTGGCCCCCGGGCAATATGGCAGAGCCCTACAGGGGCCCGGCGCGGAGGAAAGAAGTCCCCCCATGGAACCAGCCCGCCCGCAGATCAGTAGGCCAGGCCACCGTGCCCCTCCTGGGGTTGGATCCCCCTGCGCCTCCTGAGGACTGCCCCTGCATACTCACCTGGCAGATCCCGCCATGCGTGAAGTGAGTAATTCACTACGGCGGGACTGGCCAAAATTGGACGGCCGCTCGGCCCATCGGGGCCTGGAGAATCGCGGGGGGGGGGGGGGGGGGGGTGCTGATAACGGCCCCCGACTGGCGTGGCGGGAATCTCACCGCCAGAGAAACACGACGCCAGAGAATAGGGCTTCTGGCGTTGGGGCGGTGGGGCAGGATTCGTGCCTCCACCCAGGGATTCTCCGAGCCGGCCAATGAGTATTCATTTAATGTAAACCTGTATTGAAAATAGGAACCTGCCACTGGATGGTGTGAGGTTCAACCCACCGCTGACTTAATCGCTGCTCAGTAACTTCATTGCAGTGTTAATGCTGATTTATGAGCAAGGGCTAGTTTAACACATTGGGTTAAACAGCTGGCTTGCAATGCAGAAATAAGGCAACAGCATGGGTTCAATTCCCGTACCGGCCTCCCCGAACAGGTGCTGGAATGTGGCGACTGGGGGCTTTTCACATTAACTTCATTGAAGCCTACTTGTGACAATAAGCGATTATTAATGTAAGCCTACTTGTGACAATAAAAATATTATTATTATATTGCAACCCACCGTTGGGAAACTGCCATTTTGATTCACGGCTAATTAAATCCACCTCCTCTGCCCCATATTTCCACTCTTTTACCCCCCATTAAATTCCATCCATGATGTTACAACATGTAAATATATACACTGCCATTTAGACTCCTTGCTGGGCTGTTTGGCTCCGTTTGCTGGACAGCTGGTGTTGATCAGATTTGTGCCAACAGCATATGTTTGATTTCCCTTTTCCAGTTGGGGTGGATTTGGGACCTGCACCTTTGCCCTATCCATGATGGAGATTGTAGAACTGTGGGTCAGACCTGCTTTTGCGTCAGGAACTGAAGACAATGTGGACTTTGAAGCTACAGTCATATATCAAAGCAATAGCTGCTAACTGATTAATCCATATATAAACACCCCTATCATAGCACCATTCTGTAGTATGAAGTAGTTCACTACCGCTAACCGTTCCTGAATTAATTGTAAATCTTGGGGGGGATTCTCCAACCCTCCACGCTGGAATTGTACTGGTGCAGGGGCGGAGAATAGCCGTTCACACCGGAAATCCGGCGTGACGGTGCTTCCGCGGGCCACGCCAGTCCCGCGCACGCGTGGTAGACGCGGCGCCGGTCGGGGGCCGTTGGAACAGGCCCCCGCGGTGATTCTCCGCGATCGACCAGCCAAACTCCCGCCGGCATGGTTTACATGTACCACCCAGCGGGAGCTGGGATCCGCGGCTGCGGTGGCGGTCCTGGTGGGTGGTATGTGACTCTGGGGGGCAGAGTGGTGGTCAGGCACGCGATCGGGTGCCACCGATCGGCGGGCCATCGCGATCTGGGAGGTACCTACCTTCCTCCGCGTGGGCCCCGCGTGTGGCTCTGCCATGTCGATGGTGCCTGCGCAGAGAAGGCCACAACGCGCATGTGCGGATCTACTTGCAGCCACCGTGCACACGCGGTCTGGCTAGCAGGGCCCCGGTGGCAGCCAGAGCTGCGGGATGCATGCCGGGGCTCTGCTAGCCTCCTGGAAAATGGAGAATAACCTCGGACCATCGAGGAAAAAGTCTGGAGTGATTCTCACCCGTTTTCCGGCGGGCGTGGGGATTTAGTCCCCGGAAGGGAGAGTCCCGGCACTTGTGTTTTTTGCTTTGGAACTGCTGTTTTATTGGTTTCATAGCTTCTCCAGTTAGCCTTTTTGATTTCTGTGCCATTTCATCTAAAATTTCAGCAGAAATCTTTTTTGAATGTTTGTTGTGGCATGGACTCCCTGGTAAAGGAGAAATATTTTTGGAAGTATTCTGGGCGGGATTCTCTGATCCTGAGGCTAAGTGTTGACGCCGTTGTAAACACCGTCACGTTTCTCGACGGTGTCAACATAACCTCAGGAACAACAATTGTGACTCCTACAGGGTCCTGGTGGGGGGGCAGGGGGTATCTGACTCTGGGGGGCAGAGCGGTGGCCAGGCGCACGATTAGGGGTGACCGATCGGCGGGCCATCGCGATCTGGGAGGTACCTACCTTCCTCCGCGCCGGCCCGCTGTGTGGCTCTGCCATGTCGATGGTGCCCGCGCTGAGATGGCCACAACGTTTGGACACCCCTCCCCCTCACCAGGCGACCCCGAGATATATCCATGCCGAAGTCCTGCCGGGTAAGAGCAGGTGTGGACGGTGGGACTCGGCTTTTGTAGCGTGGCCACTCGGCCCATCCCAGGCCGAGAATTGCTGGTGGGGCCCCGTAGAGCGGTCCCGATCGACGCCGCTGCGGCCACGCCGGCGCCAATGGCACCGATTATCGGCGGACCGGCATCGGGGCGGCGTGGCCTGATTTGCACCGGTCCCGCCGATTCTCCGGCAGGGCCCCGGGGTGAGAGAATCCCACCCTCTGTCTCCCGATCCGGTTGACTCATGTGGCAGGCAAATGTCTGTGATATGCGAATAATGCCATGATGGCCTGCTTGGGTTACTTGAAAGAAGGCATCCGTATCTTGTATTTATTTCCAAAAGCCTTGCAATATTAAATAAAGCTTTACATAAATAATCCATTCATCTGACCACTTGAAAGCCCTGAATCCTGTTTTCTGCCGGTCTCCAGTGAATGAAAGTCGAGTTCTGTTAATTGATCGTTTTAGAATTTCAATGTTACAGAATCATCCCATATGCTCTTTATATTCCCTGACAGTCTCTTTGAAGAAAAACTGGGAAAAACTGAACACAGCACTCCACATCTGGTCGAGGGAACTCCAGATGACAGCTTTTATGAAGCTGAAGTCCGAACATCAGAATGGTGGACGTGATTCTCTGATCCTGGGGCTAAGTGTTGACACCGTCGTAAACACCGGAGCGTTTTACGATGGTGTCATCTTGCCCCTAGGATCAGTGATACCGTGCCGCTACAGGGGGCCAGCACGGCACTGGAGAGCCGCATGCTGCTCCAGCTGCCGATGTGGGCGTGAGCACAGCCAGCGCGAGTTCGCGCATGTGCGTGGGTTGCTTTCTCCACGCCAGCCTCTGGGAAACATTACGGAGCCCTACAGAGGCCCCCCCGGGATAAGCCCGCCCACTGATCGGTAGGCCCTGATCAAGGACCAGGCCACCATGGAGGCCCCCCTGGAGTTGGATCCCCGCTCCCCCACACCAGGACTGTCCCCGCAGCATGAACAGCGAGGTCCCACCTGGTCGGATCACATGTGAACGCGCCAGCCGAACTCGGCGGGCATTCAGCCCACCGAGCATGGAGAATCGCTGGGGGAGGGGGGGGGGGGGGGGGTGGGGGGGGGGGGGGGGGGGGGGGGGGTGGGCCGCGTTGAACGGCAATTCTCTGGTCGCCACAGAATCGGCAGACCGGTGTGTCGGAGCGGTGTCGCATGATTCGTGTGTGTCCGCGCCTCCCCCCCCCCCCCCCCGGCGATTCTCCAATCCGACGCGGGACTGTATTTTGCGGTACTATCCACTCCAGGACTGGAAATTTCTGTCTGAAGTCAACGGGCCTTTGGTTTGTCCATCATATGTACCGTCCTGTCTGCAATGATTCCCACAGTGGGCGGAGCCAGAAGGTTTCGGTCCTCGACTCTGCTGAACACGACTCCATAATGTGTTTGTACTGTGCCCCACTGTTTCTTACCCGAGCATTCTATGACAAATTCCATTCTTCAGTAAGAATATGTTATAGAATGAATTTATGTACAAAAACAAAGGTTAAGGGAGGCGATTTACTTGGCCTACTTTGGTGTAATATTCATCAGAGTCAGCTCAGGTGAAATAGCATTCTGCCTGGGGAGGATTTTGTACTCCTGTTTTTGTGGAGAGGACAGCGAAGGGAGTGGAGAATCACTTGGGATTCCGCAAACCACTTTTACTCCAGTTAGATTTCCCCCATCAACTGTTCCCCTCCCACAGCCAATGCCATAAAGGGAATCCCAACTTTAAAAGTCGGGACCCCCATTTGCATCCATTTAAATTGAATTATCTGGACTTTATGCCTAATAGTTTGCCACAGAATCATAGCATCCCTACAGTGCAGAAGGAGGCCAATCGATCCATCGAGTCTGCACCAACACTTCAAAAGAGAACTCTACCAACCCCACCCTACCCCCCATAACCCCACCTGCACATCCCTGGACACTGAGGGACAATTTAGCATGACTCATCCACCAACCTGCGCATCTTTGAATTGTGGGAGGAAACCGGAGCACCCGGAGGAAACCCACGTAGACATGGGGAGAACGTGCAGACTTCACACGGACAGTGACACAAGACTGGAATCGAACCCAGGTCCCTGGCACGTGAGGCAGCAGTGCTAACCACTGTGCTACCGTGCTGCATGTTGCAATGTCTCTATTCACATCAGCATGAGGGCACGCTCACATGCATCACAATCGGTCCCCACAATGTGCACCTGGTGAACAGAAGCCGCCAGAGGTGTACAAGTGAGTACAGTCCCCGGAGGGAGAGGATCATGCCCGTGCAGTACTGCATCAGGAGACAGTGTTTGAGGGGGGGTTATTGCAAGGGGCATTTTGTTTCTGTGGAGGTGGTGGCGGTGGAGGGAGGCGAGATGAAGTTTGTGGGAGTAGATCCAGGAAATCAAGTTCCATGGTGTGGGGATTGCATGCAGTAAGGTAGTGGGTGAGGGGGGGGGGCAGCTTTCAATTTATATTAGAACATAGAACATAGAACAGCACAGCACAGAACAGGCCCTTCGGCCCTCAATGTTGCGCCAAGCCACGATCACCCTACTCAAACCCACGTATCCACCCTATACCGTAACCCGACAACCCCCCCTTAACCTTACTTTTTTATTAGGACACTATGGGCAATTTAGCATGGCCAATCTACCTAACCCGCACATCTTTGGACTGTGGGAGGAAACCGGAGCACCCGGAGGAAACCCACGCACCCAGGGGGAGGACATGCAGACTCCACACAGACAGTGACCCAGCCGGGAATCGAACCTGGGACCCTGGAGCTGTGAAGCATTTATGCTAACCACCATGCTACCCTGCTGCCCCTATTCATTTACTTCGGGATGGCCTTTAAAAATGTTGCCCTGATGATTTTAAAACCAAAGTTGTTTGCGGGGCGGGCTCCGCAAACAAGAAGTCGTAGGACGTCCCCGTTTCATATTTTTGGCAAAAATACAGCAGGAAAACCTGGCACTACAGCCAGCGGGCTACCCTCCGCTTTTCCTGCCAGAGATATCACTTCGCCTAAAAGTGTCAAAATTTCACCCATGATTTAGGTTGTCCAGTACATTACTGAAGACATGTTCCACTGTTGGGTTTGTTGAATTTTGGATTAGACATTAAACTGATGTTCCATGATTTGATGAAATCCATGGACGTTTCCTTGGTCCACCAAGAACCTCAAAGCCAGATGTACTGGCCATTCTTATTTCTGTTTGTGGAATCCAGCTGTGCACAAATTTCCTGCTACATTTGTCAACAGCACAGCGCTTCAAAAAGTAATTGGATTTTGGCTGTTATTTCCTCTCCTAAGAACGTGAAAGATAATATATCATTGCAAGCTTTTCATTCATTATGAACTTAGATTTATTTTAAATAGTTAAAATTCACTGTTCTTTGATTGACTTTAGATGGAGCTGATATTTTACAGACACCAAATCCATCATAGCTCTGTTCGCTGTATTCAGAAGATGGGGTGCATTAAAGCATCTAATTTCACCATTATTGCAAATAAATTAGCATGAAATACTAAGATACTGGATTTACGGGAAGATTTTCTATTTTTATGTCCAAGTGCGGTGGCGGGCGGTTCCGACAGCACATTACCATCGGCCAGAATGACGGGCTCTTGCGCCCAAGCAAGTGTCTCTGCGAATCCCCTGGCAGGTTGGGTGCTGATATGTCCACCCACTATCGGCTGGCATGTTCAAAGATCCTGATGCCATTGTAAAATGGCAGTTCAATACATATATCCCACTCTCTCCAGCCTATTTTCCATCAAGAAACCACTTAAGATGGCATCCAACCAGAAACGAAAGGCTATCAACCTGAATATGAATGCAGCCCCTTGCTTCAGCCACCACACCCTCAAGCTCTTGGCCTGAGGAGTCTGGGCACAGAGGCATGTTCTCTTTCCACAGTATGGTCCAAGAAGCACCTGAAGGTCAACTCTCTGGACTTGGAGGCCATCATCTAGAGGTTCAGCGTGGTTGCCAATCGTGCCGGAAGCACCATGCAGTGCAGGATGTTGATGAAAAATCTCGGGCTCAATTGGTTGGAAATGAAATAGTCTCATAATTGAACGCACTTAGCGGGGTGTTTCCCAATGCTTGCAGCTCTGAGAATAACCCTGCTATTAAACGAGACTCTGCTTCGTTTTTGGACTTGATGAGTAACGCCCCACTGAGGCTGCACTTAGGGTCATTTCCTGCACTAACAAACTCAGCTTGTCTTGCAGGAAGAGATTGGGACACCATTTCTAAATGGCACCCTGACTCAAGAGCCCCCCATCACGGCCTCTGGACCCTCCCCCAATTCCCCAACCCACCTATTAGGGGGTCCTCGAGCCCCCACACCCCACCTTATAAGTGCAGGGCACCCGAGGCCCGATCCCCAGTATGGGCAAGATGCCATGGTGCCCATGTGGCATCAGGAGTGCCAGGATACCATCCTGCCCAAAGGCCAACCGCCCAAGAACCCCCAAATCACCTGAAGACCCCCTCTAAAGTGCCGGTACACCATGTCCATATTTGTGGAAACTATGCTAAATGCCGCCTGGTCAGGCTCTCCGAGGCGAGGCTGTTAGGTGCCGCGCCTTGGGTATCTCCGGCGCGAACATATTTCAGTGACCTTAACTGCATACTTAAATATGCAAATCTCGTTAGATTTCATGAGGCATTATGAGCGTTGTAAATGTCGAGAGGTGGGGATAAATGGGCCCTTCTCTGGCTGGCGAAATGTAACTAGTGGGGTGCCGGAGGTTTCAGTCCTCGGACCTCAACTGTTTATGATCTATGTAAATGATCTGGAATCAAGAACTGACTGCAACATAGCAAAATTTGCAGATTATTCTAAAATACTTGGGAAAGCAGGCAGTGAAGAGGAGATATGGATTTTACAGACGGATATAGATAGACTAGGAGATTGGGCCAAAATTTGGCAGGTGGAGTTTAATATAGATAAGTGTGAGGTTATCCATTTTGGCTGAAAAAATAGAAATGAAAATTATTATCGAAATGAAAAGCAGATTCAAAATGCGTCTGGGCAGAGGGATCTGGGCGTCTTTGTTCATGAATCGCAGAAGTCGGTATGCAGGTGCAGCATGTAATTAAAAAGACAAATGGAATGTTAGTGTTTATTGCAAAAGAACTAGAAAGTGTTGTTGCAATTGTACAGGGTGTTGGTGGACCACATCTGGAGCATCGTGTCCAGTTTTGGTCTTTACTTGAAGAAGGATGTGGTAATATTAGATGCAGTTCAGAGGAGGTTCACCAGGTTGATTCCGGTGATGAAAGAACCTAAGAACTAGGAGCAGGAGTAGGCCATCTGGCCCCTCGAGCCTGCTCCGCCATTCATTTAGACCATGGCAGATCTTTTGTGGACTCAGCTCCACTTTCCGGCCCGAACACCATAACCCTTAATCCCTTTATTCTTCAAAAAACTATCTATCTTTATCTTAAAAACATTTAATGAAAGAGCCTCAACTGCTTCACTGGGCAAGGAATTCCATAGATTCACAACCTTTTGGGTGAATAAGTTACTCCTCAGCTCAGTCATAAATCTACTTCCCCTTATTTTGAGGCTATGCCCCCTTGTTCTGCTTTCACCCACCAGTGGAAACAAGCTGCCCGCATCTATCCTATCTATTCCCTTCATACTTTTATATGTTTCTATAAGATCCTCCCGCATCCTTCTAAATTCTAACAAGTACAGTCCCAGTCCACTCAACCTCTCCTCGTAATCCAACCTCTTCAGCTCTGGGATTAACCTAGTGAATCCATCTCTGCACACCCTCCAGTGCCAGTACGTCCTTTCTCAAGTAAGGTGACCAAAACTGAACACAATACTCCAGGTGTGGCCTCACCAACACCTTATACAATTGCAGCATAACCTCCCTAGCCTTAAACTCCTTCCCTCTAGCAATGAAGGACAAAACTCAATTGGGGTTTGCGTATGAGGAGAGATTAAACAGTTTGGACTTGTAGCTGCTGGAATTTAGAAGAATGAGAGGGGGTCTGATTGAGATATATAAAATACTAAAAGGGATTGATAAAGTAAATGTAGACCAAATATTCCCCCTTGTGTGGCAATCTAGAATGAGAGGTCATGGATAGAGGTTGAGAGGGGGTAGAGTTAGAACTGAGATGAGGAGGGACTACATCTTGCAGAGGATGATGAATCTGTAGCACTTGCTGCCGCATAGTGTGGTGGAATCTGGGTCTTTAAATGGTTTCAAGAAGGAGATAGATATATTTCTGATTTTTAAAAATGGGTTAAAGTGATTTGGGGAACAGGTAGGGAGGTGGTTTTGAGACCACGAAGAGATCAGCTGTGATCTGATTGGATGGTGGAGCAGGCGCGAAGGGCTGAATTGCCTCCTTCTGCTCCTAGTTCCTATGTTCCTATGTTGTTCCAATGAGTTACCATGAGCTGGCCTAAACCGTGAGGGAGAGACCTCACCCTCACCAAATTCGAGGAGGCTGCAGCTTACATTGCTGGGCAGGACAGGGATAAGTCCAGGGGAGATTGGCCTCTGCCAACAACCTAATATGGATCACGGCTCCATCACTTCATCAAATTCTAACAAGCACAGTGTGTTAAATGTACTCAAATATAGCTTCAGCTCATACACTAAAACTCAATATTCTTTTTTCTAGGCACCAGCAGTTTGAGGCCATCCAGGCAGCTGAGGAGTAGTCTGAACTCCCAGAGATGGTCTGACGATGAGGAGGCTCATGAAGAACCATCACAGTGCTCAGTTAGGTAAATTGGACATTCTGAATTTTCCCTCAGTGTAAACGAACAGATGCCAGAGTGTGGCGACTGGGGTATTTTCACAGTAACTTCATTGCAGTGCAATGTTCACGACGCCCTCTGTCCTATCCTGCTCTTGCTCATGTATTTGCTTTGTTTTGCCCCTTGTTCTGCACTGCAATGAATCACTGTTTGTCGATGTACCATTTGTGCTTAAATGTCACTCAGCGGGGTGCAGTGCTCCAACTGTGAGATGTGGCAGATCTGTGACGCTTCCAGCGTTCCGGTCGACTACATCCGCAGCAAGTGTAACCAATGGCAGCTCCTCACAGTCTGCGTGGTTCAGTGGAGCAGCAGTTGGATGCACTTAGGAGCATGCAGGGGGCGGAAAGCATCATAGATAGGAGTTATAGAGAAGTGGCCACACCCAAGGTACAGGCAGACAGATGGGTGACCGGTAGAAAGGGCAGGCAGTCAGTGAGGGAATACTCTGTGGCTGCCCCCCTCTCTAACAGGTATACCTTTTTGGATAATATTGGGGGGGCTAGCCTATCAGTGGAAAACAACAGCAGCCAGAACCATGGCACCACAACTGGCTCTGTTACTCAGCAGGGGAGGGCAAAGTGCAGGAGAGCCATAGTTATTGGGGACTCTATAGTAAGAGGCACAGCTAGGCGCTTCTGTGGACGTGAAAGAGACTCCAGGATGGTGTGTTGCCTCCCTGGTGCCATGGTCAAGGATGTCTCTGAACAAATTCAGGATATCCTGAACGGGGAGGGTGAACAGCCAGAGGTTGTAGTACACATAGGCACTAATGACGTAGGCAGGAAGAGTGATGAGGTCCTGCAGAAGGAGTTCAGGCAGGTAGGTAGTAAGCTAAGAAGCAGGACCTCTAGGGTTGTAATCTCAGGATTATCCCCTGTGCCATGTGCCAGTGAGGTTAGAAATCGGAGGATAGTGCAACTAAACACGTGGCTAAACCAGTGGCGGAGGAGGCAGGGTTTCAGATTTCTGGACCATTGGGATCTCTTCCGGGACAGGTGTGAACTGTACAAGAAGGATGGGTTGCATCCAAACTCAAGGGGCACCAATACCCTGGCTGGGAGGTTTGCTAGTGTCACTCGGGAGGATTTAAACTAATATGGCAGCAGGGTGGGAACCAGAGCGTTAGCTTAGAAGGTGTCATAACTGAAGGGGAAATAGAGAACAAAACTAATAGAACATCACCCTCAGGTAGAACAAAAAAGGTGACAAGTGTCAGAAGGGATGTGGTCAATTCAGGACTGAGGGTTGCACCTGAATGCGCGCAGTATACGGAACAAGGTAAATTAGCTTGTTGCGCACATTGAAAGTGGCCGGTACAATGTGGGCATCACAGAGATGTGGCTGCAAGGGGATCAGGGCTGGGACCTCAATATACAAGGTATATGTCCTATTGAAGGGAAAGGCAGATGGCTAAAGGGGACGGGTTTGCATTATTAGTAAGGAATGAAGTTAAATCGATAGTAAGGAGTGATATGGAATCAGAAGGCATAGCATCTCTGTGGGTAGAGTTGAGGAATCGCAAAGGTAAAAAGGCCCTGCTGGGAGTTACGTACAGGCACCCTAGTGAGGAAGTGAACAAACGAATATGATGGACAGTAGGACCCTGAGGGTAATGAGTTCACAGACAGAGAACAAAGGGATGAGCACAGCATGGCTAGGAAGGGGGAGGGGAGCTTTGCCTCGTGGAGAGAATAGTGAAAAGGATGCTGGGTAACAAGAGGCCAGGATTGGGAAAATGCGAAGTGAGCCAATCAGGATATATGACCAGGTCAGGAGGTGTGTAAAATGACCAATGGGAAGTTTGTATGCGAATCTTGATGTAATTTGAAGTATATCTCCAGTGTTCCTTTGTCCTGAGGTTCTCTTTATCCTGGGCTCTCAGAAGACAGTGTGTGTGTCCTGAGGTCCTATGGAGGTCCATAGGACCTCAGGACACACACACTGTCTTCTGAGAGCCCAGCCTTGCAAGTTAGTTATTATTAAATGATATGATACCTGCAAATCCATCTCAGATTTTATTGAGTCCAGACTGGCCACAAAGAATCAGGAATTAACACTAGCAGTAGTCAGGATGTGGGGCAGAAAATAAATTAGGAGATAGAGAAAGCATGTAAAAAAGGCAATATTACAATAATCATGGGGGACTTCAATCTGCACGTGGACTGGGAAAATCAGGTTGATAGGGGATTCCCAAGAAAAGGAATTTGTGGAATGTTTAAGAGATGGTTTTTTGGAGCAGCTTGTGGTAGAGCCCACTGGGGAACAGGCAATTCTGGATTTGGTGATGTGTAATGAGGCAGACTTGATAGGGAACTTAAGGTGAAGGAACCCTTAGGGTGCAGTGACCACAATATGGTAGAATTTACCCCGCAGTTTGAGAGGAAGAAGCTGCAATCAGATGTGATGGTTTTACAATTAAATAAGGGTAACTACAAAGACACGAGGGAGGAGCTGACCAGAGTTGATTGGGAAAGGAGCCTAGCAGGGAAGACAGTGGAACAGCAATGGGAGGAGTTTTTGGGGGTTATTCGGGAGACACAGCAGAAATTCGTCCCAAGGAGGAGAAAACATGCGAAGGGCAGGACAAGACATCCATGGCTGACGTGCAATGTCAAGGACTGTATAAAGGCTAAAGAAAAAACATACAAAGTGGCGAGGATTAGTGGGAAGCCAGAGGATTGGGAATCATTTAAAAGTGAGCAGAGGACAACTAAAAAGCAATAAGGGGAGAGAAGATGAAATATGAGTGCAAGTTAGCTAGTAATATAAAAGAAGATAGGAAGAGTTTCTTTCAATATATAAAAGGTAAGGGACAGACAAAAATAGACATTGGACCATTGGAAAACGTGGCTGGAGAAGTAATAATAGGAAACAAAGAAATGGCAGATGAACTGAATAGTTACTTTGCATCAGTCTTCACAGTGGAAGACACCAGTGGGATGCCAGAGCTCCAGGAGAATCAGGGGGTAGAGGTGAATACAGTGACCATTACTAAGGAGAAGGTTCTGGGGAAACTGAAAGGTCTGAAGGTGGATAAGTCACCTGGACCGGATGGACTACACCTCAGGGTCCTAAAAGAAATAGTTGAGGAAATTGTGGAGGCATTGGTGGTGATCTTTCAGGAATCACTGAAGGCAGGAAGGGTCCCAGAGGACTAGAAAGTGGTTAATGTAACACAGCTGTTTAAGAAGGGAGGGAGGCAGAAGACAGCAAATTATAGGCTGGTTAGCTTGACTTTGGTCATTGGTGAGATTTTAGAGTCTGTTATTAAAGATGAGGTCGCAAAGTACTTGGAAGTGCATGGTAAAATAGGGCTGAGTCAGCATGGCTTTGTCAAAGAGAGGTCATGTCTAACAAATCTGTTCGGGTTCTTTGAGGAGCAACAAGGAAGTTAGACAAAGGAGAACCAGTGAACGTGATTTATTTAGATTTCCAGTAGGCCTTTGACAAGGTGCCACATAGGAGATTGTTAAATAAGTTAAGAGCCCATGGTGTTTAGGGTATCCTGGCATAGATAGAGGATTGGCTGACTGGCAGAAGGCGAAGAGTGGGGATAAAGGGGTCTTTTTCAGGATGGCAGCCGGTGACTAGTGGTGTGCCTCAGGGGTCTGTGCTGGGACCACAACCTTTCACAACATACATCAATGATCTGGAAGAAGGAACTGAAGGCACTGTTGCTAAGTTTGCAGATGATGAAAAGATCTGCAGACGGACAGGTAGTATTGAGGAAGCAAGGGGGCTGCAGAAGGACTTGGACAAACTCGGAGAGTGGGCAATGAAGTGGAAAATGAAATACAATGTGGAAAAGTGTGAGGTTATGCACTTTGGAAGGAGGAATTTAGGCATAGACTATTTTCTAAATGGGAGATGCTTCGGAAATCAGAAGCACAAGGGGACTTGGGATCTCTTGTTCATGATTCTCTTAAGGTTTTTTTTTAACAGGCAATTTTATTGAGGTATTTTTGGCATTATGAACAGTAACAATATACATTAGTGTGCAGATACCAATTACAGAAAACATAGTGCAAATAACAGTACCACTCTCGCAGATAGACCCGCCTATTCCTCCCCCTTACTCTACACTATTCTACCCCAACCACCCCCCCTGCTGACGATTAGTTCCCCGCAAAGAAGTCGATGAATGGTTGCCACCTCCGGGCGAAACCCAATAGTGATCCTCGAAAGGCGAACTTGATTTTTTCCAAACCGAGAAAGCTTGCCATGTAAGAAATCCCGCACCTGCAAGTACCGAAAGTCATTCCCCCTCGCCAGCCTGAAGTTCTCCTCCAGCGCCCTCATATTCACAAAGCTCCCTTCTAGGAACAAGTCACCCATCCTTCCCACCCCCGCCCTCCACCATGCTCGAAACCCGCCATCCATCTTCCCCGGGACAAATCGGTGGTTGTCACATATTGGGGACCAGACCGACGCTCCCACTTCCCCCGCATGCTTCCTCCATTGGCCCCAAATCCGCAAAGCCGCCACCACTACAGGGCTGGTGGAGTATCTGGCCGGCGGGAACGGCAGGGGAGCCGTGACCAGGGCTGCCAAACTGGTGCCCCGGCACAAAGCAGCCTCCACCCGCTCCCAAACCGACCCCGTGCCCACCATCCATTTCCTCATCATGGCTATGTTAACCGCCCAGTAGTAGTTGCTGAGGTTCGGCAACGCCAGCCCCTCCTCGCTATGGTTCCGTTCCAGCATCCCCCTCTTTACCCGCGGGGACTTCCCCGCCCAAACAAATCCCAGGATGATTTTATTGATTCTTTTAAAGAAGGACCGCGGAATGAAAATAGGGAGACACTGAAAACTAAACAGGAATCTCGGGAGGATCGTCATCTTCACCGTCTGTACTCTCCCCGCTAGTGACAGCGGGATTGCATCCCACCTCCGAAACTCGCTCCTCATTTGCTCCACCAGCCTGGACAAGTTCAACCTATGCATCTTACCCCAGTCGCGCGCCACTTGTATCCCTAGATACCTAAAACTTTCCCCAACCAGCCTAAATGGTAGCTCCCTCAGCCTATTCTCCTCACCCCTCGCCTGCACCACAAACATCTCGCTTTTTGCCATGTTCAACTTGTAGCCCGAAAACCGGCCGAAACTCCCCTAGGTTTTCCATAATCCCGTTCATCCCTGCTGCTGGATCTGACACATACAAAAGCAGGTCATCCACGTAGAGCGAGACCTTGGGTTCTATCCCCCGCCCCCCCCCCCCCCCCCCCCCACCGACCATTCCCTTCCATCCCTTTGCCGCTCTCAGAGCAATTGCCAGCGGTTCTATGGCGAACGCAAACAGCAGTGGAGAGAGGGGACATCCCTGTCTCGTCCCACGGTGTAGTCTAAAATACTCAGATGTCATCCTGTTCGTCCTTACACTGGCCGCCGGGGCCTGATATAGCAGTTCAACCCAGTCCACAAAGCCCTCTCCTAACCCAAACCGTCCGAGCACCTCCCATAAATAGTCCCACTCCACCCGGTCAAAAGCCTTTTCGGCATCCATTACCACCACTATCTCCACCTCTCTGGGGTGCATCATAATCGCATTGAGTAGCCTTCTTAGATTGTCTACTAGCTGCCTACCCTTAACAAACCCCGTTTGGTCCTCCACAATCACGTCCGGTACGCAGTCTTCGATTCTGGATGCCAGGATCTTGGCCAGCAGTTTAGCGCCTACATTAATCAGGGAGATTGGCCTATAGGACCCATAGACCTCCAGATCCTTATCCCGTTTTAATATCAGCGAGATGGTGGCTTGCGACATCGTCGGGGGTAACACCTCATTGTCTGTTGCCTCGTTAAACACCCTAACGAGCACCGGCCTCAGTATACCCGCAAACTTTTTTGTAGAACTCCACTGGATACCCATCTAGCCCCGGGGCTTTACCCGACTGCATGGCCTTCAGGCCACCCATTACTTCTTCAGCTCTAATCGGGGCCCCTAGCCCCTCTACCATCCCCCTGCCCACCTTTGGGATGGTCAGCCCATCTAAGAAGCACCTCCTCCCCTCCGGCCCCGTGGGGGGTTCCGAGGTATACAGCTTACTGTAAAAGTCCCTGAATACCCTGTTCAGTCCTGCCGGATCTCCCACCCGGTTCCCTGCCCCGTCCACTACCGTCCCTATCTCCGTGGCCGCCTCCCTCTTCCTAAGTTGCTGTGCAAGCATTCTGCTGGCTTTCTCCCCATACACATACACCGCGCCCCTGGCCTTTCTGAGTTGCTCTGCAGCCTTCCCAGTGGATAGCGCTCCCAGCTCCGCCTGCAGTCTCCGTCGTTCCCTAAGTAGCTCTGCCCTCGGGGAGTCCGCATATTCCCTATCCGTCTGTGTCATCTCCTGCACCAGTCTGTCCCTCTCTGTCCTATCCGTTCTGTCCCTATGGGCTCAGATTGAGATCAGTTTCCCTCTCACCACCGCCTTCAGCGCCTCCCAGAGCACCGCTGCTGAGGCTTCCCCTGTATCGTTGACCTGCAGGTAGTCCTGCATGCATTTCCCCACTCTCTCACATACCCTCTCCTCTGCCAACAATCCCACCTCTAACCTCCATTGTGGGCGCTGGTAACTTTCTTTGCAGACCAGCAGGTTGACCCAATGTGGAGCATGGTCCGAAATAGTGATCGCCGAGTATTCAGTACCCCTCACCCCCTCCAAAAAGTCCCTACTCATAAAAAAGAAGTCAATACGAGAATAAACCTTGTGAACATGTGAATAGAACGAGAACTCCTTCCCCGTAGGCCGGCTGATTCTCCAGGGGTCTCCCCCCCCCCCAATTTGTTCCATGAACCCTCTCAGTTCTCTTGCCATTGCCGGGACCCTGCCCGTTCTGGAGCACGACCGGTCCAGGTCGGGGTCGAGGACTGTATTAAAGTCCCCACCCATATTCAACTTGTGCAAATCCAAGATGGGGATTTTCCCCAGCAGCCTTTTGATGAAATCTACATCATCCCAGTTTGGAGCGTAAACATTCACTGGGACCACCTTCACCCCCTTAAGTTTGCCCCGGACCATGAGAAATCTACCCCCCGCCATCTGCAACTGTGCTGTCCGCCTCAAACTTAACCCGTTTGTTAATCATGATCGCAACCCCTCTGGTCTTAGTGTCAAGCCCCGAATGGAAGACCTGGCTAACCCAGCCCTTCCATAATCTAATCTGTTCCCCACTTTCAAATGTGTCTCCTGCAGTATCATTACATCCGCCTTCAGAGCCCGTAAGTGCGCGAACACACGTGTCCTCTTGACCGGCCCGTTTAATCCTCTAACATTCCAGGTGATCAGCCTGGTTGGAGGGCACCCTGCCCCCCTACTCCGATCAGTCATCCCCCTTCTTGGGTCCACCCCCTGGCCATGCGCCGCACCTCCCCTGGTCCGCCTCTTGGCAGCTCCCACCCCCGACCCCTTCCCTGTTACCTGGTTTAGTTGCCTCCCTCGTCAGCAGATCATCTGCCCCACCCCAGCAACAACCCCTTGTAGCCTAACCCCTGCCATATACTGGCTGTATACACACCCCCACCTCGCTCCCGTTGACTAGCTCAAAGCAGCTAGCCTGGTGGCTATCAACTCCGGCGCCACCCCTGTCTCACACCTATTGTCCCCCCCCGCCCCCCGCCCATCAACACCACCTCCCCAGAACAGCCCTGTTCGAGCAATCGCTCTGGGACCGAGAGAGCGAGAAAACAAACCCGGCGAGACCTGTTTTCCAGGTCCTCCAGCTTGTCCATCAGCCTTGCTTGCTGCTCCTTCAACTTACTAATTTCCACGTCCGCTACCGTTTGGAAATCCGCCTGCTCTACCACTGTCTTCTCCAGTGCCTGGACCTTCTTATCCTGAGCATCCAGCCTCTGGTCAAGTCGCTTCACCGCTTTCTGGAGCGGTTGCAAATTATCCCGCTTCAGTGCTGTAAAGCTCTCTTTCATGACCTGCAGCATGTTGTCCAGTGCTGCCTGGACCGTCCTTTCCGTGGTCCGTTGATCGGCCATCTTTCCTCCCACTTGAGCTTCCACACCACCTTTGTTCAGCCCCTTCTTCGCCTGTTTTCGCTACCTTCTGCTCCTTAAGTTCATACAACTCTGTATGGATTCAGATCTAGAGTGCTATTGTGTTTCACTCCAGTGCTCAAAAGTTCAAAAAAGTCAAGGAAAAAGGTCTTAAAGTCAAACCGGAGCGAGAGCCACCAAATGTGCGACTTACTCCCTCATAGCCACCACCAGAAGTGATTCTCTTAAGGCTTAGTCGGCAGTTAAGAAGTGCAATGCTAGCATTTATGTCAAGAGGGCTGGAATACAAGACCAAGGATGTACTTCTGAGGCTGTATAAGGCTCTGGTCAAACCCCATTTGGAGTATTGTGAGCATTTTTGGGCCCCATATCTAACGAAGGATGTGCTGGCCTTGGAAAGGGTCCAGAGGAGGTTCACAAGAATGATCCTGGAATGAAGAACTTGTTGTATGAGGAATGGTTGAGGACTCTGGGTCTGTACTCGGAGTTTAGAAGGATGAGGGGGATCTTATTGAAACTTACAGGATACTGTGAGGTTTGGATAGAGGGGACGAGGAGTGGATTTAGAATTTAGAACAGTACAGCACAGAACAGGCCCTTCGGCCCTCGATGCTGTGCCGAGCAATGATCACCCTACTCAAACTCACGTATCCACCCTATACCCGTAACCCAACAACTCCCCCTTAACCTTACTTTTTAGGACACTACGGGTAATTTAGCATGGCCAATCCACCTAACCCGCACATCTTTGGACTGTGGGAGGAAACCGGAGCACCCGGAGGAAACCCACGCACACACGGGGAGGACGTGCAGACTCCGCACAGACAGTGACCCAGCCGGGAACCGAACCTGGGACCCTGGAGCTGTGAAGCATTGATGCTAACCACTATGCTACCGTGCTGCCTTAAGTTACAGCTTACAAGTTTCCACTTGTAGAAAAAACTAGAACTAGAGGACACCATCTCAGACTAAAGGGACGATCCTTTGAAACAGAGATGAGGAGGAAATTCTTCAGCCAGAGGGTGGTGTATCTGTGGAACTCTTTGCCGCAGAAGGCTGTGGAGGCCAAATCACTGAGTGCCTTTAAGACAGAGATAGATAGGTTCTTGATTAATAGGTGTATCAGGGGTTATGGGGAGAAGGCAGGAGAATGGGGGTGAGAAAATATCAGCCACGATTGAATAGCAGAGCAGACTCGATGGGCTGAGTGGCCCAATCCTGCTCCTGTGTCTTCTGGTCTTATGGTCAATGTACTCTGTCGATTATTCCTTTTGTCTACTATGTACGTACTGTGTACGTTCCCTCGGCCACAGAAAAATATTTTTCACTGTTCTTCGATACATGTGACAATAAATCAAAATCAAATCAAATGTAAGCTTACTTGTGACACTAATAAAGATTGTTATTATCTGTACCCTCCACCAGCGCAGGGTCACTTTCTGGAGACACCTCACTGACACATCCCCGCAGCAGTTGGAGGCAAGGACAACCCAAGTCTCCGACACTCAGAAGCTGCTGGAGACCAGGCATCAACTCAGTCCCAGGCAGATGAATGCGGCTGCTGTCTCAATGCTGGAGATACAATGACAGGCAGTGTAACAGCGCAGTGTAGAGGTTTGAGAGCCACTCAGTAGTCTGGAGTGAATCAGTCCATGTTCTGTCTGATGCTGTGGCTCTGACATGCGAGTGCTTCAAAGCCACTACGGGAAGGTTGGATCCACCGTTGACACCTTGGTCCAGCAGGTGTTGCCGGATTTGGGCTTGGCCCTGCATCCCATGGCCACACACCCTGGTGGGAACCAACAGGCTGTAAGTGACATGGAAGACTCATCTTGACCTCCCTCCAGGTACACCATCTCTTCTAGGAGTCAGGCCGGGGTCCTCAGATACCCACAGGGAGGATGAGCATCAGCTGAACACCCCGCGTGCCTCCGCTCAGGACACTACAAGTGTGTGTAGCCTCTCAGAGTCTCCTCTGCCTGTGCGCACAGCCACTCCAGCAGCAGATGCCGCTGAGGGTGCTTCTACACCTGAGCAGGAGACACTTATCAGACTGGGACTCTCCAGGCCTTGGGACACCAGAGGACATCTGCCAAGGCTGTATGGATGTCAGGATGTAGCAGTCAGCAGGCTGCCTCTGTTTCTGCTGTGGATGTCGGGGCAGCACCCAGGCCCCAGTTGATCCTTGGAAAGATCCAGAGGCAAATAAATTGAGTGCTGCCATCACTGTCAAAGCCACTGTGGAGGGGAAGCCTCCAATCCCACATTGCATTGGATCTTCACGGAGAATGTGGCATATGTGATGTGTGCATTCTCTGAACAATCACAGGCTTACCCAGCACTGCCTCATTTGTAACTAGGATGTCTTTCAATGTTCAGGCTCAGGCTCCCCTTGGTCATGCCCCCCAGGTGGGTGGTGCCTCGTGGTGGAGTTGCATGCAGCCACACCTCTCCCTCCTTCACCTCCTCCATTGAATCAGGTCTCTGAGAAACGCAGCATTGGGCCCTGAATCCAATAGTCCTTTTGCCTTGTCTCTGAAATGAAACATTGAAGGCAACACTGATAGGATGCAGAAATGGACACTCTGACTGAGAGACCTATGGGAGATGTGCAGTTTCACAGCTTAGGGAGCCTTGATTGCATTGTGCCTGACGCAGCCTTATCCCTGTGACACCAGCACACACATACAGGTGGGCAACATTCCACTCCACAGCTGGGACAACTGGAGCCCTCTGGGGGGAGGTGTAAATATGTGAATGAAATGATTGTGGTGAGATAACCACTGTAGTTATGTGTACTGCAGTAGGGGGATGTATGCCTGTACCTGTAATACAGGCTCCTCCGGTAAGCCCCTGCCGGCTAGCTCCGCCCACAGGGAGCTTATGTATAAATGTATGAGAGCTGCTCAGACCCTTAGTCTACTGTTGCAGATGGAGGGACAACATCGTACAGCAATAAAGCCTCTATTGAACCAGTCTCTCGGCTTTGAGTATAATTGTTAGCGCTACAATGATTAAACCAAAGTAGCTCTGGCTCCATTCTTTGAAGTGTCATACCGACAACCTTTCAGTTGCCCATGGTCAATAAGCGAAAATAATTTGGCCGCTAATGAATGGCATTCATTGTTAACCCATGCCTGCCCTTCACTGATGGGATTCCAGATATTATACAGCTGTGCCCCCTTCACTATTGCTTTCACTCTCCAAGACTGTATACCTACCTAAGACTCTGTCTGAGGTATACCATGCTTCCAATGATTGCATGCCCGCTGCATTTCTGCATTTTCATTCTCTGGCTTTAGACAGTGAGGTCCACATCGTCCCTGTACCGCCTGTCATCTGTGACTCCTTTCCATTTCCCATCTGGAATGTCTGCACTATGTGACTCCAGTCTTCAAGCCCCTGAACAAAAATGGAACCTACAGTGGTTCATGGCAATACTATGGAGATGTCAGTATAAGGAAATAAGGGTTTATTGGTAACAAGTAAAGGTAAACTATACATATGCATAGAGTCACTAAACAGGTCTTCACTCCCAGGCCCCAGGGTCCACTGTGCCCGGGACATCGCTCTCAGGGCCCCGTGCTTTTTCCCCATTGGTTGGGGTTCATGTGCTCTTGCATGATAGGCCCAAAAATGGTCATGGGAACCATGAGGGCTCTCCCCTTAAAGGGGCTGCACTACCACAGGGTCCTTCACGTAGTTACCCTTTGCAATGGTGACTAAGGACAATGGTGATCCTCCCAAACCCCATCACCCCCAACTTTTGAGTGTTCCTGCCAATTATTCCAAATGTGCCATAGCCCCTATTCCGGAGCCTGTATGCATCTCCCTCCAGCAAACTATATTACAGCCCTTTGACCCCCATGTTTGTCAGTGCTTCATGACCCTTGTCAGGGTCCAGCTTTCCTCCCCTCAATCTTCCCTCTGCCTTCCATTGTTCATCATCCTCCTCCACCTCCTTTCCCCCTGCCTTCCATTGTCCCCTCTTGTCCTCCTCCCACTGCCCCCATTGTGTTTGCCCTTCCCCCCTCTCCTTGCATCACCCTTCTTCCACATGAAAAATGAAAATCGCTTATTGTCACGAGTAGGCTTCAATGAAGTTACTGTGAAAAGCCCCTAGTCGCCACATTCCGGCGCCTGTCCGGGGAGGCTGATACGGGAATCGAACCGTGCTGCTGGCCTGCTTGGTCTGCTTTAAAAGCCAGCGATTTTAGCCCAGTGAGCTAAATCAGCCCCTCTGTACCCCTTGCACCCCTCTGCACCCCTTGCCTTCGTCAGCTCCATCCTCACCTTGCATCCCACCCTTGGTCAAACTGAGATTGGTCAAAGTAGAGGCTGCATGAGTCCTGCAGGATGGTGCTTCCCATGCAGACAAGGTTGGCACAGAGCTGGAGGACCCAAACTGCTCTGCCCCATCAGTGTGGCGTTTAGTGCAAGAGGAGCAGTGCAGAGCTTTGGCTGACGTGGTTTCCCGGTTGGTGTGACTCAAGATTGGAAGGCATGGGGAGATTCTGGAGAGCAGCTGTTTTAATGAGCATTCATGAGATGTAACTGAATGCAAATGGAGCTCACGCCATTTGGCAGCGGGATAACAGACGCCATTAACCCAGCACTGGAACAATTGAAACCGGTTTTTATATTGGTTGGTTTCAGACATTTTGGCTCCCTCTAGATTGTCCACTGCTGCCCACTACAGAACCTGCCATAGGCGGGATGGGGGAATTCTGCTCGATGTTACTGGACTAGATCTTCAAGTATTGTGAGGATATCAGGAACTTGGGCACAAGGGTCATTAAGAAATTAATTCATGTAAATTCCTTCACGCCCCCTTAACTCCAGCCTCAAATTCCTGATATACTCCCAATTAGCACATGTGTTGTGCTGGTGGTCCAAATTAATCATATCTTGTCTTCGAGGTCAATTATCATTCAGAACCTTGCCGTGGAGCTTTGTGTGGGGAATTCACCAAAAAAAGCAAAATGATTTTCACTCTCACTCCACTAGATGGCAGTCATAGATTGTGCTCAGAATAAAACTGGAAAAAAATGCAGCTGTCACCAACTGATTGAAACTGCAGTTCTGTTTTTCACACCTCTCTCCACATTTCCACACTTTCTCTATCTCACCCACAAACTCTGTAGCTGTCCCAAGATTGCATTTGTTTATTCAGCCCATCCAGTCTGCTCCGCCATTCAATGAGACCATGGCTGTTCTGATATGGGAATCCTCAACCCCACTTTCCTGCCTTATCCCCATAACCCTTACTGATGAAAAGCTTGTCCGTCTCAACCTTGAACATACTTTTTAAAAATAAATTTAGATTACCCAATTATTTTTTTCCCCATTAAGGGGCAATTTAGCGTGGCCAATCCACCTAACCTGCACACCTTTGGGTTGTGGGGGTGAAACCCACGCAGACTTGGGGAGAATGTGTAAACTCCACACGGACTGTGACCCAGAGCCGGGATCTGAACCCAGGTCCTCAGTGCTGCAGTCCCAGTGCTATCCACTGCGCCACATGCCGCCCCAACCTTGAGCATACTTACCGTCCCAGCCTCTACAGCTCTCTGTGGTAAAGAATTCCACATATTCACCCTCTGAGAGAAGAAATTCCGACCTTCAATGGGTTACCCCGTACCCTGAGATTATGCCCTCTGGTCCTCAACTCTCCCATCAGAGGAAACAACCTCTCAGCACCTACCCTGTCAAGCCCCCTGAGAATCCTATGGGCATGATCTGCCGGCCTGGTTGAGCTCGAGCGAGAGCGTGGCGTGGCCTGTATATCCCGGGAGAAGCCTCCTGCGGGTTTCCTGGCAGCCTTTACACCTCGTGAAATCTAGTTAGCTCTCGCGAGGCATCGGAATCAGAATCCGCCTAAAATGGGCACGACCAAATGCCGCGCGCCTAAGCAGGGTTTAAACCTGCTTGGGGGGGTTACCCAGTATCTACCGGCCTCCCCAGGGAGACCACAGCCAGGTGCTGTTCGGTGCTGGTCCACACAAATGTGGCTCAGGCGGAATAGCACAAAGAGGGGGTCTCCCAGGCCATTGGGGGCAACACCATGTTGGAGACATTGGGTTGATCCAAGATTAGGAGGGATTTTCTTATGAGGAGAGGTTAAGTAGGTTGGGCCTGTACTCATTGGAGTAATCTTAATGAGGGCTTGATCAAATGGCAAAGATTCTAAGTGTCAGTGGGTTTTGCTCTGTTGGTGAGTTCCCCACCGCTACCGAACGACATTGGGGAGCTGCGGGGCATGGCAGAACCAGATAATGTAGGGGCATCCAGAGCTCAATCCAGCTGCTCCTCCGTCTGGAAAAACCCACAGGGCCTTCGGGGCACAGCCTGAGAGCAGACACTGGGGACCAACCTGGAGACTCCCTCTGGGATGGTGGCAGCAACCACCAGCACCCCCAAGCTCCCCACCCGCCCTCCCCCGACAATCGTGCACCTTGGAGTCAGCATCCAGAAACAAGGTGGCCTGGCAGGGCATTTTCCGCTGGAGAGTGGGCCCTCTGCCCCCAGGATCCCCATAGGCCACGGGACGCTGTAAGCAGCAGGCTGCCTTCACTGCTAATATGTATCCTGGGGAAAGACCGAGATGCAGTGGTAGAGCATGGAGGGATAAGCAGATAGAGGATTACTGAGAGAGCACTGGAGTGGAGAGGGGGTGGAGAAGGCGGTGGGGAAGGGGGAGTGAGGAAGGGGAGCGGGGGCGGGGAAGCCGGGAGCAAGGAAGGGGGTGGCACCATTGGGGGCTTGAGGCAGCCAGGGGCCCTAATGTACAACAATAAAACACGTTGCATCTGAGTCATGTGAAGCCTCTGGCATGTTATTCAACAATGCGGGTCAGCCTCCGACCCCCTGCCCCAGCCCCCTGGGCTCGGTGATCCTGGATCCCCCCCCCCCCCCCCCCCCCACTCTCCCCTACCCAAGGCATACCACGTGCAGGTGATGGGTGTGAGCATGCACTTGACAGACAGAGAGGAGTCAGACTATGGTAAACTGAGGAGCACCAATGCTCCTCCCTGGGCTCATCCTCCAGCCCCTCCTGGTCTGGCACAATCTCGCTCTCCTCCTCCTCAGGGTCTACATGTTCCTCCTCCTCCTTTACCTCGAGCATGTCGCCCCGCTGCTGTGCCAGTTTGTGGAGGGCACTGCAGACCACCACAAAGTGGGTGACCATCCAGGGGGTGTACTGCAGTTCACCACTAGAACGGTCGCGGCATTGGAACTGCATTTTGATAATAATAATAATCTTTATTGTTACAAGTAGACTTACATTAACACTGCAATGAAGTTACTGTGAAAAGCCCCGAGTCGCCACACTCCAGCGCCTGTTCAGGTACACTGAAGGTGAATTCAGAATGTCCAATTCACCGAACAGCATGTCTTTTGGGACTTGTGGGAGGAAACCGGAGCACCCGGAGGAAACCCAAGCAGAAACGGGGAGAACGTGTAGATTTGGCACAGGCAGTGATCCAAGCCGGGAATCGAACCTGAGACCCTGGAGCTGTGAAGCAACAGTGCTAACCACTGTGCTGCCGTGCCGTCAACAAATTCAGAAGCACCCCTCAATGACAGCCCGGGTGGCCACATGGGCATTGTTGTATTGGGTCTCCACTTTGTTCTTCCGTACAGTCATAATTAGCCAGCTTCTAAGCGGGTACACCTTATACCCAAAGAGCCACTCAGTAACCCTGGGTGACCTTTGAAGATGTCAGGGATCTTCAACTGCCCCAGGATACAGCTGTCGTGCACACTTCCTGGGAATGATACACACAAGTGCATGACCTTCATGTGGTGGTCGCACTCAAGTTGGACATTCAGAGAATGGAACCCCTTCCTGTCGATGTAGGACATACCCTGATGCCCTAGTGCGCGCAAGGTGACATGTGTGCCACCTATTACCCCCTGGACGTGGGGCATCCTGGCGATGGTGGAAAATCACATCTTGTTGTGCTCAGTCCAGGTTAAAGTTTATATAATTAGCTGCCCGAGAAAACAGGCAATCCATGACTTTACAGATGCACTTGTGGGCTGTTGGTTGGGATATGCTGTACACGACCCTGCTCAAGCCCTGGAATGATGCTGAGGCGTAAAAGTTCAGGGCTGCAGTGACCTTGATGGTCACTAGGAACAGGCATCCTCCTCCTCCACATGATACCAAGTCCGCAAGGACATGGCACAGGTACTGCACCATTCCCTGGTTGAGGTAGAGTGTCCTGCGGCACATGTTGTCCGTCATCTGTTGGAATGGCAAATGATGCCTGTACACCATTGGCCGTCGCTGGCCTCCCCCTCTGGTGGTTGGGTCCTCAGGGAGTGGGGCGCGGCCTGCACATGGACCACTGACTCAAGCCTCTGTCGCGCTGCTGTCAGAATTTGAAGTATTTTGCTTTTGTCTTATAATGTTGCAGGTGCCTTAACAAATTTAAATTCTACAATTTGTTACTTGGCGAGTGACATCAGGGCACCACACAAGATGGACGGAGGGTAGTGAGGCTGTAACTTCAGCAACATCACTTTGGAATATCGAATGCACGTCTGTTGCATTTTCAATAAAACCCAGTCCAGTGCGGACCAATGAAAGCAGGCACTGGGTCGTTAGAAGGCCAAACTCCAGGATTTTCCATTCCCATTCCAGCCCCAGCACTTACTGCTTGTGTAAATGCTGAATAAGTGCATTGCATCCCCAGATCATAAAATCCCGACAGGACAGAAGGAGAGTATTTGGCCCATCGAATCTGCACCGGCCCTTGGAGAAAGCATCCCATGCCTTCACCCTATCCCCGTCACCCAGTAACTCCACCTAAACGTTTGGACACTAAGGGGCAATTTAGCATGGCCAATCCACCTAACATACATAACAGAGCTCTTTCAGTGATGCTGAGGGAGATGGGGTGAGGCCTACCATAAGCAGTAATTTACGTAGAACATGGAGCACTGAAGCAGACCACTGCGGCCAATTGGTCTATCTATACCAGTGGTTAAATTCTATGTGAGCGTACTTCCCACTCACACATCAGTATGTCTTTACATTCCTTTCAACCTTATGTAATTATCTAGTTTCCCCTTAAATGTATCAACGCTTTTTGCCTCAATTTCTCCATGTGCTATCCACATGCACATATATGAGATCCACGTTCTCACCACATAAAGATGTTCATCTTGAATTCCTTATTTGATGTATTAATGACTATCTTGTACATGATCCCTAGTGTGGGCTCCCTGTCAAGAGAAAAATGCTTGTTTGATAAACTCCTTAATAACTTTAAAGACCTCAATCCCTCATCACTCCACGCTCTCCTTTCCAGAGAAAAATGCCAAACCTATTCAGCCTCTCCTGATAATTGTTCTTGTGATCTTTGGAAATCTTTTGATGGTTTTCTCCAGTCTGTTTAAAGGCAGGTAGAGAGTTGCTGCATTTCAGTGTTAAATGGACTCCCAACCACCCGTATTCTTTCAAACTCCAATGGGTCACACAGATTTACTATTGTCTGCCTGACGCAGCCACAGTGACACTTGGTCTTCATGTTGGCATGGAGGAGATTGTCTTACTTCAGGGAATGTCAGAAAGAAGTGTAGGGAAGGGCAGAGTCATGGGATGGGCAGAGTCATGTAGGCAGTGAAGGACATATGATAGAATTGGTATTTTCACAGCACCGACTTAGTCGGGCAGCAGGGTAGCATGGTGGTTAGCATAAATGCTTCACAGCTCCAGGGTCCCAGGTTCGATTCCCGGCTGGGTCACTGTCTGTGTGGACTCTGCACGTCCTCCCCCTGTTTGCGTGGGTTTCCTCCGGGTGCTCCGGTTTCCTCCCACAGTCCAAAGATGTGCGGGTTAGGTGGATTGGCCATGCTAAATTGCCCGTAGTGTCCTAATAAAAAAAAAGTAAGGTTAAGGGGGGGGTTGTTGGGTTACGGGTATAGGGTGGATACGTGAGTTTGAGTAGGGTGATCATGGCTCGGCACAACATTGAGGGCCGAAGGGCCTGTTCTGTGCTGTACTGTTCTATGTTCTATGTTCTAATGAGCGGTGGTACTGGTGGAGGGGCGAAACTGATGATGCGGATGACACCAGGTAGCCTGCAGCGGTTCAAAATGACAGCTCACCACCAGCTTCTCAAAGCGTATATCGGGATGGACAATAAATGCTGACCTTACCAGCATTGCTCAAATTCCACTAACGAATAGAAAAAAGGAACTTGTTGGCTCGGCTAACAGTCTGTCAACACAGGATGTGCGATAATAACTGTGATACTGCGTAACAACAAGACTGGTGTTGCTAATACCATCAACAGAAAAGTCATACTTTAATGTGTTTGCATGTTCTTACACTACTTGAAACTTCCTGAGAAAAAGGAACAAAATGTGCCAACGCTGAAAATTTTAATTGAAAAGAGAATATGCTGTAAGTACAAAGTAAGGCAGCCAGTATCTCTGAAGAAAGATTAATTAAGAAAAAAGCAAATTACTGCGGATGCTGGAATCTGAACAAAACAGAAAATCCTGGAGAAACTCAGCAGGTCTGACAGCATCTGTGGAGAGAGAACAAGGTTAACATTTCAAGTCTGGATGACTCTTCTTCAGAGCAGCAGATTAATTGTTTGATTAATATTTGGGTAGTATATCATCATGGTTATATTGCTGGAATCCAGAGCCCTGCTCTAATGATCCAGACACATGTCAAATCCCAACATGGCAGCTGGGAAATTTAAATTCAGCTAGTTGAATTAAGCAGGAATAAAACAATGAGCCCTAACGTCCTGCATGATTCGCGACATAAGTCACTGGTGCGCCGTGCATGACAACCCGGAGGTGCGGATGTTCAAGTATGTTCGCTGGAAGAGTGCGCCGTTTAAACTCCCGACCGTTTTATTTTGACAGTTTGAAGCACTGCACTTTGCTGGAGCAGCTGAATGAAAAATCCAGCCACAGCGATCACCTGGGCCACTTGTGGTGAGTTTTTACGCCTTTATATTCACATGAAAAGGAGACATCAGGAAATATTATTTTGGAAGGTTAATGTTTTATATTATTAGTGTTCAGCATTTTTCAATATGTTTAAAATGCAAGTAAAATGAAAGGAAGACATATTTTTATTTTTTTAAACTTTGGTTTGTCATGAGGCTGTTAATTCCATTAAGGGAACTATAATGGATAGAATGAGGGCATCATGCTGGCACAGTGGTTAGCACTGCTGCCTCACAGCACCAAGGACCCAGGTTCGATCCAGGCCCCGGGTCACTGTCCGTGTGGAGTTTGCACATTCTCCCGTGTTTGCGTGGGTTCTATCCCCACAACCCAAAAAGGTGTGCAGAGTAGGTGGTTTAGCCATGCTAAATTGACCCGTAATTGGAAAGAAAATTGGGTACTCCAAATTTAGTTTTAAAATGTACAATGGACAGAATGCGGTGATTAATCGTTAATGAGTATGATTGTCCACCGAAGAAACTTAGGGCGCGATTCTCCGCAAATGCGGAGAGTCGTGAAGGCTGCCGTGAAACCGGCCGTGTTTCACGGCAGCCTCCGCGCCCCCTCCCGGGACCCAATTCTGCTCCCCGGTCGGGGCTAGCAGCGGGGCCCCGTGAACTTTGGCATCGCGAGCTTAGCGAATTTCGCTAAGCCCGCGCGCCAAAGTTAGCGACGGCTGACGCATATGATGACGTCAGCCGCGCATGCGCGCATTGGACGGCTCCAACCCGCGCATTCGCAGATGACGTCATCACGCATATGCGTGAAACCCGCGCATGCGCGGGCCGTTATGCCCCTCAGCCGCCCCGCGGACTGATCCAGTGGGGCGGCGGAGGAACAAAGAGTGCGCGGGTTCGTACCCGCTGCCCGCGATTGGTGGGCACCGATCGCGGGCCCATGGCACCCTTGGCATGGCCGTGGTGCGGCCGTGCCAATCGGTGCCATGGTTCCCCAGAACGGCACTTTGCGGCCGTTTTCACGCACGGTGAGAGCAGGTGTGTTGGAGTTCGAGAAAACGGCCGTAAAGGCCTGGGAAATCGGCCCATCGGATAGGGGAGAATCGCTGCTCACCGTAAAAAACGGCGAGCAGCGATTCGTGTCGGGGGGCGGGCGTGGGGGGGGGGTGGAGAATAGCGGAAGGTCGGGAAAAATGTCGGGAAGGCCCTCCCGCTATTCTCTGACCCGTCGTGGGGGGCGGAGAATCGCGCCCTCAGTGTTAGTGGTCACGGGTTCTGTAGATGATGAGCCCGTTCCTAGAACCGCATCTTCAACCACTCACTTGGTAGGAGTTTCCAAAGGGTGGGATCTGTCCTTGTATGCTGAGTCACCGGTATTCCTTTCTTAGGCTTCTTTTCCAGGCCTTCTCTTGTACTCGGATGTTCTTGAAGAATTGTGTCCCTTCAATCAGGTGGTCCTTCAAGTAACCAACAGGCTTCTTTGAAGTGCTTCCTTTGTCCTCCTCTTGTTTGGGATCCTTCCTTGTGCTGGGCGAAGATTTTCTTTGGCAGTCAGGACTCTGACATCCTAAGCATGTGTGTGGCCCAGCGGAGTTGGTTTTGGATGATTACGGCCTTGATACTGGTTCTTTTAACTCCTTCAAGTACACTAATGCACATCTGTCCTCCCAGCTGATTCAGAGTTAAAGTACATTTGGATTTTGCAATGCATTTTAAGCTGAGATGTTTATGAGTCTCCCTGATGTAACGTTCATCCTTAGAAGCTCAATGATTACTTCAAATGCTTTGGGCTGGATTTTTCGTTCCTGAGATTAAGTTTGACGCCTCCACCATGGCCTGGCTCGCGATCGGGGCCTACCGATCGGCGGGCCGGCCACTCCTGGTGGGGCCTCTTTTACTCCGCACCGGCCCCCGTAGCCCTATGCCATGTTGCGTCGGGGCCGGTGCGGAGAAGGAAGCCAGTGCACATGTGCAAGTTTGGGCCGGTCGCAGCGCGCATTCGCAGGCCCGTGGTGCCCGTTTGACACCGGTCTCAGCAGCCGGAGCTGCGTGAGTCCCTCCAGTACTGTGCTGGCCCCCTGTAGGGCTCAGGATTGCTGCTCCTGGGGGCCTGTTGACGCCGTCGTAAAACATGATGGTGTTTACGAGGGCGCCAACACTCAGCCTCAGGGTCAGAGAATCACGCCCAGGATTCGTGGACTTTCACAACAGAAAACTGGTGCTGAACCTGGGCCGATTCAGCGACTGTGGAGGCTAGCATTGGCGCCATGTGGAACATAATCGATTCCACAGAAAAACGGTGCAGAATTCGCTGGGTCTGTGATTGCCACTCGGGAGGCTGCTGCAGCTGCACGTACACATTACAATCCCCACACATACTCATCCCAGCCAACAAGATGGCACTGGTTGTGCTGGAGTGCTGCCATCCTGCTGATGGGTTGGCTGGGGCCAGAGGACACCTAGCGGGGTGGCCTGAGCAGACACCATGGCCCTAAGTTCACAGTGGGCAGTCAGTGGCGTGCGCAGCTGCATGGCAGCCTTTCCAGCTGTGGCAATGGTGTTCTGTGCCCATCCACCCCGACCTGACAGCCCACCTCCTGGCTACCCCCTGCTACTCCCCTTGCCCTGGCAGAAGCCGCCTGGCCAGCGGCACAACTGACAGCAAACTATGGTGATGTTGGGCACTTTCCGTACTGTCTCTCCCTCAGCAGCCACGGCGCTGGTTTCATGATTTTTCAAAGCACAAGTGAACCGAACCTTCGGGAACTCGGCCCATCAGAGACGGAGAATCGTAGAGGCCCCGGAGAATACCAGGTGAGGTCTGGTAATGATATGCAAACGGTGTTTACTGTATGTGCGTTCCGGACCGCATTGTCGCCGCTGTCGAGATGATGGAGAATTGCGATTTGGCGTCAAATCGGCGCCCGCCGTGGCTTATGCATGGGAACCTATTCTCCACCCAATCGCGTTTCCTGATTTTGGTGTCGGCCAACGGAGAATCCCGCCCTTTAACAAAGTTTAATGCCTGAGTTGATATATGCAAACCTCCTCTAAGCTAATGTTACCTATCTGTCTGACAGGTATTGCAGTGAATCAATCACCCACCACTCAGAGTGTACTGCCAAAGGACATCCCAAAATGATGTCAGAGGAGATGTGTGCCAGGACACTGTACTTCAGCAGCTGCTGCTTTTGGGCGTTCAGCTTGCCAATTAACAATTGATATGTCAAAACACTCCTCTCCCTCCCTTCTTCTGTCCCCTTCCCCCTCCCTCTCTCCTTCCACCCTCTTTCCTCCCTCCCCTTTACAAATAGACAGAACCATTGTGTTTAAATGAGAAAATATATTTTATTGCACAAAATTTGTAAACGTTCAGGTTAAATGTTAACTGGTTTCTAAGTTTTCTATTTCTAAAATTAATTTTACAAGCTTCTACAAATGTCTGACAAATTGAAACATCAGAGCACAACATTTAATTATGAGATAATTGAAGTAAACAAGGCAGAAACATATTCAACACAGGTAGCATGGTGGCACATTAGTTAGCACTGCTGCCTCACAACACCAGGGACCCGTGTTCAATTCAGACCTTGGGTGACTGTGTGGTATTTGTACATTCTCCCTGTGTCTGCATGAGTTTCCTGAACCATGGAATGGAACCATAGAATTGTGCAGAATACTGTGCAGAAGGAGGCCATTCAGCCCATCAAATCTGCACCGACCCTATGAAATAGTACCCTGCCTGGGTCTATCCCCCGCCCTGTTTTCGGAACCTAACCTGTACATCCGCTGTGAGGCAGCAGTGCTAACCACTGTGCCACTGTCGTTCCCTCCGGGTGCTTCAATTTCCTCCCACAATCCAAAACTGTGCAGGTTAGATGGAGCTATGGGGTTAGAGTGAGGCGTGAGCCTGGACAGGGTGCCCTTTCGAAGTGCAGTACAGAGTTGATGGGCCGAATGGCTTTCTAATGCACTGCTGATTCTATGAACATTGATCAAAAAAATAGGCGGCGGGATTCTCTGATCCTGAGGCTAAGTGTTGACACCGTCGTAAACGCCGTCATGTTTCTCAACAGTGTCAACATTGCCTCAGGACCAGCGATTCTGACCCATACAGGGGGCCATCATGGCACTGGAGTGACCGACATCGCTCCAGCTGCCGATCCCCGGCATCAGATGAGCGCCGTCGGTCTGCGCATGTGCAGTGGGACCGGCGCCAATGCGCGCATGCACAGTGGCTCCCTTCTCCGTGCTGGCCCCGACGCAACATGGCATAGGGCTACAGGGGCCGGCGCGGAACAAAAGAGGCCCCCAGCCAGAGAGGCCGGCCGATGATCGGTAGGCCCTGATCGTGGGCCAGGCCACAGCGGAGGCCCCCCCCCCCCCCCCCCCGGGGTCGGGCACTCCTCCACCCCCCCACCCGGCCATCCCTGGATGCATGAACGCCGAGGTCTTTTCTCGAGTTGAGAAGTTATGTTCACTATTTTACAATCTGATGGGCCCTTTCGAGAACTTAGAGAGTTTATGTTACTTGTGTCTATTATGTGCTGGGACATTCACTGGGCTACAGTTGGAATCAAAGAATATACAACTCATGGATTGCTGTAATTCAACATGTCAGGTTTTGATTTATTTTATGCTGTTGATCTCACAGGCTTAGACATAAAGACTGGGCCTAAAGACTGTGTACCTGATTGGTGATATACCCAGTGCTCACGAGGCTCACCTCTTAACATAACAACTCATACATACAGTATCTTCTACAGACAGATACAAAATATCTGTTGAATGCATCCATCATTTCCTTATTTGCCTTTATTAAATCCCCATCCCACTCTCCTGAGGAACAACACTCAATTCAGTTACACTTTTCCTTTTTAAAACCTGCAGAAATTCTTACTGTTTTTTCATTAGCTAGCTTTCTCTCATACTTTAATTTCTCCCTCCTTATAGGGCAGCACGGTAGCATGGTGGTAGGGCAGCACGGTAGCATGGTAGTTAGCATAAATGCTTCACAGCTCCAGGGTTCCAGGTTCGATTCCCAGCTGGGTCACTGCCTGTGCGGAGTCTGCACGTCCTCCCCGTGTGTGCGTGGGTTTCCTCCGGGTGCTCCGGTTTCCTCCCACAGTCCAAAGATGTGCGGGTTAGGGGGATTGGCCATGCTAAATTGCCCGTAGTGTCCTAAAAAGTAAGGTTAGGGGGGGGGTTGTTGGGTTACGGGTATAGGGTGGATACGTGGGTTTGAGTATGGTGATCATTGCTCGGCACAACATCGAGGGCCGAAGGGCCTGTTCTGTGCTGTACTGTTCTATGTTCTATGTTCTATGTTATTATTGTGCTATTCATTCTCTCTGCTGGTTTTTGTATTCTGCCCAATATGTTGACCTGCTATTATGGGCGGGATTCCCTGACCCCCCGCGGGTCGGAGAATCGCCGGGGGATGGCATGAATCCCGTCCCAGCGCTCCGACGCCGGCTGCCAAAATCTCCAGTGCCGGTTTTCGGGCTGGGGCGGGGATCACGCTGCGCCGGTCGGAGGCCGTTGACAGTGGCCCCCCCCCAGCAATTCTACGTGCCCCGATGGGCCGAGCGGCCACCCGTTTTCGGCCAGCCCCACAGGCGTGAAATGGATTTGGTCCATCCAGGCAATACCTGGCTTGTCGGCCATCTAGCGGGGTCCTTGTGGGGCGCGGGGGGGGGGGGGGGGGGGGGTCTCCACGGTGGCCTGGCTGTGATTGAGGCCCACCGATCTGCGGGCGGGCATGTGCTGTGGGGGCACTCTTTCCCTCCACGCCCGTGCTTCCTGCAAGAGCAGAAGTTCACTGAATGGCCTTTGTTGGCTGTTATAGAGCAGACAAGTAGACTGAGTGAATTCATTACTGACCTGCACAAGTTCAATATAATATTCTTCTTCATCCAGTTGTAATTTAGTTCAGCGTTTTTCTTTCATTATGAATTGGGTTGATTCATTTATGCAAATTATGATTATATTCTTAGCAATGCTCAATGAAGTTTAAATTCTGAAAAAAAATAAATTAGATCTCTATCAAAAAATTGAATAAGGTTAAAGCAGCTTGTTTGATTGAATTAAAATGAATGTTCATCTTTTGAAAAAGTAATTTTTTAAAGCAATATCAAATAGTACATTAACATTTTGAAGCTGGAGGCAGTCCTAATGAGCAGAGGTCTCTCATGACTTTGATCCAATAGTTGTAAAGAGCTCAAATGGCATTGAACAATTGATCTCGGGTGGCACTGGGGAGTTTACAGATTTTCCACAGCATGTACTAAATCCTCTGATTCAGCAAGTGAGGGTTAATTCTGAATTGGAATCTTGGCATAAACCCAGGGGCGCGATTCTCCGCAAATGCGGAGAGTCGTGAAGGCTGCCGTGAAACCGGCCGTGTTTCACGGCAGCCTCCGCGCCCCCTCCCGAGACCCGATTCTGCTCCGCGGTCGGGGCTAGCAGTGGGGCCCCGTGAACCTCGGCATCGCGGGCTTAGCGAATTTCACTAAGCCCGCGCGCCAAAGTTAACAGCGGCTGACGCAAACGATGACGTCAGCCGCGCATACGCGGATTGGACGGCTCCAACCCGCGCATGCGCGGATGACGTTATCACGCATATGCGTGAAACCCGCGCATGCGCGGGCCGTTATGCCCCTCAGCCGCCCCACAGACTGATCCAGCGGGGCAGCGGAGGAACAAAGAGTGCGCGGGGTTCGGACCCGCTGCCCGCGATCGATGCCCACCGATCGCCGTCCCATGGCACCCTTGGCATGGCCGTGGTGCGGCCGTGCCAATCGGTGCCATGGTTCCCCAGAATGGCACTTTGTGGCCGTTTTCACGAACGGTGAGAGCAGATGTGTTGGAGTTCATGAAAACGGCCGTAAAGGCCTGGGAAATCGGCCCATCAGCTAGGGGAGAATCGCTGCTCGCCGTAAAAAACGGCGAGCAGCGATTCGTGTCGGGGGCGGCCGTGGTGGGGGGGGGAGAATAATGGGAGGTCAGGAAAAATGTCAGGAAAGCCCTCCCGCTATTCTCCGACCCGTCGTGGGGGGCGGAGAATCGCGCCCCAGATGGTGATCCAAGAGATGTGAGAATTGCACAGTCTGAGACAACGTGTAAAGGCTCACTGGTGAAGTATCCCACTGAGACATTTGGATTGCTGACTTATCATAGTATTGATAAACAAGTGTACAGGTAATAGGAACATATGTATACAGTGAAGCTGCAATTTGTGCGCATAGTCCCCATGTTGTTAATGTACCTGAAATTCAGGGGCGGGATTCTCCGAGCTCTCGTCGGGTTGGAGAATCGCCGGGGGGGGGGGGGGGGGGCGCGCCAATCTCGCCACGACGCTCTGACGCTGGGCCACCAATTCTCCGGCGACTGGAGAATTGCTGCCAATCGCGCCAGCGCGGTCGCTGCGGCGCCGGTCAGGAGCCATTGGAGGCCGGCTCCGTTCACACGTGATCCCACCCGGCGGGACCTCAGCGTTCTGGCTGCGGGGGCCGTCCTGGTTGGGCGTGGCGGGGAGAGTCGACTCCGGAGGGGGCCTCCACAGTTGCCAGGCCCGCGATCGGGGGCAACTGATCACTGAGTGCGCTCATTCGGGAGGGGGGGGGGGCTATGTTCCTCTGCACCGGGCCCCTGTAGGGCTCCGTCATGTTGCCTGGGGAGGGCACGGAGACGGCCATGGCGCGCATGAGCGGACCCACGCCAGCCGTGTATGGCCGGCTTTTGCCGCCGGAGCAGTGCACAGCCGTCCGGCGCCGTGCTAGACCCAGAGGAAGGGGAGAATGACTGGGTCTGGAGCCCTGTTGACACCGGCATTGCCCAAGCCGGTTTTGATGCCGGCGTCAACACTTGGCCGGGATTTTGGAGAATCCCAGCCCAGATTTGGCTGGTTACAGAGGAAAAACATTCTATACTGTATCATGGATGCAGTGTAGGTAGATCCACACACATACAAACAGAGAGGGCTAGATTCTCCGGTCCCCTAGCTGCGTATTTCTCAACACGCAGTTCGCTGGTGGCGGGATTCTCTATTCTCGGCGCTCGTCAATGGCATTTCCCATTGATGCCATCCCAAATCACGGGGAAATCCACAGGGAGGGGTGCGCTGCTGGCGGGAACAGAGAATCCCAAAGGCTGGAGAATTCTGGCCAGAGATTTGTTTAAAAAGAATCTATTTCGTGTTACCTGAAGATGCTTATACTTTCACAGCATCGGTCAATTCATAAAATGTAACGGGTTTCTGTTCTTCTCCTGTGAATTCTGGTTCTACACCCAGATGGAATCCTGGAAGTTCCAAGAGGGAAGTTAGTGCAGAATTCTTACGATCATAATCTTCCTGGATTTGATCTCAGGCAAAATAGGTGAAGAATGTCTTCAATTATGCTGGGAAGATTTTCATTTCTTTTTTTTATAAAGATTTTTATTCTCCTCCTTTTTCACGTTTTCATCACTTTTCCAACAAATAAATAACAATAACAACAAATAAATGAGAATTCCCGAGCCAACAATCCCCTTATCCCATCCACCCTCAAGCAGCTCCCAACACTTTGAATACAAAACACCAATGAAAATGAATCATCATTAATTTATACATTTCAACCCTGCCGCCCCCCAACCCCCCTAATATTCAATGTCATCCAATTCGTGAAACTGCTTGATGAACAAGGTACATGAGTTGTAGAACCCTTCCATTCTCCCCCTCAGCTTGAACTTTACTTTCTCGAGTGTTGGGAACTCCAGCAGGATCCCCCACCACACCGAGGCACAGGGTGGAGAAGCCGACCTCCACCCCAACAGAATCCACCATTGGGCAATCAGCGAGGCGAAGGCTAAGACATCTGCCTCCGCACCCGCTTCTAACCCCGGCCTATCCGACACCCCGAATATGGCTTCTAGGAGTCCTGATTCGAGGCTCAGATGCAACTCCCTTGATATTACCCGAAAGACCTCCCTCCAATACCCCTCCAGTTTTGGGCAGGACCAAAACATATGAACGTGATTTGCGGGGATGCCCCAACTGCATTCACAAACATCCTCCACCCCCTCAAAAAGTCGAGTCACCTTGTCCTGTGAGGTTTCATTGATCCGATCGAGTAGTCAGAAAGAAAAATGTGTGGCACGGTGGTTAGCCCTGATACCTCACAATGCAAGGGACCCGGGTGCAATTCCAGCCTTGGGTGACTGTCTGTGTGGCGTTTGCACTTGCTTCCCATGTCTGCGTGGGTTTCCTCTGGGCATTCTAGTTTCCTCCTCATACAAAGATGTGCAGGTTAGGTGGATTGGCCATGATAAATTGCCCCTTAGTGTCCAGGAAAGTGCAGGTTGGGTCACAGGGATAGAGTGGGGTGGGTCGGGGAGTGGACCTGGGAATAGTATTCTTTCGGAGGGTTTGTGCAGACTTGATGGGCAGAAAGAAATAAAATGGACTAGTTCGTGACAGGCAGCAAGATTTTGTACGGGGAAGGTCATGGTTCAACAACTTGATTGAGTTTTTTGAAGAGGTGACAAAGAAAATTGATGAGGGAAGGGCTCTGGATGTAGTTTATATGGACGTTAGTAAGGAGTTTGACAAGGTCACACAGGGCAGACTGATACAAAAACAAAAATCACATAGGATTTGGGGTGTGCTGGTGAGATTGATACAGAACTGGCTTGGTTATAGAAGACAGAGAGTAGCGGTGGAAGAGTGCTTTTCAGAATTAAGATCTATAGCTAGTGGTGTTCTGCAGTAATCAGTTCTGGGACCTCTATTGTTTGTTTTATTTTTAAATGATCTGAAGGAAAATGTGGGTGGTCTGATTAGTTTGCGGATGACATGAAGATTGGTGGAGTTACTGATAGTGCCAAGAATTGTCAGAAGATACAACAGGATACAGATAGATTGGAGACTTGGGCACAGAAATGGCAGATGGAGTTTAATGTGAGGTGATCAAATCTAGATATGAATTATACTGTAAATGGCAGAATCCTTAGGAACACTAATATACAGAGGGATCTGGGCGTGCAGGTCCACAGTTCCCAAAAAGTGGCAACACAGGTGGCCAAGGTAATTAAGAAGGCATATGGCATGCTTGCCTTCATCAGCCGGGGCATTGAATACAGGAGTTGGGAGATCAATTTGCAGCTATATAAAACCTTGGTTACCGCATTTGGAGTATTGCGCGCAGTTCTGGTCACCACATTATCGGAAGGATGTGGAAGCTATGGAGAGAATACAAAGAAGGTTCACCAGGATGTTGCCTGGTCTTGAGTGTATTGGCTATGAGAGCAGTTGAATAAACTAGGATTGTTGTCACTAGAAAGACGGAGGCTGAGTGGAGACCTGATAGAGGTCTACAAAATTATGCAATACATTGACGGGGTGGATCTCCAGAGGCTTTTTCCAAGGGTGGAAATGTTGTTACAAGGGGGCACAGGTTCAAGGTGAGAGGGGAAAGGTTTAAGGGAGATGTGTGGGGCAGGACTTGCATGCAGAAGAGCCTGGAACGCAATGCCAAAGGATGTGGTGGAAGCAGGCACATTAGCAACATTTAAGATGCATCTGGATGGATATATGAATATGGAGGAAATAGAGGGATACAGACCGAGGTAGGGCAGAACAGTAGCACGGTGGTTAGTACTGATGCTTCACAGCGCCAGGGACCCGGGTTCGATTCCTGGCTTGGGTCACTGTGCAGAGTCTCCACGTTCTCCCAATGTCTGCATGGGTTTTCTCCGGGCGCTCCGGTTTCCTCCCACAAGTCCTGAAAGACGTGCTGTTAGGTGAATTGGGCATTCTGAATTCTCCCTCAGTGTACCCAAACAGGCATCGGAGTGTGACGACTAGGGGATTTTCACAGTAACTTCATTGCCGTGTTAATGTAAGCCTACTTGTGACACTATTAAAAAAATGATGATTCTAGAAGGTTTTTTTTAGTTAGGGCATCATGATTAGCACAGGCTTGGAGGGCCGAAGGGTCTGTTCCTGCACTGTACTGTTCTTTGTTCTCTGTTCTTCTGCATTGTAGAGAATCTATGATTCTATGAACTCTGGATAACTGCAGTTTTAATGTAAAGCATTCACAAATTTACACACACTTTCTTCTGTCTCAGCTATACACTCACAATACTACGACATTAATATTTTGGCATCATAGTTGGAATGAAAACCCAAAGTTGAGGTGCATATATATGATACAAAATAATTAGGTTAAAGTCCAACAGGTTTAACCTGGCGTTGTAAGATTTCTTACTGTGCTCACCCCAGTCCAACGCCGGCATCTCCACATCACAAAATAATTAAGCACTGTATCTCCTTTTGGACTCATCATATTACAAATGTGCCAAAATGACAAAAAGAACCCACAATCTGACACCTGTTTTAACTGGAACCAGAATCATATTCATAGAAATTCTCAATAGGCCTTGTTGTGAACTCACCGTGATAAAGGGAGAATGAAATCCAGACTGAAATGATATGAAAGGTTGCAGCTGTACATGAAATAGGTGCCAAGGAGCAAGAAAAACATGTTGCCAACCATATGATCCTTTGGATTTGTTAAGGCTCGATGAATTTTCCAACAAATTTTAGATTGGGAAATCAACCATACTTCTTAAGTTATTTGTACAATCGGCATGCTTTGTAAGACTCATTACGATTGGGGTCTTCACAGTGGTTTCCACCCGCCTCCTCCCTTATTTTATCCCTTTGTAATTTGATGTATTTTGCTTCAAGGACAGGCACTGCACAGGTTGTGTGTTGCTGAGATTTGACATTCTTGAATGTGACTGCTTTCATTAACACCAGAGTGCATTAAACCTCGAAAGGTGCATTCAGAATTTGGAATCTACTTGCAAAATCTAATTCTTTCGTATTGATGAATATAGACTTTAAGATAGTAAGATTGAGCTGCCTCACAGCGCTGAGGTCCCAGGTACGATCCTGGCTCTGAGTCACTGTCTGTGTGGAGTTTGCACATTCTCCCTGTGTTTGCCTGGGTTTCACCCCCACAACCCAAAGATGTACAGGTTCGGTGGATTGGCCATGCTAAATTGCTCCGAAATTGGAAAAAATGAATTGGCACTCAAATTTTTTTTAAATAAACAGTTTTATTGAGGCATTTTTGGCATAGTAAACAGCAACAGTACAGAACAGCGTGCAAAGAACAATAGACATAGAGCAAAAACCAGCTCCCGTACCACAAGGACCAGCCTAACTACCCCCCAACCTACATTACCCTAACACCCCCTCCCACTTCCTCCCCACCCCTGCTGATGATTATTTCTCCGCGAAGAAGTCGCTAAATCGTTGCCAGCTCCGGGCGAACCCTGACAGTGACCCTCTCAGAGCGAACTTAATTTTCTCCAGTCCGAGAAGGCTCACCATGTCCGATAGCCAGGCCTCCGACTTCGGGGGCTTTGAGTCCCTCCATGCCAACAGTATTCGTTGCTGGGCTACCAGGGAAGCAAAGACCAGAACTTTGGCCTCTATCTCCTCCTGGACTCCTGGGTACTCTGAAACCCCAGAGATTGCCAGTGATTATCGCAAATTGGTGACTCATCGCCACCCTTGTTTAGAGTACCCAGGACATAACATCTGCGAAACCCTGCCAGTACCCCCTAAGTTTTGGACATGCCCAGAACATGTGGACATGGTTCGCTGGTCCTCCCGCACATCTGGTGCACCTGTCCTCCAATCCGAAAAATTTACTCATCTGGGTCACTGTCATGTGGTCCCATTGGAGGACCTTGAATTGGATCAGGCTGAGCCTAGCGCATGTTGCTGTTGCATTTACCCTACTCAAGGCCTCCGCCCACAGGCCCTGTTCTATCTCGCCTCCGAGCTCCTCTTCCCACTTAAGCTTCAGTTCCTCGGTCTGTGGCTCCTCTGCTCCCATAAGTTCTTTATATATATCCGAGACCCTCCCCTCCCCCACCCATCCACTGGACACTACCCTGCCCTGGATCCCCCTATGTGGCAGGTGTGGGAAGGATGGAATCAGTCTGCCTAGGAAGTCTCGCACCTGCAAGTACCTGAAATCATTCCCTCTCGCCAGCCCAAATTTCTCCTCCAGCGCCCTCATGTTCGGGAAGCTCCTTTCTAAGAACAGATCCCCCATCTTCTCAATCCCAGCCCTCCGCCATATTCGGAACCCACCGTCCATAGTCCCTGGGGCAAACCAGTGATTATCGCAAATTGGGGATCAAACCGATGCTCCCACTTCCCCCATGTGCCTCATCCATTGGCCCCAGATCTGCAGAGTTGCCACCACTATAGGGCTGGTGGAGTACCGTGCCAGCGTTAGCGGCTGGGGCACCATAACCAGGGCTGTCAAACTAGTGCCCCTGCACGAAGCAGCCTCCATCCACCCCCAAACCGACCCCACACCCACCATCCACTTCCTTATCACAGCTATGTTGGTCGCCCAGTAGTAATTACTAAAATTTGGCAGGGCCAGCCCCCCTTCCCCTCGATTCCTCTCGAGCATCACCCTCTTCACCCACGGGGACTCAAAACGGCCACATAAATCCCATTATCATTTTATTAACCTTCTTGAAAAAGGACCACGGAATGAACATGGGGAGACACTGGAATGTGAACAGGAATCTCGGAAGGATCGTCATTTTCACGGTCTGCACTCTCCCCACTAGTGACAGTGGGAACGCATCCCACCTCCGAAACTTGACCCTCATTTGCTCCACCAACTGGGATAAGTTCAACTTTGCAACCGACCCCAGTCCCGCGCTACCTGTATCCCTACGTACCTGAAACTATCCCCGACCAACCTAAACATCAGCCCCCTCAGCCGACCCTCCTGGCCCTCGCCTGGACTACAAACAACTCACTCTTTGCCATGTTCAGTTTATACCCCGAGAACTGGCCAAATTCCCTCAAGGTTCCCATGATTTCATCCATCCCAGCCACTGGATCCATGACGTATAAGAGCAGGTTGTTGGCATATAACGAGACTCTTTGTTCCACCCCCCACCCCCCCACCACCCCCGTACCAGCCCCTTCCAGTCCCTTGAAGCTCTCAGAGCAATTGCCAGCGGCTCTATTGCCAGCGCAAACAGCAGTGGGGAGAGGGGGCACCCCTGCTTTGTCCCTTGGTTCAGTCTAAAATAGTCAGACATCATCCTATTCATCCTTACACCAGTCCCCGGAGCCTGGTACAGCAGCCTAACCCAGTCGATAAAGCCCTCCCCGAACCCAAATCGTCCCAAGACCTCCCATAAATAGTCCCACTCAACCCAGTTGAAAGCCTTTTCGGCATCCATTTCCACGACTACCTCTACCTCCCTACTCTCCAGGGGCATCATGATTACATTTATCAGCCTTCTTAGATTGGCCACGAGCTGCCTGCCCTTGACAAACCCGGTTTGGTTTTCCATAATAACGTCCGGCACACAGTCCTGATATGGGTCAGGGTTTAGAGAATCCCAAAGTGTATCATGGAGTTCACCTGACCCACAACTTTTAATAGATTGTGGTATGGGGAGCAACCAATGTTTATTCTATGAACTCAAGTTAATCTTTCTAAAACAAACAGTGAATATCTTAGCAACCAGTAAATCAAATACACCCCCCAAAGAATACAACACTAAATAACCTGTATGCTGTCCTTTTAATATCCAAAAGACTTAACACATTTTCAAACAGGAGCACATTAGATTTATATTCAATACTGAGACCTTTTTAACAATTCTGAGTTCACCCAAATGATCCAGAGATAATCTTTGGATGGCAGAGATGAACAGCAGTGCAGCTTACTTTTAACTACAGATTCAGCTCCCTGAAAAACACAGACATACCCAAGCTCTTTCTCAAACTGAAACTAAAAAACAGAAGTGGAGCTCAGCCCAGCTCCACCCACACTCTGGCCTCACTCCTGTAACATGAGCAGCTCCATTTCTTAAACACCCATTTTTTAAAGCATACTCTCACATGACACCTCCCCCCCCCCCCAAAGAAAAACCCATCAACTTCAAGATGATTTCATTTTCACCTTTTCACCATCCTTTAAGAAATGCACACAGTAAATATACTTTTTGTTTCAAAAGACAACACACGCAAACAGGTACAATAATATGGTCCATTTTTGTTCTCCTTCCTCCAACTGAAACCCTTCTCAATTAACATTCTCTTTGAACAAGAAGGTCTCCGCACGATCTGTCCATTACTCTACGCCTCGGCATTTCTCTTTAAAGTCAGATACTTTAGTTCAATTTGATCACAGAGTCCCTTGTAATTCTCCAACACAGGAGCATTGGTTATCACAGTTGTCAGGCAGTCAAATGCCTATTGAAAGTCCGCTGTCCATTGAACTTTGCGACGGTTCTTCAGCAAGTCCATCAGTGGAGCAATCATGCGACAAAATGTTTGCACAAATGATTGATCAAATCCACTCATGTCAAGAAATCGCATTATTTCCCTTTGTCTTGAGGGTATCGACAACTCCTCAAGGAAAGTGATTTGGGCTTTTCCAAATTCACTTTTGGCTGGGTTTATCACCAAACCCACCTCCAGAAGTCGATCGAATAACTCCATCAGATGTTTTAAATGTTCTGTCCATGTTTGGCTGAAAATTACCAGATCGTCTATGTATACCGCACAATTGGGTCATCCTCAAACAACTTTGTTCGTTAACCGTTGAAATGTGGCTGGGGTGTTTTTCATTCGAAATGGCATAACTTTGAATTGATATGTACCATCTGGAATCACAAAAGCTGAAATCTCCTTTGTCCTTTCGGATAAAGGTACCTATCAATTTGGAAATAAAAACTGATTGTCCCATTTTCTCAATGCAATCCTCCAAATGTGGGATAGGATAAGAGTCCGTTCTTGTAACTGCATTAATCTTTCTATAGTCCACACATAACCATCGGGTACCATCTGGTTTTGGTACCATCACTATGGGTGAGCTCCATTGGCTGCAACCCACTTCAATTATGCCATTTTTAAGCATACTCTCAATCTCTTTGTTAACCTGTGCCAATTTTAAAGGGTTAAGTCTATATGGATGTCGTTTGATTGGAACAGCGTTTCCCACATCTACATCATGTATAGCCATTTTAGTACTTCCCAATTTATCTCCACAAACTTGCCCATGTGATATCAATAATTCTTTCAGGTCAGTTAATTTTTCCTCTGGAAGATAACTCAACAATGTATCCCAATTTTTAAGAACATCCTCATTTTCCAATTTAATTTGAGGTATGTCAAATTCACAGTCATCTGGATTTGGTTCATCACTTTGAGTTAGAATTATTAAAACCTCCTTTTTCTCTCCTTCCCTTTCAAAGTACCTTTTAAGCATATTCACATGACACACTCGGTGATTCTTCCTTCTCTCTGGTGTTTTTACCATATAATTCACCTCACTTAATTTCCTTTAATCTGATAAGGTCCACAAAACCTTGCTTTTAAAGGCTCACCTACCACTGGTAACAATACTCAAACTTTATCCCCACTGGCAAAACTACGAACTTTGGATTTCTTGTCCACTACCCGTTTCACCACATTTTGTGCAACTTTTAAATGTTGTCCAGCCAATTCACCTGCTCTATTTAATTGTTCCCTAAAATTTGACACGCAATCCAATAATGTAATTTCACTCATCAATTTTTCCTTAATCAATTTAAGTGGTCCTCTTATCTCATGACCAAAAATTATTTGAAAGGACTAAATTTGGTTGACTCATTAGGTGCATCCCTAATTGCAAACAGTATGAATGGAATTCCTTTATCCCAATCCTCTGGATAATTTTGACAATAAACCCTCAACATTTTCTTTAATGTCTGATGCCACCTTTTGAATGCTCCCTGTGATTCTGGATGGTACGCAGTTGATTTAAATTGTTTTATTGCTAAGCTATCCATAACTTCTTTGAATAACCTTGAGGTAAAATTTGATCCTTGATCCAATGGTATTTCTGTGGATAGTCCATATCTAGTAAAGAATTTAAGTAACTCCGCCACAATCATTTTAGCTGTAATATTACGTACTGGAATGGCCTCTGGAAACCAATAGACACATCCATTATAGTCAAAAGATATTAATTCACACTTTTTGTTTTAGGAAGCGGTCCTACACAATCAATTAGGACCCGTGTAAAAAGTTCCTCAAATGCTGGAATGGGTATTAAGGGCGCTGGTTTTATCACTGCTTGAGGTTTCCCTATCACTTGACATGTGTGACATGATTGATAAAAATGTTTCTGGATTTTAGCTTGAGTTTTCCTTATCCCAAATGACCTCCCACTGGTACCTCATGTGCAACTCGCAACACCTCCTTTCTATACCCTACTGGCAATACTACTTGATGAACTTCTGCCCACTTTTCATCCACCTGCATATGTAAAGATCTCCATTTTCTCATCAAGACATCACTTTTAACGTGATAACACTCTGGTATACACTCAGATACCTCTCCCGTGTATGCTTTCTGATACATCCGTTTTATTTCTATATCTTTCTGTTGTAACTCCGCCAATTTTCCTGAACTAAAAATATCCACCTCATCCTCCACCTGTTCTTGTTCTTTTTCAACCATCTGATCAAAAATCGTTTCTGATAATTGCACTTCAACTTCATCTTCACTCTTTGATTTATCCTCTTGTCTTAACCTGTGACTTTGCGACCTTGTTGCTACACAATCCGTAAAAATCCCAGGATATTCGTCCTTCAACACTTCAGTTGTCAGAGAGATCGGCCTATAGGACCCTCAAGCCTCCGGGCATTTGTCCCGTTTCAGTATCAGGGAGATGGTGGCCTGGGACATCGTCGGGGGTGAAACCCCTCTGCCTCTTGCCTCATTACAAACCCTAGCCAGCACCAGCCCCACTATCTCAGAGAACTTTTTATAGTACTCCTCTGGATACCCATCTGGCCCCGGGGTTTTGCCCGATTGCATGACCCTCAAGCCCTCCAATATTTCTTCAGCCCTGACCGGGGCCCCCAGCCTGTCTCCCAGCCCCCTACCCACTTTTGGGAAGGTCAGTCCCTCCAAAAAGAACCTCATCCCCTTCCGCCCCGCGGAGGGTTCCAAGATATAAAGCTTGCTATAGAAGTCCCTGAACACCTTGTTCAGCCCCGCTGGATCCTCTACCAAATTTCCCCCCCCCCCGTCATCTACCTTCCCTATTTCACTGGCCGCTTCCCTCTTCCTCAATTGCTGTGCAAGCATTCTAGTGGCTTTCTCCCCATGCTCATAAATCGCACCCCTCGCCTTCCTAAGCTGCTCCACAGCCTAACCTATGGACAACACCCCAAACTCAGTCTGTAACCTTTGTCGTTCCCTTAATAGCTTTGCCCTCGGGGTCTCCGCGTATCGCCTGTCTGTCTGTAAGATCTCCTTCACCAATCAGTCCATTTCTGCCCTGTCCGTCCTGTCCCTATGTGCTCTGATCGAAATCAGCTCCCCTCTCACCACTGCCTTCAGCACCTCCCAGAGCACCGCAGCTGAGACTTCTCCTGTGTTGTTGACCTGCAGGTACTTTTGCATACATTTTCTCACCCTCACACACCGCCTCGACCGCCAACAGCCCAACATCTAACCTCCATTATGGGCGCTGAAAGCTTTCCTTACAGACCTGCAGATCAACCCAATGTGGAGCATGATCCAAAATAGTGATCGGCGAATATTCTAGGTCTGTCACCCCCGCCAGCAAATCCCTGCTCATGATGAAAAAATCAATTCGGGAATACGCCTTACGGACATGTGAATAGACCAAAAACTCCTTCCCCGTCGGCCGACTAAACCTCCATGGGTCAACCCCCCCCCCCCCATTTGCTCCATAAACCCTCTCAGTTCCTTTGCCATTGCCTGCACCCTACCCGCTTTTGAACACGACCGGTCCAGGCCGGGATCTGTATTAAAATCCCCTCCCAAAATCAGCTTGTGCAAGTCCAGGTCAGGTATCTTCCCCAGCAGTCTCTTAATAAAATCCACATCGTCCCAATTTGGGGCATATACATTAGCCAAAACTACCCTCACCCCCTCGAGCTTGCCACTCACCATGACAAATCTACCTCCCCCATCCGAGATTGTGCTGCCCACCTCAAATTGCACCCGTTTGTTAACTAAAATCGCGACCCCTCTGGTCTTCGTATCCAGCCCCGAATGGAAGACCTGGCTAATCCAGCCCTTCCTTAATCTGACCTGGTCAGCTACTTTCAGATGAGTCTCCTGAAGCATAATTACGTCCGTCTTCAGCGCCCTCAGATGCACAAACACACGTGCCCTCTTCACCGGCCTGTTTAATCCTCTAATGTTCCAGGTGATCAGCCTGGTTGAGGGGCACCGCGCCACACCCTTCACTGATCAGCCATCTCTTTTCTTGGCCCCGCTCCCAGCCCCTGTGTCGCGCCTCTTCTGGCCTGCCTCCAGGCAGCCCCCACCTCCGACCTCCTCCATGTTATTAAACCCAAGTCCCTCCCTCGACAGCAAATAAACTACCCCCCCCCCCAGCAACAACACCCTGTAACCTAACCCCTGCCATAAACTAACTATATGCACACCCCCACCTGGCTTCCATAGACTAGCTCACCCAGCTAGCCTGGTGGTTCTCGACTCCGACGCCAACAAGTCTCCCATCTATTGTTCCCTCTGTCCCATCTCCCCTGCCCATCAACACCACTTCCCTAAACCAGCCATCCTCGAGCAATTGCTCTGAAAAAAACCAAGGAACAAAAAAAAAAACCCGACAACAGTGCAATTCAAGTCATACAAAGTAAGTAATAGGCACTTCCAACCACCCCCATCAGAACACAAAAAAAGGCCCCCAAAACAAAATACCTTCACTTCCCTCTTCTCCAACAAAAACTTGAATACAGAAGAGAAAAAGAAACAATAAAAACATAGAAACATCATTCAATAACTTTTTAACTTAAGTCCAAAAGTCCTCAGTCCGACACCAGCCCTTCTCTCTTGGCAAAGTCCATCACGTCCTTGGGCTCCTCAAAATAATGGTGCAGTCCCTCGTGCATGACTCAGAGACGCACCGGGTACAGCAGCCCAAATTTCACCTGCTTCTTACACAAAATCTCTTTGACTTGCCTGTAGCCTGCCCTCCTTCTGGCCACCTCCACACTCAGGTCCCGGTAAACGCACAGGACACTGTTGTTCCAATTGCAGCTCCGCGTGCACTTGGCCATTGTAGCACCTGCTCCTTGTCCAGGAACCTGTGGAACCTGACCACCATCGCTCGGGGAGGACCCTCCACTCGCGGCTGCCTCGCCCGCGCTCTGTGAGCCCTGTCCACCTCCAACGGACGAGAGAAGACATAATTCCCCAGCAGCTTCTGGAGCATGTCTGCAACATACGCGGCAGCATCCACTCCCTCAGCCCCCTCTGGGAGATTCTTAAATTCTGCTGACGGGACCTATTTTCCAGGTCTTCTACCTTCTCCAGAAGCCTTTTTTGTTGGTCCTTCAGCCTCCCCATCTCCACCTCCACCACTGTTTGGTGATCTTCCAGCTCCTCCAGCGCCTTCTCTAGCTTCTAGACCGTCGGATCCTAGGCATCCAGCCTGCGCTCCAGGCGCTCGATTGGATTCTGGATCGGGTCTAAACTGTCCCGTTTCAGCACGGTAAAGTGCTCTTGGATGACCTTCAATAGATGCTCTGTTGTTGGTTGAGCTGTCTGCACCGGGGTCCGGACATCGGCCATATTGTCTTCAGCAGCAACCTCCACACTTGCCCACTTCTTCAACTGTTTATGGTTCTTTCTGCTTCTCAGTTCTATACTTTTGTATGGAATCAGTACCTGAGTGCCTATGCCTTCAGATCCAGCGCTCAAAAGCACAAAAAAGTCGGGGGAAAAGGTCCAAAAGTCCGACCGGAGCAAGAGCCACCAAATGTGCGACTTACTCCGTCATAGCCGCCACCGGAAGTCCCGGAACTCAAAATTTTTTCAAGAACAAAAAAAGGTATGAAAGGTAAATGTATGGGCGAGATTCTCTGTTTCAGAAAATTGGGTTGATGCCCGAACTGGACTTCTATGCCAACTAAATTGGTGCTGGTCCTGGAGAATTTAATGAACCGTTAATGGGCTAGCACCAGCGCCACATGGGACTCAATTGATTCCAATGAAAAACGGTGTCCGATTCTCCGGGTTCAGGATTGCCACTCAAGAGGCAAGCCAACTGCATCTGCATATCAGCACTCCACTCCCCACACACACTCTTCCCAGAAAACAAGATGGCAGCACAAAGAGCTGCACCCCAGTTTGCGGATTCAGAGCTTGCGACCCTGCTGGATGCCATGGAAGACAGGCGGACCACCCTGTTCCCTGGGGTGAGAAGGAGGCTGCCACATGTCGCACTCAGCCTGGGCTCAGGTGGCAGAGGCCGTGAGCGCCGTGGGCCCCACCATCAGGACCAGACAGTAGTGCAGAAAGAAGCTGCACGACCTCCTCAGGGCGGCCAGGGTAAGTTGCCGGCACCGTGCCCTTGGCATCAATACTTGTCCTACACACCTGTAACCACTGGCGCCACCACCCGGAGGGTCACCAAACCCCACCTGCTGGCAGTGTGCGTGCTCCCCACCCTGCGCCGCATACCAACACCTCCCACCATGGCCGGGTACCCTGTTCTCAATGGCCACCAGCTGCCCATCCTCTGTGCTGCACACAACAACTGCTGAGCACTGTGTGCTTTCTGTTTCCAGCAGCCCCCCCCCCCCCCCCCACCCCACTAAAACCCAGAGAAAGCCGTGCATAACCGCAGAGGGAGAGAGAGAAGAACGGACGGGGGCCGCAGGACCTTCGGCCCCTCACCGTCACGGAGCAGCGCGTACTGGAGCTGGTCAGTGGGCCCAGAGAGGACAGTCGCTGAGGTGGAGGTTGGCATCGGGGAACCAAGTGAGCCCCTGCTGACTTGCAATGTCCCTATGGCACATGTGACACATGCCCCACACCACCCACTCACCACTCCTACACCACCCACCGCCCTCACACTCCCCTCACCGCCCCACCTCCCCCTCACAAACCTCTCATCCCCCACCACCCCACTTCCCACTCACGCCCCGCATCACTCCACCTACCCCATACCATCCCCACACCACCCACTTCCCCCACACCACCACATGCACAGCCATGGATCCGGCCATTCTCCGGCCACTTTTGGCACAGGAGCCAGGATTTCTACCCGGCACTGCTGCTGGACCCTCACCGGTCTCAGAATTGGTAAGGGTTCGGAACCGATTTTGGCATTGTAAAACGCCATTGTTCCCACACCGGCGTCGGCACCTAGCCACAAAATCGGAGAATCCAGCCCACTTTCTTTACAAAATGTACATCCACCTATTTGGTCTCCAGGAACAGCAAATGCTCAGCGTGGACAGGGCAAGCCCAAAATCCATCTCCTTGCTCACTGCAAAAAACAGTTCAAATTGAATCCAATTCATAGTCCCCAGAGAAGGGACAGACTAGATCCAAACTGACAAGAACAGGCATTGCTCTTGATCCCATGCTGGATCTGTTGTTTCCTGTAGATGTATTGTGCCGCCACCTCTCCTGGAGCATCATTGGGCCCCAGATGCCAACAACCCAGCACATAAGAAATAAAGAACGGGCGGGATTCTCCATCCTGCCTGCATCCGTTTTCTGGTGTGGTGCACCCCCCCCGCCGACAGCGGGATCCTCCATCCCGGCAGCAGGTCAATAGGGTTTCCCATTGTGGACACCCCAATGCCGTCAGGAATTCCATGAGTGTGAGTGCGCTGCCAGAGAAGCGGAGGATGCTGCTAACGGAGAATCCTGCACTTCATCCCTTTACCATGAACAGAATACCAGAGTACTTCCAGGACCTCAATCCCATCCAACACTTGCACCTGTATTTAAAATCAGGGACAGACCAGTATCCCACATCTAAAAAAGGAAATGTCACATATTTCATTTGAGTTGTTTTTAAGGTTCAGGTACTAGGTAGTTAAATGGTAGCTCACTCGGCTAAATTGTTGGCTTTTAAAGCAGACCAAGCAGCCCAGCAGCACGGTTCGATTCCCGTACCAGCCTCCCTGGACAGGTGCCGGAATGTGGTGACTAGGGGCTTTTCACAGTAACTTCATTGAAGCCTACTCGTGACAATAAGCGATTTTCATTTCATTTCATTTCATTTTCAGGGGCTGGTATAGCTCACTGAGCTAAATCGCTGGCTTTTAAAGCAGACCAGCAGCACGGTTCGATTCCCGTACCAGCCTCCCCGGACAGGCGCCGGAATGTGGCGACTAGGGACTTTTCACAGTAACTTCATTGAAGCCTACTCGTGACAATAAGCGATTTTCATTTCATTTCATTTCAGTGAACTAGCACGAGGCAAGTCTGCACTGACTGTCATATTGATATACTTCGACAAGCTCAGGCATCTCCTGCGACCTGAAGGGACTTCCTCCTTCTGCCACCTGCTCCTGGAGCTGGAAACTGACATCAGCACCTGGGTTACATGCATTATTTGACTCACCACCATCCAATCACTCATTATGGTGGCGGGGAGACTGGCTCGGGACTTTTTATGTCGAGCAGACATTTTCTTCTGGAGAGTAGGAAAATTTGCATTTAGAAAATGTGAAATCGCAGTTATCAGACACTTCCATTTTAGCTCTCAGATGAGGATTTGCTAATGAGAAGCAAGATATCTGGACAACCTTTATCCTGACCATACTTTTGTCCTTTAGTGCCCTCTTCACTCTCATCAATCCTGTGCAGGGAACATCATTGCCTGTCTTGACAGCAGTGTTAATAACAATTGACAGCCTTGACTCTCGTGCTGCTAAATGAATCTTGATCTCTTGACTGGTCACTATGGCAGACAGCAAGATCACAACATAGGAAAATCAAATTAAATTCAGTTTTACAGAATGCCTTTTGGATTCAATTCATCCAGTAGCTCAGGGCATCATATTTCCAGGCCGATTTTCAACATGTTGTCAATATAAGAAATTCTGTGATTTAAAAACACAACCCAGGCTTTTCATGGAAGAATCCAATCACTCATCTTTGAGATTCACCTAAAATAAGAATCTGAGCTTAAGTACTCAATCGCTCTTGGATCTATTGTTCTCCTTGCCCAATGATTTGCTCGTCAGGATCCAACGCACTGCATCTCACCATCCTCATTGATTTATGGACCAAAGTTCTTCATGCCCTCATGATGTTAATAATTTGGCAGACGTTGTACGTGAGGAATCATATGCAGGTGAGCTTTGCAGCTGTGATTAGCAAATTAAAATACCAATATATAAATGAGAGGTGTTCTAAGAGCAAAGAGAAATATGAAGGGTGGCAAGATAGCACCGTGGTTAGCACTTTTGCTTAACAGCGCCAAGAAGCCTGGTTCGATTCCCGGCTTGGGTCACTGTTTGTGCAGAGTCTGCACGTTCTCCCGATTCTGTGTGGGTTTCCTCCGGGTGCTCCGGTTTCCTCCCACAAGTCCTGAAAAACGTGTTTGTTAGGTGAATTGGACATTCTGAATTCTCCCTCAGTGTACTCAACTAGGTGTGGCAACTAGCTGTTTTTCACAGTAACTTCATTGCAGTGTTAATATAAGCCTACGGGCAGGATTCTCCGACCCCCCGCCAGGTCGGAGAATCGTCCGGAGCCGGCGTCAATCCCTCCCCCGCCGTGTCCTGAATTCTCCGCCCCCCCGAGATTCGGCGGGGGTGGGAATCGTGGCGCGCCAGTCGGCAGGCCCCCCTCGATGATTCTCCGGCCCGCGATGGGCTGAAGTACCGCCGCTGACAGGCCTCTCCCGCCAGCGTGGATTAAACCATTTACCTGACCGGCGGGATTGGCAGGGCGGGCGGGCACCGGGGTCCTGGGGGAGGGGTCCTGGGGCGATCTGACTCTGAGGGGTGGCCCCACGGTGTCCTGGCCCGCGATCGGGGCCCACCGATCGGCGGGCGGGCCTGTGCCATGGGGGCACTCTTTTTCTTCCGCCTTCGCCATGGTCTTCACCATGGCGGAGGCGGAAGAGACCCCCTCCCCTGCACATGCGCCGGGATGACGTCAGCAGTCGCTGGTGCTCCGGCGCATGCACGGACTTACGCCGGCTGGCGAAGTCCTTTCGGCCCCGGCTGGCATGGTGCCAAAGGCCGTTTACGCCAGCCGGGTGGAGTGGGAACCACTCCGGTGCAGGCCTAGTCCTTCAATGTGAGGGCTTAGCCCCTAAAGGTGCGGAGACTTCCGCACCTTTTGGGGCAGCCCAACGCCGGAGTGGTTCACGCCACTCCAACATGCCGGGACCCCCCGCCCCGTCGGGTAGGGGAGAATCCCGGCCTACATCTGACACTAATAAAGATTATTATTATTTGCCCAACTGCAAGCAAAAAAGACTTTCTAATAAAATTATCACAGCAGACTTAAAACAGCGTACCTGTCCCATGCTTGTAAAATATCCCTCTCTCAATAGCCTCTCTTTATATTTAACAGCAAATTTCTGTGAAGAAAACAAAAATAAGTTCCTTAACTGTCCAGTGACCTATCTCAGAATTTAACTGATTGTTGATTGCAGGATGAAATTTATCTTCCTACCCTCTCTAAGAACAGCCACACTGCTCGTGGATAGCTACTTGCAGGTGAGACATTCAAACTTCCCGCTCCTGATGAGTGTTCGTCACAAAGGCCAATCAGCTTCACTGAGTAGGAAGTTTTTACATAGATTGTATTATATATATATAATGTTATTAAAAGTCTTGGTTAACGTATTGGGACGGGATTCTCCATCCTGCCATACCCGTTTTCTGGTCTGGCGTGCCCCCACTGGCAGCAGGATCCTCCGTCTTGGCAGCCGGCCAATGGGGTTTCCCATTGTGGACACTCCCACTCCGTCGGGGAATCTGCTGCTGCGAGTGCGCTGCCGGTGAAGCGGAGGATCCTGCCGATGAAGAATCCAACCCGATATAACTGTTGCAGTAATATTATTAAAGAACCTACGTTAAGGTATCCAGACTCTGTGTTTGCTAAAGTTGCAATTAAGAGGTCATAAAATGTGAGGTCATGATTCATTTTAACCAACCATGGGCTGGATTTTCTGATTTTGGGGCTATGTCTGGAAGATCCATGGCATTTTACATGGGAAAAATCAGTGAGGCCCCAGCACCAATCGGAGGATTGGTGAGGGGCTAGCAGCCGTGCCACTTAAAATGCACAGCCTTCCCAATATAAATGCCTGGAGAATTGTCGGGCCACGCCGCATAACATCGCGCTGGCCGCGTGCATACCTGGCCTGCCAGATAGTGCCCCCCTGGATACCCCCTCGCCAGCCCCCAGCCTGTCCCCCCAGCCCTCGCCAAAGGCCCCCCCCTGACCAGCAGCACGGCTCCTGCCCGACTATGGCGGTGCTGGACACAATCCGCAACCACCCCACCGGGTTCCCGGCCGCTGAGACCACATGTCCCCCGCACGGTTGGAAACTTGGCCCATCGGGAGTGGAGCATTGGGGAAGGTCCTTTAGGAATTGTCCTGAGGCTGTCCTAACGGCGTGCGACACGCTCCTCTATGATTCCATTTTGGAGGGGGCGGAGAATCCGAAAACAGATGCCGCCCCCGATTCAGTAGTAAAAAGGGATTCTGTGCCCAATCGCGTTATGCGATTTTGCCGTCGGCAAGCGGAGAATACCGCCCCATTATTTGTTTACAAAGAGATGCTTTAATGGAACTTTGTCATGATTGCTGGAGATTCCTTGGTTAGTAGATAATATTCCGGTCCATCGATCATGTCTGTTTCTCCACATCTACTAGCTTTGATTAACACTGGCTGTGTAAAGCCAGTGCGGATCACTGGCTGGAATTCCCAATGCTGATGTGTTTTTTTAAGTGGTCTGTTCTTAGTGTGGAAATAGGCAGCCTGACAAGGCTGGATGGGAATGCCAGAGCACAACCAGGTTTGGAGGCAATACTTGCACTAAGTGTGCACCAGTATTGGAGATCCAGGCGGCCGCGGTCTCAGCCACCTCCTTCCCTATTTCTTTGTGTCTGGTTCATCAATACATAGATACATAGAACATACAGTGCAGAAGGAGGCCATTCGGCCCATCGAGTCTGCACCGACCCACTTGAGCCCCACTTCCACCGCATCCCCGTAACCCAATAACCCCTCCTAACCTTTTTGGACACTAAGGCCAATTTAGCATGGCTAGTCCACCTAACCTGCACGTCTTTGGACTGTGAGAGGAAACCGGAGCAACCAGAAGAAACCCAGCGGGGAATCGAACCTGGGACCCTGGCGCTGTGAAACTACAGTGCTAGCCACGTGTGCTACCGTGCTGCCCAGAACATGTGGAAATTCTATTGACATTGTCTGCGACGTTGCCTGTGTAATTTAGTTTGCGCAAAAATTAATGGAGATATGGAACAATGAATATGCGTGCACCTCAAATGGGTTTTCATTGTAGAAGTTGATATTTTTCCAGCCTGTGAATTATATATTTGGAATGTTGCAGATGTACCACCCATCCCATTCCCATAGGTGTCAGGCTGGCAGGCTCCCTGTCCTGGCACAATTCTGATGCAGTTTCTCACTGCCTTTCTGCGTTGCTGAGCTGCTCATTTTCACTGCTCTTAAAGGTCACTGCTCATGCAACTGCAGTTTCAAGATGCTAGGTCGAGTCAGTTGTTGAACAGCAGGGACTATGAAGGTGGAGGCTGGAAAATCTCTGTCGAGTAAAGCAGCTCCCTGAGGACATATTCATTTTCATTGTAACTGCTCATACGACATCTCTCCTTTTTTTCCTTCCTGCACTCCCCGATACACTGCAACTTAAATTTGTTCACTTACACTGTCCAAAAATCAGAGGTAAGTCAGAGGTAAGTATACATCCATATATGAGAATGGGAAGACCATTTAGAACAGAGATGAGGCAAAATTTCCTGACCCAGAGAGTGGTGCACCTGTGGAATTCGTTACCGCAGGAAATATTTGAGGCCAAAACATTGCATGTTTTCAAGAAGCAGTTAGATATCGCACTTTAGGCGAAGGGGGTCAATGGATATGGGGGACAGCGGGATTAGGCGATTGAGTGGAGGATCACACACGATCATATTGAACGACAGTGCAGGCTAGAAGGGCTGAATTACCTTCTCTTGCTCCTATTTTCTATGTTTCCAAGTTTCTGTAGCATTGAAGTGCCAGTGTAGCCCTACTGAAGGTCAGGGGCAAGAATCGGGGGCATGTTCAATTTCAGCCAATCAGGCCCCAGTTCAGGTTAACTACTCTCGGTAAATCGCAACCAGCTGCAGTCTATGGCGGCTGACACAGTTGAGGGCCAAATGATTTTTGGGTAGATTTCTAGTTGTTCTGATTGGCCCCACCCACCTTGCAACCACTAGTATGTACCACTTGTCACAGTTCAATACAGATTCAGTTTCCAGCCAGCTTCAACGTAGTTTTCCCTCTGAGCTATGAGGAGAGATTGAGGAGAGGAGGCCTGGATATTCTCCAATTTAGAAGACTGAGATACAATCTCATTGAAGTATTCAATTAAAGGGATTAACCAGGTAGATGCAAGAATGATTTTCCCCTGGCTGGAGGATCCAGAACCAGGGGGCACAGTCTCAAAATAAGGAGTAGACCATTTAGGACGATGATGAGGAGGAATTTCTTGACTTGGAGGGTGGTAAATCTTTGGAATTCTGTGCCCTACAGGGCTGTGGAGGTTCCAGAATTTATCATGTTCAAGGCGAAGATCGGTAGTGTGGGGAAATGGTACTGGGGTGGAAGATTAGCCATGGTCTCATTAAATGGCAGAGCAGGCTCAAGGGGCCCATTCTTGCCCCTATTTCCTAATATTTTATAATCTTTATAATAATATTTATTATTGTCACAAGTAGGCATTCATTAACATTGCAATGAAGTTACTGTTAAAATCCCTGCATTACCACACATGTTCGGGTACACAGAGAGAGAATTCATAATGTCCAATTCACCTTAGAAGCACGTCTTTGGGGGCTTGTGGGAGAAAACCGGAGCACCCGGAGGAAACCCACGCAGGCACAGGGAGAACATGCAGACTCTGCACAGTCAGTGACTCAAGCGGGAATCGAACCTGGCACCCTGGTGCTGTGAAGCAGTGCATATATGGGGCGGGATTCTGTGATCCTGAGGCTAAGTGTTGATGCCGTCGGAAACGCCGTCGCCTCAGGATCAGCAATTCCGGCCCCGAAGCAACATGGCGAAGGGCTACAGGGACCGGCATGGAAGAAAGGAGGCCGCCAGCCCGATAGGCTGACCCACCGATTGGTGGGCCCTGATTGCGGGCCAGGCCAGAACGGAGGCTTCCCCCCCCAACAGGCCGCCCCCGGACCCTTCCACGCCGAGGTCCCACCGGCTGAGAGCAGGTTAGAACGGCGCTGGCAGGGCTCGGGTTTTTTTTGTGGCCGTTCGGCCTATCCCAGGCCGAGAATCGCCGGGCCCCGTAGAGTGGCCCCTGGTTGGCGCCGCGTCGACCGGGCTCTGCGGAGAATCACATCCTAGCGTCGGGGCAGTTTGGCGCGATTCGCGCCGGTCATGGCAATTCTCTGGCCCGGCCCCGGGCTGAGAGAATCCCGCCCATGGTGTCAATATTTTGTCTTCATTGCCTATCTAATGCTCACATTAAATTTATTAACCATAATAATGGAAGGAATGAGTTCATACTGACAAATTTTCAAAAACTATTAGAATTTAAAAACCTGCGATGGAAGAAAAGATATAACAAGAAATAAGCAGTGGACAACTCAGTACTTTTCTTCGATTGTACATAGCTTTCACATTCTCACCTTGGCTGTGCCTGTCCTCTGACTGCAGTAGTTTTGATGATAAATTTAGGCCTTCTTTCTTTAGTATTCTCGAGTTTCAATTCGTTCTGCAAAATCAATTCCTCAAGGTTACTATACCATTTGATCAAAATGTAACAGAAATAACAGAATACTCAATTGCGTGCTGAAAATAAGATGAAATGATCTCAAAGCACTCCAAAACAAATGTTTTACTTACATAGTTTCTTCTGAACCATCTGTGTGACTTTCTTTTCTATTTTGTGAAGTGAGATACTCATCCCAGTAGATAATCCCTAAGCTAGTGTGAAACACTGAGTGAATGCAACACGGCACGGCTGCATAGTGGTTAGTACTGCTGCCTCACAGCTCCAGGGACCTGGGTTTGATTTCGACTTTGGGTGACTGTCTGTGAGGAGTTTGCACATTCTTCTCCCTGGCTGTGTGGGTTTCCTCCGGGTGCTCCAGTTTCCTCCCACAGTCCAAAGATGTGTAGGATAGGTGGATTGGCAAAAAGATTAGGTTGGGTTAGTGGATTACAGGGATAGGGTGGAGGCGTGGCCTTAAGTAGGGTGCTCTTTTAAAGGGCTGGTACTGCCTCAATGGGCCGAATGGTCTGCTTCTGTAGTGTAGGGATTCTATGATTCTCTGATATGTCTTGAGCTGAGCTGATATGAGATAATGAGCACTGAGAGCAGACATGTCCTAAATTGAGGTGTGCTATTGAGCAATTACAAGAGAGGTGCCATGATATGGTGTGAAATATGACCAAATATCATCACACGAGAGACTAACCATGAATCTCTAGAGTTGACAAAGATCACAGATATGCAAAACTTACAAATGCGTTCAACAATCCCTCAGTTATTTTCCTTTCTCCAATTTTCTAGTTGACTCTCCCTGCCCTTATTTCCTGAGATGAAAATGTATGCATGCTATGAATTGTTTGCACCGATGTTTGAAGCTGAATTAACATAATACACTTCCATTATTCGGAACACTATGCTGGGACTGTAAAATAATTTAATTTACTCCATTATAACTAAATGGTTATTATTTTTATTTGTTTATGGGATGTTGGTGGTTGGGCCAGCATTTACTGTCCATCACTAATTGCCCTTGAGAAGGTGGTCGTGAACCGTCTTCTTGAACCGCTGCAGTCCAGGTGGTATAGGAACAATCACAGTCCTGTAAGTGAGTTCCAGGTTTTAACCGGACGATAGCGAAGTAACTAATGGTGATATCATTCCAAGTGAGAATAGTGTGTGACTTGGAGGGGAACTTGCAGCTGTTGGTGTTTCCAAGGTGCTATTTGGGAACTGTATGTTGTGGCTAATATTCCATATGATAACAGGATTTAAGGCACATAAACAGGCCATGCTGGTGTTTTCAGATTCTCCCCATGTATGCGTGGTATTCCTCCAGGTGCTCTGGTTTCCTCCCAAAGTCCCAAAATGTGCAGGTGGGGTGCATTGGCCACGCTAAATTGCCCCATAGTGTACAGAAGGTTAGGTAGGGTTAAGGAGATAAGGTGAAGGAGTGGGCCTAGGTAGCTCTTTCAGGGGTCAGTGCTGACTTAATGGGCCAAATGGCCTCCTTCTGCAACGTGGGGATTCCATGACTCTAAAGCTGCCATCACAATCATCCCATCTATTCTCTTCTCCATCTTATGTTTGTCTAGTTACCCTTTAGATTAATCTATAT